>NC_141695.1:563042296-564316796 GCF_964263255.1 Lissotriton vulgaris
AACACTTTCTCAGCTGGCAAACGGAAACACCCTTCAATGGAGTCCAACTCGATCCCCAGAAACTCGAGGCAAGTCGTAGGACCCACTGTTTTACCCGGCGCCAATGGCACACCAAACTGTTTCATTAACACACAAAATTCGGCCAAGGCCCGGCCACATTCAAGATCCCCGGCTGCCCCAAGAAACAGAAAATCATCAAGGTAGTGCATTACATCTTGGAAACCTGTTTTCTTTGTGAAGAACCATTGTAGAAAACTACTGAATTTCTCGAAATAAGCACAGGATATAGAGCACCCCATTGGCATACACCTATCCATGTAATAACAACCCTGAAACATGAATCCTAGGAGACGCTGGTCGTCTGGGTGTACCGGGAGCAATCGGAACGCTGACTCGATATCTGACTTCGCCATCAGCGCCCCGGGCCCCAGGCGATTTAAAATGGCTACGGCCTCATCGAAGGATGCGTACCGCACCGAACATACTTCTGGATCGATTGCATCATTTACGGAAAGACCTCGTGGAGCTGATAAATTATGAATCAGTCGGAACTCACCGGGGTCTTTCTTGGGGACTACCCCTAAGGGAGAACAAACAAAATTCTGGACCGGGGGTACACTAAACGGGCCGGCGACCCGACCTCGAGTCACCTCTTTCCGGATCTTATCCTGTACTACGGTCGTATGCTGCAGGACGGAAAGTTGATTTTTACACTTTTCCACACCCTGAAAGTCCCCTACCGGGATGCGGAAACCATACGAAAAACCGTTCCGCAGCACCCCAGCAGAAGTACGATCCGGGTATTCACTGAGCCAGGGAATCATCGCCAGGGTATCAATTGGGGTAGGTAAAGGCGCCCCTCGGACTATATTAGACCTGTTTGGCACCTCCTCTCCCCCCATTATCACCCGTTCTGGCTCTGCACGAGGACTCAGGATGGGACGACCCACAGCCACTACATTCGTGTTTGAATTTACACGATCCCTGGGGTCTAGTACATTTACCTCTGTTGTAATTAAAGCAGAAACCCCTTTCCCCGGTATTGCCGGCAGGTTTCGAGTAATCGTCGGCACCCGTACCTGATCGAAAGGGCGTCCCCGCATATTGCCGGGAGGATTCGCCAACATTACTTCCCACCAACGGCATTTTCAACATTCCTGACTCCTTCATTTTATCCCAAGTCAAGGAATCATAACAATCCCAGGTTAAACTTTTATTATGCTCTTTTTCCTTTCTGAACAGATTGTCGTAACAAAACCAATGATTACCCTGGTGCGATGTCGAGTACCCCATGATTCGTGATTGATAGATTGGGAACTCGGAAAGCAACTCAGGTCTACGTTCCCCCAAGATTGATGTAAAGATTCCCCAAGCATTGCCCCAATTGCCGATATTCTCATTCACTTTAAAGGCGGCCATTTTTGCGCGCCAAACACTCGGATGCATGAGATCCTTCTGACTCTTTACATGCTCTACCTCATAATGATCAACAAGCAGTGAGAAAATGTTCACATACTCCCCCGCCCAAATCTTTTCCTTAATTGCCAAAGGAACATGTTGCCCCAACTTTTCTCTCCGAGAGGGTGTTGACTCATCCCTCGCGATCGGCAATGGCCGCTTACCTGCACCTGACGCTGCCTCTGTGGTCGCAATCGTCCCTGGTGTCTTGTCCCCTACTGCAGCCGGCACGGGCACCTTGGCTGCTTCCCGTTTCTCACGCAATTGCTTTATCAGCGCCTGCGCATCGACAGCCGTGGCGCCCTCGTTACCTTTTCCCAACCACGCTGCCAATTGTGCTGCCAGCTCGGGCGGCATATCATCCTCGGACACGGGGGTGACCACAACGGGAATTGGATTCCCCTCCTCCGGCACGGGAGTTGGAGCCTCGAGCGGGGCACTGGGACCCGGGATGTCTTCACCCGCTGCCCCCCTCCTGGGCCTCTTGTTTTTCCCTCCCGGGGCTGCTCCCGCCAAAGGACGTTTTGGACCCTCTTCCTCATTCTTGTCCACCCGCTTCTTTAGCTCGGACATCTCCTTCATGAGAACACGCAGCATCTGGTCAGTAGTCATGCGTTTTCCCATCTTCTTCGGCATTCTCCAACAAAGTAACTGTAAAACAAACAAGAACGATTAAAACGCTCAAAATTGGCTCTTCGTTCCGTCTCGAGCTCACGTGCAGCGAGGAGGTGCAGCTTCAGAGCACAGGAACAAGAGGATGTCTTCTGGTCTTGCGTCCCTTTTTATCCATCTTCAGGGCGGGCGTAAACCCGCCCCTGCCTGCCCCGAGGGCGTGGCCAGCCGCATCAGTGTCTAGGCCAGCCCACTCTAGGGCGGGAAAAAGCGCGCCCCGGCTACGCCGCTTCGGGCATACCAGCCGAGACGCGCCTCCCGCCCAAAATGGCTTCCCGGGGGGATCGAGGCACTCTGCCATACGTTCGGGGGGACCGAGTGGTCGCCCCTTTCCACATCTCAGGATGCAAGAATGGGTGAAAAGGGTGGTCCAAGGTCTGCATGTACAATGGCCAGTGGAGACATTTTGAGGGTGGGTACACTCAAGGTATTCTATAATGTGTAATAAGTGCTGACGATACCACCACACAGATTGGGCAAGAACAGATAAAATGATGGATTGGATGTGCTTGGACTATGAGGAGAATACACTGTAGGAGGACCACAGTCAAGTGCAAAGATTAAATACTGAAGATATAGCAAACGAGGTGGCAACAAGGGCAAGGAGGGTCCAAGAGTGGTGGTGGCTGGGTTTCTTAACCTGTGTCCTTCCTACTGTGTTGCAAACGTAAAACAGTGACGACAGGAGGGCCTTACTTTGACTCCCCCCATTACATTGTCAATTAGGGTGGATGGAGGGAAAGGAAAGGAGTAAACTACAGGTCTACAGATGTACTGCTATGTTCAGGACACTGGATCAAGCACTGAATAAACAAAGTCAAATACAAAAGAAGATGCAGAAAAGATACCCAAAGGAAAGCTTCACAAATAAGACAGTGAATCTTGAACACAAACTGGTAAGTCAGCAAAAGAACAAAAAGGCTAAGAACACTGCAACGGATGCTACGCTGTGGAACTCATTGTGTTGAGAGGTAGAAAGATACTGTAAATAAAGCGGAATTCAAATAAAGAAAAAGTAAAAAAATACATGGATGACAAAGTCACTGGGGTAATACTCTGTTCCCCAACAAAAAAAAAGATTTTGCAGAAACTATATGTACGAATGTTTAAGGAGCTGCAAAGGGACTCCAAAAATACCATTGGGGACCATGGGGGGAACCCCAATACCCCCACGGTCCCAGCCGGCTCCCCACGTCCTTCGAGAGACGGCATTGCTTTGTCAGAGAGAGCTGCTTATATGCTGCTCTTTCTTACAAAAAGCCATCTGCTTGTCTACTTGAAAGAGAGAGCAGATTAACTTGCTCTCTCTTTCAAATAGGAAAGCGGATGGCTGTGGTAAAGTGGGAGCCAAGACGCTCCCACCCTACCATAGCAAACAGCAGTGTCCCGGGGGTAGGCATCCTGGGACACTGCAGGAGCCGGCCCTGGCAGGTGGTGGTCCCCTGGGCCATCAAGGGCTCCAGGAGGGGGGGCGCACAACCCCCTCCCAACATTAAAAAGCCCAGAGAGGTGGTGGTCCCCGGGGCTGGGGGGTCCGTGCCATCACGGACCCCCTATTTTAAACATTTCTGCCCCAGGAAGGTGACGGTCCCCGGGGCGTGTTGGGGGCGGGGCCTGAAAACATACTTAATTTTTTTTTTTTAAAAGCCCCGAGATGGTGGCTGTCCCCGAGGCTATGAGGGGGGACCGTGAGCCCCCCATATACTTCAAAATAAAACCCCAGGGGGTGGCGTTCCCCGGGGCTCGGAGGGCCTTACAAGCCCCCCCATTATGGAAAAAAATTGCCCCTGAGATTTGGCCCCCCTTGGGCTAATTAAGAATAAAACTGACTTCTAGTTTTTTTTCCTTTGCCACCCCGTACGAGTACCATACGCACACCCAGCAATTTTTTATTTAAAAAAAATAAATAAATGTGGGCCTAAAGATCCATATGGCACCCCCTGAGCAGGCCTAGAGGGTAAGGATGTTTCTACCCAGCATACTTCAAAATGAAACCCCAGGGGGTGGCGTTCCCTGGGGCTCGGAGGGCCTTACAAGCCCCCCATTATGGAAAAAAATTACCCCCGCGATTTGCCCCTCCGGAAGCTAATTAAGAATAAAACAGACTTCTAGTTTTTTTTTTCATTTTCCACTGAGTACGAGTACCATACGCGTACCCCACGATTTTTTATTTAAAAAAAAAATAAATGGGGCCTAAAGATCCATGTGAGACGCCCTGAGCAGGCCTAAAAGGTCAGGATGTTTCTACCCTGCCCCCTTTCCTTATTTTTCAACTTCGTTTTACTGTTTTCTTTTGACTCGGTTCTACCGAGGCACAAGATGGCTGTCAACACTTCCTCGTTTGGAGTGTTGACAGACAGTTGACATCCAATCAACATATATATGTTCATCATATGGCAAGGATCGCAAAATGAAGCCCGTGACTTTGTGGTGCAATTGAATAACAATGATGTGAAGCTGCCTTTCACTTTTAGCATTAGTAATACAAGCATTGCCTTTTTAGATGTACAGGTCAATATAATCAATAATAAAATGACCACTTCATTACCTTGGAAGGAAACTGCAGGGAACACATTATTACATGCGTCAAGCTCTCACCCTCCACACCTAATAGAAAGCATCCCCTAAGGGGAGATGCTGCGTATTTGTAGGATTTGCAGTGAGGAACAGGATATGATTGATAAACAGATGGAATGTAAACAGCGATTTTTAGATCGAGGTTATATTAGCTCCTCTATTAAAACAGCAATTGTAACATCTAGAAAACTCAGTAGAAAGGAAATTATGCAGGACAGAAATAAATCTCGCAAAAAAACTCAAACAACTAGTGAGGTTAATAGCGATGGACATACTGAGCCCACAAGACTGATCCTCACCGATTCTAGACAGGAAAAGCAGTTGAGAGCCATTATAAGAAAAAATTGGCCAATTGTACATGATGACCCAGTCATTGGCGCACTGCTCCCAAAACGACCAGCAATCACATACAGAAGAGCAGCATCAATGGTCAATGCTTTGGTTAAAAAGAACCCGGAAGAACAAAAGAAAGCAGGATGACTGGTAGCAAGGAAAGGTTTCTTTAAATGCTCCAGTTGTAAAGCATGCGCCAGTATGGCTCCCCCAGAACTACATATCAGCCTGCATTTAGTGAGAGCATCCTAGACATCAAACAGCATTTGACATGTCGAACTGATCATGCAGTTTTGTCTTACACTGTAGCTGCAATCTGCTACACATAGGCAGCACCAAACTTTCTGTCCAAAAGCTCATATTACAGCACATTAGGGCTATTAACAATAAAGACCCTAGTTATCCCGTGGTGAGACATTTTAAAACGCATCACGACAATAGTTTGCAACACTTGCAATACTTTGTGATTGATTCAGTTCCGCCTCAGAAAAGAGGTGGGGATTGAGAACTTAAGCTGAGGCACTTGGAAACAAGCTATATTCAGGAGCTTGACACCAAAAATCCAGGGGGGCTTAACACAAGTGAAGATTTGTACACTTATCTAAATTAGTTGTGCACGAATCCACTCCTGATAAAATATTTGGCTTTCTGTTATTGTCTTTTCTTACTAAATTAATCTGGGATACCATCAAGCATCACCCTATTTTAAAATCTGAAGGGAAATGCTTATCTTTATAAGTGTTTAGAGATTTTTTTTAAAGTTTAAAAGTGTTATCATACTGCAGGAATTTTACCTAGATTGTCTTATGTTGAACTTTTTTAGGAAATTGAATTGCATTTATTGATATTTATTGTGTATTTATATATTTAATATTTATATACATGTCTTATCGATTTTTAATACAATAGTGGGAATCAGTTTCCTTTTTAAGGTTCTATCTACCACAACGTCTAATTCAATAAGTAGATAAACACCTTTTCCCTGTATTTGAACATCTATTTGTTTTTTGTACCAGGTACCATATTATATAGGCCCATGATCATTATCACTTGTTCCAGCGCAAATTCTATATATACAGTTTTTTCACACGATATACAATAATCTTTTGCACATGCACTTTACATAATTCTCAGCACTTTAATTTTTAAAATAGTCCACTTTTAGGGCTATCGTGGTTAGTTTTTTGAATATCTAGAATCCATCACAGCAAATAGACTATATAAATGTTATAGGATCTTATTTGTTTCTGCATGGAAGCTATTATTAGTTAGGATTGTATTAAATAACTATTATATGGATATGAGGAAATCAGTGGCTTACAGTGTTATAAATAATTGATTTTTAGCAGGCAATGAAGCCAAGGAGATTGAGAAGATGTATGTTGAGTTTGGTTACAAGGGCAATAAGCATTTAAGCATTGATTGATTTAGTAATGAACTGCAACTACAAATCTCTTAAAAGCCAAATATTTATTTGCCTTTTTCCTCATACCTTTGCAGCATTTATAAATTCATTAATTAGGTCATTTATGTATATTTTTCTTATTATGAGAAAAATTTAACATGAATTACAAACATTGTGTATTTTTTCAATGTCTATTATACCAGGGGCAGGAACTTGAAATAAAAGAGCATGAAATGCTGTCCTAACAGGCTACCACAGAAGAAGGGATTGAACTACCGAAACGCGTCTGGTCATGTTATGGACTGCTGAGGCTGGTGTTGTTTCAAGTGCCTGCTTGCATGATTTTCGTCAAATAAATTGAACTACAAAGCTGCCGGCTGGCTTCTCTCATTTGCGGGCTACCTTTAGTTTTGGATTCGTAGCGGCTGAGTCCAGCTGCGAGAGAAGCCTTCCACAATGCTCGTGGACCTGTGATGACGCCAGGTTGGTGTTATTTGATTAACAGGAGGCAGCGTTCATGACGACAACAGCAAAGCAGAACAGGCATTTGTTGCGAAACTGTGCTTCTGCCCACTTGGGTTAAAATGATGAAAAGGATGCCTGATTTTGTTAACATTGAGACAGACTCACTCGAGTTTAATTTATTCATGAACTACAAGATCCAGTAGGCCAGGGGAATGGCCACGCCCACTGGGGCAGGACCTTGAAATAAAAGTACATGAAATTCTGTCCTTTTGCTAACAGGCTACCACAGAAGAAGGGATTGAACTCCCGAAACGCGTCTGGTCATGTATGGACTGCTGAGGCTGGTGTTGTTTCAAGTGCCTGCTTGCATGATTTTCGTCAAATAAATTGAACTACGAAGCTGCCGGCTGGCTTCTCTCATTTGGGGGCTACCTTTAGTTTTGGATATATATATATATATTCCAGCAGCCCCTCCACACGAGAGGGAAAATGAGTCGCGACCTTAGTCCAGTTTTAAAATTGCATTTATTTTTCATTTTAAAAGCGGCATGGTTCTGTTTGGCTCCAATGCATTTCGCTCACCACTGTGAGCTTCGTCAGGGAGAAGGCGCCGCAGGAAAGGTGATTACAGCTCGCACACACGGCCAGGAGTGTGTCGGTGCTTCCGTTTGTTAACCCCTTGTTGGGTACCGCATTTCAGCTGTTCTTTTCAATGCTGCATGCTGGGCCATGTGGTTTACTGCAGCCTTCTGTGCGTGTTGATTTGAATTTTGCGCCTTCAATGCCACCCGGAAAAACCCTGACAATGTCCTTTTCTAACATCATCTGGGACCCTACCATAGTCCAGTCTATGGGAGCACCTCACGCCCTTCGTGCTTCACACGTTCAGCAAGGCGGTCCAATATATATATATGTATATATATTCAGTGAAAAAAACCATAGGTTTCAGGGACATTATAGTTAGTTGGAGATTTCACTTGTACAATCCATAGAAATTCAGCCGTTATAGTTGGTAGAACTAACTATAACAAGCGCCCCGTATTGCACTGCTGATGACGTCACATATTACATCACTCATGACATGTTCAGTGACATCACTGAATCACTGATGACTTCACTGATGACATTACTGATGCTGATGACATCACTGATGACCGCATCCAGTGAATGTGTGTTTCTGCAAAGTATCAAAATATGTTTTATATATAAATATATATATATATATATATATATATATATATATATATATATATATATATATATATATATATATATATATATATATATATATATATATATATATATATATATATATATATATATATTACCTACTGGCGGTCGCCAGTAGGTATATATAGTTAGTATTTTTTTCTTATGGGATTTCAGAAAATTCTATGTCAAATAACTTTGGCGTTGGTGGACGGAATTGGCTGAAATTTTCAGGGAAATGGCACATTATGTTTCTGAGCAGCCCCTAAAAATTTGGGGGGGTTTTGTCAAGGGGGGGCCGAGAAAAAAGGGGGGTCCCAAAACGCGTTTTTCCCATTCATTTTTCCATTGGGCGGTTGGAATCACTTTTAGCTCGAACGGCTGAATGGATTTATACGAAACTTGGCAAAATTGTAGATTTGTTTTGCCCGACGTGCCTTTGCTATGTCTCAATATATGTGCTCCAGTGGATCTTGAGAAATTAACGTTTTAAAAAACAGATATATCTGTGAAAGCGTCCCGGTTAGCTCCCCGGTTCGCGTACCTGACGCGTAACAGAACATCGCGAGGAGAAGTGGATTGGCTCCCCGGTGACTGTCAACATTCTAAACAGTCCGGAGCGGCCGCCATATTGTGTCTCGGTAGGATCGAGACACAAGAGGTGGAAAAAACAAAGTGGGAAATGAGCATAAGGGGGCAGAGTACATCCTCCATGACCCCCTAGGTTTGATGAGGGGGCTTTAAAAGGGCCCCGCGGGCAAAAAAAAAAAAATATTATTGTTTTTTTTGGGGGGGAGCGCCCGGTACGCGCACCGGGAAGCGGTCCGGGGAGCGTAATATATGGAAAAAAGAATGAAAGAATGTTCAAATATTGTATGTTTATTGATTGTTCTTTTTGTTGCATTTTTTTTTTTTTTTATTTAAGTACCAACATGTAGGTACCAATGCAGAGTCTAAAAATAAATATACACAGTTTTCTTTGGAGATATCTTGCATGTTTTTCAGAAGTTATTGTGGTATATGGAATTCATAGCATAGTCTGTGAGGAAAGCAGAAAGAACATGGAGGCAGGAGATGATAAAGAGATGTTAAATCACATTGGAGATAATATAGTGGGAGAAAGGAAGTAACTATGAGCAAACTTACTATGTAACACAAAAAAAGTTGCACAGTATAATGTAAGTCTCAGTTTATATTTTATCTTTTTGAGTACTATTTCATTATTTTCATATTAAAAAGAATAATGTCTCAAACAATTTTAACTTTTAAAATTTAAATTTATTGTTCTGATTTTTCATAATCTAAGAGAATTTGTAGCATTAAATCATCAGGAATGTCCTCCTTTTCATTCCAAGAATCACATTCACATTCTTCAGCACATTTAATTAATTCTTCGTCTAATGTGTCATCCAAAAAGTCAATTTCTTCATTTTCTTCCTTTGGATTGTTTTCAATCTTAATTTGAAAGGAAATATTATTTTCTTTCTGTTGTGCTTCCATTTTCTTGCTGTAAATTGCATAAAAAAAATATATCAGTGGAGATAGGGCACTGTTGGGTTTAAGTTCACACAGGTGCTTGTGAGTTTTTAACAGTGAATTAATCTTTGGGCAGTGCATGGTTTCAGGCAGGAAGTAAAACTATTAAAAAGTGCCTGTGAAGAAGCCTAAGTAAATTCATAATTATATCACAGAAGCCTAACTCAATCAATAATTTAAATTATTAAGTCTTTCTCAATGACTAACTCTTATAGAGGGACAGTATGTAACTATCTAAAAACGTTTTCCTTATTTAATTTAAAGTGCATAACATAGTTCTCCTTTCAAATTTTTAAAATTATATCTTACCTTTGAAAAAGAAGTTAAAGTTCACAGTCAAAATGCTCTTGAAATGTACTTCAGGAAGTAGTAGTCAAAATGGCTGTGTTTCTTTCTCTTTCTTTATATATATTCAGGTACATAACCAATCAAATGTCATGAAATAATAGTAGAAAATGAAAGTAACATTTTAATTGGTTGTCAATTCTAACACTTCATATGTGTTTCGGTCATGTAATTTACCTCAGGATATTTAGTCAGTCCTACAGCATAATTTTCTCAATGGAATTCCATCAAATTTTGGTAAATGGTAGGGACTGCTATGTAGTAGGGCCTATTCTATATTTTATGAAAGTGTCTCCAGTGGTTTTTCTGTAAATTTCTTTCCCACCTTTTTTTAGCGAGCGCTCACCGGTGCGCGCACCGGTACGCGAACCGGCAGCGTTACGGGAGTCCTCCATTTTGTGTATCGGTAGAATTGAGACACAAGATGGAGGGGAAACAATGTTCGGAATGGGTAGAAGGGGGCACGGTAGACACTTTGTGACCCTCTAGGTTTTCTGAAGGGGGCTTAGGACGCTCATATAGGCAAAAAAAAATAAAAAATTGAAATTTTTTGCGGGGGAGCGCCCGGTACGCGCACCGGTAAGCGAACCAAGGAGCGTAATTTGATGAAAAATAGTGAAAAACGTTAGAAAAAGATTAACGTTTAGAATGATCAGAGGTAGGGTAGCTCTGAAAAGAGCTATTGGGTTCTGTGGTTGATTTAGGTACCTACAAGTAGGTTCAAATGCACAGTTTTAAATTCAGGAGGAATATTCTATTCCCCTCATCTGAGAAGTGCACACCATCTCCTCTGTAGATGTCTTGCATGTTGTAATGCAAGTTATTGTTGTATATTGAACCCATTCTAAAGTCTCTCATGTAAGCAGAAAAAGATTTATTCACATGTTTCCGTGCTTTCTCAAATTGTGGACAAAATTGGTTGGACCAGTTCCATTTCTGTCTTTGGCATATATTGGAATATACAAAGGCAGTTTGGGGAAAAAGTGTCATCAATTGATGAAAGGTGTCCTTTAAAAGCATTTCCAGACCAACCCCAGTCATAGTCCCAAAATCATTTCCACCACAGTGCACTATTAGGAGGTCAGGGTTTGGCAGATGCATGAAACAATTATAATTAAAACATATAAAATATATTTTTCATTTAAAAGAAGAATACATTTTACAGCTTTTGATATTTGCTATTAAAAAACCATTGAAATTCACTGAAAAAACCATAGGTTATAGACCATATATAGTTAGGAATTAGCATTTACAAAACCTTGAAAATTCACTGAAAAAAACATAGGTTATAGACCATATATATAGTTAGGGATTAGCATTTCGAAACCTTATTTTACTCGCACAAAACCATTGAAATTCGTATATATAGTTAGTTGCACTAACTTAGTTGCACTAACTATATATCGCGCACCCGCAATCCACTGCTGATGATGTCACATATTACATCATTCATGACATGGTCAGTGACATCACTGATGACATCACTGATGACATCATCCATTGACTGTATGTTTCTGTAAAGTTAAAATATGTCTTACATATTGAAGAATGAGTGGATGTATAAGTGTCTGGATGAAGGATTTAGTAGGTGCATGACTGACTGTATGAGAGAGTGATTAAATGTGTCTCACTGAGTGCATGGGTTAGTGACTAAACTGTCTTAATTTGTGCATCATTATATCTGTTGTTCTGTAAACTGCTGCATGTGTTTATCAGTAGCTATATGAGTAACTATATGGGTTATTGATTACTTGCCCAAGTACTTGTATGGGAGAGTGAGTGTGTGTGTGGGGGTGGCTGGGAGGTGTGTGACTCTGTGCATAGATGTGTGAACAGTTGATTGACTAGATGTATGGGTTCAAAACTGCATGTGGAAACAGCTGTATGGGTGGTTGACTGTGTGCATGAGTGTATTGGTGATTGAATGGATATCTCAGTGCTACATGTCAAAGTAAGTACACATGTAAAACACAGTACATGAGGTAGTTGACATTTATAAATTACTGTGTATAAGAGCCAGTGAATGTGTGAGTGGCTGCATGGATCATTGAAAACTTGTATCAGTGATTGTATAAGAGAGTAAATATGTGTTAGAATATGTTTGAATAAGTAAGGTGTGTATAACTGTATAGTTGAGGAAATGGAGGTGTGATTGATTCTTTGCATGACTGACTAGGTGTATGAGTAACTCCATGGATGAGTGACAATCTGTGAGTGTCTGTTTACACTGAGTGTATCTAAGGTTATATTAGAGTCTGTATAGGTTCATCGTATTATCACATGAATGATGTCCTCAGTGATGTTGTCAGTGATGTCATTTGAGTTGTCTTCAGTGATGTCATCAGTGATGTCACTGACCATGTCATGAATGATGTAATATGTGACATCATCAGCAGTGGATTGCGGGTGCGCGATATATAGTTAGTGCAACTAACTATATATGCGAATTTCAATGGTTTTGTGCGAGTAAAATAAGGTTTTGTAAATGCTAATCCCTAACTATATATGGTCTATAACCTATGTTTTTTCAGTGAATTTTCAAGGTTTTGTAAATGCTAATTCCTAACTATATATGGTCTATAACCTATGTTTTTTTCAGTGAATATATATATATATATATATATACATATATACATATACACACACACACACATATATATATGACACGTTATCACTTTAAATGGGCAAAAAGCAATCTGTATCGCCATGTGACCAAGGCCGCTGGGACGGCTGAAACGCGTCATGACAGACTACCTAATGGCTAAATAAAGAATGCTGAAAAAGAAAGTTGGTCCTTGCCTCGAGTTTCCTTTGGAAGGAGCGCTGCTGCGAGGTATTTGCAGATATATATATATATATATATATATATATATATATATATATATATATATGACAAGGTATATTAAAGTAAAGTATGAGTGGGTGTATGAGTGTCTGAATGGATGAATAGTAGGTGTGTGACTGACTGTATAAGTGAGTGATTGAATGTGTTTTACTGAATGCATGCGTTAGAGACTAAACTGTGTGAATGTCTTTATCAGTCTGTTAGTTGGTGTGTAAGCGGCTGCATGGCTAGGTGCATAGCTACATCAGTGTCTATATGGGTTATTTATTGGTTGTCTGAGTACCTGAATATGTGCCTGAGTGTATTCGTGGGTGGGTGGGGGGCTGTGACTCTGTGCATAGATATGTGAGTAGTTGTTTCACGGGGTGACGAGTGTGCAATAGCGGAGTCACGCGACCGGCAGTGTGAGACAATTGTGTGGGGAACAGCCGGGTATCGGTAGTGATGAGACGCAAACTTCAAGAACTATAAAACAAACAGCTGGTAACGATGTCGGCAGACACGCTAAGGAATCGTGAGGCAAAAGTGGCGGAAAAGTTTTATGATACAGTAACACCGCCAACAAACATCAGATCCCAGAATGCATCTGGGTCATCTGGAGCAAGTAGTGAGACTATAAAGGAGAAATTTCGGACATTAGAAAAACTATGCAAACAGGAACAAAGTAAATGGTGGGAGGGAAAGTCACTTCAACGCTACCTTGATGTGAATCGTGTACCAAGAGGGTTACGAAGTCTCCTAACACCGAGCTACGAGACACCCGACCCCAACATGCTCAAAGAATGGGCGGAAACAAATCTGGAGTATTAACGCAAGCTGATGATAATTTTAGTAAAATACGCGGAAACAGACCGTGAAAAACTAAAACAAAAAATAGATGATTTAAATGAAGAAATAAAAACAATGGGACAAAAAAGGAGGAAGAAATCAAACTCAGAAAAGAGATGATAAGCCGTCTTGAAAAGGAAGAAGAAAGAATCAGAGAACGGAAAACATACAAGTATCATCGAGACAGAGTTGATTATAAATGCGGTAGAATATTCACCTTTGCTAAAAAATGTGAGAGCATGAAAATGTCAAAATTCAGTGGGATAAGCAAGAATACAAATATGGGCAATCGCCATAATAAACAAGGTGGATCATCGACATCAAGTCTAAGCTCAGCAATAAAAAAGTGAGACAGAAGACACAAGAGCAGGTCGGGTACCAACTACTATATCATTAGTGGAGGAGCTGAATTTTTTGGTGGAGGAACAAAAACAAACCCTCAGGCCAAAGCGACAAACGACAAAAGCTCCAGCAAAAATAAAAACTGTACCCGCAAACGCAGAGAAAGGAGACGGGCAAGGAAAAGGAGAAACGACCAGGTGGTACCAAACACGGAGGTGGAACCGCAAATAATTGGGGAAAATGAAACCAGGGATAAGAAACCTAAAAATATAACTGTGAACAACCTATCAGATGTAGTATTGAACACAGCGGAGTTACAGTTACTATCCCTGGGACTTTCCTTTGCGCCTGAGAGTACCTTTGACTATGCATCCGCACGGATAGACGTTTATAAAGGAATTAGGAAATTAAAACTAAGAAAGTATCATATGCTCAAAGGGGAAACTGAGCGAAACACCCTGGAAGAATCAGTATTGGACATTCAGGAACAAACAGAACATACAGAACAAATGTTTAATACCCAGGAGAGGATCCTAATTGACGATCTAGCAAACATGGCATCCAACCAATCACAAAACAACATGAAACAAGGTGGAAATTATATAACAACAGCATCACAAAGCACTGAAACATGCACTACCAATTTCAAACCTCGCTCCAAGTTTGTTCCAAGTATGCCAAGGGATGGAATTGAAATATACCACGAACAAATAACAAAGGAACTTAAGGAGTTAAATATCGCCGCAAATAAAATGGAAAACAGAAAGAAAAGAAAATTGGAAACGAGCTATCACCAATTGATGAGCAAGCTATCTAAAAACAGACAGATTGTAATAGGAAATGTGAACAAAGGGGGTAACCTGGTAATTTGGAAAAAAAACAGACTATTTATCAGAAGCCCAAAATCAATTAGCTGACAAAGACTGTTACTGCAGATGTGATCAAAGCACATTGAAAAATACATATGAAAAACTATATATGAAATTGATAGCCTGGAAGGGGTATGGGCCTTATAAAGTTTTTATTTTTGAAAAATGATAGATCAACAACACCGGTATTATATTTCATAGCAAAACTCCATAAAAATACCCAAAAACCACTAGGGCGACCAAATATATCCGCAATAAACAGTCTAACAGAACACCTGTCCCAATATATCAATCATTTCTTGCAAGTTTTTGTCCAGAACTTACCCTCATACCTAAGAGATACAGGAGTCTTTTTGGCAAAAATCAGTAATCTACAATGGCAACCTGATTATTTATTGATTACAATGGACATTACCTCGTTATACACGAGTATTAGCCTTAAGGACGGTATGAGAGCAACAGAACACTATTTGAGACAAAGACAAGAGACTCATAAACATCATAGCAAAATGATTCTCGATATGATAAACTTTTGTTTGCATAACAACATCTTTCTTTTCCAACATGTTCTCTACCAACAGATTTGTGGCGTAGCTATGGGGGCCAGTTTCTCCCCAAGCTACGCCTGCCTCCATATGAGATGGTGGGAGGAACTGGTCCTCCATAGAAAATTCAGAGACATACTAAGGGAACATGAAAATGTTGGTGGCGATATATTGATGATTTGTTTTTTGTTTGGAGGGGTGCAAGAAGCGAGGCAGAAAAGTTTATTCATGATTTGAATCAAAATGACATCAACTTGCATTTTACTTCAGAAATAAGTACTACCAGCGTAACATTTCTGGATGTGGAGGTATACGTGGAGGGTGGGAAAATAGAGACTAAAATACACAGAAAACCCACAGCGGTAAATTCCATCTTACATGCCAATAGTCACCACCCCAGACACCTGATACAGAGCATTCCCTATGGGGAAATGCTCAGATTGAAACGCATATGCAGCACAACAACGGAGTTAAAAAGAGCCCAAGAAATGAGCAAAACTAGGTTCCTGCAACGGGGATACTCGATAGCATGCATTGACAGCGCCATAAGAAAAAGTAATGAAGTAGAGAGAACATCACTCCTACAACCAGCCCTCGCTAATAAGACAACAAATGCAGTAGACACATCCTCACAATCAGAAAAAGAATTTAGGATGATCGTGGGGTATAATAAGTACCACAAAAAAATCAGACGCATAATACAAAAGAATTGGCCTCTGGTGAAAAACGATCCAGTATTGAGACCCCATCTTCCCAAGAAACCTACTGTCACAAATAGAAGAGCCCCAAATATGAGAGACCGTCTGGTGGTTAATAACCCAATAGAAATCCCGAAAAAGAATTGGTGTAATCAAAGACAGGGTTTCTACAAATGTCAAACCTGCAAGGCATATATTAATGGCATAAACACGAAAAGTTTTGAATTGGCATTTGGCAAAGGAGAACATCAGATAAAGCAACTGCTAACTTGCAAAACTGAGTATGTGATTTATGTTCTGGAATGCCCCTGCAAGCTGAAATATGTGGGAAGTACGAAGCTGCAGGGGCATAAAAGAATATTACAACATATACGTGCAATCAAAAATCGAGATCCGATATATCCCGTTGCCCGACATTTTAACATAAAACATCAAGGGGATGTTAGACTTTTAAAGTATTTCCTGATAGACACTATACCTCAAAGTAAGAGAGGAGGGGACACAGATGAAAAACTCAGGAAACTAGAAACCAGATATATTCTGGAATTAGATTCCAAACATCCAAATGGTCTGAATATAACAGAAGATCTATATACCTGTATATAAGATTAATAACTTACAGATATATGAAGGGAATATGTAAGCCAGTCTCAATATAACAAGCATGTGAGATTGGTCAGTCCAAAAGATAAAATATCGGCATCCCCTTTACTATAGCCCACAAAAACAACAAAGCCTCATGAAGAAAAAGAACAGGATCCTTCTAAATGAAATCATAAAAAACAGAAACAAAAATCTTTTTGAGACACATGTAGAAAAAAATCTTTGAAGTTCATGTTTTAATATTAATTTATTTTCTTCACTAACTAGACTCTAAACACTCTTTTTATTTTTATTTTTTTATCCAACTTCACTTTTGCAACAATTTCTATCACAATCATACTCTCACCAGAGTCTTCTGAGTGGAGAGATACAAAAATCTACACTGATAGGGAAATTTAAATATCTTAACCCCAGAAACCCTTTTATAATTATGGAAGAGAAATAGCATATCCAAAAGTAAACCCATACAAGTATAAACATGACCATTGAAAAAATATAAAATAAAACAACGCCAATTAAAAGTATATATCTTGTGCATGGGAAAATGGTTTTAAATGTATATAGATAGAGATGACATATTTTTTATACAGGCTTTTACTTATGTAAAATGGTTTGAATGTATATTATATCTATTGATAATATTTATTTGCTAAGATTGCACACAAAAGCGAAATTTGCACAAAAAGGTATTTAAACCGAGATAACAATTGCGAACTTTGCACAAGAAATAACAGAAACTTGCACAAAAAAGATGTATTGCACTGCATAATTTGCACACAAGGCGTTATTGCACAATTGAATGTGTTAAATCATGTATTTAAACTTGTAAAAAAGAACAGACATAATTGGGTACCATACTGACATGAAAATGAAAATATCAAAAAAATGTAGCTTTTTTTGCACTTAAATTAGAGCGTATATAGTGCTGGCTGGGTGATTGGAGGAGTGCATAGGTAGTGACAGAGGGATTTTTGGAGTGCATGGGTACTACCTGGGTAACTGGAGAAGTGAATCAATAGTGTGTAGGTGGTTAGAGGTCTGCATGAGAAGTGCTTAGGGAATTGTAGCAGTGCATGTATTAGTGCCTCGGCCATTCCATGAGTACATGGGTAAGTATGGTTGAAAAATCCGCTCCACTTGCGAAATTTGCAAATTTTCGGCAATTTTGCATTCCGCGAATCTTGCGAAATTGCCAAAAAAATTGCGAATTCGCGAGCGGGCAGATTTTATTTTTGGCCCACTGGAAGCACAGTTAAGGCAAGTGCTTGATTTGAAGCTAACTTTGTAACCCTTTAGAATGGCGCCGGAAAGTTGCCAGAGTGCTTGCTGGCACCATTCTAAAATGGTTACAAAGTTAGCTTCAACTCGGGCACCTGCCTTAACTCTGTAAGTGCCTCCTGTGGGCCAAAAATTAAACCTCAACAGGAAGCACTTACAGATATAAATAAAGCAGGTGCCCGAGTTGACGCTCAAATTCAGTAACGTTTCAATCAGCCCAAAATCATTAGTGAGCACGGTCGAGGCTAGGCAAGTGTGCTTTAACCCCATATCTGCAGTCAAAAATTAGCTGTAATACCCGAGGGAGGTCTTTGCATCCCTGAGTTTCTCAAGCGCAATCCCCATTCCTGTGACCAGGAGGCTGCTTTCTCCTCACCTGCTGCCCTGCTCGCTCTCTGACCCTTTATACACAAAGAGCATGTGAACACACATAGAAGCCCCGCACCACACACTAGTGGTATCAAACGTCTTCCTGCTCTTTCCCAATCCCAACTATGATGGACAGCTCACTCAAGGGACCTCGGCGAATTTTGGAGCGGTGGCAAGTTACAGGCACACATGGTCAGTGGAGACAAATCTTCTGGCCCTTTACGCAGCTGCAGTGTAGGAAAAGCACTATAATTTACCGAACGAGGTAGCACTTACTAATTAGCCAGTAGAAAGGACTCCAGTTGCATAGAGGTATTGCATAAAATGGTAGCATCTTCGTGGATAACTATGCAGGGCAGGATTCATTCTGGCACGAGGCTCCTGTCCACAAAAATTAAATCTCAACAGGAAGCACTTACAGAATACAGAAATAAATAGAGCAGGGGCCCAAGTTGAAGCTCAAATTCAGTAACGTTTTAATCACCCCAAAACATTAGTGAGCACGGTCGAGGCTGGGCAAGTGTGCTTTAACCCCATATCTGCCGTCGAAAATTAGCTGGAATACTCGAGGGAGGTCTTTAAATCCATGAGTTTCTCGAGCCCGATCCCCGTGTAGTTCCTGTGACCAGGAGGCCACTTTCTCCTCACCTGCTGCCCTGCTCGCTCTCTGACCTTTTTACACAAGAGGCATATTGACACGCATTGAAGCCCCGCACCACACAATAGCGGTATCAAACGTCTTCCCGCACTTTCCCAACTATGATGGACAGCTCACTCAAGGGACCCCGGCGCCTTTCGGTGCGGTGACAAAGTTACAGGCACACATGGTCAGTGGAGACAATCTTTTGGCCCTTTACGCAGCTGCAGTGTAGGAAAAGCACTATACATTTACCCAACAAGGTAGCATTTACTGATTAGCCAGTAGAAAGTACTCCAGTTGAGTAGATGGAAATCGCAAAAAAATCCGGGATTTCTCGGGAAAATCCACAAATTCGTGGACTTTTTTGGGATTTTGCACGAATTCGCGGACCTCAGATCTGCAAAATTCGCCCATACTTTTAGATGGGTATTGACTGGAAGATTAGAGTACTGCAAGGAGAGTGCATGGTGAATGTATAACTGCTTGGGTTTGGTGGATTGATTGGATAAGTACATGGTGCTAGCTGGGTGAATGAAGGAGTGCATGGATACTGAAAGGGCGATGGCAGGTGGTAGCACTCAGAGTATTATAGCAGTGCATGAGTGCATGGGTCATTGCATGAGTGCATGGGTACTGACTGAATGATTAGAGTACTGCAAGGAGAGTGCATGGTGAATTTATAAGTGCTTGGGTTTTGGCGGAGTGATTAGATAAGTACACATGTCACATCAGTCCCACCCCCTCCCTTCACCACTGTGCAAACACGCCCACTGGAAGGTTTTAAGTTGGGGATTAATTCTCCTAAAATCCTGAGGGTCCCTTGGGGCCAAGAAACCCACCAGGTACCTCCAGTAAACGTCACAGAGCTGCATTGCAGAGAGGTAGTCCAAGGCCACACCACTTTTGACACCTCTCTGCAAAGCAGCTCTCTGGCGCTTACTGGAGGTATCTGGTGGGCTAGTTGGACCCAAGGAACCCTCAGGATTCAAGGGGACTTAATCTCCCAACTTACAATGCACCAGAGGGCCCATTTGCACAGTGATAAAGGGAGGAGGTGGGGCCTGATGTGACAAGTGTGCAAACGCATCCTGTGGCATATTTATTAAGTTGGGGAATTAAGTCCCTTTGAATCCTGAGGTTGCCTGGGGCCCAACTGGCCCACAAGGTACCTACAGTAAGCACCACAGAGCAACATTGCAGAGAGGTGGTCCGAGGCCACGCCTCTTTTTCCACCTCTCTGCAATGCAATTCCCTTGCACTAACTGAAGGTTCCTGGTGGGCTAGTTGGCCCCCAGGGACCCTCAGGATACAAGGGGACTTAATCCCCCAACTTAGAACATGCCACAGAGCTTGTTTGCACACTTGTCACATCAGCCCCTCCCCCTGCCTTCACCACTGTGCAATGCACCACCTGGCTCGTTTTAAGTTGGAGATTGAGTCTCCTTAACTCCTGGAGGTCTCTGGGGTCCAACTAGCCGACCAGGTATCTCCAGTAAACCAGAGAGCTGCATTGCAGAGAGGTGTAAAAATGGGTGTGGCCTTAGGCCACCTCTCTGCAACGTAGCCCTGTGGCACCTACTGGAGGTACATGGTGGCCTAGTTGACCCCCTGGGACCCTCAGGATTGAAGGGGAATTAATTCCCCAACTTAAAATGTGCCATTCACCACTGTGCAAACGCGCCCTGTGGTGCATTTTAAGTTGGGGGATTAAGTCCCCTTGAATCCTAAGGGCCCCTGGGGTCCAACTAGACCACCAGGTAACTCCAGTAATCTCCACAGAGCTGCGTTACAGAGAGGTGTAAAAAGGGGCGTGGCCTTGAACTTCCTCTCCGCAAGGCAACCGGGTGGCGCATACTGGAGGTACCTAGTGGGCTAATTGGCCTCAAGGTACCCCTAGTATTGAAGGGGAATGTATTCCCCAACTTAAAATGTGCCACATGGTGCATTTGAGGAGTGTTGCTGGAAAGGGGCAGGCTTCAGGCACAATGACGGTCTTCTTTTTTTTTTTGAAGGGGGGCTGTGTGGACCTTCTTCTTTTTCCTTGTTTTTGGCTCACGGGACCCCATCCTCCCAGGGCCTGACCCACTTTAAAAAAAAATATTCTGAACGGTAAGGGGGCCGCATGGGACCCCATCCCCCCGGGCATGGCCACATATATATTTTTTTCAATATGGAGCTGCGTGGCCTCCCCTCCTGGAGCCTCTATTAGCCCCGGGGACCCCATCCCCCGGGCCGGCCTTTAATCTTTTTCATTTTTGGGGGAAGGGAGGGGGCCACATGGCCCCCCTCGTGGACCACTTCTTGCTCCGAAGACCCTATCCCACGGGGCCGGCCCTATCCGTTGGGGACCATGGGCGGAGCCCAAATGCCCCCATGGTCCCGCCAGCTCCCAGCGTCCTGCAGGAGCCTGCTTTGCTTTTCCACATGGGGAGTTGCTGACATGCAGCTCCCCGTGTGGAAAAGCAATATGCTTTGGATTTTGGAAGAAAGAGCAGGTTTCCCTGCCCTCGCTTCCAAAATCCAAAGCAGTGTTTGCTATACCAGAGCGGGAGCTGCACGGCTCCCACCCTGCCATAGCAACCAGCAGTGTCCCAGGTGTGGGCACTACGGGACACAGCAGGAGCCGGCCCTGGGGGGGGGCGTGTGGCCCCCCTCCAATCATGAAAATAGCCCTGGGGAGATGGTGCTCATTTTACATTTTTGGGGCTCTGGGGAGGTGGCGGTCCACGGGGCGTGTGGGGGGGGGCTTGAGCCCCCCACACAGGTTTGATGATTTGTAAAACTTGAAGCCCCGTAGGGTGGCGGTCACCGGGGCTGCGGGGGGCTGTGTACCCTCATGAATATTTCAAAAAAGCCACGACGAGGCTGTCCCCAAGGCTTTGGGGGGCCTTGGAGGCCCCCCTACAAATTAAACAAACCGCAGGGGTGGTGGTTCAGCACCAGTTTATGTCCATAAAATGCCCACACGTTACTTACTACAATGCAGCACTCACTGTATATTTTCGCATATTCAAAATATGCCCAGTGCACAACTCATTCTAATCATAATTGCATATCCCCAAAAGCACCTCCATTCAGGGGCAAACTAGACATTCCCTAAAATACGTAACCATACAATCCAAATTGAACTGGTTGGGCCCTTACCTATCGTACACCGCAATCAAAGGAAAGTACTCCCCGACATGTTTGGTTTTCTTTGTGTTATTCCTGTGCCATCCTGTTCAAGGTTTTTCAACCTCTCAATGACATCAAAAACGGACTGCACTCTTGAATGTAACATAAAGGTTTCTCTAATGTCAAGAAGTCCCATACTCATATCTCGTTATGGATTCCTCTTAGCTGTATCTGAACTTGAATAGTAACAGCCAGGTTAATAACACCGTATATTCAAATATCTATCCAAAGTGGCTTTGTCTGCATGTCATCTAATATCTAATGCATAAAACTCCCCATACATCTCATATGTCCTAAATAGGGCGACTGCTCTAATCAAGTCAAAACAATATAATACTTTGTCATAGAAATCACAATTATTCCATCAACAGTAAAGCCACCACATCTCACTATATTGTATTTCATATTACAACCTCTGTCAGTCGTGGCCGACATTAATCGTGGGTGAGGGTCGGGGAGTCGTGAGGGGAGGGTCTTTTGGGGAGAGGGGTACATTTAATAATTTTTTTAAAAAGTACCTGTCCGCAGGCCGGGTCCCGTGTTTTCTCGGCTCCTGCTCTCTTGCCTCTGGCTGGAATAGGCAGCAGGCAGCCTCCTTCCCCTCCCCTAAGCCAATCACAACGCTGCAATTGTGATTGGTGGGGGTGCTACCCAACCAGTGGCTTATGAGGAGGCCATTATCTCCATGCAGGCTGCATTGCAGCATGCATGGAGAAAGGGCAGAGTATGCATGCTAGTTTGGGTGGCCCCACAGGGCCGACCAAACAGTCATTGCACCCTAAGGAGCGGGAACACCACTCCTCCCCTCCTCACAGAGCAGCCCTGCCCTCCCGGCCGCCCACCCGCAACCAAACCCAGTCAATGTGGCGGCCATCTTGACTATACAAATTGAACATAATGTCTTCAAATTAATAACTGGGTTAATCCTCAAGTGCTATGGAAATTCAAACCCAACATAACAAGTGGAATTTCAGCCCCACTAAGGTATTCCACCCAGCCTCAGTCTGTGGAAATCTCCATCATTAGGATGATCAAGTAAGTTCCTTATAAAATATAAACAACTTTCTTCAAATGTAGGCATTTCGATTATGCGTAACTAATCTATAATCTTACTCAGCATAGCCGAATATCAGTAATAAGAGACTGTGTCAAGCACTCCCTTCACATGAAGCGTAACAGTAAATCATGTGAACCTCCCAAATAATGAAAAGTCATGGCTGGGTGTTGCAAGTTGCATGCCATGCTACGGGTTTTATCTTTGCCGAATAGGATTAAGGAGCAGTTGCACATGACTGGAATGCCTAAACGTATTGATTATTTAATTTTAGCATGTTGATATAAATGTGAGGAGTACTACATAATATTGTTTTCATTATAGTGTTGTAAGTACCCGGATACAAACCTTTACATATTAAATGGGTATATTAAATGAATACAGTATTTTCTCTTGTATTTTTAATGTAAAGTTTCCATTTCTCTCAGTTGAATAATTGTTTTCTATCTGTTGGAAACAATTTAAGAAAGCTTGATTTTAATTTCTATAAAGATCAAATCAATATTATTTTTATCCTTTGTACGGGGCCCCTAAAAGTATTGGGGCCCCTAGGCTGGTGTAGTAATCCGGAACTGGGCTCCCACCACGGTGTGCTTGGAGAGCCAGCCACGGGGTCCCCATCCCTTAAAAAAGGTATGGGTGGGTATCAGAGCCCCCAAAAACAAAAACTAAATAAAATAATTTGATATTCACAGCTACAGAAAAGGAGAACCACTTTATGTCCAGCAAGAACTTTTTGTTTATATTTTAGGATCATGATAGTGCCTGTAACGGCAGACTCAGACAGTGATTTATTTTTAAATAAGGCGTCTTTTAAAAATGTAATAATCACTTTTATTAAACATTCCAATGTGTGAATTCATAGAACTTACATTTGATTTTAATTATTGGTGACTTTTTGACAAAGAGAATGGATATCTTTCATAAATGATGATAGGATAATTAATTGTTCGACCCTTTGACAAGTCATTTGGTATGCCTTGCTTAAAATGACACCCTTTTAATTTTAAACATTTATTTATTGATTTTCATCAAATATATCGTACATTACAGACTTCAAGCTGCATGGTTACAGACATGAGTAAAAAAATGACATATTCTTCATTCTTGTCTCGTATGTGCAGCAGGTGCAGAGGTGTGGATTGAGTTATTTAAACTGCAATATCTTGTTATAACAAATCATTTCCTTCTTAGTACAGTCACATAACATATGAAGCATTACATTTGATTTTCGAGTGAATAATAGGCTGCAGTATATTACACATAGCATCCACCCCGAGTATATTGGAGAAGAGACCAGTAGTATTTACAAGAGGGATATCAGAAAATATTATATCATAATTTCAGAGCATTTTCATCTCAGTAGTGCTAAATGTGTTATGGAAGTTGAGGGGAAGCCGAGACAATGTCAGCATTAAGATTCTGCATCCGAGGGTGTGTCAGATGCAGTTTGCTTAGTTTGCGCCAAGAGATAACACTGGAGGGGTCCCACATATCCTTAGGCATAGAACCGCGTGGGAGCATTTCAGCATAAATAGTCAGCTTTTCCTGGCAGTATATTAGGTCGTCAAGCCAATCCTTGAATTTTGGGGCACGCCCCTACCCAACTACAAGCTACTCTACGCTTTGCTATCAGTAGCGCTATAGTAATTTATCATCGATATAGCTTGGGGACCTGTTCGGTATAACCTAAGAGCGCCACTAGGGGAGTCCACTCCAGTTATACTGATGTCTTCTTCTCTAGGGCTTCAAAGAACTGTACCCAATATTCCTGTACCCAAAGACATTCCCAAGCTAAGTGCAGAAACCCAGTTCCTCGGCTATTACAGCTCTCACAGCGATCTGTTTCCTTCAATTTAAACCAAAACATTTTGGAAGGGGTGTAGTATAAGCGCTATAAGAACTTATAATGTATAATATGAAGTCTACAGCTAGCAGAGATATGCGCAGTCTGTAGGCAGCAGTATTTCCACTGATCATCTGTTACTTGATTCCCAAAGTTTGTGAAATGTGGTAGGGGACTCTGGTTGTTGTATGCGTATATTATTATAGAATGTAGATACCAGATGCCTCGGGCTTGTGGTGCTTAGCACCTGGTGTAGAGGTGCAAGGTTTGCGGGCTCCTTAGGGAAGTCCTGAACAATGGATCGCATTTCCTGTAATAGCCGTACATCTAAAAATAGACCAAGAGGAGTGGGCTGTGTCTCATGGAAAAGTTGTTCAGAAGAGCGAAACGTGCCATTATGGAAGAGATCCCCCCAATTAGAAATGTTGGTGCATTTGCATAATTTGAGAAAGCCCTTTTCTTGAAGTAAGGGCATACTGGGGCAGCAGCGGTGAGTACAAAATGCGGCCTAAAATGCGATGCCATGCATTTAACCGTGTGGACAGGATAGCAAAAAACCAATAATCATACACCTAATAAGTAGTATGTTTCATAATCCAGCCGGACAAGAATTTTATTTTAAATGATCAAGTTCATAAAGTGAGTTTTAAGACCAAGATAACAAGTGGGCACAGCCGTGACCCACAACATTCAAGACAAAACAACAAAGAAATGGCGAAAAGGCAAAGCGAAAATCTAACTGTATACTATTGTTCAGTGCTACAGACTTAATTTCTTAAACATACCCGTACCATTGCATCAAGCAATATAGCATTATCATATTGCATATGGGGTTTTTTGTTGACGACGTTTCGATGCCTTTTTAAATTATGACATCATCATCAGGACGAGAATTATCAGCATTATTGTTTTCTTCAACAATTAACACAATGCCTATTATCGCATTACTTTACATGAGGGAAATGGGAGGCAAAGGGGAAAGAAAAACAAAAAATGTATATAAGTATCTGCATGTTAGGAACAATTTAAAAACCTGGGTGACTTGAGAATTGCGGCGAGTGAAGAACCATGCATGTAGCCGAGTTGAATCGGCGAGTGAATGGGATGGTGATTTGTGTGGGTTCCGGGTCTCCCTTAAGATCAATGGGCAGTGAAAGTGGAAATGACTAGTCACGATTAAACGGTCGTTCCAGTGATAAGAAAGAAAAACAATGACATAGCTGGGCTGTGAAAGGCGTGAAAAGTTACTGTGGCTAGGTTCATGGATGTGACAATAATCGCAGGCTGTGGCAGGAGAAGGAACCGAGTAACCTACATGTCGGTTTCCTCGTTGGTTGCCTTGTTCTGGGTTACTGGTGAGAAACCGCGGGGATTTAGGCTTTTTGAGAAAAGAAAATGTGCAGTTAGCGATTCCGGTTTTCTATTAAGGCGGGGTGCCGGATCGAGGGTGAAGGACATAAATACCTTACAAAGCAAGTCCAGAGCTTCCATCAGGAATGTAAGGAGTTGCCAGGAGAAGAGTGTGATGGCTCATTCTAAAAACGGAACGGGGGGTTAGATACTTGCGCAGCAAAGTATCAGAGTGCTCCATGCTATATTATCGGAGGGCGAGAGTCACTTACTTGTAATGGCCAGAGCGCTATGGCTAATACGGCAGTCCAATGGGAGTGATCTTCCGAACAACCATGCGAGCTGGCTAATCAAGCCTCATGGTCTGTGAAAACCAATGAGGGACTTACTGTGACTAGGTATAGCAGTGCGGCGGCCATATCGGAGTGGTGAAAAAGATCATTCTGATTGTGTGAAGCTAATAATGCAGCATGCATTAACCGCAAAATGTGACTTTTTAAAAACAGTTTACATTATGGAAATGACATATAACGGAGATTACAATAAGGAGATCCAGTCTTCAAGACGATTAAGGCCTTTTCTGATACTGTCAGTTTTTAGAATCCAATGCAGTTCCTCTTTATTGAGCAATTGGGAGAGATCCGCTCCTCTTGGAGGTGGTTTGATGATAGAAACAACTGTCCAAAGTAATTCTTCCTCGCTGTGGCCTTTTTCGTGGAAATGTTCAACTAGTGGTGCATTGGCCATGTTACACCGGATCCTGCTTCGGTGTTGGCCAATTCTAAGTTTTACTTTCTGACTCATCTGCCCTATATAAATAAGCATGCAGGGACAGAGAATTGCATATACCAAATTCACAGAGTTACAGTTGGAAAAATATCTTCGGTCAAATTTAATAGTACCATTTTCAAAAGATTTTCCTTCAATGGTAGAGTCACAATAAATGCAATTCCCACATTTTGAATGGCCTGTTAAAGGTGGGAGACCCCATGCATCATTTATAGTTGTTTTTAGGGGTTGTGTAGGCAGAGATGCTCTTACTAGGTGGTCTTTGATGTTTTTGGCCCGTTTAAAAGCTAACATAGGACGTTCTATTGTCAGTTGCCCTGCATTAAGAACTGGCCAATGCTTGAGCACACTCTTTCTGATAGCATTGGAGGCTGGGGAAAATGTGGTGACACAAATGAGTCTATTTTGATCTTTTTTCTCCTTTGGTTCCAGAAGGCTTTCCCTTGGACAATACCAGGCTCTTTTTAAAGAGCGGCGCACTAGCTTGCGAGGGTAACCTCTGTTCCTAAGTTTGCGGCTGAGGGTTTTGGCTTCAGTAAAATAATCCTCCTTGAAATAGCAGTTGCGCCTAATGCGTAGGAACTGGGAGAAAGGCAGGGAATCACGCAAAGCTCTGGGGTGATGGCTACCGTACTCAAGAAGAGTGTTGCGTTCAGTTGGTTTTCGGTGTAGGGTGGTGGTGAGGTGACCTTCTGTGTTTCTTATTTCTAGA
Source organism: Lissotriton vulgaris (assembly GCF_964263255.1). NCBI lineage: Eukaryota > Metazoa > Chordata > Amphibia > Caudata > Salamandridae > Lissotriton > Lissotriton vulgaris. The sequence continues at coordinate 563,070,239 of NC_141695.1, forward strand.
TCTAAGAATGGGATGCTTTCTTTACTAGTAGATAAGGTATATTTGAGGCCTCCACTGTTGTTGTTGAGCCAGTGTTGGAAAAGTGTGAGGTTATCAAGTGATTCAGTCCAAAGTGGAAAAATGTCGTCAATGTAACATTTCCACAATGTGATGCCATTGTGGAAAGGATTGGACACATTCAAAATATTGTTGGTCTCTAAATGATCCATGTACAAAATGGCCAGGTTAGGGGCAAAAATTGCTCCCATGGAGGTACCCCTAACCTGGCCATAAAACTGTCCTTCAAAAAGGAAAAAGTTCTTGGTCAGGCAAATTTCCAGTAACTGGAGGATAAAGTTAGATGGGACATTATGTGGGCGTGTCCGTGTCTCTAGCACCCCTTCAATCACTCAAAGAGATTCATATTGGGGGATGTTAGTATAAAGTGATTCCACATCCAGCGTACACATGGTGCTGGATGTGGGATCAAATGGATAGTCTTCGATCATATTAATCATAGCCATACTGTCTTTGATATAGCATGTGGTATCTGGTACAAATGGCTTAATAAAGAAATCTATATAGTGGCCCAATGGTTCGAGGACTGAACCACATCCATATACTATGGGGCGGCCTGGTGGAGGTTGTGGGTTTTTATGCACTTTCGGAAGGCAATAGATCACAGGGATGCGGGGAGATTTAGTGTTAAGGAAATCAAATTCCTTCTTGGACAGGAAGCCTAGGTCAAGTGCCTCTGAATTGACTTTAGTAATCATGTCCTGAATCTCTGCAGTAGGGTTGCGAGGGAGTTTACAATAGTGCTCATGCTTGCTCAGTTGACGCATTATTTCGTCTTTATACAGGTTGATATCTTGGATCACGATGCCTCCGCCTTTGTCGGCAGGTTTTATTACCAATGACTGGTTGTTTTTCAAGGAGGTAATGGCATTTTCTTCTAATGTGATGTTATAAGGTATAAAGGACCACTTGTTTTCCAGGTCAGTAAGGTCTTTTAGAATTAATTTTTCAAAAGTTGGTATCTCTGGCGGGATCATGCCAGTGGTAGGGGAAAATTTGGACGGTGGTTTGAATGGAGTGTTACCAGGTTTAGAAGGGGAGGGATTCAAAAGGAAATAACTGTGGAGGCAAATTTTCCTAAAGAACCGCAACAATTCCACCTGTATATCTAGAAAATTTGAGCGTACTGTGGGAACAAATGACAAGCCTCTGCTCAATAACGAGATTTCAGTACTGGACAAGCTGTGTTCAGTGAGGTTGAAGATAGGCAAGAGACCTGTCTCTAAGTCAGTGCTGTTATCATTGGTAGTATGATCCAAAGAGGTTACCATCGGTAATGCTGTCTGCGTGTGAAACGTTCGCCTGGGGGGTTTACTGTTTTTTTCCTATCGAGGGTTGCTTTCCTCTGCCCCTTGGTTGACCCCGACCCCCCTCTAAAAAAGGACTTTTAGAAGGACCTGGGCTATCGCTTTGGTCTGACTGTCCCGAAGAATCAGCTGAGCTATCAGTGAAGCCAAGAAACTGTTGCCTCCTGTTGAATCGTCCCCAGGGTCTTTGATTTTGTGGACCGTTGTAAGGGCGAGTGGTGTAATAATCTTTGGCAAGATAGGGGTACGTTCTCTCTTGGTTAAAGTTTTTGATATCTTTGCGTACTTTGTTTTGTTTTCTGTTTAATTCAATTTTATGGAAATCTTCTATAGTTTTATTGATTTTTTCAAGAAGTTTACTTGTTTCTGAGCTAGTATTGTTGTCCTTGATCTGTTTCTCGAGGTCTGTTATTTCTGTATTTAATTTTTGGAGCTCTTCAGTAGCAATGTCAATCCCGAGCACCATCCAGTGCCGGGAACATGTAGTGCTTATATAGCTGAAACCATTCAGGTATTTTGGATTATTGGTAAAAACCCCTGGTACATTACGTACTTGTAGACCTAATGGAATTGTATTGGATTTGAGGTAGTCAGTTAGAAGTCTAATCATTAACAGTAGCCGTACCTCCTTTTTCTTTAGTTTCTCTAGGTCATCTGCTAAGGAAGTGCTGGACCCAGATGGTGTTTCTGCTGTATCAGAGAGGAGAGAGGGACCTCCTAGAATCTTATTGATATATTCTAAGTTATATAATGGAGGGTGAGGATCAGACATGCGTGTTAGAGAAGATCCAGTGGGGGAAAATAGTGGGGAGAAGAGACTTTACAATGAGGGGTGAACAGTACAGGGGTGGACAAGGTGGACCCACTTGCAAGGAAGGGGCTAGGATTACCTGAATCCCTTGCAATCCAGCGATTGCGCTAACTATGTTTTCAAAAGGACAAGGGAACCCAAAAGGCATACCATAGGGACCTTGGGCAGTATCAATTTACAAAAGACAATGGTCCCTAGATGTGGACAGGATAGCAAAAAAACAATAATCATACACCTAATAAGTAGGATGTTTCTTTGTCCAGCCGGACAAGAATTTTATTTTAAATGATCAAGTTCATAAAGTGAGTTTTAAGACCAAGATAACAATTGGGCACAGCCGTGACCCACAACATTCAAGACAAAACAACAAAGAAATGGCCAAAAGGCAAAGCGAAAATCTAACTGTATACTATTGTTCAGTGCCACAGACTTAATCTCTTAAACATAACCGTACCATTGCATCAAACAATATAGCATTATCATATTGCATATGGGGTTTTTTGTCGACGACGTTTCGATGCCTTTTTAAATTATGACATCATCATCAGGTTGAGAATTATCAGCATTATTGTTTTGTTCAACAATTAACACAACGCCTATTATCGCATTACTTTACATGAGGGAAATGGGAGGCAAAGGGGAAAGAAAAACAAGAAATGTATATGAGTATCGGCATGTTAGGAACATTTTTAAAACCTGGTTGACTTGAGAATTGCGGCGAGTGAAGAAACATGAATGTAGCCGAGTTGAGTCGGTAATCGGCGAGTGAAAAGGATGGTGATTTGTGTGGGTTCCGGGTCTCTCTTAAGATCAATGGGCAGTGAAAGTGGAAATGACTAGTCACGATTAAACGGTTGTTCCAGTGATAAAAAGGAAAAACAATGACATGGCTGGGCCGTGAAAGGCGTGAAAAGTTACTGTGGCTAGGTTCATGTATGTGACAATAATCGCGAGCGGTGGCAGGAGAAGGAACCAAGTAACCTACATGTCAGTTTGCTTGTTGGTTGCCTCGTTCTGGGTTACTGGTGAGAAACTGCGGGGATTCAGGCTTTCTGAGAAAAGAAAATGTGCAGTTAGCGATTCCGGTTTTCTATTAAGGCGGGGTGCCGGATCGAGGGTGAAGGACATAAATACCTTACAAAGCAAGTCCAGAGCTTCCATCAGGAATGTATGGAGTCGCCAGGAGAAGAGCGTGATGGCTCAATCTAAAAACGGAATGGGGGTTAGATACTTGCGCAGCAAAGTATCAGAGTGCTCCATGCTAAATTATTGGAGGGCGAGAGTCACTTACTTGTAATGGCCGGAGCGCTATGGCTAATATGGCAGTCCGATGGGAGTGATCTTCCGAACAACCATGCGAGCTGGCTAATCAAGCCTCATGGTCTGTGAAAACCAATGAGGGACTTACTGTGACTAGGTATAGCAGTGCGGCGGCCATATTGGAGTGGTGAAAAAGATCATTGTGATTGTGTGAAGCTAATAATGCAGCATGCATTAACCGCAATATGTGACTTTTTAAAAACAGTTTACATTATGGAAATGACATATAACGGAGATTACATTAAGGAGGTCCAGTCTTCAAGACGATTTAGGCCTTTTCTAATACTGTCAGTTTTTAGAATCCAATGCAGTTCCTCTTTATTGAGCAATTGGGAGAGATACGCTCCTCTTGGAGGTGGTTTGATGATAGAAACAACTGTCCAAAGTAATTCTTCCTCGCTATGGCCTTTTTCGTGGAAATGTTCAACTAGTGGTGCATTGGCCGTGTTACACCGGATCCTGCTTCGGTTTTGGCCAATTCTTAGTTTTACTTTCTGACTCGTCTGCCCTATATAAATAAGCATGCAGGGACAGAGAATTGCATATACCAAATTCACAGAGTTACAGTTGGAAAAATATCTTCGGTCAAATTTAATAGTACCACATTCAAAAGACTTTCGTTCAATGGTAGAGTCACAATAAATGCAATTCCCACATTTTGAATGGCCTGTTAAAGGTGGGAGACCCCATGCATCATTTATAGTCGTTTTTAGGGGTTGTGTAGGCAGAGATGCTCTTACTATGTGGTCTTTGATGTTTTTGGCCCGTTTAAAAGCGAACATAGGACGTTCTATTGTCAGTTGCCCTGCATTAAGAACTGGCCAATGCTTGTGCACACTCTTTCTGATAGCATTGGAGGCTGGGGAAAATGTGGTGACACAAATGAGTCTATTTTGATCTTTTTTCTCCTTTGGTTCCAGAAGGCTTTCCCTTGGGCAATACCAGGCTCTTTTTAAAGAGCGGCGCACTAGCTTGCGAGGGTAACCTCAGTTCCTAAGTTTGCGGCTGAGGGTTTTGGCTTCAGTAAAATAATCCTCCTTGAAATAGCAGTTGTGCCTAATGCGTAGGAACTGGGAGAAAGGCAGGGAATCACGCAAAGCTCTGGGGTGATGGCTCCTGTACTCAAGAAGAGTGTTGCGTTCAATTGGTTTTCGGTGTAGGGTGGTGGTGAGGCGACCTTCTGTGTTTCTTATTTCTAGATCTACGAATGGGATGCTCTCTTTACTAGTAGATCGGTATATTTGAGGCCTCCACTGTTGTTGTTGAGCCAGTGTTGGAAAAGTGTGAGGTTATGAAGTAATTCAGTCCAAAGTAGAAAAATGTCGTCAATGTAACGTTTCCACAATGTGATGCCATTGTGGAAAGGATTGGACACATTCAAAATATTGTTGGTCTCTAAATGATCCATGTACAAAATGGCCAGGTTAGGGGCAAAAATTGCTCCCATGGAGGTACCCCTAACCTGGCCATAAAACTGTCCTTCAAAAAGGAAAAAGTTCTTGGTCAGGCAAATTTCCAGTAACTGGAGGATAAAGTTAGATGGGACATTATGTGGGCGTGTCCATGTCTCTAGCACCCCTTCAATCACTCGAAGAGATTCATATAGGGGGATGTTAGTATAAAGTGATTCCACATCCAGCGTACACATGGTGCTAGATGTGGGATCAAATGGATAGTCTTCGATCATATTAATCATAGCCATACTGTCTTTGATATAGCATGTGGTATCTGGTACAAATGGCTTAATAAAGAAATCTATATAGTGGCCCAATGGTTCGAGGACTGAACCACATCCAGATACTATGGGGCGGCCTGGTGGAGATTCTGGGTTTTTATGCACTTTCGGGAGGCAATAGATCACAGGGATGCGGGGAGATTTAGTGTTAAGGAAATCAAATTCCTTTTTGGACAGGAAGCCTAGGTCAAGTGCCTCTGAAGTGACTTTAGTAATCATATCCTGAATCTCTGCAGTGGGGTTGCGAGGGAGTTTACAATAGTGCTCATGGTTGCTCAGTTGACGCATTATTTCGTCTTTATACAGGTTGATATCTTGGATCACGATGCCTCCGCCTTTGTCGGCAGGTTTTATTACCAGCAAGGGGAAGGGTCCTGCACCCCGTACCCGGCTCCCATCTCGCTTAAGGGGGGAGACAGTAATAGCCCGGGAGATTTCAGCGCAGTGGTGGTGGCCACCCTGTTTATTCCCATCCAGTGCCACCTCCCTGACTGTCGTGGCAGGCGGCAGGCCCAGTCTCGGGTACGGGCTCCGGGAGTGTCGCCAGCTATGAGGAAGGTGTGCCGGGCCATGTATCGGGAGCCTGGGGCCCGGCGCACCTACAGCCAGGAGACTCACCAGTGGTCCGACGTACTGGACCGGGAACACGACCTGCTCAAACTGCTTGGGGTCGAGATCCCGGGCCTTGGTGAGTAGTAGTAGCTACTATTTAATCACTACTTTGTTTTCTCCTGCTCTGTGTTATGATATTGCAATTTGTTTTTTCCGAAGAGCAAGAATGCTGACGATTACATTGCAGGTAAATTATGTTTCAAAATCTTTTGTGATTGCAGGTGCTTGTCTGCTCACTGCCGGTGCTACTATGCTTACTTGTTTTTAATTTTGTGCTCATTTGGCCTGGTTGATTATTATGTATCAGTGTACTTTACAGAACTGCGTAATGCTAGACACTAGAGACTCAAGTCCAGTCCTTCCTTTGTACTCCTGCCTCTAAGAAGAGATAGTGGTGGTGGATTGATAGTTGAGTATATTATGACTGGTTATTTAGTAGGAAACATTTTAGTGGTCTGCAATCATGACGGACTGTGCCTGTCACTTCGCGTGCTGCGGAGTGCTGCCTGCTAGTCCTAGTAGAACCTTTTTGTAGTTGGTTTAGTGAGTTACATACCTTTCCAAGTAGATGGTCCGTGAATCCAGCAATACTATATCCTAGTAAACCACATCAGATATGGGTCAATAAATTTAGTGCAATTGTTGTCTATTTCTCCGACATAATTTGTTATTGCTTTTTTGAAATGTTTGATGTAGTTGACAACAATCATCCATGTTTGTGTCTTTCTTTCATGTTGTACATCAGCTCCCCCCAGGGGCAAGGGGACACAGAGGAGGTAGCGGCGCCGGCGGAGCAGGGACAACAGCAGGAAGGCCAGGATCGGTCTTCCGAGGGCTCCTCTGGTGTCCCCAGTAAGTTTTCCAGGTTATATTAATAATTATACTTCCCTATCCTTTACAGCACCTGTATTCTTTCCAAACATTCCTCATTCTATTTTTTCCTAAATCGTCTTTGATCTTCTTGTAAACTGTTTCTAAATTCTTATCCTGCCTCTAGTATGACTCCCTGTGGTACTACTAGATTATTATTATTCGTCTGTCTGAGTAGCTAACTAAGCTTGCACAGTTGGCAAAATGTGTTAAACAAAAACTCCTATTTTATTCAGCAATAGCTCTATGCACTGAGTGCCGTCCTCTGGGTTGTCCATTATGTCTATTGAAGTCTTCTAAATGTTTATGCTTTGACAATTCCCGACAATAAAATGTCAATGCCCACCAAGAATAAGATACTAGTTTTTTTGATTGGATAGGAGGACAATCCATACTACTACTGTTGCAGGGAATATTCTGCACAAACAGAACTATGGACAAGAAAAAGGGCATTGGTTATAAATTATCATAGGTGCAGTTAGACTTTCCACATACCTCAGTTATAACAGAAGTTGAACCCCCAATCTCCTTACTGACTAGCTAGTGTGTCAGAGTAATTATAGCTCCTGAATGCAGCGATGATTGATCCCCAATGATTGTGGAGAAGTGTGGCTCAAATGGTTGGAGCGGCAGACCCTGATACAGAGGTCTGGTCTGGGACCAGGGTTCAATACCCCGCCTCGGCAGGTCTTGGGCTCAAAAATTCCACGGACCTGATAATTCTCGCCTCGGTGCCTATTCCAATCATGGAGTCCCACTCTGCAACTCTGGGCAATAGCTTGCTTAATCATCTCCACAACGGCCCAACAACTCTAAGGATGCCTGGCCTCCACCTTGGGGGTGCCCAGGAGTGGACGCCTCACAGGGAAAGCCAGGAAGGGTTTCACAGCGGTATTCGTACAAGCGCGTTGAGACCCTTGCGGGTGAGTAGTGTGCTATACAAGTATAAATTTACATTTACATGATTAAACAACCCAGGACATAAGACTGCGGAATCAGAGTCCCGACCTCTTTGAGCCACGGACTCATGCTTGCAAATTGCAAACCCTTTCGCTCACTCACTCATGACCAAAAACCACAGAGTCTATGTAAGTTTTAAATCCATATTAAAAGTAAAAACATTTATTAAAGTCAACTTCATCATATCAGATAAACTGTGAAGGATTCAAAACTGAAAAGTGGCTGATTTCACACATTAATTGTGGGAGAGCCCTCACCTCGTTGGAACTTCAAGTCCTCTTAGTGGGGATGATTCGTTGCTGACTTCGTCCAAGGGATGATGATCTGATCTTGCTGTTGTTCTCAGAAGGGAAGCTTCTGTCTGTTATGAGAAAAATGGTGTGTGTTAAAAAGCAAGCATTCATCGGTTGTACCAATAAGTGTAGTGTAGCAAGTGAGAAAAGACAAGAGTAGGACCCATTCACCACGTCGGGATTGGGTATATAGTGTACATAAGAAACAATATCCCAAAAGTTTAGTCATGTATGCAAACAGCATTACATAAGTATGAAAAAAGGAGGCTCAAATGGTTTACACAAGGCTTCTAATTCACCAATTCTAAAAGGCAGTTGCCCATGGAAATACAGTTAAAGCAGCACTGTACAGAGAGAATCATGTGACAACCCGGAGGCACTTGGTGAATAATGATATATACAAGTACAAAAGTGACGACGCAAGTGATAAAGGTGCACAGCGTGAACGGCGCAAGGTGACCAATATATGTACAGTGGTGGCTCAATGAGTGACAATTCTTAATCAATCACAATTATAATTTTCAAAGTTGTAGAGCCAAAACGCATAGAATACGTCAAGTAGTTGCGCTGTGGTGTCGATGGCGTTTTGATTCTCGTTACTCGGGATCGTCTTCAGGACCGGGTTGTCATTTAGGTGAGTGCTGGACGGGCACCGCTGAGTATCCCAGCTACGTGTGTAGCTGGCCAAATTTGCAAGTTCTTCAGGGGTAATTGGATCGGAAAGCGAAGTTCGGTCATCAGGGGGCGTCTTCAAATTAAGTTCATCTTGTTAGATGCTGTGATGTGCATCCACGGTTGGAAAGTGCAGCGCCTGTATTAATCAAGGCTGCTGCCGTAGGGTGAATCAAGGAACCGAAAAGTAGCTCGCCGGTGCCGTGAAGGACTCCGCACCGGCGAGCTACTTTTTGGTTCCTTGATTCATCCAACGGCAGCAACCTTGAATAATGAGGTATCTAGAAGTCCATTTAGCAAAAAAAATAGATGACATTCCAAAAATTAACCTGGAAAGATACATGTGCCCTACTCCATCGATGGTCCTCTCTCCCCTTAAACATCTATGGGAGGGTGAACCTACTTAAGATGATCATTCTTCCCAAGATTACTTTTTTATTTTTATTTAACTACATCCCCTTATCGTTCCTGTTGCCATTAATTAAAAAGTTGCAAGGGAAGTTGGGATCCTTTATCTGGAACTCTAGAGCCCCTCGAATCACCTGGAAAAAACTCAGGAGAAGCTTAAAAACTGGAGGGCTGGCTTTTCCAGACCTACTTCTTTACTGCCAGGCTTTCCATTTCAAACACTTTAGACAAATGGCCGAACATTTGGACCAATCATCTATGGGTTTACTCTTTTCTGCCATACTACAGGATGTCCCCCAAGGACCAGACTATTTTCTATTTAAGTTTGGGGATCCACATTTTTTTTTAAAAGTAAGGCTGAAGATTTTGGTGACAGCCCTGAAAAATTGGGTATTTGTTAGGAATAAGCAGAATATTCCTTACTATGCAGCTCAGGCCCCGGTTTGGGACTCCCCAGGGTTACCAGCATGCTTGAATGACCATCTGTCATTACCAATAAAGCAGGCAGGGCTGAACTGTTGGGGGGATTTGCAGGAGGGTGGACAGCTTCTAAGCTGAAACACGCTTTCTAATCTTACTAGGGGAACACTCACCAGGTTTAAGTTCTACCAGTTATCAGGGTGGTGGTCAACTAAACCTGTAGACAGTAAAATCCCAAACCCTAAATTTGATTTAGTGACGAGACGTGGAAGTTGGAAGAGCCAAATTACTTTTTGGTATTCATCACTGCTTGAGGGCGAGGAAGTAACAGAAGCTGAGCTTAGTAAACTTTGGAGCAGCGCTCTCACATTAGACAACGGAACCTTCAGTGATTTGTGGCTTGACTCTTTTAGGATCCTACAATCCGTAGTTAAGCCAGCGGCACTAAAAAGAAACCATCTGTTCACCATGTATAGGGTTTATATAACTCCAAAGAAACTGTCTAAATGTTCCAATCTAGTCTACCTTTGCCCAAGGTGCGGCCTGCTTAATGCGGACGATGTCCACATGTTTGCTGACTGCCCCGAACTAAAAGACTACTGGGGCAAGATTGGTTATTTTCTGGAAAAGGTCCTCTCAGTGCCCATTGCAATTTCTACCACCACAATATTTTCAGGGCTATATATGGGTTATAGAGTAAATGACCTCCCCACTAAATTTGTTTTCTATGTTATTCTTCTCGCAAGGCGTGAGATTTGCAGAGCTTGGAAGGATCCAATCCCCCCTACTTTCCCGAGGTGCTTACGGCAAATTATGATAACTAGTAAGTTTGACATAGCATGTGATCCTCTGAGTCTGCTTAAAGTTTGGGCGGCCCTGGAGTATTGGTAACTTCGATGATTGGTTCTCCAATGATTTATCCGGAGCCCTGCTGGTTCCCTTGACTCCAAAGGAGCACGGGAGCCCCAAAGATGGTGAAACAGAGTATTGATGGGAAGGTAGTGGCTACTTGAGGGTTCCGGCATACCACCCTGCTATCGGCCAATTTCAACAAGGGCCGGACTAGGATGACCAAATTGCATCGAGGTGCCAGTATCCCATCAAGAGTTCCATTATGGTATATGAGGATAACCAAAAAAAAAAAAAATGGCAAATCGCGCCTTTACAAAAAATTGCTGTTTTCAGCACTTCCACTACTTCGATCCTCTTGAAAATTACCAGGACACTTGTTCCCGCAATTCCCAAGAATCTCAGCAAGGCAGAACAAAATCGATCCACTGGAAGGTGTACGACTTTTCACCCAAACATACGCTCCCGCAAAACACCAAAAAAGGCCAACATTCGGCCAATTCTGGACCCAAGAACGCCAAAGCCCCCGAAAACCATGCCAACATCATTATGAACGAGCCTGCATCGGGCCCTGAGCCCTAGACTCCCGTAACCCTACCAAATGAAACCCAAAAACCCTAGTAAACCACATTGAACCCCCAAAACAGCCCTAAACCCTAGATATGCTTTGTCTGTCAGTGTCAAAGAGCTTAGGTATGCTACATCAGGTTGCCTTGACCGTCTGCATGGCCCTGAGTCCTCTGACTGGCAGTCTACGTTCACGTTGCATGTTCCTCAGCTGCTTCCGGGCCTTAAAAGAATGGCTGAAATGTGTGCAGATTATTCGGCAGGTGGTCAGTAACTTGCTGGCTGTCTTTTCTTTTTTTAAGAAATCTTGCACAACAATGGTAATGCTGTGCGCCAAACATGGCACTCTAAAATAGTCACCGTCATGCATGGCCTTAACTATATTAGTGCCATTACCCGTGGAAACCTAACCAATCATGCGTTTTCTTGGATTCAGCCATTCAAAGACTTTACTGTTACACTCCTCCAAAATGTTTACTGCAGTATGAGATTTCTCCATGGCAAACATGGCTACTGTTGCATGTTTCTGAGTAGCTTGAAAAACTGTGTCCGGGTCAACACCTGCATTTATCTTGTCTCTAACCCCTGCAAAAGAGACCCAGTGTGCAGTGATGCACATGTAATCAAGGGCTTGGCAACTGGTCCACATGTCTGTTGTCAGGTAGATACTGTGAACAGCGCTCTTCTGCAAAGCTGCCCCAATCACCTCCAGCACATTCTTGATGTAGTGCTAGAACCACAACTCTGCCAAAATAGGACCGGCTAGGAACCTTCCATTTAGGGCAGACTGTTGCCACAAATTCTAGAAAACCCACCTCTTCCACAAACGAAAAAGGGAGAAAATCCAGCTCTTGCATTTTAGCAAGCTTTGCGTTATACAGACGTGCCATTGGGTGGTTGCGTTCAAATGGCGCATCCGACCAAAACATGCTTCTAATGGTGGTCCAGACCGTTTTACGTGATGATGATGATGATGCAGACTTCTTCAAACCAGTTAGGCTCATTGATGTACTTTTTCGCATTGGTGTCTCTCCCAGACTCTTAGTGTGCCTCATACATGTTGCAGGGGTAGAGGGTGTGCTGCTGCCAGGGGTACTGGGTGTACCAGAAAAAATGTCTGTCGCGTCTTCTCTCCCCCCCTGCACGATAAGCCCCTCGTCATCATCAGATGCAATATCAAAGTAGACATTTGGATTTGCTGTACTTTTGGCTCCCTGGATCTTCCTTAGATGCGCATCCCAAACGATAGTGTGGTGCTTTTTGAGATGACCTCTCCGGCCTCAGTTGCAATAGTTGGTACCAAGCTTACCCCGACTAACTACTTGTTACAAATCGAACAAATGAAAATGTTTTCCGCCTTTGTGCTAACACTAAAGAAGTCCTAAACTGAGGACTGGAGATCTCTGCTGGTGGTGGAGGTGCTACTTTCAGTTTCAATGCCAGATGAAGTGGAGGATGGACGTTGCTGAAATTTACTCTGTTGTGCACCTATTACAGCACCACTACTTGAGGTAATGGAGGTCGAGCTGGATGGATGTCCCTGCCGGCCCTTCTGACGAGAAAATATGGAAGCTGTAGGTGGTGTTGGTGTACTAGTTAACTGCGTTGGTGGTGGTACCAGTGCCACGCCACCCACATCCCGGTCAGCAGCAATTCGGGATAGGGTAAAAATGTCTGTCTGCTGCATGCTCGCTGGGGCTGGAGTGACGTCTGTGATGACTGGGTCGTAGTCAGACTGTTCATCAGCAGCAGAATACACCATTTCTTGTTCGTTGTCATCACCCATAATTGAAAGCATTGCGGGAACCTTCCTTTTAGGCTTAGCTACCTTTGTTGGCTCATGGCGTGCTTCACTCTCAGACTCAGAATGCATTGTTGTTGGTGGTGGGTTCCTATCAACATCAAGATCATCAGAAAGAAGGGGGCTTGAAGAAGAACTTGTAGTAGCCCTCCTTGATCTTCTTCTTGCAGGAGGAGTGGCTTCCTCGGATGATACCTCTGCTTGAATTTCGATTTCCTGATGTACCCCTACTTCTGGAGGAATAAGCATTGTGGGCAGTTGTGCCACTCCATGCACCTCTAGTTGCGCCTCTCCTTGCTCCTCTCCTTGCACCTCTCCTTGTGCCTGTCCTTGCGGATGTTTACATTAATAGAAGAGAGACCACACAGAGAGAATTGTTTCATGCACCACTGAGTACCCCTGGGCATAATGGATGAAAGCAAGGCAAACTGGGTGCAGGCCTGAGCACACTGCCTGGCTTCAAAATGGCCCCTTAACCCCCAGCAACATAGCCAGGCCCTGCTTGGACCAGGTCTCAAAATGGCCCCCACCCGCATGGCCAGGCCCCAACACCACCCCAAAAAGTAAAAAAAACACACACAAGTCACCACAATCCAATGCCATCCATGCCCTCAATGATGTTTAAATCCAATACACCCCACAGAAAGACATGCTCCATGCACCACTCACTACCCCTGGGCCTACTGGCTAATGAGGCTTTACAGGCAACCCCAAAATAAAAAAAATAAAACATATAACAGTGAGCTAAAATTCCAAGACATAAATGAGATTTAAGTTCAACAAAACTCACAGAAACAGTTTTATCATGAACCCATGACTAACCCTGGGCCTACTGGATACTGTGGCTTTAAAATTGTAGTGGCAGCAACTGCAATGCCCCAAACAAACAACACCAACTTACTTGTAAAATCTCAAATCCAAAAGTGATCCAAACTCCAAAGTCCTCAAATACAAATATCCAGCAGCAGCCACAAAAAGTAATCTTTCCAGCTCCAGATTCAAATGAAAAGTGACCAGGACATGGACAAAGCACTGGGAGGAGCTTGCTGGATAGGAACAGGAAGTTGGACACTCTGGGGAACTTCCTTCCTCCCACCACCCCAAAAATGGACTCTTTGCACAGAAAAGTGCAGCCAAATGTCAATCTGAGGAGTTATTCTGATCAAAATGATGATTTTCAGAAGGTTTATGTGGCCTGCGGTGGATTTCTTGTGCAGAATTGCAATTTTTGCAAGTTCAGGAACGCGAGCTGTTCAAATCTCCCGCCGGAAGTCAGCTGCGTGCCGCATCTACGGCGATGCGTGATCGCGGACCCTTATGACGTACTCGCGTTGTCAAACTCTCGCTGTGCAAAATGTCGGGGCGCGATGACGTACTTGCGGTCGAAAAACTCTCACACGATCACGCAGCAAGATCCAAAATGGCGCAGCACACGCAAACATGGAGGAAAACAACTCTTCGAACTCAGAATCACGGCATATCAACGCCGCGCGCGCAATATTGTATTTTTCAAGAGCGATCAAGCAAAAAAATCTGCCAGCTTGTGTAGTTGTGGATTTTTGGGCAAATTTGCGGGATTCGCGGACTGCGAAATTGCCAAAAATTCGCAAATTCGGCGAACGGAACGGATTTTGCACCCGCGCTTAATCCGAGCCCATGTTGCAGCCTGTGTTGTGAAGTGTGTACCTTCTCGTGCAGTAAGGTGGGTATGGCGCCAACTATCAATTAAGCCCCCATCCTCTGATATCCCCTGCAGGATTGCCTGAGCTTTATTATAATGATGTGGTGTGGTATTGGATCTATCTGATGCTGGATTAAGGGCTAGATTAAAATCTTACCCCCAAATTACATGGGTAGAACCTATGCCCACAATCTTTCCCCAAAGTGAGGAGTATCAATATTAGGGCCATAGCAACAAACTCATGTGGCCAAATCCATGCCAAGCCGCCCTGCAATTGTGTATCTTCCCTGATGGTCTATAATCGTAAAAGCTGGTGTGAAAGGTGTTCGCTTTTTAATTAGAATTGCGGTGCCTCTTGCATATGAGGAATATGAAGAGAATATCTTATGATCTGCCCATTTGCTGGCAAATATGGTGGGCTGTTGTGGATTAATGTGGGTTTCTTAGAGCATGGTGATGTTTATTTGGTGACGGTCAAGGTATGCTAGTATCTGTCTATGCTTTCGCGGGTCACCCAATCCTCGGACGTTCCACAATATTATCCGCAGATGTTGTTTGATCGGTGGATCAGCCGTACTCCCCATGTGTGCAATAACATTTACATCGTATGCCAGTGCTTATCACATTGAGAAAAAGAATATGATCAAAATTCTGTTTGTTTTGCTGTAAAGTACACATATTGATAGAATTAGTAATAAATCCCCCCAACCTCCCCCACCCACTGAAGCATCCCAATCATCACAGAAATTTGCTGTCCCCCACTACCTAGTCCCTCAAACTTAAATCACAATATCAGAAAATACTCTACTTTTCAAGTTATACAAAGTGTAGAACATTGCAAGGGGGTTCTCCCGTAAGGGCAACTCTACTGGTCGGTGCACAGATAACCCTCACCCTTCCGGGGTAACGAGATAGGTGTTGTGACCCCCGTCAGAGTATGAGGGCCCCTGGTGACATTTGTTCCATATTACCAGTCATGTGGCTCAACTTGCTGAAGTGTTCAGATGTCTCACGGTAACAAGATCAAAGTATGTTTGAGTCCATTGCTTCCCATCAGTGGAGCGATTCTGGTCCCCACGTGGCGAACTTATGGCCTCTTCTTGTGTAGTCAGTCAGTCCTAGTTTGGTGAGACCGGTCTCGACGAGTCCACTGGAGCATGTGTAGCAGCTTTCTGTCGCTTAAAGTGTTTCTGAAACTCTTCGATTTGTTAGGGTTTTGTATAAAATGTCTGTTTACCTTGATAGGTGACTCGGAGGTGGGCTGGTTACAATAGTGCATAATCTATTTGGGCTAGTCATAACTTCTGTTTAATGGGAAGGAATTTATGCCTCTCTTCTTGCACAGTTGCCGTGACGTCGGGATGTACGGTGAATGGTACTCCCTCAAAATGCAGTTGTTTCTTCTCCCTTGCCACTCTAAGGGCGACATCTCGGTCCCTGTAATTTAGGAGGCGTGCAATGATGGGACGAGGCATGCTTCCAGTTGGAGGTCTCAGGCCCAAGGAACGATGAGCCAGTTCGACTATTAAGTGAGGGGAGAGAGATTCTGCCCCCACTGCTGCCAGTAGTATTTTTCTATATAGTCCTCCATTTTGCCTATGTTTGTACTTTCTGGTACCTAAGACTTGAATGTTGTTCCTGCAACTTCTCGCTTCGATATCCTCATTCTTTGCAGCAATTATTTTCAATAGCTTGTCCATTTGTGTTACAGAGCTGTGTTTATGTGAGGTTGCATCTTCCACATCCGAGATGTGGCACTCAGTCTCCTTTATGTGCTCTTTGTGGCCATCTATTTTGTGGACAATAGTGTCCATGCGTGTAGTCATGACGTCCATTTTGTCAGCGATGGCAGCAAGGCCCTGCTTGACCTCAAGCAAAAATTGCTTTTCAGCAAAGAGGACACCACTGTTTGCACCGTGACGTATCAGCACCGCAACGAGCACTGCCCTGCTTCGCTTTGCAGCCCTGGTCTGACCAACGACACTGGATGACCATCATTGAGCCGCTGCCTGCACGGTGACCTGAGGGCACTGCATGCCACACTGTTTCGCTTCACACCTCATTCTCAACACCGGCACTCCTTACTTCAAACTCACCGAGTTTTACCCGAAAGCGTGTGCGACTTCAAGGACCCGACGACTCTTACACTGACGTCCGGAACTGTTGCCTGCCGATGCTGCTCCTACGGAACTCACCGCCAGGTCGCCCCCCCCCCCCACAGCTCCAAATGTACTGTTTTATGGGTCTCCCTGACATCGCAGCTGACACGGAACACTGCGACGGGCCAGAACTCTTTGATTTGTTGTTCACCACATCACGATAGACACTGACAGAGCTATTAACTTCAAGGAACTGTACATATAAAATCTATTTTTGCTTTATTCGCATTTTGATCACTGTATATTGGATTTTTATCATTTTGGTCTTGTTGTACACAGATAAATATTAAATATTGTTCTTAAACTGGTGTGGTGTCCTTTTGTAGTGTTTTCACTATGTTACTGCTGATTATGTGCAAAAGCTTTACACACTGCCTCTGAGATAAACCTGACTGCTTGTGCCAAGCTACCAAGCGAGTGACCTGGGTTCTTTAAGACATGTAATCCCCTTATCCTGACTAGAGTGGGGATTCTGCCTGGCTTAGTGCATACCCTAGCCAAACAGAAAACCAATTTCTAACAAATACTATATAATAATTTTCTCATCATATTGAAAAGAATATTTTACCTTGTATATATATTAGCTAGAGGTTGATAGAATTGTTACAGCTGTATTGGTTATAATATATGTAACATATGGGAGAGAAGGGCTGGAGTATTACCTGTTAGATTGGATTTGAATTTTCATAGCACTTGATGGTTAACCTGGTTATTACTATGGAGATATTATGTATAAATTGTATATTCAAGATGGTTGCCACATTGAAGGGAATATCCTTGGACAGTGGTTGTAATATGAAATATGATATAGTGAGATGCAGTGGGTTGACTATTGTCAGAATAATTGTCATTTCTGTGACAAAGTATTTGTATGTTTAGACTTAACTGGAGCAGTCACACTATTTAGGACATTCGAGATATATGGGAGGTTTGTGCGCTACATACTAACTGCCATGCTGGTAAAGTCACTTTGGACATATATTTGAATATAAGGTTTTATTAACCTGGATGTTACTATTTGAGGACAGATAAGGCGAAGAGGAATCCATAAGGAGATTTGAGTATGGGACTTCTAGACATAAGTGAAATCTTTGTGTTACATTTTTGATAAAAGTTGCAATGTGACAACAGCAAAACCACCACCAGCCAGACTTACTGCTTCCTCTCTGGTTTATCCTCATCCGAACATTCCAGAATTTCTGACCTCACACTCATCATGGATACTGAAATGATTCCAATGAAGATCCATCCAGATTGCATAACAAAACACAGGAGACAACACATTCCATGATTTAGTAGGGTCTGTGCCACATAAGTGGCCTAGGTTGTCTGGAGGGATTGTGATCTTTGTACAAAGTTGTGAACAGGGCAAAGGCTGTGCATATTAGGGCCTTGGCCACCTAATGAAGTTTGAGCGTCTGAAGGAACTATAGTCTTCATGTGGAATTGTGCGCAGGGTAAAACGTGTGAATAGTGGGAGTCGATCATAAGCTCCTCCTGAAACGCTTGGAAGAAGTGGGGTTTGTGGTTCTGACGCAGATATGGTTGCATTCATATCTGTCAGACAGATGGCAGGAATAGGCCCTTCACCCCTTTTGCTCAAAGTTCACCATGATATGTTATGGAGTCCTGCAGGGTTCTACGATTAGCCCTATACTATTTAATGCCTATATGCGTCCCCTGGTGGACGTTTTAATCCTACAATATAGACTTGGTGAACTACGCTGATGACACCCAGCTCATCCTTTCCCTGGAGGGTGATCAATCAACCATGTTACATAACTTCCATGCCTGTATGCTGGACATGATACATTGGCTGAGAAACAACTCTATGCAATTTAATGCAGATAGAACAGAGATCTTATGTATTGAATGTGGGAAAGTGCCATACTCTCTCCCTGCGGACCTTTGGCCCATTCCTGCTGACCCTCCTTTGGTACCGTCCAAGACGGTTCGCAATTTGGGGATCTGTTTTAATGAGAAGTTGACTGTGGAAACACTAGTCGACAAGGCCGCTGGGAGCTGCTTCTCCCTTATTAGGGCCCTTTGGAAAATTACTCACATGCCTCCAATTCAGACAAGCACACTGCCAGTCAGGAGCGTCATTATGAGCAGACTGGACTACAGCAATCCTTTGCTGCTGGAATCCCCAAACTTCCCAATTGTGAGATTACTAACCTTGGGCAAAGCACTATGCAACGCTTGCGTAGTTTGTGAAGTTTGTGCTTCTTCGCACTACGCAAACTGCACGTAGCACAGTGCATTCACGCGTAGCGTAGTGCAGAGGTAATTTTTTGCTTGCTCACGGTCCTCAACGTCAAGTTGGCGACTGTGAGCAAGCAAAATGACATCCCGGCGAGACGTTTTCCTCATTCGCGATCCGCAACATCAAGTTGACGATCGTGAGCGTGGAAAATAAACCTCCTGGCATGATTCAGAATGCGGGGAGGTCAGATTTCTCATTGTGAGTGCTTGTGTATGCTTGTGACCCCTCGCGATGAGAAGCTACCAGTCTGCCTTGAGAAAGCTGCAGATTGAGTCAAAATCTACTCGAGCAGCAGTAAAAGACAGTTTGCACTGTTCAAGATGCCGTTTTCAATGATTTCACATCGGGCACTGTGCAATCATCGCGAACAGGGTACTGTGCAGTTCGCGTAGTGCGAAGTGCAGTTCGCGTAGCTTTGCGTATCTTCTCATTGAGCTACTTCAAGAACTACGCCCAGGGTTAGATCACATAGAATCTAGAATGCAGCAGCAAAGCTGGCCTTGATGAGACCCTGCTAGTCCTCTGCTTCCCAGGACCTGGTGGAGCTTCATTGGCTCTCAGTTTTGCAGAGGATCCATTTTAAATCCGTCTGTGTCGTGTTTAAGGCACTGCATGCTTCAGTGTTGCTGCAGCAAGGCTTTGGAACAGCATACCCACAGAGTTGCGACAGACAAAAGATCTACTGCCGTTTAGAAGGAAAATAAAGACCTGGCTCCACCATAGAGCATCAGGCTAATATTTTTCCTGTCACAGGCCTCCCATCTCACAGCACCAGGATACCCGTTGGGTCACAGTGAGGTTGGTTACATTACATTACATTATAGCTTGGCCATCATATGTGGCTAGGGAGCATTGAGGGAGTGTGCTCTCTGTAAACATCTGAGTACTAGGCTAATACTGTTTGTAGAAGGCTCTTGACCACCTAAAACAGCATTAGTGTTTTTAGGGAAAGAGCTACCCTATAATCTTTTCATAAACATACACACGTTTATTTGATGTTTGCTTTACAAAACACGGCACCATTTTAGTATTTTTTTAGATACATTAAGGGGGTTGATTCCGATTTGGGAAAAAACGCTCCGAATAGCCGTTTTGAGCGCTTTTCCCGTACGAATCGTACCCTGCAATGTCCCCCGTACGTACGACGAAGTACGATTCGTACCAGGAGCTGGACTCCGTATGAATCGCACAGAGACTGTACAAATCAAATCCCCATACAAATCTCCCTCGGAACCCGCTGTCATGAAACCATCTTCCCAAGCTCTATTTAAGCTTGGAAGATCCCTCAAAGAAACCCACCCCTGTCCCGTGCAACCAGCACTCCATGTACCTAGAAAAAATGCAAAGGGTTAATATATATAGAGATCTGTTTCACGTTGGGTCTTTGTCATTTATTTGTACTTCACTAGTAATTAGCAACATTACTGTATAGAATTAGCAGGCCTAGAAAATGTTTGTGTAATTCGTACAGCAACTGCAGTTGAAAGGAAAAAAGACGCGCGTTTAAAAAACGACACGTATCTTTTTGGTGCGCAATGAAGGTCTGATTCATCGCTCTGCTCACGGAGCATACGGCGGCTCAGGGCGTGGCACACAGCGGTTCTAAAACGTCCCGGGGTGTGGCTGGGTTATAAAAGCCACACCCAGGGTTCTAGAAGGCGCTTAGTCTTCGGAGCATCCTGGAGACATCATCAGCATCGGAGTTCTCCCGGAATACCGCTGAAGGTGTCGATCATTTCAAGTCATCCTCTGGAACTCTTCTGGCAGACAAGAAATCAATCAATCAATCAGTGACACTTATAAAGCGCGCTACATACCCGCAGGGTCTCAAGGCGCTGGGGGGGGGGGGGGCGCTACTGCTCGAACAGCCAGGTCTTCAGCTTCTTCCTGAAGGAGAGGTGGTCTTGGGTCAGGCGCAGGTCGGTCGGGAGGGAGTTCCAGGTCTTGGCGGCCAGGTAGGAGAAGGACCTTCCTCCTGTAGTCGCTCTTCGGATGCGGGGGACGGCGGCGAGGGCGTGGTTGGCTGATCGGAGGTGGCGTTTGGGAGCGTAGAAGTTGACTCGGCTGTTGAGGTAGCTCGGGCCTTGGTCGTTTAGGGCTTTGTGTGCGTGGGTGAGGAGGCGGAAGGTGATTCTTTTGTTGACGGGGAGCCAGTGAAGGTCTCTCAGATGTCCGGAGATGTGGCTGGTTCGTGGGATGTCGAGGATGAGTCTGGCTGAGGCGTTCTGGATCCGCTGGAGTCTCTTCTGGAGCTTGGCGGTGGTACCGGCGTAGAGGGCGTTGCCGTAGTCCAGTCGGCTGGTGACGAGGGCCTGGGTGACGGTCTTCCTGGTCTCGGTGGGGATCCACCAGAAGATCTTCCGTAGCATGCGTAGGATGTTAAAGCACGCCGAGGAGACGTTGTTGACTTGCCTGGTCATGGAGAGGGAGGAGTCCAGGATGAAGGCCAGGTTGCGTGCATGGTCTGTCGGTTTGGGTGCAGTGCCCAGGGCGGGAGGCCACCAGGAGTCGTCCCAGGCAGAGGGTGAGGAGCCCAGGATGAGGACCTCCGTCTTGTCCGAGTTCAGTTTCAGGCGGCTGGTCGTCATCCACTCGGCTACCTCTTTCATCCCTTCGTGCAGGTTGGATCTGGCGGCGGCGGGGTCGTTGGTCAGGGAGAGGATCAGTTGGGTGTCGTCGGCGTAGGAGATTATGCTGAGGTTGTGTTTGCGTACGATGGCCGCGAGGGGGCTCATATAGACGTTGAAGAGGGTGGGGCTCAGAGATGATCCTTGGGGGACGCCGCAGATGACTTCGGAGGCCTCTGACTTGTACGGTGGTAGGCGGACTCTCTGTGTTCTTCCGTCGAGGAAGGAGATGATCCATTCCAGCGCCTTGTCCTGGATTCCGATGTTACTGAGGCGCCGTACTAGGGTGCGGTGGCAGACCGTGTCGAATGCCGCAGAGAGGTCTAGGAGGATGAGGGCCGCTGTTTCTCCATTGTCCATCAGGGCTCGGATGTCATCGGTGGCGGCGATGAGGGCGGTCTTGGTGCTGTAATGAAGAGCTAAGTACTTCCTTTGCCAAGGCGCCCAACGCTAGCATTTGTGGGACAATTTTTGGACATTCTGGCTAACTAGAACTTTCGGATAAATCTTTGATTGTATTCAGTGTTCAGATTAACAGCCTAGGAAATACATGAATCAATGTAATGTTAAAAGAGGGTTGTGTAAGAAAAAGATGATGTGTTAGTTTATGTGTTCGTAAATTTAAGAAATTTTAGCAGCAAGAGTAAAAAAGGTTTTTGAAGTGATTTTAACTTTAGAGCCTTCACAGAGAAGTCGTCTAAATCTACGAGAGAAGGAAAAGAAGTGAGTAACATAAACCAATAGATTATTTTGCAGGGAAAAAGAAAGGTCTAAGGAAAGTGCAAATAAAGTGTTATTTAATTTTCTAGAATTCGGTAACCAAGTCTGGGGGCGGACAAACCAACCACCTTCAACAGAAAAGCCACAATCCTTCATCTACACATCTAGACGACGACATCCAGGACGCGAAGACCAGTCAGGTAGATCGCAGGTAGGAGGTTGCTTCCAAGATCAAAGAAATTGTGAGAGGAGTTAGAAGTGGAAGTAAGGGACAAGAATACGAACACTTGCTTAAGAAATCTCTTGTATTTCGCAGGTCGACTACAAGAAAACAAGTAGCGTCAGATCCGGCCTCTCTCCCTGACTGCTACCCATCACCCTAGTGTATGTACAAGAATCACAGGCTGTAAGGTAGGGTTCTGGGGGATTGGTCCATAGCGTCTCTGCAAAACCGATCAAGCACCTTACAGGTAAGGTTGGTGTTCAACTCAGGTAAGAGTGCTTGATCATATCTGACAGAAGACTAAGCCCACGAAAAAGGCTTTGCCCAGACGCTATGGAAGAGTCTCAGCAGTTCACTTTGCAGGATGTAGCTGCAGTGTTATTAGAAATGAGGGCAGAGAATGCAGACTTAAGAAAGGATATAACTGCGATTCAGAATAGATTACAGGCACCTAGTCCTCAAACCTGATAAGAAATCTTATTTAAAACCACCAGTCTTTCAACCGACTATGCACACTTTGTATAGTGGTGAAGGTGCTTCAAATACTTCAGCTAGCACTGAAATTCAAGTGGTTACTCCAGTAGCGGTACCGTTAGCACCTCCCGAGATGGGGATTGTAACAAGTTCACGATATTTCTAAATCAGTGTCAGTTACATTTTGTGGCAAAACCCACAGCATTTCCCGATGACTCATCAAAGGTGGCATTTATCTTGTCCTATTTAGGCGGAGACGCTGCCTTATGGTCAGTACCCTATGTGGAAAGAAATGATCCAATGTTAAATGATCTAAGACGATTTAAAAGAGCTATGAAGAAATTGTTTGCTAAACATGTGTTCATGACATCTGCAGATCATGAGCTACTAAATTTAAGGCAAGGGTCCTCAGATCTTTTGCATTATATTTCAATCTTTAATAGGTTGGTCATTGAAGCAGAGTGGCCTGAGGAGAAACGCGTGTCACTATTTATTCGTGGTTTACGCGACGATTTAAAAGATATGGTGACACAGATTCTAGATCCACCTACAGATTGTGAAGAGTTCATAGATCTAGAAGTTAAACTAAATCACAGAATTTCGGAGAGAAAAGGAGAAAGGGGTAAGTCAGAATTTAAGATGATGGTCTTCAAAGAGAGGGGAAATTTAAGAACAGAATCTTCTCCTGCTAAACTTGACCCAGTAGAGCCAATGCAAATAGGCACAGTTAGAGGACCTCTCACTAAAGATGAGAGGGAAAAGCGCCGAAAATTGAACCAGTGGATGTACTGTGGAAAAACCGGACATTTTATAAAAGATTGCCCAACACGTCCTGTAAGACCTAAAATCAAAACTTCAGAAGTAGCAATGTTGCAACAGTCGGAAAACTAGCTCTCTCGGTAGATAAAGAGGTCGATCTATCGAGTTCACCTATCACTTTGGCCTCCTTAACTCCAACTGCCTCTCATTTATTTATTTATTTATTTATTAGTCTTGTAGAGCGCGAACAGCTACCCGTGAGGGTTTCCCGGCGCTAATTGACATTATAGCATAAAATCCAGAGGGAACTAGAGCATAACAGACCAGATCTAAGGTTAACAAACTTTCTGAAGAAATTATTGGGCAAAAAGCCAGGTCTTAACGGCTTTACGGAAGCGGAGATGGCAGTGCTCCATGCGAAGGTCTAAAGGAAGAGAATTCCAAAGTCTGGGTCCTAATACATAAAAAGAACGACCGCCCATTCTAGTAAGCCTGAATTTTGGCACACAGAAAAGATGTTGGGAGGAGGAACGAAGAGAACGTGCAGGAACATAGGGTTTAACAAGAGACTGGAGATAGGTGGGGGCAGCTTCAATCTTTATCTTATGCATAAAGCATAGTGTCTTGAACTTCACTCGTTTGTCAAGGTTGAGTCAGTGGAGTTGTTTTATACGTTCGGAAATTGGATCAAATTTCCGACATCCACACAGAAGCCGAGCAGCGGCATTCTGGACTAATTGGAGACGGTGCATAACCTCCTTGGTAGCCCCCAGATAGAGCACATTACTGTAATCCAATCTGGAGGTCACCAGAGCCGTTACAACGGATCTCTGGGTGTCAGAAGGCAGGATCCAAAAGATTTTACGCAACCACCTAAGAATAGTAAAACAGGTGGCTGCAACCTTGTTTGCCTGATCTTTCATCGATAGCTCCCTATCGATAATGACCCCAAGATTTCTCGCACGTTCAGATGGAATGGGTAAATCACCCATAGTTGATGGCCAATGTCTCAAACTCCATAGGTCAGGTTTATTGCCAAAGACGAGCACCTCCGTCTTATCGCTGTTGAGCTTAAGGAAGTTACAGCTCATCCAGCGGGAGATGTCGCTAAGACCAGTTTGTAAAGAGGAAGGTGATGAAGGGTCAGCCTGGGTTAGGGAAAACACAATCTGTGAGTCGTCAGCATAAGTGAAAAGTTCAAGACCAGAGTGATAGGCAACATGTGCTAAAGGAACAACATATAAATTAAAAAGAAGAGGACTTAGAATAGAACCCTGGGGAACACCATAAGTAGAAGGATAGGTGTCGGAAGTGGAAGTGTTAGAAAAGATTTGAAAAGTTCGATCGGTAAGAAAGGACGAAAGCCAGTGTAAGGCTTTGTCACAAATACCGAAAGAGGCAAGGCTACTGAGAAGGATACTGTGCGAGACAGTATCGAAGGCTGCACTGAGATCAAGCAATATCAGTGCAGCCGTTTCGCCTCGATCCAGCAGTTGGCGAATATTCTCAGTTACTCCTAGGAGAGTGGATTCGGTGGAGAAGCCTTGACGAAAGCCAGACTGGGAGGGATGAAGAAGATTATTGGTGACAACAAAACGAGATAGGTGTAAATGAATATGCCGTTCTAAAACTTTCGAAAAGGCCGGCAGCAGCGAGATTGGACGAAAGTTGGCAGCAACATTAGGATCCGCATTAGGCTTCTTTAGCAGTGGGGTCACCATTGCATGCTTCCAGCTCTGTGGGACCATGGCAGAATCAATAGGGGCATTTAGCAAGGTACAAATTGCCTCTAGTTGAGGAAGCTCCAATTGACGTAAAACCGAAATGGGTAAGGGATCCATCGGTGAGCCAGACTTAATGTTGTTTAAAATTTCCAGGAGGGTAGCGGGTACAAGATTAGGCCAGGTCGTTATTAAAGCCTGAGAACGGGGAGTGGCAAAGGATGGAGATACACTAAGGACGGATTTTTCCTGGGCTGTTATGTCCTTATAAATTTTATCAATTTTAGATGTAAAGTACTGTGCCAGTTCATCACATTTCGTGTTAGAGAGAGGAGGGGGTAGAGCAACTGTCTGCGAGCCAGCAAGATCTTTTACCACCTTGAATAGGACATTAGACTTATTTATGGCTCCTGTAATCAGATTGTTGACATAGGTGGCTCTGGTGAGAGCACAGGCCTTATGGTAGAGTTTTAATTCAGCTTTATACGCAAGCCCAGTAGTAATAGAATAATCTTTTCTCCAAGTTCTCTCAAGTTTTTTACATTGAGATTTATGAGCACGGAGGGCTTCATTGTACCATGGAGCAGGAGAATTGTGAACAATATTTTTCTTATTAGAGAGAGGGAGGCAAATATTTATAGCCTCAGAGAGCCACGAATTTACTGAATCGGCAGAAGCATTTAGGTTGTCTAAACTGAGTGGATATTTGGGCATAAGATCATACATTGTTTTATTGAAAGCAGCTATGTCCAGATTTTTCCAGACTCTCTTTTTAAGATTCATTGCAGAAAAGGATGTCGTCTGTGTTTTGTTATATGTTATAATAAATTTCACGAGGTAATGGTCGGACCAAGAGACGGGCAAAGCAGGAAAGCATGTAAACTGTGAGAAATTTGAAAAAACAGGGTCCAAAAGATGTCCGCCCTTATGGGTAGGGCCATTGTTAAGTAGGATTAAGTTCATAGCTGCAAGGTCAGTAATGCAATTGTCAGCGGAGTGATCATTAGGGTTATCCAAATGTAAATTTAGATCACCAATAACTAAAAAGTTACTGGAAGAAATAAGCACAGATGATAGATCGTCCAAGAACTGGGTATACCAAGAATTTACTGTGCCCGGAGGGCAGTAAAGTAAAAGCCCAGTAAGAGTAAACTTGGGATTTAAAGTAAGCTTAAAAGACAAAGCATCACATCCGTTTAAGGTGATAGGGTCCGAACGACACAGATATTTTTTGTTAAAAATAATCGCCACACCACCCCCGTCTCATTGTCATCTCAGCATGCGTATTCTTCTCCAGTCCCAAGTGAATAAGGATCGGTCTTGGTCCATCGATGCTTTAATAGATTCCGGGGCAACTGGAAATTTTATTGACACTAAATTATTCCAGAAGTTAGGTTTACAACAAATAGTCAAAGACTCTCCAGAAGTAGTCAGAGCAGTGGACGGAAAGGAACTCACTTCTGGTCTCATACAGTATCACACAGAAATCCTAAAAATGACTTGTGCTTAAAAACACATGGAAAAAATAACATTTGACATAATTGATGCTCCTCAATTCGGTTGGATTTTGGGGATCCCTTGGTTAGTTCTACATAATCCTTATATTGATTGGACTAACAGGAGTATTCTATTTAAGTCCGACTATTGTCATGCTAAATGTTTTCAACAATTCCCGGGTTCTGAGTTGTTGATCCAAGGTTATGATTTCCCAAAAGATTCCAAAAGTGTTTTAGTAGTTGCAGGAGTACCGGAAGAGTATCAGGATTTGGTAGACGTTTTTGACAAAAAAAAGGCTAATACCTTACCTCCTCACAGGGATTTTGATTGTCAGATAGTCTTGGTTCCCGGGGCATCGTTGCCTTGTAGCCGAATTTATGCTCTGACTGAGATGGAAAACGAACACCTACGTAATTACCTGGATGAATACTTGGCCAATGGGTTTATTCGACATTCCAAGTCTCCAGTCTCTTCTCCTCTTTTCTTTATCCCGAAGAAGGGAGGAGAATTGCGCTCGTGTATTGACTATCGCGCCATTAATAATGTAACAGTCAAAAATCGATATCCCTTACCTTTAATTCCGACTTTACTTGATCAAATCAAAGATGCTACCATTTATACAAAACTGGATCTGCGAGGGGCTTATCATTTGGTGCGAGTCCGAGAGGGTGACGAATGGAAGACGGCATTTAGAACCAAATTCGGATTATATGAATACCAAGTAATGCCTTTCGGACTTTGCAATGCTTCAGCAACATTCCAGTTTTTTATAAATGAAGTGTTAAGAGACTTTTTGGATATTTGTTGTATAGTCTACATCGATGATATCCTCATTTATTCAAAGGATAGATCTGAGCATGTAAAGCAAGTACGAGCCATTCTTCAACAGCTTTTACAAAATTCCTTATTCGTGAAACTCGAAAAAAGTTTGTTCCATGTAACCACAGTAGATTTTTTGGGATATATCCTTAGGCCGGCTGGAATTGAAATGGACCCAAAGAAAGTTCAGGCAATAATTGAATGGCCCAGTCCCTCCTCTGTGAAACAAATCCAAAGTTTTCTGGGGTTTGCAAATTTCTATAGGCGTTTTATTAAAGACTTTTCACAAAAGATTACGCCTATCACTAAATTACTACGCAAAAATACAAAATTTGAATGGACCGCAGAAACTGAATTAGCTTTTCAGGATCTAAAAAATCAATTTGTGACAGCTCCCGTTCTAAAACATCCCGATCCTTCTCAGCCTTTTGTAGTAGAAGCTGATGCCTCACAATTTGCCATAGGGGGCATTTTATCGCAGAGAAGTAAAAATACTGGACAATTGCACCCCATTGCATATTATTCTAGGAAATTATCCTCTCCAGAACAGAATTATGCAATTGCTGACCGAGAACTATTGGCCATAAAAGCTGTGTTCAAAGAATGGCGACACTACTTGCTAGGGGCTCGACATCCGGTAACTATATACACGGATCATAGAAATTTACAGACACTTAGATCCGCTAAAGCTTTGACTCCTTGCCAACTGCGTTGGACTTTGTTTTTTAATGATTATGATTTCATCATAACCTATCGCCCAGGAAAAGAAAATAACAAAGCCGATGCCTTGTCCAGAATAGGTTTAAGTGATGATTTGAATCTACAAAAAGAAATGTTACATCCTATAATTTCAGAGGAACGTTTTCAGATTGGTCTTATCAACTCTGATGTTTTGATTGATATAGAGAAAGCCCTGCAAGATCATACAAGGGAAGAATGGAACAAGCTTTATCCTTTGTTGCAATGGAAAGAAAATATGTTGTTTATGAATGACCAAGTATTCGTTCCTAATGAAACGCTACAGGAAAAGGTATTGCAAAATTATCATGATTCCATGTTGTCAATCCACCCAGGGGTTACAAAGATGTATCAGCTCATTAAAAGACGCTTTTGGTGGCAGAATATGTTAACGGACATCCAAAGATATGTACAAACATGCACGGTTTGTAGCAGAAACAAAGCAGTTCATAAGTCCCCATCTGGTTTACTTATGCCTTTGCCAGTTCCTCCTCAGCCTTGGCATACTGTGTCTTTAGATTTCATTGTAGAGTTGCCTTGTACAACTTCAGGCTTCACCGCCATACTCACAGTGGTGGATCACTTTTCCAGATATGCTCATTTTATTCCTCTAAAAAAACTTCCTTCAGCTTTGGATTTAGCACACATTTTTGTCACACACATAGTAAGACTACATGGCATACCGTCCATTGTGCTCTCAGATAGGGGCTCACAGTTTGTGTCACATTTTTGGCAAAATCTAGGGAAATCTTTAAAAATGGAAGTGCGCATGTCATCTAGCTATCATCCACAAACTGATGGACTAACAGAACGCACGAATCAGACAGTAGAACAATTTTTACGATGTTTGTTAACCACCTATGAGCATGAATGGTCAGATGTCTTATGGGCTGCTGAGTTCGCTTACAACAATGCAGATCATTCCTCAATTGGTATGTCACCTTTTTTTGTGTTCATGGTTTCCATCCAAAAGATATTTTGGGTATAGATAGAAAGGTTTTAGATACACCAGCGGTCTCTGATTTTGTAGACAATCTGTTTTCTGTTCAACAAAAGGCTCAACAGCATTTAGTGCATGCAAAAGAAACTCAGAAGAAATTTGCTGACAAACATCGGTCTAAACAGCCCACCTATTCTGTGGGAGATGATGTTTGGCTGGCCACATGAAATGTAAGATTGAAAAGTCATAAAGCTTTTCGTCCCCGATTCATAGGACCTTTTCCTATAGAAAAAGTTGTCAATCCAGTCAGTATGAAGTTAAAATTACCAAGCTCATATCAAATCCACCCAGTTTTTCATGTTTCACTACTGAAACCTTGTGATCCTGACACTCGGAAAGTTATTCATCCTCCTGAAATTGAGATTGATGGTGATTTTGAGTATGAGGTAAAGGCAGTTCTAGATTCCAAGAGGAAGAAAGGCAAGCTATATTACTTGGTGGATTGGAAGGGCTATGGTCCGGAAGACCGTTCCTGGGAACCTCTTGGAAACTTAAGAAACTCCCCCAAGGTCCTAAAAACCTTTCATAATCGATTTCCAGAAAAACCAAAGCCAATCCCAACAGTATATGGGGGGATTCTACGGGGAGGGTACTGTCATGAAACCATCTTCCCAAGCTCTATTTAAGCTTGGAAGATCCCTCAAAGAAACCCACCCCTGTCTCGTGCAACCAGCACTCCATGTACCTAGAAAAAATGCAAAGGGTTAATATATATAGAGATCTGTTTCACGTTGGGTCTTTGTCATTTATTTGTACTTCACTAGTAATTAGCAACATTACTGTATAGAATTAGCAGGCCTAGAAAACGTTTGTGTAATTCGTACAGCAACTGCAGTTGAAAGGAAAAAAGACGCGCGTTTAAAAAACGACACGCATCTTTTTGGTGCGCAATGAAGGTCTGATTCATCGCTCTGCTCACGGAGCATACGGCGGCTCAGGGCATGGCACGCAGCGGTTCTAAAACGTCCCGGGGTGTGGCTGGGTTATAAAAGCCACACCCAGGGTTCCAGAAGGCGCTTAGTCTTCGGAGCATCCTGGAGACATCATCAGCATCTGAGTTCTCCCGGAATACCGCTGAAGGTGTCAATCATTTCAAGTCATCCTCTGGAACTCTTCTGGCAGACAAGAAATGAAGAGCTAAGTACTTCCTTTGCCAAGGCGCCCAACGCTAGCATTTATGGGACAATTTTTGGACATTCTGGCTAACTAGAACTTTCGGATAAATCTTTGATTGTATTCAGTGTTCAGATTAACAGCCTAGGAAATACATGAATCAATGTAATGTTAAAAGAGGGTTGTGTAAGAAAAAGATGATGTGTTAGTGTATGTGTTCGTAAATGTAAGAAATTTTAGCAGCAAGAGTAAAAAAGGTTTTTGAAGTGATTTTAACTTTAGAGCCTTCACAGAGAAGTCGTCTAAATCTACGAGAGAAGGAAAAGAAGTGAGTAACATAAACCAATAGATTATTTTGCAGGGAAAAAGAAAGGTCTAAGGAAAGTGCAAATAAAGTGTTATTTAATTTTCTAGAATTCGGTAACCAAGTCTGGGGGCGGACAAACCAACCACCTTCAACAGAAAAGCCACAATCCTTCATCTACACATCTAGACGACGACATCCAGGACGCGAAGACTAGTCAGGTAGATCGCAGGTAAGAGGTTGCTTCCAAGATCAAAGAAATTGTGAGAGGAGTTAGAAGTGGAAGTAAGGGACAAGAATACGAACACTTGCTTAAGAAATCTCTTGTGTTTCGCAGGTCGACTACAAGAAAACAAGTAGCGTCAGATCCGGCCTCTCTCCCTGACTGCTACCCATCACCCTAGTGTATGTACAAGAATCACAGGCTGTAAGGTAGGGTTCTGGGGGATTGGTCCATAGCGTCTCTGCAAAACCGATCAAGCACCTTACAGGTAAGGTTGGTGTTCATCTCAGGTAAGAGTGCTTGATCATATCTGACACCCGCTGTACGTGACATCTGTAAAGTTTCGGCTGGTTTTTCCTACCCAGCAAGTACGATTTGTGTCGGGTTAAGCACCGTATGACCCCTTTTTTACGGGAGCTGAAAACAGCCGTAAAAGCAGAGTTCGCCCCTAGACAGGTACGGAATGATCCCCCCTGGTATGGTGCGTACACCCCATGATCACAGGGGTACGGTGCGTACCCCTGCGATCATGGGGTGTACGCAATATACACCTGCGATCATGGGGTGTAAGGACCGTACCCCATGTTTGCTGGGCGTACGGTGCGTACACCCTGCGATCGCAGGGGTATGGTGCGTACACCCTATGGTCACAGGGGTACGCACCGTACCCGGCGATCATGGGGTGTACGGACTGTACGGTGTGTATGTGATTGAGTGCTTTTCCGTACGAATCGCCCTTACCTGATGTGGACTGTACAAATTGCGTACTCATACCACGGTCCGGATCGTACTCGTCGGGTCGTACGGCATGTTTACAATTCGTACGGAAAGGGCTTTGGATACGAATCGTATGGAGGTTTTTTTTCCAGGATCGGAATCGACCCCTAAATTTTTTTCGGTTTATTTTCTAAATTGAAGAATAGTTGTTTAAATGATGTCCTCAGTGATGCCATCAAAGATGTAATTTGAGATGTTATGAGTGATGTCATCAATGATGTCAAGTAATGTAATATGGTGGGTCATAAGCAGTGCATGACAGGGGCACAGGTTATAGGTAGTTCACTAAACTATATCAGATGAATACAGTGTTTTTTCATTTTTTAAACATTACTTCTTATCTCATTTCAACATCTAACTATAATGTCAGTTAACCATTGTTTTTCTCAATGAAAATGTATATATGCATCTATGTCTGCAGGGTCATCCCCAAACGTTTTGCCTTCCTCCTCCTGTTTCTTTATGGGGATTTTTTTGGCCTTAGGACTCTATGCACTTTATCACTGCTAACAAAAGCTAAAATGCATGTGCTGACTCCTTAAAACATGGCTATAATGACTTATCTTTATATCAAATAGGGGCTGAAGGGATACTTCAAAGACCCAAAAGGGTGGAGAGATCCTTTCAGAGAGAAAGGAAAGGGGATATGTACTCCCACTGAAACAATCTTAACTAAAAAATAGTATCCTCCCTTCCAAAGAGCAGTGCGTAAGGAGAATGGGAAAAGAAAGCCTGTACGTCCCCCCCATTTGGAGATGGTAAGGGGAGATTCTGCTTTTTATATACAACCCTCACCCACTCTAATAGTGGGATGCTTCATCATCGGGTTCATCCTAACTCCTAAGTGTGAGGGAGGGGCTCAACCATGATCCAGGGGCACTTTGGAGAAGACTTGATTTTCCTGTTACATTTAATAACAATTCCTTACTGATCCCAAGGTAACCCTTTGTTAGTGGGGTGTGAGGGGAAGATTGAAAACTATGGGAAGGTGCAACCAGGATGTTGTGATCCCATTGTTATATTCCATATAGGTGCCCTATATAGGCACAGGTACCATTGCAACCATTCACCTATATTCTTCTCTTCATTACATACATAACGGTTCTTAGGGACTGACCTTTTACCTAGATACGACACTGCATTCAGGACACAGGGTTTCCCTTGTTCAAATCTCATACATTATGCATGAGGCTTGGAGGCTTGGAAGCACAGCAGGACTACCATCTCCTGTATAATATCTCTGACTAAAGTTCAGGCCCAACGTGATCCTTCAGGCCGACACTGTAACATAGGAAGGACGGCCCCTGGGGAGACCTATGGGTATATATACATCACATCTTGCTTAGAAGGACTGAGGAGACAACGACTTCCTGGCTGACACACTGACCAGAGAAGCTGAGGTTCCTGCATGCAGATGCTCCAGCTCGCAGTGGTATAACATCCCTCGCGTGGTGTCCAACTCGAGACCTGGACAGGGTCCCATATTATCTCATTATCAGGTAATGAGGTTGACTAGATCCTAGAGTGATTCTGGGCATAACACCTATATAGATGCTAGGTAAATTTAGGTACATCTAGTTAGGGAGGCATCATAGGAGTAAGCATTTGTTATCCTGCAATACGTATTTTTTATCATGCATTTCATGATTACTGCATGATGGTAGAGCTATACCATCCCTTTACTTTCATAGTACTACTAATCATATATCTCTGCTACTGTCTAATGGATGTTGCCGCTTATATATGCTACACAAGAATAACAACTGTTCAATAAATTCCTATTGAAAACGCCCAGCCTGTTTATTCTGTGTATTTCTGAGACAATCTAAGTGAGCACGAGTGACTGAGCGAAAGGTAGTATATTGTTTCCACGATTCTGAGGGATCACGGTTGTCAAGTTCTGAGGTTGCCATATTCCATTCTTTCCTTGGTAAGAGGAGATTACAGTGACACTGTGAGCTATCTGATACACACAGGCAAGCATACCCGGTGTGGGTGCACAGAATCAGTCTGCCACCAATCCCATAGTATATGTTATCCAAACGCGCAGATCCTGTATAGGATATATAGGAACTACACCACATGGCGCCGTCAACATTGGTTGGGTATTTCTTTAACAGTAGGAACTGAGTAGTTTAGTTGTGCTATTCTCAGAGACCCCTACTCACAAAACACCAGAGACATCTGGAGTGGGTGGGCACAAACTCTGCCACAGCTGAGTAGGCAAATAAAATCCTATTTATTGGCTATTGGTTAATCAAGCTTGAAGGACATATTTTTTCTAAATTCTGCAAAACACCTTATCTTAGTTCCCTTGGAAAGCTCTTCTTCACAAAAATGACTTGGATTGAGATAACGTAATAGTAGATCTACATCTCTCAGCCGGAGAAGAAGATGCAGAAGCAATACACATTGCAGAAAGGTTTTGAAATACAGTAACCCTGAAACTGCTGGAGCATGGTTTAACACCTTGGGGTGGTACAGTACTATTCGTGAGTGAGGCACACAAATCATACAGTATTGATGTATTGTATTTGTGGGTTACATTCCCAGCAGCAAATGCAAGAACAAAAACATTTCTCTTCTACACAGGAGATGCACCAGCGGAATACTGTCCATTTGAGGACAATGAGGTTCAGCTCATGTACCAGGAACACTTATATTGGTTTAAAGGCGCCCTACCCCACATAAGAAGACGACTGAGGAAATGAAGGGGGAACATGGCCAATATTAGTGGCCTACACACCACATCCTGACATTGAAAGTGAAACAATGCCACCAGGAGACATACTCACTCAACACAAAGAATTGATACAAATCTACAGAAACTTGACGCAATTCGTCATGAGAACACTTACAGTCCAACCAGCAATAGTTGTAACAAATGGAACTCAAGTTCAGGCTACAGCAACTAAAATCACACCACAAATATTACACACGGGGATTGGGAAAATGCCCACAAAACATGAACAAATGCCATTCTGGGTAGCTCAGAAAATAACACAGCCAGAGGCAGAATTCCCAAATACTACCCCATATGAAAAACACAGAATGGTAACAATCTGCTTGCCCATGGGGACTATACCACAAATATAGGATTGTACCACTTGGGGTACAGTCTTTGCTGCCATTTATATCAGATCTCATGGTATTCTGTCATTAGCAGTGATACCAGATGTATTAAGACAAATACAAAACAAGTATGGAGCAGAGCCTGCGCTGAACTTAGGGATGAAGTTACTAGGTAACTATGCCCAGGTATTAGCAATAATATCAGCTAATATTAAAAGGGAAAGCAGTGTCAGTGGCTATCAACCAACGCCTAAGGGAGTTCGGTCCTTTGGAACAGGAACACAAACTACCAAAAATAATTGAAACTGCATGTGCAGAATTAGGCAGAGACAGTTTGGGTGGGAAAGCTTTAAAACCACAACTGATGGGCAGTCCTGAAAAGTGCACTTCCAAGCAGATACCTGCTTCAACTAAGAAGAAGCGGGACAATAAAAAACAACCAAACTTTAAAGGAAACAGGTCTCAATCCAGAGGTCGATCTCCTCCACAGGAGCCCTCTGAATACAGGTATAACCTTAGGAATAGGGATAACATTAGGAAACCTGACAGGTATCAGGATACTCATATACAATTCTCTCGTTACTTTCAGGGTTCATCGAAAAACTCTGAGAGGGAAGGACGGTCAGACAGACAAGAAGAGCGTATAAAGTCCAGAGACAAGCAGCACGCTCAGGATTACACTTCTAAAAAAGAAGAGAAACCAAAGCAAATGCCACAATTCAAAAAGAAGAAGGTTGCAGGTCTAAAGATCAGACGTGGCCAGAATTCTGAGAACTTGACTACTGAACGGGTTCTGACGATGCTAGACAGTGCGGCAGAACCTGATGGAATTTTTGGTGACAGCAGACTTGAATGATTACCCAATACTAGGGTAAGCATCCCACATAAAGTATACGAAATAATGCTCTAGATGGAGGGGGACGAATGTAGAATAGTGAGAGGTCTCTTTTTGGAGAACCTGACGTTTGTCTAAGACATTTTGTTAGTTGAATGAGATTGGCTGCCAGCATTCAACATGGATTGCCCTAAAGGGGAAACAGTAATTCTACTGGCATTCTCTGACCATATTCCAAGGCATTTAAAACACACATATGCACAGGTGTGGGCAGTAGCCTAAGCACCAGCATTAAATAAAAACCATGTTGGATGGGATGAGGATTCAACCCACCACATAATTCCTTTAAAAAACTCCAACTGCACAAAGGCAGTATACAATAACGCTAGAAGCTAAAAAAACAAACAAAAGGTCAGGGAGATCTTAGATCAACTTGAATACCAAGGGGTGATCAAAAATTGCACCTTGTCAATGAATAATGTCTTGTTTCCGGTCATGAAACCTGACAATTCATATTGTTTAGTTTTTGCTTGTAGACATTTAAACACTTGCACTAAGACATTTGCAGTCCAAAATGCACACAGTGCCACATTAATTAATAACATTGAGCGGAAAAAATATAAAACAACACTTGATATCTCAAATGGATGTTTCTGCCAAAATATAGCACTTGAAAGCAGGTATCTAACAGCATTCTCAGCGCTAGGGTCCCGGCGGCAATTTTGTCGACTCACCTAAGGGTATTAGAACATCCCAGGGTTGTTTTCAGCCAGCGTAACTGAGTTACTTCAAAATTTGGTTGAAGAGGCATTGTCCTAATTTGATGATATTTATCTAATGGAAAGGGGCGACCATTCGGTCCCCCCGAACGTATGGCGGAGTACCACGATCCCCCCGGGAAGCCATCTTGGGCGGGAAGCGAGTCTCGGCTGGTATGCCCGAAGCGGCGTAGCCGGGGCGCGCTTTTTCCCGCCCTGGAGTGGGCTGGCCTAGACACTGACGCGGCCGGCCACGCCCTTTGAGGCAGGCAGGGGCGGGTTTACGCCCGCCCTGAAGACGGATAAAAGGAGCAACAAGCCAAGAAAGCATCCTCTTGTTCCTGTGCTCTGAAGCTGCACCTCCTCGCTACACGTGAGCTCGAGACGGAACGAAGAGCCAATTTTGAGCGTGGTAATCTTTCTTTTTGTCTTACAGATACTCTGCGGAGAATGCCTAAGAAAGTCGGAAAGCGAATGACTACCGACCAGATGCTGCGTGTACTCATGAAAGAAGTGACCGATCTGAAGAAACGGATGGCGGATAGAGACGGGGAAGGGGGACCGAAACGACCTTTGGCAGGAGCTGCTCCGGGAGGAAAAGGCAAGAGGCCCAGATGGGGAGCAGCTGGGGGGGACATCCCGGTTCCCTGTGCCCCGCTCGAAGAGCCAGCTCCGGTGCCGGCAGAGGGGAATCCGATTCCCGTGGTGATCACCCCCGTGTCCGAGGGGGATATGCCGCCCGAGCTGGCAGCACAATTAGCAGCGTGGTTGGGGAAAGAAAGCGAGGGCGCCACGGCTGACGACGCACGGGTGTTGATGAAGCAACTGCGTGAAACGAGGGAGGCGGCGAAGGCATCATCGCCAGTTATCACGCCGGCTGCGGCAGTAGAAAAACCACCAGGAACAGGTCCAGCCGCAGATACAGCTTCCGGTTCAGGTAAGCGGCCATTGCCGATTGCGAGGGATGAGTCTGCACCTTCACGAAGGGAAAAGTTGGGTCAACATGTCCCTCTGGCTATTAAGGAGAAGATATGGGCAAATGAGTATATAAACATCTTCTCGTTGCTTACCGATCATTATGAGATGGAGCATGTTAAGAGCCAAAAGGAGCTCATGCATCCGAGCGTTTGGCGTGCAAAGATGGCCGCCTTTAAAGTTGATGAAAACATTGGCACTTGGGGGAAGGCGTGGGGAATTTTTACCTCCATTATGGGCGAACGTAGACCCGAGTTGCTGTCCGAATTGCCGATATACCAGACACGGATCATGGAATATTCTGTATCATATGGGGGCAATCAGTGGTTCTGTTACGATAATATTTTTAGAAAAGCAAAGGAACACGATAAAAACTTAACTTGGGATTGTTACGATTCTGTTTCATGGTCAAAAATGGA
Source organism: Lissotriton vulgaris (assembly GCF_964263255.1). Classification (NCBI taxonomy): domain Eukaryota; kingdom Metazoa; phylum Chordata; class Amphibia; order Caudata; family Salamandridae; genus Lissotriton; species Lissotriton vulgaris. The sequence continues at coordinate 563,108,081 of NC_141695.1, forward strand.
GAGTACTGGTATGTTAAAAGTACCATTAGTAGGGAGTAGCGGGGGTGAATCCTCCCGCCAATATGCTGGGACCCCCTTTCGATCAGGTACAGGTAACGAATACAACTCGAGGCCGAACGGCAACACAGGTAAAAGGGGGATTTGTTGGAACTTTAACAGAGGTAAATGTACGAGGCCCCAGGGGTCATGTAAATTCCGTCACGAATGTGGAGGGTGTGGGCAGCCATCCCATCCGGAGTCCATGTGCAGAGCCAAAACGGGTGATAACGGGGGGAGAGGAGGCGCCAAACAGGTCTAAAATAGGCCGAGGGGCGCCTTTACCTACTCCGGTTGATACCATGGCAATGATTCCTTGGCTCAGCGAATACCCGGATCACGCTTCCGCTGGGGTGTTGAGGAACGGGTTTTCATATGGTTTCCGCATCCCAGTGGGGGAGTTTCGGGGTGTAAGAAAATGTAAAAATCAAATTTCGGTCTTGCAACATACGACCGTGGTACAGGAAAAGATTGGGAAGGAGGTTACTCGAGGTCGAGTCGCCGGTCCATTTGATGAGCCACCATGTGCTAACTTTGTTTGTTCCCCTTTGGGGGTGGTCCCTAAGAAGGACCCGGGTGAGTTCCGACTGATACATAATTTATCAGCCCCACGTGGTCTGTCCGTAAATGATGCAATAGACCCGGATGTGTGTTCGGTGCGGTACGCATCTTTCGATGAGGCCGTGGCCATGTTGAATCGCCTAGGGCCCGGGGCGCTGATGGCAAAGTCAGATATTGAGTCAGCGTTCCGGTTGCTCCCGGTACACCCAGACGATCAGCGTCTCCTTGGTTTCATGTTTCAGGGTCAGTATTACATGGATAGATGTATGCCAATGGGTTGCTCTATTTCTTGTGCATATTTTGAACAGTTCAGTTGTTTTCTGCAATGGGTCTTCACAAAGAAGACGGGTTTACAGCATGTCATGCATTATCTCAATGATTTTTTGTTTCTGGGGGCGGCCGGGGGTCCGGAATGTGGACAGGCTTTGAATGAATTTTGTACTTTGATGAAGCATTTTGGTGTGCCATTGGCACCAGGTAAGACTGTGGGTCCCTCGACTTGCCTCGAGTTCCTGGGGATCGAACTCGACTCTGTGGAAGGTTGTTTTAGATTACCTAAAGAGAAGGTGATAAGATTCAGGGCTGCCCTGGAAGCTTGTATTAGCGAGTCCAAGGTCAGGCTGCATCAGTTGCAACAATTGGTGGGACAGCTGAATTTTGCCCTGAGGGTCATGCCGATGGCCCGCCCCTTTTCCCGCTCGATCGCTCAAGCCATGGTCGGCCTGAAGGAGGGTCATCATCGCACACGGTTATCGGCAGAGGTTCGTCAGGACATGCGCATTTGGTTGGCATTCCTGGCGGATTTCAATGGTCGAATTGTCTGGAACAAACCGGCGGTGTCCTCCGAGGAGCTGGGGCTATGGACAGATTCGGCAGGGAGCACTGGTTTTGGTGCCATATTCGGCACACGATGGTCGGCTCAAAAATGGCCGTTATGGTGGCATGAGTGTGGATTGACAAGTAACATTGCCTTTTTGGAACTTTTTCCCATTCTTGTGGCCCTGAAAACTTGGCCCGAAGGGTTCAGAGATCACTCTGTGGTGTTTTGGTCCGATAACATGACCGTGGTTGAATGTATCAACAGCCAGGCAGCACGATGCAAATGGATTCTGAGATTGCTCAAAGAAATTGTGTTATTGTGTATGCAGTTGAACGTACTATTCAAAGCAAGACATGTGCCAGGGGTAATGAATAAAGCGGCTGATGCGCTTTCTTGTTTTCGTATGCAGGCCTTCTGGGGTTTTCTGCCCACAGCGGACCCGGTGGCGGCACCCTTCCCCGAAGCTCTCTGGTCTCTCGGTGCCCCGAATTACAGAACCTCGTGGGAGAGAGTTTAGCACCCAGGACGAGGAAGGCATACCAAGGGGCGTTCCGATCCTACTGGGCCTTTGTGGGGGATGCTAGGAGGGAGCTTTGGGGCCAGGAAGAACTAGTAGTGGATTTTCTGCTGTCCTTACATCAGGCAGGCAAATCAGTGGCTACGGCCCAGAGGCATCGAGCCGCCATTTCCTTTATGGCAAGGGCTCATGGGATCCAGGACCCGACTGCGTCTTTTGTTGTGCAAAAAGCGCTACGTGGGTGGCAACGCCTTGAGGGTCGCAGAGTAGATGAAAGGCGCCCGATAGGTCTGGATAGGTTGGCTTTGTTGTTATCGGTACTTCCTGCAACGTGTTCATCCCAGTATGAGGCAGTGTTATTCCGAGCCGCTTTTGTGCTAGCATTCCATGGGGCTATGCGGGTAAGCGAACTAGTGGCAAGGAACAAGCAGGATACCATGGGGGGACTGTGCCGAGAGCACGTTCAGGTCAGGGGGGAGACAATGATTGTCTCATTTGTCAAGTCCAAGACCGATCAGGGTTCGATGGGGGACTGCATAATGATACAAAGGATTCCCGGGTCGTCCATGTGCCCGGTGAGTTACGTTGAGGAATATTTAACGCTAAGGGTGGCATCATGGGGGGGGACCTTGTTAAGACACGCTGACGCCACCCCACTGACGAGGTTTCAGTTTCAGCGGGTGCTTGCGATGTCGATTTCTGCCGCGGGCCTGAACCCCGGCGAGTTTGGGACCCATTCCTTTAGGATAGGGGCTGCTACTGAGGCTACAGCCAGGGGTCTGAATGTCGATCAAGTTAAACGTGTGGGGCGTTGGTCCTCGAAATGTTATAAAAGGTATGTGCGGTTGCACATGTTGTGAAGCTGTAATGATGTACTCACGCTTCTTGTTTTTGTTTGGTTTCAGTTGCGCAAGCCTACGAGGCGGGGCGGACTGTGCAGGCGACCCAACACCGGGCCAGCGGTCAGACATCACCGGCTGTGAAAAAGGAGGTGTGGGTTGTGGGCCACTCATACGTGAGGCGTGCCGCGGACGTATTCAAAGCAGGTGACATGCTTCACGTGGCTGGGGAATACGGGTACAGTGTGTCCTTCTACGGAAAGGGCGGGCTCTGTATTGACCAGTTTCAATCATTTTTTGAGGGCTTGTTAGGGCGGACGAGGTCACCGCCGTCTATAGTCATAGTACACCTTGGGGGCAACGATTTGGTGACCACTGGTAGACGACTTCTTCTTGAGGCGATGCTTTCCACTGTAAGTTGGTTAGCGAGAAGAGTTCCAGGGTGCACAATCGCATGGTCCCATATGATCCCACGAAAAGTGTGGCGGGGGGCTCTCTCGGTTTCAGCTCTGAATCATTCAGTAAGGAAAATTAATAATAAAATGAGTAGATTGTTCCGTTCAAATACACTGCATTCTATTTCGCATGGTTGTATTAAAGGGGACAGTATGTATTTAGGGGATGGTGTCCATTTGTCCCGGGTGGGGAACGAGTTACTCATAGGAGACCTGATAGCTTGGCTAAGGACTTTATGACATGACCTTTAGGCAGGAGTGTTGTGGGGGGTCCGGATAGCCGGTCAACTATCCGGCCTGTGGCGGTAAGGTCATGATCGGTGAGCAGTAATTGGAAGATCCCTAGGGGTGGGCGTCACCCATTACGGATGGGAGCGCTCGAGGGAGGTGGCCATTGGCCCCTCAACGGGGAGGCGGTCCCTTCTAAGGATGGGCCGCCGAAAGGAAAGGAAAGGCGGTCAAGGCCCCTTCCTGGGTAGGAGGGGCTACAGCCCCCTCCTGGGGAATTTCCCGGGGCCTGGACATCTGCGACGGCAGATGTGGTAAGTTGTGTGGGGTTGGGGAGGGGGTCTACGCTACCTTCTAGATACCTCACACGAGTCCTCGGACGACCTTTAAATGGCGTCGAGTTTATTGGGGCCCCCGTCAAGTCAAGGGAAATTGGTAAATGCACTTGAGGTACACCTCTGTGCGGTCGCCCCTCACAAGTGAGGGGGATATGTCTGGTTTAGGGATCTTGACACCGGTTACGACCTTGCCGTTGGCCCTTAAACGTTAGGATGTACAATTTCAAGTTAAACGTTTTGTAGGATGTTAGTTCGGCTAGGAGAACCTTTGTATTAGAGAATATGTTAAGGTTAGCCAAACATCGCAATATGGAAATGAAATTGTACATCAATATGAAACTGTTATTTTAATGTTTTAATTTTGTTTCATATTTTAATAAATACGGCCGGGAGGGTCACTCCCTCCCGTCTTCCAAAAGTTCAGAACCGTTTCCGGTTTCCCATTCTTGGGGATTGTGTTGTGAGGGGGTGGCGGGTATCTCAGCCATATGGAAAGGGGCGACCATTCGGTACCCCCGAACGTATGGCGGAGTACCACGATCCCCCCGGGAAGCCATCTTGGGCGGGAAGCGAGTCTCGGCTGGTATGCCCGAAGCGGCGTAGCCGGGGCGCGCTTTTTCCCGCCCTGGAGTGGGCTGGCCTAGACACTGACGCGGCCGGCCACGCCCTTTGAGGCAGGCAGGCGCGGGTTTACGCCCGCCCTGAAGACGGATAAAAGGAGCAACAAGCCAAGAAAGCATCCTCTTGTTCCTGTGCTCTGAAGCTGCACCTCCTCGCTACACGTGAGCTCGAGACGGAACGAAGAGCCAATTTTGACCCACCCACCAGCCCCTGAGGACAGCAAGTGGTTTTGAATAAAGTTTAATGTGGTAACACTAATTTTTTGCAGGTTGTGATGACTATCGTGATAACTTTGAATATGCAATAAAGAATGGTCGAAATATAATATGTTTTGCAAATAAAGTACTTATGCACTAGTGTTGATCAGTAATTATGCCTTTTAATAAAGTTGTAATTGTTACTGTCTTTTAGTAATTTAGCATTTAGTAATTTAGTTAGAATTGTCGTATTTATTTTGGTCGGGCGGTAAGGTCATGATCGGTGAGCAGTAATTGGAAGATCCCTAGGGGTGGGCGTCACCCATTACGGATGGGAGCGCTCGAGGGAGGTGGCCATTGGCCCCTCAACGGGGAGGCGGTCCCTTCTAAGGATGGGCCGCCGAAAGGAAAGGAAAGGCGGTCAAGGCCCCTTCCTGGGTAGGAGGGGCTACAGCCCCCTCCTGGGGAATTTCCCGGGGCCTGGACATCTGCGACGGCAGATGTGGTAAGTTGTGTGGGGTTTGGGAGGGGGTCTACGCTACCTTCTAGATACCTCACACGAGTCCTCGGACGACCTTTAAATGGCGTCGAGTTTATTGGGGCCCCCGTCAAGTCAAGGGAAATTGGTAAATGCACTTGAGGTACACCTCTGTGCGGTCGCCCCTCACAAGTGAGGGGGATATGTCTGGTTTAGGGATCTTGACACCGGTTACGACCTTGCCGTTGGCCCTTAAACGTTAGGATGTACAATTTCAAGTTAAACGTTTTGTAGGATGTTAGTTCGGCTAGGAGAACCTTTGTATTAGAGAATATGTTAAGGTTAGCCAAACATCGCAATGTGGAAATGAAATTGTACATTAATATGAAACTGTTATTTTAATGTTTTAATTTTGTTTCATATTTTAATAAATACGGCCGGGAGGGTCACTCCCTCCCGTCTTCCAAAAGTTCAGAACCGTTTCCGGTTTCCCATTCTTGGGGATTGTGTTGTGAGGGGGTGGCGGGTATCTCAGCCATATGGACAATTGCCCTAGAGAAGCACTTGAACACAGTGAATACCATCATTTTGGGGTTTGCCTCTGTTTGGTTCAACTTTAAAAAATCTAAATTTGCCCACCTCAGTCTCCTTTTTTTAGGATATGAGCTTTCAAGGGAAAGGAAAAGTCTGGCAGATAATTGTTTAGAAAATTGCGCACTGCTCCAACCTCCAAAATCATTACAAAATTTACAGTCAATCCGGGGATTCTTAAATTTTGGTAGGACATACATTTTAGATTACACAGAAAGAGTAAAACCTTTCAACGACTTAATAAAACCTGATTTTTCAGTGAGACAATGGACACAGAAACACACAGGTACACTTTGTTCCTTACAAGCTGACATGATAGCTTCCAAACACTTACAGACACGCGTAAACATACCCAACCTGGTGATCTGTATAGTTGCGGGTCAATATGGGTACACCTATCTGACATATGATGAACAGTACAAATTGCATACAAATCACATTTGTACACAAATGATGAGATGCGCTTCGCATCTACAGAAGAGATTCTAACAGCAGAACAGACTGCTGTAGTGAGAGAAAGAGCACGGGCTCAGGGGAAATGAATAATAGTAGTGACTCTGGTTCCAGACTTAGAGCCTGCAACAAAGGCAATCGTTCCTAACACTAAAGCCTTACATCTGAGATGGATACAATGGGCTAATTCTCTAACTGCAACAGATGTGGAATACATGTACGGCCAAAATTTAAAGGCACAAGCATTCCTGCAATAAGAACTAGAATAACCTCTACCAAACTAAATAATGCCTCAAGATCAGTATGAATATATAATTTACACTGACGGATCTGCTCAACCAGCCATAGAAAGTAAGCAACAGTATAGCGCGGAAAGCGCAATCATTAAAGGTTGCATACGGGATGGAAAGTTCCACCCAAGTTGCACAAACAAACAATCTCTAGGAGATTGAACAGGTACAGCTGGCAGAGATAAAAGCCTTGATACTGGCACTGGTAAATACATTCATATAATGAAAACTTGCAATACTGGGTTCAAAACATGTTCAAAGATGCAAAAGGTGGTACAATTAAGCATAAAATACTATTGGAACAAATGGTGATGTTGAAAACTGAACTACCGAGAACTCATGTGTTACATACACTAACTCATCAGCGTGATGGCGTTCACGTTGAAGGAAATTCATTGGCTGATAAAGCGGCAAAGTTGACTGTATGCACAACTTCTGTAGCAACAATCTCTCGTTCTAAAATGAGAATAGATGGTGAGATTATGGTGGCTGTCATTGCTTTACGCAAAAACAGCAAAGCAGTACCAAAATGATTTTGGCTCAAGTACTCCTACAAGTTAGATGGCAATAACATTCCACTTGCTCAGATTCCTAGATTGGGAGACAAAGAAATTCCAAACATGGATCGTAGGTTAGGTTTAATTCTAGGGGCATATGAAGAGATAGGTTCTGCACATGCAGGAGATATGGCAACTATTTCTTTATTGAAGCAACACTACTGGTGGCCTGGGTTAAGAAAGCAGACTAAAGACTATGGGGCCGATCAGGATCGCGGACGGACTTGCGTCCGTCCGCGACCCCAGAGCAGGAGGGAACCTCCGCATGGCATGCGGAGTTCCCTCCTGTGCAATTAGGATGTGACCGCCACCCTGGCGGTCACATCCTCTATTTTTAACATTGCGGCGGGTGCAGCTTCAAGCTGCACCCGCGGCAATGTTAAAAATGCACGCATTGCTGTTGCATGCAGAAAGAGGCAGGCACCGTGCGGTGCCTGCCGCTTTCTGCATGCAAATGCAGGGGGGTACCATAGGTACCCCCCATGTGCACCCCCCACCCCCCCTTCACCTAGGGGGCCCGCAACGGGCCCCCGCAGTGAAGTTCCGTATGCTTTTCCACGGCGGGAAACGCGCCGCGGAAAAGCATACTTCACTGCCCATCCTAATATGGTGGACGGTGTCTGAGAGACACCGTCACCATATTAGAGCTTTTCCGCCGCGGTTGTAAGCCAACCGCGGCGGAAAAGCTGCGGACGGAAACCAGGACCCACCAGCCATCCTAATGTGGCGGTGGGTCCTTGGTCAGTCCGCTGCGGTTTTTCCGCATCCTCGGGGCCGGCGGTGGCTTCCGCCGGCCCCGAGGATGCGGAAAAACCGCTATCCTGATCGGCCCCTATGTCTTGAAATGTGACATCTGCCAGCAGATGATGTGTTCCACCGGAACACATACAGCACAGACTTCACTATTAATATCTGACAAACCACTGGCATGTGTTTACTTGGACTCCTGTGGCCCCTTAAAAAGAGATGGGGCTCACAGGTATATCATGGTTGCAGTGGATTCCTGCTCAAGATTCCTATGGGTGTAGGCCCAAAACTCGACTGATGCTCAAACTGTTATAAAAGATTTACGAGTCTTCATAGGGACATATGCAATTGGCACCTTACATTCTTACCAGGGCCTTGCATTTAGCTCTCGGGCTTACAAGGGGGCCATGCAAGGATTAGGTGTAATATTGCAGTACTCCTCTCTGTACCATCCCGAGGGAAATTCAGTCATAGAGAGGAAAAACAGACACTTAAAGCAGTATTTAACAGCTAGACTATTAGGCATGGGTGAAAGCTGGGAAAAACTTGTGTATGGAGTGCAGCAAGCATTGAATAACATGCCAAGACGTTCTCTAGGGGGGATCACTCCATATGAGGTCCTATTTGGGACAAGAATGCGGGTACCTGATATTGATTGTGAAGGCACAGTGGCAGTGGACAGGCCTTTTGACATCAATGATCGTTTGGCTGTTTTACAGGAGCTAAATGAATCCAGGACACAACAAAGTAATGTCCATCTGAATCAGACTGCCACTTGGGAAGTCAAATCAGTCACAGCAAGACCGGTCTGGATCCCAAAAGTTGGGGATATGGGCAGAGAGATAATAGCTGACAAGAAAGAGTTTGGGCAATCCTACAGATAGCCTGTAAAGGTCCTAGCAGTTGAAGGAACAAGAACTGTACTTCTACCGCCTCTTGCTGGAAAAAAGGAGAAAATATTTGTCTCAATCGACCTAACCAAACCACACTATGCGGCTGATACTGAGTAGTAGGAGACGTGGACTCCAAAGTAGCACACTCCCTCCTCTCGCTACAATTCAAGAAGTTCAAACGGAAACAACTATCACGTTCGAAGAGTCCCCTGTACGGAATGAAGGACTATGCAATAATGCTATGGAGCTCATTCCTCTTGAACCTGAAGTTCAAATTCAGAGTCAAAATGAAAGGCAAATTTAAATTTGACCAAATACAGATGTCTAAATCAACATGCCTCAATAAGAGCAATCTATGATTTCCACAAATCCTGATGCAATACCAACAATTGATCAAACTGCTTCTGGCTACTTCATAAACTTTGATATGTTTTCTTTGTAACCAAGTAAACCTGAAACGATGCCACCCCAACAATCATTCAGGCAGCAAGTTAAAGACTTTCTGATACTTCTTAAAAAGACTTACCTGGTGTCACCTTCGGTAGAACTATGGGTAATCACTGGGATACTTTTCTTTCTTTTCTGGATAGGTTTAATAAGTTTTTTTTAGCATGCTTGTTAATGGAAAATACCTTTGACAAAGTCCTGCAGCCCAAAAGGTGAATTTAATTTTAAAACCACATCAATCATCTCATTGAGAACAAAGAGATTTGTTATCACTGAACATCACAGCAGTTTCTATACCTGATGGTATACTTTGGGACAAGGTTGATTTTGATATATTTGGTCTGACCTAACTTTTAAGAATTCCTAATTTATTTAAATTATCATTAAGTGATATCATTACCTCAAGTACGTTTTCCGATGATTGGATTGGATTTTGAAAATGTAAATAACATGTTGTCTGATTTGGTAAAATCTGCTGCATTTTCTAACAGCGAAACATTGGAAAGGACACCAGATTTCAAAACAATGTATTGTTATCAACATTATGGTCCTACCTTTCTGCATGAATCTGCTATTCCCAGAAATGTGATGACATACCACCAGTGGGAACATTGTCGAACACCACCGAAAGGCAGCTCAAAAACATTTACACAAAAGTTTCCATATTTTTCAGGGTTTAATATGTCTGACGCTGCCTCATATTGTTATAAGGTTGCACCAACATCAGCACAGAAAAATATGTTAACAAATACCAAACAGATTTACTCAACTTCCTTTATTGCCCAGTTGTCTGAACAAGGTTACAACTTATGGAAAGACACCATAGACTTAAAATCAGAATGCCAAGTTCAGGGAACGGAAGCTTTGTTTGGAGCATGCCTTATCCCTAAACAGGTCATGGGGATCTGTCTTGCCTTGGACTAGCCAAGAACAAAGACTTGAACACACCTCGGCTGCCAACTCCATCACACACCGAGGGTAACATAACATCACAAAAAGAGGTTACAGTAGAATACATCATATAATAGAATAGATCAGACACCAATTGGAAGAAATGATTGATTTGTTCCACAGACACCAATAGTTGTCAGGCGAGAATCATGGGTAAAACCGAAGGGTTTAGTATCCATAGGCCGGATCCACGTTATGTACAGAGAGAACGTCCAGGGGTAGTGATATCCTACAGTGTTGGGAAGATGAGCTTTGGTTGGCTAATAACCTCAACACTCACACTGGTGAAACAACACTTATCCTTACTGTCACAGGATGTGGATCTCAGGGATTTTTTTACTAGGTCCCAGGAAGCCTCGTCAGAAAAGTTGCATTTATGCTGTCTACAATGAAATATGGAAAATATCCCAACAAGAGGCCACAGAGAGACTACGTGAGATAGACCAGATAAATCTGGAAAAATCTCTAGCAATGGTAGACAATGGGTTAACTACATTGACCTCATGGATATATTCCTTAGGCAATATTGCATCTTATGTGATAGACATACTAGAACAAGATTTGGCCATATTACAGCATGGGCAATCTCAATTACGTTCTATTATTTTGAGCAGCTTGATGCTGCAATCTTTGCAGCAGGCTATGTGCCTTTAGCGTTTGATTAACTGCACCTCTATGTTCTCTGAATACAATCTAACAGAGAAACATATAGAACTGGCACAAAGGGGAGCAAAATGTTTAATGTTGCGTTTCGAAAAACTTGCTAGATTAGCATTTACAGTGGCAGAATCACCATCCACAGAATGGCTAATCCACGGCCACATAACTTTACTGGTCACTACTTTTCAGTTTTGGTATTTCCTTGAACACAAGAGGGCATGCAGATATGAAAAACGGGGAAGGAATACATTTAGGAATCATGGGAATTACCATACAGATTCTGATGACGGAGTGGGGGTCGAGAAGCGTTTCTAAGTGGTACGAACGTTTTAAGCGGATCACTCATATGTCAGGATATAATGTTGCACGGGGCTTGTAATGGTCTTGTAGCAAACTTGTCCTGTCCTTCGAGGAAGGGTCCAACTGTCTTGATTACTCCCGCATTCAGGCTACTTTCAAATGGGAGTTACTTCATGCTGAACAGTCAAGGCTGCTGCTGATTGCTCCTGGGCATCGCATATCTGGTAACAGTGAGCTTCAGGGTTCCTCGTTGTCTGCAAGTATTGTTTCCACCGACATATACAGTCAGGGCGGCATTGTTATGGACTTCACTGAGTGTTTATTTAATACGGTTTGATACTCAGAATGAAAGCCATGCTTTTACAGAAGTCTGTGCTCTTAACCTCAGCTCGAAAGACTTTTGATCTCCAGTTCACAAGGTATTCGGCAGAGATACAGGCGCTTATCCATACAAACTGCCCTTTCCATTTTGCAGGAATGGTAAATCATATCTTTAACATGTCTGATACAACAGGCATAGTCCACCTATTCAAGAACATAGGTTCTGGACTTCTGGGCACCTTTCAGACAGTACTTGGAGTTATACCAAACTTCATATACTTTGTATTCTGAAGTATCTTTGGAGGACTTCCGCTAATCTTGTTTCTTGTAGCAGGTATCCTGATTGTCTTCCATCTGCTACACAATGGACATTCCAGTCACCAATGAGATGGAAAAAGCACTACTGGAGTGTAAATACCGTGACCGCAAGGTACAACAACTAGGCATGCCTCGCCTAAGAGAACTAAGTGCATCTTTGTTCTTGTACTTTCGACCAGTCTGGATGGACTGCATTTACCTGTCCTCCGATGCCTGTTTTGCATAGTTGAATGGTTGTTATACCTTTGTTTGACACTCCCATCATGTGCACAACCAGACATGAATGCTCTGCTGGACCCGATAATTACCTATGTTCTGCAGTGTCCTCAGCGTATTCCAATGTTGATGGCAGCATTCCTTGAGCCACAGCAGGTAGTAACTGCACCTGTTGGTATGTACACCAGTTCCTCTACTGACACCCAGGCTTTGGATGGCACACAGGCTGCCCCAGCACCGGCTGCAGACAGAGTGGAACATTATCTGCACTCAGTTGACATACTCTGCGAGGTGCAATAGGGGCCGTCTACTGCGGTTTGCAGGCAACAAAACTGTTGCTTCTACCAGCCAGGACACATAAACAATTAACTCATTTGGCTTGTTGTGTTCGGGAAGAAATTTGCCCTTTTCAAACAAGCTCAAATTTCGAACTCAAATACAAAATTGACATTCCTTTGATTTATTGAGCATACATGGCTTTGTAATGCTTATAGTGGTTCGGACACTTAAGAGCTATGACTTGCAAATATTTTTCATTTAAACATTATTTTTTAGACATTGTTTTGAAGTTTTTAATCATTTTTATCAAAACTAAAGTTTCATGAACTTTGTGCATACCTATAACTAGCTAGGCTAGTAGTACGGTAATAAGTTACATATGTCGTCAAGTCGGAAGAGGAGTGTGTGTTATAGTCCATATAGGTGCCCTAAATAGGCGCAGGTAACATTGCAGACTTTCACCTATATTCTTCCCTACTTTACATACATAACGGTTCTTAGGGACTGACCTTTTACCAAGCTACGACACTGCATTCAGAACACAGGTTTTCCCTAGTTCGAATCTCATACATTAAGCATGAGATTTCTTAGAAGCACAACAGGACTACCATCTCCTGTATAATATCTCTGTATAAAGTTCAGGCCCAACGTCATTCTTTAGGCCGACAGTAACAAAACAAGGTAGGACTCTTGGGGAGACCTATGGGTATATATACATCATATCTTGCTTAGAAGGACAGAGGAGACCGAAATTTCCCGGCTTACAGACTGACCAGAGCTGCTTAGTTTTCTGCATGCGGACGTTCCAGCTCACAGTGGTCTAATATTCCTCATGGGGTGTTCAACTCTAGACCAGGACGGGGTCCCCTATTCTCTCATTTTCAAGTAATGGGGTTGACTATATGTTGATGAGATCCTAGAGGGATTCTTAGCATAACACCTACATAAATGCTAAGTACATCTAGTTAGGGAGGCATCGTAGGAGTACACATTTTTTATCATGTATTTTATGTACTTCTATATATTCATGATTACTGTAAGATGGTAGAGCTATACCATCCTTTTACTTTTATAGTCCTTCTAATCTTATATCTCTGCTACTGTCTAATAGTTGTTTCAGCTAATATATTCTACACTAGAATAACAACTGTTCAATAAATTTTTATTGAAAACGCCCAGCCTGTTTATTCTGTGAACCTCAGAGTCAAACTAAGTGAGCACGCGTGACTGAGCAAAAGGTAGTATATTGTTTCCACGATTCTGAGGGATAAGGGGTGTCATGTTCTGAGGTCGCCAGAATCTATCCTCTCCTTGGTAAGAGGAGATTATAGTGGCAATGCAAGCTAGCTGATACAGACAGGCTAAGATACTCGGTGGAGGTGCCCGGAGTCAGTCTGCAACCAATCCCACAGTTTATGTTATCCAAACGTGCAGATCATGTATAGGTTATAGAGGAACTAAATTACATGGCGCCGCCAATGTTGACCCGATGGTAAAAGCGCCAACATGTTTCGGCCCTACTATATTGGCCTATGTTAGTCCTGAGCATTCATCAGGGCAGTACAAGTGAAGCGATCCCCCAGTAACGTCACCTTGTAATTGATACAGGGGTAAACATGTGGTGCTAAATAATAACTTCAAAATACAAACAAAAATAATGTATTTGCTGTGTTTGGGCATTTTGCATGTGATTGTGAACATAAAGTACAGACAGAATAATAGTATGATTACTTTTTAATTTCACTCAAACTTCCTTAATCGTATCAAAATCACAGACAAAGGACATCTATATTTTTGTCACATATTGTGGCAGCTGACACATTTATCAGCAGGCCAGGTGATTCATAAATTCTTTTTGCAAACTTATTCCTGACTTATCTCAATCAAAACTTCCAATAATGCCATAAAAAATAAGCAAGTGGTAGCATGGAGTTACATGTTAAACAGTGTAGAGACATAGCAAAACTGTGACCCTTGGATACTAAAAGGCAGTGACATGCATAATTGGAAATTACAAATTAAAATCTACACATTGACGACATCACACATACTCAGATGCATGCACCCGTTGACTTACCCCAGCTGAGAACAAGAAATATGTTTTTTTTTTGTTTTTTTTCAAGACCTTTATTAAGTGCAAAAGGTTAATACACAGCTTCATGCCTACAACCTTGAATGGCAGGCCGGCAGCAATCGTGTGTAATGTCAAAATTGCCATGTATAATGTGGATAGGAGTAATCAGTTAACACAGCATGTCGCCTACAACCCATCCGGGCCGGCGCGTTGTAAAATGATAAAAGCTGTAACATGACTTGTCATCTTGCAAGTAAATCCCATAACGAATCTCGAAATAAACACTGAACAGTTGATGTCTCTTTTTGTGTTTTTCTCCCCCCCCTAAAAAAGAAAAAAAAGAAAAAAACTGAGAGTGGAACTGAGGAAAACCAATGTGTCTAGTCCCTTCCCCCACTGTGGCCACCATACATAATATGTGATATAGAGGAATTTACGGGGCAGAGCAAGTGGGTGGAATGATCTCCACATTGGAATAGACTGGAAGCGGATTGAGAGTGCTCTGCAGCCTAATGGCGAATTTGAACTGTAGTGGGGATGGATTGAGTATAGTTTGGAACCGCATCTGTTAGCTGAAAAGTGCGCTACTCGTGTATATGCCATGTATTACGCTTTGCGCGAACTCGTGGGCAAGTGTCCCGAGAGGGATAGGAGAGCGACCAGCAAGCCCCCAAACAGTCTGTGTGGGCGTACTGACCTGGGGTTATCCTTGAAGTTGCCACTGCGGCTGTGCCCTGAACCTCCCAACAGAACCCGAGTGACCAGTTATGTTAGCAGTGTGGTGGTGGGTAGGCTGGGATCTGGGGGAGGGGGGGGAGGAGAAGGAAACCTAATAGGGCCAACTAATTGAGGGTCAGGCTCACGTCTGGGTGTGTTCGTGAGCTCAGCTCGAACCGGTGTCACTTGCGGGTTTGGCCCTTCTGATTCGTCATCTTGAGTTTGAAGGAGGTAAGCAGTGAGGGGGCCCCATAGGTCCTTGGGACGCATTTTGTGGAGCAATAGGTCAGCGTAATTGTGAAGTTGGTCCTGCCAAGTAGACATAGTAGATAGCCAAGTCTTGAATTTGGGGGCGCGTCCTCGTCCCCATCTGCAGGCCAAGTGGCGCTTTGCCAGTAGGAATCCTAGCGCGAAGAATTTACGGTGATTCCGAAACGCTAAAGAAGAAAGTCCCAGTAGTGCTATTTTCGGGCAGGGTGCGATTCCCACTCCTACCATATCCGACATAGCTTTAAACACCTCCACCCAGTACGATGCCACAATCGGGCACGTCCAAGCTAGGTGAATGAAGTCAGCTCCAGCTCTCTTGCATCGAAGACAACGGTCATCCGCTCGCAAACCGAAACGGCACAATTTGGCGGGTGTATGGTAAAGTCGGAGCAAGAATTTAAAATGTACCAGACGGAGGCGAGCATTGCCGGTTACTGCATTCGTGTGTGAGCAGCTTTCCTCCCATTTTTCATCTGAGAGAGGGGCATCGAGGTCTTCATCCCAATCTCGTCTAGCTCGGAGGGGTGGGGGGTTGGAGGCCGCATACGCGTGTTTGTACAGCATGGAGACTACATGTGTTGGAGTATCCGTGTGTAGAAGAGCATGTAATGGAGCTACGGTTTCCGGTTCATCAGGGAAGTCAGGGGTGACCGCCCGAACATTCTGTCGCAATTTTGTATAAAGGAATGTGTCCATGACAGAGGGTGTATGCGCTCCAAAAAATTGCGTCGCCGTCCGGAATCGGCCCTGTATGTACAGATCCCCCCACGTGTGAAGTGCCAATTTAGTGAGCATTTTGCGACCTATTTCTTCGCGGGCAACGCTTAGTCTAGGATCGTGTGCCAATATCATGAGAGGGGAGTATAAAATGGCAATGCCCATACGCGTCATTATCCTGCGCCACGCTTGCACAGTGCAGTCCACTGTCGTGGGGTCAAGGTCAGTTACCCGGCTTTCCGAATAGAGGTTGCCTGATGGTTTTTTGGGTCTCATGTATCCATCTTCCACAGCCAGGTGAGCCATAAAGGGAGGGGGGTGAAGCCAGTAAGTGGCAAAATGGCCCTGGGCACAGTCATAGTAAAGGCGGAAATTAGGCACATCAAATCCACCCTGATGGTAGAGGAGCATAAGAGTTTTTAGCCCAACTCTGGCCTGTTTCCCTCCCCATATGAGTCTAGACAACTGGGAATCAAGGGCCCGGAAGAAGTGTGCTCCTGGGCTGTATGGTATGTTGGTAAAGAGGTATAACATCTTCGGGAGTACCACCATCTTGATTAGGGAAATACGTCCTGCCATGGACAAAGGGAGGTGGATCCATCTAGTGACGCTATCAATCAGTTTATCAAGGACAGTGCCGTAATTAGCACGAATAAGGGTTTCCCTATTCCTAGTGATATTGATCCCCAAATATTTTAGTTCTTCATTTTCCCATAGTAACGGGTAGTCAAGAGGGAACTGCAGGGTCTTGTCCGTAAGAGGGAATAGGGCCGACTTTGCCCAGTTTATCTGTATTCCCGCGATGGCACCAAATTTGGTGACCTCGCGTAAGATAGGGTTCAAGTTTTATTGTGGCCTGTGAATATAGAGTGTCATATCGTCGGCATACAATGATATGAGTAGTTGCCTTTCCGGGTAGATGAGGGAGCGGTGATTGTGGTGCTGCCTGAGTTTGGCCGCTAGAGGCTCAATTGCTATTGCAAAGAGGACCGGGGAGAGAGGGCACCCCTGTCGAGTGCCCCTACGAATCTCAAAAGGTTTTGAACGGGCTCCATTCAATAGGACTGCAGCATGCGGCTTATGGTATAGTAGGCGGATCCACTCTATAAAACTAAAGGGGGTGCCCATGCATTCCAGAAGTGCCAGAAGGTAGTCCCACTCCAGAGAATCGAATGCCTTCGTGGCATCGAGGAAAACCGCAGCTGCTTCACATCCGGGGTCTATATCTTGTAGCACCGCCTGAAGGGCGCGAAGGTTGTGGGAGGTGGCGCGATTCGGGACGAAGCCTGCTTGGTCCGGTAGGACCAAGCGCTCCATCAATAGGTTCAGGCGGGTCACCAAGACCTTCGCTAGTATTTTGACGTCAGTATTTAACAATGAGAGGGGTCTGTACGAGTCACAGTGTTCCGGTGACTTACCTGGCTTTAACAGGGAGGCAATCAGGGCTTCCCGCATACTAGTTGGTAAAATGCCTTCTTCCAGGGCCGAATAGTATACATTTTTTAGTATTGGGGCCAGTAGGTGTAGAAAGGTTTTATAAAAATCTATCGGTAGGCCATCCGAGCCTGGGGCCTTGCCTGATTTCATGGACATAATAGCGTCTTTAATTTCATCCACCTCTATTTCCAGGTGCAAAAACTTCTGTTGGGTCGGACCAAGCCAGGCTATAGCAGTGTCATCAAGATAGGTTGGTAGGTCAAGCGGTGCTTGTCTGTGGGAGGTGTAGAGTGCAGTGTAGTGATCAGTTAGGACCCTGAGTTGTCCCGGGAGGTCCCTCTGGGGCATATCGTGGCTATCGAGTAGTGTGGTGACATAATTATTGTGTTTAGGTGGTCTAACTGCAGAAGCGAGCGCTCTGCCCGGTCTGTCGCCTTCACCGTATATGCGTGCTGTAAAGGGCTTCCCCAGAAATTTGCATTCTTTCTCCGCAGCCTCAGTATATTCATTAATTTTGTCCCGTAGCTGATCTTTATTTATGTGTCCCCCCAACCCTAGGGAAATTTCACGCTCAAGTTTGCCTATTTCCACCTCCAGTTTCCGCAAGTCACCGCGCAGGGATTTGAGTACCCCACCCCCTTTGGAAATGCACCAGCCACGCACGGTTACCTTAAATGCCTCCCAGACAGTAGTGAGACTGGAGACTGAATTGACATTACGGTCAAAAAATTCTGTTATGTCCTGCTCTAGGTCTGCTGTAAAGGCTGAATCAGTTAAGTGCGCGGGATTGAGGCGCCAATTCAGGTATGGGGAAACGTCTAGGGGAATGCGCAGGGCAAGAAGGACTGGCGAGTGATCCGAGAGGGTGCGGGCAAGGTGTTGTGTCTTGACAAGCCATGGGGTGAGCCCAGCGGAGAGGAAGACATAATCAATGCGCGCCCAAGTGGAGTGGACTGCGGAGAAGTGTGTGCCCTGTCTAAGAGATGGGTGCGAGTGCCTCCATGTGTCAGTCAGGTGATGATCTTCCACAATACCTAGTAAGGCGCGTTGTGTGTGTGTATAATGGGTAGAATGTGGGTGTGATCTGTCCATTGCAGGTTTCAATGCAGTGTTAAAGTCTCCACCCAAGATTATGTGGGATATGCCCAGGGTTTGTATCTTGCCCCACATGGTGAGGAGCGCAGACGTATCGTCTGTGTTGGGGCCATAGTAACAGGCGAATAGGACCGTGTGTGAGTGCAGCTTCCCCCAAACAATGCAGTATCTGCCATTGGAGTCTATTTCAGTACCAAATGGGGTAAATCCCATGCCTCTTTTGACCAGAATCGTGACCCCTCTAGAGTAATTTGAATACGATGAGAACACCCTGCATGTGGCCCATCGGGAAGCAAATAAGGGGGTCGTAGTTGGCACCAGATGAGTTTCTTGTAACATTGCAACAGATATTCCCTGTCTATCCAAATACCCCAGGATCTGCCTCTTTTTCCGTGGGTCATTTAACCCGCGAACATTCCATGCAACAAGTTGGAATTGCAGGGCTGGCTGCAAATCAGTTACGTCTCCCATCCCAATCGTAAAAGGAAAATGTGGCATATGTATGTAGCTTTCAGCAGCAAACAGACAATAGTAACAAATCCAATTCCTTTGCGTAGCAATCCAGTCTCAGAATTTCCCCCTTCCCCAGTAATATCCACAGCGGCTACGCTGTCGGAACTAAAACAAGTAGTGTACCCAACATCCCCGGCAACCCCAACTGGCCGGCGATGCAGTACCGTTGCAGCATGAGACGTGTTATGCATAAACTGTGTGGTCAGCTCGTTTGCTGTCTCAGTCTAAGAGCGGATTGTGTCCCCACCCACACCGGCAGCCCCAACTGGCCGGGCATCTAGTTCACCCACCCCCCTCCCTTCTGTTAACAACCCCAAAACTAAAGATAGGACAAAGGTTTGTAGGGGATCACCCATTGGGGACGGAGATCCAGGGGCTCCAGACCTGCCATCCACCTCCTTACTTTCACCCACTAGACGCCAGGTATGGACCCAGCAGTCATGAGCAGGACGGAGGTGGGTGACCGAGCACTTGCGTAATCAAAGTCCAGTGAGATTTAAAGCAGTACATGTACCTCACCTTGAAATGCAGAGTCCGGCCTTACTATGTTCAGCGGTCAGCATCATCGTGATCAGGATGGGATCTCAGTTCGTTACTCCTGTTGAGACATTGGGGACTGTGACCTAGAGCGTCGTGACTCAGCCTCATTCCTGGCGCGTTCTTTTTTGTGATGCTTAAGGAAGTCTTCCACCTGCTGCGGGTTTTGAAAAAAATGTTGTGTGCCCTGGTGTGTTATCTTCAGTTTGGCTGGAGATAGCATGGCATATGGAATTTCCTGTGATTGGAGTTTCTTCTTCACCCCTGCAAATTTGCGCCTGGCTTCCTGGACTGAAGGGGTGAAGTCAGGGAAGAAGGAGAGCGTCGCGTTGCATAAGTGACTGTGCCAATCTCCCTTGCCCGGCGAAGCACCGCGTCTCTGTCCCTGTAATTGAGGAAGCGGGCGACAATGGGCCGTGGGTGGGCCCCTGGAGGGGGTCGGGCAGCGAGAGACCTATGAGCTCTCTCCACTATGAGGTGCGGAGAGAAGGATTCTTTCCCAAACAATTCCACCATAAGGTTTTCAATGAAAATCTCCATCTTTCCCCTGTTGGTGGATTCTG
Organism: Lissotriton vulgaris; assembly: GCF_964263255.1. Taxonomy (NCBI): domain Eukaryota; kingdom Metazoa; phylum Chordata; class Amphibia; order Caudata; family Salamandridae; genus Lissotriton; species Lissotriton vulgaris. The sequence continues at coordinate 563,128,117 of NC_141695.1, forward strand.
CAAGGCCAAGGACGCGGACGTTGTTGCGTCGGGACCTCGCTTCCAAATCCTCGTTTTTGTCCGCTATTATTTTTAGTAGTCTGTCCATCTGTGTGACTTGTCTGGCAGAGGAAGTAGCTCCATCCTCCAGCACGGAGATCCTGTCCTCCGTCTCTTTGATGCGAGTGTCATGGTGTTCAAGCTTCGCCACGACGCTGTCCATGCGTGTATTGATGGTGTCTATTTTGGCATCAATGGAGGAAAGGCTCTGTCTCATGCCCAATAGAAGTGCTGTCCAGTCCTCTTCCTGGGGTGCTGAGGCGGAAGGGCTGTCCGCCCTTTCCGATGGCGTTTTGGACGCTTTTTTGGATTCAAAGGGGATTTTGGACTGCCTTGCATCGTTGCGGCCCATTTCGCGCCGAGGAGTCCGCGATAACGCGGCTGAGGAGGACGCCAGGGCGTAGGGCGAGGACAGCAGTAGGGCCAGCAGAAACTGGTGGGTGGCAGGTGCGAAAGAGCCTGTAATCCGGGCGCACTTTAGGTCTCAGGGGGGCCAGGCCAGTGGGCGTCGCGATTGCCACGTGTTCCTCAGGGCCTACACAGAGTACAAGATGGCCGCACGCGATCCCCAGCCCTCACTTAGTGCCGGCTCCACACGGTGTTGTCCAGACTGGGTCAGCTGAGTACATTTGGGAGGCTGACCTGCGAATGAGGGGCTGAACCACGGTGCTCCAGTAAGGATGGTGTAGTTGCCCCAAGCTGGTCAGATGAGGAGGGTACTTCTATAAAGAAATTGGCCAGATGGGCACCATTCTAGGCGGGTTTAGTAGAGGGTCAGCGGGGGGGGGGCCGTGAGGTGCACACTGCGAGGTGTCCTGGAGGTGCAGGTAATAATGGGCAGAGCCCCGTGGATGCGTCGGAGCACAGGCGGCTCCTCCCGGTCCCGAATTAGTAGGCCGTCAGCCGCGGCCTGGAGTGCAGACTGTGCCTGTGCCTCGGGAAGGAGCCGGCGATGATGCCGCACTATTTCGGCAAATTGGGTGTTCCGGCTCGTTGCAGCTGGCGCGGCTGTGGCAGTCTCCGGTCCCCGCCGCGCACCGGGGGGGTCAGCAGGATGTCGAGGCTTTGGGGGTGCAGTGCGCGCCGGGACCACCGTCAAACAGTCCCGCTCTTGGCAGTGGGGGGGGGGGCAACAGAGCCACACATACCTCTCCCGCGAGCAGGGTTGCACCTCCGACGACAGCGCCCAAGTGCTGGGGCTAATCTGGACCTCGGAGCGGGAGAGACGTTCCGGCCGTTGCGTGCAGGCCTGAAAGCACCGGTCTTTCCTGGTTGGTCGTTCCGCCGACCGCAAGTTCCCTCTCCAGCACCCGGGTCCACTCAAGGTCAGTAGCTCCGGAGCATCAGTTCCCACTGTCCGTAGAAGGCAATCCAGGCACCGCTGTGTTCGTCTAGGTGTCAGGAACACGTTGGGAGTAAAGTCAGGCCGTTTTCACTAGGCAGGATGATGTAGGATCGTGTGATAGTGCTCGGTCTGGCGAGAGCCTCACACCAGTGCTGCCATCTTGGTTTGGCGCCACCTAGCGCCCCTCCGAACAAGAAATATTTACCAGAGGGCAGTGGGGGTAAGACCTGTAGTCAAACTCTGGTTTGAAAGTAAAGGTTAAAAAAAGAGGAGCGAGCATAAAAGTATGACTGCCACTGCAGTTGAACTGTACTTAAATGGCGGTGTTTGCATCGGTGTCCCGCTCCGTTCTTGTTTAAGAGCATGAATGTACTTATTGCATCAAGGGTCAAAACCCACTGCAAACCTGTTAGTCCCGACTGCTCCCCCAGGCTGGTAATGTGCTGCATGAACTAGCAGCCCGAAAATATGCGACCAATTTATAGAAGACCTTTGTCTGTGATTTTGATACCATTAAGGAAGTTTGAGTGAAATAAAAACATCATCATGCTATTGTTCTATCTGTACTTTCTGTTCACTGGCAAATCCATCAAACAGAGCAAGTGCATTATTTTTGTTTGCATGCTTAAGTAATTCTTTAGCACCACACTTTTACACCTGTATCAATTACAAGGTGATGTTACTGGGGATGGCTTCTCATAGGACCACAACATCCGGGTTGCCCCTTCCCATTGGTTTTATTCTTCCCCGCTCACCCAACTAATAAAGGGATACCGTAGGGAAAGTTAGGGATTTTTATTAAATGTAAAAAAAAAAAGAAATTCAAGTCTACTCCAAAGTGTACCCTGGAACATGGTCGAGCCCACCCTGACCTATAGGAGTAAGGTGAACCCAATGATGAAGCATGCAACTATTAGAGTGCGTGAGGGTTGTATATAAAAAGAGGCTTCTCTTCTTGCCACCTTTAAATGCAGTAGAAGTATAGACTTTATTTTCCCGTTCTCCTTAATCACTGCTCTTCGAAAGGGAGGCTACTAATGTTGAGTTTATATTGCCTTATCGCCAATTGGCATATTTAATTTACTTATAATTCCCCAGTAAAATGGAACCACACATGTCGAGGGCCTGTAAAATAAATATTACTCGTGGGCCTGCAGCAATGATTTTGCCACCCATTTAAGTAGCCCTATAAACATGTCTCAGCCCTGCCATTGCAAAACCTGTGTGCAATTTTAACCTGCATTACAGACCAGGCAAAATAAACCTTTTGCCAGATCTAAACCTCCCTCTTTGATATAGATAAATCCCCCCTAGGGTAGGCCCTGGACAGCCCAACGAGCAGGGATTAGTCTATTAAAAATGTTGGACTTGTACTATTACATTTTACATGCCCTCGTAGTGAAAAACTCTTAAATTCGTTTTTTCACTACTGCAAGGCCTATCCCTCCTATAGATTAACACTGGAGTTACATCTTATAAGTTTAATTTCCAAATGGGAAGAGATTACTGGCTAATGTGTGGTGCCTCTTGAATCCTAATTTAAAATCCTAACTTATGGTGAAGTTGGATTTCAAATTATAATTCTGAAAAAGCTACTTTTAGAAACTTGTCATTTTCTTGCCTTAGCCATTTGGTAGCTGCAGCCTGTATCTGGTCACATGACTGTGTGAAGTTGGGAGTTGGACTTTGTGTATGCCTCCTAGACAGCCACACACATTGGGAGCTTAGATGTAACTGGATTGGCCATCACTGGCAGGACATGAGGGAAGATCAGAGCCCAGTCTCACTTACACTTGAATAGGTTGTGTCTGTCTCAACTCAAAGGGCTAAATGATCCTCCATTGTTCCTTCATCCGGCTTCGACAGGGAAGGTAAAGAATTCAATGCAATTGAAAGACACTAGAAGCTTCTCCCACTTTCCAGAACCAGGGTACTAGTGTGTAAAAGAATGACCTCAGACACTACCACTTGCGTACACTTCTGGACCTGTGGATACTCTGCCAGGAGGGACTGCTGTGCTGCTGGATTGCTACTTTGAAGGAGCTGCTGACTTGATGTGCTGACCTGCTGCTCTCTTTGCTGGGGATAAAGAACTGGACCTGCAACCCATATTGAACCCAAGTCCTCAAGACTAGTCTGCTGGCCTCGTGATCTGAGCATTAGCACCATAACTGTCTCACCAATAGCTCCTGGACCCATCTTCAGCATGTTGCTGACCCACAAGAGGTTCCTCTTAGGTCCTGGACCCTTGGTGTGGCACTTGAGCTCTTAAAGCCAAACTTTTGGGCTTTTTGAGACTGAGAACGGGCCCATATGCACCGGAACTGCGCTGCTCACATCGAACATCTGCAAGAGCTTCCACAAGCCCGTCTCTTTGCCCAGCAAGCATCGATCTTTGCGGAGGACTGCTGATGCGAAGTACAAGCCCGCCCATCCTTTACGCTTGGCCTTCTCATTGCCGCTGCCAATGACGCTCTCCTTGCTCCTGGCCACCTTCTTCCATGTGAAAAGGGCTTTTGGCACAAAACTTAAAAATGATAAACCTTCCGATGGACCAATCTGGGACTGTATCCGACCCACACTCCATCGAGGTTGGCCTGAACTTTATAATTTGACTCAGTCTAGTGCAACCAGATAGCTGCAGTAGGTGCTTTATGCTTTTAGCCACTATATTGCAGTTTATTATTTACAAATCCAGAACTCCGGTTCTAATGATTGGATGTTTGTCCTTTTGGTCTTGTTTTATTGATTACAATTTGCTCTATTTGTTTAATCTAGTTTGGGATCTTTTTGTGCGGTGTTTTCACTGTTTACTGTGGGAAGTGTTGAAGGAATATAAAATCGATACCATATAATGTTGTCATAACATATCCAATGTATATTCGCACTCTCTTGTAAAAACCTCTTGTAAATATGCTCGATTCATGTACCTATTGAGAATCAGGCCCAAATCAAGCAAACGCCATCTTGGTTACGTTTTCCGAGCTCTCTCTCGTTAGTAAGGAAAGAACGTGACATACTGCTGAGAAGAGATTCTAAAAGGTCGGCCCAGGCTATGAACAGAGCATTGCTACTAACTTTAGAAGCCCAAGGTCACATCTGCTCTTTCTTGTAGGATGAGCACATTCCTGCAAACGCCATGCCTGTACTCCCATGCACCAGAATGAAAGGGAGGCACCTTTGCTGATCTACCCCCGGAATAGCTTTAGCAGAGTTCTAACCAATTTGTTGTGCCTTATATGGGTATTCCTGCTGGCTCCTCTTGAACTGGTACTTTTGCATGTACGGGGTTTGTATGAGGTATGTCAAAAGTATATATGCACTGTTTTGAACATGATCCAGCAGTCTCCTCTGCACACCTTTGCGAGCTGTGTCCAGAGGGAGGCTCCCCTGTACAGGTCGCTTTGCGAAATAAATGATTGAACCTTTTCCATTGCCGTGATATATGGGCTATTGGTAAGTTTAGCTCTAGGATATATTTTTCTAGTACTTCAGTGTTGCACAAATACTTTACACATTGCCTCTAGCTTAAGCCTGACTGTTGTGTGCCAAGCTACCAGGGAGTTGAGCATAAGTTTATTTGTGGTTTGCTCGTGCCTTACCCTGGCTAGGATTGTGGTTGCTGCTTGACCAGGCCTCACACCCCAGTCAACCAGTCTAACAGCATTGTTTATTTTTTTTTAAAAAAGGTTCAATAGTTTTGACGTGTTTTCACATTATTACACTTTTTTACCTGTGATTTTTATTTACCACTGGCTCATGACAGGTGGTAAATTTTGGTGATATATCCTTATGTCCACAGGATACGCCACCACTCTGAATATGAGTTTTATATTTGTTGCATGCTATTTCACCACATTGCAAATCCGATTGATATTCTGCAAGTGATTATTTCGCATTCAATTTTAAGAGCGGTATTTCTGCATTAAAAAAAGCACATGCTGAAAAACATGTAATCGAACAGAGTAGAATGAATGCATAAAATCCTTGGCCTGACTATGCAAGTGTGTGTAGTTGTCTATCTTTACCTGTACATTTCTGTCTGGGAGGAAATTATGTGAAGGATTTCCCATATCAATGCACTGTGTGTCAGGACACATTGAACTGCATCTCAGCTCTCTCAACTTGTTTAAAAGTCGTGGTTTTGTTTGCCAGAAGTTGTTACTGATCCATAACAAAATGTACATAAGAAATACAAAATATATAAAGAGATGTAGCTTTTAGTGCTTCCTCTAGCAACTATACCTCTCAAGAAATACATTAAAACAGAAAGGCTGGCAAGAGTAGATGGTGTCCTGAGGGAATAAATGGTTTCTTTTAACTGCTCTTGGAAGCACAGTACCACTCGCTACAGATTGAAGCGTACTTCTGAACTCTACTCTTTTACAAAAACAATGAAATTATGATTTGTTTGGTGATTTATCATACGCACGGGACACTAAGCTCCTCGGGAAAGAGGGAAAGGGAAAGAAAACGGTTATTGCACAAGGACAGCAATGCTCTTCTCCACCTAGGCTTTAGCATACAAATGAGTGAAACCCTTCGAGAGGGAATAACTAAAAAAAAATATTCTGACCAAAAGTAGAAATAAAAAAAGTTTGGGTCAACGCTTGGTGGGAGAAATTGCATTTTCTTTTCCTCGTGTATTATGCGTAATTTTGTCAAAAATGACATTCACTAATGCAACTAAAATGTGCTTTTCATCTGCATGAAAGTTGTACATGAGAGAGCATACCTCACGAACAAAAATCAGGTAATATTCTGTTTGAAGATTGGTTCGAGCAGGAAATGTAAAAGCCATTCACACATCAGTTTTACAATTGCCACAAGACATATTCTGCTCAAACCAGCTCCTGTGGGTGAAAAATATGGCATAATTGGTGGGGGACTGTGAAATGCACGAATCACAGCTATCGGTAATTGCATGAGAAGTTGCTTACCTACTAAACTTGTTCACTTTAGATTAGTTTAGATTAATTTTAAATGATAGTCAGCAGGAGAGACTTGACACAGTGACGGCAGACAAGATGGACGCAGTCTAGCAAAAATTGGGCACATTTACAAAAATATGTTTGCGCTGGGAGCTGTGACAAATATGGCAGCATTGCACGCTAACCTATTTAAAAAGCAGGGATGAGACGTACTCACAAGACTAAAACACACCCCTGTGTTTCCCCTAGCGTTGGTACAAGATAGCTGCCTAGTGCTGGCGCAGGCACCCTGCCGCCATGTTGCAAGGGTGCCTGCAGCTGCAGGGACAATTGTTTATGTGCCTTTGTTTATCTGGTTTTTGACACTGCCCCAGATTTGCAAGGCTGAGGCAGCTCCAAAAACAAACGCCAGGGAACACCAGGCATTAAAATGGCGATATGAGGAGGAATTGTTAATTTCTCCTTGTTTATTGCTGTTTCCAGAGGTGCTGCATTCTGTAGCGCATATGGAAAGCGCAAATCGCCAATATTGATAGTTTATGTGCAGGAAGGGACATATGTGGGCATTCCACTACAACACCCTTTAATATTTGACGCTGCCCCAGATTTACAAGGCTGAGGCAGTGCCAAAAACAAACACCATGGAATACCAGGTGCTAGAACCGCGATATGAGAAGAAATTGTTCATTTTTTCTCGTTTCTTGCTCTTTCCATGTGTGCTACATTCTGCAGCACACAAAGTAAGAGCAAATTGCCATTATTGTTTATGTGAGGAAGAACTGTACCCGCAACCCATCTTGAACCCACAACCTCAGAGTGACTCAAAGGGGTAGTCTGCTGGCCTCCTGATCTAAGTATCAGGGTCATAACATCCTCACCAACAGCTCCTGGACCTGTATTCAGCATGTTGCTGCCCCTCTTAAGTCCTGGACAGTTGGTGTGGCTCTTGAGCTCCTAAAGCCAAGCTTTTGGGCTCTGTGCAACTGCAAATGGGCCAATTTGGGCTGGAACTGCGCCGCTCATGCCAAAACTCAGCAAGAGCCGCTGCCAGCCCATCTCTTTGCCCAACAACCATCAATCTCCGCCACGGACCACTGATGCGAAGTACCAGCTTGCCCATCCATGACAATTGACATGCTTATCGCATCATGCCGACCACCGCCAATGACGCTCTCCTTGCTCCCATGGACCTTCTTCCACGTGAATGGGACTTTTGGCACAAAACTTCAAATGGTAACCTTTCAGCAGGACTAATCTGGGTTTGTATCCGACCAGCACTCCTTAGAGGTTGGCCTGAACTTTTGAAATTTACTTGGTCTAGCGTGACCAGATAGCTGCTGTTGGGCTTTAGGCTTTGAGGCACTATATTGCAGCTTATGCTTTTAAAATTCAGAACTCCAGTTCTACTGATGGATCTTTGTCATTTTGGTCTTGTTTAATTGATTAAAATGTTCTCTATTTTTGTAACCTATTTGGGATCCTTTTGTGTGGTGTTTTAACTGTTTTACTGTTTGAAGTGGTGCACAAATTCTTTACACATTGCCTCTAAGTTAAGCCTGACTGCTCTGTGCCAAGCTACCAGGGGGTTGAGCACAGGTTAATTTGGGGTTATCTTCTGCCTTACCCTGACTAGGATTGTGGTTGCTGCTTGACCAGGCCTCACACTCCAGTCATCCAGTAACCCAATTTCTAAAAGCATTGTTTATTTTTATTTGTTTACGTTTTAATAGTTTTGACGTATTATAACATTATACATTTTTTTACCTATGATTTTTATTTACCACATGCACTGGGTAAGTGGTAAATTTAGTTGATAAATCCTGATGTCCACAGGATACTACTGAACTCGGAATAGGAGTTTTACATTTGCTGCATGCTATTTCACCGCATAGTAAATCCAATTTATTTTCTGCAGGTGAAGTTTTTGCAATTGATTCCACACCTTTGGGCACATAAACAATCAATAATGGTGATTTGCTATTTCTATATGTGCAGCAGAATGCAGCACACATGAAAATAAACCAAAACGAGGTGTAATTAATAGTTTTGTTTCTCTTATCACCATTCTAGCACCTGGTATTTCATGCCATTAGTTTTTTGTGCTTCATTAGCCTTGCAAATCTGTGACAGCATTAAAAAGCAATAGGTGCTGTGGTGGAATACAAACAGCTACACCCATTGCATGCCCCTTTGCCGCAGAGGACGGCAAGGTGGCATTAAGCCACTCTAAGTGGCTTAGCAACGCCTTGTATATATGGAAAATGGCACTACACCACCAGAGTGTCCAAAAACATAATGCTCCGGTGGCAATAGGGGCTTGGAAATATGCCCCAATGTGAGGACGAATTATGATCCTGAAAAATCTGCTCAGGTGGTATCGCGCAGACAGCGCTGTCTGTGTTCTACACTAGTGTGAGTCCTCCTCTACTGCCACCTGGCCCAATGTGAGTCCTACTCTAGAGCCAACTGGTGCAATGTTTTCCTCTTGTGATGAGTGACTGGCTCCTGAACAGTGCTGAATTTGAGCAAGTTGTTTCCGGTGATTGGCAGTGGCACTTAATTTTCAATGCCAGCACTTATGACTCGGCAAATGTTAACCCTATTTATCTTATTTAGAACACAACAATAGTCGTTCATAAAACCTCCTAGCCGACACGTGTTTCGTCTGATATGGCGTTAATCCACAGACTTCTTCAAGGCTTAAAATGAATAAATTCGGCCTCTAATCTCCTGTTTAACACCCCTGCCACACCGTCAATGGGGTTTAGTTGTCCTCTTAATCTATTTTCCGTAGTTTTAGCCCGTGGGTAGTGGGTAAAATCAATCTCTCTCCAAACAGTATTAGTCGGGTATTTTCCTCCTGTGACGATATCTCGTCTTCTCCAGAGTCGGGTTCCTGGCGTTCAGCTGAACGATCAACGTATGAAATAAAAGAAAGAAGAGAAGAAAACAAACAGTGATTTGTGATTTGTCTATTGACTGAAAAGTGAATTTTCGTATTAGCTCAGGACTATTGTTGTGTTGTGTATCAGGGCATTGACTGGTTCATGCCTGTTGTGTTTAGATTGGTGGTCTAAACTTTGTCCTTGGAGCTTTCATATATTTTCTTATCCTGACCATTATCACTGTTACCCAGCGCAAATATAACCCAACCACCAATTTTCCTATTTGCTATTTATCTTATTTAGAGACGAGCACAAAAAAAGTTGCTTAATAATTCAGTAATTATTAAAAATGACTAATACCTGCCGTTTTTATAGCTTCGGCAGTCAGGAATAGTCAGAGTTGTCACACTTGTACCAGTGTGATGGTTAGCAGTTTTGTTGTTACTGTAATTGGTAAAGATGACGTTTTTATCAAATTAAAAAAATTAAACACTGCTCCTGAATGACATCTGGTGCAGGAAAGATTCCTCTCTGACTGGTGAAGCAGTAACTTTGGCATCAAAATGTCAGTGACAGGACCACAAGATAGATGTGATGGCCTACTGCTGCGGATGCTGGAATGAAGGTGCTTCAGACTGGCCTTACAAAGACAGCTGAGGCTGAGAGTTTGCTGTATGGGGCCTGGATCTGTGTGTTGAGAAAGGAGTGTTTTTTGAGTAAGCACATAGTAGCCTGGACACTGTTATGTTTTGTGAGTTAGAGATGACGGGCCTTTTTGGTTCCTAAGGGACTCTGTAGAACAGTGACATACATGCGTGGGTGTGAGTGATGGAACCCATTATATAGAATGTTCAGTTAACAGTTAGATGATGAGGAATAAAGATGTGTAATACCAAGCTGCATGTGTGGCGTGATCATTTGCATGTACTGGGAAGGAAGCTACAACTGGCAACGAGATAGGTGATTACGTAAACCCCATTACCCAAAGGACTGAGAGGGCTCTTCCAGAGAGTTTGCCATGGTCCAGCACACTGCTTGAGCCTGCCATGTGTGCCTCAGTCGAAGTGAAAACCGAGAGTTGGCTTATGTGGAGTCAATGCGCCACTCCAGCCAGTGCAAGACCTGTGAAGAACGTGAAGGTTGTTTGTTGTCAGTTAGAAATTTGCTGGTAAAGACAAGTAGTACTATGCCACAATGTGACACACTGCTGTTCATGCAGTACAACAACACTAAAGGCAGAGACAACCAGGCGCAGAGAAGCACTAAAGGCGGTGATAGCCACGAGCAAGAAAGTGCTAAGAGTGTAAACATTTCTGACACAAAGACACGCTAAAGAGGTGAGAAGGGTGAAGAACACATACAGGAAACAAAGCCACTACTCACCGCTAGAGAAGAAAGACACGCCTCACTTCCAGAGAGTGGGCATGACAACCCAAATGTCCGCATGAGGCTAGTGCTTGATGAAGGTGCTGGTCCACGCGGGCAAAAGACGCTGGTGGAGCGAGCTACGGTCCTGGTAGCAGAAAGTTGTACAGGATATGATGCTGCCACTTTCCTAAAACCACCACTTCCCTTCGATGCAGCCAAAAGGCAAAACATTGGCGACAGATCGATTGCCTGAATTGATGCATTGGAAGAAGCAAATGTCAAAAAGAACATTAAATATCTAAAAAATGGAGCGGGTGAAGGAGTAAAAGAAGTGATAAAGAAAATATCACAAGGTCATGAAGAGGCTTAACTTCAAATAAAAAAAGCGTTAACCACCAATTTTAATCCAATGCCAAATGTTGACTATGAAAGGAATATTTTCATTCAGAAAAGGCAGAGAGCTGGTGAAATGATGGATGAGTTTGTAGAAAGAATTGATTTGCTCATAAGGCATGGCAAGTTCAATATGTTCAACTGAGGATACCAAGTTATCATCAGGCAGTAACGGAAACACAAGTCTGATGCTCCTTTTGAGGCTGACCTGTAGTATGGCTTATAGGTCCATTGTTGACATTTGCTGAGTTAGCATAAGCTTCGCTGCCATGAGGCTGCTTTTGCGCACAACACTGCATGCATATATTTCGCAAGACCCTGTTTGTGCCCCTTTCACATGGGAACTGTCTACCTTGCACGTTCTCTGCTGTGCTCTTAGGTTTAGTCTGCACAAGCTGTTCAAGGTTACACAACAATGCCCTTTGTTATTTTATTCTGGTCAGTCCCTCACATCTAGACATAACATGCTTTACACAGCTGCACTATTGGCAATCGGGTGCTTTAATATTGCAAGCAAAACAAATATTGAGGCACTTGGAGCGACACCTTTCCTAAGAGTAGAGCTGTGTTTGTCCTGAGATGTTAACAGTGCATCCATGCCTTGAAGTATGGGGTCCTGCTGACAAAGCCCAGAGGTCTTCTTTTTTATAATAAACTATATATTACCACAGGAGGGCGGTTAGGTCATTTAGCCCTTTTGCACAGTTTTTATAAATTATGATATCCCTGTTTCTATTCTATGGTATTGTAACAGTGCTGACTAAATTGTGTTTATGCATTTTGCTGTTAGTATTGGCTCGTGTACTGCACCATAGAGCGTGTTAGTTGAAATAAACATTTTAAACTATAATGCATCTCACATTACTCACTATGCGGACAAGTGCGATTGAGTGAGCGAAAGAATGTCTGGCTCCCGCTTTTCCCTAGATAGAGTGATGTGTTCTGGGTTGTCTAATCATTGGTAGCTTCGCTGTACATGGAGAATGAATGAGACACTATAGCTAGTGGGTTTGGGACTTTGGAGACTAATGTGGTAGGTTGGTACACCCCTATTTACTGAAGTCCTGTTTTCCAGGGCATAGTTCTGTTTATGTGCAGAATCCCCTCAACATGGCGCCGCCAACTTTTGCTCTGGTTCTTTTCTGTGAGACGCTTGAGTAGTGCTTGTGCTTGTCCGCAATACCCTCACTTCTGCCTCCAGAGGCAACTGTGACAGTGCAACCTCCTATATTGACATTTTATACGTTCTTTCAAGCTTTAATTTTTACAAAATAGGTTTCTCTTTATACTTTTAGCCATTTTTGTGCTGCCTGATGTTAAGTTGTACTTCCTACTTTTTGTCCCATCACAATAACATTGCCGCACACAATCGTGCCCTGCTCAGGGATTTCTTAAAAAAATTATGGAGTCCCTGTAGCAGGGGTGTCTTTGATTTTTGTAGTAGAAGCGGATCCTGTATATCCGTTCGAAGTCTTTAACTCTTGGGTCAGCCTTCTGGCTGTGGAAGCGGATGACAATGTGTTTCATGAATATACTGCTGTGGCTGTTCGGTTGCGTATCATGCCTATCGGGCACTTGAGGTTCCGCTCACAGCTTGGCAACACCAAATTTGGTTTAATGGCGCCCTTTCGCACACATTCATGCCAGTCCGCTTAGGTCCTTTATCAATTGAAGGGGCCACATTGCCAGTGATGTCTGGGTATGTACCTCACCCGCTTGGGTTAACAATAGATTCGCTCAATGAGCTGCACATGTTGCATACTTCTCTGAGTCGAGTACATAGAGCTGGTATACAGTTCATGTCGGGTACTTTCCAGGTGGCTCCGCCTGGAATTGTCGCGCAACCTACAGGGGCTGGTGACATAGCTATCAGTCCTGTTATGGTTCATTCAGTAATGGGCAAGCGTCCGACAAATATGGATGAATTGCCTTATTGGCTTGTCGAGAAATTTGGACAGCTTTAAGCTGTTTTTCCTAATACTTCTCCTGTAGAAAAACACAGAATTTTAACTATTAATTTGCCTAAAGTCTTGATTCCTGAGTTAGCTGATTGTAACACCAGGGGTAATGTTGTTTTTGTTGTTTACATTTAATGTATTTATTAATAACATACTTTTTGTTCTAAGACTTATAGTTGTTGTTTGGAAAAATATTGGGGTGTTGGGTATTGTGGGACATTGGTGTAGGAAGTGTTTTAATTACAATTTTTTAAAAATATGATAATGTGTGTGTGTGTTTCATTTTTGTAATTCTTTTAGAAAGTTAAATATGTTTTATTATTGTATAATGTTTTGAAATTATTTATATGTATAAGAAGGTAATAAGTTTAAGCGTGATTTTAAATTCAGGTTGCTCAGGGTCGGTACTTTTTCAAATAATTACTAATCATAGATTGTGTCTGTCTATTGTGGCTTGGAACAAGTTGTGCCGCCCTTCTACATTGTTAGTTTTTGGATTCTTTGTTTAGAGTGCTTTCTTATACATTCTACTAGTCAATGTGGAACCTGGCTTTTCGTCTGGTTCCAGAATGGTGGAGATGATCAACCCAGGTGTTCTCAAGTAGTCTAGGAGTGGGGTTAATTTATCTTTGCTGTCTTTGATAAATTTAGAGTCACGTAGTCGGTCATAATAAATTGTTACTACTTTGGGTGGCACAAATACTACTGTAAATCGTTTTTTTGTTGGAATTTGAATGTTCTGTTTATTGAAAATTCAATGTTAAAATTGATTTGTTTAGGTGGTTCCAAACGGCTCTGTTGTATAAAATAGCAATCTTGTACTTGGGTGTTAGGATACACTTTGGATACACTATATCATAATAATCTATGATTATAATTGTTACATTTCTATTTCACTGCGTTGAACACTTCTTACTACTTTTTAGTGTGTATTTATTAGATGGTAATGCAAATAAGAGTGGTATGTTATATTCCTGGAGATGTCCATGTGCAGCACATAGTTGGTAGAAAGGTGATGAACATGTCTTAATGTCCTCTCCATGAGCAATGTGGGGCATTGTGTTAATAGATATTATGTGCTGGAGCAAAAATGTAAATATATGTATCATTGTTATGGTTGTCATAGAGCAGTTCTTTTGTGTAAGTAATTAGTAAAAACAATATTTGGGATTTCTATTTTTGCAGAGGTTTTAGGGGTTAGGATTTGCTTTCTCTCACATCTTTTGTTTCTAGATATAGCTTTTCAAAGATTAGGGCAGTTTGTATCTGTTTTGTACAGTGTGTAGCAATTCTGTAGGAAAATACTAAAAGTACTTCTCCACTTGGAACAGTTGTGGTTGTGGAGGTATTTTTTTAAGTTTTGACTTATTTTTATGAAGTCTATTTCTGCCATATTTAGAGGATGGGTATAGTCCTGGATAGCAACTATTAGGATAATACTTGATGCATTTCAAATGCCTCCGTTCTTTGCTGTTGTGTTTTTTGATGTAGGTGTAGCCTGGATGCTTTAGCAAAGGTTTTCCTATCTGGGATGCAGTAACACATGCTTCTTTGGACATATTGTACTCTGTTTGAAACAAATTGAAATATGAAAATAATTATCTATCTTGTTTGATGTGTTACACTAAATAGATAACAGTTTACATTTAGCACTTTGCACTTTTCTTTATAACTTACATTTTGTGGCAGTTTTATTTTTTCAGGTTGATTGCTTTTTTTCAAGCCTTCTTGTTTTATCTGTATTTTTTATTTATTTTTATTTTATGGTATTAAGCCTGTAGTTTGAACATATGAAAGGATACATATATATTTGTTAGTTGGACAAATTAATTAAAAAAATAGAAGTTTGTTTTAAATATGAATATTTTAGTCATTTTGTTTAGGTTTTTCTGTAAAGGATTGGGCTGCATTGTAAGCTTATTTTTATTTTAGTTAGATGCAAGCAAAATTTTGGTAAAATTGGTTGTATTTTTAGGGGATTGTTATTTGATACAACACCTGCAAAATTCCAAAAAAGCCCACTTAAATCGTCTGTTTTACTAGCAGATTTTTTAAACCGAAGATTAGCACAGTGCTATCCATGCCAAGCTTTGTTGCTTTTCTAAAATAAAATCCCATAGGAAATTAAATTCAGTTCAATTATTTTAAACAGATAAAAACATAAGTAATTATAAAAATAGGTAATATGATGTTTAGCAACCTATTTTATTGTGAAAGATAATGTAACAATAAATGTTATGGTTACATTATTTTTAAATTCAAAATAGGTTATTAAATGTTTTATTAAATATTAGCTATGTACTATTGTTATATCTTTTTTAATACATTTATATTTATTTATATTTTTATCTATTTTAAATATTTTAACCTCATTAAACATTATTTCCTATGGGGTTTTATTTTGAGAAATTCACTTTGGGAGGGTGTTGCAGTACCAGTGGTTGCCATGTGTAGTGCTGGACGTGCTACAAAGTGTAAGTTATTACAAAAGTGTTAGCTGCTACAAAAGTACAGTTTGTGAATACCGAAAACGTGTAAACGTACTCAATAGTGCAGTTTGTGACTCAGGCCCTAAGTATCTGACCAGAACTGATCCCATCTCGCCAACTAGCTAAGCATGAGTCCATCACTTTTTTTAACATTCCAACGAGAACAAGCTCTGAAAGCATGTTTTTGAATGTCAACATATAATTTATTGCTACTAGTGGGAGCTTTTAATCTCTAAAGTCAAACTTTGAATTGTTGCTTCTCATCGTAGGTCTGAATAATCATAAAAATACATAGTTTATCACATGCCTGAATGTCAAGCTTAGACCGATTGAAAATCATGTTTATTAAGAGAATGAGGAGCAATTACAAAAACATTTCTTCCAATCTGGTAGTGTGATGGAGTGCCATAGGTATTATTCATTACCAACAAGCACAAGCACTGGTCGAAGAATATCAGGAAGTCTTGGTAGTTTTGCAAACATCATTTAAATTGACCAGTTTCACTAACCAACCATAATGTGGTAGGTGGCAAGACAAAAGACAGGCTATATAAACAGAGAGTTCTCCAGAGTAGCAATCTAGGGATGGTGGTACCGAAATACTTTTGTCAGACTATCGCCTGGCATACATATTATGTTCTAAATATTATCTACAAGAAATATAGCTCTATTGCATTCGGTAATATTAAATGTACACACAGTAAGGTGATATTTTTGTAAAAAATATTTAAGTCATAAATATTATGTCATGACTATTACTTTATGCAATATTCTGACATGAAACTCAATCAGGGAAATGGTGAAGTACTTTGGTTTAGAAACATGCTCCATCACACTCGCTCTGCATTTGTGACTTTGTACCAGTTCGGCATGGCCAGAAATCACCAGTACCGATTTGTGCTTTTTGGTGCAATTTACACTAAAAAATCTCAAATTCAATATCTTCATTTCAATCAATTGGATTTTTTGTTTTTATGTTCTTGTTTTGTTTATTAAAATGCAATCTATTTTTCTAAATCTATTTTTTGGTTCCTTCTGTGGTATGTTTTCCCTGTTGTAATGTTTCAAGTGTTGCACAAATACTTTACACATTGCCTCCAAGTTAAGTTTGACTGATCTGTGACAAGCTACCAAGGGAGTGATCACAGGTTTAATTGGGGTTTGCTTGTGCCTTACCCTGACACGGATTGTGGTTGCTGTTTGACCAGGGCTTACACCCCAGTCAACCAACAACCCAATGTGTTACACCTCCCCTACCCAGCCATGTTGAGGGAGGGCAAAAAGCAAAACTCAGTGCTACTTTGACTGACACACAAGCTACTTAACTAAAATAAGGGGGATCTCTCATCTAGCATCTCACATAAGACTGTTTGCTAACCCCACCCTCTGGGTCCCTTAGAAATGTTAGCTTAGAAATGACTTCCCATTAGACAAGATGATACTAACCAATAATGTTCCCAAATGCAAGTGTGAATAATACTGCTTAAATGAGAAAGGTGCACAACACAATAACAACACACATGCCAATGCCACAAAGACACAATACAACTTCAGTAAACTTACCCAACCAAATGCCCTCACCTCTAAATATCCCAAATTGTTTGCTTTAACTCCTCCTTATCTTGCACTATCAGTACTAGCCCTCCCTACCCTAATTATGCCCCCTCCTTGGTGTCTTTTTTCATCTCCTTTAGCAGGACGCAGCTCCTCAATTGCACACAATCATTGTCTCCCCCGGTGTATTTCCAAAACATCCATGCAAACCTGACTTCTAAACAGATTGGCTAAAACTGACAGAACCAGCTCCCTACTGCATCTGCCTTACCTCCAAAATGTTACCTGAACTCTAGTTTCATTGAAGAGTGGCTGCCTGTCAAAAGCATGTTGTTTATCCTCTTTGGACTCACTTTTTAGAAAAAAGCAACAACATATCCAGAGCTTAATCACCACCATGGTAAAAAAAAAATTGTTGCTGTGTCAATATAAAGTAATGGGCTCCAAACCACCCAGACAGGTATCCTCATTTTCTTGAATGCTCTATTCAAGACTCTAGGTAATTGGAACTTTGACAATGCAGACCTGGCTCCGTGACAAGAAACCTACATGGCTTGGCCCGAACCCATCACTAAATCCAATGTCAAACCACAACAGGGCATACCAACTCAAGCTGATTGATACGCAGTTGAACCCCTTTACCCCTGACTCTCTAGTCAAACTTCGATCCCTGCAACCAAACTGCAAAACCCTCCCCACTGTCCAACTCACTAATTTCCCCCAGAAAATCTGAGACCCAAAATAACCCATAAAGAACTACAACATAGTCATTCCAATAGGACCTTCCTCAACTCTATCAAAAAAATCCTGCCAAAGGCACCTATGACAAATTTCAAATAAAATGCTGTGATTTGATGAGGTACTCTCACCTCTCTCCATCTCATCCCTGATGGTTCATAGCCTCAAAACAACTTCCTATAAAAGGCAACCCCTGTCATTTTACCTGATATAGTCAAGGACAGATAAATGCCAGAATCTCCTTCTGATTCCTTTCAATTTCCCATCATCTCTTAGCCCCCTCTAATGTTAAATTCCAGCCGTGTTTGTCAATAGGAGCACCTGGTCGGGGGTTTCCAACTGCCCCACCCTCCTCCACATATGCACCACAGCTACACTGGCATCTCAATATTGTAAATCTCTGTTCTCAGTGATAAACCACAGACTCTCTTTCCCTGAAATTGAAATAACACATCTACAATGTTAGTTTCAATGTCAGACTCATGCTTTTCCCACAACACAATAATATACTACAAGCAACCCAGCACAAAAAAGTAAGCAACCTCAAAACTCTCACAATGCTTGCATACTGTCTATTAAATTATCTCAATAACTGCAAATGACTGTCAACCTGAAAAATAACCTTTTTGAATCTGAAATGCCTCATAGGACCAATGCCACCAACAATGGGAAAAACCCCAAAAGGCAATATTTGTATCCTTCTTCTTCCATGCCTCAGGCCACTGCCCCACACACAAATTCCTTTTATTTGCACTCCCCATTTTTTCTCCTCTCCAGATCCCTTAGGTTACCACCACTAAATGTCTTCAAAAAGACTACCCAAGGGGCGTGGCCAAGATGGCGGAGTGAGGAGACGCTTTCTCCCGGAGCTCCCGACCCGGCCCAGGCCCTGAGCCTTTAATATAGCTTGTTCTCCCCCCCATCGGTGAGAAACCGGGTGGGGAAGGTGCAGGAACGGTTCGGCTGTACCAGAGCCGTGCTCTAGCCTCGGAGTGCTCAGGAATCGGCCCGGAACGCTGAACAACGCAGAAACCAGACGCGAGGGAGAAATGACGTCCTGGCTGCGGCTGTCCTGAGCTCCTTCACTGAAGCACGTAGAAGCCGGCTGTGGTACGGCGGAGGGCGCCACACTGAGCGCCGTGACGAGACCTGCGACCTGGAAAGGGGACGCGCTGCTGCCGGAGACGACGCGCCCCTAGCTGCTGATCCCTATCAAATTGAGGCCGCGGCTTCGGCCTAGCTCATCGGAGGCCCACGAGCCGGAAGGGCGGGGTCACTGGACGCATAAGCAGCGACGGGGTTGCAGCGACGAGATGGGAATCGGGACCCTCTTGCTGTTGTGAAGGAGTCTGCATCTGGCCGGCTAGTGACTGACTTTGGGACGGGCTGGGTGACGCCCATAGCTGATACCCTCGGTGGAGGGGGAACAATGGCCTACAGGATCCACCGGGGGCGCCATTTTGGCTCTCGGTGATGATGAAGCACCGGGCGGCTTAGAGTTGAGCCTGTGAGACCTACGTCGGGGATGATCGCTTCACCGTAGCTCACTGGGCAGTGACCGAGGAACGAAACGGGCCAGAACACCCGGTTTGCGCGGCTGGGACCAACCTTTTGCCCCTGGTTGTAGTGAAACCGGAAGCGACAGCGCCCAGCCGTTGTAGTCGCCCCTTAGACGAGGAGGGTCCCGGAGAAACGACACGAGGCGGAGCCCTTCTAGCCGGACGAGGCGAGTGGAGTTGCTGTCCCGGATCCCCGGTGCCCGGCCGACGAAGTGCCAGCTCTTGGCTAGGCGGCCTGGACGACAGAATGACGAGTCAGAAGGGCAATAAACGAGGCAACCGCACGCTCCCCGACATGCTTGGAAGGTCTCAAACCAGGGGCGACCGGAGCCAGCCGTCCCCGAACGCAGCGAGTGGCTCCAATGCAACGGGCGGCAGTGAGCTCCCAGTCACTCGGTCCTTTCTGGAGTCGCTTTTTGGGACGCTGAGAGACGACTTCCAGACGTTGAAGCAAGAGGTGGCCGGGGAGGTTCGCGAGATCCGGAGAGAAGTTGACGGCCTTGGCGAGAGAGTGGTCACGGTGGAAGGCTCTGCTCAGAGGCAGGACGAGGAGATCACGCACCTACAACAGGAGGTGCTGCGTTTGAGGGACCAACAGTTGGACCTCCAGGCCCACAACGAAGACTTGGAGAACCGTTCTAGACGGAATAACATCAGGGTCCGGGGAGTACCATCCACGGAAGAGGGGACGGATGTGGCGGAATATCTATGGGAACTCTTCAGAGACATCTTGGGCGAAGCAGCGGACTTTCCAGTGCGGATTGACAGAGCTCATCGAGTGGGGCCTCGTAGGCGTGCCTCGGGCCCACCGCCGGATATCCTTGCGTTTCTCCCTGACTTTCCCCTGAAAGAAAGAATCATGGCGGAGGCCAGGAAAAAACCCTCGCTGACGTTTAGAGGACACCCTGTAGCCTTTTTTTCAAGATCTGTCCGTCATCACCCTCCAGAAGAGGAAAGCGTTTAAAATTGCAACGGACTTTTTGAAACAACATGAAAGGCCGTACTCCTGGGGACACCCTTTCAGGCTTATTTTCTGTTGGAATGGTGTGCTACATCAATTGAGGTCCCTACAGGACACGTGCGAGGTGTTGGGGATCACCGCGGAAGAGGAGGCCTCTGCCACACCCCGCAGGAGACTCAACTCTGGGGACGGCTGGCACAGGGTTTCGAGACGCAGAACATCAGCGGCATCCCAACGTCCGAGTTTGCCTACCATCAGGGCTGAAATTGTGAGTGCTATTCAAGAAGCTTCCAGAGACGCAGTGGTGCACGATGGAGTCGCACTAACAGCGTAAGACTGCTCCGGGGGGAGAACGACTTTGCATTTCTGTTTTTGCCGGCTTAGTGCCATGAAGGGTTGGGGGGGGGGGCAGAGGGGGGAAGGATGTGGCTGGACGTCCACTACGATAGGTTTCCACGGACTTGTCCGGACAGGACATGGCTGGGACAATTTGTTTGAAGAAGTTGGGGAGTTTTGGGGGGTGGGGGAGGGGAAGGGAGGGGAGGGAGTTGGGGGTCCGAACAGGGTACGGGAGGAAGGGGAGTTGGGGAGTTGAGGGAACGGCGGGTCGGGAGTTGGGCAGGGGAGGGGGGAGTGCAATACGTTCAGTGTTCTTGATCTTTTCACGATGGTCTACTGGGGAGACACAGGTGGTTGAAGCTCATCGGTTCCCCCCTACACTCGGGACCTACTGCATGTCACATTCTGTCTTGATTCTAGATGGTAACTCTTAAGGTGGTAACCCTTAATGTTAAGGGACTTAATAACCCTGTTAAAACGAGGGTGATTCTATCCCTGCTAGAGGACACACAAGCGGACATTTGTCTTCTACAGGAGACTCATTTGCTTGCACGAGATTGCCACAGGTTTAGATCCCGCAAATTTCCCACACAGCTTTTTTCCTCGTCTAACACTAAGACGGCGGGGGTGGCGATCCTAGTGTCGAGCTCTTTTAGAGGGGAGGTCCTCCACAAGTTTGCAGAACATAAAGGGAGGCTATTAGCACACAGATTCAAGTTGGGGGCTTTGACATTTACCATTGGTTCGATTTACTGCCCGAATGAGCGTCAGGATAGCTTTTTTCAATCGGCCTTGGTGGACATAACAGCATCTCCAGACAGGCACATCATTTTGGGTGGGGACTTAAATATGGTGGCAGACTCCACTATAGATAGGTCGGCATAGCGCTCTCCACAGACAGGGGAAATGTCACAAGCAATTAAATCCCAACTTGTGGACCTAGATCTTCATGACCTTTGGCGCCACCTGCACCCTGCAGACCGAGATTACTCCTTTTACTCTCATGCACTCAAAACCTATGCGAGGCTGGATCACCTCATAGTTACCGGTCCGGTACGTGATTTAGCTACGGCATCGGAGGTGGGGGTCTTATCTCTATCGGATCACGCACCGGTCTCAGGGAGCTTCTCTCTGCCGGCCGACCGGGCCCCCCGGGGGGTCTGGCGCCTTCGAGACGCTCTGTTACACAGGAAGTCTGTGGTGGAAAGGATTACAGAGGTGATCAGGGACTTCCAGACGCATAATGATAACGCAGATACCTCGGCGGCGACGCAATGGGCCGCTCTTAAAGCAGTGGTCAGAGGGGAATTTATTGCGATCTCCTCAGCGGAAAACAGGGACCGAAGGCAGAAGCGAGACAAGCTCACCCAAAAGGTAAAGGAATTGGAGGACGTGCACCGCCGTACGGGGGCCCCTAGGATTTGGAAACAGCTGAAGGCGGCGAGAAAGCTCCTGTCGTCCCTAGACATGGACAGAGCTGAATACGCTGCACTTCGACTGAAACACGCGTATTACACGGTGGAGACAGGTGTGGTCGCCTATTGGCGAATAAGCTCAGGGTGGCCAATGAACGTCATCGGGTAAAGGAAATTGCGACTGAGACTGGCGGACTAGTCACGGGGGACGAACAGATTGCCGAGGCCTTCCGCCGTTTCTATGCGGATCTGTATGCCGGGGAGGATCTGCGGGATCAGGAGTCAGAGGACTACCTGGACTCAGTCACACTTCCATTCCTAGAACCGTCGCAGACGGAATATCTCGAAAGGGAGATACGGGTCGAGGAAGTGGTCGCTGCCATTTCCAGGCTTAAGCATGGGAAGGCCCCAGGCCCGGACGGCTATACAGCGCTCTTCTACAGGACGTTCAGTGACAAGTTGGCCCCCATTCTAACTAAATTGTTTAATTCATTCTCTGAGCCGGGGGTAATCCCTCCGGACCTCCTACAAGCCTCGATCTCGGTTATCCCTAAGCCAGGGAAGGATCGGACTCAATGCGGCTCGTACCGCCCGATCTCCCTCTTAAACGTGGACTTGAAACTGTACACGGGTATCCTGGCGGCGCGCTTGGCTCCCCACTTGCCGGGCCTGGTAGAACCGGATCAAGCTGGCTTTGTCCCCGGAAGGCAGACGGTGGACAACACCAAGAGAGTGGTGCACGTTCTGGAGAAGGCCTCCCGGATTCCGGGAGAAAGGATGCTCCTTTCGGTGGATGCCGAAAAGGCGTTTGACCGTGTGCACTGGCCTTATCTGGAGCGGGTTATGACAAGAATAGGGATAGGTGAAAAATTTCAGACCCTGGTCTTTAATTGTTACAGGTTCCCGTCGGCGGTGGTGCGGGTGAATGGCTATGGCTCTCGGAGGTTTGGCATAGAGCGTGGTACTAGACAGGGCTGCCCCTGTCCCCGCTCCTTTTCCCCTTATATATGGAGCCACTCGCTCAGAGGCTCCGACAGAATGCGGACGCTACCGGAGTGAAGATGGGGGATATGTCCACACAGTCAGCCTCTACGCGGATGATGTGATCTTGACCTTGGAGGAACCGAGACGCGCATTGCCCGCATGTATCGGTGAGTTGGAGGCTTTCTCGCGGGTGGCTGGTTTCAAGATGAACATGGGCAAATCAACAGCACTGGATATCTCCTTGACTCCCGCAACGCGGCGAGAGTTGCAGGACCTTTTCCCCATGCATTGGTCAGCTCACCAGGTCCAGTACTTGGGCATACTGTTGGCACCCACGTTGCAGGCCATGGTAACAGCCAATTATACGGCCTTGACTAGGAAGATTAAGGAGGAATTGGGGAGATGGGGCAAAGGGTTGATATCATGGCTAGGGAGAGTGGCGGCTGTTAAAATGACTGTCCTCCCTCAGATACTGTACCTATTCAGGGCCCTGCCGCTCCATCCACCTAAGGGCTGGTTTCAACAGACACAATCGATCCTATCCCGTTTTATTTGGCAAGTCCGCAAGCCACAGATGAGACGAGTTCTCTCCATGTTGGCGCCGGAGTCTGGGGGGCTGGGAATCCCGGACCTGCGCAAGTATTTTCATCGCCCTCCGAATCTTTATGCGTCTTTTGTAACAAGGGTCCCGCTGAGGGTGTGGGACGCTACTAGCACGGCGTACGAGCTTACCACATTCCCTTCCCCGTTTACTCCTATTGCGGCCATCCCGGACTTTACACCAGGGGTTGCTCGGGGAGCTTTCGCACACTGGCGGGCCGCTGGATGTAGGGCACTTTTCCAGGTGTATGGGCCAGATGGAGTTCTCCCTTTCCAAGCGCTTAAGGAGGAGTATGGCTTGGCTGAGACGGACAGGATGCGTTACTGGCAGGTGCGACACTGGGCTTTGCAGCCGCAGGTACGCGAGCTGGCAGATAGGAAACTATTGCCGTACGAGAGGTGGCTAGTGACGCGTGCTTCGGATGCTAAGCTCATCACAGATCTATATAAATTACTGCAGCCCTCCCCCTTACACTTTCATAATCCAGGTAGGGAACGCTGGAACAGAGAGCTGGGTAGAACATTGAGCCACAAAGAATGGGACCAGATCTCATATCGCGCACGGCATTCTGCATATCATGTAGGGCTTACTGAAACTTTCACTAAAGTGTCTACATATTGGTACTACACCCCGGAGCGATTGCACGAGATGGACAGGCATATTGATAATACATGCTGGCGAGGATGTGGGCACCCGGGCACATTGACACACATCCTGTGGGAGTGCCCAGTACTGAGCCTTTATTGGAAGGAGGTGCTAGATGAGGTTGACGCTCGGTTTGAAATAGAGTTACCCCGCTTCCCGGCATATCCATTGAAATCCCGTAGGGGCAGACAAATTGCTATAGCATTGGGCTCCGCCGTTCAGAATATCCTAATCCATTGGCGGACCACCACTGTTCCATCTATCATGGGCTGGTTGCATAGGCTGTGGCACGTTCTGGGTATGGAAAAACTGTCACTGATGATGGCCGGGGAGGTGGAGCAATTTGGGGAGTTGTGGCAGCCCTTCCATGCATTGTTGACTACCGAATTCAGGGAACTGACCTGTCCGAGGTACTTGAGGCTCTTGAGATTGACACCACCGCTAGAGTTCACTGCACAATAATCGTGGGTTGGATGAGGTTTGGGAGTAGTGGGGGGGGGGCTAACCGCCGTGGGTTTGGCTACGGACGAGACACTGGACGGGGGTGTTGGGGAACGAGAAGGGGGTGGGGGGAGTCGGGGGGGAACTGTTTTCTTTCAAAAGGGAGGGCACGGACACTTTTTTTCTACCTCAGGGTGTTACTGTATGTAATGTTGATGGAAGAGGAGCCCACATAGCTTATACTGCTCTTGCGGGACATGTAGCATTTACTTGAAGATGGGCTCCCGGGACTACAGCACACTGCCATTGCTTGAATGTTATTCCTTTTGTTCTGTGTACCCTTTCAATAAAATACTTTAAACATAAAAAGACTACCCAACCCCTCAGGCCTGCTTATAAATCAACTGACAGCCTAATTCTGTGACATGTCAGGAAATCCCCTGCCAATGATGATCCAAGCCTCCAACAAAATGTCCTCCTTGCTCCCACCACTGCATACGCAGTCCACATTCTTCCAAGCCAACATCACTCTCTTGTCATGTATGGCAATCTTGCCTCCATCACCACTGAATTCACCTCAATTACCAAGAATGTAAATGCAGTGATAGATCCACCATCTTTTCAGGAATCAGTAGAATCGCCATATCTTCCATCACTATTTGAAAGCTCTCCAATGCTAACCTACAGCAGCGCACCGCTAATGAGCCAACAAAACAAAAATATTTTAAGTAATGTGCCGCTTAGTAACCCCTAGTCACATATTAGAGAACTCATTGCATAAAGGTAGAAAATGTTTTGGGTGACCTGACATTGAACAAGCTCTCATCAAGGCAATGTCAACAAAATTCTGCCCCTGGAACTGTCTCCCTATCAACTCATGGTCATCCAAATGCATTGGTAGCAGACAGAAGGCTGATTGATTTAAGATCACAATTAGCCATGAAAAGCCCTGTTACCAGCTGCCCTAAGAAAAGCTCCCGCATTATCAACTAAGGCATAACCCATAGAACTCAGCTCTTCTAAAATTAAGTCATTTTCAGACCCTCCCTGGATCATGAAAAGCTCATGCCTATTTTGTGGGCACCATACCCACCAAGGACACAAAGCCCTCACTTTCAAGTTGTCAAACAACCCGTCCATTCTCTTCTCTTCAACATCCTTTATTCTTCATCAGCTTTTTCCACATTACAGATAGATGTGCTTTAGCTGAAATCTTCCCAGCTCTGTATCTTAGGGTCCCTGCAACCCAACCAAACACCTTAGTATAATCCCCACAACAGTAACTCAACATCCTTCTATATTGGTTGCAATTTCAATCAATGTTGCAACACCTACATTTTAATTGGCATGCAAGCCATTACCCAAGGATCCCTGCTCTCTTCTCATCTGCCTAGCTGTGCCTGACAGTTTCCTCCCTGCACACCTACCCCTCTGACTGACCAATGCATTTCAACACTGGATGCTTGACACTGCATTTGGAAAACTCATGACTGAATATAAAGTTCCCCCTTCATAATGGTCTTATTAAAGGCCCAAAATGTATCTCCTTGAGGTAAATGTCCTCTGTCTGATTGTCCCAACTTGCACTGGGTGACTTGCCCCTAAAAGGGGAGCTACAACAGTGGCAATTAACGTATTGTATAGGTGGTCAGAACCTATCCAGGGAGGGGCAGTGTTTGTAACCATACATCTGGATCAAGCTCACCTCATGTCCCCATGTGCCCTCAGCATCCTCACCAATCCTCACTGCAGGCAGTCATGAAATCTGACCCCAATCCATACCTCGTCACTTCCAATGGATATGAAAATGTGGGTATTGTCTGTGTAGGTAGTCAGAGATAATCCAAAACCCTTTATTAAATTAGTAAGAGGGGAAATATAAAAATGTTAAAAAGTGTAGAGCTCAACAAGGCACACTGGGGACCCAGAATGGGAAGGTAAAAGGACTAGAAAAGTATTCCTCCAGTTTAACAATTTGCTTTCGGTCAAGCAAATATGATTTAAGAAGGTCTCAGGCCAAGCCTAAGATCCCACAGTTTTCAAAGCAGCCCAGAACCAGCTTGTGACTGACAGTGACAAAGGCACCTGAGAGATCCAGCAGGATCAGGGATGCCCCTCTTCTCTGATGGAGTGCCTGCCTGATCTTTTCGGTCACCTTAATCAGTGCTGTCTCAGGCTGTGGCTACTTTGAAAGCCTAATTGTGTGGCATCCAGGAGATTGTTAGATTCAATGAATGCCATAAGTTGGTTGTTCATAGTTTTATCAGCTATTTTGGCCAGTAGAGGGAGTCAGGAAATTGGTTGCTAGTTATTATGGTCATATTGGTCTAACATGGATTTTTTTTAGTAGAGGGTGAAGTACTGCTTTCTTCCAGATGGTGGGGAAGATCCCTGATTTAAATATAACATGGATGATAGAAGCTAGCTTGGCTGAAATTACCTGTGCAGCACGTTTGGCTACATTCGGAGGATAGGGGTCATCCTGGGAGCCAGACGGGGAAACTCTTAATAGAGTATTTATTAATTTCCTCCGCAGAGAAGATGGTGAACTCTCTCAAGATATAAGCTGATTATATGGGTGGACCAGAAAGATTATCTGAAAAGGCAGTAGATTCAGATGTGCAGAAATTCTTGAACACTGTTTAAACTTTTTCTATAAAGAAGCTTGGTAAGGTGTCGCAGAAGGATTGACTGGCAACCGTGAGTTTTTTAGTACAATTAGTGGTTAGTTTGGTATCTGTCCAAAAGAGTTCCTAAGTTGAGTTTCTGACATCCTCGATCTTCTCTGTATAATTGGAGACCATACATTTCAGGGTGATATGTTTATAAAAGGATAATTATTGCTTATATTTTGTCTTTTCTTGTTTGTTATAAGCAGCAATCCAGCTTCTCTCTTGTTTTCAGCAGCTTTGTTTAGTGGCCCTGAGTACCATAGAGAACCACAGGACAGAGGGGTTGTGATGTTTTAGCAGAAAGCTGTTTTGAGCCAGGTAGTGTAGTATCTGGCTGCGGAATCTGCATTATTTGAAAGAGTCAGGGGGTATTCCAACAGAGCTTCAACAAGATGGTCAGGTTGTATATTGTGCCGACCCCAAGAAGGGAAAGTGTGTGGTCTGTCATTATTGTTAGGAGAGGGCTGTTGGAATGATAACTCAGAAAGGACAGCACTGTGATCAGACTAGATGAATTGAAGTGTCCTTACATTGGTGAGAGAATTATTATTGGTAAAGATACCATCTAGTGTGTGTCATGTCTGATGCATTGGGGCCTCTGCTATTTGATCCATATCAAGTGCGGAGAAAGTATTCAAAAGACTATCTGACTGCCCTGGCTCTCTTCCCCAACAACCAAAAAAATTTGCACCTTCCTTTCCCTCCACCTCTTTGTTATTCGTGTTGTCTTCTGAGCTGGATATTTTGATCCCAACACAATCCAAAGACAAGAAGAGGAAGAAAAAAAGTAGAGTGATAAGGAATCCAGCCAATGGTAAGTAATTGCAGCCTCGCAGACAGTTGTAACTTTTTGGTAGGGTCTGCACGAGGTCTTTTGACCGCAAAAAAGGGGGCACTCACAGTCATAACATCACCTAAAACCCTTTCCTAACCTTATCTTACAGAACCCTGTACCACTTGCCAATTACTATGCATGGGCATTGTGGTAAATGAAGGATGCACAGTCCAACTGTGTAAGTTATAATCCTTTATTAAAAGTTCCTTTCAAGTCAGATTGATAGGACACGATAAGAAGTTCAGATAGGAAGACCCCCACCAGGAGCCAGCTGTTAGCAGCTCAGCCTGAGTTGACCAACTGCCACAGTGAGGTAGAGAGAGGCACTGTGAGCCAGAGAGACACCCAGGCATTCTATGATGTCACAGATGTCATGGTACAGTCTATCTAGTGGAGGACAGTGGAGAAGACATTTACTACACATCCTCTTCCCTTATGGAATGACAACAAAATAGAGAAAACAATAGGCAAGATACCTCAAATCTAACATCTGCAGGAAAGTACAAAAATGAGATGAACAATATCTAATAATGTACGACATGAGATAACAATAGCATGAGGTATCATTAGCAAAGATATGAACAGAGAAACAACTACATTTTGTTACTATATGCCTCATCCCACTCCCTTAGCGAAACAGCATGGTCTCGAAAAAAACAAGACCAAAGCAGCTAAGCTAGGTGGTCACACTCAGAACCTCTCCACACATGGGTACACCACAGGGTACACACCCTGGAAAGAAAAATGAGTGTAGACACAGACACTTGTGAGAGATACAACTGGGGGAAAAGTGTAAGCCCCATAACAAAAATTCACCAGAGAAAACACTCTGGAGAAAAAAAACTAAAAATTCCCCTGATAAAGACATGCTGACACTGAAAATTAGATAAAGCTCCCAACTCAAAGTCCTACCAACATGAAACCCTTGGCCACGAGTTCCAAGAAGGTAGACTTCGAGCAGAAGATAGTGCCCAAACAATCTCCACATGAAACAACTCAGGGTACTAACTCTGTAAAATACGACAACTTCCCCTAAATAGGGTACACCACAAGATAACAATCCTGGGAACTAAAATGGGGCATTGACTACCCGCAAACACACAATCTCCCCTGAATAGGGTACACCACAGGACAATAATCATGGGAACCAAAATGGGGCTTGGACTACCCGCAAACAAACAATCTCCCCTGAGTAGGGTATACCACTAGACAATAAACCTGGGAACCAAGATGGGGCATGGACTACCCACAAGCACACAAGCTCCCCTGAATAGGGTACACCACAGGACAATAATGCTGGGAACCAATAATCCTGGGAACCAAGATGGGGCATGGACTACCCGCAAAGACTCAATCTCCCCTGAGTAGGGAACACCACAGGACAATAAACCTGGGAACCGAAGTGGGGCATGGACTACCCGCAAACACCACTACCTCACAAAAATAATAGAAATAGGGCAATGACTACCCACAAACACACAACCACCCACAGACTACAACATTTCCTAAATAAGGTACACCATAAGGTATAATATCACCCTAGAAACAAAATTGGGCATTGACTGGCCCCAGAACCTCCCCAAAGAAGTGTACACATAGGGTTAAAATGTGTTATCCTAGGAAAACAAACTACATAAGATAATGTCCTCAAAATAGTGTACAAAGTACTAAACACCCTAGAGAGAGTTCCATTTAACTCTAGTTGTAGGTCCATGGAGCCCCCAAAGCTCTCAAGACACTTTCCATCAGGGCACCACATATTTCCCAAATGAAAAACCTACACAATTTTCAAAAAGGAATTGAAAGTCCCCGCAAACACACACAATAGGGTGAATCTCTCCCCCCAAAATGTAACACCAACAAGACACTGTGCGAAACAGACGCGCACACAAAACATGCACTGGGATGCTAAGTGCTACAAAAATGAATAAATAACTTGAGCTCCGGTGAGCGATCTCTCACCCGGGGTCTCTGTACACAGCTCCACGCAGTCGCCGCAGAATTTTGCCAGAAAAGTAAAATGTCATCCAGTCTATGAGGAAAGTCCCTTTCATACCGTTGCTCCGCACTCTCTCCAATCGATACATCTTGTAATTAACGTGTCGCCCAGCCCGTCCACATAGGAAGAAAACGGATATATGATGTTACAACGCGGACTTTTACTCCGCATACCGTTACAACGCGGTTTTTACAACGCGGATACTGTAACAACGCATGTATTTACAACGCATTTTTTTACAACGCAGGTACCTTTACAACGCAGACCATTACAACGTAAGTATTGGTAAGTATATGTTAATATTAATAATATAATGGTAACTTAATTTTAAAAATATAATTTAATGTAATGTTAAATAATTTAATTTCCGTTAATTATTTTAAATTTAAATTAATATTACTTTATTTTTACCATGTACCCCTGAACCCCAGAAACTGAAAACTGACCCTAAACGCCAAAAATAAATTAAAGTAATTTAATGAAATATAATTTAAATTAATTATTGAAAATTAAAAAATATATAACTTTATTTTTACCCTGTACCCCTGTACCCCAAAAACTGAAAACTGACCCTCAACCCCAAAAATAATGCAATGTAATTTAATTTAATTTATTTATTATTAAATAATTTAATTTAAAATTAAATTTAATTTATTTTTACCGTGTACCCCAAAAACTGAAAACTGACCCTGAACCCTAAAAATACCCCTTTACCCAAAAACTGAAAACTGACCCTGAACCCTAAAAATACCCCTTTACCCAAAAACTGAAAACTGACCCTGAACCCTAAAAATACCCCTGTACCCCAAAACTGAAAACTGACCCTGAACCCTAAAAATACCCCTTTACCCAAAAACTGAAAACTGACCCTGAACCCTAAAAATACCCCTTTACCCAAAAACTGAAAACTGACCCTGAACCCTAAAAATACCCCTTTACCCAAAAACTGAAAACTGACCCTAAACCCTAAAAATACACCTTTACCCAAAAACTGAAAACTGACCCTGAACCCTAAAAATACCCCTTTACCCAAAAACTGAAAACTGACCCTGAACCCTAAAAATACCCCTTTACCCAAAAACTGAAAACTGACCCTGAACCCTAAAAATACCCCTTTACCCAAAAACTGAAAACTGACCCTGAACCCTAAAAATACCCCTTTACCCAAAAACTGAAAACTGACCCTGAACCCTAAAAATACCCCTTTACCCAAAAACTGAAAACTGACCCTAAACCCTAAAAATACCCCTTTACCCAAAAACCCAAAACTGACCCTAACCCCTAAAAATACCCCTTTACCCCAAACATATAACATTTAAAAAATAACTATATACTTACCAATACTTACGTTGTAATGGTATGCGTTGTAAAGGTACCTGCGTTGTAAAAAAATGCGTTGTAAAAACATGAGTTGTAACAGTATCCGCGTTGTAATGGATGCGTTGTAACAGTAGTGCGTTGTAAAAAATGCGTTGTAACAGGTGCACACCGAAGAGAACGTGACACCAACCAAAGATGTAGGCCAGGAGACAAACAGCAGCACATTTGTTGAACTTAGTTGCCGTGATTGTTAGGTTGAAGGAACATGCCCGAAAATCCGATGTGTTGATAGAGAAATAGCTTGAACCAGAGCCGAATACAAAATGGCAGCACGCATACCTGGCGCTGGAAGGCTCGCAGCAGAAGCGTGCGCCAAAACATCAAGCACAGCAAAGAACTCGCAGAGAAGGTGGATGTCCCAGAAGGAAATCTGCAGGCATCATGAAATCAGTAACGCTGCACGTGTCGAGTGCATGCACGCGATGTGGTGTCATGGGCTATTTGAAAGTCAGCTGCCAAACTGCCACGTAGCCAGGACACATGTTGAACCTCAAAATCGGCAAAATTAAATAACTCACACAGTGGTTCTAACACAACTCTGGTCCGATTTTTTCCACACATGCATGACAGGATATCACTCGTAGCACACAGTCGCTGAAAATCACTTGCCCAAAACAGCGTATGAGCTTACCAACAGTGCCGCTTCTGTGAATAATACACAGGCAGACTTTGCTAAATACCGAATTTAGATTCAGATGCAACCGAAAATGACTGAGATAGTGGATGAAACCCTTGACGCTTTCCTCACCAGATGAAAGCCAGATGAAATAAATACACACCGCAGGCCTCAGGGAAGGGTGTTGCTGGAGAAACTTTTCAGAGGCAGGAGCAAGATGACAGCAGGCAAATTAGTAACAAACGCCCAGGTGCAGGCTGTCCATCCACAAGCAGCTATTAAAGTAAAGACACACGCCCAGGGTGCAGGCTGTCCAGGTGGAATAGGACACTGGTGGGGTCAGCTGGGCATTACCTTTTAGTATCAATTTGAAGTTTCAAAGTTCTTGATGTCTTAGGTTCCTTTTCTTATAGTTGCTTAATTCCTTAGTTGGCCTTTGTCCTTAGTTCACGCGTAGGTTCATCCAGTTAAAATCGTCGCCAAGTTGTGGTAAATGAAGATACAGAGTCCAGCTGTATAGTTAGATAATCCTTTATTGTAGATCCCTTCTAGGTTGGTTGAGTAGGACAAGATAGGAAGTACAGATAAAACTCCACCAGGAGCAAGCTCCAAGCAGCTCAGCCTGATTTGATCAACTGACACTGTGAGCCAGAGAGGGTTGTATGACTATCCATCGCAAGCAATCTCATTGCGGGAAAAACATCGCAGAAGACATCACAGCGGCCATTTTTTCATCGCGCGTCGTTACGACGCAACTGCGGGCACAGCCTTGGATAGCGTGTTCTATCGGCGACATGACATCGCGCGACTTAACAACGCGATGTTTTACATCGCCAATGGGTTGGTGGGGGGGTGGGGGAGGGTATATATTGTGTTGCACACAGTGTGTTAATCTATTTGTCCCAGTGCCGGTACCGTGTGGACTGCCTCCTGTAATCGGTAAGTGTTCCCCTCATTCTCCGTGCCTGCCTTCGGCCCTATCTTAAAAACTAAAGTTCCTGGCACGGGCAGCTGGTGCAGAATATTAACTCTTGGCAGGAATGGGGGAAACGCGATGCGTTGCAATGATTTACTTAGTCAGTATCTCCTAGCTCTTCCCTTAGAGAAATACGCTGCAATTTAATCCATCCATCCACCCATCCCACCCACCCATCCACCTACCCATCCAGCCATCCACCCACCCACCCACCCATCCATCCATCAACCCAATCCACCACCATCTATCCATCCACCCATCCCACCCACCCATCCACCTACCCATCCAGCCATCCACCCACCCACCCATCCATCCACCCACCCACCCAGCCATCCACCCACCCACCCACCCATCCACAAATCCCACCCACCCATCCACCTACCCATCCACCCATCCCACCCACCCACCCATCCAGCCATCCACCCACCCACCCACCCACCCATCCATCCACCCATCCCACCCACCCATCCACCTACCCATCCAGCCATCCACTCACCCATCCATCAACCCAATCCACCACCATCCATCCATTCACCCATCCCACCCACCCATCCACCTACCCATCCAGCCATCCACCCACCCACCCATCCATCCACCCAATCCACCACCATCCATCCATCCACCCATCCCACCCACCCACCCACCCATCCATCCATCAACCCAATCCACCACCATCCATCCATCCACCCATCCACCCACCCACCCACCCATCCCACCCACCCATCCACCCACCCACCCATCCATCCACCCACCCATCCATCCACCGACCCATCCATCCAATCCACCACCATCCATCCATCCACCCATCCCACCCACCCATCCATCCGTCCACCCACCTACCCATCCGTCCACCCACCCACCCATCCATCCACCCATGCCACCCATGCACCCACCAGATATATTGATATGAGGGGATGTGCGTGATAAATAAACTTCCCATCAAATTTTGTAGTAAAAAATAAGTATATGAAAAAAAAATAAGTATATAATCTTGGTATGAGTGGAGGATTGCAGGCGCCGTGTCTGTCAGCACCAAAGTCAGTCTCTGTTTCCGTTAGACCACATGTTGTTGCTTATTGAAATAAACATATTTTTAATGTGCTCGCTGCTTCCCGTTTTTAATGTGCTCGCTTGTCAATGATGCCTAAATAAACCAATAAACATCGTTTTTAAATAGCCATATTACCAAATATGCACCGCTTTGCTTGTTTCTGTTAATGCTCGCCATTTTTAATGTCTATTGAAATTATGCACCGTTTTTCCGCTGCTTAATTACCTCCGTCAGTTTATGTCATTGTGCTTAAATAAACATTCTTCAAAATTACCCCCCTAATCATATTTCCAAATATGCACCGTTTTCTAACGTGTGCTTAATATGAGGGGATGTGCGTGATAAATAAACTTCCCATCAAATTTTGTAGTAAAAAATAAGTATATGAAAAAAAAAAGTATATAATCTTGGTATGAGTGGAGGATTGCAGGCGCGAACCGTCTGTCAGCACCAAAGTCAGTCTATGTTTCCGTTAGACCACATGTTGTTGCTGATTGAAATAAACATATGTTTAATGTGCTCGCTGCTTCCCGTTTTTAATGTGCTCGCTTGTCAATGATGCTTAAATAAACCAATAAACATCGTTTTTAAATAACCATATTACCAAATATGCACCGCTTTGCTTGTTTCTGTTAATGCTCGCCGTTTTTAATGTCTATTGCAATTATGCACCGTTTTTCCGCTGCTTAATTACCTCCGTCAGTTTATGTCATTGTGCTTAAATAAACATTCTTCAAAATAACCCCCGTCAGTGTTCTTTACATGTAAACACTGTCATGTTATTCGCTCGCTTCCCATTCAATTCGATGTCATCGCTAACGATGTATTAGGTAATGCGATGCACTTGCATGCGTCCTAATGACATGGGAGGTAATGACGGGCACGATGTAATTGCCGCGTTGCAATGTCAGCGCGATGCGATGTATCCGATGTAAGGGGTGCTTCCCGCCAGAGAGAGGCACTGTGAACCAGAGAGTCACCCAGGCATTCTATGATGTCATGAACATTCTATTCAGTGAAGAACAGCAAAGAAGTAATTTACTACTGGCATCAGTTCACCAAAATGCCAGAGGTAGAGAAAGTGATGTCTCACATGTTTTGACCACAATGACATCACAAAAAAGTGATGTCATATGACTTTTGACATACTGTCACCCCCCCTTAGCTGTTTGTGATCTGTCTTTCCTATTATCTGTCACATCTTTCTCAGAAGCTGCTGTTGACTCATGTTCACCCCTTCTGTCTATCAAACTTTCTCACTGATCTCCTTATAATATGTTTTCCCCTCTCTCACTGCTCTCCCTTCACACCTGTTCTGTCTCTTTTTCCACTCTATTTGCCTTTCTCCCTCCTCTGATACTCTCTTATCTGTCCTTTTTCACTTGACTAGGTCAGAGTATAATTGGTGTCTTTTTCATCCCTCTTTGTCTTACTCAACTATACACCCTCCTGTGTTTGTCTCTTGATCACTCACCCTTCTCTTTACTGTGACTTCTTCCTTTCGTTATTTCACCCTTTTTTCCCTTAAAAACTTTTACCTTTACCTCATCTCTCTTTTTTTCTATCCTTCTCTCTCCTATATTTCTTTCTTACACTCTCCAGAAGCTCAGGGGCAGTGGAAGGCATGGACTATACACACCACTTAGAACAATAAATGATTTTTTTCCAAGTTAGCTAATGCCCTCTGGAGTCAGGGGGTCGCAGACACAGTGCTGGGGGTCGCAGGAGACAAACAATGGGTCACAGATGCTACCCCTGGTGACCCCTAAATGTTGCTATGGCCAGGACTGCACCACCCACCCTAGACTCGTGGAGCTACCCACGCCCAAGAAGTAGGCAAACCAGTAAGAAGTACATATCCCTATGTGTGAAATAGAAGTCATTAAGTTTGACACTTTTCTGTTAGTCTTTTGAGGAATTTAGCATTTTGGTCACATGAACTAATTGGCAGCAAGAAGTCGTAAGTTTTCGGTGCTCGACTGGACACACTTGAGCGCACGCTACAGGTGGCAGAGAGGGCCTCCAAACCACTCCAGATCCTTAGACATTAGCCGATGTAAGGACATATCTGTCAGAATATAATGAGGTGGAAGACCAAGAAATCTGCTTTATGTCTAAACGATAGGTGGGGCGGGAATATAGGGAGGGGGGCCGACCAGGGCGCAGCTTGGCATCCAAAATTTGCGAGCCTCGAAAGGTACCACAAGTACTTAGCATCACAACCCCTAGAGGGGCAATGATGCCATGACTCTTAGAACAATTAGCTGAATTTTTATCTGAAATTTAACAGTAAATGCTCATCAGCGGCTGAGCATGAAACAGTGCAGTGTTTGGATGATATGGCATTGGCTTGGTTGTCCGAGGTGGAAATCGGTGATGCCATTCACGCACTACCAAATGGGAAGACACCAGAAGTAGATGGCCTCCCTTCTCAAACCTACTATTCCGTCCCCCAATGGAAATGTTCCCAGAGGCATCCACTGGGGTGGGGGTGTCATTCACTGGGGGAAATGTCGCTGATTGAGTTTGCATCAGTCTTGGGTTCTCTAATTTTATGCGGTGCAAAAGGTGGGGGAACACACCTTAGACCCTCCAATGTTGAGCCAAAGGCCAAACTTATGACAATTTGGATCCTCTGCACATGCTGTATACCCAATTGACACTTCAATTAAACAAAAAGTGTAAAAAAAAACAGGAATGAAGTTCTGTATTTTTTGTTCTTTTTTTCTCTTTTAATCCAACATCGCCCAGCCAACACGCGTTTTGTCGCTTGGGGAACGCCCCATGACTTCTTCATGGCTGGAGGGCTCTTTAAGTCCACAATTTATGTCTTCTCCAAATGTCAGTAATATTCATGAGTCCAACCTTATCAGACGACTGGATCACAAATCCTGAGTGGGGTTACTTGTCCAGGTGCTCCAGGTAAGTTGAATCCCTTCAGCGAGTATGCGTTCTTGGAGTAAGTGTTGACGCCGGAATCGCATATTTTGAACCTGAAGCCATAGCTCAGTTTGGATTTATTGTCCAGCTGGGTCGAAAGTATAACCTGCTGAGAGGTCTTGAATTTAGGACTTAAAGAGCCCTACAGCCCTCAAGAAGTCGTGGGGTGTTCACCTAGCGACGAAAACCAAAACTACAGAACTTCATTCCTGTGTTTCTTACACTTTTTGTGTAATTGAAGTTTCAACTGTGCATAGAGCATGTGCTGAGGTTACAAATTGTCATGTTCCAAGAGCCGTACAATAATCACGTTACCCACCCCCACACTCTGTGGGAGGCACTGCGGGTTATGCTCCTAAAGCCGGATAAGACGCCTGATAAAGCCGACTCTTATCATTAATTAACAAAGGTGTCAAAATATTGGTGAAAATTATTGCATCCCGACTGCAGCCCCTATTACCGAATATGGTCCTACCGGAACAAGCAGGATTTGTGTCCTCTGCTCCACAACTCACAATATTCTCACTCTCTTTACAGTCCTACACCAACTGAACTCATCATTGCCATCACCAGTGATCTTCCTTGATACCGCCAAGGCATTGGACTCTATTCAATGGCCATATACATGTTTACAGTGCTGGCTTGTATGGGAGTGCTGCTAAGTTTTTTGCACTAGATTCGTATACTATATATCGATCCCATAGCACGGGTCTGAGTGAATGGACACATCTCCCACCCTTTATGAATCTGTAGAGGTTCTTTACATGGCTGCCCACACTCCCCCATCCGATTTGCTCTAGCGTTTTAGCCCCTCATCCGCATTACCATAAAAGGCATTTATCCGCGGCCTGGCGGTTTCTGCAGCACTACTAACGCCGATGATATGGTGGTGTATTTAAGAGACCCAAGCATAAACCTTCATCAAACGATGCGCAAATATGTTAGATATGAATGGTACTCTGGACTGTGCATTAACTGGACCAAATAGGCCTTCCTCCCGCTGACTCCTGCTACTATGCCTCATGACCTGGAATCCCCCCTGGAGTGCTGCACACACCATATGAAATATTTAGGAATATGGATACACCAAGACCCTGAAGTAGTAATTCATCGGAACAATGGCACATGGCAGCTGTTAGTGCGACAGCGCAGGGGAGAGCAAAGGATTGTGACATATCATTGTAAATATGTTGCATTCCCGTGCTCTGAAAGTGCGGCAGAGTGGCACAGCCAAAAGGCTTGTGGTGCCATGCTGCAGCACTTTCTTGTGAATATGCCCCGACATTTCCCTGCAGAATGTGTTTAGTAGAGTCCCACAAATCATCCACATTGCAAATAAATTAAAGGAAAATGGTATTTAAAAGACTATGTTGGAGAATTATTCAAGGTGATTAGGGCAAAACCTTCTTCAAAACAGAGCTAACTCCAGCAGGGACCCCCTGACAGGCTGGTATTGGTATACACGCTCAATAATTAGAAAATTATTCATGATGAACCACCTGGCTCTACCGGGAAACAATTACCTGTTGTTCTATTAGAACTCAAAGCATCCAACAGTTTGCTTTTCCCTCTGCTCCATTTAGACTATAAATGGCAGATGTTCTGCATGCGCATTCTCTCATCTTTACATAGAATGTATACGAGCGCCTTGGCGCGCAGCCTTATCTGGTGAAAGCACGTTCATTAGCGTGATATCAGACTTTCCAACAGAATGAGACTATTGTGCTTCTTTATGAAAGCACATTTGAAAAAGAAATGCTGCGATATTAAAAGAAACCCCAAAGCATTGTGCATTTTGCCACAAGGGATATCATTTGCACAGTCAAGTTACTAATAGAGGGCAGTAGTCCCAATGGGTATATGTATTAGGAAGCATAGCCCCATCGAATAGCTAAAGCAAAAACAAGCATTTCCAAAGCAGTCGGTCTCACATTTGGGACATTATAAGTATTAATCCATTCAGCGCATTATCCTGGGTGCTGCAACCCAGACAGATGGGGTTGGTTTTAACAAGTTTTAAAGCGCTGCAGCCGTACAATTTCTGTGAGTTCATCACACCTGTTGCACTAAAGCAGCCGATTCTTACAAATTAGCAAAGGCCGCCCCCAAAGGGGGCCTCGAGGGCCGGCGCCATAACGGACGCCAGAGCCCACAAAGGAACTGACCTGGTTGGCGCTGGTTTGTGCCACCAGGAAAGGACACAGGGCGAAACGAGCCTGAGACCCTCTCCCCTCTTACAAGAACAATGGGAAGAGAGGAAGGGGAGGTATATATCAGGCGACGCTCCCCCTGGGCAACTCACCTTCACATCAGGGAGCTGGGGGAGCGGACGGTGCCAACGAGTTTCGAGTATGGCGAGCTTGTTTACAAGGCTTTCATCTCGCTGTTTCTCTCCCCAAGCTCCAGAGGTCGAGTTCCCCCCGCATTTGTGTTGCCGCCTGGTGTTCTTGCCCCCAGTGCTGCCTAGCATGCTGTACGGCGTCTAGGAGCACTCCTTCAGGCCGGCAGGACGACGGGGGCAGCGGAGTGGCGAAGTCTGCGGCGCGGGCAGGCTCTCCACAAACGGGGTCATCCGGTATGGACATTAGGCAACGCAGCAGCTCGAAGACAGGGCGGGAGGTGCTTGTGAAGTCACGGCAATCCGCACACCATCCTGTATTCTAATCTGCCCGTGCCCAGGGAAGCGGACTCAACCCCAGGGCTGAGGGTGTCTGGCTGGCAATGCAGTGGCAGTGAAGCAACTTGGCATGACTGGTCAGGGTAGAGCCGGTGACCTGGCATTGGCGATCTCCCGCCATCAGACGGGATGTGGCATCCTGCAGATGGCGTCGGAGTTGCCTTGGGGAACATCATGCAGCAAACGCTTCAGGGGCCACGTCGAGCAAAGTTGGAGTTGAGCTGGGTGCCAGGGATTTTATGACACAGTTACGTGTACTGTTAAAGTAAAACACTGTGAAATCAATCCCTCGTGAAAAACGCAGCAGATATGTTTATTTTGTGTAAAATAGAGCGCGCGCAGAGAGTATTTCTCCAGGCAGGTGAAAACAATGCGCCTGGCTGGATTGGAGAGAAGTGCTGATTGCTCCCAAAGGAAATTGTGGATT
This sequence comes from Lissotriton vulgaris, assembly GCF_964263255.1. NCBI lineage: Eukaryota > Metazoa > Chordata > Amphibia > Caudata > Salamandridae > Lissotriton > Lissotriton vulgaris. Next base: position 563,168,335 of record NC_141695.1, read on the forward strand.
GTTATGTGTCTAATGAAGGAATAAACTGACGGGCATGCTCGCTAAACGGCTCAGAAGAGAGCCTAAATCAAAAACCCCATTTCCCTGACACCCCCACACCCCGCCGTGCATGACCATTGAAATTGGTACTACGTGAGTCCCCCTATCAATTTGTTTGAAACCACACCAGGCCCATGCAATTTAAGGCCTGTATATCTTTCTGCGGTGAGCGTGGGCAGCTGAAAGCACGTTGAAAACTACACTTAGTTGACCTTAATAGAATTCCAAGCACGCTCAGCAATTTCCGGCATATTCAGCCAATCCTGGCATTATAGCCAAACATTCTGCATTATGAGACTTGGAAAGTCACCATATACGCACAGGCTTACAAATGCATAGATAGTGCAACTGGGCATAAAACATACGATAGTCCTAAATGAAGTTGCAAAGGTCGCGGGGTGGCCGGTTGCCTGTTGTGAAAATATACCCCCTGCTTGTTTAAGTTAAAGTGTGGAAAATACAAATTTTAATATTCGGAAAACTGGAGAGGGTAGCGACAAAATCAGGAATCAGGAAATGTGCAGTCCATTCATTGACATACCTATCGACCAGTACATATAACTTCTGTCGGGCATCCCCAGGCGGGGTGACCACATGTAATGCAATGGGTGCTCATGCACAGCGCCCTGCGGCCTACGGGCTAAAAAAATGGCGGGAAAGCCGAGTATGGCTCAATCTGGAGGGAAGGGGCCCCACCCCCAACCCATCCATATGGGAGAGAAGCGGGGGAAACAGCACAGTGGGGGAGAGCAATAAACTGAAATGCCACACATTACACGCTGTGACAAATCACCCATTACACGAGGCATAACAAATAAAATAAATATATAATAATGGAACATGATTGTCAATCCTTCGCTAAGTATGGTATGACCCCTAGGGTACTTGTGAAATGTCAAACCTGCAAACCTTAAATTTAGCTAAGATGTAACAATTGAATAAAGGAAAGGGCAGGGTCAACTAATTGGTACTCCACCTGGCGGCGGGACGGAATAGAGTAATTAAGCATGCACTGGTCGCCAAGCGCCACTGGGCTTCCCATCCTGCGGCATCCGTACCATGTTGCAATGTATGCATAGGCTTCGGAAATTATTTACATGCTGTCATTACACCAAGGCAAATATTGAAAGTGATGGCTTTCTATGGAGACACACTGATCTTTTTGTAGTGTAGCCCTAAAACGTAGATTTTATACAAAACGTGCACTGGGACATCCCAAAAGAATGACATTGGGTGGCAAGTAAACAAATCTTGCGCTCCTCCAAAGGGCAAATTGAATGCATGGGGCCTCATTTATGAGAAATGACGCATCGCTGCGTGAAAACAGCGATGCGTCACTTCTCAGTGCGCACTCCTTGCGACATTCCTGATGCGTCATATTTAATGTATGACGCATCATGTCGCAAGGAGTTACATATACGTCAGTATTTCTGACGTATCTGTAAGCGCAAAAGTGACGCATTGCTGGAGTGTGTCACAAAAGTGACGCAACTCCAGCAATGCGTCCTTTCACATGGGGCAAGCCCCATGTGAAAGGGCCTGTGTCAGTCTTACGCCTGCTGTGAGGCAGGCGCAAGATTTTGACTCAACGGTGTCCTAAAAGTGATGCAGTGAAATCTCATAGATTTCACTGCGTCACTTCTACGACCCTTCCTTGCGTCAATACGCCCCCCTTGCATACATTATACCTGGTGCAGGTATAATGTGGCGCAGGGGTTTTCAAAGTGACGCATCTACCTAGATGCGTCACTTTGTAAATATGGCGCAACAAGGCACATTTTTTACGCCACTGGTGCGTCACAAAAAGTGACGCACCAGCAGCGTAAAAGTGGCGCACAGCCTCATAAATGAGGCCCTAGGAGTATGCTGTTTTCAAACTCTGGTCAGATTTAGTCCAGTTTGGGTAAAATAAAATGTGATCCCATCTGAGTGTTGGCAAAGACATGGTTTGCTGTTTTGCGCAGTGCTTGGGGCAAGGCAAGTAGGTTCCCTACTTTGGCACCGCCAGATAAAGGGTGCCACACCACACCTATAATTATTACATGAACGAAGGGGAGAGGAGGTCATGTGAAGGAACACTTCTCATGGACTAGGTACAATTGTTTCCAAATGGGGTCGAGGGACAGGCGATCGATTGCTCACGGCAGAAATATCATGCGTTGCTTGGTAGGTATCGCAGTGGATTAAGGCACACACTGCAGGAATCTTGGTTTTACTTCATGCTCACAGGTTCTGATCCCGATATGATTTGTATCCTTCTGAGGTTTGAAAAAGGAATGGTACAATTGGTTTCAGTAACTTTGCAGGTAAAATACGTGTGCTGAGCCTAAAAAAAACAACCACAAAAAAATAAAAATCAGTTACATTGAATACCTGTTATCCAGCGCCTAGATGGGGTAAACATGCGCTTTACAAATAGGTGGGTTATGATCCCTGCGACCTTAGGTGTGGCAAGAGGTGATCTCATGCTTCCAAAGTAAAAAACATGGACAGTTTAGCTGGGTGGTATGTAAACGAAAATGTCTAACATGATTGTACTAGAATGTACTAAAACGATCTAGACCAGCTTCCAAGACCTGTAGCTAACAAGAAGGCAGATGTGGGGTACACCTGCCTTGGTGACACATGACCCTGACTGAGCATCTCCTACTGACCATAAAGTATGCACCTCTATATCTTAAGGGCTAGAAGTCTGTGGTCTTCACCTAAGTGCAGCACCAAAAACACATGTTTAAGCACACTTTAGAATAACAGTACTCAGCACATTTGTGGATCATTAGAATGCATTGCAATTACAGCCCATAAAGGCATAACAGATGAACTCACAGGACTACACATACACAGCCAGACACCCTAGCAGGAATGTCTGATAACATAACCCCACTTTGCTTATGACATCGCCTTACATCAGTACTTCACATTAAACAGGTGAACTTCAGTCTCCCTAAAAGAAATATCCATTAGTGAATGCATTTCGGTGCAATTACACCTCTTCAGCTGCAGGGATGCCATTCTTCAGACACCCCCAACTCAGACCTTTGCTCTGTTATGCTCTTCTCAATACACCCTCAGCTGAAGAACAAAAGTTCCAGCCCAGAAGGTGTTAACTGCTGGCTGAGCCCTTGAGGGGTTGGTTCTTTTAAATCCTCAAGACACTTAGGGTGGGACTTTTCTCTTCATGCAGGGGGGAGACTGCACTTCTCCAGTAGATCCCCGAGTACAGTGCTCCCGGCTTCTCTTCATCGGGGTCCAGGTTGTGCTCCCTGCACCCCACTGGGCACTTTCACAGGGGAGCGTGACGGCGCCCCCGACTTTACATTTATTAGGGCCAGTCCTGATACTTGACCCACCCGGGGGGGGGCATCAGTGAGACTAGCGGCGGAGCCCCATGCGCTTCGTCATCGGTCTTCTTAGGGGGTCAAAGGTCACCTAACTTCCAGGTGCCATATCTCAGCCCCTGGGGGTCCGATCTGCCCCATATTTGTGTCTTCTTGCTCCTGCTGGTGCCCCCCAGCCACTGGGAGCACTCTCCTTTGCCCTCTGGGCCTCCAAGGTCTCCAAGAGGGTGCATTTTGCAGGGAGCGGTCTTTACTGGCTCCCTGTGCCAGCCTTTTGCCTGGCTCTCCTCCTGGGCCTCTCTTCTCCTTGTGCAGAGGCCCTTGCTTCTGTGCACCAGTCCTGGACTCCTCTTCTGGTTCTGTCAGGGTCCTGGGGGCAGTCAGGGGGTTCCTCCTTCCAACTGCCCATCGCCAGGCTCCAGCACCTTCCGCCTCAGTAGACCACACCCCAGAGAGAGCTTCTCTTCCTTTGCAAGTTCTTTTAGGAATTTGGGGAGGGGGCTGGCAGAAAGTCTCTGTTTGCCCTATCACACAGTGACACATCACTTCCCTGCCCCTGCTCCCTCTTTCTTGTCCAGCCTCTGGGTTTGTTCAAAATGGCATCGCCCAGTATCTCCTGCCACATGGTCCCCTTTCCCCCATTGCAACCTTCACCTTAGTTCAGCTGGGTGCCCTGCACCCAGCGACAGCTCCTGATGGATTAGCCTGTAGCTCCACCTATCTTCTCTCTTTGGAGGGAAGATCTTCGCTCTAGGTCATTAATCTAAGCTGCCAGGGCCTTACCCCAGCCAGTGACTCAGAGAAATAGGACATTTCTGGATGACCCAAAAGCAGTACAAATATGACTTAGGACTCTGCAGAATACTTCTTTTCACATCCACTACAGTGGACTTCAGTGCGTGTCTGCAATCTGTAGACCTTATGAAAGGTAATCTAACACTAATGAAGTGAAAATAGTAAAACACACTGACTTTCCCAGGCATGTTCCTTTATAATGTATAAATCCTACTCCATATCACCACCCAATTCTGCACAAGTCCTGCCACACTCTTCCCCTTGTAGCTGCTCCTGGACTGCACAAGCTAGGAATCTCCCCTGTGCAGCCCCTACACGTGTGCACACGCATGTACACATGTGTCTGCGTGTAATCAGCCCGGTGTCCCTTATTCCAACTGCTACGCAGGGGCCTGGTCAAGCCAGGGGGACACCAGTAAAATCCCCATGCAGTCTCTTACATCATGAGTTCACTGTAGGTGAGTCCCAACTAATGAGGCTTCCCCACAGTAAAAGCTCAAAAATGATGTGCTCAAAAAGTGAAAAATCCGGGCGGCCCATAGTGTCAGAACCACCTTCTAACAACCATCAATCAATCAATCTATCAGGATTTATATTGTGCACTACTCACCCGTAAGGGTCTCAAGGCACGGGGGGGGGTGATTTAGATAGCTCCAAAGTCATCTGAAGAGCCATGTCTTGAGGTTCTTTCTGAAGATTTGCAGTGTAGGACTTCGTCTGATGCTGAGGTGGAGTTTGTTCCAGGTCTTGGCTGCGCAGTAGGAGAAGGACCTGTCCCGCATTCTGGCTCTGTGGATGCAGGGGACTTTGACAATTGACAAGGGCTAGGTCGGTGGAGCATAGGATTCTCTTGGGGGCATGTGAGTGGTTTCTTTTGTTGAGGTATTGGGGTCCAGTAGTGTGGAGGGCTTTATGGGCATGTGTGAGCAGTTTGAAGGTTACTCTCTTCTCGACAGGGAGCCAGTGAAATTCCTGGAGGTGCTGAGTGATGTGGTTGAGTCGTGGGATGCTGAAGATGAGTCTGGTTGCTGCATTCTGGAAGATAAGGAGTTTGCGAAAGAGTGTTTTGTTGATTCTGGCATAGAGCATGTTATGTAGTCCAACCTGCTGGTGAAGAGTGCGTGGGTAGGTGGTCTTCCTGGAGTTGTGGGGATCCACTTGAAGGTCTTTCCCTGTATGTGGTGGGTGTTGAAGCACGTGGAGGACACAGCATGGATCTGGCAGTTAGTGGTGAGTAAGGAGTCAAGTGTGATACCCAGGTTGTGGGTGTGCTCCGTGGGGGTGGGTGGGTTTCCGAGGGCAGGGGGCCATCAGGTGTCATCCCATGCAGCAGGGGATGGATCCAAGGATGAGAACTTCTGTTTTATCTGAGTTCAGCTTCAGGCAGCTGCAGCTCATCCAGGAGGCAATGTCCTTCATTCTTTTCTGGAAACTGTGCCTGTTGATGTCGGGTTCCTTGGTGAGGGAGAGGATGAGTTGGGTGTTCTCGGTGTAGGATACTATGATGAGTCCGTGCTTGCTGATAATGGTTGCAAGGGGGGCCATGTAGATGTTGCGGAGCGTGGTGCTGAGTGAGGATCCTTGGGGTTCTCCGGATCTGATCTCTGTGGGTTCAGAGAGGCATTTGTCACAAGGCAGGCATACCCGGGGAAACAGCAGGGATGACAATAGACTTTTGGGGTAGGCCTGTGATGTGATCGCCCCTCCTATTTCTCCTTGACAGGTTCAATTCATCTCAACCGGACCTCACGGAATCAGGCGCTGGTCCCTTTAACTGGAGCTCGCTGGTTGCAGACTCCACCCCCAGTGAGGACGTCATCGCCTTTGAGCCAATAAGAGAAAACGACGACCGGAACACAGTGTGTGCTATCACTGGAGGTTGGAAGGAGCGAGAGGATAGCGGAGGAAGGAAGAACCGAGATTGAGACAGAGAACAGAGATGCCAGGGATGAAAATCCAGCCCGAGAGGAGAGGAGGAAAGGCCAGAGTGGACGGGAAAGCCAGGAGGCCACCGGGAACACGCTTCACCGGCCACGCTCTAGGAGGAGCGTGGCTGACACAGGTACGAGAGCAGTTCCTAGACAAGGTCGGGAGGCGGGAGAGGCCAGACGTGTAGAGACACCAACCGCTTACCGACGTGTTGTACATAGTGTAAATCCCCAACCCATCACCCTCACTTCTCACCGCTTGCCGTGTGTCACTGATTAGATCGGGTTGCTCTCTCACTCCATTCCCTTACTTACACCGTACCACAAGAATACTTAACCCTGCCTGTAATATTTTCTTTTGGGGTTCCTGAGTCCTTCCACGTACACCTCCAGCCCGAGGAGAGAATGAGGAAGACGCCGCTAGGAGCTGGAAGGACTGGATAGAGTCCCGTTATTCCCCTTATTTCACAGACAGACTGGCTGACCGCAGAAAGCGAATCAATTACAAAATAAAACCCGCTTTACCCTGACGTAGTCTCTTGCATATTACTTCTGAACCCAGTACAGCATCATAAATATTCAGCAACATTCACATGCAGCAGGTGTAGTCGATGGAAGCCCATCTTTTCTGCTCTGTGATGGCAGAAAGTATATGGCCTTAGAAACAGGAACGTTTTATTCTGGAAATTCACTCTAACTGAGGCAGGGCTTGAGATTATTTTGTTCAAGGAAAAGGGATAATTGTTAACTCAGACAAAGTATTGAATAAAAATGTTAAGTTTCAGAGATATCACATTTGTAATATTGTGACACAAAAATATCATGTGCAAAATATAGTTGACAAAAATATTAATATTAATGTTTTGAGGTAAGAAATATCTTTTTAAAGTGTATTCATGATTTTAAATTAAATTGTAATTGTATAAGTTTTATATAGTATGTGTAATTCTTGTCAATGTTTTTATACATGGTTTACAATTTTATTTATATTTTTAATTTTTTTGTGAAATAGAAATTTAAAGTGTCATAGCAGGTTGTGAGGTTTGAAGGGGTACAGGGTACACTGAAAGTGACGTTGTGGTGGCATTAGCGGCTTGTGAATATGCCCCTATGCTTGACCTTAAGCAAATCCCTGTCCAAACAAGAGAAAAGTTCCAAATATTCTTTGTGACCTCGGATGAGTCATTTTCGAACTCAGAGTCTCTAGAAGTCCCAAGAGAGAAGATTGAGATAAAGGGTTATTGACACTCTGTGATCTCAGAAAAATCACTGTTCAAACCTGAAATACCAATATTGCAGAAAAACCAACAAAATGAATAGTGACACTGTGAGACTGTGAGCAAATGACTGTCCATCCCAGAGACACCACCACAGTGGCAAAGAACGGATACATGACAATCGGTGGTACTTCATGCAAATCTTCCTCCAGAACTGAAACACCAAGAATGCTGCTAGACGCCCAAAAAAATATTTCTTTAAAAAAAAGAATGCTGATAGACTACAGTTAATGACATTCTGTGTCACTGCAAACAAAGCATTAACCATCCTAGAGTCACCAGCTCTCCAAAGAACAGAGGCTTAGAGGCTGTAGGAAAGTGAATAATTAATTGGGGTGAATAGAATGCCACTACAATTAACAAAGTCACTAACCTGCTAGGTTTAGTAAAATGCATTAGTAATTTAAACCTGAACACAACCCTTCCTTAAGACCTACATGGATTGACTTATTAATATTTAAAAGGGAGGTTTCCCTGTCAGAAACGGTTATTTGTCAAGTTAGGCAGCAGTCAGGCTACAATGTTAGGCCTGAAGACATGATTTTAGGTGTTATAATAAGTGCTGTAACATTTAACTTTTCATGTCTAGGGTGTAGTTTTTACATCTTATACTATGGCTTTACAGTATATGCCAATCAGGGATTAGCATATTTCTCCATGTTTAAAGGGCCAGAGCACAAACACCGCACAGCAGCACTCAGCGTGCAGACTACAAACCATCAATAAAATTCAAAATGGGAGATGACTACAGAAAAGAAGAATATTTTCTCAAACTGGCTGATTTAAAGTTTGGCAGAGAGTGCATCCTGTAGCAACGGCAAAAGAGTAACTTCCAATTTAGAGTAGGCAGTTGGATGTATTTTTTTTACTGTCCCTCACTGACAGGAATAGCCTGGTAGTGAGTGATAGTAAAAACAAAATATATATGACCACCATACCATTGGAGAATACTCTCATGGAGTGTAGGGGTCATTCGTTTTTTATTTTTCAAAATCAAACTTCTGCTTTGAGAGTTTGTTTAAAAAAAATGTTTGTTTTTGAAAAATGACAAAGTTTAGAAACATGATGTTTGACAGAGCCATTTGGCAAACATTTCCGACATTTACAGGAAGCGCCATAACAGAGGTTCCTGCCAATGAATAGTGATATGCACAGAGCCACCAAAGATCTTTAAATTTGGTGGACAGAGGACAGGGTGACAAAGGTTAAGTCCTCTGCCACCCTGTCTGCCTTTATTACATCTGCAAAACTCCAAATCAGGCCCTTACGGCCCTATTTAGAGCTTGTTGGAATGGATTTCCATCTCAAATGTGACAGATACCATGTGTGCTGTCCTACAAATGCATTATAGCCTAATGCACTTGTTATAAGGTGGAAGGGCTATCAACCACATTTTGTGACAGAGTATCACATTCACCAAACTCTAAATAAGGCTTTTAGATGGACATCCTTGGTGTGGTATTCCTCCAAACGTTTTGCCTTCACCCCGCCTGTATTTCTGAATTCCGTTTTGTTGGTATTAGGACTTTGTGTACTTTACCACTGCTAATGTATTTGTGCTCTTTTCCTAAAACATGTCAACATTGGCCTACAGCCAATTAGCACATTTAATTTATTTGCATGTCCCTAGTATATGATACTACACATACCAAGGGCCTGTAAATTAAATGCTACTAGTATGCCTGCAGCACTTCTTGTGCCACCCACTAATATAGTGCTTTAAAACAAGTGTCAATCCTGCCAAATCACAATGTGGTGCAGTTTTAAACTGCAATTTTCACCTGGCAAAATAAACCTTTAGCCAGGCCCAAACCTTACTTTTTAGGGCAAGCCTAGCAGCTCGCATGCTCTGCGAGGCTTCATGTTACTACTCTGTGTGGGTCTGACTCCCCCCACGCAATGGGTTGGCTTTTGTGTGTGTCATTTTCCTATTGTAACCTGCAAATGGCTACAGGCGGGTGCATGTCCCACCTCTTCTAAAAAGGTTCACTCGCACAGCATTTGCCTCGGGAGCGAGCAGCGGCTTCTTGTTCATTCATTTATTTAGGCTTGTCTTTAAATTGCCTCGGCTCGTGTTTGGAATGTTGGGGCATATTACCAACAACTAGCGATAATTTTTGTCTCTAACTTTTTTAGAGACAAAAATTATCGCCGCACATCGGCGATTTTTATCGCAGATAAACCTTGCTATTAACAAGGTTTATCGCAAATGCGATAAAAAACGGCCGAAATGCATGAATATCGCTGAAAAGTCAGCGATATTCATGCATTATCGAGCAAATGCTCTTAGCCATGTTATCCACCTCCCATTGGATAACATGGCTAAGAACTGCTCAGGGCAGGTGTTAGCTTTTGGAGATATTCGCGCTTAGCGCGAATATCTCCAAAAGTTGGTAATAGGAGATATCAATGTTAGGGACTGTTTCCAGTCGCTAACATCTTGGCACGCCCACTTTGCATGTCATTAGTGATAAATATCACTGACATGCAAAGCAAGGCCCAAGATGGTCGCTATCTCCTATTAGCTGTCACTAACTGGTGTTAGCGACAGCTTGGTAATAGGGAGATAATTTTATCTCCGCTTTCTTGGATTTTAAAGCCAAAAAAGCGGAGATAAACCCCCTTGATAATATGCCCCACTGTTCTTTTCAATTGACGGTGCTTTCAGTTTTGAGAAACACATGGGATTCGCGCACAGATGTTGCCATTACATTAGAAATACACAGCATTCCCCTGTTGTCTGCGTCTTTGTTTCCCCATGTGTTCAAGGGCTCCTATATTGTGTGTGTTTGAGTCTCTTTTAACAAGTTCGTTTATCTGTTACTATGTTATATTATCAGCTAAAAAGTGATGTATTGTCACGCAAAAGAGGACGGAGCTAAGATTTAAAGTTGCCATTGTGGCTCAAGTTTGTGAGGCATTGTGTTTACCTTTGCCGTATTGTGTGTTGCTGCTTAGAGGGCACACAGATCCAAACATTAATTTCTCTTCTGATCAGCAGACTTTTGGATACTGTTAAGAGTACAGCTCTAGTCAGACTTTTCATTTCTCGGCAGCGGGGTCTTTTTTTTTTAATTGGTCAATCCGCTGTTTCAAAATATCCATAATTACGGAGCAAGTCCTTCTCGTGTCAATGCCCCTCCAGCAGGTCTTCATTCCCCCACTGTGCCCTCTGCAAACATGAAGGAAAAAAACGAGGGTCATCGAGTGAAGTAGTGTGGCTCACTGGTAAGAGGCAGCAGACCTGAGAGCAGAGGACGGCCCGGGACCAGGGTTCGATTCCCGGCGCGGCAGGTTTCTGGACCAGGGTCAGCGTACTCGATAATTCTCTCGCCTCGGTGCCCACTCTGATCAGCGATCACACTCGGCAACTCTGGGCATTAGCTTGCCTCATCTTCACTAACGGCCCCACCAGACCGCCGGGGATGCCTGGTCTCACCCTGGAGATACCCATTAAGGGACCATCTCTCAGGGAAGCCAGGAAGGGTTTCGCAGCGGTCGAAGTGCCTTGGGACCCTACGGGTAAGTAGTGCGCTATATAAATGCCTATACATACATACATACATACATCTCGCCCTTGCTCTCTCCATCTTGTTTTCAAATGTGGTTGTTCAGGCTTATGTGACAATGTCTGAGTAGCTTGTGGTAAGTAAATAACGTGCTGCAGCCTGTGTTTGCTTTTGGAAGCAGTTTTAGCAGAAAATGAACGTTCTTTTGGCCAACAGAGTTTTGCTACCACTGGGACTTTAAGTTTCACAGATTCTGCTAGTACTCTGCATGGACTGTAGTTGCTTTGCTGTAAATATAAGATATTGCTGTGAAGCAGTGGGTTGTTATGATGCTGCCTGAAGTTCCTAGCTCTACTGTTTACTCACTGACTGCTCTGGGGTATGCCCTCACTCATTGTGGTCCCTGCATGTTGGGGGAACGCTGGCATAGGCACTCTTCTCGGTACAGCTGGGTTAGGCAGTTTCTATTATTCCTACCACCTTGTCTGGTCTTTTGACAGTGTTCTGTCTGTCCTCGGTGCCTGTTACATACATACATACGTTGCTGTCCTTGCAATGCACCATTTTCACTACCCTCTACCCATCCTCATTCACCCCACACACTCACTGTCCTACACTTTGTTGGTTGCTATATTATACCATACCATGTCCCTACAGACAACCACTGAGAAAGAAATGTACTCCTGTTCGCATACCTGCCACCGTCCCTACACTCAACCACCGTCCTTATGATCTGCTACTCTCCCTAAACCCAACCACTGTCCATGCACTTTACCTGTGTCCTCTCACTGTAGTCTTCTCCACATAGCCATTTGTTCTGGGGGACAGCTTGGATCCCTTCCATTGCTTACCATTTGTTGGCTACAGCATTCCTCTTCTTTGCAGCCACCTTAATTGTCAAGTGCTGGCCAAAAGCAATTTCCTTTCTGTGGGGCAGGGAACAAGCACAGATTAATCAAACTTAATCTGTGCCAGTTTACTGCTCCCGACAGTAATTTAGGTACTATTTCTTTCCACTCACACTGCCTGCAGCTCCATCCAAAATATTTGTTGTTAAAAGAGAAGCTCTTTTGCACCAGTGTGTTTGTTGGGAGCGGTCTCTCTCCTGTACTTCTCTCCTCATCCGTTTTTTTTCCCACTGCTCTCCTTGTTGTGCTCACCTTTGTGATCTTCCCATTATCCCTCGGCAGTGGTATACTTGAAGTGCTGGACCAGCCCTTTATAATTGTGTTGATTCCTTTTTTTCCTCTGGCCTTTCAAGGTTACAGGGAGTATAGATTGGTGTACATTTCTGGTCGAACCTAGGCAGCGCTTGCTCTTTCCTTCCACCCACCCTCTCTTTTCTTTTTCTCCTCTCTATGCCCTCCAGTCCCTGTGTCTTCTCTCCCTTGTGTGTTTCTTTCTTCCTACCCCCCATTCGCCACTCCCACCCAATCCCCAAAGGCAAAAGCTCGCCAATGGGTGAGACCTATTGGCTTTAGCAATACTTGTTAATATTTGTGTTATCCCTAATCTTGGCCCTAAAAAACCCAGAAGACTGGCTTCATGGACTTTGAAAGTAGGACAAGATGGTATAAGTTTTACATTGTCCGGTAGTGACAAGCCCCTAAAGTTGTATTTTACTATGGTAAGGCCTATATCTTCCATTGAATACCATTGGGTCTCCTTATTACAATTAATAAGTGCTAATTTTGCATTGAAAGCAGGGCAGGTAGGGATCGTGTGTTTAGACTCAAATTAATTGTAATTTAAAACCCTCTTTAATGGTACCACAATTCTGAGTCACAATTTTGAAAATTACACTATTAGCATTTTCCTACCCTAACTATTTGTCCCTTCTGCAAGTGTCCTGTGTCACATGGCTGTTAATGGCTTCGATTTAGGAGTGTGTTTATTCCTCCCATGCAGTGATAAACAGGGGGCTAGATGTGGGTACAATGGGCCCCCCTAACAGGATGTTTAGGAGTGGAGCGGTGTCCTGCTCCACTTGCATGTCAAAGGGCTTGCCTCCAGCACACACAAAGTAACCTGATACTAGCTTTTAGTCATCCCAGATTTCTTGGAGAAGAACTTTAATAAACAGATCCGGGGTCTGGCACCAGTTATAAACTATTCTCACTCCTAGTCCTGTGAAAGAATTTAGATGGACTGCCCTGATACCAAAAGGACTGCCTTGCTGCCTGACGGACTGCCTTGCTGTTTGAAGGACTTTCTTTCGGCTTCAAGGAGATAAGGGACCATTTTCTTGCAGACAGAGCCACCAGAAGTGACCACCGGGGATAGTTGGCTTGCCTCCTGAGTGAACTACAGGGACACAACAGGCACCTGAGGCATTGAACCCTGTTGCTGGCCTCTGCTACAGTTAGCTCCCACCCCCAAGTTGTGCCTCTCAGGTCTGGACCCTTGGCAGTGGTGATAGTGATCATTCTCCAAAAGCTGGGACTTGGAAAGTATTCCAACAAAAACTTCCTGGAGAACCGACAGAAGACCAGGACTCTACCTGCCAACCAATCCACCTAAGGTGCATCACCAGTCAGCTTGACTTTGTTGTAGCTCCTGTTATGTTCGTCTCACAACAACAAATCTTGTTTAGCTGGTATCCAGCCTCATGGAAAACTTTTCCGCTGCAGGCTAAAGCTTTGCCCCGCTGGAGAATTCAACTTCCAAAATGTTTTCTTAGTGTGAAGGTAAAAATCTTCACCGGGCTTGATGAAAACTGGCTCCTCATCGACTACAAAGACCTCCTTGGCCTGGACATCCATAATTTCATGCTTTGAGCTTTTTCCTGTCATCACTGGTGGCTTCACTGAGTCTTTGTCAAATTGCTCCCTGGTGTTGACAGCTCCTCCTTGGACACAGCCTACTGCCTTGGCCCGCTGAACTCTATCTTCTCCCAAAAATGTCTTCTGAAATTGTTTTAAGTCCAAAGGTAAGCTTACACCAATCACTCACTCGTATCGACCCATACTCCTTCATGGTCAGCACCACCGCAGCACCGCCATGCTCCATAGCCTCTCAGACTCCAGACTAGCACCCCTAAAAGGCATCCTATATGACACAGCCCACCTCATCCAGAACCTGAAGACATATGATCACATCACCCCCATCCTCATAGAACTCCATTTGCTCCTCTTGCCAATCCACATGATCTTCAAAACCAGACCCAAAACCAACTGTATCATTTACAAAGCCATCACGTTCAACACCTTCATTTATCTTGCAGGTATGCTCACCATCTCTGGTTCTTATCGGCACACCTACAGCCAAGTCTCCATCAGACTGCCGACTAAGAAGAGTACAAAATGAAAGGAAAGCAGGTCTTTTCCATCTACACACCCACAATTTGGAACATCATCACTGAATCCATCAGGACTGCCCCAATGCTGTTTAAATTTAGGAATGAGTTAAAGGACACTGCATCTCAAGGGATTAACAGTCACCAAACCAGCCTCATCTCCTGCCACTCGTTGAACATTCATTGACCTTACATTTGTCTTCAATACCTTATGGACAGGTTTGCACTATAAAAAAATACCGCAAATATAAATGTTTGCACATACTTTAGATAACGGAGGAGAAAAGGAGAAAATAGAAAAGCATGAAAATAGAAATAAAGAGATGTGGAGATTATGAATGCAATTGGTGAGGAGTGAGGCTTGAGAAGGAGGGAACATCGCAGCAGGAAAGAGTAAGAAGGAAAAGGGAATGGGAAGGCGGCACATGAGGAAACTGGATGCTTAAAATGAGAGGAAGATCACTATCAGGGTAGTGAGGCTGGAGTTCAGAAGAATGAAGTGACTTGCAAAAGAGTGCAGTGAGCTCAGGGAATGAAGATGTAGACTCAGGGATAGAAGGTAAACAGGAATCAGGGGACGTGAGATGAGGAATAGGCAGAGAAAGAAAGGTGGTAGGAGTTATATATGAGGAATAGTGTGAAACCAATAAAAAAAAGGAAGGGCAGAATAGGAGCAATTGCTGGGGCTTTAAGCGAATATTAAAGGGGGGAGAGAGAAAACAAAGGGGTAAAGACTTCAAAGGGATGTAGAGACCTTGCAATGATGGGTACATGATAGTGACTAGTTCTGATACAGTTTACATAGGTGGGATTGTAGCCTTTTTGTAGAATGCTGGGAGGTCTATCAAGCATCTTAGTTCAACTTCTTTCGAGTTCCAAATGTAGTTGGTTGCTCTGGGTAAAAAGTGTGTGACAGCTGTATCAATTTCTGTTTTTTTTTGGGTTCCAGTGTTTGACAATTCAATACTTCTAAGCTAATTATGGTAACCAGAGAAGTTGAGGGAAGAGCACAATGACGTTGATAAACCTAGCTCTTGATCTGACCTCCACCCCATAATCCTCTGTGACCTCCACCACCAGTGCGAATGGGCACTCCATTCCTGAAGTTGACCTATGGCATTGATGTTCCTTCCTCTTCAGATGCAGATGTGCTCCTTCCCAGATTCAGATCTGTCCTCCATCACAGGTTCAGATATGCCCTTCATCTAAGGTGCTATTCCCTGTGTCAGTATGGCTTCAAATTTTATTACTGATGACTGTAAACACTAGAGGGCAGATAACACCAATCCAGCGCACAGTGCCAGCCCGAGATAGAAACACCCTCCTTGTCCAGGACAGGATCACAGAAGCACAGCAGTGAGAGATGGAGCTGCGATTTAGAGTCTGTGATTCTGCCTACTAGCCGACTGATTAGATTTGCAAAAGAGGTAAAACGATCTCCGTAGGCAAGTGCAGTGTGAGTCTCCAGTTGCAGGAGGGATATTTGGAAGGTCCACAGGAACACTTTGCCCCCTCCACATGGGCACATTTGGGAAGCACATTAAATGTCTGCTCTGTCTTATGTGAAGCACAGTTATTGTGCTTCTCAACAACCTCTTCGCCCCAACTCATTTTGGTAATAAAACTCATATTCAAGGGTAAAGGTATTCCCTCATTTGCATTGGGCCATGAGGGAACAGGTCTTTCAATTTCTATTTGCAAAAATGTGCAGCTGCAGAATGCATATTCAGAAGAAACGGTACCAGAGACTACATGCCTTCTGAAGCATGGAAGTGCCCCCCAAGTGCAACAAAGAGATCCATATGCTTTCTGTACCCTGGCGTCATTATGAAATATAGCCATAGGGTTGATGTATCCGCTACTCTAGGTATCAATTTGTCCTTACTCAAAGGTACTGATCTCTCCTCCAGCTCCCGTACTGGTGTGCTCTCCACATTTGATGCTGATGTATTCTTTGGTTGTTTGTGGTTTGATAAAAAACTTTGTAGATTACATTATATCAGAAAATACATGTCATAAACCATTTCAACTGAACTGTTAATATTCAATGGCTTTACCATTTAGGGGCTGATTATGATGCAGGACGTTATGGCTCCGACCGACGGTCAGAGCCTTCAGAGCTGCATCGAAAGTCGGCCCAGCGGTTTACTTTCCGACCACCTAATTATGATCTATTAGGAGCCTGTCGCCTAGTCAGGTGCTGGCCAGTGATCTCAAAGGCAGGCCCTTCACCCCTTGAGGTTACGATGCACGGTTTCCGGCATGGTTTCCATGCTGGCCTGTCCGATATGGAAACAATGTCGGAAAGCGTATTTGAGTGCCCCCAGCAGGGCCCAGTTGTGCTGTTGGCATCCTGCTGGGGGCCGAGGGGGCACCTATGGGACCCCATTGTTGATCACTGCCCCGGGGTGCAGGGATGAACTGCACCTCCTTTTACTCAATGGGAGATTGTGTTACGGACGGTGTACAGCCATACTAAGATCTCACATTGAGACAAGGGAGCATTATGCACCATATTTCATCCTGAGCCCCCCCTCTTCTAAATTTGGAGAAAAAAAAACATCCAGGGTGTGGGAATCATTAGGGTTTGCAGTTTTTCGATTCATTGTTTTCAGAAACAAACCACTGTTCTAAAAACAGAAAAAGTTTAAAAGTTCAGAGGGCAGCCGTAAAATCCGACAGCAATCATCCACTGAACTTTTGTACTTAGAACGACCATCACGCTGGTTGCTTTCAAAATACAGAGATGTCCGGTGGGCCAGGAGTTAGCTCTAAATTTAGCATAGCCCGTCAGGGTACCGGAGATAATGTTCTCTGCCACCCTGACAGACACAGTACCATCCGCCAAAGACCACCTCAGACCGCATTTCCTTTGTACTTGAAGAGCTAATGAATTTTGACCCTTCACCTGATGCATTTTTGGCCGAGCCTGGAATGCAAAGCTGCATGAATTATTTATCATTTGCCATTCTTTTGCAACAAAAGTGAACAAATACATATTGTGCACTTTTACTTTGACATTGTTTACTTCCGATTACATTTTAAAACATTTTTTTTATTGACAACACATCAGTACAAAGCAGCAACCAAAGTAGGTACAAAAAAGAAGGAGATATGGCACATACAAAATAAATAATGAATACAAAACTAGTCAACATTTACCAGCAACATTCATATATATCATCAAGAAATGAGCACTCATAAACATCGGAAGATAGCGGGCCCTACAGAACCCCAGGTTTATATATCCATATAGGTCATCACTGAGTCCCAAATTTGACGCCTTAGTTTCATTTTCCGCCTGCCTTTGAGAGCATACAAACTATACTCCATGTTAAAAGTAGCAAGAAACCTAGCCCTACATGTTTCAAATGAAGGGTCGTCTTTTTGCAACCAATTAGATGCAATGCAGAGTCTGACCAGGGCTAAGGCTAAGAAAATAATTAAACTGATTTGCTAGATACCGTGTCTGCTGTTACACCCATCTCCACTCCCATCAAAATCTAAATGGCTGACATATGTACAGGCTCGCCCAAGATTTCAGTTAGAAATTTATCCAAATGTTCGTATAGCCTGCTTAACTGCAGACATGAGTAAAAAACATGAACCACATCATCCGCATGAAGACCACACCGAAAACATTTTCCCTCATGCCCACCCCCCATTTAACAATTTTATCAGGTGCAAAATATAGATTGAAGATCGTTTTATAATGTTGAGAATGAAGATTGACAGACATAAAAAGTCGCCATGCCAAATCAATAGAAGTCTCCAATTGTGTACCCTGACATCCTAATCTATTGTTCCATTTACAGCTTTGAGCTGCCAGGTCAGTAGGCATCGTGTCGAGCATTAGGGTATAAAGTGTCCCAATTCTTGCCCCTTTCCTTACTGCTTCAATAAGGGGATTAGGTTGAATATTCCAACGGGCTCTCAGTAAACAATCCCGGACCTGTAGGTAATTAACAAAATCACCCCCGTGAGAGCTGGTATTGCTCCTTAAGCTGCTCAAAAGATTTGAGCCCACTAACCGTATATAGATCACCAATCATACAGAGCCCTTTAGCCCGTCAGTTATATACAACCGGATCCCAGAATGTAATTGGGAGAAACGTAGATGATATTAGTGGGGTATACCAAGAAACACGTTCTACCTCGAACATCTTCTTAACCACTTTCCATACTTTATAGTTTCAAGTTTCAAGTTTCAACTTTATAGGCGGCTATGATGGTCTTAAATCTCGTGCGCTTAAAATAGCTCCAGTCTGTATTCAAAAACAGACTATTTTTTGCCTCGCTCCCGAGCAACATTTGATATATAGCAGGAAACTCAGCCCTATCTGTTGGTCCTACCCCAGTAAACAATATGTTCATATGTTGCAACATGCACGCTAAATAATATAAGGTAAAATCATGAACAACCCACCCACCTTGTGCCTTTGGCAGGAGCATATATCGCATTGCCCTTCGCGCTTTGCCTCGTGCCCATATAAATCTCGCACAGATAGATTGTAATTGTGCTAGACTGGCACGAGCTATCTCGAGGGGAACACATCTAAAGAAGTATAACATTTTCGTTAAGAACAGCATCTTTAACACATTACATCCGCCTACCAAAGACAAATGTAGGCATTCACATTGGTCCAACTGTCTGCGAACCCCAGCCACCAGCTTCCCCCAATTTGACTGAACCAGCGCAGGCAAAGAGGCCCTTAACTCAATCCCCAAGTAAGTCACCTCTTGTACCACCCTTTGATCAGCATATGACCCTGTGTTGATACATAAGATTTGTGTTTTAGATGAGTTCAGCTTGTAACCCGATACTGCCCCATACTCTGCAGCAAGTAGCTATATTTCATGCATTGCCACTGCTGGATTAGGGGACACCACAGCTACATCATCAGCATATGCGAGGACACAGTATTGTTGCTGCTGCAGCGTTACTGACTG
This sequence comes from Lissotriton vulgaris, assembly GCF_964263255.1. Classification (NCBI taxonomy): domain Eukaryota; kingdom Metazoa; phylum Chordata; class Amphibia; order Caudata; family Salamandridae; genus Lissotriton; species Lissotriton vulgaris. The sequence goes on from NC_141695.1 coordinate 563,187,466, forward strand.
GATTCAGGGGTTACGTTCCATCATTTTTAAAAATGGATCTATATATAGTGAAAATAACAATGGGGAGCAGGGACAGCCCTGTCTAGTCCCACACATGATGTACACCGGCTTAGATTTGAGCCCCATTGTACAGATCTTAGCGACAGGCTGATGATATAGAGTCTGGAGAGGAGTGATAAATTGTTGCCTAAACCCACGTCATCGCATAACATCCCATAAGAATCCCCATGAAACGCGATCGAAAGCCTTCTCAACATCGAGTAAAATGAGGCTGAGCGCATCGCCGCTGGTATTGGCATAGTCAAGCAGTGTTGTTACCCTGTTAACATGATTCATTGTACCCAGTTTTGGAATAAATCCATGTTGTCTCACCGACACCAGTGGAGTTATGACTTCAGCCAGTCTCTTTGCCAAGATTTTCGAGTATATTTTCCTGTCCGCTTTTAACAAAGAAATTGGACGGTATGATGCCGGCAGCTCAGGCAGGTTATCCTTCTTCCTAAACACAACTATGCTAGCCTCATCCCACGACATAGGTTGCAGACCAATCTGAGCACTTCTGAATGCAGCTAACATGTCCGCCTGTATAACTTCAAAGAAGGCTTTATAAATCTCCAATGGGAGTTTATCAGGTCCTGCCGCCTTCCCGGCAGCTAGCTCACTTATAGCTGTCTGGTTTTAGCTCAGTTAAAGTTATGGGGTCCTCCAGCTTCTCCGCCTCTGCCTCTCCCAGGTCTTGCTCGCAAAAGTGCTGTAAAAGTAAATCACCTTTTTGACAATCATTCTGTTCGCCGGTATATAGATTTACATAAAAGTCTCTAAATACCTCCAATATACCATTTTCATCTTCCACAGACCTCCCACTGGAGTCAAGAATAGCATTAATCCTATGAGAAACTTCCTTGGATCTTAATTTTTGGGCGAGGCACCTGCCACTAGCCTCCCCTTACTCATAGTTTAGTTGGTGCTTAATAAAATATCTCTTAGCTGTCGCTTGGCTCCAATAAATATTTATTTTTGCCTTACACCTGGCTACTTCTGTAGTCAGCTCTCCAATATTGATACCAACGTGTATGCCCCGTGTAAGTCGTTCTTCAGCTAATGTAAGATCCTGGCATAGTTCCTGCAGTTTTAACCCCTGTTGTTTTTGCATGAATAACCCGAAGCTGAGAACTTCCCCCTAAATGCAGCTTTAAAAGCATCCCAGACGATCCTAGTATCCGCGCTACCCTGATTGATACGGAAAAAGGTCGCGATCCATTTCTTCATATGAGATATAAAATTATGATCAAGCAGTAGTTTCCGATCAAAGGAAAACCTACAAAACTTAACTGCTACCCCTATAGATGAAAGAGTTAGCACTACCGGACCATGATCAGAGGTGATCCTTGGATACACCTGTATTCGGGCATCTTTCAACAGAAGGACAGGAAAAAAAAGTGTATCCAGGGTCACTCCCCCGTAGTGCGGACCATGCATCTACCACACCATGCGCTGGTACCAAAGATTGCAGCGCCTTAACACTTTCGGTTTTCTCCCAGTATACCTATGCCTATCATTCCCCAGGGAATTGGGCGGGAGATTTATATTTAAATGACCAGCGATGATTACTGGAGTTGGCCATAGTGCAAGCTCGACATTCAAGAAGTCTAAAAGTGCTGCCTCATCTAGATTGGAGCCATATATAGAACACAACGTAAATTTCGATGAGCCAGCAGCACACTCCACTACTGCCCATCTCCCAAGTCTACCTGTCAATGTCCTTCCCGTAGTAACAGTCTGTTTTTAAACCAGTATTGCAACGCCCCTTGTTGTACATGCCTGTTTAGTGCAAGCAGCCAAAGTGTACCCGAGCTCCGACAGTACTTTTCTATTAGCCCATGCAATGTGAGTCTCCTGGAGACACATCACATCGCACCGAAGTATCTGTACCTCATATGCCACCCACTGCCTTTTACCAAGATGGTTCAGTCCCCTCAGATTCAGCCCTTAGCCGCCATCTATCTTTATTACAAAAAAGAGTAATAGAAGCATGTGCCTGCCATATCTAACTGTCTTACAAACAACAAAAATGTACTCATGTATTGCTTTTACTTTTGTCCCCAAAAATCGGGGTGCACAAAAAATTTGCACCCCTTTCCTGGCCGTCGCCTATCCGGCCGGGCCAAATCATATATTGCCTCACGCAGCAGATAATTATTAAGGCATATCAGAATCGGCCGCGGCTGCACATTTCCGTCTCCACTATGTCCCCCTGTTCTTCTCAGCTGAGCAAAAGGAAACTGATGCGCTCTAATAACCTCAGTCTCCCAATGCCAATCCTTCAGATCAGGGAAGGCCTCCTTAAACATATCAACAATAAATTGTCGTGCATCCTGTCCTTCTTTCAATTTGGGTATACCCAACACGCGAAGGTTATTGCGCCTTGACCGATTCTCAAGATCTGTTAACTTCCAGTCCACACCTGTTTTAGTCTTTTTCAGTACATCAATGGCTGCCTGATGTTTAACCAGAGAGTCCTCTGCGCCTGAAATACGCTCTTCAACCTCCACCACCCTGGTAGTTATTTCTGCACAAGACTTCTCGATCCATCATACAGTATTTTGCAGTTTACGTAAGGCCCCCTGTGTTTGCAAGCCTTCAGCCTTTGTCTCAGCCCTGTGAGCCATAATGATCTTATAGATTGTATCCAAAGTAACCATACCATGTTCATCTTCCGGTTTGACCATACTAGGTACAGCAGCTTGCATAGGTGATATACTGTCCCATCTAAGCTGTTCAACAGGATTCGACAACTCATGCTGCGGCTGTGCCCCAGGGTCATGATTTTTCTGCACAGTCTCCTGGTTCCAGAATTGCTATACACAAGAATCGTCGTATTCATCCTGTATTTCACCCCAGTCCCCGACAGTACTGGCGTTATCATTTTCATTATCGTTTCCGGATATCAGTTATAAGTCAGACATGGAGTAGAATTTACCCCCCGAGCCGACGGATTCTACATCAATCCCTTTATCCAAGAGACTGCCTCCACTACAGTCTGAGGTTAAGCTGGCTATCATATCTTTGACCAAACTGGGTAGCCCACTACTAGTAAGACCCCCGCAGTCTCAGAAGGTCCTGATACAGGTATTTCAATGAGGTTAGCATCAGATGCGCCAGTGATTTTCGATGGTAAGGCCACTAGTGTACTATTGATGACAGCTCCACCTGCTGGTGAAGCTGGTACTCGATTTACCAGAGTCGGGTCTGCATCTGACCTAACTTTTACAGTAATTTATTTGTGGAAAATTGCCGGCACAGTTAAATTTCTTCCCAGGGTATCTTGCAGAGATTTTTTATTCAGTCCCGAGCCCCCTGTATCCATGTGCTCCCCAGCACCAGTGCCTGGAGAATCGCGTACCTGTTCAGGTTGCTTCCATCTAGCTGTGCCTTTGCTGTTGCCGTTTCCGGGGCCATTGCGGCCCCTGGGGTGTTCGCCTGAGAGGACGGCAGGCAGAGGGCTAGGTCAAGGGGTGGGGTCTTAGGGGGTGGGTGGATAGGAGGCTACTTAAAGGGACAGAAGGGGAAGGACTTCCTCTTCCTGTCCCCAGTGCTTCAGGGAATAGGTTTAGCTTTGTGTTGTGGGATTAGCGTTGCGTGTGTGCCTAGCTCAGTTCGTGAAGCGGAGTCGGATTTCGCGTAGTGGTTGCCACTGGTGCCCTGGTGCGCGACAAGGCAGGGTACGGAGCATGCAAATTCCCCATTGCGGACGGACGTTTGCCACAGCAGAGTGACGATGAGTACACCTGACGCAGAGGCGGTGTGGGCGGCATTGTTGGTGCTTGGCCGGGACGGGAGGGACGATCTCCTCCGACCCGGCGTCCTGGATCAGGCGTGGGTCGGGATGACCCGACCGCCTCGGTCCGCTTCGGTCCGCTTCGGTGGGTGTGGCAGCGTTTGTCGCCGCGTGCATCGACGAGCCCATGAAGGTCCGTGGAGGTATGTCGGGGCGAGGGAGGGGGAAGGGGAAGAAACAACAGGAGCCTCCCAAGCGTGGAGGGAGCCCGCGGAGTCTCCCTGCGGGCCTGGAAGGGAGTGGTGAGATGTCGGGTGGGCTGGCAGTCGAGGGGGGGGTGATGTGACTCTGCACCAGCATAGCGGGGCCTCTGGGCGGGGCCAGGTTAATCCTGCCTCACCGATTGGGGGGGCCGAGTGGCGATGAGATTTTGGTGTCTTACGGGGACAGTGGAGACAGTGATGCCAGCGGGGGGGAGGACCTGGGTGAATGGGAGGTTTCGGTGGGGGAGGAATTTGCCCTCACATTGTCGGGAGGGGAGTCGTGGGCTGAAGAAGAGGCCCCTATCCTTGAACATCCGATGGACCTGTCTGGATGCAAGAAGGGGTTGGTCAGGGCACATGGGTCCAAGGGCAAGGGCCCCTTGAGGCCCCAACAGCAGGCGAGGACAGGGCAAGCATCGGGGAGCCCCCCGGCTCCCGCGCCTGAGCATGTGGACGTAGGAGACCTTGAAGGCAAGTGCCCATGGTACGCAAGGTGGGATCTCATGACGGAGGAGGAGAGGGCCCGCGACCAGCGGCGCATTGTAGAGGAGTCTGAGAGGGAATGGCTGCGTTTGTGCGCGGGCAGGGAGGCGAAGGCGGGTGGGGTGCCTAGGGGCAAAGGGGCCCCGGCGCCCGCGCGCGGCAGGGGTGCAGCTAGTGCCAGGGGTAGGGGCGCTCCTGGGCCCCTGGGAGAGTGGGTCTGGGTTGAGGGGTCAGGGACTGCCTTGGCGGCGCAGAGACCTGGTGGCATTGGGGCCTCCCCGGGCGCATACGGCTCGGGGGGGGTGGGTGCAAGCCAGCAGGGGCAGCTGGCAGAGGCCGGGGTGGGCCGGCGGGGCACAAGACAGCCTCCAAACGCTGGGACGAATCAGCAGGGGGGTCTGCGGCGGCCTGCTCTCCACCGAGGGAGCGCGCCCCAGCGAGGCTGGAGTGCGAGTTTGTGCCTGGAGTGCAAGGGAAAGGTGCGAAGAGAGTTGTGACTGAGGTGCGTGAGTTTGACTTTCCGGTCATGGATGAGGAGATGTTGGACTATTGTGATGAGGAGGATGAGTTGGAAGAGGGTGAAGTGTGTGAGCATGAGAGTTGGGGGATGGGCAGAGCGGCAACCAGTAGGTTTGGTGTTTTGCAGGAAACACGAGATGGCGTCGGCCGGGCCATCGTGGGGAGTGTGAAGCCGGCGGAGACGCGGCAGACGGAGCGGGACACCCCAGCAACTTTAAAAGGTGAGGGCGCCTGGTGGGATGCTTGGGGGGATGGGTCAAAAGGGGGCAGGAAGAAGGCCTGCAGGTCAGTGGGTGTTGGGGATGGGTCTGTGAGGGAGGCCGGACCATCGGGTGAGGTGGGGCCTATTCCTCTGGATGGTAAGAAACAGGTGGTGGCGGCAAGTGCGCAGACTGATAAAATTGACAGACAGGGGGGTAGAAGGATGGTGCTGAGAAGTTGTGGAAGAAACTACCGTACATGGGTTTGGCGATGCCTCTCGGGTCGCATTTGTCTGAGAAGACGAGGGCGAGGATTTGGCGGCACGAGTATGTGGATGTGTTTAAACTCCTGCACAGGGAAATTCAGGCGAAGGAAGGGTCGAAAGAGGAGGAGTGGGAGTTGACCCATCGGCCGAGAGTGCCGTGATGATGGAGAATTGGACGTCGGCTTTTTTGATCTATGCAAGCATCTATTGCAAGAAGCACGTGGATCGGGCGATTGCGTTGTTTAAGTATATGGATGTGATCAGGAAGGCACAGTTGCATTTCGGGGGTTTCACCTGGTTGAGTTACGACGAGGGCGGATCAGTGTTAACCCGGACAAACCATGGGGGGATGTGGACCAGGAGCTCTGGGTTCAGTGGATGTCTTTGACGCAGGCGGCGGCGCCTACGCACACGGCGAGTGGCCTTCCGGTTACCTATCGGTCTTTTCAGCCGCGTCCTGCCCAGTCTGGGGCGGGTGCTCAAGGTGGTGCCGGAGGGCAGGGGGCGCAGGCAGTGTGGTCTGGGACTACGGGACAGCAGTACAAGCCGGCACCCTCTGGGGCATTCTGGGGTTTCAACAAAGGTTTCTGCAATCGACCGGCCTGTAAGTTTAAACACGAGTGATCAAAGTGTGGGGGACGTCATGCGGTCTTGCAGTGTCTCACATTGGCCACGCCCTCAGAACAGTTGAAGCTTGCACAAGGCAGGGGACAGGCTGGGCCGAAGGGCCCATACTCCGGTTAAGGTGGAGGCCATTGGTCCATGGCTCTCCCGGTACCCTGATAGAGAGGCCGCGTCGAGGTTATACTGGGGCTTTGTGGAAGGTTTTTGGATTGGCTATCAGGGTCCACGGGAGAGGCGTTGGGCGGAGAACTTGCGGTCGGCAAAGGAACTGCCGGAAGTGGTGACGCGCAAACTGGAAAAGGAGGTTTTGGAGGGCAGGATCGCAGGTCCTTTCGAGGAATGGCCGTTGCCGGATCTTATTGTCTCGCCTCTGGGGGTGGTGCCCAAGAAGGAGCCGGGCGAGTTCAGGTTGATACATCACCTGTCTTGGCCGGAGGGAGGTTCTGTGAATGATTTCATCACGGAGGAGGACTCCAGGGTCTTGTATGCGTCGGTAGATGATGCTGTGGGTCTGGTGAGGGCGGGTGGGAAGGGGGCAGAGCTGGCCAAATGTGATATCAAATCGGCCTTTCGCCTCCTACCCATTCATCCAGCGGATTTTGCATTGCTGGGGATGCAGTTTGATGGGTCCATCTTCGTTGACATGGTGTTGTCGATGGGTTGCACGATCTCTTGTTCTCTCTTCAAGACCTTCAGTTCCTTTTGGCAATGGGCCTTTGTGGACCGCAGTGGGCACCGGCTGGTGTCTTACTATCTTGATGACTTTCTGTTTGTTGGAGCGGGTCAGTCGGGTGCGTGTGGCGCAGCTTTTGGGCCAGTTTCAATCCTTGACCCGGGACTTTGGGGTGCCGCTGGCACCGGAGAAGACGGAGGGGCCCAGTTGTTGTCTGGCGTTTCTGGGGATTGAGCTGGACTCAGTGGCCTGGTAGGCGCGATTGCCGATACGGAAGGTGGATGAGATACAAGAGGTTCTGAAGGAAGTACTTGGTGCCCGGAAGATTGCGTTGAGGACGGTACAGCGTTTGCTGGGTTTGTTGAACATTGCTTGCAGGGTGGTGAGGGCATGGCCATGTCGGGGGCGGTTCTCCCTCACCACAGAGTCGGAGTCACGCTGGGGGTGCGAGCTGACCTTCGGGTCTGGCTGGTGTTCCTTGAGGACTTCAATGGCATTTCTCTGGATTTTGCTCGCGACAGGATGGTGTGGCAAGTGCAGCTCTACTCTGATGCGGCGGGGGCGGCAGGTTTCGGTGTTTTCTGGAACGGTCGTTGGTGCGCGGAGCAGTGGCCGTCTCACTGGTTGCGCCAGGGCAGGAATATCGCTTTTCGGGAATTCTTTCCCCTACTGGTGGCATTGTTGGTGTGGGGCCTGGAATTTTGGAACAGGTCGGTGCTTTTCCACGTGGATAACATGACAGTGGTTGACCTGGTGAACAATCAGAAGGCAAAAGACATGCGTGTGCTGCGCTTGCTGCGAACTTTCATGCTGCTGTGTTTGCGACTTAATGTGCTGTTTCGCGCGCAACATGTGCCTGGGGCGAGTAACGAAATTGCAGATGCGTTATCTCGTTCGCAGTGGCAGCGCTTCAGGAGGCTGGCGCCGGGAGCGGAGGCTTGCAAGACCAAGGTGCCGGAGGGTATCTGGGCCTGGGGGGAGTGAGAGTGGTGGGGTTGGTTGAAAATTCGATTGCTGAGTCCACTAGGAGGGCGTACAGGGTGAGATGGCCTGAGTTTGGGGCCTTTTTGGGTTGGAGGGAAGGTGCATGGAGGAAGCCCAAGGAGTAATGTGAGCGGGGAGTGGTTCGTTTTGTGCTGGGATGCATGGATAAGGGCCTATCTCAAAAGACGATCGCAGGCAAGTTGGCTGGGATTTCCTTTCACGGCATGGTTTACCTGGGTTTTGATCCGGCTAGGATGGATCTGCTGATTCGCATGTTAAAAGGTTGGGGTCGGTTGAGGGTCGATAGGGGAGGGTGGGGGAACGCCTCGTGAGGTGATTACATTTGCTTGTTGGTACAATTGCTGGGGGAATTACCTTTTTGCTGTTCGGATGCGGATGAGGTGACGTTGTTTCGTTTATGCATGGTGTGGTTGTTTTTTGGGGCGTTCAGGGTGTCTGAGTTGCTGGGCGCCAGGGGAGGGCCGGGTAGGATGTTTGTGGATGTAAGGTTGAATGGGTCGCGTCTGGGTATATGGCTGGGTCGTTCTAAGACGGATCAGGTTGGTCGGGGCAAGTGCGTGTGGCTGTTGGAGAGCGGTTGTGTGGTAGCGTGCCCGGTGCGTGAGTGGGGGGCTTTTTGTGGAATAGTGCGAAGGTCGGAAGGTGAGATTTTTGTGCATGTCTCGCTGAGACGTTTGACGGCTTTCCAATTGCTGGCAGTGCTGCGCATGGCATTAAGGAGGATTGGCAGGGATCCAGCACGTTTTGGCACGCACTCGTTTAGGATCGGGGCAGCTACTGCAGCGGCGGGTTTGGGTTGGCCGTGGGAGGAGATTCGGCGGATTGGTCGCTGGCGGTCTCGTTGCTGTGAACGCTGTGTGCGCAAGTGAAGCGTGGGGCGCGGGCTAGCCTTGGCGGCTGCGGTTGTGGTTATCATTTCATTTGTTGCTGTTGTAATAATCTCTTTCTCTTCGTAGGTTGTGTCCGGGGGCCAGGAGCCAAGATGGTTACCTGGATTGTGGGACTTTCGTTTGTACATTGGGCCTCGAAATATGTGGATAGGCAGGTGTACGGTCGTAGCCTGGGCCTAAGGAGTAGTCACCATGAAGTCCAATGGTGGGGCAGGAGTGGAATGCGCTGGGGAGAATTACTACCATGGCTTACAAAGAAAATTGTCCAGCTGGGCTGCCCGGACTTGCTTGTGATACATTTGGGGGAAAATGACCAGGGGCCTTATTTATGAAGGCCTTGCGTCAGTTTTGCGCCGCCGGTGCGTCACTTTTTGTGATGCACCAGCGGTGTAAAAAATGCGCCCTGTTGCGCCATATTTAAAAAGTGACGCATCTAGGTAGATGCGTCACTTTTTAAACCCCTGCGCCACATTATACCTGCGTCAGGTATAATGTATGCAGAGGGGGCGTTCCCCCGCAAAAAGCCTCGTAATAGTGACGCAGTGAAATCTATGAGATTTCACTGCGTCACTTTTAGGACGCTGTTGCGTCAAAATCTTGCGCCTGCCTCACAGCAGGGTTAAGACTGATGCAAGCCTTTTCACATGGGGCTTTCCCCATGTGAAAGGACGCATTGCTGTAGTTGCGTCACTTTTGTGACACACTCCAGCAATGCGTCACTTTTGCGCTTACAGATACGTCAGAAATACTGACGTATCTGTAACTCCTTGCGACATGATGCGCCATACATTAAATATGACGCATCAGGAATGTCGCAAGGAGTGCGCAGTGAAGAGTGACGCATCGCTGTTTTCACGCAGCGATGCGTCACTTTTCATAAATGAGGCCCCCTGTGAGACAATCTGGGGTGTCCTTGTTACACCTGATGCGACAGGATTTGGAAGTGATGAAGCGCAATCTGGCTGGTGCCTGTATTGTGTGGACCGAGTTCATACCACAACGGATCTGGAGGAGGGCTCTTAAGCCTGCGGCCATCGAACGGGCCCGCAGGAAGTTGAATAGGGCGATGAGACTCTTTTGTGCGGATCATGGACTTAAAGTGCTGGCTCATGGCGGGCTCAGGCTGGAGGAGCCACTTCTCTTTCGAGACAAAGGCGTGTACCTTTCGCACATGGGGAATGCATATTACCTTATGGAGTTGCGGGATCTGCTCAGCTTTCTTTGGAACGAGAGGATTTGGAGTAGACGTGATTGAGCGCGAAAGGTGCACGTTTGGTGGGGCAGGTAACCGCCCTCCGGGGGATCCCTGGGTGGCGTCCATGACGGGCAGAATCACCCTTCCGGGGAGGGGGTTAAAGGTGCACGATGGGGGTGTGCTAGATGGGAGTGCGATGGATGGAGATGCGGGAAGAGTTTGGAAGTGAAAGGGAATGGGAATTGTATACGTGGAGAGGTCGTGGTGTGAATTGGGAGTGCCCGGTGGAATACGTGTGTGGATGATGGTTGAAAGGCAGGATGTTTGGGGGGATTATTAACTGTTAAAGAGGTTATTGTTTGATTATGGTCTGTCATACCTGTCGAAATAAATGACCTTTTACGCAAACTGATGCGTGGAGTGGTTATTGCGCGATGCGGCCCCCGGGGAAAGCAGGTCGACAGACCAGTGTTTTCCCCGGGGTGTTCGCGCGGACGGCAGGCATAGGGCTAGGTCAAGGGGTGGGGTCTTAGGGGGTGGGGGGATAGGAGGCTACTTAAAGGGACAGAAGGGGAAGGACTTCCTCTTCCTGTCCCCAGTGCCTCAGGGAATAGGTTTAGCTTTGTCCACCCGCCCACCCTACAAACTGGTTCAGTAGACGGTGCGGAAGTTTTTGTGGACGAGTTTTCAGAGTGCCAGTTTAGGACAGGTTGACACAGGGAGGTTGCGTGTCAGGGAGGGGTGGGGCGTCCATGATGGGCAGAATCACCCTTCTGGGGAGGGGGTTACAGGTGCAGGATGGGGGTGTGCTAGATGGGAGTGCGATGGATGGAGATGCGGGAAGAGTTTGGAAGTCAAAGGGAATGGGAATGGTATACGTGGAGAGGTTGTGGTGTGAATTGGGAGTGCCCGGTGGAATACGTGTGTGGATGATGGTTGAAAGGCAGGATGTTTGGGGGGATTGTTAACTGTTATAGAGGTTATTGTTTGATTATAATCTGTCATACCTGTCCTAATAAATGGCCTTTTACGCAAACTGATGCGTGGAGTGGTTATTGCGCGATGACCCCTGGAGTAGTGACTGAAGTAGCAGCTGCCTCTTCATTTGCCACCGGGACGTTCCCGCCCTCTGCTACTGCAGCTCCTGCTGCACCGGCAGTCACGGCGACTGCGGCGGCAGCCCTGCAGTTTTTTGCCTCTCTTCCCTTCGGAGCCATCCTCTGTGATCGCTCAGACCAGCCAGGTTAAAGGGAGCAGAGCCGTTCACTGCTCTATGCACAGGTCTGTGTAACGGCGTGCTGCAGAGCGCGTCCCTAGCCTCCGCCTCCTCCGCCATGGACTCCGCTCTGCTCTGCACCGCTCCTCCTCGAAGGCAGGTAAGGTCGAGGACGCTGCTCACAGCTACAATTCGATGCAAAGCCACAATCCCTGGAGAGATGTCAACTGCTACAGTGGGGAGCTGCCAAAAATCTCAAATCCCGCCGACAACGTCCGACAGCATCCAACGCCCAGGTGTGAGCCACGGGAGAGCAGCGCACAAACGACTCACACGGCCCACGCTGCGGCCGCCATCTTGCCTCGAAAACCTTTCTTTTTTCAAAAAGGTCCCGGCTACATTAGGGCAGGCTCAAAATACAGAGATGTCCGGTGGGCCAGGAGTTAGCTCTAAATTTAGCATAGCCCGTCAGGGTACCGGAGGTAATGTTCTCTGCCACCCTGACAGACACAGTACCATCCGCCAAAGACCACCTCAGACCGCATTTCCTTTGTACTTGAAGAGCTAATGACTTTTGACCCTTCACCTGATGCATTTTTGGCCCAGCCTGGAATGCAAAGCTGCATGAAGTATTTATCATTTGTCATCTTTTTGCAACAAGAGTGAACACATACATATTGTGCGCTTTTACTTTGACATTGTTTACTTCCGATTACATTTTATGTTGCACTTTTAACCAAACAGCATGGATGCCATAGTCAGCATAACTTTGGGCACCTCTCGCTAAACAATTGCCTTCCCATGTTTACCAGGGCTCTCCCCAGGAAGATCAAGAAAAGAAAATTAAATATACCTTCCAAGTAGACCAGGCTCCCTTTTCTATTGCACTGGCTTCACTTGCCTTACGATGTTGTGACCCGCACCGCGTTCTTTGCCTCTTCCCCCAGCATTTTAACACCATAACAGTATTTACTGGCTTAGCCTTTCTGCCAACGTAAACCACCTAACGAGAGCAGCTTTTCTGATGTCTAGTTTTCTCGGAGCTTCTGCGGCAACATGATAAATTTAGCTCTCCTATCGATTCGCAGCAGCTGCCAGGGTGCTGCGTCAGGTGAAGATTTACACCAGAGATGTGCTTGTAGCAATGTTTTCGGGGTAGGTGCAACGCCGGAGATGTAAGTGCAGACAGAACGCTCAATGACCTGTCACCGCTCATTCTAAATCCGGTGCTGCTGTTATTTATGACTTTGCAGCACAGATTTTCATCCCCAGATTGAAGGCTGGCAGTAGATTTTCGAAAAGGAACTTAGTGATCAATTTACTCAGCAGTTCCCACAGATCAGCGCGCTCACTTGTTTTATTTATTTCACAAGAATGGAGAGAACATTTTCCATGGGAACCTGCTCCCATCTTCAATGTGGGTGTTTTGCACTGACTCCCCAGAAATTTGCTGTATACAAAACTCGGGCTGGGTGACCACCTGCTTCCAGTCCATAAAGGACAACGTTTCCACCATTGGACTTTAACTTAGAAGCAATTGCTATCAGATTTGTTTAAAGTTCAATAGAAGTAAAACAAGACTAAGGTTTCGATTAAGAGTTTGGTAGACTGGCCACTCCCTCACAAAGATATCGGGCTTATTTACAATTGCCATTTGGTGTAATGCACTTGTAATATGGCGGATGATATATTCCTCATGCGAGCGAGGAGTCACCGGTCAGCCAAACTCTGAACCAGGCCTTAAGACATCCAGAATGCGTTGGCTTGCACTATGAAACCAGGCCTGGAAAGTGAGTCGTGAAGACATTGAATTAGGTGGCCACCATACCAGATCTGCTTAGCAATTCACTGACGGCTGCCGAGCTTGCTGAGTTTTTGCAGTTAGTTGAAGTAGACCTAGTCCTGGGCTTCTGAATCTGGGAGGGCCATGAAGGTGTCTGGGGAACGAGGTGGGAAAAACATAAAGGTGATATTGAGTGATCCATTGAGAAAGCTTGTAGATCCATTTATTGCAGGTTATCATAGACGCAAAGTAATGAGGCAGGTACAGCGAAGAATAACATATGGTCTTGTTTGATCTACTCAAAGACCGAGCTACATACTTTTGAATGGGTTTGTTGAAAAAGATACAGGGGTCGCTTCACAAAGGCATTTTTGAGTATGTGAAGTAGTAAGCCCATATTATTACCGTAAATACTTTTTTAAATGCCTTTGTGAATTGGCACCAAAGCATTTCAAATGGAAACCGACTGGAGTATTCATGGACATATATACACAGGTAGCACACATAGAAAATGCAGTACCTTCTTAGAACTTTTATAAATAGGAAGTTGGACATTTCATGGCTGATTCACAAAAGCATTTATGAGTACGTTAAGTAGTACTCCTGTAATTCATGTACTCATAAATGCTTTTGTGAATCAGCACCACTATATTTTCTCATTAGGTTACCCTCTTAAGCCTCTCCTGTGCATTGCGTAGAATGACAGCAAGCTATTCTTCATTAAACTTGATATCAATTTGCAAGATTGGCTTGTTTATCTCATGTAAAAACAAAAATGTATACTGAATCACATGTTTTTATTGGTTTTATCCTCTTCTATGCTCATGACGAGCTCAGCTCGTCATGAGGCACAGTGCAGCTGCACTCATGACGAGCTGAGCTCGTCACGGCCGTTGGAACGTTGCACCTTGGGATAATTACCCCGCTGTGCGGAACGTTCAAAAAATGGGTGTGGTTGTGACGAGCTCCGCTCGCCATGATTGCAGCTGCACTGTGTCTCATGACGAGCCGAGCTCGTCACATGCACAGTGGTGCTGCGCGCGGCCCCCCTCCCCCCGCACAGCGAGGCGGAAACACACTGCAGCGAAGGGGTTAAGATATAGCAGTACCATTTAAACAAAACAATGTCATTAGTACAAGGCAGGAAATATTTAAGACATATTGTAATTGTAAATGTAATTGCATTTATATAGCACTTACTACCCCTGATGAGGCATCAAAGTGCTTTTTGAGCGAGTGGCACGCTACTTCGAAAGCCATAAAGGATTAGTGGTGAATTAGTATAGTGAAATATGAAAGTAATTTGAGTGGTGGCTATGATAGTCAGTTATTTGTATTAAAAAGGAAAGTAGAGGGATAGAAGAGGGAAAAGGTTTGCATTTTTATAGTGTCTTGCTACCCCTGTTGAGGTGCTGAAGTGCTTTTTCGGTGAGTAGCTCGCTACTCCGGAACCCATTAGGAATATATGGAATATATAGATTTAGTATAGTGAAATATGAAAGTAATTTGAGTGGCGGGTATGTTAGTCAGTTATTTTGATTGAAAAGGATCGTGGAGGGATATAGAAGAGGGAAAACGTTTGCATTTATATAGCACTTGCCACCCCTGCACAGTTGTTGAAGTGCTTTTTCTGCGAGTAGCACGCTACCCCAGAACCCCAATATGATTAGTGGGAATTAGTGTAGGGAAATATGCAATTAATATGAGTAGTGGACATGTTAGTCTTTTTTTGGATTGAAAAGGAATAGTGGAGGGATAAAAGAGGGAAGGGTCTAGAATTTTTTATTTTTGGGGGGTTATAGCTAGGAATTTTTACACACATAGACTAAAACGCACACACACTCTCTCCCTCTCTGTTTGGAAAGACTTAAAAAATACTGGCTATTTCACAACATAATATGCTTTCTCTCACTTAGTACCCTTACCAATGTGTATTCCTCTACCGTTCCACTGCCCTTTAATCCCCCCTCATGTACAGCTTCACATGTAATGTGTTTTAACAAGATGTCCCTGCGTGATTGTTGAGACATCTGAAGCTCATACCCTCCAAACTTACTTTCCTAGCTACGCTCCTTCTTCCTGTAAGATTGAGTGTGCACCGTCACCTGTGTGCCGGTTTGCCTGAGACTGAGTGCAAACACAAAGCTAGTTTAGAGCCAGTGTAGGAACTGGGAAAACCTGACCATTACTTTGACACTGGCAAAGAGCAGAGTATTTCTGTCAAAATGTGGAAACCTGCAATGAATGTTTATTAAGGCACAATCGAGATGTTTGTTCAATGGCCTTATGCAGACTGATCACTAAGGGGCATATGTATAAGCCGCTTCCGCACCACAACGTCATCTATATTGGCGTTGTGGTGGCGATAGGAGCTGCGCCTTATGTACAAGGCAGCGTTAAGTCACTTAACTTGGCTTAACGCTGCTTTGTACATAAGGCCCCCTTTCAAGCTATAGTTTGCGTGAAAGAGTTAGCAGTGGGTATTGTGGTGGGCGTTCCACCGCAACACCCATTCATTTTAATGCTGCCCCTATGTACAAGGGTGGCATATGTAGGAGGCAGTGCCAAAATTAAGACCAGGTAAAAAATGAAATGAAATGTAAATTTATAGAGCGGGATTGCTGCCCTGGGGTGTCCAAGCGCTAGCGGGCAG
This sequence comes from Lissotriton vulgaris, assembly GCF_964263255.1. Classification (NCBI taxonomy): domain Eukaryota; kingdom Metazoa; phylum Chordata; class Amphibia; order Caudata; family Salamandridae; genus Lissotriton; species Lissotriton vulgaris. The sequence continues at coordinate 563,203,014 of NC_141695.1, forward strand.
TATGAAATTGCTTAACAGACGGGAATCGCTTAGGAGTTAATGTGGAGCATTAAACAGAAAGGTCTTCGGATGTTTCCGAAAGGAGGAAAGGTTGGGGTTGGACCTGAGTTGAAAAGGATGTGATTTCCATAGCTTGGCGGTATTGTGAGTGAACATCCTGCCGCCAGCTCTTGCCTTTTTTTTTTCTAGGGACTATAGCCATACATGCCTGGCTAGAACGAAGGTTTCTGCTAGGTTGATACTGTGTTATTAGGTCCAGGACAATAGCCGGTCCTGTGTCCCAGAAGGCTTGGTGGGATACACATGGCCTTGAAGGCGATTCTTTGTCGTACTGGTAGCCAATGCAGACTGCTCAGTCCAGGTTTGGCTGACAGTCTGCGCGGCAGCTGAAGCAATGTGCGGGCCGCACAATTTTGCACTATCTGTAGCTTGCACAGTGTGTATTCCGGGGCACCGAGGTAAAGGACATTGTTAAAGTCCAGACGGGACTGAATCAAACCCTGAATGGCCACCTGCTTTGCCTCCATAGGCAAAAGAGGGAGAACTTTCTTCAATATCCTAAGGAGACCGAAGCAGGTAGCCGAGAGTTTTATAGCCTGGGTGTTAAAAGATAGGGCTTTGTCCAGCCAAACCCCAAGGCTCTTTATATTGTCCTTGGGTGTTGGGGGGGCGCCAAGGCAAGGGGGCCACAAGGAGTTGAAAAAAGTGGGGTTTGTGGGACCCAGAAGCATCAGCTCTGTTTTGAGCTTGAGGGAAGAAGAAGTCATCCATCCCTTTACCTACTCTAGGCATTTTATCAGCCCACCTGAGAATGATAAACCAGCCTCCTGCGCCAAGGAGACGACTAGCTGAGTGTCATCCGCGTAAGAATGATTTTAATACCAAACGGACGGACAACCTCAGCCAGTGGTCTCATGTAGATGTTAAAAAGCGCAGGGCTTAGGGAGGAGCCCTGCGGGACTCCACACCTCAGTGGCCTGCTCGTGGATACTGTGTCTCCATCAAAAATTTGGAAGGACCTGTCGCTCAAAAAAGATTTGAGCCATAGCCATGCTCCGCCAGCTGTTCCGACATTCGAAAGACGGCTCAGCAAGGTGTCGTGGCTGACCGTGTCGAATGCCGCGCTTAGGTCAAGGAGGATCACTGCCACTGATCCCCCTTGATCCAGGATCTTTCTTGTTTCCTCGGTGACTGCCAGCAGGGCAGTCACCATCCCATGTCTGGGTCTAAAGCCCGTCTGGGTGGCATCTAACAGCTGGTTATTCTCGAGAAAGTCCACCAGGTGGATGTTGATGTGCCTCTCGAGAATTTTGCTCACCCAGGGGAGCAGAGAGATCGGACGGTAGCTACTGAAGTCACGGGGGTCCAGATTGTTTTTTTTTAGCAGAGCACGAACCATGGCCCGCTTCCAAGCAGGAGGAATGGTACAGGAGGTGATGGAGGCCTTCAGGAGGTTCATGATGGTCGGTAGAACGACCTGAGATGCCAACATCATGACTTCTGGGGGTGCTGGATCACATGGAGACCCAGATTTTACCTTGCGGGCTGTAGAATCCAAAGATTCAGGGTCTAGTAGTGGAAAGTGATCCGAAGTTATCAGGGTTTGAGGTGGAGTATCCCCCAAGTTTGTCTGACCCTGAGCTGTGGGATCTAGTGCTATGGAGGGAAAAGATGAATAGATTTGGTTAACTTTCTGGTGGAAAAATTCTGCCAAATCATTGCAGTGGGCTGTAGTTTTATCCAAATGCGTGCTAGGAGAGGGAAGTTTAGTGAGATTTTTCACTATTTGAAAGATTTTCTTCGGCTTGGACTTAGCTTGTATGATTTTATCAGAAAAGTACATAGATTGGGCAGATTTGACCTCTACTTTGTAGGATTTAATTGCCTCTCTATATTGGGCTTTTTCCTCTGGTGAGTAACCTAAGCGCCACCGTCTTTCTATTTTCCTGCAGTGGCGTTTCTTTTCCTTAAGGGCCTCTGAATACCAAGGGGCGTTTTTTTCAGAGCGCTTCAATGTGATTTTACATAGGGGTAGGGTGGCATCGAGCGATTGTGCAATCCAGTCTTCATAGTCCTGATTGGCCATACATGGGTCCTCATTATAGGAGGGCTGGTCCATCACGAGTCTGCTAGACCAGGATTCAACTGGTAGTCGGGCCCAAATTCTAGCCTTTCTTACGATGGGTCTAGGAGGGACAGGCTTAAGTGTAGTCCAGATCAAAGGCACAAGTAGGTGGTCAGTCCAAGGGAGGGGAATTGACAACCCCGCCACAAGCTCTGTACAGTTACTGAACACTGGGTCCAGTAATTGACCTTTAATGTGGGTAGGTGCCTTCACTCGTTGGACTAACTGTAGAGCCGCTAGATCATCTGCAAGTGCCATAGCAGTATAATCCAGGGCGACATCAAAATGGAAATAAAGGTCCCCTAACAGAGTATAATTCGAGGCAGTTCTAACCCGTTCAGCTACAATAGACGGAAGGTGATTGTGAAACTGTTTAGAGGGTCCCGGGGGGCGATATACAACAGTGCCTGAGAAACAGTTGTTAGGGGTAAATTCCAGACTGAATGCTAAACTCTCGCATTCTGGAATTAATTCAGGAGTTACTCGACAGTGATATTGCTCTTTATATATAATGGCTAGACCTCCTCCTCTCCCTTCAGGGCGATCTTGCTGAATAATTTGAAAGCCTGAAGGAAGGGCTGTCGCTATGTCGGGGTCAGAGTCCGTCGTAAGCCACTTTTCTGTGAGAAAGACTGCATCTGGCATACGTTCTTCTAACAGAAGGGCAAGTTCCATCCTATGTTTTGGTAGGGTTCTACAGTTTAGCAAAAGCATACAGTAGTCCCGTTTCACATCCCGTAGCTGCATGGGCTTAAGGATCTGTTTACACCTCGGACAGATCTCTGGCAGCTCTATAGCATGAAAAGAGTGCGAACAGCATTCGATTCCCGGAGGCCTCATACTGAGGAGGGCTTCCGCGCTATATTACCTGTCATTTAGCAGCTGAGATGTAGGGGGCATGGTCCTCGGCCCGGTCCAGGCGCCGACGGGGGCAGACGGGCTTGCCTTTGGCGCGCCGCTTGCTCGCCCGCTGTGCCCGCCCGCTGCGCGGACAGGAAGTGGTCATCTTTATATACGTTGTGGAGGAGGGTGGGAGGCGTCCTACTGCTGGACTGCTACCCTTTCCTCCCACCAAGATGACGTCCATCCTCTTTGCCTCCCGGCGACAGTGCCTCAGTCGGCTGTGCCGGTACAAAAAACGGGTGCAGGAAGCCTCGGTATGACGTGAGTCTCACACCTAGGGGTCCGGGATGGTTAAAATGAACAGTTAAAATATTTATAGTGTTAAAAATCAATTTGCCAATAAATCTGCTAGTAAAATACCCGTAGAGCAAGAGGGATAGCGTGAAGAGCCCCCGGCTCCCGCCTCAGGGGAGAAATAAGCAATTCTGAATGATAACAATGGAAGGCCATTAAGTATTCTGGGAGGGCGGGAGGCGTTCTACTGCTGGACCGCTACCCTTTCCACCCACCAAGATGCTGTCCACCCTCTTTGCCTCCCGGCGACAGCGCCTCAGTCGGCTGTGCCGGTACAAAAATCGGGTACAGGAAGCCTCGGTATGACGTGAGTCTCACACCAAGGGGTCCGGGATACGCGATGATTAAAACGAACAGTTAAAATATTTATAGTGTTAAAAATCAATTTGCCAATAAATCTGCTAGTAAAATACCCGTAGAGCAAGAGGGATAGCGTGAAGAGCCCCTGGCTTCCGCCTCAGGGGAGAAATAAGCAATTCTGAATGATAACAGTGGAAGGCCCTTAAGTATTCTGGTAGGGCGGGAGGCGTCCTACTGCAGGCCCCCTACCCTATCCTCCCACCAAGATGGCGTCCACCCTCTTTGCCTCCCGGCGACAGTGCCTCAGTCATGTGTGCCGGTACAAAAATCGGGTGCAGGAAGCCTCGGTATGATGTGAGTCTCACACCAAGGGGTCCGGGATACATGATGATTAAAACGAACAGTTAAAATATTTATAGTGTTAAAAATCAATTTGCCAATAAATCTGCTAGTAAAATACCCGTAGAGCAAGAGGAATAGTGTGAAGAGCCCCCGGCTTCCGCCTCAGGAGAGAAATAAGCAATTCTGAATGATAACAGTGGAAGGCCCTTAAGTATTCTGGGAGGGCAGGAGGCGTCCTACTGCTGGACCGCTACTCTTTCCTCCCACCAAGATGGCGTCCACCCTCTTTGCCTCCCATCTACAGCGTCTCAGCCGGCTGTGCCGGTACAAAAATCCGGTGCAGGAAGCCTCGGTATGACGAGAGTCTCACACCAAGGGGTCCGGGATACATGATGATTAAAACGAACAGTTAAAATATTTATAGTGTTAAAAATCAATTTGCCAATAAATCTGCTAGTAAAATACCCGTAGAGCAAGAGGGGTAGCGTGAAGAGCCCCCGGCTTCCGCCTCAGGGGAGAAATAAGCAATAAGGGTCTTAAGTTGGCGAAACAAGGAAAAATTTCATTATTTCTCCTTGTTTTTTCTTTTTCCATGTGCATTGCCTTGTGCAGCACACGTTGAAAAAGCAAAATGCCATGGTTTGTTTATGTACAGGTAGGTGTCCGTTCCTGTACATAAATAAACTTTTTTTTAAAATGCCATTTTGTCGCTTTCATGTGTGCTGCATGAAGCAACACACATGCAAGTGACAGAATGGCATTTCCAAGATTGTGTATGTGCAGGAAGGGACACCTTCTTACACATAAGCAATACTACTTTGCACGCAGGCACACTTGCACTCTGGTCCAAGGGCGCCTGCATTTGCGCTAAGTTACTAAACCTAGTGCCATCACAGAGGAAAACGCAAGGCTGCACCACATTCTTCTAATTATGGTGCAGCTTTTCGTTTCAGAAGTGGAAGAGAGAGGTGTTAAGCCAGGAAGGCTAACGCCTCTCTCCTCTCCTTCCTTGAACATATCTCCCTAAATGTATTGACAGATGCATGCTGTGCTGTTGTGGTGAAGACTATGTGCCACGATTCTGTGCATTCTCAGGTTATAATGAATGGAGGTAATATTCTGCATTATTTGTATCAGTAATGTTATGCTGATTAGATTGGTCAATTACCTTGTACCTTAGTGGCTAATATTTGCTCAAATGAACAATGTACATACATGAGTCTGTCACATCTGAATATGGGACAGACATTGAGGGGTTCTAGCATGGAGTTTGGGGATCACTGGAGGTCTGGCATTGATTGGCAAGTTCTGGCAGATGTACTGGTGCTTCAACCCTGATTACAGGTAAAACTATGGGGAGAAAACTATAGTGTGTCATAGTTTTAAAGCATTGTTTAAATATCACACATAAATCCTTATAGAAGTGCATTTGAAACTCATCCATTAAATGCTCACTTTTCAACTTAAAAACAAAATTAATAAGGTTGCAGGGGGTCATAGTTCCTGTTTAATTGTATTGAAGTTTTACGCAGTTGGTTGTCTGTGATGCAGCGCTGCTCCCGACAAAATCTGTAAATCCATCACCATACTCCCTAGTAGATGTTCACATAGTACTCGTCAGTGGGGCCCATAACACCGCAAGTCATCTGTATACACACATTCACCCTGCTCCCAGGATTGGTGAAGATGGTAGAGGAGAGTCTTATTTCATACTAAAAATGTATACACTATATACATCTGCAGTTTATCAATATTACCATGGTTTTATTTTCTAGAAACATTAAAACACCCCACCATTATTGTCAATGGATCTGCTAGTAAAAGTTAACTAATGGACAATAAGACCAGCTTAATTCTCCATTTATTTAATTTTTATTTAGAGACGGTAAATACCGAATCGGTAAATAATGATTCGGTAAATACTGAATCGATAAATAATGATTCGGTATTTACCGAATCATCCCCTACATATGAAATGGCCCATTACCACTCGGTAAGCCTGAAATTTACCAAATTTCGGGTTTACAGACCGGTAATGGGCCACCTACATCTGGCCTTAAATCTCCTAGCATGACCTTACTTTTATTCACTCTATTTTAATAATCATTTAATCAGTTTCAGTTTATAAACTTTATTCGACAGTTTAAAAAAACGTCATAAAAGTACCCAAATAAAATCGTACATGTAACATTACACAGGGAAAGTACATATCATCATGGGTTGTTTTCAGGGCATACAGAAGTCAAGCAATAAAAAAAAAAAAATAGCTAAAAAACCATACTTTTTCTTGCAGCAACAGATTTCAGGATAAAGGTTGCGGTAAAAAAACACAGATCCGGGCTAGCAAGCGAAAGTAACAATTTCATGGCATTTGAAGTAGAAGACACAGAATATTTTTTAAATAACGGTTTCAGATAAACAATACGTAGGGCTTTATAAAGGGGGCAGATTAACATAAAATGAAGGGTACTTTGTTTGGTTAGTCCATCACATGGACAAGCAGATGTTGAATAATTTTTCATTTTTGGAAAGGCCACAAGATTGTGGACAATACCAAGTCTAAATCTGGATAGGACGAATTGGTGAGATTGCCTGTAGATTATTTTAAGATAGGTAGGCAAACCAGAACCCTCGTTTGCATTGGAGGAATAGAAAGCATGGGTTGAGTAGTTACTTGTATCTGCTTTCTGTTTATCGAATTTTACCCTCATAAATTCTTCTTTCACCTCCTTTTTGGGTAAAGTAGTTACAATCGCGGGATCTTTACGTACATCCAAATCAAAGAGTTCTTTAAAAGTAGTGGTCACATACTTTATCCATGGTATATTCTTGAAATTATCCAAAAACAAACAATCTTTGATAATGCTCTTTGTGAAACTTGTTTCGTCCTTCAGCCAAATTGACCTCCATACCAGGAGAGGTCTCAATTCGATTAAATCGGCTATATGGTCCAACCTTAGTTCCTCGTGGACCAAAGAGTTAGAGGCCGATGAAGGTAAACAAAGTAACCGTTTCAGAAACAAATTTTCCAGAATTTGCAAGTCTTTGTTAGACCCGTACCCCCATACCCCTGAACCGTAAAGCGCTATTGATGAACATCTGTGTCTATAAATATTTAACATTGCCGGAATCCGTCGGCTGCCCAGTTTATTGGCAAAACGGAAGACACCTAGTGAAGCCTTCCCCATCCTGGCTTTAATGTTAGTTTGTTCAGGTGTCCATGAGCCCCGACTGTTAAAAGTAATGCCCAGATAACAGAAGTTATCTACAACCTCAATTCTGTTATCTTTAAAATAGAAAGACTTAAGATGGTTCACCTTTTTGCCACAGACCATTATGAATGTTTTAGAGTTGTTAATTTTGAGTTTCTTGCCCTGAATAAAATCATAAAAACAGTTCATTAGCCGCTGGAGGCCGATTGGGGTTCTAGATAATAAAACAGTGTCGTCCGCATATAACAACACTGGAATTGGTAGACCACCTGCTTGTGGTGCATCTGCTTGGACATGTTTTAATTCTTGTTCCATAGAATTAATAAAAAGGGAAAAAAGCAAGGGGGCCAATACGCACCCCTGCCTAATGCCTGATTTTACCTTAATCTTTCTCGTACACTCTCCTGCTGGTCCATATCGGATCTGTGTGGAAAGGTTGGAATATAACCTAGCTAAGAAATGGATAATAGCTGAGGGTGCTCCCATATCAAGAAGGGTTGTCCACAGCAGGGAATGATTCACCAGGTCGAAGGCACTAGAGAGGTCCGCAAAACAAAGGAATAAGGAGCCGGATTTGACCTTAGTATATTTACCTATTAAAAGGTTGAGGTTGATACACTGGTCAATGGTCCCCAAACCCTTTCTAAAGCCATATTGGGATTGTGCCAGGATATTATTATCGGTCGCCCACTCTTCCAGGCGTAGCAGTAGTACCCGGCTCATGATTTTAAGGGAGGAGTCTAAAAGGGAGATGGGACGGTAGTTTTTGGCCTCCCCTCTATCTCCCTTCTTATAAATCGGGATAATAACGGATTCACTCCAGGTTGCCGGGGTGGAGAAATCAGTGGCAGCATTAAAGACCTGGGTCAATAGGGGGCTCCAAAGGGTCAGATCATGTTTGTATAGATCTATCGGGACCCCGTCGGGTCCTGGGGCTTTACCTCCTTTACTAGAATTAATTGCCGTGACTACTTCTCGGATGGTGATTCCCAAAGGCTGCGGGGTCAGCTGGGGGTTCATACAGATCTTATCATAAGACTCCTCGGGGGGGTCAAAAATTCCTGAAAAATATCGGACCCAGCTATCTTCGCTTACTAATGCGGTAAGTACTGGGAAATCTTCTTTCTGGAGGAATGGGGCATTAATAGTACTCCAAAACAATTTACAGTCCCGGAGAGCTGCAGCACAATCCAAATTGTCCCAGGCTTGTTCCCGGAGTTCGTTTTTCCTGCGTTTAAGTTCTATGTTATAATTGGACCTCAAGGTTTTAATCACTTCCCTGTCTCTTGGGAGATTGGACAGTGCTTGCTTAAGAGTTTTTAGCGCTGTTGTACAGGCTTGGTCAAACCAGCCAACCTTATCCCGTCTAGAATTGATCTTATTGTTAGTAAAAATTCTATTAATAATAGTGCCAAGATCCTCAAAATCCGCTATAATACCCATAGGGGGGGCATTGACTTCCAGACAGCGAAATATCTGACTGGAACCACCTTCCACAACTGTACTATGTAGATTTTCTGATTTTTGCGTACACCACCTTATCCGGGTTCCATTAGGCCTACTTGGAACAATATTGTCGACAACCCTACCTGTAGGCGTAATTCTGGGGCCCCAGATAAGAATAGACATAGTTAGGGCGTTATGATCGCTCAGACAATAGTCCTTAATGATTGGCACTGTACAGAATGGCACCAAAAGGGTTGAAATCAACAAATGGTCAATAACCGACTCAGTATCCCTCCCTTTGAACGTTGGAACAATATTGCCCATTTTGTCAAGAGCTGGTTGGTGAATAACTAAATCAAATTTTAACAGAAGACCATTAAGGGAAGTCCCATATGGGGAGTGTTGAAAATGTGCTAAATTCTCCCCCGAATCCCCATCAAACCCACAAACTGGGGTTTGAGAGTGCGGGCAATAATAACCTAGAGAGAAAGAGAAGTTAAATTCAAACATTTATATTTATTAGCATAACAGTTCAGAAAAGAAATTGAAAATATATTACCAAGATTTCAGGACACGGACATCAAAACAAGGACAGAACAGTTCCCAAAAACCACTTCTTTATTCTTTCTTGATGTTCACCTCCCATCAGGACTCTGCACCCATTCAAAAGTTAAAGTCCAGAAAAATGTCAAAGTCTTTGCATCACAGTAAAAGTTCGTCCTTCCGACAGCATGTCGTGGTGCGAAATAAAATCGAAAAGCAAGCTTTATTCTTACTTCCAAACGTCCTCTTTTATACCCTTTTCCCCTAACTTATCTATCTAAGATTCAAAACTTTTAGGGTCCTCATTCATTCTCATTGGTCGAATCAAGGGGTGGATGAGAATGACCTCATCTCCTCATTGTCCATATTTCCGCCAAGTCATCTTTAAAATCAGAAAATAAAGTCTCAATTGTCCTTTAACAGTTCTTTCCGCTTGTGTTGTTTAAATTGTGATTTCAGATAGAGAGTGCTACGGAGTGCTACAGAGCTATGGCGGCACAGAGGAGTTGTTTTGTGCAGGGAGACAGGGAATTGGAAGCTCCGAGACGCTGAGGAAAACGTCGAGAAAAATGCCAAAAAAACGCCTGCATTGCCCGCATCGCCCCCAATACCACGTTTCAAGACGGGGCTTGAAGCATCTGCCTGAGGGGGCTTAGGGGGCCTAACCTCAGCCCAGGGGTCAGGAGGCAAAAGCTATAGCTATAGAAAGCTACAGCGCGGTGCTTCTTGGGACTTGTAGTGCCAGTAGTACCTCGCATTTTGAGCAGCTTGTGGTTTTCCAGAAGCAACACGATCTGTGAGTAATCTCACCTTACTTTACCACATTTGATGGAGCTGGAGCCTGAATTGACCTGCTGACCGGTGAGGGTGCGCCTGTAGCGTGACTGTGGCGAGCTGAACCGGGGCTGCAGCAAGAGCGCCTGGAGCCGTAACTGGTTTAGCTGGCCACGGAGCTGCAGAGAGCCTGAGATTCCTGTACCGTAGGGTTTAGGAGGGGTATTAGGGCCTCAGAGCATGCCACTGGGGGGCATATAGACCTACAGAGGTTGGTGGCCAGTGAGGCGGTGAGAGACACTAGATAATACTAGGTACAAGTTAAGCATGTTTAAGAAAGGTAGGCCCATCTATGAAAAGAAGGAGGTGGGACCTGTGGGACCGGTGATGTGGTAGGAGTTTGGAATAATAGAGTGTCCAAACTGTGATAGAGCTGTGGCAGAACAACATCAGACCCAACCCAGTGCAAAGAAAGAAAGTTCAACTGTAGTGGCACATGAACTGGAGAAAAACCAATGGTGTATAGCTGAGCTGTCTAAAATCCAAAATTATTACTCATTATTACTCATCATTACTACGGCTGTTGTTATATTTGCCATTTATTACTGCGATACACACTTGAATATCTTGAATATATTAGTGATACAAACTATAAAATTATAATTATCTCAATACGAACAAACAAGCAATACATTGGGAATGCGCTCAGGGAAGGAAAGAACACTGGGCGCCCAGACAAAACGTGCTCGTAAATCTCAACCACCAAAGGTGCAAAAAAATGCGAAAGCACAGATTAAAGGATCAAACCAAACTTTAATCTCACCAATAGCGCGGATGTTCGAAAGATAGACAAAAATACCACAGAAATTCGATTTTTTGATCGATCCAGCAGGAGCGCTTGTGTCAATGGAAACCAAAATAGACAAAAAACTGTTACAGATTCCACTCAAACCAATAAATATTTTTGAAACACAAAGAGTAGACTCGGATCAGGAATATGACTACGTCAACAATACACAAATTAATGACTCAATGTGTAAAATAACGGAACAAAGAGGGGAAATAGAAGCACAAAGCCCAATATTGCTAACTCAAACGGAAGGAACGATAATGGACAAGAATGGGACGGAAACATCAATACAAAATCAATTACAAGTCAAAAACTTTACGGGTGCAAGAACTACAGAAATCCCAATTCCAATAGAGGTTAAAGTCAAAATAAAGAAAAAAACAGAACTATTCAATGCACATAATAATGATACAACAAATACACCCTCAGTGGCTACTACGTTAATAAGAAAAAGTGGAGAGAAAGACATTGAATTGATATGTGGAAGTCAGGAGTGCGACTTTACAAACCATATAAAACACTGGGAAAACATATGGAATTGATTTATGAATATCCGGATTGTGGTACTCCAAACGAGATGCAATCAAGGAATATCAAGGAAAATATAGGGGAAGTAGAGATCAAGGTGACCTCAAACCAGATTGTACAGATAGAGATATTAATTCGGCTAAAATTAAAAATTCAGATGGAAATTATAATACTGGCCAGGTCGATATTAATACCCATGTTACCAATAATAAAAAACTATTTGACCAAAAATAAAAAAATACACATATTCAAGATCTAGGATCAATATGGGATATATTTTATCAAACGTCAACATTATCTTTAGAAGCACTGACATACCAGTCATACAAAATGGATACCCAAATTGAAATTCTTGGAGTCATGGCCACCGTAGTCTCTGGAATAGACCAAAAATTAGCCGAACTAAATAACTTAATGAACAGAACTCAAAAAGAAGCAGCATCCAACTATTTTGATTGTACATGTGTACCTATAATAAACAAACTTGCAACTCTCCCAGATGTAGGAAACACCATATTAGAAGATGTTAAAGAATTAGTACAAAAAAAGTATGATAATAAAGAAGAGGAGATGTGTTATTCTCTCTGTAATGAACATGAAATCAAAAAGAGGATTTGAGATATTCAGATAAAAATCCAATTGCCCCTGCAGAAGGTATAAAAGTGAATCAAGTTGGGGATGGAATGGACATGAATGTCGAAATCATGCAAGAGACTCAAAAAGAGACTAATATGCTATATAGTAAAGAATCACTGCCTTAGTAAAGACGGAACTGACAAGGAAGATCATTTAGTCTATGAAATAACAAAGAGACAAAGAAAAAAAAATTGCACGGCAAGAAATAAGGCAAAGAGGGAAAATATAGCAAAAGCTGATTCTAAATTTGAAATATCTGTTGATATGATAAATGAACAACAAAGTCAATGGAGATCAGGAAAACAAAATAGTGATGTCCTTGGGAATCAGTCTGCAAAAGCAGGGAAAGAAAATGGGAAATACTATGACATGTTTACAAAGCCGGAAAATAACTGGGTAGACTTTACAGATCAACAAGTTGACTTAGTAAGAAGTGAGGGCAAGAAAAACCAAGAGGAAAAAGCAACACATGGGCAAAAAGAATATGGATGTGTAATAACTATTTATTTTATTTTATTTTATTTTATGTGCTTCTATAGCGCCTGACTAGATCCCCGAAAGGATATCTCTGCGCTTATGGTGGAACAAGTACATTTGACCCATGCCTGATCATTAGCAGAAATAGTAAATCATAAACTGATTAGTTGGAAGAGAAAAGGTGAGTCTTAAGGTTTTTGCGAAAGGATAAATGGTTGGTAATGAGTTTCAGTTGAATGGGAAGGGAGTTCCAAAGGACAGGTCCTGTATGTGCCAAAGCACGACCTCCCTGGCGAGATTTTTTTATTTTTGGGACATGTAATAGGTGAAGATTACTCGATCGAAGTGATCGGCCTGGTACATAGGGTAGAAAAGCTTTAGTCAAATATTTGGGGCCCTTTCCTATCAGACACCTATGAATGGTACACAGAATTTTAAACTTCGTGCGTTGCCGCACTGGTAACCAGTGAAGTTTGGCTAGTAGGGGGCGGGAGGGAGTTCTAGATGGTACATTGAGAACTAACCTCGCCGCCGTATTTTGGACTACTTGTAGTTTGTTTAATTGGCCTTCATTAGTTGACAAAAGAAGGCCATTACAGTACTCCAATCTACTGATCACTAGTGCCTGGACTAAAGTCTGATTTACCGACTCTAGAATACCGAATTTTACCGATTCGGTATTCTAGATTCTGTAAATCAAATGTAGGTAAAAATTCCGTTTTTTTTACCGATTCTGTATGATTCGGTAATTACCGAATCGGTATTTACTGATTTGGTAATTGCCATTGATTCCTATGGGCCTACAGGCCCATAGGAATCAATGTCAATTACTGAATCGGTAAATACCGATTCAGTAAAATTACCGATTTTGCAAGGGTGACAGGGTGTCACTTTGACACCCTGTTGCACCCCTGATTTTGCCTTGTGGGCCATGTGACACACATACATGCCCTTAGGGCATGTCTGTGTGCCACATGGCACAGGTGTACATGCACAGATGTGCATGTACACTGGAATTCGTTATTTACCATGTAATAGTATTACATGGTAAATAACGAATCGGTAATGGCCTGTGGCACTGTTTTCAGTGCCACCTACATCTGTATTTACCGATCCGGCAAATTTAACGATTCGGTATTTTACAGAATCAGTAAATTTACTGAATCGGTAAATATACCGATTCTGTAAATTAAGCCTACCTACATGTCAAATCCCAAATACCGGTCGGAAACGGCCGAAATCGGCCGTTACCCGACTGGTAATTGGCGACCCACATCGGGCCCTTTTAGCTTTATGTGTGATATTCAAAGTAACCCGATTGAAAAAAAGAAATATATGACTTTTGTAGAATCCAAAATCTCTTTAAATGAAGACCAAACTATATAGGTCAAAAAGTACAGAGAACAATTCACCAAGATAAAAATAAGCCTCCAAGAACAAACGGAAGTATGACACAACAAAAAGAAGATCTAGTTGTGCAAAGACAACGGATAGATGAACCTGTGACTAAAACACCAATAACAAAAAAGGAGATCAATGATAATGAATATAAATCTAAAAAGGATGACCTAGTTATTACAAGAATCGGTCAAGTTATGCATATTATATGTAAAGACTATAAAGCTTATGATGATAAAAAGAAAGTGCTGAAAAGTACTGCAGAAATCATTCTTACACCTTTATACGACTCACGAGGTAACTACGACACCTTGAATAGAGGTAATATTCTTTGGCTGCTGAAATCAGTACCTTCATTAGAAAATGTGACCACAAAAGATATTGAATCCTGAGGAAATAGAAATTTTTAGGTAATCAATGTGTCCCCCACTCGCACCCTATCCATGCACCCATGTTCCATGTATGTCGTGTAATTTCTTTTCCGTGCATGACATGAAGACGCATATGCATTTGCGTCCAACGTTAACATGTCAGTTATTCAGTCCTCCAAGAAAACTACGTTAATTTGGCTTTTAGGCCTATGGTGCCAACGTCTTTACATGGTGCACTTTTAAATAACGCGAAGCATACGTTTTCCACGTTTTTCTGGCTTAGTCGAGCCAGGCCCTTAATTGAGGCTCCGAGTCTCTTCTGCCTCTGAAAGCTGCAGTTTAGGTATGCATCCCTGACCTCTGCCTTACTCCCTGCCCAGCAAAGCGGTGCCCGGCTCAGCCTGGCCTGCCTGCCAAGACAGTATTTTGCCTTCAGTTATCTGCTCAGCCTCCTCGAAAACACATTCCAGTCTAGTGAAATAGGTAAACATATTCCCGGCTGCAGAGCAAAGGGCCCGGACTTCCTGTCCTCCTTGCAAGTGATTTACTGAACCCGTTACCATGGTAGGCCCATGGCCCCGCGCATTGCACCAAGACACGTATGCACGCACTAGCATTCAGTATTGAATGGCCTCTGCCCGAGAGACCTTTTTACTTCAGACAATACATCCTCCAAACATAAGATACCAGATATGCTATAGGTACAGGTCGTTCTGACATCCCAGACACCATGACTCCTCTACTAGTGCTAAAGTCAAGCCCCCAGTTCTCCCCAGATACATGTCCACACCACGTCATGCTTAGTTGCGCGCGCATCTGTAACAAAGGTTTCTGCTGACCCTGCAGAATTTCTCTATGCATCCACCCACTTATGACACTTCTGTGACGTTTCCAATACACGCCTATGTGTACGCCCTCTTACACGCCTTCTTTTACGCCCATGTGTTCTTATCTTTCTTTTTCACTTGTTACGCCTACTGTATTCCTTTCAATTATACTGTTTTACTATATATAATGTGTGATGTTAATAAAATGTTGAATGTCCCTTCCTGAACCTTAGTGGTGATGGAACTCGATGTCCCGGTTCTCGAGAACCTTAATTAAAGCTCGTATGACTCAGATACCACGGACTCTGCCTCTCATTTATTGAGCTATCCTTTATTGTCATTTAATGTATAGAAAAATAGTCCGGTAATTTTATTTACCACATAAATCTGGCGCCCGAACAGGGACCCCTCCCCTTCATCACGCGCCGGCGATGTACGCAGGCCCCTGACCCCTTCTACAGCCGTGACGGATTCCTGTGCACACCTGCGGGTTTTCCTGCTATCTCCCTCAGGCCCACGGAGGAGACGGAGACTGCTGTCCGGCATCCAGACGAGGCAGTGAGGAATGCGGAGAGTCCCGACCAGAGCCCCAAGCCGAGAGAGCAAGGTCCGAGGTATCCGGAGGCCCACCTGTTCCGAAGCGCAGGCGTAGTAGTAGCAGCATAGACGACGTAGCAGTCCAGTCCATTCCAGTTTCCGAGGCCTTCAGTTTTGCTTCCCGGTGAGTACCGTTGTTGGGAACGTGTCAGAGCAGAACAATTAGACAGACAAAGAAATGCCCTTATTACAGGCATGTATCCCGTTCTCACCGAGGGCCTGCCCAGGGCGACCCCGGAAGTACCCAGTAATCTACCGCCACCATTGGTCCCGACTAAATTACGTCATAAACAGACCGCCGCGGAAATTTTCCTTTCTTCTTATTTAGATGACACTGTCCCAGAATATGCAAACAGAAATCCTCCTCCAAATGCTCATCCTCCCAACCCTGTTCACATTCCTGTTGATGACACGAACCCCCCCACTGTCTCATCTGCCACTGTTCTGGCCACTGGCCCTAGCAATCCTTTTAAGGCGCCTGCAACTCAGGGCCCACCTGTATTACCTGCACCTATTTTACCGCCTACACTGCCACCAGTGACAGCACAGCCAGTAATAGTCGACGATCCCACTTCAGGGGGAGCAGTAGGAGGTCTCCCTATCACCCCGCCTCAAATAAAACGAACCACACTCAGAGAAGCAGCATTACAACGCACACCAAAAGTAGCTACGTACGCAGCCCTTAGACAGTACATTACAGATTGTAGATATGATCCGGTACCAGGTGAAGACAAGATGATATTATATTCATTACGTATACGACGTGTTACAAACTACTTGACTATTTTACCAGACATGACTAAACATCTAGACAACATATATCACTTTATTAGAACAGGGGAGAAACCAGAAAGTATTCACGAGGCCATGGCACACAGGAAGGTGGAGACTCAAGGCATGATCCTACAGTTTTTGATAAATTGCCTGATTAGGGAACAAGACCAGCCAGGTAAAGACAAAGAAGAAATGAAACTTCTGATTAGATGGAGTGACAACATAGCTGATGGAAAACACAGTAAGCAAGGTTGTATAGAATCCATCTACAGAAAGATTCGTAAAGAAATTCTAGACATACACGCAAGGGAAAAAGCAGCGAGAGAAGCCGAGAAAGCAGATGATGACGCCTCAAAAGACGATGATATAGAAACAGTAACACAAGGCAGGATAGCGTACGTAGGTAGGGCGAGATCTTTTGACAGACCCTTTGACAAACCCATACGCCTAGAATGTAAGAAAAGTTTTCTTTCTCCCATACCAGAACAATGTTCTCTTGAACATCTATTCCAAGCCACTGATAAAATACTGAAAGAACGAATAGGTTACAGTGAACTTAGTACTATGCCTGAACAGGAACTGGCCCGGTCAGCAGTCCAATGGGCTGGCAATACTAGTATATATAAAGATGACATAGTAGCGCAAACATTTTTGAATCTTTCCCCAGACGAACAGCGATTAGCTGGTATGTACATGATCCAACACCTCATTACACTGTATGAAAGTCAACATTCTGATCCAGGTCCCCTATATAATATATTGGAAGAATTACTCCTAAAAAGATGGAGAGGCCTAGGTACCGATTTAATTAATATCATTCTAGAACAACGACACAAATACAGAACTTTCCTGACTCCACATTTCGTTCCTGTTCCACCCCCAGTAAGGAAACCATTTTACATAGACAGACAGAATCCCTTACGAGAAGTTCATCCCGTCCGGACCACAGGAGGTGGGCTAGAACGAGTATTCGTATACACCCCCTTGACTAAAATGGAATTATTGGAAATGAAAAAATGAGTGCCGTGTCATGATAAAGATCCAGCAGGGTTCCACCGTGAATTAAAAGACATGCTACTCATGGGGGATTATACGTATCCCGATATTCTTAAAATGTTAAAGGTATTGTTGCCAGCCGGCATTTACGAAAAACTTAAAGAAAAAGAATGGGAGGTGGGAGATAAAAAGATTATTTGGGCAGAATTAGAAACCGAAGAAGATGGGCGAGTCCCAGGTACAGGTCTGGGGGAAAAAGCTAAAGCATTACCAGGATTATTAGTACAGGTCTTGCCGAGGTAATTGACAGTTAAAAAGGAAGACTGGGACGCGATCTCAGCCTGCAAACAGAAACAAGATGAAGACACTAGTGATTTTTATTCCAGATTCGAGAAATGTTTCATTATTAATAACGGCCTGAAAACAAGTAGTGAATCGTATCCACATCTTTTTGTGACCAAACTAGTCGAGAATTCCTTACCACAGGTTAAAAACAGAGTACTGAAAGTCGAGAGTACATGGCAAGCTAATACCCCTTCCCAAATGTTACAAATGTTACAGTACCACCAGAACCGAATTAGAGAGGAACACGAACATGAACAGAGACGTATGAAAGACACGAAAATGAAAGTACTAGTTGCCCAGTCCGTCCCAGCAGACGGTCAGAAGAGGGGTACGACACAGACTAGTCATCCTGCAGCTCCTGTTAAAGGGAATTGCAATTACTGTAAAACAGCCAGGTCACTATATAAACGAATGTACCGTTCTAAAATACAATATCGCTACAGGCAGGACGAAAGAAAGACCGCGTCCTCCTAGACCAGAACATGTTCCACAGAATGTTCCGCAGAACACGCAACCTTCACAGAATGCACAACAGACAGTAGCAGTACCCCAGCCCCAACCCATCGCTGCCACGCAACGTGTTACACAGCAAATGTACCAGTGTGCTCAGTCAGATTATCCCGATTATCAGCAGTACTCATGAAACAGCCTAGAGAGGGAGGTTGGCTTGCCCCTTATCGAGGTTCCTGTAGATCAAGAGGGTCCCTATGTACATAGTCAGGTATTAGGGAAAGACAGAAAATTTTTGATTGACACAGGGGCGAGCAGAACTACCATCAGTCATGACGAGGTTCCAGGGGCACCCCTCTCAGGCTCACAGAATGTTTCCCTTGGATTTTCAGGAAAGCCTATTGTTAACGAAGTGTCAAAGCCAGTTTCCCTAGAATTTGGTCCATTGTCTCGTACTACAGACTTGTTACTTACGAAATCATGTCCTGAAAATTTGCTTGGTATAAAAACGTTGAAAGCATTAGGAGCAGTAATATGTTGTTCTCCGGAAGGAGTGAGATTGTTTTTACGTGATTTTAAAGGACATTATGTGTTGAGAGATTTTGATCCAAGATTGCAGAATGTACCACAGCATTTATGGGCACAAGGTCCAACTGATGTAGGTTGTATGCATATTACACCATATCGTGTCACTCTCAAACAAGGTGTTGTACTGCCATGAATCCGACAATACAAGTTGCCACCTGAGGCTGTAGCAGCCTTACTGAAAATTATAGACGAGCTCATTGCACAAGGAGTGGTTGTAGAAACTGACTCCAATGTATGTAATTCTCCAATCATTCCGATTCTTAAACGAACTGACCCAAATGCACCACCGGTCTACAGACTGGTGATCGACCTTCGAGAATTAAATAAATGCATAATACCCCAGTACCCAGTGGTTCCAGATATTTCTTCCCTATTGACTGCCATTGATTCCGAAGCAGCGTTCTTCACTGTTATCGATCTCAAGAACGCCTTCTTTAGTGTCCCCATTCATCCGGAAAGCCAGTACCTTTTCGGATTCTGTTTAAATGGCCGAAGCTTCAAATTTGCACGTGCACCTCAAGGGTTCACAGAAAGTCCTAGTATTTACAGCCAAGCACTGAAACGACAACTAGACTGTATTCACATGCCTACTGACACTGCCCTACTCCAATATGTTGATGATCTGTTAATTACAGCACGGACCGAACGTGACTGCGAACGCGCATCACTGACAGTCTTGTATTTTCTGGCCGAAAAGGGGCATAAAGTGTCCCCTTCGAAGCTAAAATTCTGTGCCCAGCAAGTGGTATACCTTGGACACTTGCTGTCCAAGAGGGGTCGACAGTTGACGCCTGATCGTATCCAGTTAATTGCACATCTGCCACAACCCAAGACACAAAAGGAAGTACGGGCCTTCATTGGCCTCACTTCGTACTGCAGACAATGGATTCCTCAATATGCATATCTAGCCAAGCCACTCATACAGTTGACAACACAGGAGGCAGCAATTTCGACTGTCCTCCCTTGGACTCAGGAACATACACAAGCTTTTGATGAACTGAAGAAAGCTTTATGTCAAGCACCAGTTTTAGCGACACCATGTTACAGTAAACCTTTTACACTTTTTGTCACAGAACGCGATGGCACAGCATTATCTGTTCTCACACAAGATCAAGCAGGAAAACACAAGCCTTGTGCTTATTTTTCTAGTACATTGGATCCAGTAGCCCAGGCTCTGCCTGCGTGCCTAAAATCAGTTGCAGCAACAGCTCTAGCTATCAGACAAAGCGGCTCAATAGTGTTAGGACATCCTCTGACAGTACAAGTTCCACACTCTGTGGAAGTTCTCCTAAACCGAACACAGACTCAACACTTGACCATAGCACGACTGACAGGATATGAACTGACACTGTTCCAACCACACATAGAAATCAGACGTTGCAACATACTCAACCCTGCTACACTGTTACCCTCGATTACAGCAGATCCAACACCACATGACTGCGTGGAAGTCATTAATACCGTGACGAAGCCCAGACAAGACTTGACAGACATTGCATTGCCCGATCCAGACCTGACACTTTACGTGGATGGTTCATGTATGAGAACAAGTACAGGAGAGTCAGTAGCCGCATATGCAGTAACCACTGAAACTGAAGTCATAGAAACACATTGTATTGACACACTGTCTGCTCAAGCAGCAGAGCTCATCGCTCTGACCCAAGCCTGTATACGAGCCAAGAACAAGAAAGTAAACATATACACAGATTCACAGTACGCATTCGGAGTCGTTCACGACTTCGGCGTTCTCTGGAAAGAGAGAGGTTTTTTAACTTCTCACAGCGCCAAGATACAACACGGTCCCCTCATTCAAGCCCTGTTAGAAGCAATACATTTGCCTACAGCCATAGCCATCAGGAAGTGCAAAGCACATACTAAAGTCACCAACACTATTTCCCAGGGTAACGACCTGGCAGATCGAACAGCCAAACTCACAGTTCAGACTCAAACAGATATTCCGACTGACACGACAAAGACTGAAGTAACTTCACTGACACATTGCATGACCGTTAAGGATCCCACACTAGATGTACTCGACATACAGACACATGCAACCCCAGATGAAATCAAGAAATGGACTGAACAAGGAGGGATCCAGACAGATCAGGGATGGATGACGAAGGGAAGAGCCACATGGTTTCTCCCCGACTCTATGGTTCAAGTTATCATTAATACAGCACATAGTCCAGCACACTTAGGAGAGAAAGCCATGTTAGACAGCATTCAGAATCTTTGGTTCAACAAGCATTTATGTGCAGCAGCAAAACAGAAAGTGCGTACCTGCATGATCTGTTGTCAGTTCAATCCAGGCAAAGGCATTCCCGTGGAACAAGGTGGATTTCATCCTCCTGACCATCCTTTTGAAGTCCTCCAGATGGATTATATCCAGATGGACAGATGCCGAGGATTCAAGTATGTCCTCGTAGTTGTATGTGCCCTTTCCCGATGGACAGAAGCATACCCAGTCCCAGATTACACTGCTGTAACCACTGCCAAACAGTTGGTCCATGAATTTTTCCCGCGATACGGCTTGCCCCGTGTCGTGTACTCTGATAATGGACAGCCATTTTCGTCCGAACTCATGAAACAGGTATCACTCCTGTTAGGATACCAGTGGAAATTCCACTGCGTACGACATCCCGAAGCCGCCGGTCTCGTTGAGAGACATAATCAAACTCTGAAAACACGGTTAGTGAAGGTCTGTGCAGAAAAAGGAGTAGATTGGATGGTAGCCCTGCCGGTTGCCCTCTTTTATATGCGTATGGTAGCTCATTCTAGAACCGGACTGTCCCCGTATGAAGTAGTCTTCGGCCGTCCCCCAAACATGTGGGGTACGCCTATGCCTCGTAAGATCACAGATGTTGAAAGTACTATGCTGACAGATTACCTGGCTTTCTTGATGTCTGCACTACTATCTTGTCGTTCACAGGTCGCGGCTGCCTTCCCGGACAACACCCAGGTGAAACCGCATGAAATCGTTCCCGGAGACCTGGTGTTGGTCCGCAACTTTGACCGATCAGGCCCTCTGGAGCCCAGGTGGAAGGAACCGAAATTGGTGTTGATGACCACGAGGACCGCTGTGAAGATCGAAGGCAGGAAGGGGTGGCTCCACTCCAGCCACATTAAAAGATTTCATGGACTGTGTCCAAAGACTCTTCCCAAGGACTGCCCCGCTACAGACTCTAAACTCCCCCTGTTAGAGAAAACTCCACAACAGGAGTACCGAGCCAAGTTGAGGTCTAGTAAGTCAGACAGCGTTTAATTGTTTAAGTCCCCCTCGGGTGAAGCGGGTAGACAGGTTTCTGACATGTATAAGATAGACCCAAGTAGTCAGAGAGATAGGCGAATTGAAAAGAGAGAAAAATATTGCAAAAACCTGCACAGCAGATGCGTCATTACTTTGATTTTTATGTTTCTTCTGAGTCTTACAATCATATGCATACGTTTAATGCTACATGTTTTCTTTCCTCTTGGTTCTCATGTACATACTTCCTCTAATAACACTGTAGAGCACACTTTCAGTGACCTGCCCCCTCACGAGCTGTCCTATCTATTAGCAATGCGCAACAATACTTTTATCCGTATGTTACACCATTCTCACCAGACCAGCAATGCCACAAATTACTGGGTATGTGGCCGACTCCCTCCCTATCAGAAATACAAGGGAGCTCTGCCCCTCTTTCCTTATCCGTTTACACATTATGGTTTGTGCGGTGCATGGTTTACTTTAATGTCCTCCCTAGACAGTAAGTCCACAGTTTCCCAAGGCAATTGGATATGGGGGAACCTTAATACAGTTATGAATAAAATATGTTTCCCAGACAAGGAAGGTCTTCCCCAAAGGACAGGGACCGATCTAGAAAATGAAGTGTATGGATTAGGTAATTTTACACTTAACCTCATGATTCTGAACGTTCAATCCGAGACTAATTCGGACTTGCCGTTTATTACAGTTTTGCCCGTGAAAGGCAAATTATGCGTCAGAAAGAATGGTTCAGTACATCTAGGACACAGTGATTGTAATACTGTGGTCGAATTCAGTGATAAAGGGAAGTCTACTTTCAAAGCCTCCCGCCATTCTTATTTTATATGTGGTCAGACAGCTTATGTACGTCTGCCATTAGATTGGGATGGAACGTGTTATATCGCGTTCCTATTACCACCTGTTTTCCTAGCCCCACCTGATTATCATCGAAATCCACATCTTGTACATGTAAGACATAAGAGAGACCTCCCTCCTGTTATCGATTATTCTGAGTCAGCATGGGACCAGTATAAGGATTATATTAAAGGATTCTTCTGGTTCATAGGTCCTGTCCAAAATAGTAAGATAATACGAAGATTGACCAGAACTTTGGAAGCCGTAGTGAATGAAACTACTTTTGCTTTAGGTAACCTGACCAAAGAGCAGTCTGCTATGAGACTTTTTGTTCTTCAAAATCGCCTTGTCCTTGACGTCATCCTGGCCGATAGGGGCGGAGCTTGTAGAGTGATCGGATCCAGTTGTTGTATTTTCATTCCTAATAACGCGCCATCAGTGTATAAAGCGATAACAAGGCTCCATAATATAGCTCACCAGATGCACCAGAATCCAGACACCTGGACATGGTCCGGTTGGCTTTGGAGTGTGATATCCGCCTGGGGATGGAAAGTACTGTCATTCCTAGGAATAATACTGCTTATAGTATTCAGTTGTTGTCTCTGTCTACAATGTGGGCCAGCGATTTGCGGCTTGTGCGCCACAGCTTGTATTCCCCGTCCAAGTGCACGTTCCCGTTCCAGAATGAAAAAAGATGAACAAATGATGCTATACGAACAGATAGATGGTCTCATGAACATAGACATATCCTAAAGGGTGAAGTAGGGGCCAAGGAGGGAATGAGGAAATAGAAATTTTTAGGTAATCAATGTGTCCCCCACTCGCACCCTATCCATGCACCCATGTTCCATGTATGTCGTGTAATTTCTTTTCCGTGCATGACATGAAGACGCATATGCATTTGCGTCCAACGTTAACATGTCAGTTATTCAGTCCTCCAAGAAAACTACGTTAATTTGGCTTTTAGGCCTATGGTGCCAACGTCTTTACATGGTGCACTTTTAAATAACGCGAAGCATACGTTTTCCACGTTTTTCTGGCTTAGTCGAGCCAGGCCTTTAATTGAGGCTCCGAGTCTCTTCTGCCTCTGAAAGCTGCAGTTTAGGTATGCATCCCTGACCTCTGCCTTACTCCCTGCCCAGCAAAGCGGTGCCCGGCTCAGCCTGGCCTGCCTGCCAAGACAGTATTTTGCCTTCAGTTATCTGCTCAGCCTCCTCGAAAACACATTCCAGTCTAGTGAAATAGGTAAACATATTCCCGGCTGCAGAGCAAAGGGCCCGGCCTTCCTGTCCTCCTTGCAAGTGATTTACTGAACCCGTTACCATGTAAGGCCCATGGCCCCGCGCATTGCACCAAGACACGTATGCACGCACTAGCATTCAGTATTGAACGGCCTCTGCCCGAGAGACCTTTTTACTTCAGACAATACATCCTCCAAACATAAGATACCAGATATGCTATAGGTATAGGTCGTTCTGACATCCCAGACACCATGACTCCTCTACTAGTGCTAAAGTCAAGCCCCCAGTTCTCCCCAGATACACGTCCACACCACGTCATGCTTAGTTGCGCGCGCATCTGTAACAAAGGTTTCTGCTGACCCTGCAGAATTTCTCTATGCATCCACCCACTTATGACACTTCTTCTGTGACGTTTCCAATACACGCCTACGTGTACGCCCTCTTACACGCCTTCTTTTACGCCCATGTGTTCTTATCTTTCTTTTTTCACTTGTTACGCCTACTGTATTCATTTCAATTTTACTGTTTTACTATATATAATGTGTGATGTTAATAAAATGTTGAATGTCCCTTCCTGAACCTTAGTGGTGATGGAACTCGATGTCCCGGTTCTCGAGAACCTTAATTAAAGCTCGTATGACTCAGATACCACGGACTCTGCCTCTCATTTATTGAGCTATCCTTTATTGTCATTTAATGTATAGAAAAATAGTCTGGTAATTTTATTTACCACAATCCGTGGGGTTTATACAAAACCCTGAAGGAAATCAACCATTAAAACTCCTAACCATAAATACAGATTCCGTAGTGGATCAAATCCTGCATGAACAAGAAATCTTTCAAAGCTGGGAGATAAAAAATTAGCCAACCTGCCCCAAAGTTATATCCTACTCCACTTATAAAAGAAGAATCACCCACGATTAACTTTAAAAGGAGAAAGAACAACTTAGTGTATTCGATACTAAAAAATCCCTTGGGTAAAAAACATCGGGATGAGGAAAATACCATGGATGAAATAAAAGCTGGAGAAATAAAACAAATTAACGAAAGTTGGATTCGGACAGCAATACATGGACAGTGACATGATAGAACACAATATAAAATAGAAGAAGGCAATCCGGATAATGTACCAATAGGAGTATGCTCATGGAACATAAATGGTATATGTAAAAAGATAAAAAACGCTCAAATAGAAACTCTAACAAACCTCTATCACATTATACTCTTGCAGGAAACATGGGAAATTGACCCCTTTTTGTTACAAGGATACAAAGGACACTATGTGCCAGCAACTAGATATTACAAATTTGTCCAACCATGTGGAGGCCTGCCGATATTCATTTTGATTGATTTGAGAGTTACACATGAGCAATTGGTCACGAACAATTCTAACATCCAAGCAGTAAAGTTGAAATATGTAACAAGTGGGGAATAAAATTTGAAAACGTTAATATTAGTTTATTTATACATTCCACCTAAGTACTCGTCAAAGAAGGATATAAGGGTAGCTTTAACAGGTTTTTTGTTAGAACAAATAATAGAAGACCCGACTGTTGAGTTTATTGCTACAGGTGATTTTAATATAAACCTGTTAATACATTTAATACAAGATGATTTTAGACAGTACCAAAATCACCAATGGGTAATTCCTGAACAAATATTGGACTCCCGAACAAAATACCAAGCACAATCCAATTGGAAGAAAACTACTAATGGATGTGGAAGCACTGGGACTAAGAATATTAAATGGCAGGTTTGTAACCGATATACCTCCAGCTTGGTCATTCCAAGCACAAAAGTCTAAATCAAGAATAGATTATACAACGGTATATATAAACCTTTTGTGATAAAGTTGTATCTTATCGACTAAGGGAAGTGTTAGAAAGTGATCACACCCAACAAATATTACAAATAAAACTGTCATCTTCAAAATATCACAACTATTTAACAACACCTGGTCAGACCTGTACCACCAATTTTAGGAAACTCATATGGAAGACCAATAACAAGAATGATATGAAAGAAAATGCGCAGGAATTAATTAAAGAATGTTTTAAAGAACATAATACACAGTCTGCAATTAAGCAGTGGGAACTTTTCACACAGAAAATAGTTCAACCGCTTGACGCCACATCTTGTGATAAAAAAAAAACAAATGACCAGAACGAAAAAGAGGGATACTACCATCAACCTCCCACATGCGATCAAAAAAGTTAGGCAGACCCAAAACAGACTGAGGAAGCAGCTAACCAGGCTCCCAAATAATGAGGAAATACAAATGCAATTTAAAAGTACCAATAGTAACTTGAGGAAATTTCTTTGGAGCGAAAAAAATAAGATTCAGCAAGAACTTTTGCCAAAAATCTTTCATGCTTGTAACCAGGTAAACTCAAGGGAGTTTCAGAAAATTATTAATGGTTTAAGCAGACCGAACAAATCCGTGGTAGTATCCACCTTAACTGAAGATGAATGGTTGGTATTCCTTAAAAAAACACTGGACCCTGTATCTGAACTAAACACTCATAAAGACGAACAGTCATGATGATTAAAACAGACCTAGAATCTGATCTGGAAATTGTCATTATAGAAAATCAAGTGACGAACTTAATAAAGAAACAAAAAGATGGAGCGCTAGGACCAAATGGCATCCCGTTTGCACTCTACAAAGAAGATCCAGACTTATGGGCCACATATTTGACAAAGCTCTTTAATGAAGTTATGCAATCCGGACAAATACCGATATCTTGGAGAGCATCATTAATATCTCCAATCTATAAAAAAGGAAACTGGCAATTACCAGAGAATTACCGCCTGATTACCCTCCAAGATAATGACGCAAAATTGTTTGCAGGGTTATTATTATCAAACTTAACAGATTGGGTTGTGGAAAACCAAGTATTACCCCACATCAAACTGGGTTTATCAAAGGACTAGGAACCTCCACAAATATATTAATTCTATCGGTTTTAATGGAAAAGGCACTTTTAGCTAAACAGCCCCTCTATTTTTGTTTTGTCGATTTTAAATCGGCATTCGACTGTGTGAACAGATACCTACTTTAGAAAAAACTTAAGGATCAAGGAATTCCAGACTCACGGCTAAAATTGATACAATCATTATACTCAGACAACTGGGTCAAGGTAAGAATTGGTGATGGTCGAACAATAACTAAAAAAATGCACACGACGAGAGGCTTAAAGCAAGGTTGTGTCCTTGCCCCACTGCTTTTCAACCTATTTATAGCAGATCTTGTTAAAATCTAGTTTGCGACATCAACATTATCGGCGCCATCTTGTCCCATTATCGGCTCATCCGTGCGCATAAGTGACAGCCATTTTGAATGCCATGGCCTCTCTACCCACTGCCGTCTCTCTCTCTCTCCTAACCTCGCAAACATCCCCCGCACGCTGACAGCCCCCGCTCTCACATGCTCGGGCCATAAACCCCTCTTCAGCGCAACCCTGCCTCGGAACCCCATCCTGTTCCCAGCTCAACACCTCCCTCCATCCCTTTCATGATCCCGTATCCCTTTTGTTGAAACCCCCTTTTGTCTGTGCCCGATTGTCCTGCTCGTTCCCAGGCCACCACCTGGCCCTGCGGATGCTGTTTATTGCTCCCATACAGTAGGAACCCTCTCCAATCAAAGGATCCACAACTGATCAAAGCCCCCACGCCATGAGATCCGATCAACCACATGCATTCCGGGAATCGGCGGAATGCCCAGCTGCGTGACAATCATCACCTGTTGTGACCGGGGTGGGGACTTCTTCTGCAAATGTGTGTGGGAACGGGCTTGGAGCGGGGATTCCGAGGATGTCTTTCCGTACACCAAAGTGGTAAACAGTCATAATATCGATTCCAAAATATAGAATGGACATAATATCGAAGTAAAAATATAGAATGGACAGAATATCGAATGGACACAATATAGTGGTTAAAAATATCGAATTTAAGGTAAGTAATATCGTTTTCAAAATATAGAAGTCAAAATATCAAAGTATACAATATAGGCATTAAATATATCGATTTTTTAATAATATCAATTTTTTTAAAGTGTTTTGTATGTTAGTATATGTGTGAAAAGTGTATATTATTTTTGTAATGTATGTTTAATGTATTTTAAGTAATGAATTGCATATTATTAAATTTTTGCGTAATTTAATTCTGTAGCGGGTTGTGGGTTTATAGGGGAATAGGGTGGGAAGTAATTTAATTATATTAAATTAAATATTAATTTTTAGCAATTATTAATTTTTAATTAAATTTTGCTTTTTAGTTCTTTAGCGGGGTGTGGGTTTATAGGGGAATAGGGTGGGAAGTAATTTAATTGTAATAATTAAATATTTTTATTTATTTATTGGTATTCATTTTGAATATATTGTTATTTTTTAATTGGTAATTAATTTTTATTAATTGCCAATTAATTTGTATTAATTGATTAATTGTTAATTATGTTAATTTTCTAAATTTATTTTCTGTAGCGGGTTGTGGGTTTATAGGGGAATAGAGTGGGAAGTAATTTAATTGTAATTAAGTAAATAATTTTTTTCATTCATTGGTATTGATTTTAAATGTATTGTTAATTAATTTTTAATTGGTAATAATTTCTATTTGGCAATGAATTTTTATTAATTGGTAAATATTTTTTATTAATTAAATATTTGATAATTATGATAATTGTATTAATGTATTTTCTGTAGTGGGATGTGGGTTTATAGGGGAATAGGGTGGGAAGTAATGTAATTGTAATTAATTACATGTTAAAAATACTTTTTGTGTATTGATAAATAATTTACTGTTAATTTTTAATTGGTATTAATTTGTATTATTAATTAGTTTTTGTTATTGAAAATTAATTTGTTAAATAATTATGAATAGGTTATTAATTTGTAATAACTAATATGTAGTTGTATTTCTAATTAATTATTACATAAGATTAAATTGGTTAATATTTTCAATTAATGTTTTATTGGGATTGATATTTAATTTATTTTTAATAATATATTAAATCATTACTTTCCCTACTGTTAAACTCACTGGAGTGGGAATAGTAATTTTCACCCTCTTGCTATCCAACGCTTTCCCTACTGTTGCACTCTCTGGAGTGGGAATAATATTTTTTACCCCTACGCTATCCAACGTTTTCCCTACTGTTGCACTCTCTGGAGTGGGAATAGTAATTTTTACCCCTACGCTATCCAAAGCTTTCCCTACTGTTGCACTATCTGGAGTGGGAATAGTCATTTTCACACTCCCGCTATCCAACGCTTTCCCTACTGCTGCACTCTCTGGAGTGGGAATAGTATTTTTTACCCCTACGCTATCCAACGCTTTCCCTACTGTAGCACTCTCTGGAGTGGGAATAGTAATTTTGACCCCTACGCTATCCAATGCTTTCCCTACTGTTGTACTCTCTGGAGTGGAAATAGTAATTTTTACCCTTCGAATATCCAACGCTTTCCCTACTGTTGCACTCTCTGGAGTGGGAATAGTAATTTTTACCCCTACACTATCATACGCTTTCCCTACTGTTGCACGCTCTGGAGTTGGAATAGTAATTTTTACCCACCCGCTACCCAACGCTTTCCCTACTGTTGCACTCTCTGGAGTGGGAATAGTAATTTTTACCCTTATGCTATCCAACGCTTTCCCTACTGTTGCACTCACTGGGGGGGAAATAGAATGTTTTACCCCTACGCTATCCAACGCTTTCCCTACTGTTGCACTCTCTGGAGTGGGAATATTAATTTTTACCCCTACGCTATCCAACGCATTCCCTACTGTTGCACTTTCTGGAGTGGGAATAGTATTTTTTACCCCTACGCTACCCAAAGCTTTCCCTACTGTTGCACTCACTGGAGTGGGAATAGTATTTTTTACCCTCCCGCTATCCAATGCTTTCCCTACTGTTGCACTCTCTGGAGTGGGAATAGTAATTTTTACCCTTACGCTATCCAACGCTTGCCCTACTGTTGCACTCACTGGAGTGGGAATAATAGTTTTTTACCCCTACGCTATCCAACGCTTTCCCTACTGTTGCACTCACTAGAGTGGGAATAGTATTTTTTACCCCTACGCTATCCAACGCTTTCCCTACTGTTGCACTCACTGGAGTCGTAATATTAAATGTTACCCTCCTGCTATACTACGGTAAAATATTGTACATTTTTTATTAATAACTTAAATTAATTATATATTAATTTTAAGGTTATTTGATTATTTTTAAGTATGTTTTAGTTAATTATATTTATTATTTCAATAATTTTAAATTACTTTTAAGACATTTAAAAAAAATCGATATTTTGACTGACTATATTTTTTACAGACTATATTTTGGATTCGATATTTTTGTACTTACCTGTTTGTAGATAGGAATTCGATATTTTGGCATTCTATATTTTGGTGACTATATTTTGGTAAGTCTATATTTTGTCAATCTATATTATGTCAATGATCCCACCAAAGTATTGACAAAGATGTGTTTCATGCAATAAAGCCATAAACCTGTGTATAAGAGGCCAGGCCTCAGAGATGCGGTTAGAGCACCTCGAGAAGATACCCTGTTGTCTGAGTTGACGTGTTCTGCTCCGTCGGAATAAAGCTTCTGTTTCCTGCCTTCCAGTCTCCAGCGCCTGCCTCTTTGTTTGAAAGATTCGAGTGGTATGAGAGGCGGTTAGCGCTGGGCAATACTTAAAAAGGTTCTCGATCAACATCGGCCCTACCTTTTTCCACAATCTGACTACTGCACTGAACGAAGTCAATACACATCCACCGAGGCTAGCTGGAAAACAAGTGTCTAATCTGCTGTATGCAGATGATGTTGTACTTCTAAGTCAAACCAAAGTGGGCCTGCAAAGATTAATCGATCACATATCAATGTACGCAAATGAAAACGAAACAAAGACAAAAGTAATGATAGTTACAAAAAATACAAAATTAAAAAATAAATCCAAATGGAGACTGGAACAAACTTAACTAGAACAAGTTGATTACTACAGGTATCTCAGAGTTATATTTAATGATAGCGGAAACTTCCTTCCACAAAAAAAAGATATTATGTTATGTTATGTTATGTTACATACATTTGTAATGCGCACTGCTGCCCCAGCTAAGGGGCGTCCAGGCGCATGGCAGGTAAAAATGCAACACCACAGGAAACACAACAGAAAGGAGGAAAGTGAGTTTATTAAAACAAAAAGGTTTTTAAGGCTTTACGAAAGACTAAAAGATCATCTAGCAGTCGCAACTCTACAGGAAGGGAGTTCCAGAGCTCGGCTGCTCTGACCCGGAAAGAACGGCCACCGACCCGACACAGCCTGTATCGGGGAATCACAGTAAGTGCATGACCCATGGATCTCAGGGGCCGAGTAACTTTTTACTATTACTAATTACTAATTACTATTACTAATTACTATTTACCTAATTACTAGGAAGGCTAATAGTTTGGTTGCTGCATTTAGGATTATACAAATAAAATTAACTGCATTATCCTACGGCCCTTTATTAAAGATCATATCAGCAAAATTACTGCCCACCTTGACATATGGCTGTGAGGTATTACATGGCAACGATGCAGAGATAATTAATAATGCAGTGGCTAAAATCTACAAGATTTTATTTCACCTACCGTATAATGCCTCGCAAGCACAGGTGAGGTTGGAATTTGGGATAAGTAACCAGCTGTATGCAAGAAAAGGTCAAATTCTTAAAGTATGGAATCGTATAAAAAATGGCCATTGAAACCAAATGTCCCAAATACTATGGCAAGAAGTCAAAGACAACCGGAAATTGCAAGTCCTGGCCTATCTAAATAAAGCTGAGGAAGAATTTGGCGTAATACCAATTTGGTAAAATACAATAACCCAGGAGAGTTTCAAAAGAACAATTATTAAACTGACTAATCAACTGTCGCTGATAAAAGATAAAGAGGTATTTGTAAAAAGAAGACATGCATGGACGATTATAAACGGATTTAAAAAAAAAAAACAACCTCAAGAATATCTTAAAACGCTGTGGTCGCAGCAAAGTAAACAAATCTTTATCAGAGTACGTTTTGGATTATGGCCGGGTTTATCTCATTTACCATCATGGAAGAGAAGTGAGGACAATACTATATGTAGGTTATGTAAATGTGGGCAGGAGGATATTTTACATCTACTATGTCTTTGCCCTGAACTAGAAGGTGAAAGGAAAAAAACCCTTAAGAGACTACTCAATGCTCGTGGAGTAAGGACATGTAGAAGAGCAGTGATAGCATGCCTTAACCCTAAAGACGTACTTAAGCACTCTGCATTCATAAAATTTTTATATGTTGTTGGTAAAAAAAACTTGATGACTATATTTTTGTATTTTATTAACTATGCCATATTAGATAAATCATGTTTATAGTGTTTTAAAAATTGTTTTTACCTGGTGATATTTTAAGCATTTATGTAACTTTTTAATTAATCAAACAAATAATAAAACTCACTCAATTCCCTCACTTATTTCGGATAATTTTCCCAAGATCATGATGCGGACATACAAATTGTTGGCACTAGCTTGAATGTCCAGGCCACGTTGACCTTGACCCACGCTGTACAGGCACAGGCTGCTTCCACTTCTCTCGAGCACAGTCGCACATGTGTACATCATCACAATCTTGGAGTCTCAAAACCATCCATCTTTTTGTAGGCCGCATGGGTCATAATGCGAACTATTATCGAAACAAACACATTTAAACGTTCATTTACGAAGTATAGCCCCTGTGCTTACCTCCCCTATTTTAAGGTAACCCTGTCAGCTATTACCTAGCAATTTCAGCTACAAATAAGCATGTTTTACTCACCATTCTCCATCATTTCTGACACAATTAGACATACAAAAAGCATATACACACGGATTTTGGTTAGATTATGACATTTGTGCACAGGATTACTATAACAACTTCACTTAATTAGTAAATTATGATTTGCAACGTAAGCAAATTATTATCCCACCTGTATTTGTGTGTGCATTCTATTCTATGTTGGTTACTTTCAAAACCACACAATTAGCACATATTACTGTTATAGGGAACTGACTTCACGAGGGGTAAACAACAATTTTTGTTTTCATCCTCGCTCCATCAACTCCCTCCTTTGGTGATTTATAACCAAATAACACCTAACATTTTGTAAATTATGCCCTTATATTGTCTCTTTAAACCTTTTCTTTGCACTTAGAGTGTCCTTACCACCAAAATGTCAAAATTTTTATTCCTTTCCTCTTTTCTATTTTACAGTTTCCTAGTTTTGGTACTTATTTCCTTTCTTTTGAGTTACAGTTCACTCACTTTCTTTTTCTTCACTTGGGTAATTCAAATTTTCTTGACTGCTATTCACTTCACTTATTGGAGGCAAAACCATGTACGTCTATTCAGGTGACTTGTATTTTTAATTTGGTCTTCTCACTCTTTTTAGCCTTTGAACAATCTCTATCTTTTTACCCACCGACTCCTTTTGACTGGTTATTTTGTTTACTTGATCTTCTGGTACTTTTGTTTTATTAACCAGTTTGACTTTCAGACCATCTGTTTCTTAGGCCAATTATCTCTTTTACGAGCCCTCTTGGGTTCAGGTCCAACAGTGTTATGTTCCACTCTACAAGCTCTTTTTCTTGAGCTTCTTCTCAATTGAGTTTCATCTTCACGGTCATCAGACTCAGTTTCAGATCTCTCTACAGTTTCATTTATGGTGAACTTTATAATGTCTGTTTCTTTCGCTGAGCTTGTTTTTTCTTTGGTCAGTTCTTTCACTCTGTTAGGAACTTCTCCATAGTTAGTACTTGGAAGCTCATCCTCATCGTGAGTTATTTCCGTGTCACCCATTTCGAGATTCCGGTTTCTGCTTCTAGAGCTTTCAGACTGCCCTTCTGTATTTTTCTTACTACCAGTTTTATCTTCACTTTGCTCAGTGTCCTTACTGGTATCAGTTCTTACCAAATCTCGACTTTCAGGACGATCTTCTGAATTGAGTACTTCAATAGCTTCCCATTCTCCTTCAGACTCAGAACTTGCAGCTGATATTTCCAGATGTCGACGAATATGTCAAGCTTCAGTATCTGGATCTTTTTCTGGTTCACCCTCAGAATCTGAATCAGTTGTGCTTTCTCCTTCGTCTTGTCGATTTTCACGCTCTGGCACACGGATGGTGTTGCTTGCATGGGCCCATCTCTTCACTCCAGCACATTTAACTGCAGTCGTGCTGACCAAAATGACTTGTCTGGGCTTCTGCCAACGAGGGACTAAGCAAATTCTTCTCCTGTGTACATTTAATGGAACCCAATCTCCAGGGACTGGATCATGAGCTGGATGTTTTTCTTTCAAATTTGCCTCAGTTCCCACCAGATGGAACACAGAAGTTACCACGTCAGACAGGTTTTTGCAGTAATCCAGTATGATATCATCATTGATAGTCAATAATTAATCAACTGGCATAAATGCTTGTCTCATCACTCTTCCCATCAGAATCTCATGTGGACTCAATCCTGTCTTTTTATCAGGTATGTTCCTTAGGGTCATTAGAACAAGTGGCAAAGCATCAGGCCATTTGAGTCCAGTGGGCGAACACATTTTTGCAATTCTGTTTTTTATGGTTCCATATACTTGCTCAACTACCCCAGAAGCCTCTGGTCTGTAAGCATAATGCAATTTCTGACGAATATCCAGTGCTTCACAAATCATCTGCATTATCCCGTTGTGAAAATGTGTTCCTCGATCTGTTTCAATAGTTACTGAGAAACCGTTGCATGGAATGGTTTCTCGCAACAACAGTTTTGCAACAGTCACTCCATCATTACTCCTTGTAGGAAAGGCCTCCACCTACCGAGAAAATAGGCAAATGAACACAAGTACATATTGAAGTCGATTACATGGTGGCTGTTCTATAAAGTCTAATTGCATTCTTGTGAATTGACCTCCTTCCTGTTCTAGGGTTCCCAAACTCACAACTGTTTTTTTTCTTGGATTCAACTGTTGACAAACAAGACATTGCTGACAAAGGCTCTCAGCGATCATCCTTATCTTTGGATTATATCAAGTCTGTCTGAACATACGGATCATGGCATCCCTACCAATATGGGCTCGACCATGGTACATCCGGGCCATATTTGAAATCATGTAATCAGGTATTACTGGTCTTTCCACTACAGTCTGAGGTAAAGCTGGCTAACATATCTTTCCCCAACTGGGGAGCCCACTACTAGTAAGAACCCCCGCAGTCTCAGCAGGCCCTGATACAAGTTTTTCAATGAGGTTAGCATCGACATCAGATACACCAGTGATTTCCTATGGTAATGCCACTAGTGCACTATTGATGACAGCTCCACCTGCTGGTACTCGATTTACCAGAGTCAGGTCTGCATCTGACCTTGCTTTTACAGTCATTTTTGGGGGAAAATTTCCAGCACAGTTACATTTCTTCCCAGGGTATCTTGCAGAGATTTTTTATTCAGTCCTGGGCCCCCTGTATCCATGTGCTCCCCAGCACCAGTGCCTGTAGAATCGCGTACCTGTTCAGGTTGCTTCCGTCTAGCTGTGCCTTTGCCATTGCTGTTTCTGTGGCCATTGACCCCTGGAGTAGTGACTGGAGTAGCAGCTGCCTCTTTGTTTGCCACCGGGATGTTCCCACCCTCTGCTACTGCAGCTCCTGCTGCGCCGGCAGTCACGGCGACTGTGGCGGCACCCCCGCAGGTTTTTGCCCCTCTTCCCTTCGGAGCCATCCTCTGTGATCGCTCAGACCAGCTAGGTTAAAGGGAGCAGAGCTGTTCACTGCTCTATGCACAGGTCTGTGTAACGGTGTGCTGCAGCCTCCGCCTCCTCCGCTACGGACTACGCTCTGCCCACCACGGCTCCTCCTCGAAGGCAAGTGATCCAGCGCTCCTATAGAAAAACTGTCTCACAAACGCTACCTATCACCTCAATATTCACCATTAATCATGAAACACTTATACAGGCCCATAATACCAACGAGACAATTTTTGAGCAACTGAATCTAGTGGAATGATTTATGAAACTATTCACATGAGATTTACAATACTATATACAACTGCAGTTTATCATCTTTTACCATGGTTTTAAGCATTTGTCATTTATTAAATCAGACCACTAAAGGCGATTGGATGAACTGATAGTAACTAGACCATGAATAAACAAGACCAGCTTGTCTTTTCAAATCTAATTTTTATTAACTTTACTCTTCATAAAGAAAAAGCATTTACGATTTAGAATCTTTATTTTAATAAGCAAAATAAGAAAGCAACATTTTATTAGGAAATGAATTAATAAACTGACATTATTTAAGCAAGTTCAGAATCATGAAATATTAGCAAATAGCCTAAATCTATTTCCCTGTCTATCTCTCACTTCAACTGAAAAGGAAAATATCATTTAAAGTCTGCTGTCCTTACGTGCGCCAACAGTCCAACAGCACATCACGTCATACAGGAATCGGGAAGGAAGCGTTTTTTCCCTGACCCAAGTGTCAGGTTTTATACCTTTTTCTCCAGCTAAACTTTCTACATTTCACATTCTTTTGGGCAAAACCAAGCTCCTCATTGGCTGTCCAGTGTCAGACCACGATAAGGTAAATTACATCATCTCCGATCCTCGACCAAGTCCAGGCTTCACATAAGCCCTATTGTCTTTCACTTCCATAGTATTTGGCTTCCTCAAAAGAGTAACTTTTCTTCGAGTCTTGTACTTTTCATTTCCTAACCTTGGCAGACTTTTACAAATCCTGTCCTTGAAGCTTATTCTTCTTGTGCACGTTCAATTTAACAAAAAAACAGTTTTTCAATTAATAATGTCAGTGCAGCAAAATCCTCAGAGTTGCATACGTGCCAATACTTCACTCTGGACAAGTATTCACGTCTGCTGTGCTGTCAGCCATGTTTCTGTGCCACCTTTTAGGCCTCACTTTGGAAACTATTACCAAACAAACACAAGACATCAATTATTGAAAGAATTGAGACCCATTCTGTTACCCTCCCTTTACTAATTAACGCTGTTAATTGTGTTACCTAGCAGAAGCACAGTCAAGCAGCTTTATATTTACTCTTCCTTCAGGAACTGCGCAAACTCCAAAGGCTTTTGTCTCAAAAAAGACATAACATAAGCACACATAATAAGCTCATGCCATTAGTTAAACAGCCGCATTTAATACTGACAAAGAAAATAGACAAGGTTAGTTTATTATTTTCTTCTTTGCGTTTGCAACATAAAGCACATTAATTTATCCCGCGTGTACTGATGTTTGCATTTTTAAACTAAGTTGATTAATAATTTCACCACCTGCTTATTAGTTTAATTATTCATTATGGGAGATTAACTTCACAGGTTAGAACATAATTTTGTTCCTCACCTTGCTCCATCACAGGAAAGGTCGAGGACGACGCTCACAGCTACAACTCGATGCAAAGTCACAATCCCCGGCGAGTGAGGGTATCCGCTACAGCGGGGAGCTGCCAAAAATCTCAAATCCCGTCGACAGCATCCGACAGCATCCAAAGCCCAGGTGTGAGCCACGGGAGAGCAGCGCACAAACGACTCACACGGCCGACGCTGCGGCCGCCATCTTGCCTTGAAAACCTTTCTTTTTTCAAAAAGGTCCTGGCTACATTAGGGCAGCGATGTCCGGTGGGCCAGGAGTTAGCTCTAAATTTAGCATAGCCCGTCAGGGTACCGTAGGTAATGTTCTCTGCCACCCTGACAGACACAGTACCATCCGCCAAAAACCACCTCAGACCGCATTTCCTTTGTACTTGAAGAACTAATGACTTTTGACCCTTCACATGATTTATTTTTGGCTGAGCCTGGAATGCAATGCTGCAATGCTACGCTCCTTCTTCCTGAGACCTTGAGTGTGCACAGTCACCTGTACGCCGGTTTGCCTGAGACTGAGTGCAAACACAAAGATAGTTTAGAGCCAGTGTAGGAACTGGGAAAACTTGACCATTACTTTTACACTGGCAAAGAGTGTGAAACAAGAGTATTTCTGTCAAAATGTGGAAACCAGCAATGCATGTTTATTAAGGCAAAATCGAGATGTTTGTTCAATGGTCTTATGCAGACTGAGCACTAAGGGGCATATGTACAAACCCCTTTCGGCACCACAACGCCATCTATATTGGCATTGTGGTGGCGATAGGGGCTGTGCCTTATGTACAAGGCAGCATTAAGCCACTTTACTTGGCTTAACGCTGCCTTCTACATAAGGCCCCCTTTCAAGCTATGGTTTGCGTGAAAGGGGTTAACAGTGGGTATTGTGGTGGGCGTTCCACCGCAACACCCATTCATTTTCATGTTAACCCATATGTACAAGGGTGGCATATGTAGGAGGCAGTGCCAAAATTAAGACCAGGTAAAAAAGGGTCTTAAGTTGGCAAAACAAGGAGAAATGCATTTTTTCTCCTCGTTTTTGCTTTTTCCATATGTATTGCCTTGTGTAGCACACATAGAAAAAGCAAAATGTCATGGTTTGTTTATGTACAGGTAGGTGTCCATTCCAGTACATAAATAACCTTTTAAAAAAATGCCATTTTGTCACTTCGATGTGTGCTGCATGAAGCAGCACACATGCAAGTGACAAAATGTTTATGTGCAGGAAGGGACACCTTCTTACACATGAACAATACTACCTTGCACACAGACACCCTTGCACTCTGGTGCAAGGGTGCCTGCATTTGCGCTAAGCTACTAAACCTGGTGCCATCACATTCTTGTAAATATGGTGCAGCTTTGCGTTTCAGAAGTGGAAGAGAGAGGTGGTAAGCCAGGAAGGCTAACATCTCTCTCCTCTCCAATCTTGAACATATCTCCCTAAATGTATTGACAGGTGCATGCTGTGCTGTGGTGCTGAAGACTATCTATGCCACGATTCTGTGCATGCTGGGGTTATAATGAATGGAGGTAATATTCTGCATTATTTGTATCAGTAATGTTATGCTGATTAGATTGCTCAATTACCTTGTTAATTAGTGGCTAATATTTGCTCAAATAAACAATGTGCATACATGAGTCTGTCACATCTGAATATGGGACAGACATTGAGGGGTTCTAGCATGGATTTTGGGGATCACTGGAGGTCTAGCATTGATAGGCAAGTTCTGTCAGACGTACTGGTGCTTCAACCCTGATTACAGGTAAAACTAATGGGAGCAAACTATAGTGTGTCATAGTTTTAAAACATTGTTTAAATATCACACATACATCCTTATAGAAGTACATTTGAAATTCATCCATTAAATGCTCACTTTTCAACTTAAAAAAAAAATGAATAGGGTTGGAGGGGGTCATAGTTCCTGCTTAATTGTATTGAAGTTTTACGCAGTTGGTTGTCTGTGATGCAGCGCGGCTCCAGACAAAACCTGCAAAACCATGACCATACTCCCTAGGAGCTATTCACATATTACTCGTCAGTGGGGCTCATTACACAGCAAGTCATCTGTATACACACATTCACCCTGCTCCCAGAATTGGTGAAGACTTAGAGGAGAGTCTTATTTCATACTAAAAATGTATACACTATATATATGCAGTTTATCGATATTACCATGGTTTTATTTTCTAGAAACATTAAAACACTCCACCATTATTGTCAATTGATCTGCTAGTAAAAGTTAACTAATGGACAATAAGACCAGCTTAAATTCTCGATTTAATTAATTTTTATTTAGAGACTAAGGGCTAGATGTAGGTCGGTCGGTAACGGCCAAAAATCGGTATTTTCGGCCGTTACTGACCGGTATACATGAATTGGCATGTAGGGGCAGTATTTTACAGATTCGGTAACTTTACCGAATCGGTAAAGTTACCGAATCTGTAAAGTACTGAGTCTGTATTTTTACCGATTCGGTAAATTTGACATGTAGGTGGGACTCTTCTGAGTCCCAAAGGACCTACAAAATCGGTATTTTACCACACAATCCTATTGTGTGGTAAAATACCGATTTCAGGTGTGCATGCACATGTGTGCATGCACACCTAGCCATGTGACAGGCAGACCTGCCCTTAGGGCATGTATGCCTGCCACATGGCACCCAAGCCTGTTTTGGGGGTGCCAGGGGGTGTCAAAGTGACACCCCCTGCACCCTTGTGAATTCGGTATTTACCGATTCGGTAAATACCGAATCGGTAATGCCCATTCATTCCTATGGGCTTCAAAGCCCATAGGAATGAATGGGCATTACCGATTCGGTATTTACCGAATCGGTAAATACCGAATTCATCCGATTCGGTATTCCAGCACATCTGGAATACCTACATATCGGTCCCATAGATTTACCGAATTTAAATTACCGAATCGGTAAAATTCGGTAATTTAAATTCGGTAAATCTTTTCTACCTACATCTAGGCCCAAATCTCCTAGCATGACCTTACTTTTATTCACTCTATTTTAATAATCATTTAATAACCTAGAAAGAAAGAGAACTAAAATTCAAACATTTATATTTATTAGCATAACAGTTCAGGAAGTACATTGAAAATATATTACCAAGATTTCAGGACATGGACATCAGAACAAGGACAGAAAAGTTCCCAAAAAACACTTTTTTATTCTTTCTTGATGTTCAACTCCCATCAGGACTCTACACCAATTCAAAAGTTAAAGCCCAGAAAAATGTCAAAGTCGTTGCACCATAGTAAAAGTTTGTCAATCCGACAGAATGTCGTGGTGCGAAATAAAATCGGAAAGCACGTTTTTTTCTTACTTCCAAACGTCCTCTTTTATACCCTTTTTCCCTAACTTATCTATCTAAGATTCAAAACTTTTAGGGTCCTCACTCATTCGTATTGGTCGAATCAAAGGGTGGATGAGCATAACCTCATCTCCTCATTGTCCATATTTCCGCCAAGTCATCGTTAAAATCAGAAAATAGAGTCTCAATTGTCCTTTAACAGTGCTTTCCGATTGTGTCCTTTAAATTGTTATTTCAGATCATTTTCTCATGATCACGATGCGGACATACAAATTGTTGGCACAAGATCGAACGTCCAGGCCACATTGACCTTGACCCACGCTGTAAAGGCACAGGCTGCTTCCACTTCTCTCGAACACAGTCGCGCATGAGTACATCATCACAATCTCGGAGTCTCGAAACCCTCCATCTTTTTGTAGGCCGCATGGGCCATAATGGGAACTAATATGGAAACAAATACAATTAAACATTCTTTTTCGAAGTATAGCCCTTGTGTTTACCTCCTTCGTTTCTAAGGTAACCCTGTTAGTTATTACCTAGCAATTTAAGCTACAAATAAGCATGTTTTACTCACCATTCTCGATAATTTCTGACACAATTAGATATACAAAAAGCAAACACACACGGATTTTGGTTAGATTATGACATTTGTGCACAGGATTAATATAACAATTTTACTTAATTAGTAAATTATGATTCACAACATAAACAAATTAGTATCCCATGTGTATTTGTTTGTGCATTCTATTCAATGTTGATTACTTTCAAAACCACACAATTAGTACATATTACTGTTATAGGGAAATACCTTCATGAGGGGTATACACAATTTTTTGGTTTCATCCTCGCTCTCTCAACTCCCTCCTTTGGTGATTTATCACCAAACAACACCCAAATGTTTGTGAATTCTGCCCTTATATTGTCTCTTTAAACCTTTTCTTTGCACTTAGAGTGTCCTTACCACCAACATTTCTAAATTCTTATTCCTTTCCTCTTTTCTCTTTCACAGTTTCCTAGTTTTGGTACTTCTTTTCTTTCTTTTGAGTTACAGTTCACTCACTTTCTTTTTATTCACTTTGGTAATTCAAATTTTCTTGGCTGCTATTCACTTCACTTATTGGAGGCAAAACCACATACGTCCATTCAGGTGACTTGTATTTTTGATTTGGTCTTCTCACTCTTTTTGTCCTTTGACCAATCTCTATCTTTTTACCCAAAGACTCCTTTTAACTGGTTATTTCCTTCACTTGATCTTCTGGTACTTTTGTTTTATTAACCAGTTTGACTTTCAGACCATCAGTTTCTTTAGGCCAATTAGCTCCTTTACGAGCCCTCTTGGGTTCAGGTCAAACAGTGTTACGTTCCACTCTCCAAGCTCTTTTCCTTGAGCTTCTTCTCAATTGAGTTTTGTTGTATTTTCATTTTATTTATGCTGTGCTTTCCCTTTAAAGGCTGTGTTCCTTTTAGATCTTTCATTGTAGTGGTGTTCCATGTCTTTGCATCTCGGGGCAGTTGCCTGCTCGTCTGGAGAGGGACACCAACCTATCTCTGTTGTTCTCAATAAACATTATTTATTTCATAATAAACATTATTGTGGACTGCGTAACTTCCCCTACAACAACTGGCGACGATTGGGTAGCAGGGTTCAGAGGACACAGAGAGAGTTGAATAACTCGGTTGGTGAGGAGAATCCCGCGTGTGAAGAAGAAAAGTGAGGCGAAGAAAGCGGAATAGGCACAAGACAGAGAAGGTCGAGACATACATATTTGTGAAGGAATTGACTGGAGGGGAAGAAAATTTATATATTTTAAGCGGATGTCAATTCGTTATTTTGTCTTCACAAAGAAGGAAGGTAGCGTGTTTGGAGTTGGGAAGAGGTTTGAATTGGAATTGAGGGGAGGATACCGTTTAACTGTGAGTAGTATGATTGGATACGGAGTGAGAAAATAATCTGATCGGAGAAGATTGTGAAAACTGTTTGGAAACAGTTTTGAAGTACGACATTTGAATCATTAGAAGGACGCTTACCGCGAGTCACAGTGAAGACGTTCTGGTTCGCGTGTGAAGCCTGTGTGTTCGGATGATCACACTGACTTGAGAACGTGAAGAGTGCGGTGCAGCGTGGGAAGTGACGCCGTACGCCACAAGCGTGCGCAACGTCGGTGCACGTAGTGGCCATTTTGAGTGCAACAAGTGTGTTGCTAGGCAACAGTGATTTTCTCAACAAGTGAAGAAC
Organism: Lissotriton vulgaris; assembly: GCF_964263255.1. Classification (NCBI taxonomy): domain Eukaryota; kingdom Metazoa; phylum Chordata; class Amphibia; order Caudata; family Salamandridae; genus Lissotriton; species Lissotriton vulgaris. The sequence continues at coordinate 563,246,083 of NC_141695.1, forward strand.
GCGGAAGTTGCAGAATGCGCAGCGGTCAGTAGTTGGTGCCGTGTGGAGTAAAAGGACAAACATCCAACAAGCGGAAGAAAGGGCAGCTTCTAGAGCAGACTGGTAAAGGCTTTCAAATTTTTATTTTTGTTTGTAAATGAACTTTGGATTCATTTGACATCGTTCGCAAGTAGTAAGGAGTTGTTATTGTAGAAGTGTCACTATCTGGAGAAGATTGAAGATTGGACTAGGTTTGGAATACGAGAACGATGACTTCTTTTACTTTGGAGAGTTCATTTTATTTTTGCTTTGTTTGAGGAGTATATTGTTGGCATTATGGAGAATCACAATGTGTTATTGCCACCTTTGTTTTTGCAACAGAGTGGGGATCCACCCATAGAGTGGGATGAATGGATTGAGATCTTCGAGAATTATATTGAGGCACTAGACGGAAAGGATTTCAGTGCCACAAGGAAGAGAGCGCTACTATTGAGCACTTTGGGAAAGGTAGGACAGCATGCGTTTACATTTTTGCCATCTGGTACAAATGCTGAGGGCAGGGTGATTACAAATGTTTATTTGGAGGCTAAGGGACAGTTAAAAAAACAATATTCAAAGGAAGTCAACATTGTGATGGCTAGACATAAGTTTTACACCCAACCACAGAGACAGGATGAGACAGTTGATCAGTTTGTCACCCGTTTGCGGAAATTGTCGCTGAAATGTAATTTTGAGAATATCAGGGATGAGATGATAAGAGATCAACTTATTGTACAGTGCAAGAATAACAAGATGCAGGTGAAACTATGGGCGGCAAAGAATCCATCACTTCAGAATGCAATAGATATTGCGAAGGTGGTTGAGGAGTCGAGTGCATGTATGAGGGAATTGGAGCAAAAGGAGGGTATGAAGGAGAATGTGTTGTGTGTGGAACAGGTTGAGGGTGTTGCTGCTGTAGGTAGTAAAAAGATCTATGAGAAGAGTGAGAAGAGTGTTGGGAAGACGTTTGGAAATGCTTCAAATAATATTGATCAGTATAGGAGTCGAGACAAAATGTGCTCGAGTTGTGGTAGCACGTACCATACAGCGGAGTACAAGAAGTGCTTTGCATTGGACAAAGACTGTAAAAAGTGTGGGAGGCGAGGCCACTTTTACAAAATGTGCAAGTATGGGAGTAAAGGGAAGGTGGCTGTTGTACAAGATGAGGGTGTGTGTGTCAGCTTGGGTGCTGGAGTTGAGAGTGCAAAAAAGGGTTTGTGTGTGAGTGACGAAGAATCTGATATGAAACCAGGGAGAAGGGTGAGACCTAAAGCTATGTTTACGATTGAGGGGAAGGAGACTGAGTTAATGGTGGATTCTGGTTCATTTTGGACTATTATACCGGAGTGCTTGTCTAAAGAGAAGTGGCCGGAGGTCATCTTGAAACCAAAAGATATAAATACGAGTGGGTACCAAGGGGAGAGGATGGACATAATTGGGTACATGCTTTCTAACATCGTATTTAAAAGTAGATCAGTCATGGGAAAGGTATATGTGGCGCAATCTGGAGCACCAATTTTAGGGTGGGGACACCAGTACGACTTACATATTATCATTAATCCGAGGGCTAAGGATCAGGTAATAGTGGTGGAGGAGATTTCTACGGAGTCTATAGTTGATGGGATGTCTGAATTATTTAAGGAGGAAATTGGGGAATTGATGGGGTATATGCACAGGATCATGCTCAAACCTGATGCTGTTCCACTGCAGCATAAGGTTAGGAAGGTGCCCATAATAGCTAGGAGTGAAGTGAAGAAGATGTTGTGTGAAATGTTGGAGCAAGGTGTGATTTAGCAAATTGAGACGTTGAGTTGGATTTCGCCAGTGGTTATCACGCCAAAATCAGACGGCAAATACGGGTTCTGTGTTGATTTGCGCACCTTGAACCGTAACATAATTGTGGATAGTTTTCCCTTACCTAACATTAATGAGTTGGTTTTGTTATTGAAGGGAGGTAGATTTTTCACGAAGTTGGATTTACGTAGCGCGTATCACCAGATTAAGCTGCATGATGAGTCAAAGCCTTTGACGGCATTTATTACTTCTGAGGGTGTCTTCCAATTTACCCGCATGCCGATTGGGCTGGCGTCGGCCGCTGGAGTTTTTCACCGTATGATGGGCTCTGTTTTGAATGGGATAAAGAACGTTGTCTATTTTCAAGATTATGTATTATTGTTTGGGGAGACAAAAGAAGAGCACAATATTATCCTCAAGGAGGTGTTGAACAAAATGGAGTGTGCTGGTTTGACCTTGAAGAAAGAGAAGTGTAAGTTTGCTGTTGAAGAAGTTGAGTATTTGGGTTACACCTTGTCGGCGGAAGGGGTCAGACCTAAGCGTGATTTGTTGGAGTCAATAAGAATAGCACCTGCACCAGTTGACAAAGACCAGTTAAGGTCGTTTATGGGGCTTATAGAGTACTATGCTAAGGGAGTTACTCAGGAAGGGTTGTAAGTTTTTGTGGGGAGAAGAACAGGAGAAAGCGTTTGTAGGAATAAAGAGAGAGATTTGTGCTGCAGGGATTTTAATGCAGTTTGACACGAAGTTGGAGTCTGTTTTGACTGCTGATGCAAGTGCTCTAGGGTTAGGTGCAGTGCTAGCGCAGGTGCACTCATCTGGTGTCAGAACTGTGGCGTTTGCTTCGAGGTCCCTTACTGGATCTGAGAGGAATTACTCTATTATTGAGAGAGAGGAGCTGGCGGCTGCATGGGGCTGTGAGCATTTCAGGATGTATTTGTGGGGATTAATCAATGTCTGTTTCTTTATCTGAGCTTGTTTTCTTTTTGGTCAGTTCTTTCACTCTGTTAGGAACTTCTCCATAGCTAGTACTTGGAAGCTCATCCTCATCTTGAGTAATTTCCTTTTCACCCATTTCGAGATTCCGGTTCCTGATTCCAGAGCTTTCAGACTGCCCTCCAGTATTTTTCTTACTACCAGTTTTATCTTCACTTTGCTCAGTGTCCTTACTGGTATCAGTTCTTACCAAATCTCGACATTCAGGTCGATCTTCAGAATTGAGTACTTCAATAGCTTCCCTTTCTCCTTCAGACGCAGAACTTGCATCTGATATTTCCAGATGTCAACGAACAGGTCGAGCTTCAGTATCTGGATCTTTCTCTGGTTCACCTTCAGAATCTGAATCAGTTGTGCTTTCTCCTTCGTCTTGTGGATTTTCAGGCTCAGGCACACGGATGGTGTGGCTTGCATGGGCCTATCTCTTCACTCCAGCACATTTAACTGCAGTCATGCTGACCAAAATGACTTGTCTGGGCTTCTGCCAATGAGGGACTAAGCAATTTCTTCGCCTGTGTACCTTTAATCGAACCCAATCTCCGGGGACTGAATCATGAGCTGGATGTTTTTCTTTTGAATTTGCCTCAGTTTCCACCTGATGGAACATAGAAGTTACCACGTCAGACAGGTTTTTGCAGTAATCCAGTATGATATCTTCATTAATAGTCAATAATTTATCAACTGCCATAAATACTTGTCTCATCACTCTTCCCATCAGAATCTCATGTGGACTCAATCCTGTCTTTTTATCAGGTATGCTCCTTAGGGTCATCAGAACAAGTGGCAAAGCATCAGGCCATTTCAGTCCAGTGGCAAAACACATTTTTGCAATTCTGTTTTTTATGGTTCCGTTTACTTGCGTGGAGAAGTGTGGCTCAGGGGTTAGAGGCGGCAGACCCGGAAGCTGAGATCGGCCCTGGACCAGGGTTCAATTCCCCGCCTCAGCGGGTCTTGGGCTCAAAAATTCCACGGACTCGATAATTCTCGATCCGGTGCCTTCTTGACTCACGGGTTCACACTCTGCGACTCTGGGCAATAGCTTGCTTAATCTCCACAACGGCCCCTCGTGGTGGGATGCCTGGCTTTCACCTTGTGGATACCCTGCCGGGGTTATCTCACAGGGGAATACCAGGACGGGTTCCCTAAGCAAGCGCCGGGAAACCCTTTGTGCGTAGCTGTGCGCTATATAAGCTCAAATACATTTACACATACATTGCTCAACTACCCCAGAAGACTCTGGTCTGTAAGCACAATGCAATTTCTGACGAATATCCAGTGCTTCACAAAGCATCTGCATTAGCTCGTTGTGAAAATGTGTTTCACGATCCGTTTCAATAGTTACTGGGAAACCGTAGTGTGGAATGATTTCTCGCAACAACAGTTTTGCAACAGTCACTACATCATTCCTCCTTGTAGGAAAGGCCTCCACCCACAGAGAAAATAGGCAAATGATCACAAGTTCATATCGAATTCGATTACATGGTGGCAGCTCTATAAAGTCTAATTGCATTCTTGTGAATAGACCTCCCTCCCGTCCTATGGTTCCCAAACTCACAACTGTTTTTCTTCTTGGATTCAACTGTTGACAAACAAGACATCGCTGACAAAGGCTCTCAGCGATTATCCTGAATTTAGGATTATACCATGTCTGTCTGAACATACAGATCATGGCATCCCTACCAATATGGGCTTCACCATGGTACATCCGGGCCATGTTTGAAATCATGTAATCAGGCATTACTGGTCAGTCATCTTCATAAACCCTAATTTCATCCTCTTTTCTTTGTCTACATCCTGATTTTAACCAGACATCTTTCTCCTCCTCACTTGCTTCTTCCTGCATTTTTCTCACTTCCTGCCAAGTCTCAACTACTGTGGTTAGCATTAAAGGACTTGAAACATGTTCAGATTTTCTGTCCCGATTTACAAATGCATGATTTTTGGCACAATATTTCTCAATTGAATCAACAAAGCGATTACCTCTGGTGACATAATCATATCCTTTCTTGTGAACTGCACATTTTACAACAGCAATTTTATAAGGTAACTGGACTGCATCAATCAACATTTTCACAAATTCAGCATTTCTGATGGGGGATCCTGCAGAAGTTAAGTAACCTCTTTGGGACCAAAGTTGACTACAATCATGGACAACTCCAAAACCATATTGACTGTCAGTCACTATGGTGACCCTTATCTCTTTTCCCAGGTCACATGCTCGAATCAAAGCAATCAATTCTGCTATTTGAGCAGAAGGAATTCCTTTTAGACAAGATGCTTCCAGGACATCTGCCACCGTGCATACAGCATATGCAGCACTTAGAGCACCCTAATCTGTTCTCAGACATGAACCATCAACAAACATTACATAATCAGATTCAGGCAATGGCTCATCTTTAATGTCAGGTCTTGGTGTGGTACAATATTCAAGAACATCCAAACATTTTTCATCAACTTCATTTCTCACCTCAACATCCATTACATCAGGTAACAGTGTAGATGGGTTTACATTAACATATCGTGAGATTGTCACATTATCTGCACCTAAAATTGTCTTCTCATAGTTTGTCATCCTGTTATTAGTTAAAGTAAGTGTCTCCACGAAATTAGGTACATATACTCTCAAAGAAAATCCCATCACTATACCTTCACTTTGTTCCAAACTCACACTTGTAGCAGCTACTGCTTTGAAGCATCCTAGCAATGCTTTTGCAACTGGATACAAAACAGCGGAGAAATTTGCAATTGGCTTTCTCAGTTTTCCATGTCTCTGAATTAGAACTGATAATGCACACTGCAATATAGTTCAAACTCTTTTTCATAATCAGGCATTCCTAATACTGGTGCTTCACATAGACTGTTTTTTAGTTGTTCAAAAGCCTCCATTTCAGTTTTATTCAACACTATGGGATCTTTTACATCTCCTCTTGTCAACCACTGCAATGGTTTGGCTATTAGTGAAAATCTATTGTCAACAATAACCTACCATTCCTATAATCATTCACACTTATCTCTGTGTTTTCAGAGGTTGCATTCCCTGTATCATCTGGATTCTTTCTATGGTGACTTGTCTAATTCCTTTAGCAATTTTATGACCTAGGTATTGTACCTCTTTCTGACAGAACTATAGCTTTGATGGGGATACCTTATGTCCTCCGTCTGCCAAATGGTTCAGTAATGCAATGGTATCTGAAACACATGCAACCTTTGTTCTTGATGCCACCAACAGGTCATCAATATATTGAACCAGTACTTATTCTCCAGGCATGTTTAGACTCTCCAATGATTTCTTCAACAACTGATTAAAGATTGAAGGACTCTCAGTATACCCCTGAGGAATTTGGCACCATGCCACAATACAGTCTCCAAACCGGAAAGCAAATACTGGCTGGCTATCTGGTTGTAAAGGAACAGCAAAGAATGCATTACATAAGTCAATGACTGTATATCATTCGGCATCATGCAGACTTTGGTACAGGATTACTACTGGGTTTGGCACAATTGGACAACATGGGACAACAATTTTATTGATTCTTCTCAAATCCTGTACTATCCTAAACGTTCCATTAGGCTTTTTCAATCCCATTATAGGTGAATTACATGGACTTCATATTATTTCTCTTAAAATTCCTTGTTCAATCATTTTGTTTATCACTGGAGTTATTCCTTCCATTATCTCTGCTGTCTATTAGTATTGGGGAATGTTTGGGTAACTCATTCCTTCTTTTACAGAAACCTTCACAGGATCTACACCTTTCATCAGTCCAATATCTTCTCTTGTGAAATCCCACACTTGTTCTTTGACTCTTTCAATTCAACAGGTATCTTCTCTCTGTCAAACACAGGAAACATACTACTTCTTTCTGAGTCTATCAGTGATATAGTCATTTTATACAAGCTATCAACATCCGTGGTGTGAAGCTCAATACCATCTGGTGAACAGTAAATGGCACAATTCATTTTACACAGAATGTCCTTACCAAGAAGGTTAACAGGACTACTGTCACACACTACAATTTTATGCATGTCTTTGAAATTTCCAATTTCTACTTATACTGTCAGTCAGTCATTAAAACTTTATTTGGGTTTGTTACAACCATAAAAGTATACACAATACATTTATAAAACTTTATAAAAACAAAATATATAACATTTATAAAATTGCAATTCAGTCCTTTCCGGGAGGAAACCCCAATAGCTTTGTTATTTAAACAGTATCCTCCTAGGATGTTAAAATCACAAGGGTGAACATGAGAAAACATATGTGACCAGGCCTTCCAAACATAATACATACATTAAAGTGCAATTTCGTTACCATACGCATATACCTCTGTACTTTGGAGAAGCCTCCTGACTCGGCTCATGTATTTCCCCAAAGCGCAGGCTATATCCAGGTTTACCATCCCCACCAGGAGATCTACAGCTTGCTTTCTATTCATAATCCTATAACTTTTGAATAGCGGGCCTAAAATCTCCTTAGGTATATCAAGGGTCATCCTACAGTCTAATAAAATATGAATATTATCACAGGAGGTACCTAACGTACATGTGCAATTGCCATTACTATTTATCATGTAATTTTTAACCCTGGTATTTACATAACAGGGGTTTATGCCCATTCTCAGTTTTAAAACCTCTCTTCTTAAGTGCTGATTCGGCAACCTATCCAAGTAAGGGTAGGAGTGGACTTCTGAAATCCATACTTGGATCATATGGGACACCGATATTTTTTGCCGGAGATACTCTTGATCGCATATGCTGGACACATCCGCTCCCAATGACCGTAGTTCTTTTTTGCCTATATTGGTGTGTCCTAACTAGGTATCTAGTTCTATTCCTTGCTTCCCATAAGCTTCCTTTAGTGAGAGTCGTGTTTCTTTAGCCCACGATAACTCGCTGGAGGCAATTTCCTCTCTACACCACTGTGATATTTTTCTGGGAGGTTCCCCTGTCTCCAGACACTGCCAGAACCGTATTAGTGCCATCCTAGATGTAATTGCCCAGGAAGTGACTCCTATCTCCAATCTTGCTGCTTGTACCATTGCTGATTTCGGCAACGAGAACAAGCTTTTTAGGATCATACCCTCCTCTTTGTCCCAACCTTTTTTCCCACTAAGGAGGAGAACCTCTGATCCATATAGGAATTGCGTGTGGACCATTGCCAAGTAGGTCTTTATAGCCGGCCCATCTGACAAGTCTCCGTAGAAGCTATTAAACCTTTTTAAGCCCTTTATAGAGGCTGTTGCCCTAATTTTTAACGCTTCCAGATGGGTGGTCCATTTCAAATTACTTGTGAACCATACTTCAAGATATCTATATTCCGTTACCTTCTCAAGTTGTTCCGTACCTAGATACCAGGAGAAACGGGTCATACTTTTGCTGAAGCATAGGATTTTGGTCTTTTGCATATTTACTACCAGTTTTTTATTTAAGCAGTATTTATGGAACATATCTAGTTTCCTCTGCAAGCCTATCTCCGTCTGGTCCATGATCACCAGATCGTCTGCATAGAGCAGACAGGATATATGGTCACCCCCTAGCTTTGGACTAGCCCCTCTAACCTCTTTTAGATTCCGAGGTAGATCCGCTATAAACAAGGAGAATAGCAACGGGGCTAATTCGCACCCCTGCCTCAGGCCATTTCCAATCTGGATCTTACCAGATAATCCACCATCCTCGTCCAGGACTACCTGGGCCGAGTTGTCTGTATGCAAGGCCTGGATAAGGGCTAACAGGTCTGCGTGTAACTTATAGCCTTTAAATGTAGACCATAGATGTTCCCTGCTTACAAGATCGAATGCTGCGCGGAAGTCTACAAAGCAGCAAAACAGATTACCCCTTTGCTCTATAGACTTCCGCGCTACCGCCCAGAGGGCAAAGCAATGATCCACTGTTGAATGACCTTCTTTAAAACCCCCCTGTTCAGGGGGTACTATATCATTGTCTTCAGCCCAATCTTTTAATAGACCCAGAATGACTTCAGAGAAGACTTTTTCCCCAATGTCTAAAAGATTTATCAGGCGATAGTTTTTAGGGGAGTTTACGTCACCTTTTTTGTGTATGGGTCTAATAATAGCCCCTTTCCAGCTATCTGGTAACGTTCCTGTTTTTAGTATTCTTAAGAACGTCTTTGCGAACAAATCCGCCCACCAATCTATATTTGTTTTTATAATAATGGCAGGTAGATTGTCTGGACCAGCAGCTTGTGTTAAGTTTAAGTTGGCTATCACAATTTTAATATGACCTTGGGAGAACTGCTCCATTACTTCACCCCTCACTCCTGGCCAACTAGATGGTACTATTGCCTCACTCCTTGGCCAATTGCCGTAGATCTCCTCAAGGTAGATTACCCACTTATCCTCTGGGACAGAACATTGCATGGACCCTGCTGTTTTCCCTACACATTCCTGTATCAGTTTCCAGAAGCCTTTGACATTCTTTTCATCGATTTTCGATAGTAGGTTCTTCTAGCAGTTTTCTTTGAAAGATCTTTTTTTTGTCTCTAATCAATGCCTTATATTTTATCCTTAATTTGTTAAGGGCTAGAAATTCTACTTCATTATTGCTACGCCTAAGGCTTCTTTCACTCTTTCTAATAACGGCCTTTGCTTTACGGCAATCTGCATCAAACCATAGGTTACTAGTTGCATGTAGTGGAAGATTCCTTCCCAAGCTATGCTTCCCCCGTTTAATGTTTATTCTGAGGCATTCTACGAGTTGCCTTATCATATCCTCATACCAGGGTATCTCTTCCCCCTTTACTAAGTTTCCTAAGTCAGCTACTATCTGAAGGTCCTTCAGTTTATTTAGATGTTCTTCACTTATCCGGGTTGTAAGTCGCTTGGGATATTCAACCTCTACATTCAACACCTTCTGTCTTGGCGGGACCTTATTTACATACATTTCTATCAATAGTGGGAAATGATCGCTGCCCTCTACTTGAAGTATTTCGAAATGTTGGATTGTGTGGAAACACCAGGCCTGGATAAATACATAGTCTATCGGGCACAATTGCTGTCCTACTTTAAATGTGCGCTTGGCGGGCCGATCTGTTTCTTTCCTACCATTCACACAAACCAGACCCATGCCCCCCAGCAGCCGTCCAAGCTCCATCCACATCCTGATTTGAGAGCTCGGTGCTGATAAACTTTGCAGACTCTATGTTATACGCTTTTAGTATGTCACTATTCCAGGCATCCGTTTTTATGGGATTCAATCTATGATTAAAGTCTCCCAGTATTAAAATCACATCTCCTGGGTAGAGTTCATGTAAGTACTCTAGGTCCTTTTTTAAACAATCTCGCTCTGCTTTATACTCCTGTTTTTCCCCTTTCTGTATGTACACGTTGATAACACAAAAACCTTCACCCCTTGTGTTGTTATTTTGGATCAGCACTCTGCTCCCCAATGCCCAGATACATGTTAGGTCAAGATGGAGGATATCTCTCACTAACCTTGTGGAGACCAGCGTCATCTGGCCACCTGACGCCCTACCCATTTTATTCTTTCTTGCAGGTTTTATGTGACTAGCAAAACCTTCCGTAAAGGGGTTTCGTCGCACAGCCATGTCTCCTGCAGGCACATAATATCGGTCTTTTCAAGGAGATTTTTGAAAATCTCTTGAGACCATATTCTTTTATAGCCATTAATATTCCAAGACAAGATGTGCAGGCTGTGCGACGTCCCAGTTTCCTAATCAATGTTGCTCAGATTCCCCTCCTCCTCCTGGTCTAGGTAAGCCAGCTCTCTGTACCTGTTCCCATCCAAGACATCTTCCTCCCCCCACCCTAACTTTTTAGGAGCAATTGTAATTGCCAGGCCTTCCTTATTACTCCATCCAGATGAGATAATTTTTATTTGCCGTTCTCCCAACCCTGCATGGTTTCTAAGGAATTGGTGCCCTTGATTATCCAATTTCAGGTCCTCTATATTTACTATTCTGATTCCTTCCTTTAACATTTCAGCTTCCACTTTTTCCATTGCGACTTTTATCAAAGCTGAGTGGAGGAGGACCTTTGTTATTTCCTCACCTTTAGCATTAGCCAAAAACCCCACTTCTTTTAAGTCATCTGTACTAACATATTTTAGGCTGGGGCATTTAGCAAATGAGAATAGTAGCTGCGAGTGGTTTAGGGGTTTTGATTTCTTACTCCATTTTCTCCCATTTCCCTGGCTCAGTGGTTCTAGATATAGCCAAGTGTCCACAATCCTGGATGCCTGTAGTGGTTTATGGCTATTCTCTGGACATTCATCCCTTCTCTTTAGTTTACTTTCTGATCTGCCACTATTCATCCAATTGTTGACCGGGGATAAGTTACTGGGCCCTGCATCAGTGGACGTTTCCATTTCCCATATTGGTTCTAACCCCTCTTTTCTCCCTCTGGGCATCCTCTTCGGGGCCCTAATATTCTTGGCCAAGCCTTTACCTTGGTCCCAACATGATTTTTTCTGGGGACCAAGGGTGCTTGCCCCAGGGTCTACTGGGGTTACATTATCCATTTCTACTCTCACTGCCTTGCCCCTAGGCCTTAGGTCATGGCGAACCTGTTTCATATTCAGCTGTTGTGTGGCCTGACTGACCCGTTGGGCCTTTTTCCCTTTTCTCCTCAACAGGGCGTGCCTCCTTTCGCCATATTCCTTATAATCATGGGACAGCGGGAGATGTATACAGTGGGCTCCTCCTCATTAGGTGTATTTGCCCTTGTTATTTCTCCCACCTCATCGGCTTTGTTCTCAGCAGTTCTTACAAGGGATGGCATTTGGGCTTTAATCTGCATCAATTCCCCAATTATGTTATTAAACTGCTTACTATGAGTTTTTAGAATTTCATTATTCACCACTGAAACTTCTAGGATTCCTTGCAAAGTTTTCTGGAGCATCAGCATAACCTCAAGCATTGATGAGCTCGAGGTACCCGTTACCTCCAAACTATTCACAGGTAGGCCTGATAACACAGTATGGGCCATATTTACATTTTCCAGGCTGTCTTTTACATGTAGTCTAAATTCTTCTTCGGCAGCTCTCTCTCTGGATGTAAATCACTCAGATTTTCATTATCATTTTCTTTTTCTTCCTCCCCCTCTCCCTCTGAGTCTTGGTTTGAAACTGATTGAAACAACCGTGGGGAGGAAGACAGCCGAGGTACTATCGGAATATCAGTAATACCGAAATTTGTCTGGTTCAGTGAATCGATAACTGAAACCTGGATCTCAGTAAATTTTGAGGGCTCGACCGCCTTTGGTTCCCTTTCTGGTGTCTCCTTTTCTCTAAAATGCTTACCAAAGAAGTCTTTTATAGATTTTGAGACCGTAGAACCACCTTTTACACATGCAGCCTTAGCGGACATCGGCCCTTTCTGATTAATTGTACTTGAGGATGCAGTAGACCCCAGTACAGATGTTTTATTTCTAGTTGGTGTCGATGTCGCACTTTCCAAGTCAATGGGTAGTTCGGTTATGTCCTCTACTCCATGACTTGTATTTCCTGGAAGTTTAGTATTCTTAGATACTTTCTGACGTTTATTCCTTCCTAATGCCATGTTTTTAAATTCTCTCTCTCCGCTGGCTTGCTTCCGATGGAGCAGAGACTTTCCGAGCTGTTGTCCTTCGCTTTTTAGGTGCACCACAGCTGGTTCTGGCAATATCTCTTTGCTGTTTTTCTTTGCTTTTTAGGTGCACTCCAGCCGGTTCTGGCAATATCTCTTTGCTAAGGACCCTCAGTTATAAATTTCCACTTACCTCTGTCCTGTGGGCCCGCTGTCTGCCTCTCTCTGTTCCTCCACCACCTTTTCCTCACATCCTCGGTCTTTTCAGGTCCACGTGCACTCAATCCTGTTCAGCCTCTCATGTATTTTTTGCAGGTTATAGGTCCAGGGGGCACTATCCTCCCCCTAACCTGCTAGTGGCGACCTCTAGCAGCCTCCGGCAACCTCCGGCCACCAATTGGCACTCAGAATGTCCAGAGACAACTGCCCCTCCCCATGGGGGTCTCCCTTGTTCAGTTCCAATGGGGGACAATGAGGGGATAGCGCCGAAGACAGCCGAAGACAGCCTACACAACGCCGCTGATACTGCCAAAGGCAACGGAGGGTCAGTAACAGTGCGGCAACACACCAACACACCAGCACACCGGGGCAAAGGCGAACGCCAAGGCTCCGCGTGGCGTCCCGCGCAGCGCCGCTGACACAGCCGAGGCCGACCCGGAACCGGAAGCCCAGAGACGGCGACGCCGACAGTGAAGGTGGGAGTGAGCAGAGAGACGATAGCCGGGCAGAACCGCAGCGCGCGGCACACAGGTACAGAGCACAATCTACTTCTACTGGTCTTGTTAGGGATGTTTTGATCTGCCTATTTCCTACACCTACAACTTGGATGCTATCACCAGAGAGAGGAAGATTTTGGACTTCTACTGATCTAACAGTAGAACGGGTAGCACCTGTGTCCACTAGGGAGGACACATTTACATCATTTACCTTTCCATTCACAAAAGGACCAGATTGATCTACCTCTAGAGTTGCGCCAAGTACACACTCTTCTCCCTCTCTCAGGCACTGTCAGAAGCTGTCATCCGACTCACTCCCATCCTCCTTCAACCAATACTGCGAACTCTAGGTGATCTTATTACCTGTTCTCCTCCACAGAATCCTGTCTCTGCACTGTATTTCTGTAGATTTACACTGTGTGGAAGTGGTGGTTGTGGCACCTGACTCTGTTGGGTAACTACCTGCTGCTGTGGCGATGGCTGTTGAATTATCTCATTCTGCACCTGCGGATTCAATGATGTATTTTCGGGATTAAATATTGGTGGATACTTACACTCTTTCTTCCAATGCCCTAACCTGCCGCAATTGTGACAAGGAAACATTTTCTCTGCCTCATCCAGATTTCCCATTACTTTTGTTTTATTAAAATTTCCTTTCATTCTTGCTTGACCTCCTTCTGAGTTCTTATTCTCTAATTGAGCTACTTGAGGTTCCCCCACTTTTACCTGTGCCCACATTGCTTTCTCTTTAAGCTTCCTTTGCTTAATTTCAATCTCATCACTACAGTATTTTGCATGTCTCAAACCCTCATCTACCGAACATGACTGCCATCCCATCAAATTATGCTTGATCATGTCTCCTATTTCTGGTCTTAATCCAAACACAAAGCGATACACAAAATTACTCATATCCTTTTCATTCAACTCCTCATATCCACTGCACTGTTTAAACACTAATAGCAATCTCTCATAAAATGCATGTACTGATTCTTTTGGTTCTTGCAATGTCCTGTCAATCTTTACTCAATCTGTCTCTTTTGATGGGATTTTATTTTTCAGAAACACTATTACTTGTTCATACTTTCGCATTACCTTAGGTCCAGGAGCACCTGTTACTGGATCTCGTGGATATTCAGTTTTTGGCCAGTCCACAGTAATTTTGCACTCAGACCATAGGTCTGCTGGTACTACTATGTCAACCAATCCGTCTAAATCTTCCCATAATACCTGTGCAACCTTTGCAAATCGATCCACTAGTTGATACCATTCACTGTTTTTTCTCTCAACATGGGGAAATCATTTGTGAACAACAATATATCCTGTCTAGTCCGTGGAACATATACATACCCTACTCCTGGTATTTCTCTCATAGGGAATTCCTTTGCTACACGTTCTTTTTCTCTAACTGGGAATGCAAACGTTGTTTCATCATTGCTCTCTTCTTTTTTCTTTGCCCATTTAGCTTTCCATTTATCCACATCTCCCCATTTTCTCTGCAACTCAATTAGCTCTTTTATCTGAGTTTATCTTCCAGCAGTATTCATGTTGGCAATATATTTTTCAGTAAAATCTACTCTGTAAGGTTTTTGTAACAATTTATGCTTTGCAAAATCTACATTTAGTTCACTTGCCAATTCTTCTAATCGATCATGCAGGTTTTTCGCTCTCCATGTAATGTTTTTACACATAAACATTAATTCATCATCTTGGTATGTTTTAACCTATCTGTACCAATTGTTCCCATTATTAATACTTCCATGTCGATTTTCAGCCTAACCACATGTAATACTTTAGGTTCTTGGTCTCTTACTTTTAAAGTTTTAAGTCAATCACCTAATCCTGCTCTGTAGGTCCTACCGGAGTTTGTGACAAATCAATCTTCTCTATACTTTTCTCGGGTGTTGCAGAATCTGATTCTGCACCCGCTGGAAACTAATATGGGAGACTTTGATTAAGTCAGGCGGTGTCATATGGCTAGTACACCTAACCTCGGCCAAATCTGGATAAACCTTTTCTCTTACTTTTTGTAAACTTTGATTCAAAGGAATTGGTAAGGACGGTTCTTTTATTTTCTGGAATTACAGGACCTATTGTTACTGGGACAGTTACGGCTTCTATATTTTTAGTGAGTTCCTGTATCTTTTCAGTCAATTTATTAGTAGAATGTATATATTCAGAAGTACTTGGTTGTTCTTCAATTCTCCTCTCTACTCTAGCGACACTTCCTCTGTGTTCATCATTTTGTCTGGGTGTACCAGTAAGTCTGGTTTCCATTATTGGGGCATTAGAATCAAATCTCATTTCTACCCTTTCCAGAAGATCTCTGAAATTAGAAAATTGTCTTGGGGTACCAGTCGATCTGTTCTCCATTGGTGGCGCATTTGGAGTCACATTTACAGAACTTGGTTGATATAGAGGTGGTCTTCTATTTAATACCTCCTCCAAAACTACATCCTCTGGTTCACCATCCTCATAACTTTTCCTTTCTGACTCCACATTGTTTATTTTCTCCCTACATTTCTGTCCTACCATTTCATCAACTGTTCTTACCTGTTCTTACTGGATACATTCCATCACACATATCAGCATTTCTCCATCTCCGCATTCTACTCTCATGAGTCATTCCCCACAATCCTCGCAATCTACCTCTCGGTCCTCTAAACTCTTCAAACCTTTCTCGCTCCAATTCATGCATCTCATCTTCCCACTCAGCTAATGCTTCAAATTGAGTCGTCTGGGTCTTGGTTCTAACTTTGTCATCTTTTCTCTCAAATTTCCCAATACAGCAAGGCTAAAGGAACCTACTTCTGGAAATGGTAATGCACCATCATTCTTGGTATATCTAGCCCAAATTTCTAACCATATTCATGTATGGTAGCCGTATTTTGTCATAATATACAATCCAGGCATTTTAGGCGGAGGAAGCACTATTGACTTATCATTTTTAAACAAATTCTTCAACTTTTTGAACCACGTAGGTTTTTCCTTTTCCCCTCTGTAATAAAACTCAATTTTGTAATGATTTCCTGTCTTTCAAAACAATTGTGCACTCTTCCGCAAACTGCTTCACTACAGCAACCTATCACAGCGCGCTTCACACTAACGTACAAATAAAATCAAGATACGTTTCACTTACTCACAACTAATGATTGCACAGCCTTTGCTAACACATCAATCCATGTTTATTCCTTCCTAGTCATGTGGACCAATCCCTGCGCGACCCTTTTGACGTCAGCTCTGCTCCAGCTTCTGCAGCTTTGACTGACCCCTCCTTTACAAAATGTATCGGCACACTGTATTTACATCTTTGTACAACTAAAATCAGTTAGTAACGACATGAAACATCTCTATTTGTCTGTTTCCTCAATCTCACAAGTATTCTATATTTCTAGTAGACTGCGCTTTCCTCTTCTCCACCACAGAATTTTAGTTTTGCCGATAAAGTAGCACATCCCTCTACCTTACCCTTCTCTCAAGCTTAGATTAGACTCAATTACTCTTTCAGGGATAAGTTTTAAGTCACAATATGCAATGATTCCTTTGCTTAAGCCCAAAATTGTATAGGTTGCCTTCGCTATACATTTACAATTTTCACACATAAAGGTCCCTAAACTTGTAACATACGACAATGTCTCCACTTTGAAACAGACTTTGTGATGTGTGACGTACATGCCACACTTGTGTGGCTTACATGCTTCCTACTTCCCAGAAGCCTCAAATTCGAGACTACATATAACGCAATACAGACTCAACATATAATGTTAGTCATAATTTCCGTACATCAAAATTCTATTTACATTGCCCCATTCATTCTATACATTACTTATCCTAGTTAACCTACAGCAACCAATGCTCTGCTACCAAGTTTTACTGATCCAGCGCAGCTCTAGACAAAATCTGCAAAACCATCACCATACTCCCTAGGAGCTATTCACATATTACTCGTCAGTGGGGCCCATAACACCGCGAGTCATCTGTATACACACATTCAACCTGCTCCCAGGATTGGTGAAGACTTAGAGGAGAGCTTCTTAATTTTAGCGGAGTGTCTCATTTCATACTAAAAATGTATACACTATATACATCTGCAGTTTATCGATATTGCCATGGTTTTATTTTCTAGAATCATTAAAACACCCCACCATTATTGTCAATTGATCTGCTAGTAAAAGTTAACTAATGGACAATAAGACCAGCTTAATTTATTTAATTTTTATTTAGAGACTAAGGGCCAGATGTAGGTAGGCCGTTACCGATCGGTAACGGCCGAAAATACCGATTTTGGTCCCTTACCGATCGGTATACAGCCATCGAGATGTAGGGAACAAAAAAAAGTCAAAATCGGAGTGAAAACCGAATCGGAATGAGTTCCGAATGGAAAACACCGATTCGGTCAATGTACCGAATCGGTAGACACACCGAATCGGAAAATAACTGATTCGGTCCATGTACCGAATCGGTAGTGACACCGATTCGGAAATTATCCGAATCGGTCCATGTACCGATTCGGTACTGACACCGATTCGGAAATTATCCGAATCGGTCCATGTACCGAATCGGTAGACACACCGAATCGGAATAAAGCCGATTCGGTCCATGTACCGAATCGGTAGATACACCGAATCGGACATGAGCCGAATCGGAGAACCTACCGATTCGTATGAATCACCGATCGGGAAATTCCCCGATTCCGACAGATGGGGAGATGTAGGGAGGCACAGAAACACCGAAATCGGCTCAAATTCGGTAGAATTCACTCGGTATTTACCATGGATTACAATCAGGTGGTAACCAACTCCAACCCATAAAAACAGCCCCAAAATGCATTGCAACTTGCAGGATGGCAGCTTTTTATGTCATTGCGAGGCGGCTACGGCTACAGCAGGAAGGACAGAGGGAATGGCAAAGAAATGAACAGGTCTACAGACAGAGGATAACCCTGTTCATGCTCACAGAGGCAGAGATCCTACAGAGATACAGGCTGGACTCTGACACCATACTTGAGCTCATCAGGGACCTCAAACCATTGTTGGACCACCACACCCCAAGGGCACACGCCATCCCAGCACACGTCCAGGTGCTATGCAGCCTACACCTGCTTGCGTCTGGCAGCTATCAAAGTGGAGTTGCAGCGACAGGAGGGGTGACCCAGAGCAGCCTGTCAAGGTTCTTCCACACATTCCTTGACGCCATGATACACAGGATGGACCAATACATCTCTTTCCCTGCAACCCACACAGAACTGCTACAAACTAAAGCTGACTTCTACCAGATGGCACAATTTCCCCAAATCATTGGCTGCATAGATGGCACGCACATTCCGATTTGCCCACCAGCGGACACAGAATACATATACCGCAATCGGAAGTCTACACACACCATCAACGTGCAGTTGATCTGCAATGCGAAGTGCACCATCACAGACCTGGTAGCCAAATTTCCAGGGAGTACCCACGACTCCTATATTTTCCAACAGAGCTGCATCTATGCACGGCTGATGGCTGGCGAATTTGGTGAAGGATACCTCCTAGGTGAGACACATCATCAGACCCCCATAACACAAAGTAGCTAGGTGGAATACATGTGTGCATGTGTGTAATGTTACCCCTTTCTCTTCCAGGCGACAGTGCATATGCCCTCCGCTCATTCATACTCACCCCCTACCTCAACCCCTCCACACCCAGCCAAAGGAGGTATAACCGGGCCCACATACGCACAAGGAATGTCGTCGAACGGACCTTTGGCATCTGGAAAAGTAGATTCAGATGCCTGCACAAGAGTGGAGGTGCAAGGCAGTATACCCCCATCACCTGCTGCAAGATCATAGCTGTATCTGCAATGTTACACAACCTTGCGGTGAAGAAGGGCACTGAGGTGGAGTTGTCTGACTACGAGGACCATGACGACGACGAAGCTGTGCCACTGACACAGCCAGCTGGGGTGTGTACGCCAAGTGATGGCAGATACAGACGTGAGGAGATTACAGAAAACTATTTCTGAGTGAGTACAGATGCACAGACAGGTAAATGGTTGTGGTGAAAAAGCAATTTTTAATACTGTTGCAACACAGTTACTGCACTGATGTGCAACAAAAAAAGGTGTAATAGCAAAGAAAACAAAAGTCTAAGGTCCAGGTTGCCTCACCCGCCCTTGCAAGGCTATTTCTTTGAGCGCTTGGCAGCCCCACTGGGGTGTCCCTCAGCCCCTTCAGAATGACCAGCGGCATCTGCGGAGCGCCTGGTGCTCCTGCGTGGCTCTGACGCAGCGCTGGCCGGGCTGCTGCGGCTGCTGCTGTCCCCAGCATCCCCCAGGTCCAGGGCAGGATTTGCAGCAGTGTTAGAGATAATCATGGCCTCCATTGCTGTCGTGATGCGGGCCATTCCCCTTGTTATCTCTGCGGTATTTTGGGTGAGACTACACTCCATGTTGGCACCGCGCTGACAGAGTTGTGCCGTTGCAGCAGCAAGGCGGCTTATGGAGCGGTTCTGCACCCGGGCATCCCGCCTGCGCACCAGCTCATGCTCCTCCAGTCTCCCACATAATTGGGTAATGGCAGTGGTTAGCCTGCCTAAACCTGCTGCTACCTCCTTGTTGGAATCCACAAAGGCCTGAAATCCTTTCACCATTTCCCCCATCTGCAGGTTGTGCTGCAGGAGTTGGCGTTGGCAGGCCATGATGGATTTCGCCTGCTGCCTTTGGATCTTCACCATATTACCTTCGAGGCCCAGGAAGACACTGCCCTCCGGTGCTGGTGCTGCAGTGGTGGGAATGGCACGGCACCGGGTACTGCTGCTGCCGGCCTGCTGAGTGGGCTGGGGTGCCACTGGTGGGGGTGTGGTGCTGGCCGGGGCCTGAGCCCCTGCTCCCAGGACAGGGTGTACTGGAGCCACAGCCATGATCGTGGCAGGAGCTGGTGTAGGTGGAAGGAGGTCCCTTGTCGGGGAGTTCTCTGGGGAGAACTGCAAGGGGGGTGTGCTCGGCATTTGTGGGGAGTGAAGTGCATCAAAGTCAATTGCCAGGTCTCCCTCAATACCCAGCCCTATGGTGTTTTCCTCCTCCTCCTCCTCGGCAGCCTGACTCGTGCTCGGCCCTGCGAGTGCAGTGGTAGATGGTGCTGCTGCCTCTGTTGTCAGTGGTTGTCCGCCTGATGGTGCCCCTAGGTACAAAGAAGCATTTGTAAATTGAGTGCCGATGTATTACAGTCAGTACAATTAAAGCATTCCACATGTCCTTGCATCTCCTTAGAATGTGTTCCACTGTTTCCTGTCTTGTGATTCTGCACTGCCATATTTTGCTAACTTCTGCTGACTACATGTACCATGATGCTTGTCTCTTGTATGTTGGTTACAGTACTGTGCTGGGGTTTGGCTATGCATTGTGTCTAATGGGGAGGTGTCTGGTAGGGTGTGTCATGATGCGCATGCTTCTTACCTGTAGCTGTAGCTCTGGCTGAGCTGTCCAGGGTCCCAATACCAGTCACGCTCTCCCTCTCAATGGTGCTGGAGACCAGTTCCTCCAGCTCGATGAGGGGTGGCGCCGGGTTCCTGCCTCCACCAGTGCCTCCAGCCTGCCTCTGGATCTCTGCCATCTTCCGTTTGGTCAGGCTGCGGATGTCATAGAAGCGCTTCTTCAGCTCATCCAGGGACCTGGGGGTGACACCCACAGCATTGACCTTTTGGGCGATTTCGCTCCAGAGCCTCCTCTTGGTGCTGTCTGGCACATTGAGGGACAGCGTCCCGAATAGCTGCCGGTGCACCCTCACCACCTCCTCAACCAACACCTGCAGCTCGATGCTGCTGAACTTAGGCTTCCTCTTTTGGCTGGACTTCTGGCTCTCACTCTGGTTTGCCATCTTGATCAGAACAGTTCACTACCTCCTACTCCCACTGCTGCTAACTGTGAGTGTTCAGCTTAGGCTGCCTCTCCAGAAAGTTCTTAATTAGCTGCACCTGCCAGGGTTGCCACTCCCTGTTTGGGTGGGGGAGGGGGAGCCACCTCATTGGCTGAATCGGCTTTTACCGAATCGGTAAAATACGAATCGGTATAATCCGAATCGGATTTTACCGATTCGGTTTCTTCAATGCATTCCTATGGGCTTTTTGGCCATGGGTGTGTTTTCATACCTCCGATTCGGTAATTGCCGAATCGGATTTTACCGACTCGGCTATTTCCGATTCGGTGGTAGCCGATTCGGCTATTTCAGATTCGGTGGTAGCCGATTCGGTAATTTCCGAATCGGTCCGTGCCGATTCGATACGTACCGATTCACATTACCGATGCCGACCGATTCGCTATTATTTCGCGGTTTGTTTGCTACATCTCGTTTTCCGACTTCAGAATACCGATTCGGCCCGCCTCGGTATTTTGAAATCGGAAAATCCCTTTTACCTACATCGGGCCCTAAATCTCCTAGCATGACCTTACTTTTATTCACTCTATTTTAATATTCATTTAAACATTTAATAACATAGAGAGAAAGAAAAGTTAAATTCAAACATTTATATTCATTAGCATAACAGTTCAGAAAATAAATTGAAAATATATTACCAAGATTTCAGGAGACCGACATCAGAACAAGGTCAGAATGGTTCCCAAAAACCACCTCTCTATTCTTTCTTGATGCTCACCTCCCATCAGGACTCCGCATCCATTCAAAAGTTAAAGTCCAGAAAAATGTCAAAGTCTTTGCACCATAGTAAAAGTTTTTCAATCCGACAGCATGTCGTGGTGCGAAATAAAATTGAAATGCAAGCTTTTTTCTTACTTCCAAACGTCCTCTTTTATACCCTTTTCCCCTAACTTATCCATCCAAGATTCAAAAGTTTTAGGGTCCTCATTCATTCTTATTGGTCGAATCAAGGGGTGGATGAGCATAACCTCATCTCCTCATTGTCCATATTTCTGCAAAGTCATCGTTAAAATGAGAAAATGAAGTCTCAATTGTCCTTTAACAGTTCTTTACGCTTATGTCCTTTAAATTGTTATTTCAGATCATTTTCCCATGCTCACGATGCGGACATACAAATTGATGGCACTAGCTTGAACATCCAGGCCACGTTGACCTTGACCCACACTATACAGGCACAGGCTGCTTGCACTTCTCTCAAGCACAGTCATGCATGCGTACATCATCACAATCTCGGAGTCTCGAAACCCTCCATCTTTTTGTAGCCGCATGGGCCATATTGGGATCTATCATAGAAACAAACACAATTAAGCATTCATTAGTATAGCCCTTGTATTTACCTCCCCCCATTCTAAGGTAACCCTGTTAGTTATTACCTAGCAATTTCAGTCACAAATAAGCATGTTTTACTCTCCATTCTCCATAATTTCAGCCACAATTAGACATACAAAAAGCATATACACACAGATTTTGGTTAGATAATGACATTTGCGCACAGGAATAATATAACAACTTCACTTAATTAGTAAAGTATGATTCGCAACATAAGCAAATTAGTGTCCCACGTGTATTTGTGTGTGCATTCTATTCTATGTTTGTTACTTTCAAAACCACATGATTAGTACATTTTACTGTTATAGGGAAATGACTTCACGAGGGGTATACAAACATTTTTGTTTTCATCCTCGCTCCATCATCTGATTGCCTGCGTGTGCTTTCAATTGCAACAACTTCCACAACCTTTTCTAACAGGGACACTCCAAAGCCCTGTAAATGTGTCTTTAAACCTTCTACTTCTAGTGGTAGGGCAGTGCAGGGGAGAAAAAAAACCACACCTGGCTGCTGCTCGTTGCACTTCTGCTTTCTGCTGACTGCTGTGCACAGTCTGAGGCTACCACACTCACCTACAGGAAATGCCAGTGCTTCTCTCATGCTGGGGGAGGGACACTCTGCCATAATGGAGGAACCACCTCTGCTCTCTACAGTTGATGGAAAAGGACTGGTTCAGAGTGACCAGGATCACGAATGCCCCATCATTGAATCCAGTTTTTACTAAAGCTGTTAGCCCTTGTGTGCTGTACAAACCGCTACTTCCACCTATACTTCAACAATGCTTTCTGAGGATTTCTCAGGACGAAAGCCCACAAACCCCTTTTAAAACTGCCTTAAATTGTAAACAAATTTCAACCAGTGTGCTTCAAAATGCTACGTTCCCAGAAAATGTATCAAGTAATGCAGTTTTACAGAACCCTGATTCACAAATGGGGTTGACTTTTATTGACGTGCCAGGGTCTATTTTATTGGTTTTCTTGCACTGCACAGTCACTCCTGTATAGAAGCATAGCAGGTCTTGATTACCTGATGACCATGCAACGAGCAAAGGTATACCAACCACAGCACAATAACTCACTTATCCCATTTGGATCTTTGGACTCACTTATCCCAGTTGGATCCTTAGATTCATTTATCCTAGTTGGATCCCTAGGTTCACTTATCCCTGTTAAATCCTCGGGTACACCTATCCCAACTGGATTCTTGGACTTACTTTTCCCAATAGGAACCTTGTGCTCACTTATCCCAGTTGGATACTTAGGTTCACCTATCCCAATTGGATCCCTGTGTTCACCTATCCCAGTTGGATCCTTGGGTCCACTTATCCCAGTTGGATCCTTGGACTCACTTATCCCAGTTGGATCTTGGCTCACTTATTTCAGTTGGGACCTTGGGTTCACACATCCCAGGTGGATCCTTAGCCTCACTTATCCCAGCTGGGTACTTGGACTCACCCATCCCAGTTGGATCCTTGGTTTCACTTATCTCAGTTGGATCCTTGGACTCACGTATCCCATTTGGATACCTGGGTTCACTTATCCCAGTTGGATCCTGGGGTTCACTTATCCCAGTTTGATGCTTGGGTCCCAGTTTGATCCTCGGGTTCACTTATCACATTTGGATCCTTGGACTCACATTCATCTAAATTAGAACCTTGGACTAATTTATCCTGGTTGGAACCTTTGGCTCACTTATCCCAGTTGAATCCCTGGGTTCACTTTTCCCAGCTAGATCCTTGGGTTCACTTATCCCAGTTGGAACCTTGAACTCACTTAACCCAGTTGGATCTTGGGCTCACTTATTTCAGTTGGGACCTTGGGTTCACACATCCCAGTTGGATCCTTAGGTTCACTTATCCCAGCTGGGTATTTGGACTCACCCATCCCAGTTGGATTTTTGGGCTACATACACTTTACCACTCTTATTGAAATGCTTACACTAGGTACATTCAGATGTAAGATAGGTGCTCAAAAAGTGTTGCAGGGGCAGTTTAAAAGATTTCTGACTTTGTGAGTTCCCAGTTGCATTGCGTTGCGTGCCCTTGGCCACTTCTCCGATACTGCCCTATTTGCTACATTTTATCCCTTGCGACTCCCACCTCGTTAGGCCTACAAACATTCTGTCTGCTTCTCCTGAGCAGTGATACTGTATTTATGTATTGTGTGGTATACCTATGCACTCACATCATATGTGTATGTTTCATACTCCATGCATTTTAGATATGTGAACTATGTGTATTTCAAGCACTAATATATAACTTGCAATTCTATCTATCTATTTTTATGAAAAGCCAAATACTGGCAGTCAGGTTTAGCCAACAACACAGTAGGAGACAAGATGGTGTAAACATTTCCTTTAATTTATTTATCTTTTCCCCTATTTAATGTCTTCTGCTGTTCCACATATTAACGAACTTGCAGAGGTCCCACAAGCCATCTGCATACTGTTTGTGTTTTTAGGACTCTCTAGCTTTCATTTTCCCATTTTTCTTGCAGTCCTCATGATAAACAACTGTAGTTCTGCATACTGGCATTTACTGCATACTGTTTTTGTTTTTATGACTTGATCTGTCTTTGCTCCATGCCGAGTATGTGTTGGTCATGAGGGCATGTTATTTTTAATAAATCTTTGATAACTTGTGAACATTTTCTTATTTGCATTTGTAATGATAGAAGCCTTAAATTAGTGTATCACAAAGGTTTGCCTACTGTAATGTATAGTGATTAACTCCTGTACAATAGTATAGGGTTTCTGCCTATTTCATTGCCCAAAAAAAGGGCATAGAATCAGAACCTCCAGCACTAGGAAGCCACACCATAATCTTGGTATTCCGAATGGTGGTCTTAGAAAAGGTCACCAAGTACCATGGCTGCTCCCAATGTGTAGGCTTTTTCAGGACATTGGTAATGCTGACAGTATGTTCCACGGAGCTTCTGTGATTTCCGTCATTGGTCGCTATGATGTATTAGCTGATCTCAGATGTCTCTGAGATGTGAATCCAGAAAACATTCACGCTGCAAAACTATAGCTGCCAAACTGTCTTCCTTTCAAGCATAACTGGGATAACCTCCTGCAGTGTAACCATATTGAACCTTTGTGTCTTTCTGAATCTGTTCGAGGCCTTCAGGTCTACATGTGTCAGTTTCTTCTTTGATTTTGGTTACATGAAAAAAATACTGAGTAGACCCCCTTGGTTCATCTATTTTTGCAGAACTTTCTATTGCAGCATGGGCGGATTTTTCGAATTTGCAGTCTGCGAATTTGCGTATTCACAAATTCGCAATCCGCAAAATCCGCAAACTTTCGCGATTTTTTTTTTGTGTTCGCAAGGGTTTCTGCCAGTTCGCGAGTGTTTTTTACCAGTTCGCAAACGCGAACTTATTGGTCTGGTCACAACGGTCGCGACCATGTTGTTTCTATGTCTCGTTCATCACAGCACCCTCTGTTTCACCACTGCCACCCTCTGTCTCACCCATGCCACCCTCTGGTACATCACTGCCACCCTCTGGTTCATCACTGTAGATTATGGGGGGAAAAGAACACCTACCCTGCCTCAACTTACATTAATTAATTAGGGGTTGATTAATGTGTCACTGAATTTTAACTTCCAGTCTGGCACCTGCTTCCTTATCTGTAATTGCTTTCTGTTGCAGTGTAATTTTTTCTAACAGGACCTTTGTGGCATACTTTTAGCTATTCTCTGAGCCTGCTGTGACGGTCAGAGCAAGGTCATAGAATAGTTGCAAGTAGGCAACTGAACTCAGGAGGGGCCCCTCAGGAAACACTACAGGGAATGGTTACTAATGATGAGGTTGAACTTTTGCACCTGCTGAGTGCTTTCAGTTTTGCAAAAATCGTTTTTCTGCAATTTCGCGGGATTCACGGGCGCGAATTTGCACGAGATCGAATTTGGAAGCCGCAAATTCGTGCGAATATGCAATTTGTTTTTTTTTGCGGCGTGTTAGTTCGCGTGATTTTTTGCATTTTCGCAAGCCACTGGTAGCGCAACGAGGCAAAGTTACCTTAGCGGTCATACATGGGGGCGGCCAACTTGTTTGCGTGACGTATTTTCGTTTCCGGGCGCTATGTGTAATCTCGCAAAGTGTGCGGCTCGCTAGTACAAGTTTGCGTGTGATCGCGGGGGAAACCTCTCGCGAACCTACCCACGCGGTCGTGAACCGGTGCGGCCATCTTGTTTTTCATTCATTGCTATGGTTCTGGGCATGCTTTCTGTATCCTCTCTGAATCTCTGCCATCCTTTGCTTGTTTGAAGTTTTTTTTAATCTATTTTACTTATTATCTATCACTCTAGTTTTCTGCTACTTTTGGTTAATTTTAAACTTCTTTTTTAAACTCTTTTCTTTTCTTCTTCCCTATTCTATTTCTTATTTCTTATTTACCTTCCTTTCTGCCCAGACCATGGTAAAGGGAGCCGGGAAGCAGCCCGAGAAGGGGAAGGGTCCTGCACCCCGTGCCCAGCTCCCATGCGGGCATTTGAGGGGGGAGCTAGTAATGCCACAGGAGATCTTTAGCGCGGAGGAGGTGGCTGCACTAGTGTATTATATACAGCACCGCCTCCCCAGGACCATCACGGCAGGCGGCAAGATCGCAAGCGGCTAAGGGCTCCGGAAGCGGTAAGAGAAGGTGTGCAGGGCCATGTATCAACACTCTCGGGTCTGGCGCACCTACAACCAGGCCACCCACCGTTGGACGGATCTCCTGGACCGGGAACGCGATCTGCTCGACCTGCTCGGCGTCGAGGTCCCCGGGCTTGGTGAGTAGTAGTAGCTATTTCATCACTACTCAGTTTTCTCCTGCTCTGTGTGTTATTATATTGCAAATTTTTGTTTTTTACCAAGAGCAATAATGCTGCCGATTACATTGTAGGTAAATTATATTTCAAAATCTTCTGTGCATTTCAGGTGCACTGCTCTCCTTCTCAGTAGCGTTGCTTCTATGCTTATTTGTTTTCGATTTTGTGTTCTTTTCATTGGCCTTAGAAATTATGTATGAGTGTAGTTTACAGAACTGTGTAATGCTAGACACTAAGGGGCAGATTTGCAATTACCGGCGCATCCCTGCAAAGTAGCAGGGATGTGCGAGTAATTGTGCGCCACGCCACCACCACCCATGGTGCGCCATATTTACAATGCAGCGCACCATGGGCCCAAAACGTCACCGAAGCGTTACGCATCTGTGCCGTAAAGGCGGCACATTGCTGGAGTTGCGTCTCAACGATGGCGCAGCTCCAGCAATGCTCTGGGGTGCCCTATCTCCCCAATGCTGCGTCAAGCCGTACATCTGCTTCAAGCAGGCGCAGGGTTTGAGTGACGCATCATTGTCCTAAAAGTGACTGATTGAAATCTTGTAGATTTCCCTCAGCCACTTTTAGGATGCGTTCCTGCGCAGGAACGCCCTACCTTGCACCAGAACGCCCCCTGATGGAGCAGAACTTTACAACATGATGCATCTCCCATATGCGTCACGTTGTTAATATACGCCGCACCATGGCGCCTCTTTTGTTCTGCCGCTGCATCACAAAAGTCACGCAACAACGGAGCAAAACAGCCGCAAGGGGCTTGTAAATCTGCCCCTACAGACTCAAGTCCACTCCTTCCTTTGTACACCTGGCAATAAGAAGAAATAGTGGTGGTGGATTGATAGTGTGAGTATTTTAATGACTGGTTAATGTAGTATGAAACTTTTTAGTGTTGTCACTGATCTGCAATCACAATGGAGTTTGTCAGTCACTTTGCGTGCTGCGGACTGCTGCCTACCAGTCCTAGGCGAACCTTTTTAGTAGTTTGTTTAGTGAGTTACATAACTTTACAAGTCGACGGTCCGCAAATCAAGCAATACTAATATCGTAGTAGACCACATGAGATAGGTCAATATATCCCGTGGAATAGTTGTCTATTTGCTATTTCGCCAAAAGATTTTGTTATTGTTCTTTTGAAATGTTTGATTTGGTTGACAACAATCATCCATGTTTTCGTGTCTTTCTTTCTTTCATGTTGTACATCAGCTCCCCCCAGGGGCAAGAGGACAGAGGAGGAGGGGGTATCAGCTGCTGCTGCTCTACAAGGCCAGGATCGGTCAGGCGAGGGCTCCTTTGCTGGCCCCGGTAAGTTTTAATTTTAATATAGAGTACTATTTTTTTCCTAGCGTACCTCATTCGATTTTTTCTAAATCGTCTTTGATCTTCTTGTAGACTGTATCTAAATTCGTATCCTGCCTGTACTATGACTCCCTGTGGTATTACTAGATTATTCTTATTAGTCTGTCTGTGTAGCTAACTAAGATTGCACATTTGGCAAAAGGTGTTGAACCAAACTCCCATTCTAGTCAGCAATAGCTCTATGCACTGAGTGCCGTCCTGGAGGATTGTCCATAATGTCTTTTCAAGTCTTCTAAATGTTTATGCTTTGACAATTTCCAACAATAAAATGTGAATGACCACCAAGAAAGAATAAGATACTACTTTACTTTTGGTTTGGATGGGAGGCCAATCCATACTTCTACTGTTGCAGGGACAAATCTGCACAAACAGAACTATGGACACTAAATAGTGCATTGTTTATCAAATATAATAAGCGCAGGTAGACTTTCCACATACCTCAGTGATATCAGACTTTGAAGTACCCCCAATCTCCTTACTGACTAGATAGTGTGGCTGAGTCATTTAGCTCCCGAATTCATCGATGATTGATCCCCAATGATGATTATCCAACGCAGGACAAGAGTACGGAGTCAGAGTCCAGAAGTGTCAGAGGCATGGACTCATGCTTGCAAATTGCAAAACCTTTTGCTCAGTCACTCTAGACCAAAAACCACAGAGTCTGTTTAAGTTTTAAAGCTTTATTAAAAGTAAAAACATTTATTAAAATCAAGCTTGTCATAAAACATTAACGGTTGATTGGAAATGAAAAAGTGCTTAGTGATTTATTTCATACATTTATTGTGGGCGAGCCGAGCCCTCACCTGGTTTGAACTTTAATTTTTCTTTTTGGTGCTGAATCGTTGGTCACTCCGTCCTAGTGATGATGATCTGATCTTGCTCTTGTTCTTAGAAGTGAAGCTTCTATCTGTTATGAGAAAAATGGTGTGTGTTAAAAAGCAAGCATTCATCAGTTGTGCCAAAAAGTGCAGCAAGACAACACCCTTCCCTGGAACAAGGGACATTTTTACATTAGAGTAGACAGTCACAAATTATTAGATTGGTTTCTGTATTCACATTTCTTCATTCCTAGACAAAATACTAGTGAGTAGTATATGTCTATGGCATCTAACATTCTTAAATGTACTTTGTAGGCATAACATCTGGTGCCGGGCCCAGCGCGGAGGTGGAGGAAGACACTTCTGGGGAGGAGGCGGTGCAAGTGCCGGAGGAAACTGCTGTGCGGGTTGCCACAGTAGTGGCGGGCAGTGGTAAGTTCTTATATTCTTTACTAATTGAGATTGCAGACTGCAGAGTGTGCTCTCTGCACAGGTGTAGTATATATGTTCAACACTTAAGTTACTATACTGTTAAGCAGAATTTCAAATTTAGAACAAAGTTTTTATCAACCAGGTAGTAGCCTCCTCTAAATTTACTTCAACTCAGCTGTGATTTTTTTTTCGAGAATCCAAATCAGATCTGAGATGAACTTGATGGATGGGAAACGAAAAGCGAAAGAAGGGTGTAAGTAAGTGTGGAAGGACGAGCAAGTTAAAAGTGATGATGACTGACAAAGAAGAATGACACATGCTTGATTGGTGCCCGAGGTGGCTGGGAAGGAATATGATGCATGGCTGGGTGTAGGATGAAGCAAGGATGGGGGGAAGGAGAACAGCCTGGGTAGGTGAAACAGAAACTGTATGTGTGCGCAATATATCCTTTGGTTGAAATTCAAATGCAAGTCAAGCAAGGATAATATGGCTTGCAGTTTCCCAAATAAAATGAAAAGGTTGTTTTCCCGTGAGAAAACTTAAGGTTTGTCCAGATGAGAGACATGAAGAAGAATGATTGACATATAGCTTTAATGGATGGATGCCTGGATCATGGTACTATCTGACTCTTAGATAGCATATGTGTATTTAGAGAGAGTAGACGGTCACTGGATGAACTAAGTGTTACTTTGAAGAGCATGTAACACCGCACTCGCACGTCTGTCCCAGTGTAGGAAAGGCAAGGAAAAGAAGTTTTAAATTCATTTTGTACGAATACTACCATGAATAGTAGCAGTAGTTTGTATCGCAAGCACAGCATGTATCCGGCTATTACGATGGCCACTCACTACCTCTGTTAATAAGTTTAGTAGAACTCGGTCATTCATGTGTGGATGTATCACTGTTCACTCAATACATAGCAAAGCACCTAAAGTCATCCCATATGTAAGCAACTACATACCATGTGCAGTGATAGATAATCAGATTATTTATCTTCTTCATTTTGCTTTTCTAGTATTCATTGGCACTGTAGGGTGAAAGTTAAATTAATTAGGCAGTAGCCCTTGTAACAGAGTATTCTCAGTGCCACCCATAATAGAAAAGTAAGAGCATCACCACCTGCATGTACTGGACTAGTACAGTAACGCAAGTCTGTCTCACTCATCATGGCGGGCGTCTGTTTTTCTCGGGTGCAAGTTGACTGCACTGGCATTATGCCGGCTTGCAGAAGTTAACGTACCAATTTTGCTAAACAAGAGAGAAGAAGAAGTATAAGACTGGTGTACTGTCATAGTCGACTCTAATGGAGTGAGTCCATAGTGCTCGTAGAATTGATTCCTTAAACTCCCACTAATGTTAGAGCAAGGATGAAGAAGTGGGAGGTTAGATAGATACTGGCCACAATAGTTTTGTACTGCGCTTGCAAGTTGCTAGTTCTACTGTGACACAACTTTCTGCTGAATCATTTTGTGTTAATCTTAAAGAGCATTGGTTACAGACTATGTTTTTCTTTCTTCGTATAGATGCTCCTTCCAAACCAACATGGAAGGAGCTGGCTAAATGGGCCCTGCAACGGAGGCTGGAGGCGACTGTTGCCGAATATCGGCAGCTGGTGGCCCAGGAGGAGGAGGACACGCAGAGTACGTCGACAACATCCACGGGGACACGTGCATCCTCCTCCGCGCTCCCTGGGTCAGCCAGTCAGCGCAGCAGGTCTCCAGCGGTACGGAGCCGGGGTACCGCAGCCACCCGCCACCGCCGAGCAGCAAAGAAATCAGCTGCCCCCCACAGCAGTTGCAAAAAAAGGATGCACCGCCTTTCCCTCAGGGTGTCCTACCTCGAGCAGGAGCTGCTCAACACGAAAACCCTGCTCGAGACCCTCCGCAAGGAGCATGCCGACCTGGCCCGAAAACTCCACAGCAGCCAGCAGTAGGAGGAGACTGTCCTTTGCCCCTTTTTTAAAGACTTCTGGGGGGTGGGAATTGGGAGTTCGGTTTTTCTGACTTTTCACGGACCTTCGTTGGGGTTAGAGAGTGGGGGTGGGTTGGGTCTTGCGGGAGATTATTTTTGTTAGGGATATAAATATACTTTAAACTTTATCTTAGCATACGTGTTTTTTTTACTGCTTTTGAGGCTGGTGGTTGGGGGTTTAACAGTAAGTTTGTTTTCCTGAAACTTAAGTGGCATCTTGATTCAAGTTGTGTAATTAATTGCCCAAATGTTTTCAAAACTAAGTACCTCTCACAGAGTAAGTGAATTCAATAATCCTAGGACTTTACTAGTACTAGCGTCAGTCTCCCATCTCTCCTAATACTCCATTATACTACCTCCCCAAAAAACGCTTATCTTACCTGTAATTTGCGTTTGGAAATAGGGCTAGGCACAGGGCTGGCTGCACGGCAAATGGCGATTAAGGTTGGCAATCCTGGGCGGATGAAATGTCATCATTGCGGTGGTACTAGTGGTGTTACACAGTGGCAGTTGCAGCATCTGAAAAAAAAGAAAATTAAACCTTGTTTGTCCTTACCGTAGCATTGGAACGGTACGATAGAGAATATAGCAGGTGACAGTACACTAGAACAATGCCACAATGTAGCCTAACAAATGGTAAAGTATTGAAAGTATGAGTACCACTTGCGTTGAATTTCTTTGACATTGGCTACTACTACAAGAAATAGTACTGAAGGTGAATGACACAGCAGCGTAATCATTTGCCACATCTGGGAGGAGGATGTTCTTGATGATCAATCAAGTTGATGGCGCACATGAAAATCGGCTTTCATTTGCCAATAGTCATGGGTCTGTGTCAAGCTGAGTAAGAATATATCCTCGGATTTTTTACCAGCCTGTTGCTATGACCTTATCCTCCCCAGCAAGTGTGTGGAATTATTGCTGTTATTTAGTCACACATCAATCAAAACCACACAGCCCGGGGGAAGAGGGTCAGGGTTTGGAAAATGGATGGGAATGGGGTTTTTTGGGAAAGTTTTGTTGAGAGAAGAAAAAAAAGCACAGCATGGACAAACAATAATTGAAGATAATGAAGTCTATTGCATGCATGGTTACTGAAATGTAAGTAGTACTTTCGACAACCGTGAATGAAAGAATGCGACAGTATAGGGCTGCAGTAATAATTATGCGTTTTCACTTGCCTATCTCTGCACTCAGAGAAACACTTCGTACATTAAATTAGGTTTGAAAAATAGCAGAAGTAAAACCTATACAATGGCTGTAGGGATGAATTTAGAAGCTGAGATCAAAGAAATGCAGTCACATTCTTAGAATTTCACAGCAATAACATTACTTAAAAGATAATTAGAAAAGAACGGATACTGTATCTGTATGTTGTAGTTGTCCTGTTGAATTTGGGAAGTTGCATGCATCCAACCATTCCTCTTATTTGCGGGACTCCTCCATTCCATCTGACGCTCCGTCCATCAATGTTGGTGACCAGAAGACACCCTGTCCACTGCCTGCCTGGCGGATGCTGAATTGCGGCTCGCTAATATGAAGCCTGACTTCATCCTTTTTTTCCCATTGCACAGGCTGAAACCCGGACTGTAATTATTGATGGAAAAACAGGAAGTGATATTAAAACACCACTGACAAATAAATATAAGGTATGTACGCTGTGTAGTGCAAAAAGTCACACTTTGAGTTTCCTAATAGACAGTACAATATTTTTGAAAGTGCGTACTCTGTCTGAGTCTCCTTTTGAAGGATAAATAAGTATGGGCGAATTAATTTACTGGATCTTTCCTCTCAAGCTAGGTGTACTGTAAACTGTGTTCTAGAACAAAATTAGATCTTCCCAGCACTGCTCCCAGACCCTTACTAAACCCAGTAGCAAAAATGTAGAAGACCCTCAATCAGATCTCCAAAAACGAGGCCTAGTAGAAAATGGTGACAAAACGTACTTTGAAAGTAAAGTAGGCCCAAATCCCCCCTTACCCACCATGGATTGTATTCAAACCACTTGCAAGCAAGCAAAAGTATCCATACCCAGCATTGCTCCAAGACTCGCAACCCCCCCCCCCCACAAACACCTGGAACGCCCACAAACAGCCCCCCGAAAACGGTAGAGTGAGCGAAATCTCAGAAAATGCAAAAACTTTTTCCCCATGGATAGTCTCCAAAACACTTTCTTTCGAGTATTAGATTAGACCTTCCCAGCAATGGCCCCAGAGCTGTCAACCCGGGAGAAAACAAGTTTAACCCCCCCAACAAGCCAAAAGGCAAAACCTGGGAAAAGCCACACTTAGAAAACTTTGGGCCTACCTGAAATTCAGTCCAAATGTGCTGTGCAGCTAGGCCCCAACTCCCCTTTTCCACCATGGATTTCCTGAAAAACAAATGCAATCAACATTAGACTGTGCCAGCAGTGCTCCCAGATCCAAAACACATCCACAAACACCCGGAACACCCCAAACAGCACCTCAAAGACAAGCAAGTCAGCAAAAACGCAAAAGAATTTCACCTCCGATTTTGTCCAAACCATTTTTATACGGTATTAGACATTCCCAGAAATGGCCCCAGACCCCTGCAGCCAACCACAAAAAAGCAGAACACCCCCAAATTGGCAAAAAGCAAAAATGGGCCTACTACCTGGAATTCAGTCCAAATATGCTGTGCAGCTAGGCCCTAACTCCCCTTTTCCACCATGGATTTCCTGAAAAACAAATGCAATCAACATTAAACTGTGCCAGCAGTGCTCCCAGACTCCAAAACCCACCCACAAACACCTGTAACCCCCCCAAACAGCACCTCAAAGACAAGAAGGTCAGCAAAAACGCAAAAAAAATGTCACCTCGGATTTTGTCCACACCACTTTTATCCGGTATTAGACCTTCCCAGCAATGGCCCCAGACCCGTCAACCCAGGCAGAAACAAGTAGAAGACCCCTAAACAGCCAAAAACCAAAACTACAAAAATGGGGACTTGAAAATTCGGGCAAATTTCCAAAATCACTCCGCGCGTGCTCTGCAACTAGGCCCTAACTCCCCTTTGCCACCATGGATTTGCTTCAAACATCTTGCAATCAAAAGTATCCATACCCAGCAGTGCTCCCAGAGGCCAAAACCCACCCACAAACACCCGGAACCTCCCCAGCAAGCACCTCAAAGGCAAGCAAGTCAGCAAAAACGCAAACATATTTTCACCTCCGATTTTGTCCAAACCACTTTTATCCGGTATTAGACATTCCCAGCAATGGCCCCAGACCCCTGCAGCCACCCGCAAAGAAGCAGAACACCCCCAAACTGGCAAGAAGCAAAAATGGGCCTACTACCTGGAATTCAGTCCAAATACGCTGTGCAGCTAGGCCCTAACTCCCCTTTTTCACCATGGATTTCCTGAAAAACAAATGCAATCAACATTAGACTGTGCCAGCAGTGCTCCCAAACCCCAAAACCCACCCACAACAACCTAAAAGCCCGCCAAACAGCACCCCAAAGGCAGGCGAGTGATCAAAAGCTCAAAATCTTTTTCTGCTCCGATTTTCTCCCAAACCATTTTTATCCGGTATAAGACCTTCACAGCAATGCCCCAGACCCATCAACTCACCCGCAAAGAAGTAGAACACCCGCACAAGTGCAGAGTCTTTCTTCATTGGGCGTAATCCAGCCATCTGCTTTGAGGGCAATAGGAGTCTGGAGGATGAGGATAGAGGAGCATGTTCTTGTGAACTTGTGAACCTGAGGAATGCAGACTGCGGCACCTTCAAATCAATAAGCAAATAAGTGAAGACAGTTCTGCTGATGGGCTTGTTTTTGTGATTAGGTGATTAAAGTTTTTTTATATAGATTTTGCAAAACAAAGAAAGACAGACACATAGGAATACAAGTGAATAAGGACGAAAAAGAAAGTTAGTGTTTCATTGACTCATTTTCAGGGCTCGGTGTCAGGGAAGAAGAGCTCGTCCTCAAACTCTGCGAATTCAGGCGGGAGTAGGTCACCTAACAGAGAAGAACTTCCCTCATCTAAGTTGGTGTCCTCCTGGTCTTCTTCCTGCGTGCATTCTCGTATTTTATAATCTGGTGGTATGAGGTGCTGATTCATCTTGATCATTGTTAACCTCTCCACATTTTTGGGCGAGATGCGGGTCCTCTTGCAAGTTACAATGCCACCAGCAGCACTGAAAACACATTCAGAAGACAAGCTTGCGTGTGGGCAAGACAAGTAATTTATAGCCAGGTTGGTGATCTCTGGCCACAATTCTCTTTTCCCATGCCAATACGCCAATGGGTCATCATGAACATAGACCTCTGTTGAGTCATTCAGATAGTCCTGCACCATCGACTCAAGGTTCTCCAGGGTTCCTCCACTTTGCTTATTTTTTGCTGGGACCTTTTGAGAAGCAAACCCAAGCTGAGTTAGCCAATCCTCTTCTTCACACAATGTTACTGTTGTGTCTGGTGCAGATGATACTGTTGCTGGTGTCTTTAACGGCTGAGAGTGAAAATCACTCACTTCTGCCACAGCCACAGATGCAGAAGTGGATTTTTTTGACTCCGGATGGCCTGCTGATACTGATGTACTGCCTTTTCCTTCAATTTCCTGCCGTTCTCTTTCAAAACGACTGGCTGCCAGAGCTAGCCAATGTTTGTACTTTGTAACATCTGCGTCATCAAAAGGAAAGAATACTCTGCCTGCCAGTGCCTTTTTGTACCGTGGATCCAGAATAGTAGCACAAATGTAATGCTGTTCTGTCTGGATATTCTGAAGACGTTCATCGCAAAGTAGGCGCTGTAATACCTCCTCCGCCAACTCAAATGCTTGTTCCTTTTCTTCCTCTTTTTGAAATGTAGAAGACACCGCCTTCAGTTGGTGCTCTAGCATGCGCAACAATGGGATAGCTTTTCCCAAATTACAGTCCTCCCTGCTGACTGCACGCGTGAAGACCTCAAAAGGACGAAGCATGTCTGTCAGGCTTTTAACTAGCTTCCCTGGCTCCACCTGTATCCTCAGGTCCTTCATAGCTGCACCCTGTGTAAAGAAATACTGATCAACTACCACACACTGCTCAAACAGACGTTCAAGCATGTAGAAGGTTGTTACCACCTCCTGGGTGAGTGCTTTCACTGGCAGTTTACGTCATGTTGCAGGCACCTCAGCTGCTTCCGGGCCTTAAAAGAATGGTTGAAATGTGTGCACATTCTTCGGCAGGTGGTCAGTAACTCGCACACTGGACTTTCTTCACTCAAGAATTTTTTAATAACCAGGTTTATACAGTGCGCCAAACACGGCACTCTGAAATAGTTACCCTTATCCATGGCCTTAACTACATTGGCGCCATTATCCGTGGAAACATAACCAATCATGCCTTTTCTTGGGGACAGCCATTGAAAGACCTTTGTGTTGAACTCATGCAAAATGTTTTCTCCTGTATGATTTTTCTCCATGCCAAACATGGCTAGTGTTGCATGTTTCCGAGCAGCTTTAAAAACGTTGTCCGGGTCAACACCTGCGGTTAGCTTTGCTTTAACCCCTGAAAAAGAGACCCAGTGTGCAGTGATGCACATGTAATCAAGGGCTTGGCAACTGGTCCACATGTCTGTTGTCAGATGTATAGTGTGAACAGCACTCTTCTGCAAAGCTGCCCCAATCACCTCCAGCACATCTTCATGTAGTGCTGGAACCGCAACTCTGGCAAAATAGAACCGGCTAGGAACCTTCCATTTAGGGCAGAGCATTGCCACTAATTCAAGAAAACCAACCCCTTCCACAAAAGAAAAAGGTTGAAGGTCCCGTTCTAGCATTTTAGCCAGCTTAGTGTTATACAGACGCGTCATTGGGTGGTTGCGTTCAACTGGCGCATCTGAAAACAACATGCTTCTAATGGTGGGCTGGGCCATTTTATGGGATGATGATGACTTCTTCGACCCAGTTACGCTTGGTGATGATGAACTTTTTCGCATTGGTGTCTCACTCTCTCCCACACTCTTAGTGTGGCTCAAATATCTTGCAGGGGGTGTGCTGCTAACAGGGGTACTGGGTGTAAGTGAAGAAATGTTTAACTCTTCTTCCTCCTCGTCATCATCAGATGAAACATCAATGGATACAGTTTGTTGGCTTGCAATTCGGGCTTCCTTGGTCTCCTTTAGGTGCGCATGCCATTTGACAGTGTGCTGTCTCTGAAGATGACCTCTCTGGCCTCCGGTACCATAGTTGGTACCAAGATTACCACGACTAACTCCAAGCTAACAAATGGTACAAATGGCTATGTTTTCCCTTGTTGGGCTAACACTAAAGAAGTCCCAAACTGTGGACTTCAAATGTCTGTGGGGGGCCCAGGAGGCGATACTGGGAATGCTAATGCCAGATGAAGTGGAGGATGTGTATTGCCGAACTTTACTACATTGTGCACTTGCAGCACCACTAATTGAGGAAATGGAGGTCGAGGTGGATGGAGGTCCCTTCTGGCGAGAAAATATGGAAGCGGTACGTGGTGGTGTACTTGTTAACTGCATTGGTGGTGGTCCCATTGCCACGTCGCCAACATCACGCTCAGCAGCATTTTGGGCTAGGGTAAAAATGTCTGTTTGCTGCATGCCCGCTGGGCCTGCTGTGAAGTCTATGATGACTGTGTCGTCGTCGTGAGAGTCCTCATCAGCAGGAGCATACGCCACTTCTTGTTCAGCGTCATCATCACACTCCATAAGTACGAGACTTCGGGGACCTTCCTTTTACGCTTAGCTACCTTTGTCAGATCATGGTGTGCCTCACTCTCAGATGGCCGGTGTGGTTCCCAATTTTCATCTATATCATCAGAAGGAAGATGTAGACACCATCCTTGATCTTTTCCTTGCTAGGGATCTTGAAGACAATGACTGAGCAGGAGGAGTGGCTTCCTCAAATGATACCTCGGCTTGAATGTCGATTTCCTGATATGCCCCTACTTCGGGAGGAAGGAAGAATAGCAGGCCGCAGTTGCACAAGTTGCAGAGTTGTCTGTGGCCACACGTGACGTTGTGCTGCACACACCACAGCAGGATTTGTTCCTGGCACTGATGAAGAACGATGAGGCTGATGATTCGTCTTTCTGCACCTAAAAGCAAACGAAGCCAGAGGAACATCAGTTAAATAAATGTTGCATATGTAGCGCTTCAATTAATAGTTTGCAAGTAAGCATTTTTATTATACCCACCCCCCAAAAATGGAAAGACCAATAAAATGCACCACTGACAGAGTACCCCTGGGAATAATGGATGAAAGCATGGCAGACTGGGTGCAGGCCTATGGCACAACAAAGCACACTGCCTGGCTTCAAAATGGCCCCTAGACCCCCACCACATGGCCGGGCCCTACCTGTACCAGTCCTCAAAATGGCCCCCAGCCACATGGACAGGCCCCATCAACACCCCAAAAAATAGACAAACATACAAAAAATCACCACAATCCAATGCCATCCATGCCCTCCATGATGTTTACTTTAAAGAGACCCCACAAAAAGACTCAGTCCATGTACCACTGAGTACCCCTGGGCAAAAGGCCCCAACAACAGCCCAAAAATCGAAAAACACACAGAAATCACCAAAATTCAATGCCATCCATGCCCTCCATGGTGTTTACATTAAAGAGACCACACAGAAAGACTCAGTCCATGCACCACTGAGTACCCCTGGGAAAAAGGCCCCAACTCCTCCCCCAAAAATCAAAAAACACACAAAAATCACCACAATCCAATGCCATCCATGCCCTCCATGATGTTTACTTTAAAGAGACCCCACAGAAAGACTCAGTCCATACACCACTGAGTACCCCTGGGCAAAAGGCCCCAACAACAGCCCAAAAATCGAAAAACACACAAAAATCACCAAAATTCAATGCCATCCATGCCCTCCATGATGTTTACATTAAAGAGACCCCACAGAAAGACTCAGTCCATGCACCACTGAGTACCCCTGGGCAAAAGGCCCCAACACCACCCCCAAAAATCTTAAAACACACAAAAATCACCACAATCCAATGCCATCCATGCCCTCAATCATCTTCAAATTCAAAACACCCCACAGAAAGACTAGGCCCATGCACCACAGAGTACCCCTGGGCATAATGGATGAAAGCATGGCAGACTGGGTGCAGGCCTATGGCACAACAAAACACACTGCCTGGCTTCAAAATGGCCCCTAGACCCCCACAACATGGCCAGGCCCTGCCTGTACCAGTCCTCAAAATGGCCCCCACCCACATGGACAGGCCCCATCAACACCCCAAAAAATCGAAAAACACACAAAAATCACCACAATCCAATGCCATCCATGCCCTCAATGATGTTTACATTAAAGAAACCCCACAGAAAGACTCAGTCCATGCACCACTGAGTACCCCTGGGCAAAAGGCCCCAACACCACCCCCAAAAATCGAAAAAAACACAAAAATGACCACAATCCAATGCCATCCATGCCCTCAATCATGTTCAAATTCAAGACACCCCACAGAAAGACTAGGCCCATGCACCACTGAGTACCCCTGGGCATAATGGATGAAAGCATGGCAGACTGGGTGCAGGCCTATGGCACTACAAAGCACACTGCCTGGCTTCAAAATGGCCCCTAGACCCCCACCACATGGCCAGGCCCTGCCTGTACCAGTCATCAAAATGGCCCCCACCCACATGGACAGGACCCATCAACACTCCAAAAAATCAAAAAACAGACAAAAATCACCACAATCCAATGCCATCCATGCCCTCCATGATGTTTACATTAAAGAGACCCCACAGAAAGACTCAGTCTATGCACCACTGAGTACCCCTGGGCAAAAGGCCCCAACACCACCCCCAAAAATCGAAAAACACACAAAAATGACCACAATCCAATGCCATCCATGCCCTCAATCATGTTCAAATTCAAGACACCCCACAGAAAGACTAGGCCCACGCACCACTGAGTACCCCTGGGCATAATAGATGAAAGCATGGCAGACTGGGCGCAGGCCTATGGCACTACAAAGCACACTGCCTGGCTTCAAAATGGCACTGAGACCCCCACCACATGGCCAGGCCCTGCCTGTACCAGTCCTCAAAATGGCCCCCACCCACATGGACAGGCCCCATCAACACTCCAAAAAATAAAAAAAAACACACAAAAATCACCACAATCCAATGCCATCCATGCCCTCCATGATGTTTACATTCAAGAGACCCCACAGAAAGACTCAGTCCATGCACCACTGAGTACCCCTGGGCAAAAGGCCCCAACACCACCCCCAAAAATCTAAAAACAAACAAAAATATCACCACAATCCAATGCCATCCATGCCCTCAATCATGTTCAAATTCAAGAAACCCCACAGAAAGACTATGGCACAACATAGCACACTGTCTGGCTTCAAAATGGCCCCTAGACCCCCACCAAATGGCAAGGCCCTGCCTGTACCAGTCCTCAAAATGGCTCCATCAACACCCCAAAAAATAAAAAAACACACAAAAATCACCACAATCCAATGCCATCCATACCCTCAATCATGTTCAAATTCAAGACACCCCACAGAAAGACTAGGCCCATGCACCACTGAGTACCCCCTGGGCATAATGGATGAAAGCATGGCAGACTGGGTGCAGGCCTATAGCACTACAAAGCACACTGCCTGGCTTCAAAATGGCCCCTAGACCCCCACCACATGGCCAGGGCCTGCCTGTACCAGTCCTCAAAATGGCCCCCACCCACATGGACAGGCCCCATCAACACCCCAAAAAATCGAAAAACACACACAAATCACCACAATCCAATGCCATCCATGCCCTCAATCATGTTCAAATTCAAGACACCCCACAGAAAGACTAGGCCCATGCACCACTGAGTACCCCTGGGCATAATGGATGAAAGCATGGCAGACTGGGTGCAGGCCTATGGCACAACAAAGCACACTGCCTGTCTCAAAATGGCCCCTAGACCGCCACCACATGGCCATGCCCTGCCTGTACCAGTCCTCAAAAATCGAAAAACACACAAAAATATCACCACAATCCAATGCCATCCATGCCCTCAATCATGTTCAAATTCAAGAAACCCCACAGAAATACTATGGCACAACAAAGCACACTGTCTGGCTTCAAAATGGCCCCTAGACCCCCACCAAATGGCAAGGCCCTGCCTGTACCAGTCCTCAAAATGGCCCCCACCCACCTGGACAGGCCCCATCAACACCCCAAAAAATCGAAAAACACACAAAAATCACAACAATCCAATGCCACCCATGCCCTCCATG
This sequence comes from Lissotriton vulgaris, assembly GCF_964263255.1. Lineage (NCBI taxonomy): Eukaryota > Metazoa > Chordata > Amphibia > Caudata > Salamandridae > Lissotriton > Lissotriton vulgaris. The sequence continues at coordinate 563,288,027 of NC_141695.1, forward strand.
ATGTTTACATTAAAGAGACCCCACAGAAAGACTGAGTAACTGCACCACTGAGTAACCCTGGGCAAAAGGCCCCAACATCAGCCCAAAAATCGAAAAACACACAAAAATCACCACAATCCAATGCCATCCATGCCCTCCATGATGTTTACATTAAAGAGACCCCTCAGAAAGACTCAGTCCATGCACCACTGAGTACCCCTGGGCAAAAGGCCCCAACACCACCCCCAAAAATCAAAAAACACACAAAAATCACCACAATCCATTGCCATCCATGCCCTCAATCATGTTGAAATTCAACAAAACAGTTGTATCATGCACCCATAACTAACCCTGGTCCTACTGGATACTGTGGCTACCCACAGTATATTTTATTTAATGTTCTGAAAAAGTTCCAACATTGTAGTTGCAGCAACTGTAATGCCCCAAACAAACTTACTTGTGAAATTTCTAATCTAAAAGTGATCCAAAGAAAGTCAAAAAGGCCTCAAATCCAAATATCCAGCAGCATCCACAAAAAGTAATCCTTCCAGGTCAAGATCGAAATCAAAGTGACCAGGACATGAACAAAGCCCTGGGAGGAGTCTGCTGGACAGGAAGAGGAAATTAGAGACTGTGGGGCAGTTCCTTCCTCCCACCCCCCCAAAATGGACTCCTTGCAAAATAAAGTGCAGGCAAATGTCAACCTGAGGAGTTATTCTGATAAAAATCATCATTTTCAGAAGGTTTATACTGCTTGCTGGTGGATTTCTTGTGCAGAATTTTGCAATTTTGCGAGTGCGAGATTGTTGCTGCCTGCCGCATCTACGTGTTCGCAATTCTTTTCGCCCGCGAGTCGTGATCACGGGCCTTTATGACATACTCACGTTGACAAACTCTCGCTGTGCAAGGAGGCAAGCCGCGATGACGTAATCGCGGTCGCCAAATTCCCGCGGGATCCCGCAGCAAGATCCAAAATGGGGCAGCACACACAAAACATGGAGAAAAACAACTCTGCAAACGGTGAATGACGGTAAGTGAACGCCGCGCACCGCAATATTGTATCACCAAGCAAAAGAATCTGCTGCGTGCGAATTTGCGAATTTTCAGCAAATTCGCGAGAATTCGCAGATTGCGGATTTGCCGAAAATCCACAAATTCCGCGAGCGGAACGGATTTTACGCACATGCTTATGAGGTCCTTGACCTCTAGCTGCAGCATTTCCTCTTTGTTGCAAATTCTTGCTTTTGGTCTCATGTTTGGTGGAGATCTGAACAGCACTATATAGTAGCCATGCTAGATGCTGTTTAGAGTCCATTTGTTGGGGATGATTGGTCTCCATTTTTTGAGAAACCTGCTGATTTATCCCTGTAAGGGTGTTAAATGCCACGGAGGGGCTGGGGGTGAATCGGTGCAAGGAGGATGGGGACCGATGACTAGTCACTCACTTGATGGAATGACTGCTCTTCATGGAATAGTACATCTCAAATTAGTTATTCCTTAAAATGGCTGCATTGATGTGCCTAGGGATTGCCATAGAGTTGGTGCACTTTAAATGAGTTGTGCAGTAAATTGGCATTGTGTGTGTAGGAAGGTGGGTTTCTGTTCCAGTAACGCCCCCCCATTTATGCTTGATTTCTGATGCACTTTGAATTAAAGGGCCCTGGTTCCCTGCCAATCAGGTTCCCAGGGCATGGTTTCTTTTCCAAAACTGTACCTTTGTACCACCAATTAGCTCTCTTTGGCCACATGTATGTTCCTTGTTAAAGGTACCCCGGGTAACAAGGGCACTGTGATCAGGGAAGGCCTCTAGGGGCACAGCACATATTGTGCCGCCCTTACCGGGCCTGTACCTTAACACACACACTGCAATTGCAGGCTGCTTGTTCTGGTGCAGAGAAAAGTGAAGAGTCGACATGGCACACATACCTGTGTGCCATGCCTGCAACCCGCTGCCTATGGTATAGGTAAGCCAACTTCTAGCTGGGTGCACTATACCACTGCGGAGGGTACAGTTCCATGAACACTGTACCCTACAGTTTCTAAGTCCAGTCTTAGACATTGTAAGTGCAGTAAAGCAGTATAAAGTCATTAATAACTTCACAGCACCATATTGGCTTTATTGAATTCTGGGAAATTTGGTAGCAAATGTCTAAGCATAATAAACCCACACTGATACACTTTATATAATGCACTCAGATGGCATCTTAGAGAGGTCCCCGGAAATATGACCAGTCTCTGGAGGTATCCACATACAACCAGCCTCTGGTGGGATCCCTGACTGGTAGACAACAGTCTGCCACCCCAAGACATGTTTCTGACCCCTTGGTGTGGGAGCCTTCGCTCCCTGGGCCAGAAACAAAGCCTTTCCTGGCTAGAGGTGGTCACTCCTACCCCTGGTCACGATGAACCATCTGTGGCAGAGGAGCTTCAAAAGCCTTGCCGCCTTTGTAACGTGACCCCCAGCCTCTCTATCAGAAGCATTTACATGGAACAGGGTTAAACCCAATTGAGTCAGAAGGACCTGGGTAAATTATGTAGTACAAAAGGAAAGGGGTCCCAAAAAAAGAACAGGTAATTCGGAAATAATTTAAATGAAAAAAAATATATACAATTATTTCAAGAAACAAAATTACTAGATGCAAAAGAGTTTAATTCAAATTTGCACATGTTACCTTGCATTGGTTAGAACACATCATAATTTTTCAACAAACTTTTTTTGTATATGTGCCCACATACACAACGGGGAGGGGAGTGAAGTGAGGGAAAGTGTCAAGGATAAAGTAGGAAGGGGGGATAGTCTGAATCACTCAGTGACAAGTATTGTTCACAATTCAAAGACTAAGTAAATGTGGTTCCTTGTGACAAGGGCCACAATATATAAGGCTCATAAAGAGTCCTGACAGAGCCAGTGTAGACAACCTAACTCGCCTTCAGCTGCTAAAGTCTAGCTTGGGGTAGGAGTTGGTGATAGTTGTATGGTCTACGTTTCGACCCAAGATATATGTAGGATGGTAGTCCTTACAAAGCGGGTCTTCTTCAGGACGAAATAGTTGTGGGTGGGCGACCTCCTATCGCGGAGGGCGAGAAGGACAGAGTCACCAAGGGGTGATGATAACTCCCGGACCTCGTGATAGGGTTCTTACGAGCACTTGTAGGTTATTTAGAAGCACGTATAATTCATATGTGGCAAGGACCTGAGGGCCGTCTCTCTCACAAACGCTTCTATAATGTCTGGAAGGGCGTATATTCCTTATATAGTATAGACCTGAATATCGTCTATCTTGAGACCCTAAGTTACTTGGTACTATCGACTCATTGGGGGTGGAAGGAAACGCCTCTGAACACAAAGGGCGTCTGGGGGCGTCTCTCCCAAGAATTATTTGTTAGTCCATAACTCTTCTGCCTCAGCATCTATACTGTAGCGGTGGAGTTGGTCGTATTTAATCAGTAACCACTATCTTCTGCGCGTTTTGTGCAGCAGTATTATATTTGTGCAGCCAAACGCGGTCCGCTCTGTATCAAACATCCAGAGCCTTAAGAAATACTCAAGGGCTATGTTATGACGGCATAGTAGAGCGTATTGGTCCAGCAGAACCCTTCATCAACGCTGGAGCATAAGTCGGGTTAATTTGCAAACGAACACCAGTGTTCGTTTGCAAATTAACCCGTAGTGACATACCAGTGATAATTAGTGACCAGTATGTATTGACTTATATCGCAATGCAACAATACACCGCATTTGTAAATTAAAACCAAAGGTAAAGTTTAAAAACAGCAGCAATTACTTGAAAGTCTTCGGTCGAAAACCTATAGCAAGGGTAACAAGTTACTCACCTAAAAGTCAAGGCGTCTAGGTGTCAACAGTATCTTTGGTTTTAATTTACGAATGCGGTGTATTGTTGCATTGTGATATAAGTCAATACATACTGGTCACTAATTATCACTGGTATGTCACTACTTTTATGTCACTTCACCCACAACAGCACTGCGTGTTCACGGTCACAAAAGGCATTTGTTGTCACTGAACTATGGTAACGATTTCTTTTTTCTCCTTAGGCAAGAGCTGTCCCATACAGGTAGTACAACCATTCTTTCCTGTGTTCACATATAAATATAGGTATCATAATCTACTATTTATTCATTACTCAATTATATTCTTATATTTTTGATTCATCATATTGTGAACTGTTTTTAGGATTTCCCTTTTTCTGTTCAACATCAATTAATATAACTTTATTAGGTTATTGTCAGTAAAAACAACCATAAAAATACAATCAAAATTACATTAATAAAAGCTCCCATTAAAATTGCAGTATTAAAAAAAGAAGAAAACATAAAACATCAATCATAGCTAAAAAGTAAAGTTCTCATATACAAATTGATTTCCGCAGTCTAAAAACATTTTTAAATAAGTCAGAAATAGATGCAACTATTAACATAGTAACTAATTTCTGTATTGCTAAAAAAGCGGGGCGACAACGATTCACTTCTATCGCCTTCAGCATGGGGACAATCAATCTCTTCCGTGGCAGTGTATAAAACTTACAGAAGAATAAAATGTGAATATCTGATTGTTCTGATAAATCATCGCAAGGGCATTTAATTAATTGTCTCGAACAATTGTTCATATCAGGAAAGCTAAAAACTCTAAAAAGAATGTTTATCCTAAAGCGTGTTAATAAAACCTTTCGAGATCACTCATTTATAAAGTTGTATATGGTTGTAAATTGCTGAAGGTCATTAATAATTGATCGACTATAACTGTCTTTTTCTTCATTTCATCATTAAATCTTATCTCTTCCAGGTACTTCATACATTGGTTTTAAAACTCCTTCCTGGGGATGTGACACATTGAGAGCGGGTCATCATAATATTTTTGACAGCACAGTTTTTTAAGGACATTTTTTACGTAAGAAAGCCATTCTATCCTCCTCACATGCTCTAGGCTTATCGCATCCTTTAAAATAGTGCTGTTCAGGGTGCACTCCTCGGTTGTCCAAACCCTATGCCACAAAAGTATCGGTTGGACCTTGATGGTGTCTTCAATATATGGTTGACCATGTTCCGTGTGGCAAATGTAAGTTGAGACATTCTCAGGTACAGCTAGGAGATATCTCAAAAACATTTTTTCCACTAACTGGATGCATTTCACGTTGGCGTATCCCCATATACCAGCGCCATAGACAGCAGTTGCTATACACGTTGCACTATATATTTTTAAAAGCTCCCTAATTGTTTTTTTGCCCCTTTTCTTAGAATTCTTTTTTAGAGCCGTTATTGTTTTACAGAACATAAATCTTCTTCTTTAATTGCACTTGACTACAGGCCAGATTCATGAAACAATATGCCTATGTATGGAAAAGTGTGGGGGAAGTCCAAGGGACTTGAATTAATGTACATAATCTTTTTCTGTTTGTTTGCACCTGAGCCACAATTCATGCAAAACCTTTTTGTGCAATTGATTTCCAAGTCCAGGTTGGACATATAGGTGTTAAAAGATGTTATCATTCTTTGCAGGGCAAGGGGGGTCCGGGCCAAAATGACCGCATCATCCACATACAGGAGTGCAGGGATTGCTCTTTTTGCTACCTTAGGCATGTCTCTGCACTCGTGGAGTAAAGTTTTTCCAGGTCATTGATATAAACTAAAAATAAAAAGGGAGCAAGGACGCACCACTGGCGCACTCCTCTCCCTATACCAAATGCTCTTGTGCATTCCCCGTTTATTCTATAACGTACTGATGCCGTGGCACCTGAATAGAGGTCCCTAAGGAAATAGATTATTTTTCCGCCCCCCCCCCAAATTTTCTAATATCAACCACAATTTACTGTGTTTAACGCAGTCGAACACCGACGTTAAGTCAACAAAAGTAAAAAAGATGCGTTAACTCCTAGCCCTAATGTGTATTTCTTGCAGGATAAATAAATTAAGGCCCTGATCTACAGTACCTAAACCTTTCTCGAACCCATACTGAAGGTCACTAATAATTGAATTTTTATCCGTCCAGCTTTGTAATCTACTTAAAATAACTCTACCAAAGATTTTTATGGATGAGTACAATAATGAGATCGGGCGGTAGCACGCACTGCTTTGCCTATCTCCCTTTTTAAATATGGGAACAATGATAGATGTAAACCTAGAGGGGCTTAAGCCCCTCTCAGAGGTGGCATTAAATAATTGCATTAAAATAGGCCCCCACAGATCCGTATTATTTTTAAACAGGTCAGCTGGTACTCCATCGGGGCCTGCAGCTTTCCCGCCCTGACTCGCTTTTATGCTTAAGTTCACCTCTTCCATGGTAATATCCAATTTGGATTTACTAATCATGCTCTCTACCCTGTCTACCACTATCATTTTAGGGTGTGTTTGCTGAGCTCCACGTGGTACACTATACAATTTGGCATAGTGGTTTACCCATTCCTCTTCTGGGATCGCTATTTTGATTCGTGCCTTAGTATTATCGTTGACGAATGGGGCATTCACCGCTTTCCAAAAGGCGGATGTGTCTGTAAGGCCTCGCAAAGTGAATTCCATGCATCACTTTTAATATCAGCTTTCCTTTTTTTCAGCATCTCATTACAAGTTTTCCGCAGCTCCCTAACAAATATAGGGTCATGGGGCACAGCATTTAAAGTGCGCTTAAGTTTAGAGTGGGCCTTTGTGCATGCTGTATCGAACCAGCTCACAGTTTTTACCTTGTGGTTTTTCAATTACACACATTCACTATCCTTGATATATGTTGCAATGATTAAAACATTTGTAATAATACACTGGCTATCTGACTCTTCATCCAAGCAAGCCATAATACTAGTAAAGCATTTTGCAATCAATTTGTGAGTAAAATCATCCGGGACCACCTTGCTCCATTTTAGGGTGTGTCCATTTTGTCTACTCATAGTTACATCCTGAATGATCTGCCTGCTAGTGTTATCTCTCCCAGAATCAAAATATGGATTTAAAACCTCCATTGTCAGAGGGTAATGATCACTAAGTGCAATATTGAGAGTCCTGCAGGTTTTGATCTGGCATCCATATCTAACAGGAAATAAAATAAAATCAATTATTGTGGAGGCACCCCTGCCATTAAATGTCGGAACGAAGGAGGACTCCATTTGACAAATTTCATTTGCATAACAGGAAAAAAAAATCATTTAACAAGTCCCCGCATATGGTGGGTTAAACTAATATCCTGATCTAACATGATACCACAGGTGCCTTGTTGTCCCCTTTTACAAATGGAAGAATTAAAATCCCCTCCCCATATGACAATTACTTCTTTAGTGCTTCCATCCATCTCACATTTTATATCAGCACCCAATGTTTTCAATGTTCCTTCAATAACATCCACAGGGATGTTATTATAAAAGTTGACAATTATCAAACATAGCAACTTATTGATACATATCTTGACCATGTGATAATAAGTATTATTAGACAATAAGTAAATTCTCTCACATTTAAGTTGGTTTGATACGTATGCACACAGACCCCCTTTTGCCCTACCATGTATTGAATTTATTGCTGGTGTAAATAAGGTTTTAAATCCACATAGGTGGCAGGGCTCTGTTATTCAGGTTTCTTGGAGACTTAGGATATCATATTTATTTATGGTATTAATCCATATGCTGTTCGTCAATTTAGTTTTTAAACCTGCTACATTCCAAAACATTAACAGCCATCCTTCCCCATTGCCTGGTCGAGCATTGGGGTTAGCGGGGTAATTCTTCTCCAGAGATTCCCTTTGTAAGTTCTCCGCTATTTGGTGTCGCTTAAGGGCATCAAGTTCACCGGAGTTACATTCAACTGCTACCTCAGTGAGTTTGGTGAATCTAACTTTCACTGTACTTTCATTATGCCCGTTCCCTCCTATGAGGTCTTTCTTGGAAGTATCCTGCTCAACAAGGTTTAGTTCAACTATACCTGCAGTAGGCACCCTCAATACATTAGGTGTACCATTAAGAACTCTTTCAGGGACCATTACCGTATCAAAATGTTTAGGTACGTGATTGTCCGTAGGGGCCTCTTTAGTGAGTCAATCCACCCCTTCTAATCCTGAAAACATAGCAAATCGGTTGAAAATGGGTATACTAAATCTAGGACCAAGTACACCAGTTCCATTAGGGTTTCCCGCTCGATATCTATTTGATAGTATCAGTGTTGGTCGGGGATAGAAGTGACTTAAATCATACGTGTGTATGCCTCCATCACCTCTCTGATGGTACCAGTCTTGAATATAGCTAGTTACTCGACTGTCCCTGAAATTAACAATAATGGTATCCCCCTGTGAATCTTTTGCTCTATGCCCCTCCCAGCTTACTCTCCGCACATGTAGAAATTTGCCGTCCGTCTATATTTGGTGGAAGTTGCCTGTTCTTGTTTAACCAATATGCGGCTTTGTTTTTTAATTCGTAGTATCCTTCTATTTTCCCCTCACCTAGCTTGGGAACCTCGGATAAAACTACAACGTATGGAGCCGCCTCTGGCGGCAAGTCGATACGTTGTGTGTTTTTTTTTTATTTTGCATCATCTGGTCGTTCCTTAGGTGTATATTCCAATTTATTGCCCTCTCCTACAGTTCCTTGGTCCCTGGCTAATGGGGGGCCAATTCCAGTTTTCGAGGGGGCCAGTATGTTCGAAGGTGGTAGTGATAGAGGAACCACATTATTAGGTTCATTATTTGTCTCTTTCCTAGAAGTTTGCCTAACTGTGTTCTGATTCTGTGTGTGGTCTGCCAATTTCTTTAGAAATTCAGTATTTGATACTGTCACTATAGATCCCAATTTCTCGCCTATCCGTTTTACTCTTTCCACAAGTGGTATTAGTAGGGATTTCACTAACTCTTCAATTTTCTCCATTAAGTCTTGAGTAAATTGAGGCAACGGATGTTAGGGCTCTACAAGGTTTTTCTTTGTTACTCCTGGGGATTCCTTTGGGGGGCTAGTGTGTGTTTTTGCTTTTTTTGCACACCTGCCCTTATGTCTATCCCCCCACGCTTTCTTTTTATTATACAGACTCTTCGGCAATAATTTCTAAAGGAGAATCAGTACTTGAATCAGCTCAAATAGTCTCCTTACTTAATTCTAGGGCTGCCACCAGTGCTTGCTGCTGTAAGTGATTAATGGTTGCATCATTGGGATCCTTATTTATACCATGTTTCGTTGGAGTAGTGGCTAACTGAATAGATCCCAAAGAGGAACGTTTTTTGTAAAGGGGTTCCAACGACAGGAGATGCTCAGTTATTGCTATATCATGTTCCAGAACTGTGGCAGCCCCGGTTATAAACTTATCTAGTGTCCCTGAAACGCTCCCTCCCACTGTTGTGTTCCTACCTTTGCCTGATCGTGAAATCATTTCCCCTACCTATATATACCACAATGTTAACCAATTATAAGGTCTTATAACATAGACCGATAATCGTTTTACTAGTATACAGTCCAAGCTTATATGAGTCAATGTAACAGGATAACTGCTGGGAAAATAAATCTTATTAGAAAGTCCTGTGCGTCGTTGAAAAGGGGTTGGCCCAGCCTGGCCTCCTTGGTCTCTGACGGGCGCGTACGAGCCCGCCCTAGCGCGTCCCGCGCCACAGGAGGTGCCTCGCAGATTTAAGCGCCTCCGGGCGCTTGCAGTGACAGCCTGCTGTGCGCGACCTCGAAGCACACTGGGACATGTAGTTCCGGTTGGCGGGTCATGACGGTGGTTGCGGCCGTGTATGAAGGCTCAGCCGGTTTTGGTGCGGGGTCAAAATTCCCCCGATAGCAGCTTGTGGCAGCAGGTAGGCAGCATTAAAATGGATGTCCCGCGCCGCGGGAGGTGCCTCGTAGATTTAAGCGCCTCCGGGCACTTGCAGTGACAGCCTGCTGTGTGCGACCCAGAGGCACACTGGGGCATGTAGTTCCGGTAGGCAGGTCGTGATGGTGATTGCGGCCGTGTGGGAAGGCTCAGCCGGTCGTGGTGCGGGGTCAAAATTCCCCCAACACTCGCTTGTGGCAGCAGGTAGGCAGCATAAAAATGGACGTCCCAACATAAAACCAGGTCAGTTACAGTGCCCCAAAAGCTTACATTAGTTGGGCATGCCCATACCATATGATAAAATGTTACTTCAAGGTAACAAAATCTGTGGCAGGCACCTGTGTCTATAGGAAAAATTCAATGCAATTTAGATGGGGTGAGGTAATTGTAATGTACATGATTGAACTGTACAATCTTTAGCCTCTAATTCATAGTGATTTTACCAACATATCTTAGAGGGGTGGTGTGGCATTCCACGCCTTGCGAAGGTGTGGAATGTGGACTGTTGAGGGAAAATGGGTCAAGAGCGTGAAAAGCCAGAAAAATGGCTGAGGCAGTTACCGGTAGCAGTAACAATTGCTTGACCTTTTGTAATGTCGACCTTGTGGAATAACGTGTGTTGAACCTTCCCTTTCTAGATATTTCAGAGACAACAAGTGGAAACAACCCACATAAGAATAAGACCCTTTTGTGGTTGTCCGCAATGTGAGTACACTGGATACAGTAGAGGTTAAGTGGGAAAAGTGAAGCCTGCAGTTCATGGTGTTTGGTGGCCAACAGGACGCTGTCTCTTCTAGATAGTGGGATAAGTAATCTCCCTGCACTCATGCATAGTTGCATAGAGGAGGAGCAATTTAATTTATTTCCTTGCACTTACAGAAGGTGAGAGGCAGCCCAGGTGTTGACAGGCAGAGGTGTGGTGATGACACCCACAGCATTTGAAGAACAACCCTTAGGCGTACTGCTCTGCTCACCATAAACAAAGTATTTGCTGCCAAGAGAAAGCAGTGTGACTGTTTGATTTAACGTGGAAACTTTATTGGGACCCACACTCTAAAGTATGCAGCTGATTGCACCCTTTCCAAACATATACTTTTACCATTTGCAGTAACAGTTTAATCAGAATTCTACACTCCATTGTAATATAACTGCATTTTAAAAAAAAAGAGATGAGAAAATGTAAACAAGAGATGGGTGGGGTAACTGTTCCACCATCATTATACCTTCACCATTCAACCTAGCTTAGAGAGGAGAAAATAGATGGAATATTTTCAAGTATATCTCAAGGTTATAGGAGGTGACTTAGTTAGCTCTCCTTAAACATTGCTTGGGTTCAGAAGGCAGAGAAATACAAAAACATCTGCCAACACCTAATGAGGAATAGGAGGATATGGACGAGTGAAAAGAGCCTATAAGGAGATCAGTTATGAAATATGAAAGGGAAAAAAGTAAAGTGGTAGAGAGACACATATCCCTAATGCGAGGACAGTTACCAACAGAGACGATAGATGACTTTGTAGCAGCTTAAAAGCTTAAAGAACTTTGGCAGCGTCTTGCATTTTTAAAGGTATTCCATTGTAGTGAGTAAACAATTGGTACTCAAGATATCTGATTAAGGTATGTGAGAAAAGTTGTTGCTTGCAAACTAAGTTATATAAGACAAATAGTTGGAAATTGCTAAAACATTTGAGTATGTGTCAGAAGACATAAAACTGTTGGAGTCAAATGCTGGTGGTACAACAACTATACATGTGGATTACAACAACGAAGACAAGAGAACAAAGTGGAAATGGTTTCCTGAATACAGGCGCAGAAGTGACAGTGAGATTGACCAAGACATCTCAAGGACCTGTTTGAGATATGGTATAAGAGAACTCCGGTTTGGAGTGTACATTCACTCCTATTTTCGAATTGTTCAAATTTAATGTCGTACTGGGGCAGACCACATCACCAGGCTGCACACAAAAGAAACAAGCATTGGCATAGCCGATAGGTCTCGCCTTTGGGACCTTATGTAGGCTGTTTTCTGAGGTGTTTACTGGTCACTCCAACTAAACTTCAAAACACCTCTGGCAAAACACTTATAAGGTCCCAGAAGCGAGCCCTATTGGCTATGCCAATGCTTGTTTTTTCATGTACCTTACATTTGTGAAGGTTGAGTGCTGCCTTCACGGGTGGGCTCCAGCAACGGAAACGGCACCTATAGATGTCATGCAGAAACTATGATGCGATGAAGACACGAAATGAAGGAAGGCGTTTATTTCTCACTCAGGTGCCGACTGCAAAAAGAACGGTGACTGAAAAGTGCGCTGGGTCTGTATTTTAGTTTAACAGCTTGAGAAGGAATTAAATTACACTGCGCAGGGACACGGCGCTCGACCTGCAGTAACCTCTCCCTCACCCCTTCCCGCCTTCGCCCATCTTCTTTCTTAAAACCAGCCATTATCATGTGAGGCCAGCTGACAAGAAGTCGACAGGAACTTAAAATTGCTGGTGTGGCTGTGTAGTAACGACAGTGATGAATGAAACTTGTGCAGCAAAAAAAACAAGAAATAAGGACTCTAGAGTGACTCAGTAACTGCTGGAAGATAACATAGCTGGGGACAGCCCCCACCCTATAATAAAAAGTGATGCCAGGTGTATGATCAGGAGTGATAATTTATTCTGCCTTGAGGCTACAGAGAAAGAAATTGGTATCAAGGATGCCCCGAAACTCACCTTCTGCAGAACGTCCCCTTCCTGGATTCTTCTGTGGCTCCACCCCGAATGCAGATCCAGCACTTTCCCACCATCTTCATGCATTCCTTGCCCCGACAGCAACCTGTCCCTATGGTGTCACCGGAACTAGGAAGCTAGATCCGAAAGAAGAGTGGCGGGATCTATTGTTGAGGCGTTCTGCGCCAATCCCAGCGCAAGATTCGGTCGCCGAGGTCAACCATGGGTTCACATGTGTGTCAATCAAATCTGTGGCACTGGCTTGCCACTAGCAGGATTTCCCTGTTCACCCTGAAGGGTGATGGGAGGGGCTTTCACGAGGAGGCTGCTCACCGGACGTCCCACGACACCTGAAGGAGGAAGTGAGAAGAGGGCACAGGCAGTAAACAGGGTATGTCTGGTTGGAAGCCATCTTGGATGGGGATAATGTATTTGTAAGTATAATTAAAAGGTAGTTCTTATGTGACATCTCAGGACCATATACACTATGGGGATACGCCAGTGAATTAATACTGTATATTGCGCACTTACACAAACTAACAAGGTGTAAGTGCAGTTAAATTTGTATATCTCAGAAGGAGACTTTCCATGACGCACACAGTAGAAAACGGCGACCGCAGTGAATTAATCTGTCCCCGAACAGATGAAAGCCCATGCACCGCTCTATATGAGGAGTGGGAGGCGCGCGCCTCGCGTGGCAGCAGGGGGGAGGAGGGGGCCCTTCTCAATTCACATGCAGGAGCGATAATTGCTACCATATGGTAGTGCTCGCTCCCGCATGTGAATCTCACCACGTGCACGCGTTGCCATTGAAGGCAATGGAACGCGTGCACGGTTGTGGGGAGAAAAGCTGATCCATGACATGAGATCCCCTCTTATGCAGCGCATGCGCGCTGCATAGGCAAGACCTAAATAGAACAGACAAACTTTGTTAAAAAAATAAGATAAAAAAACAAGGGGAATGGAAAAAAGGTGTGCATTTGGGCTTTTCAATGGATGTTTTTAAATGACTGCCCTTTAACGAGTTGCACCCGACAGACAACAATGATGTGAAAATACGATTGTCACATGTAGGCTGGTAGAAACATCCAGCTATCTAAATAATGAAGGTTTGTATAGAATGACGGAAAACTTCGGACCTGAACAATGACATTTCAGCTATGACTCAAAATAAACTGGATCAGATGAAAAATACATGTTGTTAATCGTATGGAGAAGAGTTTAAATCACAACAGCTGTTTTTATAATCAACGTCTGTTTAACAAAAGAGGTTGGGCGGGGTACATGAGGTTTTGCGAAGATTCCTTTTAGTAGAAAAGCTGGGAGTGTGTTATCCTGAGAAGTGCCTTATGGGATGTGTAGTTAGGTGGTTGGTTAAAACGAGTGGAGGGATTATGGGATTGGTTGACCTGGAGGATGGAGTTATGGATTTGTATTTGAAGAGAGTAAACAGTGGGAACGAGTGTGATACTGATTTATGAAGGAGAAATATATTGGGGCGGAGATTACAATGTCAGTGGGATGCAGATATGCATGAAGGTTAACCAAGCTTTAATATGGACATAAGTTTATTGAGGCAGCACACAAAGACATGGGGTTTGGAGCCAAGCACAATTGCACCTATCCTTAGTGATTCCTTTATCTCAAGTTTAGGTACAGCAGACCAGATATTCAGAACCCCTAAACCTCCTAAGACAATCGTGTCTTATTCTCAAAAACCAATATACATTGGTCCAGCACTCTTGAATATAATTATAACTCATATAACAATAATCATTTAATTTACTAGCACAACTTGTTCAATTACAAATGATGAATCTTTAGTGGAGTTGTTTGTAGCATATTCCATACATTTTTTCATCCAATAAAAAACAGATTGTTGCCGTAGCTAACGCATTTCGTCCTTCAAGGTCTTCTTCAGGGCTACACATGACATATATATATACAAATTATTTACAAGACAAACACACAATTTTATACAATTTGTACAGTTTTCTATTTTACAATCTTGCTACATTTCACAATACTGGACAATATTTACAAGACAATCTACGTGATACAAACCTATCCCAATTTACACTATATTACATTTGTGATTCCATTGAAACATTTTACTAATTGTGTTCACACACTATCTGGTTTTTAGAATATGTAATACCTTCAAGGGGAATTTTCCTTTTCCCTTTATGGCCGATTCTTTATCATTTTAAAAGCAGGTGGGTTTAAAAATATAGTTTTGTGGGAGTTTTTAATTCTAATAGCAGTCAATGGAAAGTTAGCCTTCCTTACTGAATGATATAATTTTCTAAGTTCTTTACGAATCATGACACCAGGTTATCTGTTATTATAGGAGAAAATTCAATGTTTTAACTTGAATGTCCCTATTTTGAATATATACACACATACAGCCTGATTCATCAAGCTGAATTGCGCTCGCAAAGAGCCAGATTCTGAGAATCTGGCCCTTTGCGAGTGCGATTTTTGCATTTGGGATTCATCATCCCAAATGCAAAAATCGGTAATAGCGATTTCGCTATTTTGCGAGGAATTACATTTAAGGAATCTCTATTTGAGATTTCTTAAATGCAATTCATCATCCATTTTTAAAAAGCGAATTTGCAATTTCGGCCCGCTATTTACCGCGAGGTCAAACCTCGTGGTTAATAGCGAAAACTTAGAAAAATGCTTTTAAAAGCATTTTTCTAAGTTGCATGTTGCACACACACATGTCCTTGGGACATGTGTGTGCGCAACACCTATTTACATTTGTATTTAAGGGGTGCTACAGGGTGCCCTTTGGACACCCCTGGCACCCTTTAAATCGCTATCTTATTTGCGATTAGCAAATTGCTAATCGCAAATAAGGAATACTCCCCATTCATTCCTATGGGCCTTTTGGCCCATAGGAATGAATGGGGAGTTATTCCTTATTTGCGATTAGCAATTTGCTAATCGCAAATAAGGAATATGTAGGATTCGCATTTTTTTTGCGATTCCTACATGAAACCCGTTTTGCGAGCCTGTAATAGCGATTCCTTATGAATCGCTATTATAGACTCGCAAAACGGGTCGTTGATGAATCAGGCTGATAATATCTAAATTCATCTACTTCAAGCCAGTTATTATATAAAGATCCATACCTTATAATTATTTGGCTGTATGTCTTGTATGTCAAAAAACAAGGTAGATCATTCACTGGTAAAGCAGTTCCAATAAACTGTTAATTTTCTACAATGTGCTATGATGTAAAAAAATAAATATAGCAAGATATACCTTATTTTTTAAGATAAAGATTTCAAGACATGAAGCCTCCTACCCAGTATTTTATTAAACAAAGTCAAGTTAAGGAATGAGGATTGGTTAAAGTTCTGGTCTCCCAGAAACAAAGTTTTTTTACATATCTCCCTTCTTTTTAAAAAATAAGACATAGAGCGTTGGCGTCAACCAACCAACGTTTGTTTGTCTAGGTGACCACGCATTGTCATATGGTGAAATGATGCCTAATACTGCCTTAATACATTCTTGTAAAATGTCCCCAAATTTCTAGTATATCAAAATAGGAGAGCCTAAAGGTTTATCAAATAACCATGCTGAAAGAATGCAGTTATATCCACTGAGGCACCCATGCAGCTACTTGTGTTATAAACTAAATTTGTACAAGGCCAGAATCCAGGGTTATTTATCTAAGTCAAAAAGAAAGGAAAACGACAGCAAGACTATCAGGGCGACAGTATCACTTACTTTTGAAAGGTCTCTGTGGTGTGGCATCCATCACGATTTGCGAGGATGACAGTCACGGCCGGCATTTAAATAGCCTGGAAACACCTGGATCCGATTTGCCCACCAGTGAGGATTTGAGCCCCATAGGCAGCGCCATTTTTGAATGGTTATACCTTTAATAAGTGATATTCGTGCATATTTAATTTACAGGCACAAAAAATACCTTTTAATGTATATATCACCCCATTAAAAAACGTGTTTTTTCAAAACCAATATATTCGAAATTAATTTTGTATACCTAATATTCATTCCGCAAGATACCTAATAATATTACAATGTTTACAAATATTATTATCTATTGAAAGCGAATGCCGAACAATACCACTTTGCTTAACTTTTAAATTCTTATGTGGTTGTACCACTAGTTTTGTTCCGAACGGGTCCAATAAAATAAAAGAAGGGCTAACAGGCGCCATTTTGTAGTGGGGCCCGAACAATGCCACTTCTCTTAACATTTAGATCTTAGTGGCACTAGCTGTTTCTCAATGTTTCTCAATGAGTTTATCACAACAAAGGAAAGGCTAATCCGCGCCATTTTGAAGTGGAGACCAGGACACCCTGTTATCCGGGCTAACAGTGGACAAAGTTCTATTTCCTAACGTATAATTCTTAATTGATGAAGAGCGATTTATTGATTACAATTATTTTACATTTTTACTTTTGTGCCAGAAGGGAATTCAAAATTATTGAAAACGTTTTTTAAAGAAAAAATATAGATACTAACAGGCGCCATTTTGAAGTGGGGCCCGAACAATGCCACTTCTCTTAACATTTAGTTCCTAGTGGCACTGGTTGTTTCTCAATGAGTTTTAGCAAAACAAGGGAAGGGCTAACCCACGCCATTTTGAAGTGGAGACCGGGACGCCCCGCTATCCGGGTGATCAGTGGACATAGTTCTATTACCTAATGTATAAATCTTGATTATGAAAAGCGATTTAGTGATTACAGTTATTTAACATTTTTTTCTGTTGTCCAGAAGGGAATTACAAAATTATGAAGAGGTTTTTTATTAAAAAAAAGATAAAAATGAATATAAAGATACTCCTCAACAATGCACCAATAGTGTGATACCACATAAAAAAACATTTTTAATGAAAAAGGGTAAACATTAAGGGATCAATGAATAAATATCCTTATTACCACCAAGATTTCCCGGTCTGCGTGTTGTTAGTACAGAGATGCAGACTGTTCATTGAGCCTCGCTTCAATCCTTAATCCTTAGTCCAAGATAACAAATGCCAAAATTAAAGAAATGATGTGATAGCAATGTATATATATTGCGCAAATTAGAGTATTTATTTAACCCCTTAAGTGCTGATGACGGAACCGCTCTGTCATCAGCTACGGTTGAGCTGTGCTGATGACGGAGCGGTTCTGTCATGGCCCGCTCAGCTCGCCTGCGCGGCGCGAATTTCGCGCCTGCGCTGAGCGTTTTATTGAGCGGGGCGGGCCATGACGGAACCGCTCCGTCACAAGCACAGCTCAACCGACGCTGGTGACGGAGCAGTTCGGTCACCAGCATGCGGCCGCCGCGCGGCCGCCCCGCCCCTTAGCACTGCGGCGGAACAGCCGCCGCAGTGAAGGGGTTAAACACACTAGATACCAGTCGACACATCTTATTGTCTGTGGGCACTATATTATTTTTTAACACCTACAAGGAAGGATTAGGAACAAATGAGACACAGTGTGGGCACAAATGAACCACTTTTATAAAAAGTGATGTAATTCAGTATTTGTGTTCAGCTCTAATGCAGTAGTCCTAAAACGGCAAATCCATCCTGCCTCAGCTTTCCTCAGTGCTACTTCTCTGTTGCCACCCCTGAGAGGAGTCCGTGTATGTTCCAACGCATGGAACTATATATTTCTTTCTAATGGATATTGTTCCTGTATAAGAACTGCCACTGGGTATCTCTCATCTTTGTTTTTAATCGCTTGCACATGCTCCTGGATTCTAATTTTTAAACTTCTAATACTGCTGCCTATAAAGATTTTCTTACAGGCACATCCTAATTCATATACTGTATATGTTGTATTCAATTTATGAATGTCCTAATTGTATACTCTTTGGTGGTGTTATATTTAAATTAGATTTTTCTATTGAGTCGTGAAATCCCACTGGTTTACAGGGTAACCAATTTTTGACTGTTGACTCATTATTTGAGTCTTTGATATAACTCACACATAGTATCTTTTTTAAACTCTCACCCTTCCTATATACTACTCTAGGCTTCTCTGTGACTGTCCCGGGAGGCATCTGACCAGTAGCAATTATGTGCCAGTTCATTCGAAGAATATTATAAACATGGCCCCTGTATGCATTATACTCTGCTATGAATAGAACTTCATCTCTTTTCTGATCCTTATTCTTACTTGGATTGTTCTCATTAATCTTCAAGGTTGTCTTTCGATCTAAGAATAGGGCCCTGGACTCTGCCTTCTTCAAACAGTGTTTAGTGTATCACCTTTCTCCAAAGTCCTGTTTGATAGTCTTTAACTGCTTTTGAAAGTTCTGATCTTCGCTTCAGTTCCGACGGGCTCTAATCATTTCCCCATAAGGTATTGCATTAATTGTACCTTTGGGGTGTAAGACACCTTCGCAGGCTGTAGATAAAAAAAACACATTTCCAGATATATTTTCGTGGGATCTCCGTGACGACGCAAATATCCTACCACCATGCGTTCCCCTTGTTCCCCCGAGTAAAATGATACCTCACTTGTGTGAGTGGGCCAAAGCGGAACAGGCCAAAAATGTCGTTTTAAGAAATTGTAGTTTTTGGGGCTGTCAAATTGAGCACATAGAATTCTACTGTAATGGGGTCATCCTAGTCACAGGCCTTTGGCCCACCCACACAAGTGAGGTATCATTTTACTCGGGAGAACAAGGGGAACGCTGGGTGGTATGTAATTTTTGCCGACACGGAGATCCCATGAAAAAATGTATGGAAAAGTGTTTTTTTAACCTAATTTTAAGGTTCGCATGGAATTCTGGGTAGGAAAACGTTGGGGGACCCACGCATGCCATACCTCCCTGGACTCCCCCGGGTGTCTAGTTTTTAGAACTGTTTGGGTTTGGTAGTTTGCAAAGATGGCCACCGAGCCCTGGGCCAAAAACCCAGGTTCCCCCCCAAAAAAACGAAAATAGTTTTGCTAAAGGTATTTTTTAAGTCTCCACTGTACGATTTGACCCTTTTCCTTTTGCAGCCACTGTGCCTACCCACGCAAGTGAGGTACCATTTTTATCGGGAGACCTGGGGGAACGCTGGGTGGAAAGAAATTTGTGTGTGCCCAGTGATGCCACGCTTTCCCACACAGAAATGTGTGAAAAATCTGATTTCTTTTAGATATAGTTGAGGTTTGCAAGGCATTCTGGGTAAAGGGAGGTTGGAGGATCCACGCAAGCCATACCTCCTTCGAAGCCCCCGGGTGCCTACTTTTCATAAATGTGTGGGTTTGGTAGGTTTCCCTAGATGGCCGCCTAGCACATGGCCAAAAACGCAGGTAACCCCACTTGCAAAAGCTGGATGGTTTTGACATAGGATTTGCCTATGTCAAAACCATCCAGCTTTTGCTTTCAAACTCATATCTACCATTAACTGGAAGGAGGTTGAAAGCTGTAAAAATATCAAAATAGGCTATGTCCCAGAAAAATGCCAAAACTGTGTGAAAAATTTTGACTCTCTGACAAAAGACTGTCATTCCCTAAAAGCTGAGAAAATGGAGATTTCAGCCCCATAAACCCTTTTTTGATAACTTTACAGGGAGAAACCCAGAGGCTTTCATTTGCAGCCCGTTTTTCCCATTTTTCTAAAAAAAAAAAAAATATCACTGTATTTTGCCTAATTTCTGGGACCCCTCCAAGCGAATCCACAAACCCTGGGCGCCTTTAGAATCCACATGATGTTGGAAGAAAAGGACGCAAATTTGGCGTGGATACCTTATGTGGTCAAAAAGTTACAGGCGCCTAAGCGCACACTACCCCAAATCACCAAAAACAGGCTTAGCACAGGAGGGGAAAAGGCCTAGCAGTCAAGGGGTTAAAGAAGGCAGAGTCCATGGCCCTATTGGTAGATCGAATGACAACCTTGAAGATTAATGAGAACAATCCAAGTAAGTATAAGGATAAGGAAAGAGATGAAGTTCTATTCATAACAGAGTATAATGTATACAGTGACCATGTTTATCATATTCTTCGAAAGAACTGGCACATAATTGCTACTGGTCAGATGCCTACTGGGACAGTCACAGAGAGGCCCAGAGTAGTATATAGGAAGGGTGAGAGTTTAAAAAAGATACTATGCCCGAGTTATGTCAAAGACTCAAATAATAAGTCAACAGTCAATCAATCAATCAATCAATCAATCAATCAATCAATCAATCAATCAGTACATTTGTAGAGCACGCTACTCACCCGTGAGGGTATCAAGGCGCTGAAGGGAGGGGGGTGCCACTACTGCTCGAATAACCAGGTCTTGAGGTGTCTCCTGAAGGTGAGATTGTTCTGGGTCACTCGTAGGTGTGCGGGGAGGGAGTTCCACGTCTTGGCTGCCAGGTAGGAGAATGATCTTCCTCCGGTAGTGGCTCTGCAAATCCGTGGGACGGTGGCAGGGCGAGGCTGGTGGAGCGGAGCTGGTGGGTGGGAGTGTAGAATGAGAGGCGGTTGTTGAGGTATTCGGGGCCGATGTTAAGGAGTGCTTTGTGTGTGTGGATGAGAAGCCTGAACGTGATTCTCTTGCTGACGGGGAGCCAGTGCAGGTTTCTCAGATGGGCGGATATGTGGTTGTGGCGAGGGATGTCGAGGATGAGTTGTGCGGAGGCGTTATGTATGCGCTGAAGCCGTTTCTGAAGTTTGGCTGTCGTTCCTGCATATAGGGTGTACCCGTAGTCCAGTGGGCTGGTGACAAGGCCCTGGGTAACCGTCTTTCTGGTTTCGGTGGGAATCCATCGGAAGATTTTACGGAGCATGCGCAGGGTGTTGAAGCATGAGGACAAGACTGTGTTGACTTGCTTGGTCATCGTGAGGGAGGAGTCCAGGATGAATCCCAGGTGCGAGCGTGGTCCGTGGGTGTCTGTGCGGGGCCCAGCGACGTAGGCCACCAGGTGTCGTCCCAGGCGGATGGGAATTGTCAGAGGATGAGGACCTCCGTCTTGTCCGAGTTGAGTTTAGATGGCTGTGCTTCATCCATTCTGCAACATCTTTCATTCTGTCCTGGAAGTTGGCTTTGGCGGTGAGAGTGTCTTTGGTGAGGGAGACTATCAGTTGGGTGTTGTCGGCGTAGGAGATGATGTTGATGTTGTGTTTGCGTGCGATGGTGCGAAGGGGCTCATGTAGATATTGAAGAGGGTTGGGCTGAGTGAGGAGCCCTGGGGTACGCCGCAGATTCTCTGGAGTCTGTCCATAAGATAGCTCAGAGAATCCAACAGCAGGGAGTTACAATAATCTAACCTGCTGAGCACATTGCAACATACTCCTCTACCCAAGCAGGGGGTGGTAGTAGTGGAAGGATTTTTCTCAGGAGTCTAATAATGGCAAGGCAGCCAGCTGCCAGCTTCGATACCTGCGCCTCCAAGGAAAGGTCATTTTCAAACATGACACCTAGGTTTCGCACTACCTTCACTGGCTGTACTGCTGACGAGAAATCCTTAGGCCAGAAGTTGCAGGGTAGGAGTGTTTGCACCCGAGGCCTAGGGCAGTACACCACCTCAGTTTTCCCAGCATTGAATTGAATTGAATTGTAGATATGTAGATACCCATCTACATATTCAGAAAGATGCTCTGTTGGCCCCCGATTCCTGAAATTATAGGCCTCGCGGGGGAAACCTTCCCCCCCTTTGTGAATTTTCGGGAGGATGTAGATGCAAGGATATCGGGAATCCTCTACCTGTAAATATTTATACACTGTGTCAGATAATAGACATAATTCATGGCAGCGGCGGGAAGCGGGGAGCGGGGGGGCACTGAGGGAGGGAGCGCACAAGGAGCGCCTAACCATCCACAAGAGATACAGTCAAAAATTGGTTACCCTGTAAACCAGTGGGATTTCATATTTGTGGCTCCTGTATAGTAAAGAAAAAGGTTTTCCCAGCGGGAGATACAATAATCTTAAAACCAAACGGAATTAAAGACCTGTCTCACTTAGTTCACAGTCACTCATTCACCTGTCAGCCTTGAGCTCGAGGAACACTCACCAGAAAGGAACTAAACAATATCTATATAAAAAAAGTACATTTTATTATAAATAAAAAAGAATATATGAATATTCTATACAATACTAATTAAAAACACATTCAATATGCAAATAAAAACCACCTAATGTGGACATGGAGAAATCATGGGAAAAGACATTTATATTTGTCTTAATCTTTGTCAATTCGGACCCCTGTTTGACAACACTGGGAAGGATTTTTTCCTTATGACCAATAGGATTGTTGACAACACCGAATTTAACACTTAAAGTTGCGTCGACGCGTTTTGGAAGCCTTGTCTGATTATAGCCTCCTTCCTCAGGACAATATCTATAGTTTTCTCCAAAGTCAGTATCTGTTTCTCATCTCAATGCCCTTGCTCGATTTTTTAAGGTGATCTGACTGACGCCCAAGAAGCACCCGGGAATACGTGCCGTACATAAAAATAAGCTACGAGTATTCACTACCCGGGTGCACAGAGAAGACCAAGAAACATATACCGACTATAGAAAACAGAACCAGATGCAGGAAGGATTCCCGTTTCTACACACAAAATGGTGACCTCACAAGAACATCTCGAGGTTCCCGAATAAAATACGAGTGTATAAACGTGAACTACACCATCTATTGAAAACCTCCATTGTTTTCGACCATCGTATTTAAACATTGAGATGAGAAACAGATTGTCGCCCTGTTAGGCTTGCTGTTGTTTTCCTTTCTTTTTGACTTAGATAAATAACCCCGGAGTCTGGCCTTGTACAAATTTAGTTTATAACACAAGCAGCTGCATGGGTGCCTCAGTGGATATAACTGTATTCTTTCAGCATGGTTATTTGCTAAAACTTTAGGCTCTCCTATTTTGATATACTAGAAATTTGGGGACATTTTACAAGAATGTATTAAGGCAGTATTAGGCATCATTTCACCATATGACAATGCGTGGTCACCTAGACAAACAAACGTTGGTTGGGTGACGCCAACGCTCTATGTTTTATTTTTGAAAAAGAAGAGAGATATGTAAAAAACTTTGTGTCTGGGCTAGCAGAACTTTAACCAATCCTCATTCCTTAACTTGACTTTGTTTAATAAAATACTTGGTAGGAGGCTTCATGTCTGGAAATCTTTATCTTAAAAAAGAAGGTATATATTGCTATATTTAATTTTTTCCCTCATAGCACATTGAAGAAAATGAACAGTTTATTGGGACTGCTTTGCCTGTGAATGATCTACCTTGGTTTTTGACATACAAGAAATAGAGCTAAATAATTATAAGGTATGGATCTTTATATAATAACTGGATAAGAATAGATGAATTTAGATATTATGTGTGTGTATATTCAAAAGAGGAACATTAAAGTTAAAAAATTGAATTTTCTCCTATAATAACAGATAACCTGATGTTATATTAGACCCAACTAGGAAGACAGATACTTGATTCGTAAGGAACATAGAAAAGTATATCATTCGGTAAGGAATGCTAACTTTCCATTGAATGCTATTAGATTAAATACTCCCACAAAACTATATTTTTAAACCCACCTGCTTTTAAAATGATAAAGAATCAGCTAAAAGGGAAATGGAAAATTCCCCCTTAAGGTATTACATATCCTAAAAACCAGATAGTGTGTGAACACAATTAGTACAATGTTTCAGTGGAATCACAAATGTAATGTAGTGTAAATTGGGATAGGTTTGTATCACATAGATTGTCTTGTAAATATTGTACAGTATTGTGACATGTAGCAAGATTGTAAAGTAGAAAACTGTACAAATTGTATAAAATTGTGTGGTTGGCTTGTAAATAATTTGTATATATATGTCATTTGTAGCCCTGAAGAAGTAATTGAAGGACGAAACGCGTTGGCTACGGCAACGGTCTGTTTTTTATTGGAAGAAAAAAGGATGGAATAAATAAAGAATATACTACAAACAACTCTATTGAAGATCCATCATTTGTATTTGAAGAAGTTGTGCTAGTATATGAAATGATTATTGTTATATAAGTTATAATTATATTCAAGAGTGCTGGACCAATGTATATTTGTTTAAGGTGTATTGAGGGGTTATTTGGAATGATGGGTGGAGTGATAAATGGACTTTAGGGCACAGATGGGATGGGCACTAAAAGTCATAGAGGCTTCAGCAAGCAAAATGTTTAATGGTGTTTAGTTGCGCCCTAAAGGAAAAAAACAGCGCATTAATTTTTCATTGGGGTGTATGAGAAATACTTTGTTTTGAGAATGAAGTCTAATTTTAGTTTTTTAAACTTTTTAGTGAACCCTTGAGGTAGGGCGATTAAATGCCTAAAATGCATTGGGTTAACGAGATCTACTATTGAGGACGGTTTAAGTACATACCATGCTACAAAGACAGGCCTGGATTGGCAGATTTGTAGCAGAATAAATGTTTGTACATATTAATGCTCTACATGTGACAGAAAAAAGTTTTTGAAGAACAAAAAGGATTAAAAGGAATACAAATTTGAAAATGGACAATGTGTTGAAGATTTTGTAGCATCATGCATAGAGTCAGCCGTGTGTTCGTTTTGGAGTGTACAATCACTCTTCTTTTCGATTTGTTCAAATTTAATGTGATACTGGGGCAGACCACATCACCGGGCTGTACGCAAAAGAATAAAGAATCGACAAACTTTGATTAAAAAAAGATAAAAATACAAGTGGAATGGAAAACAGGTGTGCACTTGGGCTTTTCAATGGATAAGAGAACATATTACCAATAACAAGAAATACCCAGCAATTGGACAAATATCATGCAGGAAATGCTAACAAAGAGGACATAATGCATGAGTGTGCAAAGGGGTCTCTAAATGGTACAACATGTAAATACCATTAAGTAAATGGTGGACACAGTAAGAACAAACAATGTGTCTGTTGAGAGTATAGTGCAAATTGTGCAAGTATGTGATGTCGTGGGATTGTAATTGTGGTGCTTCATTGTGTGAGGAGGATGTGAATTGCACATCAGTAGGAATGCTAGCTGGCTGTAGAGCAAGAAACACTTTGGGGGTGTTGACCAAAGACATCTGTACAAGGATGATGTGTTAATTTCAAACTACGTGAGATTAGTGAA
The DNA here is from genome assembly GCF_964263255.1 of Lissotriton vulgaris. Classification (NCBI taxonomy): domain Eukaryota; kingdom Metazoa; phylum Chordata; class Amphibia; order Caudata; family Salamandridae; genus Lissotriton; species Lissotriton vulgaris. The sequence continues at coordinate 563,313,566 of NC_141695.1, forward strand.
ATATGGTGGAAAAAGAAATGAAGTTATTGGATGTTTTGAAGCAAACATTACTTTTAAAGGTCGCAATACTCAATCCAAATTATATGTGGCTTAGGATGGTGGATGTTTGCTTGGGTGGACACAGCAAACAAAGTTGGGAATTACCTTAGATCCTAATCATCCGGATCAGGTGTTAAGTTTAGAGACAAGTGGAAAGGGGACAACCTTGAGCTGTGGTAGAGTAGGTATCATGAAGTTTTTTGTGACTAACTTGGTTTTTTGAAGGGTTGGAGACACAAAATAAGATTGTGGAAGGATGCCAAAGAGGTCATGCACATGTGTGTCCTGTATCGCTAGCATTGAGGGAGGAATTAAGGAAGTAGCTGAATAAGTTATGCGATCAGGGAATCATAGAACCTACTGAGGCATCTGAGTGGTTGAGTTGATAGTTTTGGCTCAGAAGGCTGGCGGAGGTTTGAGGGAGTATGTGGATCTTAGAGATTTGAACCAGAACATATGGACTGATAACCATCCTCTTCCTGGTATCAATTAAATGCTGAGCACTTTGGAAGGAGCAGAAGTATTCCCCTCCCTAGATTTGTATTCAGAATATCAGCCGATTGCCCTGGAGAAAGAATCCAAACCATTTACTTAATTTGTGACACCAGAGGGGGCATATAGATTTTGTTTTACATGCCATTTGGACTTACCTCAACTTTGACTGTATTCCAAAGGACAATGCACCTAAGGTTGGGAAAGGTGAAGAAGTTACATATTTCTAGGGTGACATTATGAAAGGATATAATTGTGGCATATGCATCGAGAAATTTATGGCAAGCAGAACATAATTAATCAGTTATGGAAAAGGAGACACTTCTGTGTTATTGGGGAATCAACCACTTTCATCAATATGTAAGGATGATCTGCTGGCTGCTAAGGCTCTATTCAAATTCCCTGAAATTATATTAGACAGTTAATATCGACATTCATTTCTTAATTGTTATTGTGTATAAAACTAGCTTGAGACCGAAAGTATTTATTGCAGTGAATGCTTGGGCCTCTAGGTCTGTTTAAAAGAAAGATGCAGGATTTGTCCTCCTTCAATCTCAAACCTGACACATGGCCAATCTCCTCCAATACATACTAGGCCACTGGACAGTCGAGTGGACATGCTGGAGATACAACAATATATAATCTGCACATAATGAGATGGTATGAATGTGGCAGGATGGCACTAAACTAATCCAGTTTTCCAGCTGTTGCATGTGATTTGCAAAGGCAGAATGACAATGGTAATAAGGGGCCAGCTTGGCTATTCCATCACACTAATTGGATTGGATTAGAAATGATGTAACCTGTTTTCATTTCTTCTGCAGGGAAATAAGGGCAAAAGAGTTTGATCCAGGAAAGGATCCCTTTATTAAATCTCATTGTCTTCAAGGCCATAGACAGATAGGACCAGTCCAGGATATTGAACGTCTTCTCCATATCTATGGAGATTAATGCTACAAAATGTCTATTTTCTGGGATCGGGTCTATGAAATGAAAACACCTGTCCAGATTGGTTGTTATATTTCTTTTTGGAATAATACCTCTTTGATCGACTTGGACTAGTTGCAGGAAAACTGCATGCCGCCTATTGCCCTATGTCTTGTTTAGAATTTAATTTTCTAGGTTAAATAAGGATAAAGGTGTGTAAGATGTGTAGTCCAGCTGATTTCTAATCTGTTTAACAGCAATGTGATAATATCTTCATTAGTGGTAGGAGCAAGTCTACTTTTCTCACGCTTGGTCAGAAAGATCTCAAACAGCCATTGCGACACTACAGTTTAGAAGGTTTTGTAAAATTGTAATCACAGCCCATCGCAGAATGGAGTTTTCACAGAGTCTATTGCAAAATTAATCTCTGCTAGAGAAAGCGGAATATTCAGATCAGCCACTTGATCAGGTTCCTAGCTGCGGAGATTTGCAGTTTGAATAGAATGTTTCTATGATTTAAGTCTAATTGGGTGTTCAGACTTTGGCCTAGGGGATGTCTCAATCAATCAATCAATCAATCAATCAATCAATCAATCAATCAGGGACTTGTGAGGGTATCAAGGTGCTGGGGCAAGGGGGTGTTCATGCAGCTCCATCTCATCTGAAGAGCCAGGTCTTTAGGGTCTTTCTGAATGCTTGCAGAGTGGGGGTTCATCTGATGCCCAGGGGGAGTTTGTTGCAGGTCTTGGCCACAATGTAGTAGAAGGCTCTTCCTCTGGTTCTGGCTCTGTGGATGTGTGGGATTTCAGCCAATGTGAGGCCGGCGGAGCAGAGGTTTCTCCTGGGTGCATAGAAGGAGATTCTGACATTGAGGTATTGGGGTCTGATGTTGTGGAGGGATTTATAGGCATGAGTGAGCAGCTTGAAGGTCACTCTCTTTTCGACAGGGAGCCAGTGGAAGTCTTGCAGGTGCTGGGGGATGCAGTCTTGTCATGGGATGCTGAGGACGAGTCTGGCTGCGGTGTTCTGTATGGTCTGGAGTTTGAGGAGTAGAGATTTGTTGATCTCGGTGTAGAGAGCGTTCCCGTAGTCCAGTCTGCTAGTTTTGAGTTCATGGGTAAATTTCTGGATTTGGGGGGATTCATTTGAAGATCGTGAAGAGGATGCAGAGGGTATTGAAGCATGTGGAAGAAACAGCGTTGATCTGTTGGTTCATGGTGAGGGAGGAGTTGAGTATGATGCCAAGGTTGCAGGCTTGGTCCGTGGGTGTGGTAGAGTTGTCAAGGGTGGTGGTCCACCAGGTGTTATCCCATGCAGAGGGGATGAATCCAAGGATGAGGACTTTAGTTTTCTCAGGGTTGAGCTTCAGGCGGCAGCTGCTCATCCAGCATGCAACATCTTTCATTTGTCCCTGGAAGCTGTGTCTGGTGATGTTGGGTTCCTTGGTGAGGGAGAGGATGAGCTGGGTGTCGTGAGCTTAGGATGCTATGCTGATTCAGAGCTTTCTTACGATGGTAGCGAGAGGGGCCATGTAGATTTTGTAGAGCTTGGGCCTGAGCGAGGATCCTTGGGGCACTCCAAAGCTCATATCTATGGGCTCAGAGAGGAAGAGCAGGAGTCTGATTCTTTGGGTTCGGCCAGTGAGGAAGGAGCAGGTCCAGTCTAAGGCAGTTCCTTGTATGACGGCATCGTGGAGTCTGGTGGTTAGCGTGCGATAGGAGACGGTGCCAAAGCTGCTAAGAGTCTGATAGGATGAGGGCCACTGAGTGTGGATGTCATCTGTGGCAGCTAGGAGGGCGGTCTTGGTTCTATGGTTGCTGCGGAATCCGGATTGGGAGGTGTCAAGGATCGAGTTGGATTAACTGACGTTTGTGAGCTGGATGTTGACTGTCTTCTTGGTGACTTTGGCTGTGAAGGAGAGGAGAGAGTTGGGTCTGTAGTTCTTGAGGGCGGTCAGGTCTGAGGAGGACTTCTTGAGGAGGGGCTTGACCTTTGCGTGTTTCCAGTCATCAGGGAACATGCCGGTTTTAAAGGTGAAGTTGATAGTACATCATAGGTCCGGTGCCATGGCGACAGCAGCTCTGTGGAAGATGTGCAGCGGGCAGGGGTCGGTGGGGGCTCCTGAATGTATGCTCCTCGTGTTCTTAGCAGTATCTTCTGTGGGGACAGGGGCCCAGACAGTAATAATAGGCTGGATGTCTGAAGCGAAAATGGTTAAATGAGAATTTTTACTTTCACATTGCCTAGCCAGCTGTTTCTATGATTTGTCTCTCTCAGAGAGTACAAAAGCAGTCTTTTCTTTAAAGTCCTAGTATCTAAGCCTGCAAGTATAGAAAATTGTTATGGTATACAGCAGTGGAAACTTGCATTGGGTTGATATGGCCCTTCGCTATGTGACTTAACTCTGTTTCTGAGTGTACTGGACTGGCTGCTGGCAACCAACCCAAGCAATGTCAATCAGGTACAAATCAGTAAAGACACTCAGTAAGGAGCAACACACTGGTAGTGGCTACAATGTAGCTTTAATGAAATACTAGCACAAACACATATCTTGGCAATGATGGTTATACATTAGCAGAAATGGTGCATGTACATTTATAATGCAGTGCGAGCACAAATATAGCGCAATAAAGTAGCTTGCGGAAAACAGTCACAATGCAGTAAATCAACAGCGCAAACAGTAAAGGAGAATCTAGCCTTTTAAACCCTCGTACTTAACTTAATAGCTAAATGGTGGCAAAATAGTTACATATCTATATATCTATATAGTACAATGCCAGCACAATGATGATGAAACACTAGTCTTGAATCAATCGCAATGCAATTAATTAAAAGGGTTAATGATAATACTCTGTTAAATCAAGATAGAGCAGTAGAATTAGGTCTTCACTCCCTGGGACTTGACTCTTCACAATGCTGGGAAGCCCGAACCAGTCCCTCTCTGTGCCTCCTTTCCTGGAAAGGGCGTGACAAGAGGGCGCAGCTGTGTGCAATGGCATATCTGCACGACTCCGTCTGTGAGCTTCATCGAGGCCCCTGCACCCCTTATTTTTTTACACTAAAAGCTGGCTTACACAACATCATTCTCCTTTCCCACACCAGTGGTTCTTGTGATGTAATCAATGTTTTTGCTAACCCACATTCTCTTGACTCTTGCTTTCACTAGTACCAATCTATCAAACTCCCCATGGCTCTCAGGCTACCCCAAAGCTCATTCACGGTCAGTACAGCCTCATCAGTATGTCTCACATGATTCCCATGCCTCAGCCTGGTACAGCACCTTGGCAGAACATCTAATTGTGTCTTGTATAAATAGCAAAAACAAGCATCAGACAATCTTCTGCTATCTCATCGTGGTCCATGTATTTTCTGCATGCATTATCACGCATCAGCACTGTCTATTGTAACCCTTTTGCGTTACAATAACTTCTGCACACTGTTCCCTGTATATATTGCGTGAGTAATGAAGCACGCACCCCAGTGGAAGTGCTCATAATGGTACCTCTAAGAAACACCTTAAAGGTTACCCATTTAATAGGTGTATCTTTATGGAGAGCACATTTATATTAAAGTAGTGCGTTATAGCTTCAGCAATGTCTAAAAATAGCATCATCTATGGCTGAGGGTTGGTGACACCCTGTTGGTATACTGGCAGAATCGGTACCACACTGTACCATCAATCGTAATGGGTCGTGATCAGTTATGGTCTTAGCCAAATCCTCTGTTCTGTGAACCAATTCCAAAATATAGTTTGTAGAAAAGATCAGATCAGTGTGGGCATGTGCTGCATGCACAGATGACTATTAAGAGTACTTCCTTGGTATGTGATGAGTTGTTCACTGTAAATCCAGATGTTTCCATCACAATGTCCAGCTCTCAGAACGTTCTGTAGTCTTCTAGGTCAGGGCCCCTGGTAGTGAGGGGTGGGGGCCTGTATATTTCTACTCTCAATACGCTATTATTCAACGCTACTGAGAGAGGTTCATGCAGTTTATGTTAGAAGACATCAGATAGTGTTAAAAAAAAGCCACCATGTTAGCATTGGGAGAATTAAGCCACAAAAGTGTAATATTTTGCCATCTTAAAGTCCTGCAATGAAAAAATATCGACTCTCTGGATCAGTCTTCTGGGTCACAGTGAGAAACAGGACACCAGCCCTTACTCATATTAAAATCTCCTATGTCTACACGAGATAGTGCTCCCGCGTAGCCGTAGGTCGTAGCACGCCGCATCCCGTAGAGGGGTGCGAAGACCCCAATGATGAAGCATGACACCAAGGGTCCATTTGGTGTGTGAGGGGTATTTTACAAACACTTTGTGCTCCCCACCATTGTAGGGAACACAACGTCCAGTTAGGTGGATTCTTGTTGTTTAGTTATATTACCTGGGAGAAGGAATCCACCCCCTTTCTCTCTCTCTCCCCCATTTGTTGATTATAGTACTTTTTGCTAATAAAGCAGCAATATTTTTATCGCCCTATTAGCAAGCCAGCGCTAACATGAGTCAGCGCCAGCTTTCCGGCGTTATCTGACGTTTTTTTTTATTGCCTTGCATGCCAACGAAAATGATCGCTAATGACATGCAAGGTAGGCGTTCCTTACAAAAAGCACATGGAAAAGGTTGCTAAACCAACTTTGCTCTATGAACAAGGATGTCCTGCGATAACAAAAGTCGTGCTAAACCCCGATCATCGCAGGAATTGAACACCTGATAAAAACCTGACTAAAGCCCAGATCTCCATCAGAAGACCCACAGAAATAGGTAATGGGTATGCTGCATTATTAGCCCCTTAGCACAAAGTCAGGCTTTCCGACTCTCTGGGGGGCACTGTGTGACACACACAATAAATTGGCGATCTTTACATGGCTATGGGACAAGATATGATGCACCGGTGTATCAATACATAAGGATGAAACTTGTGGCAATATATTGCGGTCATGTTCTTAACTTGTACTGTAGGTAGCAGGCAATGTCCTCTGCATTGAGACAGGAGTAGGTGATGATTTTTTCATGCAGCCACCCGGGTTTGTAGGCACTCCATGAGGCATAAGCTGATTTAGCTGCAATTTAAATCCTGCTAACGTGCCCAAGGCAGGCAAAGGCAAGGTATCGCCTGAATACTTATCGCCAGTTAGTGGGAATTATCGCGCCCTTTCCCTGCCACTATCGCATCTTACTGACGTGTTGATAAAACGTCGGTAAGAAGACGAAAATTATTGGGAAACGGTGGTGATAAGAAAACTCCTGATACTTGGCGTGGGCAATATGTATCACCCTTACTTGCTAATATGCCCCTAAAAGTCTATAAGTGCAATTTAATACAGAAACAATACAAAGATAAAACAGAACATATAATCTTGTCAACAAATGTGTGCATTTCCGGGTTTACCGTTGCGACAGCAGAGGGCAACACAAGGAACCTCAAAAAAATTGCCATTCAATCCTGCACAATTTTAGCACGCTGTATGAAAATTACACAAACATTGCTGACTATATAAATTCTCATATGCCAGATGGTCTCTGTTTGTGTCTCTTTACACTCAAACTTAAGGAGTCGCAAATATTCCTTGGGGAGTCATTTTATTTAATTGAATCCTAAATAGGGACAACATTTCAAAGTAATGTTGCAAACAATACAACTTATGAAAACAATTAAAAAGCCGTCTGTTCGAAGACGCATTAAAATAGATACTTGCCAGAACTTCATTTCTCATGTGAGGTTTAAAAGTTTTTATTTACTTTTGTTTTCAGGCTGACATATGACACAAAAGGAGAAACTAACGTGAAAGAAATACATTTAAGTATCATATTTCTTTATTTGCACATAAGTAATCCATATTTGTTAGCACTGCCTGACCCCGCCTGTGCCACTTACCTATGCCTGCCCCGCAGACCATGCGCGCCCTTGTGAACGCGCACGAATGCTGTTGTGAGGCTCCAAGGCCTGCACTACTGTCATTCTCCTCTTCCAGTTATCTCCTAGTGTCTCTTTTGCTTAGCATTAGCCTCTTCGTCCTTTGTCCTCATACCCTTGCTCTCTTTCTCTCACTCTCGCATCCTGCGTTCCACCCCTTTTTGACCTCTTCTCCTCCCGTCTTATTCCTCCCCAGGTACTTTTGTGTCTTTTTCTCTCTTGTTTCCAATCTGCTCTATTCAGTCCCGCTGTTTTCCTGCTTTGTCTCTTATTTGACGGTGTTTGCCTCTGTTTTATAGCCACCATTTGTGCCACTTTCTGCCTCCTTTTGCCTTTGCCTCCTTTTTCCCTATGTCTTTCGGATTTTTCTTGTTTATTTTTCCCTTGTCTCCCTCCGCCTTGGAACCTTTTTCTTTAAAGTCAGCCATTCTGCCTTTTCATCCGTGCTGCACAACCCACATCACATCCCCAAAAAGAACCCCTTCTTTCCATTCATGCCTCCTCAACACTAGGCTCACTCACCAGGTGTGCAACGTAAGTCTGGGACCTCCTCCATGACCACTCACCAGACCTGCTCTTCCAGACCAAACCCAGACTGACCCTGACGCTGGTCTCGACATCGCCATGATCAACCCAGATAGACAAAAGACCATCAGACAGGACAGAGCCAGCAAACCCAGAGGAGGTCTAGCCTTAATTTTCAAAGTAGATTGTACCGCTTAATTTTCAAAGTAAACATCCCCTCTCCACCACGACAACAGACACCAACAATAAATAACATGGAACACCTGGCCTTCAAAATATGATTTTGTAGAAGTGCTGTAACACATGTATCAAAATGCAAAACATCAGTTGATGGACAGAATGCAGAACAATGTCATACATTCACCCCAGTACAGAGATCTGGGCCTAAGCATAAGAGTTGTGTATTTGAATAATAAAGGACAAATTGTTTCCAATCTATCTAGATATACAAAGCAATCCAATGCTATTGTTGCCGTACCAGAGTCTCTGTTGTTGCCGTACAGTCGTACAGCGCCGTGAACGTGACCGGTTGACCCTCAACATGCTGAGCGTTGGCGATGAGCTGAGACGCGAGGAGCGAGGAGAGGAGCTGGAACGCGAGGCGAGGTGAGCCCGCGTGTATTATAGGAAACCCTCTGCATACGTCCCGGGTAGAATTCCCCTCATTTCTGGGCAGAGGTTAGAAATGACGCCGCTGCTCGCCACCCTTTGCCGCTGCCCTCAAGAGGATTGAACAGCAGCATACAAACCTGAGCCCCCTACCTGAGCCTCTGCCCAAGGAGGCGGCAGCTTGGCAGGGTACAAGTAGGCAAAAGGAGTGAGAGCGCGGCTGGAGCCAGGAGAGAAATAGCGTGGCGGGAGCCAGGAGGAAGCCACTCCTCACAACATTGCATAATACTGTATCTTCACTAGCCTCGCAGCAGCTATATTGCGAGGCTGTCCAAGGAGGATTCCAGTCTATGTTACTGCAAATTAAGGTGTTTTCAAGAGGAGAAGCGGGAAGGGTACAGGCGCAAGTATAAGATTAAGGCACAACAGAGGTAAGCAATAAAAACTTTTTTTTTTCCCATAAATTGTAATTGCCCCCCATCCCTTTCCCAAGGACATTGTGTGGGCTAACATTGGTTGGCTACTAATACTGCAACAGACAATAATTGAAGTGCTAAATGGCCCCTCGGAAAAGTAAAAGCACAATGGGACCTGCAAAGAAAGCAAGGATCATTGCAGGAGATCAACCAACTGTCGGAGAGAGCCTGACCTGCCCAGGGGCAGAGCCAAAACTTAAACGCGTCCAAAGGAAAAAAGAGAAAGCCCCAAAAGAACAACAACAAGGAGGAAGTAAGGGAAGTATAGCATCAAAATCCCTTAAAGACTTTGTGGGAAAGCACCTTAAAAGGGTATTTTCTCCCGCTAAATCTACAGCTACAGAAGAAGGGGAGGAATCATGGGAAGGGGGCTCCTCTTTAATCTTTGATGAATGCATCTGGCCAGTCAATCAGTACAATCTTTGATAGGTCATAAAGGGACAATAATGTCACCGCGACTTTCTTCTTCTCCGCGGCTGTTACTACAGATGTACGAAGAAGCAGCTAGCTTGGGCTCAAGGCAAATTGAAGAAGTGGAAGTAGCCCAATCCTCTTTTAATTCCAATTGAAGCCATTGTTAAATGTGAAGGACATCTAACATGGGCTTCAATTCGAATTCCAAAGAGCACATTATCAAGCCCATTATCGCCATTTTAGCAGCAGTTTTCTGCCACTAAAACAGCGATATTTTTATCGCCGGGCTTGATAATATGCCACCTACTTCTCTTTGATTGGCGAAGCACTGGCCTGTTTTGAAAGGAAAATCCCTCTTCAGCAAGAGGATAACTCTTCCAATACTCTGTTCTAATATCCAATTTCCCCTCCAAGAATGTAACAGACCTTGAAATAAATTTAAGGAAGTGAACTGAGTGCAGAGACAGATTTCCCCAAAACAAGGCTGTGGGGAATTGCATAAGAATAAACGTCCCTCCACCTTTTTCAAATTCTTTTAGATTCCATTCCTATGCATGAACACAACGATATATTTAATGCCTGAATGCAAATAAAGATCTTAAAGTTAAAATCTGTCCGTAAAATATTGTCCCTTACTTGCCCCTATTATGTGTGTTGAAAAGATTATTCTTTTAATCAGTATTAAAATAGTCTTAATAGTCATTAGCTTAAGTCTTTCTTAGGTTTTATCATAGTCCCGCACAGTCTCACTGACTAAAAAACAGAGCTGTAGCCTTTTTTTTATTCAATACTTACATTGATAAATGAAAATATGTCCTAAATAGGCCCTTGATGTGCAGTTTAAAAAAACAGGTTTGTGTGTATATACAGTTGTTGCATTATATAAATCCTTTCATTTGGTTTTATATACAAAATGTATGTCTCATTGATACTAGTTCAAACCCAACTCGTGTCAAATTTCTTGCTTACAATCACACAAATTAAAAATATTTAAATGTTGTTCCTCTTTTAAAGCCCAGGTGTACAGGCAATACAATTCAATCGACATTCTTGCTTTAATGTAACATTCATTAGATTCCACCTCTCCATGGTGGCTGTATGCTTTGTAAAACCGAGAAGCGTATTTGACAAAATATGCCTTGCAATGTGCAATTTATTCTCATTAAACCTTATGTTGGATCTGAGTTCATGCACGTCATTTACGTTTGAGGTCGCAGCTGTGACCACGGGCTTTCCCTTTGCGACCTATGGAAGGGACGTTGCTACATCTTGCCTCAGAGTTGGCAGAATCAGTGCTAAAAACAGGGGGTGAAGAGGTCACCCCCATGTTTTCTGCCCATGTTTTATTAGACGCATAATTAATATTAGTTTATTAATGAAGACAAGAGGCTTGCTGGCTCCACTGAGTGAGGGGCCCCTGGAGTACCACGATCTCTTCAGGCTCTTGATGCACACGCCCGGCCTCTGAGCTGAGGCTCTCCTCTTCATTCATTAAATGGTGCGCGCCGCGGAGATGTCTCCGCGTCTGCACGCCGAACGGCCTTCAGGGTGGGGCTGATGACTATTGTCAGTCTTGCGCTTTGAGCAGCGCAATTAACAGTGCGCGTGACCAGTGTTGTGAGGGTGGCAACCCGGGGAGACTACTAGAAGGACCGTGCGACGCCGGCCATAATTTAATTATTACCTGCAGCTGCCTGCCTTGCTCCGTCTTCTGCTGCCCGCTCACAACAGCCACTTTAGGTGCAGGCCAGGCCTTGGCTTAGGTGAGTCAGTCTTTCCGAGGTAGTAGTGGTCCGAGGCAAGGAGTCTCAGAGGCCAGGGTGGGATGGGGTGGGATCGTGAGATTATTGGAATCCATCACAGCATCATGGGGCCCAGGCGGGAATAAAAATAAAACCAAATGTAGTAGGCCCAGGGCTGGGGGTAGCACAGGCCCCGCATTGCGGGGAATGGGGGGGTGCTCCAGGGAACCCCTCACTCTGCTGAGCCAGCAAGCCTCTTCAATCTTCATTAATTAAATCTTACGCGGATTTTGCGCGATCATCCTCGTTAATACTGCCTGTCATTGTTTAATGTCCGTCCCCTTTGTTATGGTGCTTTATTACCAATCTACTGATTTGGGGAGGGCAACAACTACAGAGCAAACACAATTCAAAACGCTGGCACCAATAAAAGTAAACACCAAGGACAGCGTATTTTATTCGCACAGCGAGTTTAGCGGTTCGAAGCACTGGGCTGCTGCTAAATAAAGCAAGACAGAGTGGTTGCAAACTGGCCAGATTGGTTTTATTCACATCAGCCTCACTTTACAGACTTTGCATTGAAGCCTACTTGTGTTTTCTCATCTTTCTTTAACAGCATTGTTGTCTCCAGGTTGAGATGTGCACCATTCCTGGATGTATTGCAATACCTGGTTGATGGGTGGATTGGAAAAAAAAATGAGTACCATGGCTCTGTGTTCATGGATGTGTTTTTCTTTTATCCATACTGCTTACGTTTTATAAGGATATAAGCAATGGACATTGAAATGGTTCCCTTCAGGACTCTGTAGTCATGTCCTTAACTTTTCAGGTAAAACCATTAGCTGATTTCTGAATAGTGATTGAGGGATCGTTAAGGTAACCATGTTGTTTCTGCTAACAACTTACATGCTTTACATAATCTTGCAATCCCTATGAGCGTTTGCTTATACTTTTGTTTTTTTGGCAGCATATTACTCTTATCAAGTGCATAATTTGAATTGAGCAACATCCAAGAGTTTATAGCGGGCACAATTAGGTTGTAGCTGAAGGCAGTGCGAGTTTCTCTCAGTAGGGCAGTATGATGTTCAGTGGGGGAGAGGATGTGGCACCATGGCCAGAGCTGCCGAATTTGGAACTGGGGGACTGGGTTCAGCCTTTATTACCAGTCCACCACTCTACTGAGGGAGCATATTTCCATGCTAGACCTTAGAAGGCCCCATTGGAACTTAGAAGGCCTGATGTCTTAGCACAAGCAGGTATACCCAGTGGTGTCAATTGTGGGTTAACTTTGATGGACTGTCCACCACAATCCATACAAAAGTTTGTCTCCAGTTTTGCGGGTAGGCCAACGAAGCAGCACACCCTATTGCAGCAGTGATCCAGTCACCGTGACTCTGTCACTTAGGTCCCATGAACCTTGAGCAGGTTAGGGCAGTGCGAACGGTGTGACCGCACTGAGTACCTATTTCAGGTGGGTGTGTAGTGTTTACAAGTATATTATTCTGGGGGTCTCTAGTTGGCAGAGGAAGGTACCACTGTCCAAATAGGGACGCTTGATTCTAGTCAGGGTAAGGAGGAAACCATCTGAGATAACCCCGGCTCACCCTCTAGGTAGCTTGGCACGAGCAGTCAATGCTATTCAGGAGGCAATGTGTAAAGTATTTGTACTAACAGTAACACAGTGAAAACACCACAAACTGACTTCACAACAGTTAAAAAAAATAAAGGTATTTAATCTAATCTACACAAGACCAAAACGACAAAAATCCAATATACACAGCTCAAGAATATGGTTTCAAAAGAGTTCTTAAGGTTGCAATAAAAGTTCCTTAGGTTGCAATAAAATAATCAACAGTTGAGTGAAAAGTTCACAGTTGAGTCACGTTTCAGACACAGTACCTTTAGTTGCGACAAAGTCCCAAAAGCAGAAACTGGTGCGGTGGAAAACAAGTGATGCGTTGCTCCTGAGACCCTGGGGTAGGCGATGCGACAGCCCCGCTGTAACAGCGGACGTGTTGCGACGAATCCCGTCTGTGTGGGGAGGAAGGCCACTTGTATGGATTCCAGTGCGTAGGTTCCGTAAGAAGTTTGTTCTCGCAAAGGCACGATGCAACGATCTTTGGAGGTGTGACAATCTCCGGGGCAACAATGCGCGGACCAGCAGTGATCTCTCTCGCAGCTCCTCGATGCGTTGGCTTTGGCGATGACTCTCGCAGCGACGTGATGCGGGCTGCAAGCAGGTGGTGCGGCGATCTCTCCCAGCGACGACAGGCTCTGCGACTACACTCGCAGCAATGTTAGGCTTCCCACACCGATCGGGTGCGTCCCGCAAACAAAGGATGCAACGGCTCTGACAGCGGCAACAGGCGCTGCAACGATCTAGACCTTCGTAGCAGCGGGAAACATCTCGCGATGTCGGGGATGCGCTCCGCAGAGAGCGATGCAATAACTTTTCTTTAGCAAAGTCTCTCAAGCTTAGTTATAACGTATGCACAAAGACAGTAAGGGCAATGAACACCAACAAAGCAGATGCACAATAGAGAAGCACGTCTGCAATAACCCAAAAGGCACTAAAAGGCTTTTTTTCTAGGTTTTTATAGTGCAAACTCGACCTGAAGGCATCAGAGTGCTTTACATAAGCACTGGTTGCGTCACAGACGGATGCATTCATTTTTTGTTAGGTACAGGGAAATTAAGTGATTCACACAGAATCAGAGAATGCTGAGGGTCCGTGCCGAGACTCAAGCCCAGTTCCCCAGTTTCGACGTCGACATAGCTCTCTTTGATAACAATGCACATACCCGAAAAGAATGATCACCAACACTGCATAAACTCTAGCATGAATGCGCTATACCAACAATGCATGGACACTGTGCCAACAATGCATATACAAGCACGAAAACCCATCTAACAATGCAACACAAGAACTATAGTATAGTAAACCTATATATGAAAACATTAAGAACATCTCTTCAAACACTGTGTATACGAAAATGTGCCCCGTAATAGATACTAAATATCCTTTCCACCAGTAGCGTGCATGCCAAAATGTAGACTTTTGCTAATAGCGCTATAGGTAAGCTTAGAATGGATATTTTCCTCTAACAGTATATCTGTTCGAATGCGAAGGTCTATTCCTTCATATGCTCATGGTACATACAGAGGACAGCTATGCCTAAACACCACCTTCAATTGACAATAGGGCTTTACACACTGCACATAATCACATACTAGAGACACCTTCACTGCACAAAAAACCATCACTTGGGGGAGGGAGCATCTTAACTGAAAACACCATAGGCTCTCACTTACTGCACACGAATAACCATATGGCATATGGCAAGGAGGGGGCAACTGGACAGATGTCAAGGATTAGCTTTTATCAGTTAAAGTTAAAAAAAAGTTGCAAAATTCAGAAGAATGGATGATTATGGGATCTTGTGTTTTTAGCCAATCAATGCCCATAAATCGAATTAGTTACTGACAAAAGTTACAACAACCTAGACTATTTAATGGGCTTGGGAATCTGTAATAGCCTAAAATAATTTAAGTAATGCATAAAAATGCCTGTGTGTATAACTCACACACTGGTATGTCACGAGATACCCACTACACCATTGCTGTAACTCAGTACAACTTTACTTCTAGCAATATGTTTTCCAGCCTATATTTAACTGGCAAATAAAAGTGACTTGTGCATTTTAGTTAATTTTATAAACTAGGTATCCATTTGGCAATTTCACTATGGCTGTCATTCTGAAAATGTTATACTATTTTGAATCCTAAAATACCTTTGTGCCAGCATTCCTGCCCCACCCTACATCCCTTCTAACAATCTAATTCTGTGTTTCTGGGCCTCTTCTCTCAGCCCTGAATACAAGGTGCTCATGAATAATACTGTTAGGCAATATCATGAGAGAGGGGTGAAGGTGGTAGGTGGACATGGAGCAAGGAAATAGAGAAAGAGAAATTAGTGGGAACACCTTGCTAAAGGGACAAGTAAAAAAAATCATTATGAGCGAAAAATTAAGGATGTGAAATAGAAGATGGGTATGTGAAAGAAAGACTGGAAGGAAAGAAGCATGAAAGGAAATAAGGGAGAAAAGGCAGGAGGGAAGGGTGAATGGAATGATGAAAGAAATAATGAATAGAGTAGTGGAAGAATTGATTGAGAAAATGTTGAAATGGTGGTTGGAAGTGTGAAAGATCAATAGGTTGAAGGATGAATGAACAATGCTAGAACTGGGGGTCTCTAGTTGGCAGAGGTAGGTACCACTGTCCAAATAGGGACCCTTGATTCTTGTCAGGGTAAAGAGGAAACCCTCTGAGATAACCCCTGCTGACTCTTTAGGTAGCTTGGCACGAGCAGTCAAGGCTATTTAGGAGGCAATGTGTAAAGTATCTGTACTAACACTCACAGTAACACAGTGAAAACAACACAAACTGACTTCACAACAGTTTAGAAAAATAAAGGTATTTAATCTAAACTACACAAGACCAAAATGACAAAAATCCAACATACACAGTTCAAGAATATGGTTTCAAAAGAGTTCTTAAGGTTGCAATAAAATTTCTTTAGGTTGCGATAAAATAATCCACAGTTGCGTGAAAAGTTCACAGTTGCGTCACGTTTCCGACGCAGTACCTTTTGTTGCTACAAAGTTCCAAAAGCAGAAGCTGGTGCGGTGGAAAACAAGTGATGCGTTGCTCCTGAGACCCTGGGGAGGCGATGCGACAGCCCCTCTGCAGCAGCGGGCGTGTTGTGACGAAACCGGTCTGTGTGGGGAGGAAGGCCACTTGTATGGATTTCGGTGCGTAGGTTCTGTAGGAAGTTTGATCTTGCAAAGGCACGATGCGATGATCTTTGGAGGTGCGACGATCTCCGGGGCCATGATGCGCGGACCAGCGGTGATCTTCTCTCTCGCAGCTCCTTGATGCGTTGGCTTCGGCGATGACTCTTGCAGCGAAGTGATGCGGTCCGCAAGCACACGGTGCGGGGATCTCTCCCAGCGACTACAGGCTCTGCGACGACACTCGCAGCGATGTTAGGCTTTCCGCACCGATCGGGTGCGACCCGCAAATGAAGGATGCGACGGCTCTGACAGCGGCAACAGGCGCTGCGATGATCTCGACCTTCGTAGCGGCGGGAAACTTCTCGCACTGTCGGGGATGCGCTCCGCAGCGAGCGATGCAATAACTTTTCTTTAGCAAAGTCTCTCAAGCTTAGTTTCCAGCTTCCCAACACAGGTACAACTTCCAGAGGCGCCACACATGGGCCAAGCACTCCATGAAGGACAGAACTCTCTCAGTAGAGCTCAGGGGAAGCTCGGGGTAAAGTCCTTTTGTTCCTAGGACTTCAGAACAGGGAACCAGCTCTTCTCAGGCCCTTGGAGACTTCTTCAAGCAAGGGGACACAGCACAGCAAAGTCCTTCCCTCTCTTGGCAGCAAAGCAACAGCAGGGCAATCCAGCAGAGCAACAGCATGACAATCTTCCTTCTTCAGTTTCAGCTTCCTCCTAGGCAGAGGTTCCTTCTTGATTCCAGGATGATCTAATTTTCTGTTGTCAGGGGTGCTGTACTTATACCCCTTAAAGTCTTTGTTCTCTTTGTGCATGTGGGCCCTGAGCCCGGTCTGAACCACTTCTGGGTTTTTCTTGAGTATTTTGTTTTCCTGGATTCTCCTTTCCTTTCAGAGTGAGGGGCAGGGTCGTCAGCCGCCCAGCAGGAGGTGGAGCCACAATTGTGGAAGGCAGGCACCGCCCTATTCAGGCCCAGGTGCTATCTCCTCCCACCACTCAAGTTGCAAATGCAGTCATTCAAGCCTAGGGCTGACTCAGCCAGCCTCCTGGGGAATCCCCAGCCCCTGTCACTCTCAAACCAGACAGTCAATACACAAACAGGCCAAGGCACACAGAAGGGTCGGACAAGAGAACAGCAACTATCTAAAAGTGTTGTTCTTAAACACAGGATTTAAAAACAACCTTTCCTAAAAGATGTATTATTAAATTCTGAGTTCAAGGATACGACCCTCTTATGTCCTATGTTGTTCTCATGGGAAGAAATGCTGGTAGCCACTGTAGCCAGCATTCCCCATATTAACCTATGGAGCAAGATAGCCTTACAATAGTGAAAAATGAAAATGGCTGTAATTCACTACCAGAGCATGTCACCTGCACCAGTACATGCTCTACCTTTCACATACACTGCACACTGCCCAGGGAGGTACCTTGGGCCTTCCATATGGGTGACCAATATGCACAAAAAGGGAAGTGTTAGGCCCGATGAGTGGGGACACAGACCAGGAGGCCATGACAGTTCATAGACTGCACACAGGCACTGCAGTGGCAGGCCTGAGACACCATTTTAGGGCTACTCATGTGGGTGGCACAATCAGTGCTGCAGGCCCACTAGTAGCACTTGTTATCACCAGCCCTGGCACACCCAGTGCACTTTACTAGGGACTTCTTGGTGAAACAAATATGCCAATCATGTATATCCGATCATCATAACAATTTACACAGAGAGCACTTACACTCTGGCACTGATCAGCAGTGGCAGAGTCTCCAAAGCATCTAAACCACCAAAAACGAAATCTAGCACAGCATCAAAAATACAGGAGGTAGAGGCCAAACCGATATGGGAAACCACACCAAAGATGTCAGGTCTAACAATTATGGTTTAAAAAACGTGGTGCCTCCTTCCTGGCCTCCAGCAATTTTCTGCAAGAATAAAATTGTCATGATAACTTTGGTGATTAATGTTCTTCCTAGAGAGAGATTGGAGTTTTGTGCAGTGGAAGGGTTGACTCCTGGAAAGGTAGCCCAGAGGGTTAATGTGCCTACTTAAAAGAACATGTACCATGCAGATCACAAAGTGTGCATAATGTTAACTTGGTTAGTAGGTTACTGCTTTTGTCAGAGAGATATTTTTGTTACTTGCAGTTTATAAGTTAAAATCCCAACATAGAACAGAGAGCTATTAAACTATACTGTCTACTAGTATGGTTGTCATGTGGCTTCTGCACCTTAAATAAATGATTGCCTCTGTGTAGTGTGTGTGATGTAAAGTGCTCTGACACCGTACACTGGTATGAGTGGCGCTGTAAATTAAATTAAATGCATCTGAGAAAGAGTGTGGTTATGGAGACTTGAGGGGGAGAGGGAGACTGTTAAAGGGTGCTAGTGAGGGAGTTGAGGCGGAGGTGATCATTGGGGGCACCAACAAACATTGTTGTACAGGGCACCACCAGCACTAAAGCCGGCCTTGCCATTGAGGTCCATACGCCTCATCCATTGGTAGCTCCATTGGCCTTGTTTCAGTAGTAGTAGTTTTAACTCACCAAGGATCGGTAATGAACAGTTCGCACGCACACCAAACTAATTTTGCAAACTGCAGTCTCTCTTCTTCATGCACAAGCACTTTTAACATTTTCTACCTGCTCTGGAGCCACTGGAATTATGCAGCAATGGAGGACAAAATGATGCCACAGCGTTGACTAAATTATGCAACAAAAATAAGGCTGCAGCTTAAAGCAATATATTTTCTTATACTTTATTATTTAGACATTTTTACACATGTTAAGTCTGCAAAGATTCTGCCTCATTGGTATCAGTATAACGTACAAATGCAGCAGTGAGAAAGGTGATCAGTAAACCTTTGCAAAGGGCCGTCCACTTTGCAGCAACTCAAGTCATGTTTTTTAGAAACTTTTTATCCGTTTGAGCTACAAAAATGATTAGTTAAAACTGTAAGATTATGCAGTGGATGATGTATTATGTGGCAAATATGGCAGAGCCACAATTATATGGAAAACATAGGCAAACTAGGATATTTTGACATTCTTGTTTAAACTGCTCTTGTGGAAGAAGGGAAGAGAAGTGCTAATGAGAGAAACTGCATGGCTTGGAGACAAATGGCTTGGGATTCCACTTTTAAGCGTATTTGGGAAATTGTGTGATTGGAAATATATCCCACTTTGTGAATGTATTTAAATGCAATTAACTCCTATTAAAACTTAAATAATCAAGCGTATCCATTGTTTGAATTAAATAACACAATAAGCTGTATTGGTTGGTGAAATGCCAAACAAATACAAAAAATTGGGAGGTTTGGCACATTCTGGCCAGCTGTTCCGCGCCACAGAGTGGGGCGCTTTCCGTTGGGGGTAGGTTCCACACCCTGGCTGTTCTTGTCTGAGGTATCTTACCTTTACGAACAGCCCCACGGGAACACCCTGCAGGGCCCTTTAGGGTTACTTTTAGGGTCTCCCCTCTTAAAGCAGGACCACTTGGCCTGCTTCCTGATTGACCCAGTGAGGTTGTATCTATCTTCTCTACTAATTTTATGTATCTTTCTCACTGTGTAGTACCTAGCACCCGAGGTCCTGAAGAATTGCCAGCAAGGCAAGAAACATGTCGACCTTTTTAGAGGGTTGAGTTAGCTTACTGTGCACCTCATGGTTCCTTTCTCCAACTCCCGCCATTTTAACTAAGGGAGTCAGCCACGTGAATAAAGTCCCTAGTGTATTGACTCACCTTTTTTGAACCTCACTATTCCCTCACGAGTACACCTTCACCAGACCCCTCACACGCACTCAAACCATTGGCTGGAACAAAAGATCTCCAACAAAAAGCGCCTACGGCGCCCGTCGGACATTGCAGCGCCAGTCTGACAAGGAGCAGGAGACCAATGATGAAGCATGACACCGTTCTGGCAGTGTCTAGCGGAGCATTCAAGGAAGCAGTCACCTACCTTGCCTGAGGAGACGAGCAGCACGAGTGGCACGCAGTGGGAGCAAACGACCGGGCACACCAGGCACGCCACCGCCGCTCCGGGACTACAGATCCCGGCAGCCTTTGCGGCGGAGGCGCGTTCCCTGACGCGTCACCAACGCGCCAGGAGGGGCTGATAAAAGCAGGAAGCCCTCGGTGAAGCGGGGGGAGCACCGTTCTGGCAGTGTCTAGCGGAGCATTCAAGGAAGCAGTCACCTACCTTGCCTGAGGAGACGAGCTGGAGTTCTGGACTTTTTGGTTCTGTCCAGAGGTGTCAGGGAACAACACCCAAAGACCCCGGAGTTCCACCTGCCTTGGTGCACAAATGAACAGAAACACGGGCTTCTCGATGGTGGCGTCAAAGACCAAAGGTTTATTACTGCAGGGACACAGAAGTCACAGAAACTACGCATGGGCAGTAACTAGGAGCCTGTTCGAATTGTACAAAGAGGGTTGCTCCTTATATACTAAATTTTGGCCTTTAGGCGAATTCTTCACATGTTAGTACATTCCCAAACCTTTGTGTGATAAACAATAAATATTTGGTGTACACAGGAATCATCGACAATATCTGATGTCAAAACATTACAAACGAGGGGTTCCCACTTTTCCATCATAATCCCATGTCAACTTTTCATTCAAGACCCGGACCGCCTCATCGTAAATTTCGTTACCTCCCCCTAATAAAGGCCCAGAAGGAAAGGAGCAGAGCCAGGTGCAGAAGATAGAAAAGCAGGATAAGGGATGTTTGTGGGTTGTAAATGGGCAAGGCTACCAGCTTCGGCCACCTAATCGTGATCAGGACAATGGACACGAAGACCAGTTTAGCAGGACTGGCCTCGGGCAGAGGAGGCAGCCTTTGTCGAGTCATGCAGCTACAGCGTGATCTGGTTTAAGGTGCACGTGTCATGAAAGAGGTGAATCTCCGGCTAAGGCTACGTGTCCTTAATCGAAATGAAGTGATCAGAGGTTATTGCGTATGTGAGGGCAAGAAACACAAAATGGCGGCCATGATCTAAGATGGATGCCGTGGGTAGATCAGAAATGTTTTTATAAAAGGAGTGCTCTTGCTCGTAGCGTAGCGAAAACACCAGGATATGCTAAATGGATCATTTGCGGTTCGCTGATACCAATACTATGTATTTCCGACAATATTGAAAACACGGGTTCAAATCGTCACGGAACCTCAGACCCTCCTTTTGCCCTTACATAGGCAAATACTCAGTCTACGTCAGAGTCTAATTCTATGCTCATCAGGTCAGTGATATGCTGTTGTATCATCATCCTTTCTCGTGCCTTTTCTCCAAACGCAGGTGGTTTCCTAAAACAAGTTGCAGCACAAAGACTACACAGAGCAGGACCACACTGGATAAACAGGCAACATGAGAACAGGAATACTAAGATGACACCAATGACCATTAGAACCTTCCATCCCCACGCTGAGATCAGAGTCCAAAACCACTCCATGAAGGACCAGTTTCCCTTGTCTACGTGAATAGAGTCGGAAATCTTGTGTAGCTTCGAGATCGCCTCATAGACTGTTGGAGCATTATTAGGAATAAAGACACAGCAGCTCGATTGGATCATTCTGCATACCCCACCTCGATCTGCAAGGATAACGTCTAGAACCATACGGTTCTGCAACGTCATGAGTCTATCCGCCTGAAGCTCAGCTGTCAAATTGCTAAGGGCACCAGCAGTTTCGGTAATAGTAGATTCAACTACCCGTGTTAGCTGACGTATGTTTCTACTATTGGCCATAGGCCCCCAGAACGGAAGGAAGCCTTTGAAGAAATCTCCAGCTTCCTGACCAGCAGTATCTTCCTTGCTGAAGACACCTCTTGCTACTCTGGTTCTGTGGTAATCAGATGAAGCAGTGTATGTCGGAGGCAACAATCGAGCAATATAGCATGATCCTGAAAAGTCGGCAGGCAACCATGTATAAGCTCTATCTCTACAGATGAAGTAGGTACCCCTAGCAGTAAGAAAGGCAGGGGAAGAGTTAGCCGGAAACACATAAGTCTCTACGCACTCACTCCTCCCTAGCTGAGCTCTCGGATTTCTCCCATTCCCTTGCAAACAGACCTGACCTCGGTGAGGTACGACCCAGATTGGAGTTGAGCTTTTACGATTGCTTTCTCCTAAACTAAGGCGATACTCTGAAGTATTCCAACTTAAATACACTCGCAATTCGTCTCTAGGGTAAGATGGAGTATTATTGACGTCCTTGACCATGTCAATAATTCCCTGGACTAAAGCTTTGTTGGCAGAGTTATATTTAGTGGAACGTGGTGGACGTGGAGGATAGGTTTCAAGGGCATAAGCAAAGATGGTTTGAAGGGCTTGAAATGATCCATTGTAGCTAAAAGGCAAAACCAGATAGGGAATACCTTTATCCATAGTGTGGGGTATCAAGCCACACACCCAGCAGTCTGTAGTGTTAACTACCAGTTGGTGTTGATGCAAGAGCTGTACAAAAGTGTTGTTAATGAACTCTGAGCGTCGGGCTTGCTCATGTTCGGGAAACGAATGAAAAGAGTGAATAGAGGAAACAGTAGAAGTAGCAGGATTAAGGGGAGGTATTGTAGTAACTGGCACAAAAATCAAATTTATACTGAAGACGATTCCACCCACCAACGTTATCAAAACAATCAAGAATGTAATGGTACATTGCATCAAAAAGCATTTGCTGTGAAGAATTCTATAAAGTCTGTTTCTGCGAACATAAATTACATTTTCTCGTTGCAGCGCAGGAAGCTCCATCTTCTACAATCCGCTCGCGACCACTGATGATGTGTACGTAGATGAAAATGCCTCTATCAGCCCTGGGAGTTCCCAGAACCAACAGAAAGATCGACCTTGTGTCAGACCCCTGCAAATTCAACTAGGCACACAGCCACAACCCTACGGCTACCCAGACGGCAAGGCAATTTTAAAAACAATAAAACAATAGCAAACTTCCTGGCTGGGGGCAAAAGTTCAAAATTTCAAAATATCACAATAGGCAGTTGCCTGCTTTATTTGTCCATTTTACGGTTTCGTAAGTTATATCTTTGCTTCGCAGGTACTGTCTGATCGGCAAATAGCGTTTCACTGGTAGCTGTTGCAGTGTTCAAGTTCGCAGATGACAGAGTTCTTTCTGATGCAAAGGACAAATGTTCAGTGTTCAAAAGAGTCTTTTCTGGAGGAGAGTCAGAGCTTGGAGTGTCAGTGATCAATTCGGCATAGCTGAAAGGGATGAATTTTGGCGTGCTTTCAAATTTGGAGGAACCAATTCCTTTCTTCACCCAGTCGTCGTAAGGAAGTGGCAGAGGTACACGCTTTACATGGGATGCATGCACCCAATGCTTGCGTCCAGCCACACGAACCACTGTTCTCATTGCAAGTAGGACTTGAAAGGGGCCGACAAATCTCGGCTGAAGGTTCTTCGTCCTTGCGAAATTTCTGATAACCACAAACTCGCCTGGTTTCAGCTGATGCCCTGGACTCTCCGGAGGCTTTGGCAAAGCATCGAAAACCTGTTGGTGAATAAGACTCAATTTAGCAGTCAAGTCGTAAAGGTAGTCTATCAACATAGGATATTCTAGAGAACAAAACTTTTTAGGCCTCGGCACACCCCAAATATTTGCCGGGCGGCCAAAAACTATTTCGTAGGGGCTAAGCCCCACTCTAGAATGTGCAGTTGCTCTCGTTGATAACAAAGCCAAAGGAAGTACGTCTGGCCAGGCTAAACCTGTGGATGCTTGTATTTTAGCTAGTTTCAGCTTAAGGGTGCCATTGTAACCCTCCACTAAACCAGCAGACTGGGGATGGTTCGCACTGTGGAACTTTTGTTTCAGACCTAGGCCGGCACACACACTCTGCATAACTTTCCCTATAAATTCACTTCCGTTATCTGACCATACAATCCGTGGCATTCCATACCTAGGGAAATATTCTTTGAGAAGAATCTTGGCTGTTGATAGGGCAGTATTGTCCTTTAGTGGATATGCTTCGATCCACCTGAAAAAGCACAAACTACCACCAGGACATATTTCAAATTCTTACAGCGATCCATGTGAATGAAGTCTAGCTGGATCACTTCAAAGGGGCAGGAAGGAGGAGCGAAATGACCAGCTGGAGTTGGAGTTCCCTTGCCAGGATTATGCATCAGGCATACCATACAATTTCTCACCACTCTCTCTGCACACTTACTGATCCCATCATTCTTCCAGACCGGAGCCAACATCTTACAAATTCCTTTAGAACTTATATGCGCTACTCCATGCGCCATTGTCACCACTGCAAGCACATACGCATCAGGCAACATCCATCGCTGCTGTTCTGTCAAATCAATCCAACATCCATTCGAATCCAACTTGCCCGTACTTTCTCTCCATACACGTTTTTCTTCCTCAGTTGCTTCTTTCTGAATCTCTTTCACACTTTCCATAGTATCCTCACACATTCCAGACTCAGCAATCCATCTTGCAGATGTAGCAACATACATTCTGCTCATCGTGTCTCTAGCTGTCTGTTTAGCAGTTTCATCAGCAAAAGCATTCCCACGACCAACATCATCCGTGATTGCTTTATGAGCACTGCACTTTACAATCGCAACTTCAGTCGGCAAGGTTAGAGATTCCAACAAGTCGTTAACTAGCTGACCATGTTGGATCTTAGTCCCATGGGACGTAATGAAACCTCTTTCTCTCCACAAACGGCCAAAACTATGGGCCACGCCAAATGCGTACTGACTATCTGTAAAGACATTCACTCTCTTTCCCTTAGCTAAAACACATGCTCTTGTTAGAGCTATTAATTCTGCAGCTTGGGCAGAATTCTGACTCACTCTTGCAGTCTCCACAACCGTCTTCAAAGTCGTTACTGCGTAAGCAGCAGTCACATCACCATTCTCCAATTTAAAACATGACCCGTCCACATACAGTGTGCCATCTGGATCGGATAACGGAGTATCCTTTAAGTCAATGCGTCCTTTTGTCTCTTCCTCCGTTTTAAAACAACAATCATGTGGCTCGGAATCACTCGACTCTTGATCAGTCGGCAACAGCGTTGCTGGATTCAATACATTACATCTTTTGATCTGAATATGACTCGCTAGTAATGTCAGCTCGTAACCAGATAGTCTCGCACTGGTAAGGTGTTGTGTCTTCGTTCGATTCATGAGTGTATCCACCGCATGAGGAACCATGACCACTAGCATGTTGTTCATCACCAATCCAGCAGTTTGTCGAATGGAAGCCGCAGCTGCTGCTGTAGCTCTCAAACAACTAGGCAACGCTCTAGCTACCGGATCTAATGTTGATGAAAAATACGCACAAGGGCGTTGTTTATCACCAAACTTCTGTGTCAGAACACTCAACGCGCAGCCTTCTCTCTCATGAACATAGAGCGTGAATGGCTTACTGTAATCAGGTGTACCCAATACAGGAGCTGAACACAATGCTTTTCGTAATTCAGTAAAACTTTCCTGACATTCATCAGACCATGGCACCGGACTCGGAACATTTTTCCCAGTCAGAGCTACCAACGGTTTTGCTAAAAGAGAAAAATTTGGGATCCACTGCCTACAGTAAGAGGTAATGCCTAAAAAGGCACGCACTTCTCTCTGTGTGCGTGGAACACTCATCTGCGTAATTGCTTTTATTCTCTCTGGGGTCAACTTCCTTCCCTCCTTTGACAAGAGATGACCTAGGTAGGTCACTTCTTGGCAGCAGTATTGCATTTTCGAAGGTGATACCTTGTGATTCAAATTAGACAAATGGTGCAATAACGAAATCGTAGCTGCTTTGCAAGTTTCCTTGTCATCGGCAGCTACTAGAAGATCGTCTACATATTGTACTAGAGCAGAACCTGGAGGAAGGACAAAGGAATCTAACTGGCTTTTTAATGCTTGACTGTAAATAGATGGGCTCTCACAATAGCCTTGTGGAGCGCGTTTAAATCTGAAACTTCGACCTCCTAGACAGAAGCCGAAAATATCTCTACTTTCCTCGGCTATTGGAATGCTGAAAAAGGCATTTTTCAAGTCGATGACTGAGAACCAAGTGGCCGTAGCAGGAATCAGTGTCAACAAGGCAGTAATGTCTGGGACTACAGGAAACTGCGGGACTACAATCTTATTAACTTCTCTAAGGTCGATAACAAACCTATAAACTGGAGGCTTTGTAGGATCAGTTCGTTTCAAAATCGGTAGTACAGGACTGTTACAGACATTTCCTCTCGTTTCTTCAATCACACCTTTCTTAATCAAATCTTGCACAATCAATAAAAGTGCACGCTCACCTTCACTAGATATTTTGTATTGAGGAATTCTTGGAAATTTTACATTTGCTTTCAAAGTTACTACATATGGTGGTATTTCTAAAAGGCCTACATCATTAGGACCAGTCGCCCAAAGAGAATCAGGGAGTGAACGCAGTTCTGGCGGGAGTGCATCCATTGACAAGTACATCAGAGAAGTGATATTTTTACCCAACGTAAGCTGTACTCCTTCCAGAGAACAGTACAATGTCGCATATTGTCGTTTTAACAAATCTAAACCAAGCAGATTTTCATTACAACCTGTCGTCAAAATTAGAGGTGCTTTCAAGTGACATGGTCCAACAGAAATAGACAAAGGACCTGATATCGGGTTGTAAACAGGGGCGCCTGAAAAACCTACAGAAACATTTGTTGAGCCGGACAAAGGTGCGCCAGGGAGTTTCGCATGAATGATAGAACTTTTTGCGGCACCAGTATCCAACAGAAACGGTTCGACCACACCTGATGTTGCTACTGCGACATAAGGCCCACTCTGATCCACTGGAACTGATACTACTCCCTCTCTCTGTCCATGGCTGTCCTAGTACCCATTTTGCTGAAATCCCTCATCCACTTCACAATAGTCTTCAACAAGATATTGTTGAGATCTATTTTGCTGAGTAGACTGTCCATTTCGTTGATCAAAGTGATTGGAAGGACGATCATTCGTTTGTGGAGGCATAGCACCTCGCCCTCGACCTCTAGAATTTTGCACAAAACCACCACGACCTCTCTGAGCTGCTGCTGCATTATTTTGCGCTAAGATCGGGCATTCATTTTTGTAGTGACCCTCTTTCTTACAGTACGCACACTGGTTCCACTGATATTGAGGTCTCGATGTACTATAATCTGTTCTTTGATACGGACCCTGTTGCATATTAGTCTGATTCGTGCGAGGCGGATACGCCTGCTGCAAAAGAACTTTAGTCTTTAAATCCTTCGTTTTTTTCTCTGTTTTCTCTTTTTCCTCTTTATCCCTGTTTTCGTAGTACTGTGCAGTCGCAAGTATTTGCGCAGTTGTGGATACAGCCCACGCACTCTCTGAATCCTTTAATTTATTGCATAATTCAGGTAACAAATTATGCACAAATTTATCGACAAACAGTCTTTGTCCTCCTTCTGTGCTCATATCCTGACCACTATGATCTACAAAAGTCTCTTCGAACCTCGTGAAGAAGTCGGAGACACTTTCGTCTTTCTTCTGCCTGCATGCTGATAACTTGTCCCAATTAACACGCAATGCGGGCATCAGAGTCTTCATTAGATCAATTATTCTACCTGGAAGGTTAGCAATTAGGGGTTCGGGTTTTGCACCACCTACTTGCTGACCATCCCCTGCAGTGATAGCTGCCCAGTCACCACCTAAGGCAACTTGATGATCCTCTCTACGAATTTTAGCCCACACTGGTTGCGGAACTACGTTGCCAAATAACATATCGATGTCTGCTAAGTTCATTATACAAGCCTCAACTGTCTGTGTTAATTCCTTATAGTATCCAGCAGGATTCTTACGCGGATCTGGCAAGGCCTGCTTAACTGCTAACACTTCAGCTCGCTTCCACGGAATGTGTATCCACACTCTTTGGAATTGCGCCGGAGCGGCTACAATACCATTGTTATGATCGGCTTGCACAGCTTCGCGCCAAATTGGAGGAACCTCCCTCATTGGATATTGGCGACTTAATTTCGTCTTGCTTTTCTCTAAATCTCTCGGTGAACGAAGTGATGGATCATTCCTATAACTTAAAATCAGTTCCATTGCCTCTTCTATATTATCACCCACTATCATTCCTGCAGCAAACTCTTTCTGAACCTTAATTAAGTCTTCTAAATTTGATTCAACATCGTCCTCTTCTATCTCCTCTCGTAACAACGAGCACATCTCGTCAAAGACATACCGTTGCGTTGGTTCTTTCCACTGCATAAACGTATCTAGCACATCTTTCGTACTATATCTCCTACTCTTCGAAATCCATCTGAGAGCCGTGGAATCTAAAATTCCCCGTTCCTCAGTACTCGGAAGCTGACTACGTCTCTGAACAGAGTCAGAAGTAGGAGTCTTGATTAGGGTTTTATAGAAAGGAGACAGCATGTTAGACACAGAATCAGTGATTCTCCGACGAACAGAAAGTGGAGTCAACACACTCGCAGATGCAGAGAACACAGTAGAGGTAGGAACAGATAACGGAACAGTAGAAGTATCGAGGAAGATAGTTTGTGGAACAGTAGGTGTAAGCGAGACAGCTACAGGTATAGAAGTCGGCAACCCAGGAGGAGGAGGAGCCGTAGGAACATTTACGTTGACCACAGGAGGTACAGGAACCTGATTCTGAGGGACAGGAGCAGGAACATTAGGTTGTCCAGCAACCGGCAATTGTACATTCGGTAAAGGTGGAGCCGTAGCACCTTGTGCATACGGTGGAGGTGACCGTAACAAATAAGATAACAGAGGATCATTTTCGGAATCCTCCAGTATCTTAGCTGTTTTCGATGGCAAGGCATGATAGCACTTGTCAATCGCTAAATTGTGCTCTCTAATGGCCACCTCTATGGCTTTCTCACACTCGTTAGCCTTCAACTGCTTAGTTGCTTGTTCTAGGGTCAACTCTTCTTGCTCTTTTTGTTCTTTCTTTAATCTTTTCATTTCTCTCTGTTTGGATTCCTTTTGCCAGTAACGAAAAGAATCAAACATTGCCGGCCGGGCTTTCTTTCTAAACAATTTCGCTTCTAAATTGTCGAGAATTTCGGGTTCAAAACTACCATGCAGTGGCCAACTAAGGACACCATCCTTTTCAGTGTAACGGACCCACACCTCATTATAAGATATAGGACCCACACCATATTTACAATACAAGTCATACAGGGGAGTCCCAATCGGAGGAACCAGACATGAGTCCTCCAATCGTGAGTCACTGTTGCAACCGAAACAAGACAACATACAGTTTTTCCGACTTACCATTTTCAGTCCGGAACACAAAACAAACAAAACACGAAACAGATATGTGCACTCGAACCAAGAACTTAGGCCTACCGAAACGAACTGATGTATCGATACCCAAACTAAACCAAATAGATTATCGTAACCAGAACAACCAGTGATAATCTTACGAGACCAAACCAAACCAAGAACCAAAAAAGGATTTTAACAACCCTCACAAAGTAACCAGCTAGCTATCACTAAATACTTAACTGAGGCACTGAAGACGTCACCACGGAGAAACCCGTCACGTTTCGCTGTACTAAGGACTGCACCTCGGGTCCAAGACAGGGCGACGGTCAAGGCAACGGCCCACTGCAGCCGTCCTGAACGGGAACCCTCGTGGAAGAGAACGTCGGGCCACTTTTGCGATATGCCGGGATCGATGAAGTGGGGCGCCTCCCTCAGGAATCTTCACACGAAGCTTCTCGAACTCTTCAGGCTTTTGGACCGGTACCGAATGACGTCGCCCCACGTTGGGTGCCAATTGGAGTTCTGGACTTTTTGGTTCTGTCCAGAGGTGTCAGGGAACAACACCCAAAGACCCCGGAGTTCCACCTGCCTTGGTGCACAAATGAACAGAAACACGGGCTTCTCGATGGTGGCGTCAAAGACCAAAGGTTTATTACTGCAGGGACACAGAAGTCACAGAAACTACGCATGGGCAGTAACTAGGAGCCTGTTCGAATTGTACAAAGAGGGTTGCTCCTTATATACTAAATTTTGGCCTTTAGGCGAATTCTTCACATGTTAGTACATTCCCAAACCTTTGTGTCATAAACAATAAATATTTGGTGTACACAGGAATCATCGACAATATCTGATGTCAAAACATTACAAACGAGGGGTTCCCACTTTTCCATCATAATCCCATGTCAACTTTTCATTCAAGACCCGGACCGCCTCATCGTAAATTTCGTTACCTCCCCCTAATAAAGGCCCAGAAGGAAAGGAGCAGAGCCAGGTGCAGAAGATAGAAAAGCAGGATAAGGGATGTTTGTGGGTTGTAAATGGGCAAGGCTACCAGCTTCGGCCACCTAATCGTGATCAGGACAATGGACACGAAGACCAGTTTAGCAGGACTGGCCTCGGGCAGAGGAGGCAGCCTTTGTCGAGTCATGCAGCTACAGCGTGATCTGGTTTAAGGTGCACGTGTCATGAAAGAGGTGAATCTCCGGCTAAGGCTACGTGTCCTTAATCGAAATGAAGTGATCAGAGGTTATTGCGTATGTGAGGGCAAGAAACACAAAATGGCGGCCATGATCTAAGATGGATGCCGTGGGTAGATCAGAAATGTTTTTATAAAAGGAGTGCTCTTGCTCGTAGCGTAGCGAAAACACCAGGATATGCTAAATGGATCATTTGCGGTTCGCTGATACCAATATTATGTATTTCCGACAATATTGAAAACACGGGTTCAAATCGTCACGGAACCTCAGAGCAGCACGAGTAGCACGCAGTGGGAGCAAACGACCGCGCACACCAGGCACGCCACCGCCGCTCCGGGACTACAGATCCCGGCAGCCTTTGCGGCGGAGGCGCGATCCCTGACGCGTCACCAATGCGCCAGGAGGGGCTGATAAAAGCAGGAAGCCCTCAGCTACGCGGGACGCGAGCGGGACGCCCGGGCAAAGGGCGGGCCCTCTGTGGCCCTCCGAGGCACGGAAAGGCCAGGCTAGGCCATCCCCATTACATCCATCTGCCGCTAATTAAGGTACTGTACCCATTGTGATATTCTGGTCATTACATTGCATCATTGTCACGTGCACCGCTATCGCATTGTTACTGACTGCCTGTCGTATTATTACTGCCTGCAGTACATCTTTACTACAACCCATCCGGGCTGATTTGACGTTAGGGTACCTGCTATTACTATTGTTAATATCCTAAGAATGGGGAAAAAACGGGTTCCTGTCCCAGCAGAGTCTGTGAACACCTTAGACTCATATCTTGTGCAAGTAGTTAACGATATTAACAACAAGCGTAGGCAATCTCTTGGGTTGAGTCAATCACCCATTTTGCCGTCAGCAAGTCCGTCGACAAGCGCTTTAAGCTCCGAGACATCAGAACCACCGCCAGAAAACCTCCCAGGTACCCCAGAAAACCTGATTTCTCAAGATCTGGACTCCGAGGATAAAGCTGATTCTGACCTCCAATCAGACAGACAAGATCTGATCGATTTATCAGATAATACTACTAACGATTCAAATCAGCAGACAGCTGCTACGGAAGCAGTCCTACACTCTCCGCAACTTGCCACAAGGGCTGTTAGAGCTTGTCGAAAATCTGCAGCAAAACGTGGGGGTAAACATCTAAGCAGGAAGAAGGCTGCTACCCCACCCCCTACTCGAGTAAGGAAACAGCTTGATCCCGTTACTGATATTGAGCCAAGAAGTACCATCGACGAGGACCTCTTTAACAGAATCCAAGACATGATTGACATTAAAATCAGGACTATAATCAAACCCATGATAGGGAAATTGGACAAGTTAACATCCGAGGTAAAAAAGTTGGGTGTGACACATAGTAAGCTGGCACAAACTTAATACCCACAAACGTAGAGGTCACCCCTAATGAGAGTAGCTCGCAACCCATTCAGCAAGGGGTGTCACCTCCGCCCCCATCACCCTCACTACCACTATTACCTGCAGTGGGCCAGGTTGCAGACACTGCAGATCCTAGCATCAGCACATCTGCAGCTATAGCGGGAACACATCAAGTGGACATTTCAGCTCAATTTATCTTGGAAGCCTCGCCGGTTGTCCTGGTGCTGGCAAACATCCCCGTTTTAACACAAGGCAAAGTAGAGTCCAACCAGGACCTAAAAGACAAAGCGTTACATTGGCTCACCAATAACATGCATATGACAGAACAGGGTTTTGATAAGCTGGCAGGGGACATTGTTATGTCAAGGAGGGTGCCATGGATCGGTAGCAAGCCCAAAAAGTTTCAAGGGGATTGCGTCATCTTAAATTTTGCCAATGCCGAGGTCCTCCCAGACATTTTAAACAATATTTTTCCACCCCAACGACGTAGTGGCTCCATAATTCCTCTCACCCTCAAGTTCTTTTTCGACAAAAATAGGTTTACCACCCTACCTAAACTTCCCAGTCACAAAAGAACCATCAATGCTGACAGATGGGGAGGGGGCCCTAGATTTCGACATTATAATGACTGGTCTCAGCCCACAGCATATAGGGAGCCAGGAAGACTCTATCGCCCAAATGACCTAAACACCAGGCCACCTTTGGTACAAGAGCCAAGAGGGAATGCTTGGGGCTCTGGCATACGGGCCTATGATTACAGCACCAGGGGTATTAGGCCAACACAATGGTTGGGAAACGATCAGTTCCCGGTACACCCAATAACCCCACAACCTTTGTGGAACTTAGCTCCATTTGGCCAGGCTCAGGTAGCCACCCCTTTTGAGTGGGGATTTGGTACTGGCAACAGATTTGCTCCCTTGTCAGACTTAAATTCCTGCGACTGACTTGAACCAGAAGCAGTCCAAGAACGGGAGGAGCCGTCCGACTCATTATTAATAGGTGGCGGTCAGGCATTGCAACAACCAATAGCTGAAAGTGCAGCTGAGAACGCGCAAGAAGACTTAAGGTCATCCACTGACCACTGCAAGATAATAAGTTGGAACGTGGCGGGCCTAAACGCCAAACGTCAGGATCATGCATGGCTAAGTTTTATCTCTAAACATCATATCATCGCCCTGCAAGAAACTTGGGATACGGCGTATAACCTTTGGTGGGATGGGTACACTAGTTTTACCAAACCTGCAGTCCCTAGTAGAGCGGGTAGAGCCAAGGGGGGCTTGGTGATCTTGTTCTCATTGGCTCTAAAAGGCAGCTATAGGCAGATCAGCTCTGATTCCGATAACATTTTAATGGTTGAGAGGGTGACCAGTAAAGATTGTAAGTCATTATATGTAAATTTTTATAACTCTAGGAACAGCGATTATAATGGTCGTAATATCGCAAGCCTAGATAACATTTTAAATACAGTACTTCAGGATATTAATTTAGTCTATGAGTTAATTTTATTAGGCGATTTTAATATTCATTTGTGCGAATTAGCCTGCAAGGGTAGTGATGTAAAGGAGGCTGAGGACGTAGCCATACAGGGTCCTCATTTCGAACATTCTGTAGAGGGGCAGGAGCTTGAGGAACTCCTGGCCAACTTTGATTTAATCGAACCTGACTGCGCCCTGAGAATTCCAACTTTTACCGGTACCCTACATGGTACAGTGATTGATTATATTTTTGTGACGCGGGGCATTTTAAGCAGGACTATGGCCTATTGCACTGTACCCACTCACTTCAGCGATCATAACCCAGTTCTTCTTGAAGTGGCCTGGGGTGCCTACATGGGGGCACCTCCAGCAACGGAGAAAGTGGCACAATCTCTGAGGACCGCTGATCAAAATAGACGAGTGAAGTGGGCTAAAGTGATCCCGGATAATTTCTATAAAAAATGCTTCCCCAAAATCAAAGCTCAAGTTGAGCTCTGTAGAAATCCGGACACTCAAGGGCATACCATAGTCGCAGCCTATGAGGCAATTTGCGCCCAGGTCTCTAAGGATCTCCTGGTCAAACCCACTCCGGGAGTACAAGGTCATAAGCGTTGGTTTGATCATGAATGCTCGAAAGCACACAGAGAACTGCTAGTGGCACTAAAATCTGCACCTAGGGATAAAGCTGACATCTCAAGAAAAAGGAAGATCTATAAAGCGGCCACAAAAAAACGCAAAGACGCTATCAAACGCGAAACTTGGGATAATCTCCTTTCCGCGGCTGTACTAAAGGACAGTAGGAGATTTTGGGAGATCATGAGGCAGCCCCTATTTGCGGAAGATAACAACGCACCCCTGGACTGTGTGATCACTGACGAAACATGGTTGTCATTTTTCAAAAATCTATATGGGGGAGATGATGACGAAGGCAGAAACAGGGGTCAGCTGCCCAGCAAACACGTACACCCCATTATCTTCAACTCGCAAGAAGTGGAAAAAGCACTCCTGGCAACCACCAAACACAAGGCACCTGGTCCGGATGGAGTCCCGGCTGACTTCTTCATGTTCTCTCCTAAACTATGGGCCGAGGTTATGGCAAATCTGTTTAATGCAGTGAACGGCAACCCAGCGCCTGCCTCATGGGCCATATCCATGATTGTCCCCATTTTCAAAAACAAAGGGCGCAGGGACGACCCCGCATTCTACAGGCCCATATCCCTTTTGGACTCGACCATAAAAATATTGGGCAGAGTCCTGTTAGCCAGATTGAGGGAGAACATCGAGGATCGTGGAGGCCTATCTGACTTGCAATACGGTTTTAGAGAGAGAAAGGGTACCATTGAACAATGTACTAACTTGCATCTACTCATTTCCAAGTATACTGTAGCCAAGGAGGGGTCTGTGTTTCTTGCTTTTATGGACCTTTCATCGGCGTTTGATCTTGTTAATAGATCAAAATTGTGGGCGATCCTGTTGGAGTTGGGCATCGAAGAAGCCTTGGTCTCGTTCATGGCCACTATGCATCAGGAGCTCTTCGCAGCTGTTCGAGTGTCAAACAATGGTAGATGTACCCCACTGTTTAAATCCTTAAAGGGGGTACGTCAAGGCTGCATCTTAGCCCCCACGCTTTTCACCATCTACATCAACGGCTTGGGGGCACATCTGCGCTGCCAGAATGCGGACGTCCCACGTGCAGGGGACGTGCAAATCCCGGCACTCCTGTACGCTGACGACGCCGTGTTGATTGCTCGAACTGGTGTTGGCCTTCAGACTCTTTTGGACGCATTTGGCATTTTTATGAATAATTTGGATTTGAAGGTGAATGTATCAAAATCACACACAATGGTAATGGGGTGTGAGTGCACCAAAAAAAGGCATAAATCCTTTTTTTGTAGAGGGGTCCCCGTCTCAATGGTAACGACATTCCCCTACCTGGGTGTTTTATTTGACCAAAAGGGAACATGGGGGCCACAGATAAGAGCTAAAAAGTTGGCGGTAATTAGATCCTCCTCAGCGATCCTGGGTTTCGCAGGCAAGCTGGGAGCTCGGCCCATGGAAGCCCTTCTAAAGATCTATAAGAGCAAGCCAGTGGCTATTGCACTTTACGGTTCACCTTTGTGGGGTTACGTTAATCTTGACCCTATCCAGAGAGCGGAAAACAGATTTATTAGATCCCTTCTATCCGTACCTCAGTCTACCCCAACCTACTCAATCCATCGAGAGGTGGGCTTACCGTATCTGTCAGATCTACTGAGCTTAGCACCCCTGATCCTATGGCTGAAATTGTGGTTAAACGAAGACCTCCCACTAAACCATAACATTTTGAAGGATGTTTTATCTTTAGATAAACACAGTAGTATCCCATGGATGGCCTATCTAATTAAATCTTTTACTGACCTGGGCCGCCCTGAGCTCTTTCTATGCCCAGACAAAATCAGGGCCCAAGATATAGGTCACATAAAAAAGGCATTCATGGATAGTAAGGAAGCGCATCGCGAGGATGCCGAATTATTGAAGCCATCAGTTAGGTCTCATAACCTTTTGGTCAGCGCCCCCTCCATTGCACCTTATCTTATTTTTGTAACCTTCCCCTACCATAGGTTCCTGTTAACCAAGTTTAGGTTTAACCTGATACATTACTACTTAGGCTCTTTCAAGGGTTGGCAGAAGCCAGATGAAGCCCCACCTTGTAGATGTGACGACTTCTCGGTGCAGGACACAATGCACTTTGTTATGTTTTGCAGCTTCTTTCATGAGCAGAGGAAAAAATATCTACTCCCTGTCCTGAAAGAAGCGGGTTTCACTCAGGTTCGCCCAGCCTTGCTTTATTTACAGCTTTTGTCAAATCCCCGCACTACCTTTTGCATCGCGAATTTCTTAGTAGCTGCAGCTAGGGTGAAAGCTGCTGGTCAAAACTCGCCTTAGCAATTTTTAAGGGTTATCATCATTATTATTCTTGCTTCCTATGAATGAATTTGTATAGTTTTAACATTGTATAGTATTTAACTTATATTTGTAGTTTTAATGTTCTTATGGAAATGCTGGGCTATGTATGTATGGGCATATGTATCCTATGTTACGTTTTATCGTTTATGTTTCTTTGTATGACTTGTAATAAGTCGAATAAAGATATCCTGACTGACTGACTGACCTAAGCTTCTGGGTGTGTGAGGTCTCCTAGTTCCAACAAGGGAACACTTCGTTCCCTGTTCTTGCTCTAATCCAGATTCACACACACATACCTCTTTTGTTGTCCCTGGGGAACTTTGTATTCTTTTGCTTAATAAACATTCTGGCCACACCTCTGACACGCCCACTGATCCAATCTTTGGGTTACCCCCACCCTCGGAGTCTCTGTCCACACGCCCCAACTTTTTTTCCCCCACTTCGACCACTGGCCCAACCCCCTCATCGCCTACTATCCTGATACATAATTCACTTAAATAACACCTCACGCATTATATGTCCTGCAAGCAGGCAAACACACCAGTCAAAAATATTACCTCGAATAAAACCCAGCCAACAACCAGAAGCTAATACAAGAGAAACCCAATACAACCATCTGCCCAAGAAAAGACATGATCATAACTCTAATTATAAGCCAACATACCAGCAGTGGTGCAGCCAGTAAGTCACGGGCCCTAGTCAAAGGAGGAACTGGGCCACTGACTTCTGTTTGAACTGTGAAATAAAGCAAAAATCAAGGGTCATTGAGTCGCTCATGCATCTCTGACCAGTGCGCGCATACCACGGCCTGAGGCTCTTCATTAATTAAATGGTGCGAACGCCCAGCCTCTTCTTTAATTAAATGATGTGCAGCTGCAGCGTGCAGATGTCTCGGCGGTGTTCAGGGTGGGGGCCGCAGATTTGCATGAAGGTGAGTGTTGGGTCTGTAGTCAAATACACAGGTTAGTGTGAAGGTGAAATGGCCTTTGTGGTGTTATTTCTGATATTTTTTTGTGTTGATTGTCTTCATTGCTTAATTGTGCTTGCAAGAAAGTGTCACTCATAGTTGTTGAACTGTCACTCATAATTACATTGAAAATATGAAAATGTCACACATGGCATGCAGATAATTCACCAGTCTATTTCTCTTAACTTTCGATCATTACTGAGTTATATCTTGTGTACTTCTCATGTATACCGCCAGTCGAGTTTTGATGGAATTGCAGGTTTGGGTTTGTCTTTCAAAGTTTCAAGTTATTGTCTATTAATGTCAATTCTATTTCAGACGCTTCATATATGTTCTTTGTTCTTCAGCCATAGGCAGTTCCTGAGACAATAGGATTGGTCCTTGGCATTGTTCTGATTGCTGCCTCAGTTAAATAATCTGCTTTTTACAGTATTGTTACAAATGGCATAGCTTGTATGTTAAGAGCGTTTCCTACTTTCTCATTAGATCTTAGAGAGACAATATAGAGGAATCTCATTTAAATGTTGGAGGTTTAAAATCAAAATATACTAGATTTCTGGGTGGCAGGGTAAAGTGGTAGGTGGTGAGACGGGCCGCTGCGGGGGGCCCCTCCATGTGCTTTGCAGGAGGGGGTTCTCACGTTTAGTTACACCACTGCAAGGTATAATGGGTCCTTTGCTGTCAGCAGAGGTAATTTAAGAATGCTTTTAAAAGTACATTGTGTGAATGTTTGCAGGTGAGCGTGTGCAGAGTCAGTGATAGCAGATGAGATTGAATGAGACATAATGTCAGTGAGTATGACAGAGCCAGAGAGAGAGAATGAGTGAGAGTAAGTGTTATGATTGTAAGTGATTGAGAGTGGGTGAGTGAGAAAAAATGAGTAAGAATGAGTGTGGGAGAGTGTTAGAGAGTGAAAGTGGAAATTCATTTGAGAGTGAGTGACAGTGAATGAGTGCAACAGTGAAAGATAATGAGTGAGAATTTATGACTACGATTAAGGGTGAATGTGAGTAAGACTAAGTGAGAATGAATGAGTGAGCAAGAGTAAATCAGGGGATATGAGAATGTGTGAGAATGAGGGACTGAGAATCAGTGAGTGTGAGTAAGAATATATGAATGAGATAGATTAGGAATGAGTGATGTTAGACCTGGCATTTCTTGCCGTGGTTACCCTAGACTTTTTACCTCTACCTCCTCTATTTTTTATGCTGTGATGGATTGTGTTTTACTGGCTTAGATGCTTTGGGCACTTTGCCACTTAGGATCAGTGTCAAAGTGCAAGTGCTCCATGTATAAAGTGTCATTGTTTGAAGGTGCTACTCGACACAAACATTGATGAATGTTATTTTGTACAGTTAACAGAATCTGAGGACATAGTACAATTGACTGTGCCTTAAATAAATTGAGACTAATATGTGATACTCTGTTTTAAGAGTTTGCAGCATTGTTAGATGCACAAAGGCAAGCATTAAGGTTGATACCATGCTTATGTCATCAATAATGAGAAGTTTCATTTTCTTCAAGAGTCTTCACAACAAGCTTCTCCAGATATCTTGTGGTATTGTAATTCGTTGTTATGCTCCATAGGTAGTATAAGTAAATGATGTAATGTAGCATTGGTAATGTTAACATTTGGTTATATTTTTAATATAAGGAAGTTATTACAAATATGCTATAAGGAAATGATGCTGAATATGGAACTATTCTATAAGAAATAATAATTGGAGAAATGACTGAACATGTCAAAGAAGTTTTACAGAGACGATTAGTTTGAAATTTGTTTCCAAAAGAAAATATTGTTGCTAAGCTTGTAGGTACTTTTAAAATAATTGACAACCCCAGTGAAGAAAAGCATCAGGCGTGAAAATATCTTACTTTGTTCGGCCGGGGTATTAGCTACAATAAAAGCTTCGATAAAGGTCCTTGACTTTGAATTAGAAAATGAAATTGAACAATAATTGATACCCCCTGCCCAAGAAAGGCAGTTAGTGTGCAAATTTTCACTGCCTTCAGCCGGAGTTGTAGGTACAACAAAAAGCCTCAATAAAGGGTCACGAGTTTGTATCAGAATATGAAATTCAGGAACAATTGATAACCCGTAGCCCAAAAAGGCAGTTAGTGTGTACATTTTCACTGCCTTCAGCCGGAGTCATAGGTACAACAAAAAGCCTCAATGAAGGGCCATGAATTTGCATCAGAATATGACATTCACAAACAATTGACTACCCCAGCCAAGAAAGGCAGCAAGTGTGCAATTTTTTACTGCCTTCGGCTGGGGTACTTGTTACAACAAAAAGGCTTGATAAAGAGCCTGTAGTTTGAATACGAATATGACATAGAATAGTTGATAACCATAGGCAAGAAAGGCAGCAAGTAGGTATGTGTACGTGTAGATAATGTGTTGATTGAGTGGAACATGAATAGTGTAAAAACTAAGAAAGGCTGTAAGTGTGCAAATTAGCCACTGCTATTCACGGGTAGTAGTTTGTAGGAAGGCTCAGTAAAGGGCCTGCACTTTGAACTAGAATAACAAAGAGAAGATTTGATAACAATAGACTATACTGGCTCTTTTTTAATATTGGTAGAATTTTGTTAAGCTTTTTTTCATACATGAATGGCAGGAAGTGCCAAATTACCCACTGCCATTCACGAGTAATAGTTACCAAGAAGGCTCAATAAAGGGCCTGTACTTTGAATTTGTATTACATGAAGGATAATTGATAACCCCAGCCAAGAAAGGCAGGAAGAGTTCAAATTTCCTACTGCCTTCGGCCGGGGTAGTTGATACAATATAAAGAGCTTGATAAAGGGCCTGCAGTTTGAATAGAAATATGAAATTGAACAATAGTTCATAACCCCTGCAAAGAAATACAGCAAGTGTACAAATTTCCCACTGCCTTCTGCCAGTGCAGTATCTATATGAAAAAGGCTTGATAAAGGGACTTGACTTTGAACCAGAAAATGAAATTGAACAATAATTGATAATCCAAGTCAAGAAAGACAGTAAGTGTCCAAATTTGTCACTGCCTTTGACTGAGGTAGTAGCTACAACAAAAAGGCTCAATAAAGGGCCACAAGTTTGAATCAGAATATGAAATTGAAAAAGAATTGATAACTGCAGCCAAAAAAGGTAGCAAGTTGGTGTGTGTTAAGTGTAGATGATGTGTTGATTGAGTGGAAGATAAAAAAAGGTGAAAAATTAGAAAGGCTTCAGGCGCGCAAACTATCCACTGCGTTGTCAGGGAAGTGGACCTTTGGATTTCCAAGTCATTATACGGATAGGGCATTGAATTTTGCAGTGGGAACATAAGAAGTGGCTACTACATTGAAGGAAGCAATGTATGTGCATTAAGTTTCCATTGTGGGGGGTAGGGCTGAAAAATTACAACACTGGGCCCATTTCAGGGACTCTACATTGAATTAGAATAATACTTGGCAACGGCTGCAAGAAAGTTAGGAGGTAGGTGTGTTTTAGGTAGTGGATGCAGAATAAGGTGAAAAGGAAGAAAGGTAGCAGATGTGGAAACCACCCACTGCTTTGTGAAGGAAATGGGTGTTTGGTTTTCCAGT
This sequence comes from Lissotriton vulgaris, assembly GCF_964263255.1. Lineage (NCBI taxonomy): Eukaryota > Metazoa > Chordata > Amphibia > Caudata > Salamandridae > Lissotriton > Lissotriton vulgaris. The sequence goes on from NC_141695.1 coordinate 563,354,259, forward strand.
CCATTACAGACTGTGAGTCGGATTCTGCAGTGGGAGCCAGAGAAACGGGTATCTCATCTAAGGAGTTAAGCAAGTGCACGAAGTACACACACTGTGCGGTAGAAAGGACGCAAGTGTCCAAATTACCCACTGCCATTCTCTAGTAATAGTTACCAAGAAGGCTGAATAAAGAGCTGCACTTTGAATTTGAATTAGAAGAAGGATAATTGATAACCCCGGCGAAGTGTTCAAATTTCCCACTGCCTTCGGCCGTGGTAGTTGATTGAAGAAAAGGGGCTCGATAAGGGGCCTGCACTTTGAATAGGAATATGAAATTGAACAATAGTTCATAACCCCTGTGAAGAAATGCAGTAAATGCGCACATTTCCCACTTCCATCTGGCAGTGCAGTATCTACATGAATAAGGCTCGATAAAGGGCCCGCACTTTGAATACAGATATGAAATAGAAGAATAGTTGATAACCATAGCCAAGAAAGGCAGCAAGTAGATATGTGTACGTGTACATGATGTGTTGATTGAGTGGTGGATGAATAATGTAAAAAATATGAAAGGCTGAAAGTGTCCAAATTACCCACTGCCATTCACGGGTAGTAGTTAGCAAGAAGGCTCAATAAAGGGCCTATACTTTGAATTACAATAACAAACAGAAGATTTGATAACCATAGACTATACTGGCTCTTTTTTAATATTGTTTAAACATGAACAGCAGGAAGTGCGCAAATTACCCACTTCCATTCACGAGTAATAGTTACCAAGAAGTCACAATAAAGGGCCTACACTTGAATTTGTATTACAAGAAGGACAATTGACAACCCCAGCCAAGAAAGGCAGCAAGTGTGCAAATTTCCCACTGCTTTCGGCCGGGATAGTAGGTACAACAAAAAGGCTCGATAAAGGGTCACAAGTTTGAATCAGAATATCACATTCAAGAATAATTGATAACCCCAGCCAAGAAAGGGAGTAAGTGTCCAAATTTACCACTGCCTTCGGCCGGGGTAGTAGGTACACCAAAAAGGCTCAACAAAGAGCCAAGAGTTTGAATCAAAATATGAAATTCAAGAGTAATTGATAACCCTAGCCAAGAAAGGCAGCAAGTGTGCACATTTTCAACTGCCTTTGGATGGGGTAGTTTTTACAACAAAAAAGCTTGATAAATGTCTAATAACTAATGTTGAGGACAGCGCTGCTCCTGTTTCTTGTTTTTGATGAGGTTGATATAGTGTTTTCATAACACAAAAGTTCATCACAATAAATGTATAGAAATTTAAGTTTACGAAACTCAAGATCGATATGCGAGTATGGACTGTTTGCTAAAGATGATGTTGCAGCTGTTTATGTGCTTGGTGCAGCAGCAAGTGGTTGTCCTGAATTCTCTGTGTTGCAGCTCATGCAAAGCTGTTGGGGTACAAGTACTTTATGTGTTTTGTACTATATTTGATGTGCCAAAGGAGTATTTTTTGGATTGATCACACCTTGAAAGAGTTGTTTGACAAATGTTACAGGTTACTAATGGTTGGTGTGTTTCAGTTAGTATGTGTTTGGACTTTGCTTGAATCTTTAAGGGACGCATTAGGGATTCTATAATACAGAAATACTTTGCACTTAGTGACATCCAATTCTATTTTATGAAGAACGGTTGAATTCTACATCCCCTCTAGGACTAGTGGGAGGGTAGTATTTCAAAGTGTTTGACAGGTTACACTACACGTTTCTATGCAGCTAAAGAAAAGTTAGCTTGGTTATGTATGGGCATCCTCTCACACAAAACTCAGCACTCCGCATTCAGGATTGTAAAGGCTTACTATAGAAGTGACTGATGAGTTTACATATGTCAGTTTACAAAAGAAAAAACAAGTACGATTGTTTTACATTAGAGATAAACAGACCTGAAAGACTATGCATGTAAATTCATGAAATCTTTTTTGAAGGTTTGGAAGAAAGCAGTGAAAGGGTGTTTAGAAGCAATACTGTCCAGCATAAAAAGTGCATAAGCATGTTTTTAAGTAACAGATGATCACATGCAAGATATCTAATTAGATATTAGGACACTCCTGCAGTCTAGTCTTGTGTCCAAATTATCTTTAAAAGTAATGTTAAGAAACACTTTTTTTCACCTGTTACGATTTGCACAATGCTTTTAGAGTTGGAGCAGACTTCGTCTAACATTCCTACTTAATTTTCTTTTTGAAATTGAGTAATTATTTTGTTTATCTGTTGAAATATACATTTAAATCTTCCTCTTTGAAGGTGAAGAAGCAACACCGCTCCTGTAGAATGGTTGTCTAAAAAGTAGTGGTAATTCCACTATCACCAAGGCAGATATCTGACAATTGAATGAATTATATTTTTATACCACTATTCCATAGTCCTAATCCAATAGGTGTGTTTAGACTCAACAAAATTAATACATTTTTTACATATACAGGCAGTAAAATGCAAGTATGATTTACATTTGGTTTTGTGAATTGAATGTTCAGTCATCTGCTGCATTCGAAACATTGGGCCTGTTGAGAAGAAAGTGAAAAGTACGTTGTAAATAATATTGCATTGTTTAAAGGTGAATAGCTTTTTGAAATACAAACTTTATATGTATTTACATGGTAAACATAGTTCCAGGGTCAGAATGGCCTTTTGAGTCTGTTCAAACCCACTAACTTCCATGTTTTATGCGTTGAATTTGTAAACATTCAGATTTTCGCATGAGCAAATCTACACATGCAAATTTGCTCTTGTTAAAATGTAGTTCACAAATATTTTCTAGGAGTACTATTTCTTGTCCTACTTGTGTACATTTTTAGGATTCACAAAAGCTGTATAGCTGCTCTTAATATTAGGACATATTCCATGCGTGCACTTTTGAGACTTTCTTGAATAATTAGGCCCCTAATTTGGTCTGGCATTAACCGTGACCTTTTGTGTTTATTACATCTCTCTCTCTCTTTCTCTGTTCCCTCCACTCTGCTCTCTCTCCCGTGTCTCTCTCTCTCTGTGTCTTTGTATCGGCTGGCTTCACTGTGAGTCACAGCAATATGGTGCTTCACAAGGAGCATATCGACACACAAAGTAGTTTTATTCAGTGCCAGTAACTTCTGTGGAAGTTTGTGCTTTTTAAAACCAAAAACATTTGTTGCTTTTGCCAAAGTTCGTTATAATAGTGAGGACGCAGCAGCTTACATGCCAATAAAGTTTTACAAACATGATGCCAAAACGACTGACAGAATGACAAAAGTAAAAAGGTGACCATCAATTTCAGACCTACTGTGTTTACCAATGCTTGTTGAATTTTGTTTCCCATAATCTTATTGAAATTAGTTACAGAGATTTTCCATAATTAATATTTTTGGGAAATGCTAGCATTGATTAACACGTTATTAAATGATACTGCAAAAAAATGGTAACAGAAATTTAATAGTACTTTAGCAAAATGTTTTTTTCTTGCTTTCTCTTTTTATGAACTTTTTATTTTGAAAGCAAAGGATTATCAAACTTGATTTTAAGCTTCTGCAAATATTTGCATCAAATCGCAGAGCATTCTGGGAGCAGTATACATAGCCTCATAGTGCTAAATCTTGGAAGTGTGTGTACACTTTATTTACTACAGAAACTGTCAGTAGCGCAGTCTGACTTTACAACATTTATTTGGAAGAGTCACTCTAGCTAATAATAATGACTGCATCAATTTTGTACAAGTTTGAAGGTCTTTAACATACGGACACAAATATTAAATCGGCAGCAGACATTTCTGATAAGTATACGTGGGTCTGGCGTGTTTCAGAGCTGCACGTTTTTGTATACTGGAGCCACTGACAGCTGTGCCCTCAGAGGTTAAAACATTTACTTAGAGTGCGCGCCCGAGTAATAAATGCATTCAATTAATAAACCATAAATACAGGTTTGAACAGCATTAACATATGGGCAAACATATTACGTTAACTAGAAACAGTGCCCTTCTCTGACCCATTATGTGGTACTGCTAACTGTCAGCAATAGGGTTTGTGCTGGTGGGAGTTGGGCCTACTTGTGCCAAGGACTCAATACACATGAAAACTTGTTGCCCTTGTCCTCAAACAATATGTGCTGTGCGTCGGGCTGTAGGAATTACACATCCTTGATGGTGCATAGTCAGCTTTGAAATATAGTGCACACCACTCAGAAAAAAGATTCTTACCATAATGTTTTCTGTATACGTTGCTGAAGCTTTATGATTGCAGACTCCACAATACTTTTCAATAGACTGTAAATGTAAAAAGAATGTATGTTAGGGAATCATAATAGCAATGCTAACCATTGAAAAGGTAGTTTGCAAATTATTGTACATATTACAAGTGTTTTAAAACTAAAGTAATGGGGCTGTCACAACTATTCAAAAGAATAGTAATTGTACTTATTAGGATTAGGGTAAAAAACAGTCATAGGTTTCAGAGCAACCGTGTTAGAACCATAGTAGTGGTGAGACAAAATGATATGCAAATAGCAATATCGTTCCGACGGGCACTATAGATTCATTTGGGAGATACTCATAAATGTTATCCCTGAAAACCCTCTTTGGTATTTACGAGTATTTAAAAGAAGTTGCATCAAGCAAAAAAACGGTCGCAAACGGGCAGATTCTCAGAATCTTTCCATTTGTGACCGGTATTTTTGCATTTGGGATGCATCATCCCAAATGCAAAAATCGCAATTAAGGAATCTCTAAATTGAGATTGCATTTAAGCAACCACGGCTCGTGCAGGGCGTTATGCCTGGTGATGACGTCAGGCAGAGAAGGGGCAGGGTGGGGGTTGTAAAATGTGGGATATGGACGATGTCAGGTAAGTACCGAAAAAAAAAAAAGAATTTCGTTACCCGGGCTGCATCGCCAAATGTGATGCAGCGCAGGCAAATTGTTTTTTTTTTTTTTTAGTTCTTACCTGACATCGTCCATATCCCGCATATTACAACCCCCCACCCTGCCCCTCCTCGGCCTGATGTCACCGCCCGGCGTAACGCCCTGCATGAGCCATGGCTGCTGACGTCACCGCCAGGCGTAATGTCCTGTACGAGCCGTGGCTGCATGTTACATTAATTTAGACTTACAAGTATTCAAAAACTAATACAGGCTTGGGAGTGTCACGTGACGCAGTAATAAATATTAAAACTAATGGGAGAATTAGGAGGGAGCAAATACAATGAACCAGAAGCATATATTCCAGAAAAATAAAGCAAAGCAGAGCTGGAATGGCCACGTGATGAATTAAAAAAATAATAATAGTATTATGAACGCACAATGTATAAGAATACAGGCTAAAGCACGTGACAGTTAAAAAATACGTTACCAAAATTTATGTACGCAGAATTTATGAAAATACAGGTCTGGAAGACTTCGTGACACAGAAAGAAACATTTATACTATGTACATACAAAATCATTGAGGGGTAGGAGGGGAACATGATGCAGAAAAGAATACCATCATGAACATACAATAAAAAGAACACATTGTAAAGCATGTGACACACTTCAAAAATAGGATACAGAAATTCATGGAAGCTCAATTTATAAATAAAGGCGTGGGAGTGCTCCGTAAGACAGATGGAAAGATTAGGATCTACAAAGGATGATCAATAAGAATAGAGGCCTGGGACCAGGGCCGGACTGGGAGCCAAAACTGGCCGCCCCCCCACCCCCTCCCCCGGGAGGGTGGGAGTTGGGGGTGCGACCGAGCTCTTTGCCGGGGCCGGTTTTCGGACGATTTTGTTACAGGGCCCTGAGATGTCATCAGTGATGTCATGAGTGATATCACTGACCATGTCATGAGTGATGTAATATGTGACGTCATCAGCCGTGCATTACGGGCGCGCAAGTTATAGTTAGCTGAACTAACTATAACGGAGGAAATTCAATGGTTTTGTATGAGAGAAATGTCCAGCTAACTATAACATGGATGAAACCTATGGTTTTTTCAGTGAATTTCTAAGGTTTTTTAAATGCTAATTCCAAACTATAACATGGCGGAAACCTGTGGTTTTTTCAGCCAGTTTCTAAGGTTTTTTAAATACTAATTCCTAACGATAACATGGCTGAAACCTATGGTTTTTGAATTCAATGATTATATATATACATATAATTAATTGAATTCAATGAATACATATATATATATATATATAATTCAATAAATTCAATTAATATATATCTATATATAGATATATAATTCTATGAAAAAAACAAAAGGTTTCTAAGACTTTATAGTTGGAAATTAGCATTTAAAAAAACATAGAAATTCACTGAAAATACCATAGGTTTCAGGGACATTATAGTTAGTTGGACATTTCACTCATACAAAACCGGAGAAATATGGCTGTTATAGTTAGATGAGCTAACTATAACCCGCGCCCCCACAATGCATTGCTGATGAAGTCACTTATTAAATCATTCATCACATGGTCGTTCGCCCTAAGTTGGCAGGGTATGCCCAGACGTGGGTCCCTTGCTCACTTTGCCACTGAATTCAAGCTAGCCTGGCTGATGATCATTGATTACCCAGAAATAGGTCCCAGCATGCTTCTTTCCAGTCCAGGGAAGAAATGGCTTGGCAGTTCGGGTTGAACTGTTCCCATGAGGCATGGGATCAGACTGATTTACATATGGCCATGTCTGAACTGGGCTGCAGAGTGAGCTAAAGAATGATGATGAACTAAACCCAGATCAGTTGACTGGGGGTGAATGCTTGCATTGTTTAAGACTCCGTCCATCATGCCCTTTGGTTTTGCTTCATTCACCCAAAGTTGGCAAGGTATGCCCAGACGTGGGTCCCTTGCTCACGTTGCCACTGAATTCAAGCTAACCTGGCTGATGACAGCTGATTAGCCAGAAACAGGTCCCAGGAGGCATGTTTCTTCTCCAGGGAAGACATGGATTGGCAGTTTGGGCTGGACTATTCCCATGAGGCACAGGGTCAGACTGATTTGCTTATGGCCATGTTGAACTGGGGTGCCAGAGTAAGCTAAAGAATGATGATGGATTGAACCCAGATCAGTTGACTGGGGTTGAGTGCTTGCATTGTTCAACACTCCACCCATCATCCTCTTTGATTTTGCTTTGTTCGCCCTAAGTTGGCAGGGTATGCCCAGACGTGGGTCCCTTGCTCACTTTGCCATTGAATTCAAGCTAACCTGGCTGATGACAGCTGATTAGCCAGAAACAGATCCCAGCATGCTTCTTTCCAGTCCAGGGAAGAAATGGCTTGGCAGTTTGGGCTGAACTGTTCCCATGAGGCATGGGGTCAGACTGATTTACATATGGCCATGTCTGAACTGGGCTGCAGAGTGAGCTAAAGAATGATGATGAACTAAACCCAGATCAGTTGACTGGGGGTGAATGCTTGCATTGTTTAAGACTCCGTCCATCATGCCCTTTGGTTTTGCTTCATTCACCCAAAGTTAGCAAGGTATGCCCAGACGTGGGTCCCTTGCTCACGTTGCCACTGAATTCAAGCTAACCTGGCTGATGACAGCTGATTAGCCAGAAACAGGTCCCAGGGTGCTTGTTTCTTCTCCAGGGAAGGCATGGATTGGCAGTTTGGGCTGGACTATTCCCATGAGGCACAGGGTCAGACTGATTTGCTTATGGCCATGTTGAACTGGGGTGCCAGAGTAAGCTAAAGAATGAGGATGGATTAAACCCAGATCAGTTGACTGGGGTTGAGTGCTTGCATTGTTCAACACTCCACCCATCATCCTCTTTGATTTTGCTTTGTTCGCCCTAAGTTTGCAGGGTATGCCCAGACCTGGGTCCCTTGCTCACTTTGCCACTGGATTCAAGCTAGCCTGGCTGATGACGGCTGATTAGTCAGAAACCAGTCCCAGGATGCTTGTTTCCAGTACAAGGAAGACATTGCTTGGCAGTTCGGGCTGCAAAGTTCCCATGAGGCACAGGGTCAGACTTATTTGCCTATGGCCATGTCTGAACTGGGGTGGCGGCGTGAGATAAAAAATGATGATGGATTAAACCCAGATCAGTTGACTGGGGGTGAGTGCTTATATTGTTCAACACTCCGTCCATCATCCCCTTTGGTTTTGCTTCATTCGCCCTAAGTTGGCAGGGTAAAATGTAAATGTAAATTGATACTTGTATAGCGCACTACTCACCCGCAAGGGTCTCAAGGCGCTTGTACGAATACCGCTGTGCGACCCATCTTGGCTTTCCCTTTGAGGCGTCCACTCCTGGGCACCACCAAGGTGGAGGCCAGGCATCCTTTTAGCATTGTGTGGGCCGTTGTGGAGATTAAGCAAGCTATTGCCCAGAGTTGCAGAATGGGACTCCATGATTGGAATAGGCACTGAGGCGAGAATTATCAGGTCTGTGGAACTTTGAGCCCAAGACCTGCCGAGGTAGGGAATTGAACCCTGGTCCTGGGCCAGACCTCTGCATCAGGGTCTGCAGCTCTAACCATTGAGCCACACGTCTGGGTATGCCCAGACGTGGGTCCCTTGCTCACTTTGCCACTGGATTCAATTTAGCCTGGCTGATGACAGCTGATTAGCCAGAAACTGGTCCCAGGATGCTTGTTTCTGGTCTAGGGAAGACATGGTTTGGCAGTTTGGGCTGGACTGTTCCCATGTGGCACAGGGTCAGACTGATTTGCATATGGATATGTCTGAACTGGGGTGGCGGAGTGAGCTAAAGAACGATGAAGGATTAAAGCCAGATCAGTTGACTGGGGGTGAGTAATTGAATTGTTCAACATTCCGTCCATCATCCCCTTTGCTTTTGCTTTGTTCACCCTAAGTTGGCAGTGTATGCCCAAACGTGGGTCCCTTGCTCACTTTGCCACTGGATTCAAGCTAGCCTGGCTGATTATGGCTGATTAGCCAGAAACCGGTCCCAGGATGCTTGTTTCCGGTCCAGGGAAGACATTGCTTGGCAGTTCGGGCTGGACTGTTCCCCCCCTCCCTCAAGCGCCTTAAGACCCTCTGGGTGAGTAGTGTGCTATACAAATTTAAACTTGACTTGACTTGACTTGATGCGGCACAGGGTCAGACTGATTTTCATATGGCCATGTCTGAACTGGGGTGGCGGAGTGAGCTAAAGAATGATGATGGATTCAACCCAGATCAGTTGACTGAGGGTGAGTACTTACATCGTTCAACGCTCCCTCCATCATCCCCTTTGATTTTGCTTTGTTCACCCTAAGTTGGCAGGGTATGCCCAGACATGGGTCCCTTGCTCACTTTGCCACTGGATTCAAGCTAGCCTGGCTGATGATGGCTGATTAGCCAGAAATCAGTCCCAGGATGCTTGTTTCGGACCAGGGAAGTTATGGCTTGGCAGTTCGGGCTGGACTGTTCCCATAAGGATCAGGGTTAGACTGATTTGCATATGGCCATGTCTGAACTGCGATGGAGGTGTGAGCTAAGAAATGATGATGGATTAGACCCAGATGATGAGTGCTTGCATTGTACATTACTCCGTCCATCATCCTCTTTGGTTTTGCCTTGTACATAATAGGGCAGGGGGATTAAAACTACCTCTAAGTCAGAGGTGCAGAAAGATACTTCTTTATGTATTAGTCATATTTGCAGAGTGGTAGAGAAAGGGTGCTGGGCCACCGACCAGCGCTCAGGAATTCCACTGCGTAGGACTTACAGAAGGTACCAGGTTTTCTTTTTTTTACAGAGTTTTATTTAGCGCGAACTTGACCCGAATTGGGTATCAGAGTGCTTTACATAGCACCAATTGCATTACATGAGGACACATTCATTGTTTTTGTTAAGCACAGGGAGATTAAGTGATTTGCCCAGAATCACAGGATGTCCAGCTTCATTGCTGAGTCTTGAACCCAGTTCCCCAGATTCCATGTTGACTGCCCTAGCAATTAGGCCAGCCCATCTTCCCCTCAGGAGTAAATTGGGCTTCATTCCTCATCCTGTATTGTGCCAGTAGGTGCATTTGCAAAGTGGTGGAGAAAGGAGGGCATGGCCTCCGAAGACTTCTTAGCAATCCCACTGTGTGGGACTTACTGGATGTAAAAAGCGGAGTACTTGGCCCCCAAGGACATCCCGGACTGTGGGGGTCTGCTATTTTATTTTGGCATTGCCCCCGGGACCCCTGGGTTCCTGCACTTAATTTTTTTTATTTTCTCTGCAGCATTTCTGGCGTTCCTTTATTTTTAATGCTTTTTTTGGCCCTGGGGGATGCCTGTGGGACCCCTGAGCAGGCCTAGGGGGTCAGGGTGTTTCTACCCTGACACCTTTTCTTGTTTTTCAACTTTTTTTCACCCTTTTTCTTGTGACTTGGTTACCAAGTCACAAGATGGCTGCCAACACTTCCTGATTTGGATCAGAGTGAAGCTTGTGCCCAGGAAGGTTCGCAAACCCCTTTTTTCTCGGCCCATGCTTGATGAATCACTGCGAAACTTTCAAGACGGGAGCTGACCAGAGCGCCCCATTAGTTTTGAAAATTTTGCAAAGATTTGTCAACCGACGCCAAAGATATTGGCAAAAGTAAAAACGCTTTTTAAATAGAACCAAGGTCTTAAATATAACTACCTACTGGCAACCACCATTAGTTCATATATATATAAATGAAGCACCATGTGCGAACTAAAAAAGCGAGTAATGGAACACGTAAGAGCAACAATTCACAAGGATAGATCCAATGCAATGGCCAAGCACATGGAACAACACCATGATGGCAATTGGAAACAACTGAAGTTCTATGGTATCGAGACAGTCCGTTCATACTTTTAAGAAATATATATTGGCAAGGGGGATGGAGAAAAACATTTACGTCAAAATGAATCGCGTCACGTATTAAATCTGCAAACATCGAGTCTGCATGGCCTAAACCAATCAGAGGAGTTATATATTAATTTATAAAATGGTACATTAAAAGCTTCTTGTAATAGAAATGAACTAATTAGAAAACAAAGAAAGAAAAACACATAAAAATGGGAACATAAAGAAGGAAAGTACACCTGTATATACACTCAACCGATTGTATGCACCCACACCTCATTGAAGGGTGATTAAAATGAATAACATCAAACTCCACTAGAGGGGATGATTGAAATAATATAACACCAAGCCCCACTGGAGGGGGAAATAAGGGGTGTGAAAAATAACAAGGATGAGAGAACATTGGGACTCTTTTGTTGTACTTCCACTAATAGTAAATGGAATGGAATGGAATGGAAATGGAAGAATTTGTTCTTTTCAACTTATCACTATAGATCACTTTATTGTTTAGGATTACTTAGTCACAATAATTAAATTTTACTTTAGTAGAGAGAAAATGATGCAACTGCATGTTTGAATGTTTTAAAATGATGTGGTAATGAGCGGTCAGTTGATCGTGAGCAAGGTGTCTGGTATACCGAAACACATAGGTCATCTCGCTTTCCCAGTAAATGAAGGAGTGGAAAAAATAAAATAATTTATGCTGAAAATACTGCAGGAGTGCGTCCCGTTTTTTCTTCCAACTCGAGGAATTGTGGAGAAGTAAGTAAGAGGCGTGGTTTTGCCACAGGGAGCCGCACACATATTGGGCTCTTCAAGTCCTGGTGCAATGGAAACGGCGTGGTGAAGTATATATGTATATCCAAAACAACAAGGTGCCTGATATGGAAGAGTCACTCACAGGTTAGTAGGCTTGAATTTCTTCAATGGAGGCACGCAAAATAAGTCCTTGTCCCTGACGCGTTTCGTGCATGGACTGCACTAATCGTGGGCTGCAGACATTTAAAGGCGGGAAAGCAAAGCAGTTTTTGAAGCACCTAGAAAATATCAGTCCCCACCCAGTTGGGCGTGACCACGAACTGCGCCCTTCTGGAACTTGTAGTGTCCTCATCTCACCACAGTGGGTTGTGTGCCGTCATGCCAACTGTAACAAATAATTATTCCCATGTGGGTTGTGTGGCATCACTCTTCCCAGCCACGGTCTCTTTATACCCCCACAAGCAGCACCTGTTCCTGTAACCGCACCGCCAGGTTTGGCAATGCGCAGGTCTGAGCTTGCAGATGGGCTTCTTCCGCGGTCCAGGCGGAACCGCACAAATCCAAAACAACAAGGTGCCTGATATGGAAGCGCCACACACAGGTTAGTAGGCTTAAATTTGTTTAATGGAGGCTGCCGAAGGCTGGCTGAACATGATGAGACACACAAAATAAGTCCTTGACCCCAACGCGTTTCGTGCATGGACTGCACTTAATCATGGGCTGCAGACATTTAAAGGCGGGACGGCAAAGCAGTTTTTGAAGCACCTGAAAATAATCAGTCCCCACCCAGGTGGGCGTGGCCACGAACTGCGGCCTTCTAGAACTCATAGTGTCCTCATCTCACCACAGTGGGTTGCGTGCCATCATGCCAACTGTAACAAACAATGATTCCCATGTGGGTTGTATGGCATCACTCTTCCCAGTCACGGTCTCTTTATACCCCCAGAAGCAGCACCTGTTCCTGTAACTGCACCGCCAGGCTTGGCAATGGGCAGGTTTGAGCTCGCAGATGGGCTTCTTCCTCGGTCCAGGCGGAACCGCACAAATCCAAAACAACAAGATGCCTGATATGGAAGAGCCACAGACAGGTTAGTAGGCTTGAATTTCTTTAATGGAGGCTGCCGAAGGCGGGCTGAACATGATGAGACACCCAAAATAAGTCCTTGTCCCCGACGCGTTTCGTGCATGGACTGCACTGAATCATGGGCTGCAGACATTTAATGGCGGGACGGCAAAGCAGTTTTTGAAGCACCTGAAAAAAATCAGTCCCCACCCAGGTGGGCGTGGCCACGAACTGCGGCCTTCTGGAACTCATAGTGTCCTCATCTCACCACAGTGGGTTGCGTGCCATCATGCCAACCGTAACAAACAATGATTCCCATGTGGGTTGTGTGGCATCACTCTTCCCAGTCACGGTCTCTTTATACCCCCAGAAGCAGCACCTGTTCCTGTAACTGCACCGCCAGGCTTGGCAATGCGCAGGTCTGAGCTCGCAGATGGGCTTCTTCCTCGGTCCAGGCGGAACCGCACAAATCCAAAACAACAAGATGCCTGATATGGAAGAGCCACAGACAGGTTAGTAGGCTTGAATTTCTTTAATGGAGGCTGCTGAAGGCGGGCTGAACATGATGAGACACGCAAAATAAGTCCTTGTCCCCGACGCGTTTCGTGCATGGACTGCACTTAATTATGGGCTGCAGACATTTAAAGGCGGGATGGCAAAGCAGTTTTTGAAGCACCTGGAAAATTTCAGTCCCCACCCAGGTGGGCATGGCCATGAACTGTGGCCTGATGGAACTTGTAGTGTCCTCATCTCACCACAGTGGGTTGCGTGCCGTGATGCCAATTGTAACAAACAATGATTCCCATGTGGGTTGTGTAGCATCACTCTTCCCAGCCACGGTCTCTTTATACCCCCACAAGCAGCACCTGTATATATATCCACATGTTCATACTTTTAAGAAAGATATATTGGCAAGGTATATATACGAGAGGAGTTAAGTATACTATAACTTTCCTTACCTATATCAATTTATCTAGCCGATATTTTGGCTGCCACAAATTTTGCTATGAGAATATGATATCATAATATCAAACATTTCATATCCTCTTAACAAATTCTCTTGTGGAATACTTTGATTATGTTGGCAGATCATGTCAACCATTCTATACCCTCTCTTTATTGGAAAAGTTGCATACAACTTGGAAAGGAACATTGTGATAACTCTGGATTACCTTTGACGTTGTTTCTTGGATGTTGGGCTACAGAGTACTCTATTGTGCAAGTATTTACTGTTGTGCCTGGTAGTGTTTCCTCGCCGAGCTGTGTTGTGCCCCAAACACATGGTTGTTAGATCTGTGAATGTAGCTTACAACATGCAAGGCCTCAGCTTGAGTTGCACACCAAGACATTGTGGTGCTTATGTCTGCCCTTTCAATTCAATTTAACACTCTTTTCAGTAAAAAGCATTAAAGTCATACAAACATTGATAAAACTAAACATGTATACAAAATAGCAATACAGTACAACCTTTGTAATCTAATTACAGAATCAAAGAAATTGAATCTCACTCTCAAAGTTAGTTGAACTTGATCTAAGCCTGATAGTGGCCCTTAAAAAGCTAAGTGTGTACAGTACAGTGTAATTTTGTAGAAGTTGAAAAAAGAGAAACGCAGATCTCAACCTCCTAAAATGAGCCTTTTAAAGAATAGGAATAGTGAAAGACTTTCTAGGAACCTCATAAGTCCCTTTCATCGCAATTAGAATTCATAGTTTGAAATATTCTTGCACTGACCTTTGATTAGTGCACTGGACAATGGTTGTTTTCGATCATGTGTACATGAGGTACTGTGTCACCTGTGAGATCAATGGACATAATCCCAAAACAAGTATACAGTACTGGAAGGGCACTAGTTCAAGTTATGAAACAGTGGGCAGTTGCATCTTATCGGGGCATCCCATTAGTAATGCACAGGCCCTTGCCCACCAAGGTGGCATGCTTCATCATTGGGCTTTGATTCTTGCTGTGTAGGCACTGCAATACCTATTGGGCTTCAAAAATGGGAACTTCACCAGACATCTTTTAAGGTAATTTTGCCTGGTGTTGTCCATAGCAAAACATACTGCCTTAAATGATGGTAGTTTGGTCATTAATGATTGTTCTTGCAATGATAAACTACAATGATGCAGAACTTGTTAAGCAAAGTGATGAGCATGTAGTTCTAGAGGGAGTATGATATGTTTCTTGCCCAGCTAGCTCAAACAAGTCTTTTGCAATGCTTCAGGACTTACAATTTAGAACTCTATTCTACTTCCAGATTGCTGTTTGTAAGTGATGCCCGAAAGTATTACAATATCGGATCTAATTTCAAAAGTGTATGTTCTTCCTTATGTATTCAAAGTGCCCTAGTGAATTAATTACTCAAAATGACAAGTCCCACAGAGAATCTCAGAGCCACTGCTCATCATGAGGCATTCTGCAATTAGATGAGAAGCAAGGAGTAATCCTACCATTATCTGACATCCTTTTGTGATATTGTAACACTTTCAGGTATCACAGTGGTATGGGAAACCACCTGTGAACAGAGATGGAATTTGCATGCAGGTTGATGCTACGGAGGTTTGGATGGTTATAGAGACATTTTTCCCAAACAGAGGTGCAAATAAAAATATTCCTAATGAACACCTGTGTAGAACTGTCAATGGCAAATCCAGTATGTCTGACCTTGTCAAGCTCTGTAATAATTCATTCCTTTTTTAATGCCATCATCTGCCACAAAATGAACAAGGGAAGAACAATAAAGGGAACTGCAGTATGGTTGCATTACACAATTTGAGGTTGAAAATCATTAATTTACTAATGTGGCTGTTTTATTACTGCTGTGTTTAAGTAATAAACCCTTTAATTGTGCCATGCATATTATAATTATTATTGCTAATATTGACAAAAAAATTAAAAAGTAATAATAATAATAACAATATGTATTAAGGAGACAAGAATAAATCACCAGCTAATGATGCACTCAAATCACAGGCAGCTATAATTTACTTAAACATTGTATAACTCTACCAAAGCGACAGCTCATAAATTATCCTTAACCTGTACACTCAAAGTGCAGTTCAAAATAAATAGTTGGTATTTAAAGTAAATATACAAAATAAGGAAAATTATAAAGGCACGCTTTAAATCAGCTGCATGACTAAAGATAAAGGAACTATTTTTAGGCAGATGTGAACAATGTGTACAGGCTTTTTGCAGTCACTCAAAGAGAAAGGAGACAATGGGAAATGTGGGCAACCCATTTCCCCATACGGTATGCTGTGGTGGGTGGAAGCAAAATGTGAATGTCAATTAACAGGCCAACAGATGAAATTAAATGGGAACAAAACAGAGTTAATGGTCCTGAGGAACAAGCAAATTGACAGGCCCTCCATAAGCTGGCCGGAATGTCTAGGCAGTCCTCCTGTACCTAAAAAAATATTCAGAAACGTGGCTTTCTGGCTAAAAAGAAGGATATTTCTATGGTGACACAAGCAAAAAAAAAACGCAGCCACCTGTTCTAGACTATTTAGAAGTCTCAAACAAATCCTAGATCGAATTCCTATGCAGTACAGGAAGACGGTAGTCCACTCCCTGGTCACTTAGCGGCTGGATTATGGAAACACATTATTCCTAGGGGCACCGAAATATGTGCCCCACAAACTGCAAGTGGTCTAGAATGCGGCAGCAAGGATGCTGTGCGATATTCTTGCTTGGGAGTCAGTAGAAATCACCTAAAAGGGCTTCACTGGCTCCCAGTAGAGAGTAGAATCAAATTTAAGATTCTGGTCACGACACACAGAGCACTACATAATAGGGGCCCTAGGAAAATCAAGAGTCAAATACACCCCAAACAGGAATGTGAGATCAAGCTCTGAGGGACATCTAAAAACAGACTAGGGTCACAAGAGAGAGGTGGAGAGGAAGATATTTTTGAGCAACTAAAGTTGGTGAGTGAAGCACTCCTCTGTTTCGCCGTGGCTTAAAAATCAACCTTTACTTAGTCACTATTCTACTCAGTGTGCTACGGTGGAGTGCGTGTTGTCTGAGCACGCCTAACTAAACCAACCTACGTCAGGACACACAGTCCTTACCACTGTGCACTGTTGCTGTGTGCTACTGCACTTGTACTATTTTCAGACTTTTAATCATAAATCAAATAAATTACAAATTAACATTAGTTTCTATTTGCAGACATTAAAACAAAAACTCCTTCAAAACATCATAACTTCGGCAGATTGACACTTGTTCATTTTAATGAATACATTGTTACAATTTAACGCAATTGCATAAATGCATTATATTTTGCAATCAAATAACTATTGATATTGTTAATTTCTTTATACATGGAACCTGTGGCAACAAGTTTTTTTTGTGTTTTAGAAACTGAAGCCCCTGTAGAAGGGCCTCTGGCCCGAAATGCATTGGGCGGGCAAGACTGACATCCTGGAAAGTCTTTTGGAGTTGCTATGTCATGGAATTACGCAATTGTGTTAACTTGCAACAATGTATTCATTAAAATGAACAAGTGTCAATTTGCAGAAGTTATGATGTTTTGAAGGAGATTTTGTTTTAATGTCTGCAAATAGAGACACACGTTATTTTGCAATTTATTTGATTTTTGTTTAAAAGTCTGAAAATTAGTACAAGTGTAGTAGCACCCAGCAACAGTGCACAGTGGTTAGGGGTCCTAACTTTACAACTCCTAAACTGAGAAAAAGCCTGACTTTCAGTATTCACAGAAGGAATTTAGGACACTGGAGAAACAACTGCAGTTTTGCAAAGCACTTAAAACATGGCTGTTCAAGCAACACCTTTTAGTTCTGTCAAATTCCATTTAACTGTGTGTCTCTTTGCGCTGGGAAGCCCTAGGGCAGCCATGTGCTCTATAAAGCCGTATAATAATAATTATAATAACAATAAAGCTCTCCAACCATAAACATGTCTCCAAGCATATTTTTAGTCTTGTGTTTGAAAGGCCAGACCCTATTAAACACATAGAATAGTTTGGTGGAGAATGATATAGTTCTTTGGAGAGTTTCACTTTTTTATTTGGGTAGTATTCATATGGTAGAAAATGTAAACATAACTATTGATAACAAAAAAGAAATAGACACTAATTTTAAAATAGAGGTGGAACTTTGTTAGTTTCTTACTGTATGACTGTGCATTTTTACTGGTACATAGGTGTTTGTGATTCGGTGGGGAGAAAGCCTAACAATAAAGTTGCTCATGAGGAAATAAAGCATTTAAACAATCAAAATACTATAAATGAAAGATGAGAACGAGGAGAGTGTTAGCTGATAGACAGAGGAGTGGATTTCATTTTAATTTGAATATGACAGTAAGACATGCAGATTTGCAGAACAATACCATGGTTCAGACAGTAACGAAATGTTGAATTAAAAGGCAGTTTTCTTATTCTAATCTGGATCACTGAAATAATATCGAGGGACAAAATATCGACTTGCCAAAATATCGTGGACAAAATATCGACAGTCAAAATATCGAGTTTGTATCTACAAACAGGTAAGTACAAAAATATCGAGTACAAAATATCGTTAACAATAATATAGATGTAAAAAATATCGACTTTATTAAAAACAGTGTTAAATTAAATTAATATTACATTTTAATTACTAAAATATACTTAAAAATACTTAAATTAAATTATAATAATTAAATAATAAATGAAAATAATAAAAATAATGTTTTACAATCTTATTTGTTGACCCTGAACCCTAAAATATACCTCTTTACCCAAAAACCCAAAACTGACCCTGAACCCTAAAAATACCCCTTTACCCAAAAACTAAAAACTGACCCTGAACCCTAAAAATGCCCCTTTACCCAAAAACTGAAAACTGACCCTGAACCCTAAAAATGCCCCTTTAGCCAAAAACTGAAAACTGACCTTGAACCCTAAAAATGCCCCTTTACCCAAAAACTGAAAACTGACCCTGAACCCTAAAAATGCCCCTTTACCCAAAAACTAAAAACTGACCCTGAACCCTAAAAATGCCCCTTTACCCAAAAACTGAAAACTGACCCTGAACCCTAAAAATGCCCCTTTACCCAAAAACTAAAAACTGACCCTGAACCCTAAAAATGCCCCTTTACCCAAAAACTGAAAACTGACCCTGAACCCTAAAAATACTCCTTTACCCAAAATGTATCAATATTATTTAATTACCAAATAATTATTAATTAACAATAATAATAAAGTAAATATATTAGCACATTAGCTGTAATTATTTTAATAATTTATATTATTTTTTCCCAATTAATTACTTAACAATAACACAAAATTAAATATATTAAAATGTACTCTAATTAATGTAATTAACTAATTACAATTAATTAATTACTAATACAAAATATGTACAAAATTATATTAATTAATTAACTAATTATTATTAATTAACTATCAATTAATTATAAATATTTACAAACATATATTAATTAATTAATTATTATTAAATTACTTCCCACCCTATTCCCCTATAAACCCACAACCCGCTACAGAATTACATTACGCAATTATTAAAAAAACAAAATTCATTTAATAAAATATTTTATAACATTAATACACACTTTTCACACATATTATTACATAAAAATACACTATAAAATATTATATATTATTAAAAAATCGATATTTTTGCTATCTATATTTTACACAGTCGATATTACTTCACTTACCTGAAAAACGATATTTTTGTAGTCGATATTATGTCCAGTCGATATTTTGTCCAGTCTATATTTAAAACTCGATATTATGTCCAGTCGATATTTTGGAGTCGATATTTTGTCTGTGCACCTTCTAATCTTAACCCATTAAAATGCTGAAATATTTGAATTGGACAGTAAGAAACCTATACCTGTTATAGGTAGTCATGGACTACAGTAGGCAGCAACTGAGGATTCACATACATTCATGACAATACACTAATCTAGGTATTTTTTCCGGTATCCCTACACATGCTAGGCTTTTTTTAAACTAAATTCTGAGAGAAATGTAGGGATGAGCATGTATGCCCCCTCTCTTACTGACTTTCACCTCTTTGGTTACCAGGGCTGATGGAGTCGGACATGACCAGAAGCAGCTTCTGTGGTGAGCACCAGTTCTAATAGACTGAGGTGTTGGAACCTACTTGCTCTTCCACGGCCGGAACTGTTGTAAGACCCCACCTCACCTGTGGATGAAAATGCCAGTATAGCTTGCCAGCAGACCGCTGAACTTCAGAAATGAAATATTCTGCTGCCTGCCCATAACCTCTTCTGTGAAGGCGGACAGTACTCTACTCTGTCATCATTTCCCTGCTGTGCTGCTTGTGGTACATATGGTAAAAAAACAGAGATACTGTAAGTCTCTGCAGACAACCACCATATGCAACTGCTCAGGCTTGTTTAGCATTGCCTAATGCTGGAGACGTGTGAGGACAAAAATAATTACTGAACCGGCTTTGTTGAGATTAGATCAAGGAAAGGAGGTTGTGAAGCTGAGTGAAGATGGTACCTAGATATGGGTAGCACCTAGTGACTCTTGCCATTTGTCAAGCTGTTTCCTGATCTCAGTTTGCACTGAAAAGTACAATCCTTAAATTGAGCTGCTGCAGGTACAGCACCTTTTGATCTGCATACAGCAGTACTGAAACTATTTTTTGACAGGGGGGGGGGCTTGCCCCCAATGTTAGATCCCTGAACTGTTCTAAAATATACAAGCATAACATAAAGAACAAGACTCAAACATTAGAACGTCCGTTCAGCGGGTGAGTGATAAGAATGTAGTATGTGGTGGTGTTGACTTTAGAAGCACTGTCACAAATACATTTCTAAAGAATGGTGTGGTAGCACACTGTCAGTTACAGACACCTTATTTTCCATTAACATGGCCACTACATTCGCACAAACACTTTTATTGATAAAACCATAGAGTGCACAAACGATAATGTGTGCAAATTGTTATTTTTGTTGCAAATTGAGTTTTGAGTGAAAATGTGTCACTTTTTTATCACCAAGTAAAACGTCTTGATCTGTTCTGATCCTAATACAATCAATATTTCCATCACGCTTCAGAACTAGGAATACAGCGCTTCATTTTTGCTTTGCTGTTTATTTATACAGTTCCTTTCTGATGTCCTACAGCCTTTTCTCTCACACCTGCAAGATTGTCACTTAGTTCCTGTTTTAAAATCCACACTTTGCAGTAAGAAAAAGAAAAGTAATCACCAGTTTTCAAGAAAAAGCAGCAATTTGTTAGTAGACTTGACTGAAATTTGATCTCTGTCTTTGAATGCAGAGCAAACCGCCATAAAATGGCAGGTGGAAAGGGATACTGTTATCCCTAGGGTGGTACCTGAGGAGGCACCGCCCCTATTGTAGAAATTGCAGTTCCTCCGACGGTCCTTGAGCTCGTTGGATGCGAGGCCGACAGTCCCTCTGCCAGATGCCTCAGCCTGCCGTATCTGAATGCGGCGGCAGACCTGCAGGGACCGATGGCATTGGGACTGCCCCCGACGGCCCGATGGTGGTGCTCCCACCGCCATCATAATCAGACCCCTTGTTTTAAAAGTCTATTTCTTACTGCAAGTCCCTGTATCCTTTGTTTTTTATAATTATTTTCTACACTTTTTAAAAATATATTTACTAACTATAACATGTCAGTAACCTTTGCCTTTTTTCCAGTACATTTCTAAAGTTTTTTCTAATTCTTTCTCTTAAATAGAATATTTCTGTAAGCTTTGCTTTTTCAGTGAATTCCTAGGGCGCTTTAATTTAATTGTTTTACTATTCGATCCCTCTTACATTTGTGTGTGTTAGAGTGTTTTAAAGATCTTTTAAAATTAAATTTTTTAATGTTAATTACTATTTCATTATCAGACTTTGAAGAATATATCAATAGCTTATATATTTTTAATTGTATGTATGTTTTGTAATGTTAATTACTTAATTTTAAAACTTATGAGAACATCTTTGTGTACTTATTACTTTGCACATTTTCTTTGTAAAAAGATGTATTACGATTTTCAGGTTTATTTTAACAAGCTATGTTTTTAATAGTGCATTTTTTGTAATTAAAATACAAAATGTGGAATTTTATCAATTATACTTTTTTTTATAAACATATAGGTATGATTGCAAGAATAGCTTTTTTTGTTTCTTGGCAGTACCAAAATACACTCTAGCCGGCAAGGACTCTATGGTTTTTTAGTTCAATCACATGAAAACAGCACATTTAAAATTTCCTTGTACAAAGTTTAGAGTGGATCTATGACTGTGTGTGTGAATCTGTGACTGATAGTGTAATTGCCTGTGTGGCTCTGTGACTGGGTGTGTAAATGTCCCTATGGATATGTGAGAGGGTATGAAAGTGACTGCATAAGTATGTGAATGGTTGTGAAACAGTCCATATCAATCCAACTGTGGTTCTCACAGTATCGGTATGGGCACATGAGTAGGTGACACAGTGTGTGTTTAGGTGTAAATATAGGTGTGGCAGTCTCTTTACAGGTATGTGATTGGGTGTGATAGTGTCTGTCTGAGTGTAACTGAGTAACTGTGAGAGATGGGTGTAAGAAGGGCTGTAACAGTCCCTGTTTGGGTATGTGGGTGGGTGTGATACTGTCTGTATAGGTGTAAGTATGGCTGTGAGAGTATCTGTATAGGTATGTGAGTGGATGTGAGAGTGGCTCTGTAGGTGTAAGTATAGGTGTGAAAGTGTCTGTATGGGTGTGGAAGTGGGTGTGATGTGTCTATATAGTGATAACTCTGGGTGCGAGAGTGTCTTAATAGGTGTTTGAATGGTTAGAAGAGTCTGTATGAGTATGTGAGAGGTTGTGAGAGTGTATGTATGGTTGTAAGTGTGGGCTTTTCTGAAAGAAAAAAAGTCAGATGTCTTCTTTAGATTGAGTAGCATGGAGTTCCACAGCTTGGATGTGTATGTAACAAAGCTCCTGCCACCCTGGGAAGATGTTTTTGGGACTATTAGATTCAATGCAGAATATGACCGCAACAATCTAGTGGAAAAACAGTTCTGAAAGAGCTGTCTAAGATATTCAAGGCCTGAGTAATGCAATGCTTTAAAGGTAATGCAGGGGGTTTTAAAGTCAATGCTCTGTTTGATTTGTAACCAGTGAAGCTGGGACAGACTTGTGCCTGCAGACTTGTGTTTGGGAATCCCCAAAATGAAGAGGCCTGCTGTATTCTGCAGAACGTGTAGATTCTTTTGAAATCGTTTTCAATTGTTAGTGAATAAAGCATTGCAGTAATCCATTTTTGAGAGAAGAAGAGTGGAGACCACATATTTTTGTAATTCTTTTTAAATGAATGGAAGATTTTTTCCCAGTATGTTCATCATACAAAAAGAGGACTTCACATATTATATCACTTATGACATGTTCTATGACATCATTATTGACATCACTGAGGTTATCGTCCAATGAGTGTGTTTGTTTTATAGTTTACATAGTGGTGGGAAACTACCATGTTACTTCTCTACTTAAGTCTGTATAGCCTGTGTCCAGCTAAAGGGTGTAAGTCTTTACAAAGCACTTGTGCTCCTAATACATCATAAGTGTGTAGACGTATTGGACATGTTACAAATGTTTGAATTCAGGAGTTTCTCTGTAAGTAGGTGACAGTTGACAACTGTGTCCAGTATGATCCACCCAAGTTGTTTAGTTCTGCAGAGCAAATTTCCAAAGGGGTGAAGATTCTACATAGTAGATACTAATGGCCTTATTTACAAGAAATGATGCATAGCTGCACCAAGGCAGCGATGCGACAACATTCTTGCACATGTGTTAAAAATCCTTACAATGCCATGGATGCACTATATTTACAATACAGGGCTTGTATGCACTATATTTACAATACAGGGCTTCATGGTGCAAGATCCCAAGGATGTGTCAAAAATTCTGACGTATCCATGGGATGGATGCCACAAGGCACCCAGCCCAAAAGTGGTGCATTGCTTTAGTTGATCATAAAACTGTTGCAACTATAGCAATGGATCAAAAATCTTGATGAGTCAGTTTTGATTGATCAAATAGCCTACTGTATGAGGACCAATGCATTGGAGTGTCAAAAAGTGAAACACTCACCTTGCACTCTCTCACTTTTGTCCTGGATGTCATGCATACAAGTGGGCATAGTGCACTTATGTGTAGCATTATGCCTACGTATGTGTGTCATGTCAATAATGGTGTGTAATGTGTAATTTACTGTGTTACCTACCTTATGTGGGCACTTACTTGTTGAGGGGGAGTGACTTGATTACAGATTGCACTGTTTTAAGCCACTTAAGCTGGTCAAAACCCTCAGCAACAGCCAATGTGTCATTCCTACATCTGTGTTTTAGAGGCATAGGAATTGTGACGCATCTCAAGAGCAGCGCCCCAATTCTCAACGAAGCGTCACTTTTGAAAAAAGTTATAAATACCAATACATCAGTTTTACAGGGGATTTAATGAAGGAATGCCTACGTTCCATATATTAATATTAATTCTGTCATGACCCAGCCAATTCCAACGAAGCAAAAAAACGACGCATCCAAATGAAAAGTGACATATCTGCCTAGATCTGTCACATTGTAAAGCAGAGAAAGAGCTCCTTGTAAATATACCCCTAAGTATTGTAATCAGCTTTGAGTATTTAGCCAGAATCATCCCAGCATGGCAAATCCTGAATAAGATAGAAGCCTGTGTGCACCAGGAACTAGCCTATGGGGATATGTTTGACTAGCTTCAGGAGGTAGGCCATCTGTAAAGGTTTCAATACAGAATGAAGGCTGCAGGATATATAACCTTTAGTACCATCAGACCTAGGGTATTTTGAGTTAAGAGTATCTCTTTGGAGAGTACATTAGTGCTAGCTAATAAATAATTAAAATGAAATTTACCGACGAGTGGTTCTGTCTGGAGCATTGCCCAGCCCCGCTGCAGTACCACTGTGAAGCCTTAGCAGTCAGCCTCTGGTCATCATAAAAATGAAATACATTAGGATGAATGTAAGATGAAGATTTGACTCAGAGAAAATATGCAAAAGTAGGTTTATTCCAATATTAGGATCTCATCCATAAATTAGGTCTGAACAGCAGCAAGTACAGGCTTCAACTGCCTAGCCTCTAATTCTAAAGATAACACTCTCTATAACTACATTCTTAGGCACCTAGCAACAACAGGATACCACACATCTCATTTCCCTAAAACAAGCAAAGGAAAACGTAATGACACATATAGAATTAAAATGTGACAATATTAAAATCTATTTAACATAGTCATTTAAATATTGAGGAGAATGAGAAACTCTTGAAGATTTCCAAATCGTAGGTGAATGATTCTGATGAGGAGGTTTCAAAATAAATGATGAACCATTCTGTTGAGGTGAATCATTCTGTTGTGGAACTGAAGAAGAGTTATTGAAATGATGAACAAAGTCTTTCCCAACCACCAACACCCTGTTCAAGTTCTAAATGCGATGGTCGGCGGTTTTAACAGCATTGTTGAAATTTTTTATAACCTGAATGGGTTTTAAAAATGCAGAAGATTACTTTTTATTACAAGCATTCTTTATAATAACCCAATCACCAACTTGGACCACAGTTGTTCTTACACATTTTTTAACATCATGAAGTTTTATCCTGGACTCAATTTCCTTGGAATCTGCCAAAGACCAGTTACTCTTTTCATTTTCGGTAAATACATAGGTTGTATGTCATTAACCCAAGGAGGTGTTACCAGGGTATTGGGACATCTACTTCTAAAGAGTTCAAAAGGTGTTCATTTAGTTATAGTATGGGGTGCCAATCTGTAAACCTTCAATTTAAAAAAAAATTCAGCCTGCCAATCTAGACCTGTAGACTTTGCCATACCAATGGTTTCTTTACGCACACCGTTGAACCTCTCATCCATGCCATTGGTTTCTGGGTGGTACAATGCAGATTTTTTGTGTTTAATTCCATGTCTGGATATAATTGCTTCCATTTTCTTAGATACAAGTTGGACACCATTGCCCATAAGGACAGTACTGGGTATCCCTTCTATGGCAAAAAGTTTTTCTAAAAATAGTATAACATGATTGATTTCAATTCCTCGAGTAATGGCTATTTCTGGCCACCATGAAAAAAAATCAACTAATACAAACACATACCACTCTCTACCAGAAGAGTAAATGGGACCAAGAATGTCTAATCCTACCTCTTTCCAAGGTGAATCTGGGCAATCCCTTATGACCAAGGGCTGGACCTTGGGCTTTGCAACCTTTTCACCTAAAGCACACTCAACACAATCTCTGATCTTACGTTCATTTTGTAGTCCATCCCCGGCCACCAATAAGATCATCGCAACCTTTTTTTTGTTTTATAGACTCCTAAATGTCCCATGTGCATTAGAGATATAAGCTCTTCAATAATAGAAGTGGGAGGAACAAGTCTCATTCCCCTAACAAGAAAACCATCCTGTTCGGAAAGTTGATCCCTAACTTGCCAAAACATATCTTTATTTCACTATGTTTAGGTTTAAATGCCCAACCATTGTTGATGTTTTCTAAAACCCTCTTTAAATCCACATCTTCAAGTAAACTCCTTTTCAATAATACACTCCTCAACAGCACAAACCATCTCTTCATCTTCATCAAGTTCATCTTCATGAACCCCATCATCTTTGGGGACAAGGCGAGACAAAGCATCAGCCACCTTATTTTCTACAATGGGTAGGTATTTAACATCAAAGTCAGAATCTTGCAGTGCCACAACCCATTTTGTGATCCTACCTGACCCCGCATCAATACCTTTACTTCTCAAAATTTCGAGCAACGACTTATGATCAGTCCTAATCTCAAATCGGCCTCCCCATAACACATTTTTGAGTTTTTTTACAGACCAATAATCCGAAAGTGCTTCTCTCTCGACCACAGAGAAGCATAACTCTGCCTCTCTCAAACTTCTAGACAAAAATAAAATAACTTCTTCCTGACCACCTTCTTTTAGTTACAAATGGAGTAATGAAAGCTGTTAAATCTTTTGATTCCTCATCCATTTAATCTGATTATATGTAGAGCTTAGGTCAATAGTACTAAAGATCTTAGCCCCTTTTAACAGAATTAACATGTCTGAAATCTTAGGAAGAGGGTAACGGTCCACCACAACATTCTTACTTAGTTCCCTTAGGTCCACACACAGATGAAGCGAGCCGTCTGCCTTCTTAGCGGCCACTACCGGAGCAAGCCAGTTTGTTGCTTCCACCTCCTCAATGATACCGTCTCTATTAAGATGTTCTAATTTATTTTTTACTTGTTCTCTGACAACAACTGGTATGTTGCAAACTTTACAACATATGGATTTTGCATTATCTGCAAAACGTATATGGTGAATATATACTTTGAGACAACCCAATTTCTCATAAAAAAACATTTGGAAAATTTCTTTTTAGCATGTCAGAAAACTCACTGTTTGAAACATGACCGATGGTAGAGACAGACACAGGATTAAAGTCTTCCTTCAATATTATGGGTGGTGAGGAGTTTGGATCCCTTTGGTTAAACTAACTTAAAATACTATCACCTTTGTCTGATGTATATATCTTAGCGCTAGTTATCCTATTTTTATACTCAATTAAACCTTGGATATAGGCAAAAAGTTTGATATGCTCACCACCATGTGCAAATGGCCTAATGTCTGGTTTTAATACTTTAATTTTACCTTTTAAATTTTCCAGGTAAAAATCCTTAGAGATGATGATGATTTTGGTCCCAGAGTCAAAAAGAACTTTCGTAGCTTTACGTTCAACAAAAATTTCATCAATGGGACAACTCTTACTTTGCTTATGATCAATTGCTTGAACCAGGTTTTGACCACAATCAACCTCTTCCGAGTTTCCAAAAGTTTCCTCAGGATCATAAAAGATCTCACTAACTTTAATTTTGTAGGATTTCCCTTTGCAAACAGCAGAGAAATGCCCTTTTCTCTTGTACTTACTACAAGTAGCTCCCCAACCTGGGCCTTGCCTATCATTTGCAAAGTGACCCATCTTGCCACAACAATAACATTTCACATTTAAAACATTGAAGTATCATTATTCGCCACCTTCTTTTTGACTTCTTTATGACTTACATTTTCCTTAAGAGAAGCCTTGACCACAAGTAATTTTTTTTGTCATTGCACTCACCATTTTCTTAAGTACGTCCACATATTTCAAGGAATGCTCTAATCTATTCGCAATTGTAATGACATCCTCTAAAAATTGGTTCATCCTACTGCCATAATTCCTCTCTCACACGTTCAATACTGCAACCTACATTAATGGATCTCTTATCCTCTCATCTAGCGAGGCACCAAATTTACAAGAAGAAGCCAACTTACTGAGAGAAGTCACATAATTCTCAATAGTTTCTTCTTCCAATTGTGTTCTATAACCAAAATGGTACCTTTCTAAGATGGTATTAACTTTAGGCAAATAATCTTTGTCTAATTTAGCTATAGAGATTTCATATTCATTCAAATCAAGATCTCCAAGGTCAGGAAGATAGTAACAAAACTTCCTGACCCTCTGCTCCTAAGCAGTGTAATAATAAAGCAGTTTTCCTCTCTGCACTCAACGAAGATCCGCATACCCTAGGGTACTTTTCACACACTTTCCTCCACTTCTGCCATTTTATGGGCGGATCCCCAGGCGAGGATAGAAAGAATGGTGGAGCAGTTATGTTTAGCATGTTGTGTTAAATACCAATAGCAAACCTAAAATTGATTTACGGAAGAAAAAAGTTGCAGATAAGGAAAATTACAATAAGATGCAGTAATCAAATATATAAAGTGAGTGTCACTGTAGTATAGGAAATGCTCTTCACAAATTAAAGTGTGACGTTGTGAAACACCAACACTTCAACAATAGTGTGGGAGGCACTGTTGCAATGGACAGTTTCTATGAAACAATGGTGTGCATCATTGATGAAATACAGCAAAAACAGAACCTTAAAGTTGTGCAAAAATGAAAAATGAAAAAAATAAACTAAGCACAGAGGTTTAAATAATTAACAAATTAGAACATTTCAAAGATGCACTGCTTTGCTGAGTAAAAAACAATTATGTTGGTGTAGAAGAAAAGTCATAAATAGTGTGCGTATCACTGCTGTAGAAGAAAAGTTATCAATAGTGTGCGAGCCACTGTCATAACACGCTGTTTTAAAAATAATCAGAAAGTGTGTGTATCCCTGATGTAATACACAATAAATGAAGAATAACGGCAATAAAGTACATGCGGTACAATTGGAAAGGGGCGACCACTCGGTCCCCCCGAACGTATGGTTGGGTGCCCCGATCCTCCCGGAAAACCATTTTGGGCGGGGGGCGTGTCTCGGCTGGTATGCCCGAAGCGGCGTAGCCGGGGCTCGCCTTTTCCCACCCAGGAGGGGTTGTCCTAGACACCTACACCGATGACCACGCCCAGTAGGCGAACCGGAGGAGGGTACACGCCCTCCCGCAGAAGAATAAATTGAGCGGGAATCCGAAGAAGCGTCCTCTTGTTCCTGCGCTCTGAAGGCCGCACCCACTCGTTGCTCGTGAGCCCTCGACGGAACAAGCAGCAATTTTGAGAACTTGTAATTCTTGTGTTTCTCTTTCAGTTACTCGAAGGCGAAGAGTCCAGGACCTCGTTGATCGTCTAGGAGCGGATAATCGAAACCATGGCTGGCAAGAAAGCAGGAAAGGGTTCCGAGACGGATAAAGTGCTACACATGTTGGTGAACCGGATGGCTGGCATGGAGCGGAAACTCGGCCAAGTCCCATCGATCGGTCGAGGTTTGGCGGAGGTCAAACAACAACTGGCTGCACTGAGCAATCCTGGTAACCCTAAGAAGGTAATAGGCCCGGCCTTACCGGGAATCGTCCCCGAGGGTAGAGGGAAGCGGGTCAAGAGGAGGGCGGTTTCAGGGGAGGTTCCGGTCCCAGAGGTTCCGGTCCCAGAGGTACCCCCGGCCACCCCTGTCACACCGCCAGACAACCCGGTACCAATCCCAGACGCGGGTCAACCGATCCCGGTAGTAATTACCCCCGCTAACGATGAAGATATGCCTCCTGAATTGGCCACCCAGTTGGCCGCGTGGCTCAATAAAAAGGCAGGGGGTGCCAAGGCGCCCGGAGACACGGCCGAAGAGGCCAAGCTACTAATCCAGCAATTGCGGCAGTCGCGAGATGCCGCAAAGGCGAATCTTCCTCTTGTTCCCCCACAGGTGACACCGGTAGGACCTGCAGTTGGTCTCGAGAAAACGGCGGGAACAACGACCGAACCGGGTAAGCTCGCTTTGCCAGTGGCGGGCGAGGGCTCATTACCCTCAAGGCGGGAGAGGGTGGCACAGCACATCCTATGGCCACAAAAGAGTTAATATGGGGAGAAAAGTATGTCAATATCTTTTCATTATTAACTGACCATCGCGAGATCGAGTATGCTAAAACCCAGAAAGAGTTGTGGCACCCGAGCGTGTGGCGCGCCAAGATGGCGGAATTCAGGGTGGATGAAACGATAACGAATTGGGCGAAGGCCTTTGCAATCTTTACTGCAGTTATGGGGGAACGTAAACCCGAGGTGTTAACTGATCTGTCTTGCTATCAAACTCGTATTATGGATTTTTATGCAATGTATGAGGGAGAGGAATGGAAAGGTTATGACACGAAATTCCGAAAAGCAAAAGAATATGATGCCTCCCTGACATGGGACTGCCTCGACTCGGTCTCATGGCATAAGCAGCTCCTGCCGGGGGCGGCAGGTACATCCTCGCCGGCCGGGAGTGGGTCTGGGGCCTTCCGCCAAAAGCCTGTGGTGCCCTTTCGAGCAGGCGCCGGTATCGATCACCAGCCGAAAACCGGCGGGAATGGCGGCAAGCGGGGGGTCTGTTGGGGCTTCAATCGAGGCAACTGTAACAGACCGCAAGGAACATGTAGGTTCAAGCATGTGTGTGCGGGCTGTGGGAATTCCTCACACCCAGAGAGTTCATGCAGATCAAAAAATAACGGGGCGGGAGGAAAGGGAGGGTCCAAGCAGGAGTAAGGTAGAACGTTGTGACCAATTGCCTACACCCGTTGATCTCATGGCTATGACCCCTTGGTTAAACAAATACCCTGATCATGTCTCCGCTGGGGTGTTGAGGAAGGGATTCTTGCACGGCTTCCACATCCCGGCGGGGGATTTTCGAGGGAACTCCTTTTGTAAAAACCAGTTATCGGCGCAACATAATCCAAGTGTGGTAGAGAGAAAAATTGCAAGGGAAGTCAGCTTAGGGCGAGTGGCAGGGCCTTTTCATCACCCACCGGTGGCGGATTTCATCTGTTCCCCGTTAGGGGTTGTCCCGAAGAAAGACCCAGGGGAGTTTAGACTTATTCATAATCTGTCGGCTCCAAGGGGTTCCTCGGTGAATGAGGCCATTGACCCAGAAGTCTGTTCGGTGCGGTACGCATCGTTCGATGGAGCCGTGGCCATGCTGAATCGCCTGGGCCCCAGGGCGCTGATGGCAAAATCAGATATCGAGTCGGTGTTCCGATTGCTCCCGGTACACCCGCAGGATCAGCGTTTGCTGGGTTTTGCATTCCAAGGGAGTTATTACATGGTTAAATGCATGCCTATGGGTTGCTCCATTTCTTGTGCCTATTCGAAATGTTCAGTTGTTTTTTAGAGTGGGCATTCACCGAGGCCACAGGGCATAGGCATGTTATGCATTATCTCGACGACTTCCTGTTTTTGGGAGCAGCCGGCGACACGAAATGTGCGCAGGCGCTGCTCGACTTCTGCATCCTCATGAGGGAGGTTGGAGTCCCATTGGCACCAGGTAAGACGGTTGGGCCATCTACTTCACTGGAGTTTCTGGGAATTGAGCTCGATTCTGTGGAGGGATGTTTCCGTTTGCTGTTGGGAAAGGTGGCCAAATTTAGGGGTTCCTTGAAGCTATGCCTTGGTAAGGAGAAAGTAACCCTGCACCAGTTGCAGCAAACAGTGGGTCAGCTTAACCTTGCCTTGAGAGTGATACCGATGGCCCGCCCCTTCTCACGCTCTATTGCACAAGCTATGGTTGGTCTCAAAGAAGGACATCACCGTGTGAGACTGTCTGCAGAGGTTCGCCAGGATATGCGCATTTGGTTGGCATTTCTGGCGAAC
The DNA here is from genome assembly GCF_964263255.1 of Lissotriton vulgaris. Lineage (NCBI taxonomy): Eukaryota > Metazoa > Chordata > Amphibia > Caudata > Salamandridae > Lissotriton > Lissotriton vulgaris. The sequence goes on from NC_141695.1 coordinate 563,385,913, forward strand.
TTCAACGGTCGAGTAGTGTGGAACAAGCCGCCAGCATCTTCAGATGAACTAGGTCTGTGGACTGACTCGGCGGGGAGCGTGGGATTTGGTGCCATTTTTGGTAATCGATGGTCGGCGCAAACATGGCCGGCGTGGTAGCACTCCAGCGGTCTCACAAGTAACATTGGGTTCCTGGAGCTATTCCCCATTTTGGTTGCTCTGATGGCATGGCCAGACGATTTCAGAGACCGCTCAGTGGTGTTTTGGTCTGATAATATGACTGTTGTCGAATGCATTAACCAACAAGCAGCACGCTGCAAATGGATCTTGAGATTGTTGAAAGAGGTTGTGCTGCTTTGCATGAGACTGAATGTACAGTTCAGGGCGAAACATGTGCCGGGTGTACTGAATCATGCGGCTGATGCACTCTCTCGTTCACATATGCAGGCGTTCAGGGGTTATCTACCTACAGCGGACCAAGTGGCGGCACCATTCCCCGAAGCACTTAGGCTAATCGGTGCCCCGGATTACAAGACCTCATGGCAGCAAGCTTAGCCCCCAGGACAAGGAAGGCATATGAAGGAGCGTTTCGTTCCTATTGCACATTTTTGGGTCCGGCAGGGGATCAGAGCTGGGGTCAGGAGGAATCCTTCCTGGGGTTCCTGGTAGCACTGCACAGGGAGGGCCGATCAGCGGCAACAGCCAATAGGCATAGGGCGGCCATTTCATTCATGGCGCAGGTGCATGGCATAAAAGACCCAACGGGTTCCTTTTTGGTGAAAAAAGCCCTTCGCGGCTGGCAGCGCCTCGAGGGCCGCAAGCAAGATGAAAGGCGCCCGATTGGCTTATGTAGATTGTCCCTACTCATAGCGAAACTAGACGGGACATGCTCCTCCCAATACGAAGCAGTTCTGTTCCGTGCAGCTTTCGCATTAGCTTTCCACAGGGCTATGCGGGTGAGCGAACTGGTCGCAAGGAATCAGAAAGACGTTGAGGGAGGCTTGTGCAGGGATCACGTCCAAATTAGGGGTGATTCGATGGTGGTCACGATAGCCAGATCCAAGACCGACCAAGGGGCTATGGAAAATAGTGTTGTTGTGCAGCGCGCACGAGGGTTCCCCACGTGCCCGATAATGTGTATAGAGGAATACTTGGCACTGAGGGCGGCTACATGGGGGGGAGTTTGCTGAGGCACAAGGATGGCACCCCACTGACGAGGTTTCAGTTCCAGAGGGTGTTAGCACTGACAATCGCTGCGGCGGGCATGGACCCGTGCGATTTTGGGACCCACTCCTTTAGGATAGGGGCTGCTACTGAGGCTACAGCCAGGGGTCAGAGTGCGGACTAAGTGAAACAGTTGGGACGATGGTCCTCGAATTGCTTCAAAAGGTATGTGCCATTGCACATGTTGTAAAGAACAAGTGACATGCACTCACGCTTCTTGTCTTTTGTTTTAATTACAGTTTCGCGAGCCTGTCACGCGGGGCGGAATTTGAAGTCGACCCAGTACCAGGAGACCAGCAGTCATGGATCACCGTCTAGAGAAAGAGTGGTATGGGTCGTGGGCCACTCATACGTGAGGCGTGCCGGGGAAGTATTCAAAGCAGGTGACGCGACTCGCGCAGCTGGGAAATACAGGTACAGAGTGGCCTTCCATGGGAAGGGCGGGCTCTGATTTGACCAATTTGAGTCATTTGTAGAGGGTCTCTTAGGGCGGCAAAGGTCACCGCCATCTGTAGTCATAGTACACCTGGGGGGCAATGACTTGGTGGCACTGGGTAGACGAGTGTTGTTTGAACAAGTTTTGTCTGCTGTTAGCTGGTTGGCGAAAAGAATCCCGGGGTGCACGATTGCCTGGTCCCACATGATTCCCAGGAAGGTATGGCGGGGGGGCCTTTCGGTGTCAGCACTGAGCCATTCAGTGAAGAGGGTAAACAATAAAATTGGTAGATTGTTTCGCTCTGAGCAGTTGCATAGCATTCCTCATGGGTGTATTCGGGGTGATCACATGTATCTGAATGATGGGTTCACCTGTCCCGGGAGGGGAATGATTTACTCATAGGAGACTTTATAGCATGGCCTAGGGGTTTGAGGAAGCATGACCTTTAGGAGGAGTTGGGGGGGCCGGATAGTCGGTCAACTATCCGGCCTGTGGCGGTAAGGTCATGATCGGTGAGCAGTAATTTCAAGGTCCCTAGAGGGGGGCGCCACCCAGAATGGATGGGAGCCCCCCGGGGGAGGCGGCCATTGGCCCCTCCCACGGGGAGGCGGCACCCACTAAGAATGGGTCGCCTAAGGGGAGACGGCCATAGGCCCCTCCCAGGGGAGGAGGCTGCTATATGCAATTAAGTAAAAGCGCTTAATTGAGTTTAGATTATGCGGCATTTTAAAGATGATGCATATTGTTTCATTTCTCCAAAATATGTGTTGCGCATTGCCAGGGATTTCCAAAATGTCGGCCACGCATACGTCAAATGACAAGATGAGGTCACGCGTCAAGCATCAAAGTACACGTAGAAGGACGGAGGAAGCTCGGGTGCCATGGATCTCGTCATGAAGCCGACCAGAGGATTCTGAGCGCGCAGAGCGAATCCAGCTTGCGTACAGAAGGTAATTTTTTAAAAGTAAGCAGGGATGTATTGTCCATCAAATGGCTCCAAAGAAATGTGTTACCTCTGCCAATGTTGAACTATGTAAAGCTAGTTCAAAGGTCCATATTCAGCAAAGTTGAGACAGTCATAAAATCATCCAAACTAAGTCGGAATGCCTTGCAATGTAGATTCTCGCCCAACAAGTAGCCCCAAGAAATGTGATATCCTTGCCTATGGAGAACTCGACAGAAAGGCAGCATAGATCTCCATTTCCGGCAAAGTTACATTAATCAAACGTTGACTGTCAAAAGGGCAGATGTCAGTGTCAAGACAATGGCAAAGTCAACAGATCCACCGCTTGCACAAATACATTCTTTAAATATTTTTGAAGGCGTCCACATCCAGAAGATAAGATCACAAAATGATCCCTTTCAGAAATTGATTTCAAAATTTCACAGTACCTTTTCCAAGCAAATCCTTCTCTGAATAAAGTTGAGAAAAAATTGTTTCTTTCTTCAGGAACACAAATAGGATAATGTTGAGATCCTGCTATCCCATCTCCTGTCGCCAAATGTAAGATGAAGAGTTGACTCAGAGAAAAGATGCATAACATCTAATTCTAAAGATAACATTCTCTACAACTACATTCTTAGGCACAACAGGATGCCACAATAAATTACCTGAGACTAGTGATAGACTCTGGCAGAAAGGCAGAACGAGCGAGCTACGGTAGAGGCCAGCGTCATGAGAGGCAGAAGCACCAAACTCTCTCCCTGCGGCGGCAGGCAGCTGTGGTCCTGTCTCATCCGAACACATGCCAGCATCATCTTGAGAGGCTGCATGGGCACCAAACTCTCTTCATCAACCGCGGTCCAGAACAAGTCAAGCAGCATCTCTGATGAGAGGCTGTAGGCGCCAAAGTACTGGCAGCACTATAGCGGTGCAAGCAGAGGCGGCCTCGAGTCCAGCCAAGCTTTAAAGAACATAACGCCATAACTCCCACCCACTCCTGCCATGTGTTGCCCACATATTTGTACTGATTTCAGCATTCAATTGCACAAATCCTGAAACACTGTTACTGTCTCTGTGATGCCATCATGTCACTTGAATGCTGTTGTGGTGAATGGAGCCAAAGAGTGCAGCTGAGTCAGCGGCCTGGTCAGAGGCTGTCAATCACCTGAGACTGTGGCAGACAGAACAGCTTGGACCACACATGGATTTCTTTGCTCAGTGCTATTAGCAGTGCTGCAACTTGACAGCTTCATTAGGTGCTATAAATGCATGACTTTGCATTTCAGAGCAATGATGCTGCAACAGTGAAATGCGTTAGTCTAACATCTAATGCTTGGTACTTGGCAGGGCTGAAATAGGGCCCTGAAGCCAAGAAACAGCAGAAGACTTCTTTTGAAGCAGCAACACGCTGTCCAAGCTGTAAAATCTGAAGTCAGTCCACAGCATGAATTATCTGATCACAATGAGTAGATTATAAATTGTGAGTCATAAAATAGCATGTTTCATTATTGAATAAAACCCAATTTATGATTCAAATCCTCAAACAGATATGGACTGTAACCTGGACCCTGATCCTTGTGTGGGGAATTTATAAAATATGCTTTGTACTGACGCCAGTACAGTTGACTCTGTGCAGCACAATGCGCCTCATGGTAGCTCCGATGAAAACGATGAAAAAACTACATAAAATAAAATTTTGAAAAACCTAAGGTTAACAATGAGATCTGTCCTTGAAGCCACGGCCAAAGCTGTCACTCGCAGTGAAGATAGCTAGTAGCTGACGGGGGCTGGCAGCCAGTTCCCTAATGTGTATGTTGTTCTGAGCGGAAGCAAAAAATGAATGCAAAACAATGAATTTTGGAATTTTGAAAGAGGGTTGACTGAAAGGCCCTATATGTAGATTATGTTATCGTGACTAACGGGGACCTAAAAATAAATCGCTTTATTGCTGATTGTTCAATCCTACTTTTGTTACTGTTCAAAGCAGTGGTCCCCAAAATGTATCTTGCCCAGGGCTCAACAAAGACTTAAAATGTCACGTCTCTCTGGACTTGGCCCAAGACAATAAGTGCTACCTGCTTATCAAATGATCTTGCAGTGTAGTCATTCCAGGTGTAAAACTGGCAAAAATGTTTTTGCACACATTGCTAGCTAATATTTATGCAGCATATATTTTTATCAGGTTACAGTCAACCCTTTCAAAGGCACTCGTTTTATCATTTGATCTGCCAAGCAATGACATTATGCACTTCAAACTACCATGCGGTCAGGCATGGTCTATACAGTTAGGAGCGGTGGGGCAGGGTGGGGGTGAGGGGGATTTGGCATAAGAAGAGAAGCAAAGTTTTAATTACAAAAAGAAAGCCACAGGTTTATTTTTTTTAATTTCAGTTTTCTCTTCATCGTATGCCTTATCCCCCCCAACTCACCCCCGCTGCTCTTCCCATCACGGGCTGTGCCTGCATGCCATGTACCTGACACATGAGAATGATTTGCATAAATTTGTTGCGTTTACGATCTTTTAACTGGGATTACATTATTTGAATAACATTTCTATACTTTACAAGCACTTCTTCCACATTATGCTCTTCTCTATTTCAGTGCCGCACTACAAACTGCGTCAGCTCCCACACATTTCCTGTATCTCTCATCACACATGCTATTAATGTCATACACTGCACATAAACAACCATTCTGCTACATTGGCGTTGACTCTACACACTGCCAGGGCGAGGTCGACGGAGCGGAGGTTCCTATTGGATAAATAGAAGGAGACTCATTCATTGATGTATTTGGGTCCGATGTTGTGGATGGATTTGTAGGAGTGGGTGAGTGGCTTGAGGCTTACTCTCTTCTTGATTGGGAGCCAGTGGAGGTCTTGTAGGTGCTGGGTCATGAAGGACTGGGTTCTTTAAGACCCAGCGGTGCCAGGGCATAACACCTGAAACCTTCGTGGGTAACCTGCTCCGGCGTACGAATCACAGAGACACGGGACACTTCCTTCGACGTCAAAGATTCAAGGTTTATTTGCTGCAGGGAACACAGAGATCACGACAAGTACACAGCGTGCAACTTGGGGAGACTGCTTCAAATTGGTTCTGTGGATCGCTCCTTTTATACAGTTTTTACCCATAGAACAACATTGAACACAAAAGTTTACAACCCAGTTCCCACCATTATCCCCCAGAGGGGTCGCTTTGGTCACTTTGAAACACATGAGGTCCGGAACATAAGTGCGGAAACATTTGGCGGTTCCCAACTGTAAAAACCATCTTCCCACCATTAGTGAATTCCAATCAGCAGTAAAACAGATCGAAATAGGAACAAGGACAGGTGTAGAGGAAGACGGAGACAGTGGGGAGATCGGAAAGGATGTAAAAGGGGAGGTATCGGGAAACACGAGATACAGGCATCAAAGGGACGTGCCTAATGAGATGCACGGCTGAGACAATAAGTCTGTGCGGCAAGATGAGCCTCGAGCGGCGCCATCTGCCTTACAGTAGCAACCCCCTCGTCATAAAGACACTCACAAAGAACATGTGTCTTCTGCAGATATCTTGGGAGTCCCAGGGTCGCGAAGCGGACAACGTCCGTTCGCTGGCTACTTGAGGGCAAGAGACAAAATGGATGCCGTATCTAAGATGGAACCCGTGGGTACAGATGAAAAACCCACATAACAAACGAACGGTTTAAGTTAGCACAGCGAAACTGCCCACACTTACTAAACTCGTCCTTTGCGGTTCATAGATACCAGACTCGACTATATTCGTACGAGTCGAAAACACCACTTACAATTGTCACGGAACCTCAGACGCTCCTTTTGCCCTCATGTAGGCAAGCACTAGTCGGAATCATATTCGATATTCATCAGACCATCGAGGTGTTGCTGTAGCATAGCTCTGTCCAACCGAGTCCCCTTGGTAACAGATGGTTGTCTCATACACGTTGTAGCACAGAGGCCACATAAGGCAGGACCACACTGTACACAAAGGCAACACGTGAACAGGAACACTACAACGACTCCGATGATCATCAGAATTTTCCAACCCCAAGTCGACATCAGGCCCCAAAACCATCCAAGTAGCGTCCAATCCCCTACATCCACGTGTATGGATTCGGAGATCTTATGCAACCTCGAGATGGCTTGATAGACAGTAGGAGCATTATCTGGAATGAAAATGCAGCAGCTCGAATGGATCACCTTACATACCCCACCTCGATCTGCTAAGATGACATCTAAAACCATACGGTTTTGTAACGTCATAAGTCTCTCCGCCTGAAGTTCTGTGGTGATATTACCAAGGGCACTGGCAGTAATATTAGCTGTCGATTCTACCACTCGAGTCAACTGTCTCAGGTTCCTACTATTGACCATAGGTCCCCAAAACGGGAGGAAACCCTTGAAAAAGTCTCCTGCCTCTTGACCGGCAGTATCCTCTTTGCTAATTACGCCTCGTACAACTCTAGTCTTATGATAATCGGCATCTACAGTAAACGTCGGAGGCAACAGATTTGCAATGAAACATGAGCCCATGAAGTCTGCGGGCAACCATGTGTATGCACGATCATAGCAGATAAAGTATGTACCCTTGGCAGCCAGAAACACAGGGGACGAGGACATCGGCAGAATGTAATTTTCAGTGCAAGCACTTGCTCCAAGTCGGGCTTGCGATCTTCGGCCACGACCCATAAGACAAAAATTACCAGTGTGGGGTACGACCCATATCGGAGGCGAGCTTTTAAGCTGCTTTTCGCTAGTGAACACACTATATTCACCTCTACTTAGGACCCTATAGGCCTGTACCTCTTCTTCGGGAATAAGCGAGGGATCATAGATCTCACTATCTAAATCCTCTATTGCTATCGACAAAGGTTTTTGATACGAGGTAGGACCAGAGTAGGGGGAACGTGGTTCTCGAATGGGGTGGAAACCCAGTGCGCTTCGAAACATTGTTTGAAATGCTCGAGCTGACCCTTGGGAACTATACGGTAACACCAGATATGGAATTCCCTTATCCGTAGAGTGTGGCATCAACCCACACACCCAACAATTAGTAGTGTTAACCACTAACTGATGCTGATGGAGGAGCTGAATAAAGGAATTGTTGCGGAATTCTACACGTCTAGCCTGCTCGTGTTCCGATAACATGTGGAAGGAATGGGGAGAAGCAGTAGAGGTAAGATTAGGGTAAGGAGTAGGAGTAGGTGTAGCAGGTAAGAAGTAAGACATCGTGTAATACACCCCACCCGCCAATAATGCAGAAGCAGTCAAGAACAATACAAACAGTTGGAATATGAAACATTTGGTATGACTGAGTTGCTGCAGCTTGAATCTGTGGACTTGAGCTTCCTCCAAATCATTCAGCTTCGAGAATGCCATTCCCTACGACCGTCCGCAACGTTTCTTGACGCACTTCGTTCTGTGCAGTAATAGTCAATCCCTAGGAGTTCCCAGGAACCGACGGCCTTTAACCTAGCGTCAAGACCTACTGTCCAGAAGGAAGTACGCGCGCGGCCCTACGGCCTTCAATGCACAATATGTATGTATGCAAAAACAAAGTCTCTCAGCTGTGGAAGCAAAAAGGTACAAGGAGTGAAGCTCAAAATATATGTACAAAAATAATTACAGTAATACGAAAGTTCAAAACTGATCACGGAAAACAGGGTAATGCAATCGTCGATACAGCAAAGCAAGATCTTTTTATTTGTCCTTAGTGCGAGATCGCAAAAAGTATCGGGTTTTCCCAGGACGTGTCTGCTCGTCAAACAAAGGATCCGTTGAAGAGACAGCGTCCTGCTGATCAGTTGAGTGTTCTGGTCTTGAGTCTTTTGATGCTAATTGTTCAACAGTGTTTTTCTGCTGCGCTGAGGGTTCTTCAACAAGCTGTGCGTCGCTAAAAGGCACAAACGCCGGCAATGTTTCTGTTTCAGATGACGCAATGCCTCTCCTTACCCACGGGTCTGCCGGCAAAGGGATGGGGACTCGTTTGGTGTGCGTAGCATGCACACAATTCTTACGTCCCTCAAGACGAACGGCAGTCCTCGTGGCCAGGAGCACTTGGTAGGGTCCGGTGAACCTCGGGTCCAGGTTATTTTTGCGTGAAAAGTTCCTTGTCACCACCCAGTCTCCGGGCTGGAGCTGGTGGCCTGGACCCTCTGTCTGCGTCGGCAATGCGTCGTAAACCTGTTGGTGAATTAACCTCAGTTTAGCAGTCAAGTCATGTAGATAATCGATCAACATTGGGTACTCAAGATCAGAAAACATTCCTGGCCTAGGAACCCCCCACACATTCGCAGGACGGCCGAACACTATTTCATAGGGACTAAGCCCTACTCGGGAGTGTACAGTCGCCCTAGTTGACAGTAATGCCAAAGGTAAAGCGTCAGGCCACGAAAGACCAGTCGTAGCCTGAATCTTCGCTAGCTTTAGTTTAAGGGTGCCGTTGTACCCTTCAACCAATCCAGCTGACTGGGGATGATTGGCGCTATGGAATTTTTGGTTAATTCCAAGGCCCTTACACACACTCTTCATCACACTTCCAACAAACTCACTTCCGTTATCTGACCACACGACTCTAGGCATTCCATACCGAGGAAAGTATTCCTTCAGTAGGATTTTCGCAGTAGACAAAGCAGTATTGTCTTTGAGGTGATAGGCCTCGATCCATCGAGAGAATGCGCAAACCACAACTAAAACGTATTTTAGGTTATTGCATCGCTCCATATGGATGAAGTCCAATTGAATCACCTCAAAGGGATACGAAGGGGGAGCAAAACTGCCAGGAGGAGTTGGGGTTCCTTTGCCAGGATTGTACATTATACACACCATACAATTCTTCACCAGACGTTCAGCACATTTCGTAATGCCGTCATTCTTCCACACAGGAGCCAGCAACTTACAAATACCTTTCGCGCTAATATGTGCTAACCCATGCGCCATTGTCACAATGGCCAGCACATACGCATCAGGCAACAACCATCTTTTCTGATCCGACAAATCAATCCAACAACCATTCGCATCCAACTTTCCCGTGCTTTCTTTCCACTTCGCCTTTTCAGTCTCGGTGGCCTCATTCTGAATTGCTTTCACACTCTCGATAGTGTCTTCACACATACTCGATTCTGTAGGCCACCTAACCGAACTCGTCACATACATTCGAGTGCTAAGGTTCCGGGCAGTCTCCTTAGCAGTCTCATCCGCAAACGCGTTACCTCGACCAACATCATCCGTCACCTTACGATGCGCACTACATTTAACAATCGCAACTTGCGTAGGCAAAGTCAATGCATCCAAAAGATCATTTACAAGCTGGCCATGCTGAATCTTCGTACCGTGCGACGTCAAGAAACCTCTCTCTCTCCACAATCGTCCAAAGCTGTGAGCAACACCAAACGCGTATTGACTGTCGGTAAAAACATTCACACGTTTCCCTTTCGCTAACACACATGCTCTAGTAAGAGCAATCAATTCTGCAGCTTGGGCAGAATTCTGATTCAACCTTGCAGTCTCAACAACAGTATTCAATGTTACAACAGCATAAGCAGTAGTCACATCGCCATTCGGCAACTTAAAACATGACCCATCCACATACAAAGTACCATCCGGATCTTCCAATGGGGTGTTTTTAAGGTCCACTCGACCTTTTGTTTCCTCTTCCGTCCTCAAGTAGCAGTCATGTTCTGCTACTTCATCTGACTCTGTGCTAATTGGTAACAAAGTTGCCGGGTTCAGAACGTTACAACGTTTTATCTGAATGTGGCTTGCCAAGAGCGTCAATTCGTACCCAGACAACCTCGCACTCGTCAAGTGCTGAGTTTTCGTTCGATTCAAAAGAGTATCGACTGCATGCGGAACCATCACCGTAAGCATATTATCCATGACCAATCCTGCTGATTGTCGGATGGAGACCGCAGCTGCCGCTGTTGCTCGTAAACAACTCGGCAATGCTCTAGCTACTGGGTCCAAGGTCGAGGAAAAATATGCACATGGACGTTGCTTACCACCAAAAGGTTGCGTTAAGACACTCAAAGCACAACCTTCCCTCTCATGAACATATAACGTAAACGGCTTACTGTAATCAGGGGTACCTAACACAGGAGCCGAACACAATGAATCACGCAGTTCAGAAAAACTTTTCTGACATTCTTCCGTCCATGGTAAAGGAGTTGAAACATCCTTGCACGTAAGAGCCACCAATGGTTTCGCTAGCAATGAAAAATTTGGAATCCATTGCCTGCAGTACGACGTGATACCTAGAAAGGCACGCACATCTCTTTGGGTGTTTGGCACAGCCATTCGCGCAATCGCTGCAATTCTCTCTGGGGTCAATCTCCTTCCCTCCTTTGACAATAAGTGACCTAGATAGGTTACTTCTTGACAACAATATTGGAGTTTAGAAGGTGACACCTTGTGATTTAACTCACAGAGATGTTGCAGCAATGACACCGTAGCAATTTTGCAAATGTCCTGAGTATCAGCAGCCACCAATAAGTCGTCGACGTATTGGATCAAGGCCGCACCAACCGCCAACCTAAACGCATCCAGTTGACCCTTCAAGGCTTGGCTGTAAATAGATGGACTTTCACAGTAGCCCTGAGGAGCGCGTTTGAACCGGAAGCTGCGTCCACCGAGAGAGAAACCGAAAAGGTCCCTGCTCTCCTCGGCAATCGGGATGCTGAAAAACGCATTTTTCAAGTCAATCACCGAAAACCACGATGCAGAAGCTGGAATCAGAGTCAGTAGCGCCGTGATGTCAGGCACAACAGGAAATTGAGGAACCACAATTTTATTTACCTCCCGTAAATCGATAACAAAACGATAAACAGGCGGTTTTGAAGGATCTGTACGTTTAAGAATGGGCAGCACAGGGCTGTTGCACACGTTTCCCCGAGTCTCTTCAATAACATCTTTCTTGATCAAATCATAGATGATCGCCAACAGTGCTCGTTCACCATCAAGGGAGATACGATATTGGGGAATACGTGGCAATCGCACATTAGATTTCAACTGAACAACATAAGGGGAGATATCAAGCAGGCCCACGTCATTTGGACCTGTTGCCCACAAAGACGCAGGAAGAGAACTCAATTCCGGTGGGAGCTTATCGAGGGACAAATACATGGGAGAGACAACCCTCTCTCCTAACGTAAGCTTTACACCCGCAGGAGAACAATACAAAGTTGCGTACAAACGTTTAAGCAAATCCAGGCCCAAAAGATTTTCGCCACAACCCGTGGTTAAAATCAACGGAGCTTCTAGCTCACGTGGCCCAATTTGAAGGGGCAAAGGGCACGAAACTGGATTGCTAACGGGGGCGCCAGAGAATCCAACGGAAACATTTGTTAAGCCAGACAAAGGTGCGCCAGGGAGTTTCGAATACATGATAGAACTTTTCGCTGCACCAGTGTCCAACAGAAAAGGCTCAACGACGCCCGATGTAGCAACTGCGACGTAAGGCCCTCTCTGATCAACCGGAACTGATACCACTCCCTCTCCTTGTCTTTGGCTGTCCTAGTAATTACTGTCGTCAGTTCCCTGATCGACGTAATAATCGTCTACATTATACTGCGCAGATCGTCCCTGCGATGATCCACGTTGATCGAAACAATTATTAGAATTGGATGAGTTATCTGAGCGAGCATTCTGAGCACCACGACCTCTACCACGTGATGTTTGCTGTGAACCACCACGACCTCCTCTAGATGAGTTACCATTGTTACGTTCATTCAAAACAGGGCAATTGAATTTAATGTGTCCCTCCTGTCTACAATAAGCACATTGATTGTACCCTAACGAGGATCTTTGGGAGGAGGAGTCATTACGAGTTTGGGATCTGTTCGATTGTGGCTGTGACCTATTCTGTTGCGAATTAGTCTGATTTGACCGTGGAGGACCGTCGTTCTCTTCTTTCTCTCTATTCTCATAGTATTGTGCCGTAGCCAATATCTGAGCCGAAGTAGAAACGGCCCATGCACTTTCCGAATTTCTCAATTTATTGCTCAAGTCGGGCAATAAATTCGAAACAAATTTATCCACAAACAATCTCTGACCACCCTCGGTGCCCATATCCTGACCACTATGGTCGATGAATGCTTCCTCGAACCTCGTAAAGAAGTCGGAAACACTCTCATCTTTCTTCTGCTTACAGGCTGACAATTTGTCCCAGTTCACCTTCATGGCTGGCATAAGAGTTTTCATTAGCGTAATAATCCTTTGAGGAAGGTCAAGAATCAACTGGTCGGGTTTAGTAGCAGCTACTTGTCCGGCGTCTGCCGCTACAATGGCAGCCCAAGCACCACCTAATTCAGCCGGATGATTTTCCTGTCGAATCTTTGCCCATACCGGTTGCGGTACGACATTGCCAAACAACATATCGATATCGGCGAGATTCATTACCGTAGCATCTACAAGCTGTGATAATTCTTTGTAATACCCTGTAGGATTCTTGCGTGGGTCAGGCAAAGATTGCTTCACCTGTAACACTTCCGAGCGTTTCCATGGGAGATGTATCCATACTCTCTGGAAGTGTGCCAATACCGGAGGAGCAGCATTAGGATTAGCTGGTATCCAAACCGGCGGAACTTCACGCATAGGATATTGGCCAGACTCGTCTGGTTGTTTTTCAATATCCTCAACAAACAATGCATGAGGGATGGGAGCGGGACGAAGAGATAGCAACCGCTCAACAGCACGTCGAACGTTGGTATCCACTATCAGCCCATTTGCGAAATGAAGCTGGAGATCAGACAGAGCGGTGAGCACCTCGTCAGGCGCATCGGCCGCTATTTGATCATAAAGGAACTTACACATTTCATTAAACACATATCTCTGTGTTGGTATATTGAATTGACAAAATGTTTCGAGGACAACACGGGGTGGACTTCTCTGAGGATTTACCATCCAACCCATCGCCATGTTATACAGCGCAACGCGTTCTCTGTTTCCAGGAAGCTGACTACGTCTCTGAGGACCATCGGAACCAGCGGACCCATGAACAGGTCCAAGCGAATGAAAGAAGCTAGCCGCAAGAGGAGAATTGCGACTACGAGTAGAGGGAGAAGCATACGATACAGGACTAACAAGAGAAGGAGTAGAAACAGTAGCAACAGCAGGAGTTAACAAAACAGGAGCAGTAGCAGGAACAGTAGCGGGAACAATAGTATGTGGAAGCGGAGGAGCAGTAGGAATAGAAACAGACAAAGGAGCAGGAACAGTCGGAAGAACGGGTGCAGGTTGAGGAACAGGCAAAGGAGGAATAGGCGGTAGAATAGGTACGGCAGGGACCACAGGAGGTGCGGTACCCTGTACGTACGGAGGTGGCGACTTCATAAGATAAGACATTAAGGGATCCTCAACTGGCTCTTCCTTCTTTTCCGACTCCGTTGGTAAAGCGGGGTAACATTTATCTACAGTCATACGCTGTAATCGGTCAAACACTTCCTTATCCTTAACCTCCTTATCTCGCTGAAATTGCTCTGCTTTCTTCACTATGGTAGCAACATTATCTCGCTGATTACGTTTAGTCTGTCTGATTTCTTTCTGTCGGGCTTCTTTGCGCCACAACCGAAAGGCATCAAACATGGCCGGCCTTGACTTTCTTTCGAACAATTTAATCTCTAGATTATCTAAAATCGGGGCCTTGAAGCTACCATGAAGTGGCCAACGAAGGTCGCCATCCTTTTTCGTATATTTAATCCAGTAATCGTTAAAGGTAACTGGGCCTAGCCCATGCTTACTATAGAGCTCATACGTGGGAGTTCCAACCGGAGGTATCGGACACGAGTCCTCCAATCGGGAATCCATACCACAAGGTCTGAAACAACTAAACAAAGTACTGCGACCAGGCATCTTGCACACTAGCCGAGTTTCACAAACTTCAAGGGTTACGGGATTTACCAAGTCCCAGCAAAGAACAAAACCCTCGGTTTTTGGCGGCTGCAGTCGTCAAACAACACAACAAAGTACGCTAGCAAAGTGTCACCGACAAAAACACTCACACAGCGTTAACAACAAAAACACTTGCTAAAGTGTCAACAACCAAGAACTCTGGGAGCGACCCACAAATACTTAACTCAAAGATCGATGGCGTCACCAGGAAGGCCCGTCAATCGTCTCGCTATACCAAGGTCTACACCAGGCGCCAAAACAGGTCTACAGTCAGGGCAGCAGTCCGTCGCAGCCGTCCGGAGGCGGGAATCTTCGCGGGAAAAGTCTTCGGGCCACTTATTTCGACAACAGGATCGATGAAGCGGAGTGCACCTTCCCTCGGAGATTTCACACGAAGTTCCTCACGATCGTCGGGCTTGGAACGGTACCACTGATGCAGCCCCACGTTGGGCGCCAACTGAAGGACTGGGTTCTTTAAGACCCAGCGGTGCCAGGGCACAACACCTGAAACCTTCGTGGGTAACCTGCTCCGGCGTACGAATCACAGAGACACGGGACACTTCCTTCGACGTCAAAGATTCAAGGTTTATTTGCTGCAGGGAACACAGAGATCACGACAAGTACACAGCGTGCAACTTGGGGAGACTGCTTCAAATTGGTTCTGTGGATCGCTCCTTTTATACAGTTTTTACCCATAGAACAACATTGAACACAAAAGTTTACAACCCAGTTCCCACCATTATCCCCCAAAGGGGTCGCTTTGGTCACTTTGAAACACATGAGGTCCGGAACATAAGTGCGGAAACATTTGGCGGTTCCCAACTGTAAAAACCATCTTCCCACCATTAGTGAATTCCAATCAGCAGTAAAACAGATCGAAATAGGAACAAGGACAGGTGTAGAGGAAGACGGAGACAGTGGGGAGATCGGAAAGGATGTAAAAGGGGAGGTATCGGGAAACACGAGATACAGGCATCAAAGGGACGTGCCTAATGAGATGCACGGCTGAGACAATAAGTCTGTGCGGCAAGATGAGCCTCGAGCGGCGCCATCTGCCTTACAGTAGCAACCCCCTCGTCATAAAGACACTCACAAAGAACATGTGTCTTCCGCAGATATCTTGGGAGTCCCAGGGTCGCGAAGCGGACAACGTCCGTTCGCTGGCTACTTGAGGGCAAGAGACAAAATGGATGCCGTATCTAAGATGGAACCCGTGGGTACAGATGAAAAACCCACATAACAAACGAACGGTTTAAGTTAGCACAGCGAAACTGCGCACACTTACTAAACTCGTCCTTTGCGGTTCATAGATACCAGACTCGACTATATTCGTACGAGTCGAAAACACCACTTACAATTGTCACGGAACCTCAGTCATGTGCTAGTGCTGCATGGTTCCGAGGACGAGTCTGGCTGCGGTGTTCTGGATGGTTTGGAGCTAGTGTAGCAAGGTTTTGTTGATTCTGGCATAGAGGGCGTTCCCGTAGTCCAGTCTGCAGGTTAAGATTGCATGGGTGACGGTCTTTCTACATTTGGCGAGATCCACTTGAAGGTCTTGCGGAGGGAGTTGAAGCAGATGCAGGCGAGTATGTTGATCTGGCTGGTCAAGGTGAGGGAGGACTCTAGAATTATGCAGACGTTCCGGGCGTGGTTTGTTGGGGTAGGTGGGTTTCTGAGGGAACGAAAGACATTGCAACCTGGATGAGTGGCAGCTGCCTAAAGTTGAATTCAGAGAAGACAGAGGTTCTCGTCCTTTGACCCTCCCCCACTGCGTGGGACAGCTTCAGGGGTTTTCCTGTTCGACCAGAGTTTCTTTGGCTGTGGAGTTGGTGTCGGTCATGGCGGTGGCGGGGTTGAGGAGGAGGGTGGTGTTCAGGTGTTCCTCTGTGATCTTGCTCCAGTTATAGTGATATCATTAGTGATATCATTAGTAAAATATGTACAAGACAAACAGAGGTGACATGAGTTAACAAAGTACAGACATCCTGTCCCATGTATACAAATGTTAACATGAATCCTAAACCCAACGCGGAGTGCCAAGTGTTAATCCACCGTGTAAAGTTTAAAATCTATGGTTATGTGAAAATCCAAAGTGCTGATATTATCCGAAATGCTTATCCGTATGTCGTGTAAAGAGTCCCGACGTGATCTTAGCAAACGTCCGTATTGCATTACGGACGTTTGCTGAGATTACGTCAGGACTGGATTAACTCTTGGCACTCCGCGTCTCTTGATTGAATGACTGAAGTCTGTAGTACCTACGAATGTATTGGTCTCTATTGACACATCTTTTGAGTAATAAGATAGGATTTTGCGGCTCTCACCAAGTGGTCTTTGATGACAAGAGCCACAGTTAGGTTTGAACAATTGTTCTGTCAGATACCCCTACTCCCATATTTTATTATCAGTGTACAATTCAAAATATTGGTCCTGATGAAGGTGGTGATAAGAATGTATGTACCACCGAAACGTATGCCGACCATTCTCCTTTGGAAATCCGCCAAGTGAAACAGTTGTGAGGTTGCATGCAAAAATAAAATGACACAGTCATTTCTATATACTACTGTAATTTATGAGATGCCTTTTTGCTACAAATGAAATGATTTCCCCCAAAAATTATTTCTAACTATCTTACTGTCGGATCCCAATTGTGTTGCCTAATTGTACTTTTACTTAAAGACTATGGATGTCAGGTTGAATGAGTTGTATGGTATGGAGTGAGTTTGTTGTGGTCAATGCATGAGTGTGCTGGGGTATAGTAGCTTTAATGAATGGATTTGTCCTAGATTTCAATTTTGTATATTTATGTCAAAAAAATTCTTGAATTAACTTAATTATATAATCTTGTGATTTGTGAATTTTATATGTTCATAAATGACTTTTTTGCTTTTTTTGAAAATGAAAAATAAATAAAGAATAATGTCTATTCTATTATCATTGATATTTCTATATGATTTCACTATAGAAAGAAAAGCTTCCTCTTTGTGGGGCGTACATAAGCCATAGGCTATATTTAAAAGAAATATAGGTCAGCCAGATGTCTTCTCATAGTACAATCTTACCTTATTACAGGGGAGTTCCGCAACTGGTGTATTTTCTACAACCTTCTTAGAGTTAAAACTTCATTATAGGTTAGAACCCATTATTATGATATACAGCCAGCCCTTGCTAAAAAGTTATATCTGCAGTTTAGGCACGGTCTGCCCCTACATGTTTTTACAAACAACCCTGCACTTCAACCCAGGGCTGCCCGATATATAATAATACACAACGGAGACGGCCCAACATGTACTATTTTTTTGCCTGGCATACAAGAAAGCGAGACACCGATGGTTACTGCAGTTATGCAGAAACCTCTGAACAACTCATTGCACACAGGCTTTTAGGATATTAAAATATGATACTAGTATGCCCATTGCGTACTCAGTTTCTTGCTATCTGTTTTCAATGTGGTGCTCACGCCGAACTATTTTAAAGTTAGGGCCCGCCCAATTAATTCACCCTATTCCAACACTATGATTGATTGTTTTAAAAAAACGGATTTTATTATATCTTAAGTGTCACAAATGTGTTTTTAAAAAATATGTATTCTACTTTTAAACTTCCTTAGGAATTTTCTAACAATATTTTAATGCACATGGATTTTCTTAATGGAAAATTTAAATTGCATGAATTGTTTTGTACTTCGTTTTAATTGTGCTTTTACTGCCTTGTTAGGCCGAAATAAACAATTTATTGACTTGGCTTGACTATGCAAATGCATATTAAACCCTGGAGAAATAGGTTGCGCTATTAATCCTGTTATGAGATATAACATTGCCTGATCACTTCCCTGTTTAAATTTGGTGCTTAGTTTTGATACTCTCCCAAACAGGTCTTGGCTGCATATCATGTAATCTAAAATTGATGAACTGAGGTTACCTTTTCTTGTGCAGGCTTCAGGTATGTCTCCTTTTATGCATCCATTTAGAACAACTCCATTTATTGCTGGAAGGGAGGAGAGTAGTATTTTCCCTCGATTATCTGCTTTGATCCCTGGGGGAAATAGTGGTGTTGGTGTTGACAAGGCTGCCTCTTGATGGCCATATTCCATTGTTTCCAAAAGATCATTAGAGATTTTCCGGTTAAAATCTCTTGTGATAAAAACGGAGGGGGATCTTTTACCTTCCACCACCTTTTCTATTTCCATAAATATTTCGATCATAAGAGCGTCCACTTTGGAGCCTGGTGGGATGTAGACATTACCTGTACCTGTGGTCCCCCCCTGCATTTGCAATAACAAAGCGGCAGGCAACGCGCGGTGCCTGCCGTTTTGTTAATGCAAATGCATTCATGCATTGTTACCATTGTGGCGGGCGGTGCTGAGAGCACCGCCCGCCACAATGCTAACAATGCAGATGCGCCCTCCACAGTGGCGGGCGCATCCTTATTCTCCCCAGGGGACCCCCGCTCTTATGGCGGGTGGTCCCAATACCTGATAGGATGGCGGGTGGACTAAGTCCCCCCGCCATCCTAATGACCCCCGTAGTGAGGATGCCCGTTATCATGTGGGTTTGTTACAGATTTTGAAGTTTGCTCTTTTTCTGGGGTTTTCTGTTCGAGGGTAAAAAGATTTGGAAATTTTTACTTCTTGGACTTCCGTTTCGCGAATCTTCTTATTACTCTTTTCTTAATCTTTTTCCACTTATTCTTGTTAACACTCTTTTCATTTTTTGGTGAGGCTGGAACGGGCAAGGCTGAAACTGAGGTTTCAATTATTGTTGTTTCTTTTTTACTTAGTTCTATGCCGGTTAAAGATATTGGATAGTAAGGAATAACCTTGTGTTGGTCTTTATCATTGTTTGGTTCTTTGAATACATTTCTAAGGGAAAGATTTTTTTTCCCCATACTTTTTAATTTTTCCTTTTTGTATAATCTGACCTGTTTGAGTCACCATTAGTTTCTTTGATGGAAGTAAATCATCAGTTAATGAGTTGTCTTTAGGTGTGGGAAGTTTTTCAACAACATGTTCTTCTCCTTTTGTTAGTCATAATTGTTATTTGAGTTGTTGTTTCCTTTTCTTGTCAACTAAGTATTGCAGCATGCCTATTTGTGTATCCAATACCTGGTCGGAGTTTTCCATTATATTCCCTAAAAGAGATAGTACTGATTCCAAAATTCTTTGAAGAGTGAATAAAGAATTGGACACCGGGCTATGACCATTGAAAGATTGCATATTATTTAGAGATGGAAATTTCGGTGAGTGAGAAAGGTTCCCTACTAAGAAAGGTATTTTTTGTGGAGTACTGGTATATATTATCGGCGACTCCATTCTTACTTTGTGTACCTGGCGAAAGAGAGTGCTGTTTATATTTATGTCCGGTAAGCTGAAATCTGTTTCCGAGATTTGTTGGATCTTATAATCGACTAGACAGGAGGATGGATTAGAACGTCCTTCGTGATCGTCTATTTACACAATTGCTGGGTTTGTAATATCACTTATCAGTTCTCCAGCATACCCTTTATTACTTTGTGTAGAATTGCTGGCATCCACTACTTTGTCTTCTCTTATGTTCTGCACATTTTCCTGTTTGATTTGTGACTTTGCTTGTTCTATTTTGGGTGGTTTTGTAAAAAAAGTTGTTATTTCAGTGCTCCCAGGAAAGAGTTCTATGTGGGCTGCCTTACTAGAGATCTTTCATATTGATTGTAGTGTTCCCAGCCTTTTCATATGAATTGTACGTGATCTTAATTTTTTTATAGGCTATTATGAGGAAAAGGTGTTAAGAAGTACTGTTGGACATCTTGATGTCTTTTACTTAGACTTTGATGTTGATGTTACACCGGTTTACCAATTTTATGCCTAAAGTATGCCGTTCTTTCATTGTCTGTGTTAGGTTTAAAGAAGGAATTGGACTCTTTTGGATAAGAGAGTGGCGAGCAAGAATCCGTCATGGATGGATAAGGCTACTTGTCACCAAAGGTCATTGCTGTCTCCCCTTCCCTTCCTTCTACTTGCACGAACCGGCCCAATCCCACCCCTCCAATCTCCTTTCCCTCCCCTGCCTTAGCTCCAACCACTGGGGGATAGGATCAGGGAGTGAAAGGAGTCCAAAGGGCTGTTGCCGACTGTTTGACACTGACAATGTTAACTCTGCCACTGTTAACTCTGCCACTGGCCACTCTCTTCCAATTACAACAGTAGGTATAATGCTGCTGGGGCAAGTGGGGCTGAACAGACAGAAGCAGGCTGCACCCAGAACTAACCGGGCCACCTCCGTGAATGCCTGGGGAATGCTCTCTACAGCCGCCGTTTAATGACAGCCGCACTCGCATTCACATTGAAATCAAAGCGCCCAGGCTCTCACCGGCATGGAGGGACCCAGGGGGAGCTGTGCGTGAACCGGTCTCCTCCTGGGTTGTTCGTGCAAGGGAGCGGCCAGGTGCAGGGTAGATTTGTTGATTAGGCGCATGGGGGGAAGTTTACTTATAGGGGTAAGAAGGGAGGGAAAAGTCACTGTGCCCGGGGTAGGCGGGAGGCAGAGGTCTTTCTTTTGTTCTTTTGTCCTGGGCAATTACCTTTGAGTTTCGGCTGGCTTCATGGCGGCTCCTGGCGAAGTGCGGGAGGTTATCCGGGTGCTTTGTGCTGCAGGTCGGGAAGACCTGCTGCAGCCAGGTGTCCCCGGGAGAGGCGTGGGTGGGGCTTGCGCGCTCCACCCGGAAGGTGTCCAGAGGCGTGGCTAAGGCGGTGGCTGCTTGTTTGTTCCTGGGAATGGAGGATGAGGACGACTGCTCTGCTTTCATGCCCGTGGGCGGCGAGCATGGAGAGGCAACAACTGCGTCGGAACTTGAGGACCCCCCCACTGTGCTTTCAGGAGCCGCGACGTTATGTGTGACCCCTTTGTTGGTGGCAGGCAAGTGTGCGGAAGGTAGCGGTAAACAGGGGTGGTCATGGGGGCGGCCTGTAAAATTGCGGGCGGAGCCCTGGGTCGGGCTGTTTCTAGAGGGTTGCTTTAGCCCTGGGTCGGGCTGTATCTAGAGGGTTGCTTGGCATGCGTGGGCGGCGTGGGAACTGCGCCGAGAGGCAGGTACATGTTGAAAAAACAGTGGTGTGAGTTGGTTATGGCCCCGTGTACACCGCAGCAAAGTTTTCAGTGGCCTGGGGGTGCCCAATTATTTTCCATGGATGGGCAGCATTTTTGTATGAGCCCTAATTCTATTGTTGCTCCTGCCCATAATGCTTCTGTGCACCTGGGGGTCCCTGTTGTAGGGTAAGTGGGCAACCTGGCGCAAGTGGATTGGACTTTGCCTTTAGCTGGGGTTAAACAGGGTCAGGCTCACAGCAGTGGGCAGGTGGTTTGGAAGGCTGGCGTGGGTATTCAAGGGAGCGCTTTGGTGCTGCCTATATGGCCTCAGCCAGTGAATGAGTCAGGGCCCATGGGTCACATTGGTGGTGCGATGTGCCTGATCCCTCTGTAGTCAGACAGTACAATTTTGTTGTCTGGTTCCCCTGGTGTGGGTAGTGGTGTTTCCCCACAGAAGGTTGTTCAGGATTCCTGCAGTGGTCAGTGGGTGTGGATAAGCTCTTATGAAGAGTCGGCAGAGTCTGCTCGTGGCACAGTGGGGGCACTGGAAGGGGTTTCCAGAGTGGACCAGGTGGGTCAGAGCAGCCTGAAGGGAAGAGTTTCAATTTCAACATCAAAGAAGGTGGCTGGCAAAAGGAAGTTGCGGGTTGAGCATGCCGCGGCTCGATCTAGGGGGGCTTGCAAAGGTGGGAGATCTCGAGTGGATTCCCTTTCCAATACAGCACCGATTTGGGGAGAATTGATGTACAGTGGCAATGTTATGATGGTAGGGATGTGATGGGGAAATGCCTGGTGGCAGTGGGGATGGTGTTGACTATAGGGAATCATTGGTTTTTGGCACCAGTGATGACTTGGAAGAAGGCGAATTAAGAGATGGGGAAGGTGGGGGTGATGTTTTGGCTCCACAGTCTAAGGAGAAGAGGGGTGTTTCGGGAACAACCAGTGTTTTTAGTCTTTTGCAGACATCAAGAGCGGACCGAGCAAATGTACAGGAATCCTCACCTATCAATACTCAACAGGATGACTCTATGACCTTTCAGCGTAGAGCCTCGCAGTTGCCTCAAGGTAAGGCTGGATGGTGGTCTGTTTGGCAGCGGGGGGGATCCGGCGAAAAAGTCTACCAGGTCTATTGGTATTGGGGAGGAGGTGGTTTTGGATACAGTTCCTGTGGCATCACTGCCTCTGGAGCAGGCAAAGGAAGGATCAAAGGTGGGAGGGGCCACAGGGACGGTTGGCCAAAGTTGCAAGGAAGGAGAGACAAACAAGAAGGAGGACTCAGAGGAGGATAAAAACATACATAAAAAATTGTCCTATATGGGGATTGGTATGCCTTTAGGCTCTCATTTGTCAGACAATACCAAGAACAGGATTTGGCGTTTGTTTTTGGTGTTTTCAAATTGTTACATCTGACATTCAGGCAAAGGAACGGTCAAAGGAGGAGGAGTGGGAGTTAGCTTGATGCCCTCGGGTCCTCAAAACGATAGAGAACTGGACTTCTGCCTTTCTGATATATGCTAGTCTTTATTGTGAACAGCACCAGGATAGAGCGGTTGCCATGTTTAAGTATGTGGACATTATACGTAAAGCTCAGAGTTACTTTGGGGGTTATGCGTGGCTCTCTCTTGATGAGTAATTCAGGACTCGTATGAGCACTTTTCATGATCGACCTTGGGGTGATGTAGACTGGGAGTTATGGCAGCAATGGATAGCGTCTTCTCAGCCGCCTGCTACTACACACACTGTGAGTGAGTTGCCTGTATCTTACCGGCCCTTTCAATATCATATCGCCCAGGCTGGGGCGGGGGTTGGTGGCAGGGGTCAGACAGCAGTTTTTGGGGCATGTTGGAACTACAACACAGGTTTTTGCAGTAGGCAGTTCTGTAAATACAAACATGAGTGCTCCCAATGTGGTGGCAGACATCCCCTCAATCAATGTTTCCCAGGACAGAAATTCAGCGATAAGGGACAGGGGCAGAGGGGAATAGGCCAGACATTTCAGTTTGTCCCAAAGGGCTCATAAAAATATTAGGTTGGAGGTTTTGGAGCGTTGGCTGGCTGAATATCCTGACACTGAGGCGGCAAATACATTGTTTTGGAGTTTCAAGCTGGGTTTTAAGATTGGTTATCAAGGTCCCCGCCAGGGCAGGTTGTCGGACAACTTGAAGTCGGCTAAAGAATTCCCTCAGGTGGTACAGCTGACGTTACAAGCTGAAGTTGCTGCAGGCAGGGTTGCTGGTCCGTTTGTTCATTGCCCAGTGCCTGACTTGATTGTTTCTCCCCTTGGGATGGTGCCTAAAAAGACAGCTGGGGAGTTCCATTTGATAGATCACTCGTCCTGACCTGAGGGTGCATCTATTAATGCTTTTATATCGCCTGAGGACTCCAGTGTTTCTTACGCCTCGGTGGATGATGGTTTACGTTTGGTGAAATCAGAGAGAAAGGCAGCACAGTTGGCAAAAAGTGATATCCAGTCGGCATTTTGTCTCTTGCCCATTCATCCTATTGACTTTGGTCTGCTGGGAATGCATTTTCAGGGTGCTTTCTATGTGGATAAAGTGATGCCAATGGGGTGTTCTGGGTCATGTGCGCTCTTTGAAACATTCAGTACTTTTTTGCAGTGGCAGTTATTAAGATCAGTGGCCATGAGCTAGTTTGTCACTACTTGGACAATTTTTTGTTCATTGGTGTGACATTACAGGGCAGTGTCTAAGGGTGTTGCACATTTTTCAGGACATGACTTGGGAACTTGGTGTGCCGTTGGCTCACAAAAAAACTGAAGGGCCTAGTACAACTCTGACCTTTTTGGGCATAGACGTAGACACTTTGGAAATGGTGGCAAGATTGCCGGCAGCAAAAGTGCAAGAAATATCAGCCTTTTTGTCTTCAGTGGTGGAGGAGCGTAAACTGGTGCTCAGGAAGGTTCAGATATTGTTGGGATACCTGAATTTTGCCTGCAGGGTTGTTCGAGAGGGTAAGACATTCTGTAGGAGGCTGGAGATGTCATTGTCTGGGGCCCATCTCCCACACCATAGAGTGCACTTTTCGGCAGCCATCAGGGAGGAGCTGTACATATAGCTAACTTTTCTGCAGGAATTCAATGGTGTATCTTTGTTTTCTGCCGACGAAGATATCATCTGGCAAGTGCAGGTTTACACTGATGCTTCTGGTGCTAAAGGATTTGGCATATTCTGGGCGGGAGGTGGTGTGCCGAGAGTTGGCCTTTGCATTGGCAGAGTCAAGGTCGTAGCATCGCTTTTTTGGAGTTGTTTCCGCTCTTGGTTGCATTATATATCTGGGATGAGGAATTTCAGAACAGAATGGTTTTGTTTCATGTTGATAACTTGGCGGTGGTTGAGTTGATTAACAATCAAAAGGTCAGGGACCTGAGAGTGTTGCGGCTACTATGTGCTTTCATGCTTAGGTGTTTGCAGCTGAATAATATTTTCAAAGCAAGACATTCCAGAAGTCAATAATTGTATAGCTGACTCTTTGTCTCGTTTTTCCGCAGGTTGGCACCTGGGGCAGAGATCAACAAAACTCAGATCCCACAGTGCGTCTGGGCATGGGGTACTGAGAATTGTTCAGTTGGTAGAGAACTCAGTGGCAGACTCTACAAGAAAAAGTTATCTACAAGCCTGGAACGAGTTCTTGAGTTATGGTAACAGGTTTAAGACGCATTGGGGGATGTTAGATGAATCATTTTTGTTGAGTTTTGTTTTGCACCTGATAGAAAGGTCTTTCTCACACCACCATTTCAGGCATATTGGCTTGCATTTTTTTTATGGGCAGCTAAGGTGGGGCAGAGATCCAGTGGGGGGGAAGGTTAGTGAAAAAGGTTCTTAAGAGGTTGGGTAGGGAGCAAGCTGGCCGCCAACTGCTGAGGCAGCCGGTGACTTTTGGTTTGCTACAGAAGATGTTATTTCAGTTGTCCTCTTGCTGCTATGACGAGTTTGAGTGTGGGAAGTTTAGGTTATGTTTTTGTGGTTGTTTTTCGGGGCATTCAGGGCTTCTGAGTTACTGGGGTTAAGAAACAGGGAAGGCATTAACAGCAACACAGATTTTGTTGATGGCGATAGGCTGCGACCTTGGTTGAGGGCTTATAAGACCTACCAATTGGGTAGGGATAAATGGGTTTTCTTGGGTAGGAGTGGTTTGGATTTTTGTTGTCCGGTCAGGGAATAGGAGGTTTTCTGGGCCTCTTCTTTTTTCTCACCTGGTGTCATATTTTGTCATGCACAGGGGAGTCTGATTTATATTGCTCAGTTGCTGGCTGTTTTGAGGAAGGTGTTGCTTTGTTTGGGGGAAAACCCAATGTATTTTGGAATGCATTCTTTCAGAATTGGTGCAGCGATGGAAGCAGCAAGATTGGGGTGGTCCTGGTCAGACAAACGCAGTATTGGGAGATGGTAGTCTAAATGCTGAGAAAAGTATGTTAGGAAGTAATTTCAGTTTTTCTTTTCCTTTGTTAATTTTTGTTTCTTTATCTAGGTCCGTTTGCACAGCTTGTACAAGGTAAAAGGACAACTTGGATAGCAGGAATCTCCTTCGTTAAACGGGATGCGGTTTATTCTGGGCAACAAATTTGTGGGAGATCGTTGGGAGTCGCAAGTGTTAAACATGAGGTGATATGGGATAGAAAAGGGGGACTGCATTGGGGGGGTTTGTTTCCATTGTTGTCTGCGTTGTGTTCCCGGGGGGGCCCTCCTGATTTGCTGATCATTCACCTCGGCGAGAACGATCTTGTAGACTTATCTGGCCTGACTCTGTTTAAGTTACTGAAATTGGATCTGTCTGTCATCAAAGAAACATGGGTGAGCACCACGGTGGTTTGGACTGAATTCATAACACGCTGCATTGGAGAGGAGCACGGAATCATGCAGCACTGGAAAAAGCGAGAAGAAAACTTAATAGAGCAATGCGACTTTTCTGTGGGAGCATGGGGGTCAAGGTTTTCTCTCACCTTAATATACAAAGTACTAAGGGGCATCTTTTTAGAGCGGATGGGGTTCACATGTCATAGGTGGGGCAAGCATTTTATGTGCTTGAATTACTTGATTTGATTGCTCAAATATGGAAGGAACATTTGTGGTGCACTACCAAGCGGGCCTGAATTTTCTCTTGGGTTGGGCAGGAAAACTCTTTGGTTTGCCTGGTTGGCAGATTTTTCTGAGGGGTGGGCAGCCTGGAGTGGGTTAGGTGGGGTACTCAGCAAAAGGAAATGAGGGAGTATCAACAGGAGTCAATTACTTCTGTGTTTGGTTGTGTCGTAATTTGACGGTGATCGGGTTAGCGTTAAGCTTTGCTACACGCATTTCCCCTTAACTTGACTATTGTGTTCGGAAGCTATTTTGAACACACTTGCGGCCATTTCATATGAATGCGTCGCCTCGTGGCCAGCATACCCTTTGTCCTTTCTCTGTACCACTGATCACTCGAATTTGCCCAGCAACAGGCTATTTTTAGTATTGGTCAAGCTCGCACATGCGCAGTTAAACCCTCTGTACTAGTGGACAGTCATCGCTTTGGAATGTTCTTTAAACTGACCAGTGGTGTTGTAACCCCTCCCATTAGTTGGCTGTGTTCCAAAAATGACCTTATATGTACCTAAACTGAGTAAATGTGTTCCGCCTATTTTTTTATTACTGTAAAACTGTATAAAAGAGGCCTCGCACCGATGTTCGGTGTGATACTTCTTGCATTGCCGAAGGGTGTTGTAGGAATGTACCACCACCCCATGGGGTCTTAATAAACTTGTCTTTTGCATTTTCCAGTTTCCGTGCCAACATCTGTTTTATGGTGTAGCGGGTTTTGCGGAGTATGTAGGCCTGGAGAACCCAATACCACAAATTGGCGACCACGAAGAGACTCATCGGCGACTCGGATGCCCGAAGGAGAGGTCGTGATGAAGGATTGGAAAATCGCCGTGGACGCGTACGCTGCCACTGAGTGACCCGAGTCTTGGCACCCACAGTGTTTTTTTCCTTTCCTTCTGATCTGACCTTCCAGGTGGCGCCGGTCCTCGACTGAGATCCTGCTCGTTCGAGTTGTCAAACAGTGCCGGTTTGGCTGATTCGATTAAAGAACTTGGCAGTTGGAACCTGGATATTTGAGAATTTGGTAAGCTTGTGATTGGTAAGATTGTCTACGGACGCTTACTGTGGCTCTTTGAATATGTTTTGAGTTAGCTAACATTTGGTTCTATGATTTGAATTATATGTGTAGTGCACTTCACATAGGCGGGCATGTAGAGATATTTCTCTAACTTTGTCTTTGTTTGAACGGCACACCTTGTGTGAAGTATATTAAGTGCCATTTTTGTGATATCGCGTTTTCGTGATATTTTGACATGCCTGTTTTAAGCACACTCCGAGGGATGTGCTGTCTTGGAAAAGGTACCAATTATCGACTAAATGAATCTCAGCCGGCTCCCCCAGAGGGGACCCCTAATCGCGAAATGTACCTTAAATTTGGCATTCCCCCTATTCTATATAGTACATTGTGGCACAAGTACACAAAAGCTGATTCTGAATTGCTATGGCCACTACATGGGTCGTTTGATTTACGAAAGGTTCAGTATGTGGAGCAATGTTTATTTCAGCGCAGGTCTAGACAAGATATGTTTGATTGCGTACGTATGTGGGAGAAAGCGGTGCGTGAACGAATGAAGCGTGAACTAGCCTTGGCGGACAAAGAGCAGCGGAAGGCTGCTCGGGATAAGGCGTTACAGCTGGAGGAGAAAGAGTTGCAGGAAAAGAAAGAGAGGGAGGCACGGGAACGTAATTTGCAAACAAATGGTCAATTCCCTATTCGGCGTCCTCTTTATCCTGTCCTTACTAATGAAGTTGATGATTTTTCATTATTAGATCGTTGCCCGCCTCCGTATGTTCTACCTACGGCCCCAGATGAGGATTCGGATGGAGACGATCGAGGGAGTAGTCGCGTGAGGTTAAGTGCCAGTGAAACTGCAGAATTGCGCAGTTTTGCCCGTAAACTTAATTTGAACAAAATAACTATGTTGGAGATTAATGATCAAATGAGTAGGTGGTCCGAACGAGAACGGTTGTATTTCTTGGATCAGTTTGGAGATGAAGTTGTAGAACGATTCAGGAAAAATTCAAATGAGCTAGAGCCTAAGGATATATCAGTTAGTCGTGAGAACATGCGTAAAGGTCTTTTTGTTATTGCAGATGCGGATGGGTTTTTCCAACGGTTGGTCCAGCTACGGGATGAGGCGTCAAGATTACGAGAAGCGAGGAAAGCATCAAAGGCGCCTGCGCCGGGATCGACGGAGCAATCCAAAGAGTGTTCTATCTTTGGAGCAGATAAGCGTTCTACAGTTCATGTTATGCCTATGCGTGAAGCTGCACCTTTGTATGTCCCTCCTAAAGGGCAAGGTACAAGTGATGACAAATTGTCCGGGGATGCGAAGGGTTGTTTTGTATATAATTGGGTTTATACACCTTGGAATAGAGCAGATGTTATGGCACTGAAAAATGCTTTGCCTGACCCCCGTAAGAATCCGGCAGCTTTCTATGAAGGAGTGGAAGGGGCTATTTCTTCGTGTGTTATGACGTTAGTTGATATTGCCCTTTTCTTTGGGTTAATATTGCCTCCTGATATGTGGAGAGCAGTTCGATGATGGAGCGGTCCTGGGGGCGGATTGGAAAACTTTATCCCAAACTGATTTAGACAGGGAGCCTGCATGTAAGCCATGTCAATTAATTTTAAACCTTCTGACAGCTATTTGGAATAAATTAAAAACGCTTGTTCCCCCTAAAAAGATTGATTGGACCATGCTTGCTTCTTTTAAACAGAAGGCGGATGAGTCAGTGTCTGATTTCTTCTCACGTTTTGAAGAAGCATTTCATGATTATAGTGGGCAGTTACTAACAGATGATACTGGTAGGCATTTGTTCGTTGACAAGTATGTAGCGAATCTCCTACCAGAGATTGCAAAACGTTTAAAGACTAGTGAAAGTTCCTGGACCACGTCGACCCCTGCTTCTTTGCTGACTATGGCTCAGTATTAACCCTGGGCGAAGAACTACGCTCCGTTCGCGGAGTTTGCGGAGTTTCGGCAACTCCGCGCACCGCGGAGAACGCGAAGTTGTCGAATACTCCGCAAACTGCTGCGTAGCGTAGTTCTCGCGCGCTCAATAGCATTTTCGCGTGCGCGAGGATGCTTGTCGGTAAGATCGAGTTGCCGAACACGCAGAAACTGCAATCTGGCACAGAATAACTCGCGAACACGTTAGCAGTGACCGGAAATAAGGGGACGCGAGCGGGCGGGACAAACCTCATGGGTAACTTCGCACGCTACACATCCCGAGCAT
The DNA here is from genome assembly GCF_964263255.1 of Lissotriton vulgaris. Taxonomy (NCBI): domain Eukaryota; kingdom Metazoa; phylum Chordata; class Amphibia; order Caudata; family Salamandridae; genus Lissotriton; species Lissotriton vulgaris. The sequence continues at coordinate 563,415,779 of NC_141695.1, forward strand.
GCAGGCAATCAATCAATCAATCAATCAGGATATTTGTATAGCGCGCTACTCACCCAGAGGGTCTCAAGGCGCTTGGGGGAGGGGAGTCCGCTACTGCTCGAATAGCCATGTCTTGAGTTGCCTCCTGAAGCAGAGGTGGTCTTGGGTCAGGCGGAGGTGGATGGGGAGGGAGTTCCAAGTCTTGGCTGCCAGGTAGGAGAAGGATCTTCCTCCCATGGTGGATCTTCGGATGCGTGGCACGGCGGCGAGGGCGTGGCTGGTCGATCGTAGCTGGCGGGTGGGAGTGTAGAAGGTCAGGCGGTTGTTGAGGTACCTGGGGCCCAGGTCATGGAGGGCCTTGTGTGCGTGGGTGAGGAGTTGGAACGTGATTCTCTTGCTGACGGGGAGCCAGTGAAGGTCTCTCAGGTGCCCGGAGATGTGGCCGTGTCGGGGGATGTCCAAGATGAGTCATGCAGAGGCGTTCTGGATGAGTTAGAGTCTTTTCTGGAGTTTGGCTGTGGTTCTGGTATAGAGGGTGTTTCCGTAGTCCAGTCGGCTGGTGACGAGTGCCTGTGTGACCGTCTTCCTGGTTTCGGTGGCGAGCCATCGGAAGATCTTTCGGAGCATGCGTAGGATGTTGAAGCATGATGATGAGACGGCGTTGACTTGTCTGGTCATCGAGAGGGAGGAGTCCAGGATGAAGCCCAGGTTGCGTGCGTGGTCCGTTGGTTTGGGTGCGCTTCCCAGGGCAGGGGGCCACCAGGAGTCGTCCCAGGCGGAGGGTGATGATCCAAGGATGAGGACTTCCGTCTTGTCTGAGTTCAGTTTCAGGCGGCTGTTCCTCATCCACTCGACTACGTCTTTCATCCCTTCGTGTAGGTTGGTTCTGGCGGTTCCTGGGTCGTTGGTGAGGGAGAGGATCAGCTGGGTGTCGTCGGCATAGGAGATGATGTTGAGGTTGTGTTGGCGTATGATGGCTGCGAGGGGGCTCATGTAGACGTTGAGGGTGGGGCTTAGTGATGATCCTTGTGGTACGCCGCATATGACTTCGGTGGCCTTGGATCTGTACGGGGGAGGCGGACTCTCTGGGTTCTTCCGGTGAGGAACGAGATGATCCACTCCAGTGCCTTCTCTTGGATTCCGATGTTGCTGAGGCACTGCACTAGGGTGCGGTGGCAGACCGTATCGAATGCTGCGGAGAGGTCCAGGAGGATGAGGGCCGCTGTTTCCCAGTGGTCGAGCAGGGCTCGGATGTCGTCAGTGGCTGCGATGAGGGCGGTCTCGGTGCTGTGGTTGGCGCGGAAGCCAGACTGCGAGTGGTCGAGGCTGGTTGGGCGAGCGCAATTGGTGATCCACTGTGTGAGGTTGTTGGCTGCTTGGTTGGGGTACGTTGAGCTGGTGGGAGGGTTCTGGCTCAGTGAAGTGGTGAGCTGGTCGGTGGTGATCTTGTTCCAGTTCCTGCGGGGAACCTGTTGCGGGTGGTGGTGAGTCGTGGTCTTTCTGAAGATGAAGTGGACGCAGCTGTGGTTTGTCCAGTGGAGTCCGGTGGAGTGGCTGAAGGAGATGTACTTGCTGAAGGAGAAGACTGGGTCAAGCGTGTGTCCGGCATAGTGGGTGGGGGTGTTCACCAGTTGCATGAGTCCGAGGTTGGCGAGGTTGTCCAGGAGGGTGGTGGTGGTGTTGTCGTTGTTGTTCTCCAGGTGGAAGTTGAGGTCCCCTAGGAGGATGTAGTCAGCGGAGGCGAGGGCGTGCGGGCTGATGAAGTCTGCGATGTCTTCGCTGAATTGTGTGCGAGGACCTGGGGTTCTGTAGATGAGGGTGCCTCTAAGTGTGGTCTTGGGGTCCGTGTGTATCTGGAAGTGAAGATGTTAAGCGGCTGTGAGGGTGTCGTCTGAGTTGGTTGTGATGCGGATGGTGTTCTTGTGGACGATGGCGATGCCTCCTCCTGTCTCGTTGACGCGGTCTCTCCGGGTGATCTTGTATCCGTCCGGGATGGCGACGGCGATGTCGGGCGCTGAGGAGGCGTTCATCCATGTTTCCGTGAGGAAGGCGACGTCTGGAGATGTGGTGTCGAGCAGGTTCCAGAGTTCCACGGCGCTCCTGAAGACGAAAAATGGCTCGCGAACGGGTCAAGCAAGCTACTACGCATGCTCGCGGAGCTATGCGTAGTTTCGCGGAGTGCAAGTGCATCTTCGCGTAGCTCCGCGGAGTGCGGCTACGCGAACTACGCCCAGGGTTACTCAGTATTATGAGCGACAGGAATTGGAGGCTAAAGAAAGTACTGATAAGAAAGCAAAGGAATTAAAGACGAAAGTGATGTTGGCTCAGGTTTATGCTACACAGCCGAGAGGGAATGATAGAGGTAGGCGTGGTTCGTATGGTACGTCTTCTGGTCGTACCGACATTGCTGAGGATCAGTGTGCTTACTGTAAAGAGTTTGGACATTGGGCCTCAGATTGTCTGGTGCTTCGTGAACAACGTAATCAGCGTGGTCGAGGAGGTGGAAGGACACGGAATAGTTATTCAGGATCGAGGGGTGGAGCAAGCGATCGTGGCAGGTTTGAAGCGAGGGGCCGTGGTCAGGCTGATAATAATACTTTTGATCGACGGAATCAGTATCAAATATCGGAGGGTGAGAATGTGGAGTCTCAGGATTATGTACATGCATAGGATTGCGTAGGATGGGGTGTGGAATCGGTTGAAGTACCAGTAGATCAAAGAGGTCCATATGTATCAGCGGGCATTTTGGGTTCTACTGATCAGTTCCTGGTTGATACAGGAGCTACTCGTAGTGCTCTGTCTACAAACTTGGTTCCAAGGGCTCCCCTGTCTGGCGAAATGATTACATCCATAGTGTTCGATGGAACACCCTCTCTTAGCCCATTGTCACAACCCCTTACATTTTACATTGATAGATTTTTTGGTCCGTGCCTGTTCTTATTGTCACCAAACACTCCAGACAATATTATGGGAATAGATTTGCTTAAATACTTCAGAGCAACAATACGCTGCGCTCCTGAAGGAGTGCGGGTTATTTTGAATGACAATTACCCAGATGTAGAGAGATTGTGCACTATGCAAGAAATTGAAGCGCTGGCCTCTCTCCCACAAACGTTATGGGCTACTTCAGACACGGATGTGGGATAGATGCTTATTCCCCCAATTCGAATAACTGTCAAGGAGGGAGTGCTTCTGCCTCGTGTACCGCAGTACAGAATTTCCAGGGAAGGTGAAGTTGCCCTAACTCATATTATACACGATTTGATTATTGCAGGCGTTGTGGAGGAAGTTCCCTATAATGTTTCTAACAGTCCCATTCTTCCTATTTTAAAGAAAGATACTGATGACAAAATCTATCGATTTATTATTGAATTGAGAGAAATTAACAAGATAGTAGTACCCCAGTACCCGGTGGTGTCTGATATTACCACCTTACTTACTCTGATTCCGCCCACTGCCACTACGTTTACCGTGATTGACCTAAAAAATGCCTTCTTTTCCATTCCCATCCATCCAGATAGCAGATATCTATTTGGCTTCACATTAAATAATAAATCGTATAGATTTTGTCGAGTTCCTCAAGGCTATACAGAAAGTCCTAGCATTTATAGCCAGGCTTTAAAAAGGCAGCTTGATTCTTTCGATTTACAGTCTGGAGTGGCTCTCATCCAGTATGTTGATGACATTCTACTTGCAGCAGATACGCTAGAACAGTGTGAGGAGAGTGCTCTTGCTTTGCTCTCCTTTCTTGCTCAGAATAATCACAAGGTTTCGAGGAAAAAGCTTCAATATTGTAGACCAAAGGTGACCTACCTCCGTCATCTTTTGTCTAAGGTGGGACGTGCATTAACATCTAATCGAATCCAAGCGATTTTAGATACACCAGTCCCCCGTACTCAGAGAGATGTGCGTGCTTTTATAGGCTTAACGTCTTTTTGTAGGCAGTGGATAATGGGGTTTTCACACATTATAAAACCTTTGTTAGCGTTATTGTCCAAAACCACACCAATGCCCCTTGTATTGCGATTTATATAGTGCACGTATCACCCGAAGGCATCAAGGCGCTTGCCTTGGGAACCCGTCCTGGTATTCCCCTGGGAGATAACCCCAGCAGGGTATCCACAAGGTGAAAGCCAGGCATCCCGCCGCGAGGGGCCGTAGTGGAGATTAAGCAAGCTATTGCCCAGAGTCGCAGAGTGTGAACCCGTGAGTCAAGTAGGCACCGGAACGAGAATTATCGAGTCCGTTGAATTTTTGAGCCCTTGAATGGACAGATGAATGCCAGAATGCTTTTGAACAATTGAGACAAGCCCTTTGTTCTGCACCAGTGTTAGGTACACCAGATTATACGAAGATTTTCACATTGTATGTACACGAGATGGATGGGTGTGCATTGTCAGTCCTAGCGCAGACACACGGGGATAAACAGAGACCTTGCGCGTATTTTTCGGCAATACTTGACCCCGTAGCACGAGGATTACCTGGGTGTTTTCGAGCAGTTGCTGCAACAGCAGTGGCCATAAGACAGAGTGAGGGAATAGTTTTGTCGCACAAATTGTTGGTGTTAGTTCCCCATGCAGTAGACGCTCTGTTAAACCAAACAAAAACCCAGTACCTCACGAGTGCACGTTTAACAGGATATGAGCTAACAATGTTGGCGCCGCATATCACATTTAAGAGATGTGCTACTCTGAACCCTGCTACTTTATTGCCGTATCCAGTTGCTGAGGGCCAGGAGGAACAACACCATGATTGTGTTTTCCTGACTGAAGAACAAACAAAGGGTCGTGTCAACTTACAGGATACGCCACTTCCAGATGTGGATGGGGAACTGTGGGTTGATGGATCGTGTTTGAGGCTGCCAGATGGTACTACTTCTGCAGCATATGCGATCACGACACTTAAGACAGTGATAGAAGCAGCACGAATACCACAGAAGTCGGCCCAAGCGGCGGAATTGATAGCCCTAACAAGAGCATGTGAATTAAGCGCTGGTTTATGTGTGAACATCTACACTGATAGTCGGTACGCCTTTGGAGTAGCGCATGATTTTGGCCTACTCTGGAGAGAGCGAGGGTTTTTGACTTCACACGGAGTGCACATCATGCATGGAGAATTAGTGCATGATCTTCTGAATGCGCTACTTGGTCCAAAGAAAGTGGCAATAATCAAGTGCAGTGCACACAAGAAAGTGACAGACAAAGTAGGACAAGGAAATGCCTTTGCAGATTGCATAGCGAGGGAAACTGCTATGTTACTAAAGGCTTTGCCAATGTATGTAGTGAAATCGCAGGCTGAGGGATGGCATGATGCTAGAGAGGAGATACTAGACATTCAGAAATCAGCGTCTGAAACAGAACTCGCAACCTGGGCATCGGAGGGAGTGCTAGATGATGAGGGTTGTTGGAGAAGCAAAGATATGGAGAGATGGAAATTGCCTGCAGCTTACTTGCAAGCAATGGTCCAAATGACACATGGATTGGCACATGTTGGAGCTCTCGCAATTACTAGATTGCTTACACGAGTCTGGGAGCATCCTGAGATTGCCAATACGGCCAAAAGAGTAGTGCAGACCTGTCTGATATGCTTGCAGCACAATCCTGCAAAAGGGACGTATACTCCGAAAGGAGGGTTTGTTCCACCTACTGCACCATTCGAAGTGCTACAAATGGATTACATCCAGCTTGAGCGTTGCAATAATCATAAGTATGTCTTAGTGGTGGTGTGTGCTTTCAGTAAATGGATTGAGGCCTTCCCCACGAAGGATAATACAGCGTTGACAACAGCTAAGGTTTTGCTCAAGGAGTACTTCCCACGCTATGGTGTTTGTAAATTTTTGTGGAGCGATAATGGTCCTCATTTTGTTGGGAAAGTTGTGCAATACGTGATGAAGGGATTGGGAATTCAGCAGAAATTTCATGCTGTATTCCATCCGCAGTCAGCAGGTCTTGTGGAAAGGTATAATGCTACTCTGAAATTGAAGCTAGCAAAGATCGCGGCATCCACGTCTTTGAAATTGCCGGATGCACTGCCTCTGGCATTGCTATCTATCAGATCAGTGCCCCATTCCCGAACTGGCCTCACACCTTATGAAGTGGTGTTTGGAAGGCCTATGAATATATGGGGAGTTCCTAAGCCTCGATTATTACATGATGTGCCTTGTATAATGATGAACGATTATTTGGCACGATTAACAAATGATTTACTTTCCATTCATCAACAGGTTCGAGAAGCGCTCCCCGACAATTCCATTGGAGAAGCTCACAATCTTCGTCCTGGTGACTTTGTTATGGTCAGATCCTTTGAGAGAACAAGCAGCTTGGAGCCAAGGTGGCGTGGACTCGAGCAAGTTCTACTGGCGACTCGTACGGGTGTGCGAGTTACGAATAAGAAATGGTGGGTGCATTCCACTCATTGTCGCCGCGTCTCTCTGGATCTGGTGAATCCAACTGTGCTGTCTGATTATCGAGACATCTCGGACGAGGAGAAGAGCCCAGCTGTTGCGTCTACTGAATCGGAGGGAGCCTTCCCGGACCACACTGTTTTTGGAAGAGAGAGATACAATCTACGACCAAGAGAACCAGTTGTTTTGTGCGAGACTGGTTGAGTTACCGCTCCAGGTTTGTGAAACGGAAGCCGGGAATATCAAGGGGGGGGGGATCTGTTCTGCCAAGTGTAGCGACACCCGTCTTGAATCTCGGAGAAGAAACCAACGGCTACCTCGGAGCTCAGCACTCACATTTTTATTTTTTAGTTGTTTCTTTTTTTGAGACACTTTGAACTTTGAATTATGGCATCTTCTACAATGCGAAATAAGAGAATTCTTGGTGCAGTACCCTTCGTTATGACAATTGTGGTGATAGCAGTAATAGCTTGGGTGGTAGAACTACTGGTGCCGGCAAGAGAACATTTATTGCCACCTACCCCAATTCCATCTGAGCATTTTCATTTTACTATGCCTTATCATGAAGAACGACATAGACAGACTTTTTTTAATAATAGTTTCATCCAGATTTTGCATCACACCCCTAATATGTCGAACACTTCGAACTGTTGGGTATGTGGGATGTTGCCTGGACATCAAAAGAAAGGAGGCACTCCGCTTATCCCACTCCCATTCTCTCACAATGGTTCTTGTAATGCTTGGTATACCCTTTTATTCACTTTGCGATGGCCGACAAAGGGTGGACTACTTTTCCGACTCAACAAAGTCTGCTTCAATGACCGAAATGGTTATCCACAAGCTGAAGGAACTAAATTTGAATGGGAAGAACATTGACCCGATAATGTATCCTCGCCTCGAATTTATAGTAACCAACGAAATGTCAATATGTTCAGTCTGCATGTAATAACAGTAATTGATACGAAAGCTGACTTGTGTGTACGAAATAAAGGTACAATCCCAGTAGGAAGAAGTGAATGTAACACTACTCTCACCTTTGACACCCCAAATGGTATCACCTTTGTGGCTTCACAAAACACTTACTTTATCTGTAGAAATAAAGGTTATCACCGTCTCCCTATAGGATGGTTAGGAACATGCTATATATCCTTTGTATTACCCCCGTGTTCATTGCCCCACCTATGTACCATAATGACTTTATCCTGTATCACGATTTTATACTGAATAGAGTGAAGAGAGCATTAGCTCTCGATGAAATAGATCAAACTGACACTTCTTTGCAACACTATGTTGATTTTAATTTAGGTCTTTTCTCATTTGTTGGGGCCGCCTTAAATAGCCGAAAAATAAGACGACTGACACGTGTTGTAGAAGCTGTTGCTAATGAGACAGTTTTTGCTTTAGGAAATTTGACTGAGGAACTTCAGATTACTAGAATTGTAATACTCCAGAACCGAATGGTTCTAGATGTAGTATTAGCTGACCGTGGGGGTGCATGTCGCATTATCGGAAGTAGTTGCTGTGTGTACGTACCAGATAATTCACCCTCTGTATATGATACAATTTCTAAGTTACATAAGATAGCTGCTGAGATACATCCTGATAATGGTACTTGGACACTTTCGGGGTGGTTTTGGACGTTACTTAGTACTTGGGGTTGGAAGTTGCTGACAATCCTATGCGTAATAATTGGAATACTGTTCTTCCTATGTCTCTGCATTCAATGTGGCCCTATGTTATGTTACATGTGCCTTTCTGCTTGTATCCCGTCCAAACGAGGTATTGTTAAGAATGAACAAATGATTCATAGAGAGATAGCAAATATTATGTCCATTAATATTGATGATGAATACCCTGATTATGTCCACTATGAGGTAGCTTCAGCTAAACGCTAAAAGGGTCGTCTGTCGTAATTTGACGGTGATCGGGTTAGCGTTAAGCTTTGCTACACGCATTTCCCCTTAACTTGACTATGGTGTTCGGAAGCCATTTTGAACACACTGGCGGCCATTTTATATGAATGCGTCGCCTCGTTGTCAGCATACCCTTTGTCCTTTCTCTGTACCACTGACCACTCGAATTTGCCCAGCAACAGGCTATTTTTAGTATTGGTCAAGCTCACACATGCGCAGTTAAATCCTCTGTACTAGTGGACAGTCATCGCTTAGGAATGTTCTTTAAACTGAACAGTGGTGTTGTAACCCCTCCCATGAGTTGGCTGTGTTCCAAAACTGACCTTATATGTACCTAAACTGAGTAAATGTGTTCCGCCTATTTTTTTATTACTGTAAAACTGTATAAAAGAGGCCTCGCACCGATATTCGGTGTGATACTTCTTGCATTGCCGAAGGGTGTTGTAGGAATGTACCACCACCCCATGGGGTCTTAATAAACTTGTTTTGCATTTTCCAGTTTCCGTGCCAACATCTGTTTTATGGTGTAGCGGGTTTTGCGGAGTATGTAGGCCTGGAGATTCCAATACCACAGTTGGGTTAACGTTGTTGGGGTTTTAGCTTTCACAGGGATGCTAAGCTAAGTTGGGGTTTTTTGTTTATTAAAAAAGAATGACAAAATGTTTTCTGGATAAAGTTTTTATTCCGCACCTGTCTTAATAAAGTGGCCTTTCTCACTAATGAAGAAGTGGTGGACAGTGAGTTATTGCGCGAGGAGCGACCCAGGGGAAGCTGTGCGCGAGCTGGTCTCCCTCTGGGTTGTTCGCGCAAGGGAGTGGCCAGGTGCAGGGTAGATTACTTGATTAGGCGCGCAGGGGGAAATTTACTTATAGGGGTAAGAAGAACGGGAAAAGTCACTGTGCCCGGGGGAGTTGGGAGGCAGAGGTCTTGCTTTTGTCCCACCTATCCTTCCCTCTCTTTTTCTTTCCTTGGTCTCTGTTTAGGTATTGTTCTTTGTAGGCTTTGGTTACTGCCAGAGCTGTTTTTTCCTTCTTCGCCACTATAAGACAGGTCTAGATGCAATGTTTTTGTGGTAGGCGGATTTTTCTGGGGGGTGGGCAGCCTGGAGCCGGTTTGTCCATCCTCAAAGGGGGGAGGTGGGGTATTCAGCAAAAGGAAATGAGGGGGTATCAACAGGAGTCAATTCCTTCTGGGTTTTGTTGGGTTAACGTTGTTGGGGTTTCAGCTTTCATAGGGATGCTAAGCCAAGTTGAGGTTTTTGTTTATTAAAAATGAATAACAAAATGTTTTCTGGATAAAGTTTTTATTCTGCACCTGTCTTAATAAAGTGGCCTTTCTCGCTAATGAAGAAGTGGTGGACAGTGAGTTATTGCACGAAGATCAAATATGGTGCAAGCTTCCGGCCCGCTGTAAATTTCCTGCGGTAGAGTTGGTACTGAGTCCCTCAGCTGGGCAGTACTTGGTAGGAGGCCGCAGGGTGGGGATAACAGTACCTTGTGGGAGCTTCGGGGGTTGGGGGCAGCCCAGCCAAGGTTTAGCTAAGCCTCGGAGAGTGATGGCTTCCCCGGTTCCGCAAAAAACAATGAAACACATAAAAGCTCTGATGTTTGTTTTCACAGCATTATAGTTTTGAATATGAGCCGAGTGAAGACTTAAGTTATCCCCTTAATCTCACCGTAATTATAGGCGACGTCCAGCGCAGAGGTGAAGAAATACACACTTTCAATTATTGTTTAGGTTGAATCTCCTGCGAGAGTTTGTGGTCGTAAAACAAAGGAAAATTACCAGCAGGGAGGTAATGGCCTAACTCCAGCTCTGATAAATACAAACAAGGCTCCCTGGGGTCCGGGCGAGTGAACACGCTCATAGCTTCCAAGCCAAATGAACTTGTAAGAGGCAACAACCTCTCTCTGGTGCAGAATCTGCTTCCCGCAGGGCCGCTGATCCCCCCCTGCTCGCATCCTCACCTTCACTCAGTGCCTGGTCCAAGTTTAGCGAAAGTGGCCTTTGCCCGATGTGCTCAACTATCCCTGCCTTCGGGTCCCCTGTGCCCCTATTCCAAGCCCAGTCTCTGTTAGAGTCCGGCAGCTCAGAAGCTAGCACTGAAGCTGAGAGCCGGGGCTTGAGAATAGTGCAGGGCTGTCAATGTTGTCCAGTCTCCTATCTGGACCATATTCCAATCCCTCACCTGAAAAATGGCACCACCTCTGGGATTCTAAGTAAGAAAAGACTGCAGCTCCCAAGCTTTCCACGCTTTCCATGTGGGCTCAGTAGTCCTTACTGTTGGAGGGAGGAGGAGACTTTGTCTGTATTGGGCAGGTTGGAGGGAATGCGCCTCACCAGATCCTGCACCAGTGCCCAGGCTCGTACATCCGCTGGTACCGGGAGCTCTCGTACGGAGGAAGTGGGGGTGAAGGATGATTTACAACACAATTTGATCCCTAGCCACTGGAGCTCATGAAAGAGGTATCACGTTACATCAGCCTTCTTGACATTTCAAAATCAGTAACGAATGCAATTCTGATAGGTTGAAACATTGTGTATTTTAGCATTACATGATCAATAGCTTCTGATTCAATGTGGCAGAGGCAGTAGAACTTTAGATCCTTTTTAGGCCCATTCATTACCGCAACCCAATCAGAAACAGGAACAGACCCAGCCCAAGTTCTGTAAGGAGGTATCTCTCGTTTACTAATAGGAAATCACATTCTCCTACATTCGGTTCTCTCTCATAAATCTGACTAATAGAGTGTTTGTTGGATACCTTGGAAATCAAAAGGTTGGCAATTCACTTTCTTTACCTGCATCTTGAAGTCTACTTTCGTATATTCACCACTATGGACTATTAGTACCAGATCAGACAGACCTGGGGTTTGTTTCTGTTGATCATGTACCCCATTCTAGCATCCAAACTATTTAGTTTTAAAAGGGTGCCTTCATCAATGTTGATTATATCAACATAAACAAAAAAACAGATTCCAGAATCTAGTTGAAAATGCTCTGTATCAAGTGTACGACTTTGTACAAGAATTGAATTAAGTAATGAGAGTATCTCCTTTAGAAATACACCATCAGTCTCGACAAAGCAGTAACCTTCTTGATACCACCTTGCAGAGGAACCATAAGACAACTGTGGAAAACGTTTATGTTGTAGGTTGTCAATCATAGTAGAAGAGACAGCCCCCATATAGTCTATGAATTGTGGTCAAACCTTTCATTTTGGTGTAAAGTAGTATCATTTTATAATCGAGATGAGATTACAGTGTCAATTTGCAGTCGATCTTAATGCTAAGGTAACATCACCGACGAACTTGCTGCATTGGAACACCATTTAGTCCCGAATTTACGATCCTCCTCCTTTTTTGCAGAAGAACATGCTCTTAGTTTTGTATCTAATGATTTTAAGATACAGGGAAGTTTACAAACCCGTATTTGTTAATTTAACAAAATATAGATGTTAGTAGAATAGACACTCACCCCTAATTTTGAAGGGGTGAGTGATAGGTGTGTTTGGGGTAGATGCAGGACTAGGTCCAGATATACCAAGAATATATTCCATATAATCAGGGCCAGCACACATTTTTGCTTTGCTCCTCGAGTAGCAACATCTTGCTTGTTATCATTGTAAATTAGCATTTTAACTTGGTACAACCTTTTTTTGTGTGCATATTTATATAGCGCGAACTCGACCCGAAGGTATTAGAGCGCTTTAAATGAGCACCGTATTTACATTACACATTCAGGCACGGCACCGTATTTACATTACACATTCAGGCACGGGGAGATTACAGGATTTGCCCAGAATCACAGGATGTGGAGGTGACTCCGAGGCTCGAATCCTGGTTTCAAGCACCAAAGTCGGCAGTCTAGCCGACGGACCAAATCCTCTCCCCTTTGGAGCACAGACATAGATCAGTATGAATCTCAAAGGAGCTTGGCTGTTTTCATAGTTCACATCGATTGATAGAGGATAACCCTGTGCCTAGACGTACAGAGCAAACAAATAAGGGGGGTGTTATATTGGTGAACACTAAAGCAGCCAAATTGGAAGCTGGTTTCAGTCCTTGGACTGCATTTTGTCACTGAAACCCAGTTAGTGCTGCACACATTAAAGGGCAGATTTACAATAACTGGCGCATCCCCAGGGATGCGCCAGTTATTGTGCGCCGCAGCACCGCCACCCATGGTGCACCGCCTTACCAATGCGGCGCACCATGGCGTAAAAACGGCCCATATGCGTCACGCATGTGTGCCGTAAAGGTGGCGCATTGCTGGAGTTGCATTGCAAGCGCGACGCAGCTCCAGCAAGGCTTGGGGGGCCCTATCTGTCCAATGCTGCGTCAAGCCTTACACCTGCTTCAAGCAGGCACAAGGTTTTGACTCAGCATTGGCCTAAAAGTGACTGAGTTAAATATTGTAGATTTCACTCAGCCACTTTTAGGAGGCGTTTCTGCGCAGGAATGCCCCCCATGCACTGGAACGCCTCCTTATGACGCAGGGTTTTACAACGTGACGCATCTCCCAGATGCGTCACGTTGTAAATACCCCGCACCATGGCGCATCTTTTGCGTCGCCGCTGCGTCATAAAAGTGACACAACGGCGGCGTAAAAGAGGCACAAGGGGCTTGTAAATCTGACCCTAAGAGCTTTGACAATAACTTTCCTCAGTGGACAAAGCTTGGCTAGCAATCAATCAATCAATCTCTGAGCCCATCCTGCCTCCTTTCTTATGGACATAGACCAGAGTTGAGCCTTTTCAGGACCTATGCAGTCATGGCTTGAATCAGAAAGCCTAGACCTCAGGTTTCGGAGAACTGGGCTACTTTGCTTTTTTTCTCTCAATAGTACTGGCAATATTGGCTGGGCCCATTGCGAAGAGTTCTTTGAAATACTGATTAGTGTGATGAAATTACTTTCCTCTATGTTAGGGTTCAGTGCCACATCTGGTCGGATCTCATCCTAGTTTTGGACTGGACCCTTAATATTCGGGAACTAGAATTATACAATTATTTTAAATAGCTATTCTGATCTATATTTGTTGCATAGTGTTATGTTTTGGCATCAGAGCTTCCTGTGTCAGGAGGATACCATCCTCAAAAAACGTGAATGTCATCTCTGAGGAAGATTCTTAACACCGTTTCCAATGGGCCTCCCTTCCTATCTGCTTTTTCGTGTTGCAAATACAATTCAATCTCAGTCTTTGACACACTATATCACCTGCATGCCTTTTTGTCTGTAATGTTTATTACGAGTTCTCCTAACCTCCTCATCAAACCACGCTATTTTAATTTGGGGCCAACTACCCCCACTGCTTGCACCCTACATTGATTTAGTTTCCTCAGAGAGAACCCCACGAATAGAAAAAGTACTCCAAATATCAACGACCACATTTTCGAGGGTGAAGGTTCCGCCATTTGTTACAGCATTTGATTTACTCCTTTGTTGTCCATCAATACATCAGAGAGAGCACATTTTATATCACATTTGCACAAAATCCATTTCTAGAAACTGAGTTAGAGCTAGCTCCTTGTGCATTGAGCTTTAGTTCTTCGAGTGAGTATGAAGGTAGAACAAGATGAACTACTGTCTGACAAGTTGAGAGTAGAAGAAGCAGGGCAAACTTATGCAGAAAGCTATGATGAAAGAAAGAAGAGACTGCTGAGCTTTGTGGAGAGAGAAACAGAGTGATCAACATAGAAGTGTAGATTCCCCATCTCAGAAACTAGGGTGGGAGCTGAGGCACGGTCAGATGGCCACCATACAGAGAATAAAATGAAGTACTCTTGCTGCAACATGTGCTTCTGTCAGTTCTGTCTTGAACTTTAGAGAGTTGTAGCTCATCCGGAAGACATCTACCGAGAACCAATCATGAAGTTCCTGCAAACATCAGCCTAAGTATCATCCAGGGGGGATGAGGATCTAAGAGCCCTCGGTGTAGGTCATCACAGAGAGACGGAAAGATCGAATGAATTTAGCAAGGATAAAGATACACATATTGAAGAGGGTAGAGCTAAGCAAAAAAGACTAAGGTGCCCCATGAGTAACAATAATAGAGGGAGGTTAATGGCTTGAGCACGGTACATGGTTTAGGCAACAATCGAGGTCAAAGCATTTTTCGAATGTCATTCTGGGGAAAGCTAGATAGCAGGATGGTATTTGCTAAGGTATGAAAGGTCAGACAGTAATCTAAGGTCATCATTGAAGGGCACAAGGAAAGATGATTTGCTGTGCAATGGACAAATAGCCAGATTGGATAGAGTCCAGAATATTGTTCTTTTCGGGAGAGATGGACAGTTAATTATTGATTTCTTTCTCAAGAATGTCACTATTCAGTAGGGGAAGGGATGTGGGTTTGAAATGGATCATAATCTGCTGTGAGCTTTTTAAAAAGTGGGACAATCCTGTTTATATTGTTGTGAAACAGAATTGTACGAGAAGGTAAGATTGAAGAGATCACCAAATACTGTGCCAGCAGAATTATTCAGAATTAGCCACTTGATGACAAATGAGCGTTAAGACAGCACTGAGACTGACCTTGGGGCATATTATCAAGAACAGCGTTAACAAATTATCGCCGGTCGAGCGGCAGAAAACTGCCGCTAAAGCGGCGATAATGGGCTTGATAATATGCCACTGGGAATAGAAGTCCATGTTCTGGTGTGAACATGGGCTTCTATAGGAATTCTCCAGGGCATAATATCAACTCCGTTCTTGATAATATGCCCCTTAATGGTTTATCAGGGGCTAAAGGGATAAAGTCGGAGTGGATTTGGAGAACCCGAAGGGGTTCAAAGTGGAAAAAAGAGCCATAACAGTGTTAACTTCGTTCGAAAAGAATTACTTAAAGGAGTTACCAAGCATCTGAAGGTTGAAGTGAGGCATTACCACAGGCAGGGTTGATAAGTGACTTAATTATCTTGAAGATCTTCTTTATGGAGTTGGCTGTATCAGTAATCTTGGAAGTGTAATAAGATGCAGACAGTTCTAATTTGCTTTCTATTAAGCAATGTGGTAGCTACTATGGCACAAGGAGTTAAAGTACCTAGTTAAACAGGGGAACAGAAAGACTGCGACTGAAGTTGGAAGTCGGTTTTGAAGAGCGCAGTCTCGTCGCTGTGCTCTTTACTCAGGTTTTAAAGATTTGCACTACCATCCAGCAGTCGAGGGCCATATTAAGCGAAGTTGCAAAACTGTCAGGGGAAATTTTGTGCCAAAGGTGTTTAAAGAAAGACGTAAACGAAGGAGGTTCAGTGGGATAATTTTTACAGTTACATTTTTACATTTATTGTATTTTATGTTTTCATTTTGTTTTAATACTTTTACACTGTTATATGCGTGGCATGTATGTTGGTGTCTATGAAATCTAATGTTCATGACCATTTTTTTGTTTTACTTCTAGGTATGAACATTTTTGCCAGTAAAGTTATTTCCTGCCGTAGTCGATTTAGCTGTGAGTTTTCATGTGAGATGTGTGGCTCTCTCCACTGCATATGTGAGCCTGTTTGGGCTGCAGCACTACTGCAGGAGTACATGTATGTTTAACCTTACTGAATTGCAACTGCCTTACCCATTTGTAGGTTTGCTTTTGTAAGTGGATGTTCCTTCCCGTACTCCATAAAAGTCCTTTTCCTCCACTCATTTATTTATTTATTTTTTTTTTAATTTTTTTTTTTGGTGTAAGACATTTATTTTGAACAAATGAAAGAGAAGTTGCACACTGCGTCACGCCAACAACCCGGAGGCAGGCCGCTATCATGAAGTGCATACAGAGTTTTCTGAGAGACAAATAAGGTTCCATCTCCCAACCGGGTGTAACAGACAGAGGCAAGCATGAAATACAATAAAATCTGAGCTTATGTAGTACAACTTCAGCAGGTAAACGGTCTCACTTTTCGTACAGTGCCCCCGACAGTTGAAAGATATGTAGAATCAGTGAGGCCGCCCCTAAGTAAGGTGCGGTGAACCACCCGCTACAGCGGTTCCTGAAAAGGATGTGTCCATCGGCACCATTTTTCTCCCAACCAAACCCCCCCAACGAACCAGGTCAAAAACTACAAACAGAGGTGCAAGTACATGGAAAAAACATCCACTCAACATGTCAGTCCACAAAAAGGGCACATGGGTCAGCCTCAGGACATGCCCGTCAAGGGCCAGCTGTTTCCAGGGCGAGAGTGTATATACATTATGTCTGTTACGCATAAGCGCGGGGCAGGTGGGCGGGGGGGGGGGGGGGGGAAGGGGGCAGGGACAAAGTCAAGGACAAAGGATCGCCAGTGGGGCGCGGGGGGTGTCAGGGATTCGATCCGTGTCAGTGAGGGCAGCAGCCGCATAGTTTGCGACCAGGCAGGGTGTGCTAGTGTTAGCGCAGGAATACGGCACCACCCCAATCAACCTGCGCATTGCGCACCCTCAGCCCTTGTCGTCTGAAATACTTGTATCACGTGAGGCATGTGGGGTGTCTGTGCTCGTGCGTGCTGAGGTCCACTGTATAAACGGGCCCCAAATGTCGTTGGGTCTGGAAGCGGTGGGCATGGTCTCCCAGTAATGTGTCAATTGCGCGTGGCCGTAAGTCAAGTCAAGTCAAGTCAAGTCATAACATTTATATAGCGCACTACATACCCAGAGGGTTTCAAGGCGCTTAGGAAGGGGAGGAGGATTATTTGTCAAATATCCACGTTTTAAGCTGCTTTCTGAAGGCTAGGTGATTCTGGTTGAGGCGAAGGTAAGCGGGGAGTGTGTTCCATGTTTTGGCAGCCAGGTATGAGAAGGATCTGCCTCCCATGGTGGTCTTGTTGATGCGAGGTACAGTGGCGAAGGCTTGGCTGGAGGAGCGAAGTTGGCGGGAGGGGGTGTAGAAGGACAGTCGGGAGTTGAGGCAATCTGGTCCGATGTCGTAGAGTGATTTGTGTGCGTGGGTAAGTAGTCGGAAAGTAATCCTTTTATTAACGGGTAGCCAGTGGAGGTCTTTAAGGTGGCCAGAGATGTGTTCGTTGCGTGGGATGTCTAATATGAGTCTGGCTGAGGCGTTTTGGATTCGTTGTAGTTTCTTCTGGAGTTTAGCGGTGGTACCTGCGTAGAGGGTGTTTCCGTAGTCCAGTCGGCTCGTGACTAGAGCGTGGGTGACTGTTTTCCTTGTTTCGGTGGGGATCCAGTGAAATGTTTTTCTGAGCATGCGAAGGATGTTAAAGCAGGAGGAGGATACGGCGCTGACTTGTCTGTTCATGGAGAGTGAAGAATCCAGGATGACGCCGAGGTTCCGTGCGTGGTCTGTCGGGATGGGTGCATTTCCGAGGGCTTCCGGCCACCAGGAGTCGTCCCATGCAGAGGGGGATTTACCTAAGATGAGGACTTCTGTTTTGTCTGAGTTCAGTTTCAGACGGCTTTGTTTCATCCATTCGGCGACTTCTTTCATTCCTTCGTGTAGGTTAGTTTTGGCGGTGCTGGGGTCCTTGGTGAGAGATAGGATCAATTGAGTGTCATCCGCGTAAGAGATGATGTTGAGGTTGTGTTGGCGGGCAATGGCCGCGAGGGGGCTCATGTATACGTTGAAGAGGGTGGGACTGAGTGAGGATCCTTGTGGAACGCCGCAGATGATTTCAGAGGCCTCGGACTTGAATGGTGGGAGGCGGACTCTCTGGGTTCTTCCGGTGAGGAACGAGGTGATCCATTCCAGTGCCTTTTCTTGGATTCCGATGTTTCTAAGGCGTTGTAGAAGGGTGCTGTGGCAGACTGTGTCGAAGGCTGCAGAGAGGTCGAGGAGGATGAGGGCGATTGTGTCTCCATTGTCCAGTAGTGTTCGAATGTCGTCTGTTGCTGCGATGAGGGCGGTCTCAGTGCTGTGTTTGGCTCGGAAGCCAGATTGTGAGGGGTCGAGTGATTTGTTGGCTTCGAGGAAGGCGGCGAGCTGGTTGTTGACGGCTTTCTCGATGACTTTGGCCGGGAATGGAAGAAGCGAGATGGGGCGGTAGTTTTTGAGTTCGGTGGGGTCTGCTGTTGGTTTTTTCAGAAGGGCGGTGAGTTCGGCGTGTTTCCAGTCTTCTGGGAAGGTAGCGGAGTTGAAGGAGCAGTTGATGACGTCTCGGAGGTGCGGAGCTATGACGGAGTCTGCTTTGTTGAAGATGTGGTGAGGGCATGGGTCTGTGGGGGATCCAGAGTGGATGGAATTCATCAGGCGGATGGTGTCCTCGGTGGAGATTGGGTTCCAGGCGTTAAGGGTGTTAACGGGAGGAAGATGGTCAGCTGATGGTAGGGTGGGTTGGCTTCCGGGTTGGTTGTCAAAGCTGTTGTGGATGTCAGCAATCTTGTTGTGGAAAAAAGAGGCTAGGGAATCGCAGAGGGCTTGAGAGGGGGTGATGTCGTTGGAGTTGGCCGAGGGGTTGGAAAATTCCTTGACTATGTTGAAAAGTTCCTTGCTGTTGTGGGCGTTGTTGTCAAGTCGATCCTTGAATGCTGTTTTCTTGGCTTTTCGGATCAGTTGGTGGTGAGTACGGATGGCGCTTTTGAAGGCGTCCTTGTTGCTGGTGGATGGGTCTTTTTTCCAGGCCTTTTCAAGGGAGCGGCACAGTTTCTTGGACTTCTTGAGATCGTCGTTGAACCATGAGGCCTTCTTGTTGCCAAGTTTGTGTTGACGTTTTTTCAGTGGTGCTAAGGTGTCGGCGGTGTTGGATAACCAAAGGGTGAGGTTGGAGGCGGCTTCGTTGGCGTTAGAAGATAGGGTTGGGGAGGTTTGAAGGAGTGATGTGGAGATCTGCTCCGTGGTGATTTTGTTCCAGTTTCTTTGCAGAGTAGGTTGGAGGTGGATGATGGGTTTCGGCTTGTTGTAGGTGAAGTGAACGCAGCTGTGGTCAGTCCAGAGGAGATCCGTAGTGTGGCTGAAGGAGACATGGTTGCTGGAAGTGAAGATGGGGTCGAGTGTGTGACCTGCGATGTGGGTGGGGGAGGTGACCAGTTGTTTAAGTCCGAGGTTGGCGAGGTTGTCCAAGAGGGTGGCGGTGTTGTGGTCGTTGATCTTTTCAAGATGAAAGTTGAGGTCACCCAGCAGGATGTATTCTTTGGAGGGGAGCGCGTGTGGAGTGATGAAGTCCGTGATGTCTTCACTGAATTTTGCGCGGGGTCCTGGTGGTCTGTAGAGGAGGGTGCCTCTGAGTGTGGTCTTGGGGTCGATGTGGATCTGGAAGTGAAGGTGTTCGGAGTTAGCGAGGTTGGCATCAGAGCTGGTTGAGATGCGGATTGTTTTCTTATGGACGATAGCGATTCCACCTCCTGTATGGTCGGTGCGGTCCTTGCGTGTGATCTTATAGTCATCAGGGATAGCGATGGCGATGTCAGGGGCGGAGGAAGCGTTCATCCATGTTTCCGTTAGGAAGGCGACGTCAGGAGAGATGGTGTCTAGTAGGTTCCAAAGGTCAATGGCGTGCCTGTGGACCGAGCGGGTGTTGAGAAGGATGCATTTTAGGTGGTTGGGGTCTGGAATCAGTGGTGTGGTCGTGGCGGAGATGTTGTTGGTGCCGCTGAATTTGCAGGAGTAGCAGGAGAAAGGTCCATGGGTGTGTCCAGGAGCGGCTTGGACGCAGTTGGGGGCTCGACCGGGGTTTAGGGCTAGGAGGGTGGTGGCATCGTAGGTTGTGCGGGGGGGCTGGGGAGCGCGAGGGGCAGGGGGTCTGGCGCTGGGCGCGGTCCAGGCGTGGACGGGCGTAGACGGGCTTACCTTTGGCGCACCTTCGGCGCGGGTTGGGCGCGGTCGCTGCGCGTGAACGCTGCGCGCGGGAACTACTGTCATATATGGATAGTGGAAGGGGAGGGGCGAGGGCGGCTCAGCTGGGAGGCGTGGCGGGCTCAAGGGACGGAGCACAACAACAACAATCACAAAATGGAGGGGAGGGCAGAGCAGGGCGCCGGGGGATCTTACTAACAATGCGCAGGTCGGGTAAATGAGCAATAAATTAAAACGGGATGCACACGCACTTTGAATGGCAAATTAGATACAGTGCAGCTATGAAATCACAATCACAATCTGAACAAATGAAATGAAATACACGCGCTCTTAACTCGACTGAAATGGACACAGTGCAGCATGAAAAATGCTCGGGTAATGAGGGCTGAATGCACACGCTCTTAGGACGCAAAGCTAGTTATCAGAACTGCTTAGTAATAACGATACCAAGTTGTGCAGGTAGCGCAGGCAGGGGAGCGACCACTCGAGCCAGAAGCGAGGAGTGAATCACGAAGCTGCGTGGTCAGAGGACGCGTTTTGGCGCTAGTGGGAGGGCGGCTCAGCTGGGAGGCGTGGCGGGCTCAAGGGACGGAGCACAACAACAACAATCACAAAATGGAGGGGAGGGCAGAGCAGGGCGCCGGGGGATCTTACTAACAATGCGCAGGTCGGGTAAATGAGCAATAAATTAAAACGGGATGCACACGCACTTTGAATGGCAAATTAGATACAGTGCAGCTATGAAATCACAATCACAATCTGAACAAATGAAATGAAATACACGCGCTCTTAACTCGACTGAAATGGACACAGTGCAGCATGAAAAATGCTCGGGTAATGAGGGCTGAATGCACACGCTCTTAGGACGCAAAGCTAGTTATCAGAACTGCTTAGTAATAACGATACCAAGTTGTGCAGGTAGCGCAGGCAGGGGAGCGACCACTCGAGCCAGAAGCGAGGAGTAAGTCACGTCTCTGATCCAGCTCTCGAGAGATGGGGGGGCCGGCCTGCCCCACTGTAGAGCGACCTGCCTCTTGGCATATAATAGGAGTAATGCATGCAGTTTCCTATCGCAAGGCTCAGTGTCTTTAACATACCCCAGCAGACCTAGCAGTGGGGACGGCGTGTCCTCTCTTTGGGTTATTTGATTGATGGCTGCGAAGACCTCTGCCCAGTACGTAGTCAACTTGGGGCAGGTCCAGGCCATATGGATAAAGGACGCTTCCTCACCTCTACATCTCCAGCAGGAGGCATCCTCCCGGATGCCCATTCGGTGTAATAGTGTCGGAGTGCGGTAATATCTGTGTAGGAATTTGAAGTGGATGAGGCGCAGACGATAATTCGGGGATAGGGCTGTGAGTTGCGTACAGCAATACTCCCATGCGTCGTCCGGCATCTCGTCCCCCAGGTCCGCAGTCCAAGCGGTTTTGGCCGTGGCCACAGTCACTGGTGCCTGTTCCTGCATACAATTATACAACCTGGACACCAGCTTTTTGGGAGAAGGCCTCGAGAGCAAGTTTTGAAGGGCGGCAAGCGTGCAGGGCTCCTGCGGGAAGCACGGCCCTATCTTCCTGCAGGATTCCCTAAGGGAATAATATAGCAATTTGTCAGTGAACGTGCAGGGTTGGTCCTCTCTGTCAACAGGCAGCTCGAAAAAAGTGCCATCTGGATATAAGTCAGCAAAGGTGAGAAGCCGATTACCAAGGATAGTTAGGACGTCACCTCTCGTCGTCAGACAAGGCAGCATCGGGTTTCCCCTCAGGGGGACAGCTGGCGCATAAAGCATGGAGAGACCGGCTCGTCTTTGAAGTTCGCGCCAGGACCAGCGGACCATTTCCACCGTGTCCACCTCACGCGACGGGCAAGTAACTTTACCATACAATGCCACGCGTAACGGCGAGGGGGCGACTACCGCTAGTTCCACCGCCACATGCGGCTGGTAAGGGGTAGGGAACGCCCAGAAGTGCAGGAATTGGGCTTGCGCACAGAGTGCGTAGAGTTTCAAATCTGGGGCACCCAAACCTCCTTGTCTTAGCGGAAGCGTGAGTAGGTCCCAGGAGACTCTGGCCTGACCTCCAGCCCACACCAGTTTAAGCAGCAGTGAGCGGACCCGGGCGTGGAAGTACGCTGTCATAGGCAGCGGTACGTTGACAAACAAATACAAGAATTTAGGGAGGACCACCATTTTAGTCAATGCAATTCTCGCGACCAGGGACAGCGGTAGTCTATTCCAGAGTTCGACCTTCCCTTCCAACCAGTCCACCGCTCTACCGAAGTTCAACGACCACAGCTCCTGCACATCTCGGCTGATCCAGATGCCCAAATATTTAACAGCTTCCGTTTCCCGTCTGAGGGGGTAGTCAGGAGCAGGGCGTTCCGTGCTTTCCGTTAGGGGGAAGGCCACTGACTTCGTCCAGTTAATGGATATCCCCGCCAGTCCCTCAAAACGTACAAATTCCCGGAGTAGCGGACTCAGGTTATCTTTAGGATTCAGGACGTACAGTGTGACATCGTCCGCATATAGCGAGATTAGTAAGCTTCTAGCGCTAAAGCTAATGCCCCTGGCGGTGTGGTGTTGTCTGACTCTGGCCGCCAGCGGCTCCATTGCAATTGCAAAAAGGAGCGGTGACAGAGGACAGCCCTGCCTAGTGCCTCGTGAAATACTGAATGGCTTGGAGACGAGACCATTAACGCTCACCCGGACTCTTGGTTCCTGGTATAGGAGCTTAATCAGGGTCATGAAGTTCAGACTAAAGCCCATCCGTCCCAATACACTGAAGAGGTAGGGCCACTCCAAGGAGTCGAAGGCTTTGGTGGCGTCCAGAAACACCACCGCCGCCTGTACCGACGGGTGTAAATAATGGAGGACCGAAAAAATCGTCCTGAGATTATGTGATGTCGCGCGGCCAGGGATGAAGCCTGATTGATCTGGGAGCGCTATCATAGGCAGCATCGGCTGTAACCTATCTGCGATGACTTTCGCGTATATCTTAGCATCAACGTTTATCAGGGACAGGGGCCTGTAGGAGTCCAGCTGCTGTGCATCTTTATCCGGTTTAAGGAGCGTGATAATTAGAGCCTCACGCATGGAGTCTGGAAGGGAATTTAATTCAAGAGCCTCGACAAAGACAGAGTGCAGTCTCGGCGCTAGTTCAGTAACGTATGTTTTATAGAAGGAGGTGGTCAGGCCATCTGGGCCAGGAGCTTTATTGGCCGGCATACTTTTAATCACCTGGGCGATGTCTTGCACTGTGACAGTGAGGTCCATGTATTGCCTATGGTTGTTGTTGAACCATACGAGCGCTATGGAGTCAAGAAAGTCTCGCAGTGACGTCGGTGTAGTGGGTTGACGTGTGGTGTATAGGGTAGCATAGAAGTCTGCAAAGGCGCCCAGCACTGCTTCCTGGCCTGCCACAAGGCGTCCAGTGGTATCGTAAATAGTGTGTATATAATTTGATTGTGTGCGGGGGGCGATCAGTCTGGCGAGGGTCCTGCTAGGTCTATCACCTTCCCCATATCTGCGCGCTTCTGCTTGCCTCCCTAGAAACCTCACTTCCCGCTCCGCTTCCTCGTTAAATGCCAGCAATTTGGATTTCAGAGCACCCGCAGTCGCCAACGACGGGTCAGCACTAAACGCAACATCTAGGGCTTTCAGTTCCCCCTCAATTTTAGCCAGCTCATCTCTTATGGTACGTAGTACTCCTGCTTTACGCGCAATACATTGACCCCTGATGACGGCCTTAAAGGCATCCCACATAATCGCCTCAGATGTGGCAGACCCAGCATTCTCAGTAAAATAGTTATTAATGTCCCCCCTTATCTCGTCTACGAACACAGGGTCTGTGAGTGCGTGCGGGGGAAGTCGCCATTGGAAGGCCCTATGTGGAGCTCCTGGGGGGCGTAATTCCAACATACATGGAGCATGATCCGATAATGACCTAGCCATGATATCTACATTCGAGACCCATGTCGCAACCTCGGGGGACACTAACCAGAAGTCTAGCCGCGACCATGCATCCTTATGGTAGGTGTAGCAGGTCCCCAATTTTGCTCCCGGGTGTCTAGCTCGCCACACATCAGTCAGTAGACCCTCCTTCATAATATCAGATATCGCCTGTCGCGCCCTAGTGTGCTGCGGCCTGCTTACACCCCTGCGATCAATGTCATCATTCAGCACAATGTTGAAGTCCCCTCCCAACACAATCGACCGACAGTCCAGTAACACAATTTTCGCCCAAACATTTCTAAAAAAATCAGGATCGTCCACATTGGGCCCATAAATTGCAGCTAGTACAATAGGTCGCCCCTGCAATGACCCATGGAGCAGGACATATCTACCCTCCTCATCACGCACCTGGGAGTACTCCCGCCAATCCAGCCCTCTACGAATGAGTATGGCAACTCCCCTCGCATACTTTGAATAAATGGAAGAATACACATGTGCCCATCGGGAATTGTTCAATCGAGCCGAGGGGGCGGCATTCAGATGGGTTTCTTGAAGGAAGCACACATCCACATTGTGTCTGGACAACATTCCATGCAATAAACGAGCTTTCTTGAAGTCCCCTAGGCCCCTAATGTTCCAAGTCCAGAGTTTAACACCCCCCATTAAAGTGTTCGACTGTAATCTGCCCCCTCCCCCAATCCCCGCTCCGTAAGGCCCCTCAGGCGTCCAGATGCCACATCCGCAGACTTAACATTCAGATACATAGGCATGTGGAGTAGTACATCGCACCAAACACAAACAAAAACTCGCAACTTTTGAATTCCCCCCACCCAACCCCCTCCCTCAGCAACCCCCCAATCAGGTCGTGACATAACCCATAAGCAGTCACGCATTGCGTGGAAATACCCCAACAACAACAACAAAGGGAGGCACCCCATGAGGCGTGGTGCGCTCGGCAAACATCCCCGAGTACACGGGGTGGCTACAGTCAAATTTTCAAGTTCCTGGGTCCTGACAGTGGCCCCCACCCCATAATCCGCAAGGGTCAGAGGCGGCCAATGTCCCAGCAGAGGCACGGAGGCTGCGGCCAAATGTTAGCGCAAGGCGACTCAATGACTTACCCCAGGTGATACAGTGCAGTGGGAGCATAACCTTTCGAGTAACCTATCTAGGTCGTCCAACCCCAAGGCAAAAAGCGTGTCAGGCACCGCGCCTGGGAAGCGTTGCAGAGGTTTCAATCATTGTCACTGAGCTGGTCCGAGGCTTCCTCGAGCCTAGGCGATTTTCTCCTGGCTCCAGCACATATGTGTTTGGCGAACTTGAGGGCAGATTTGGCGTCAGTGAAGAAGTGAGAGGCGTTTTCGTGCTGAACCTTCAACTTCGCCGGGTACAGGAGAGAGTAGGGCACCCCAGCTTGCTGTAGGATCTTCTTTGCAGGCAGAAATTCCTTACGAGCCGCCTGCACCAGAGGGGTGAAATCCGGGTAGAAGGAGATGTGATTTCCCTGATGCACGATTTTACCCTTTTCTCTCGCCAAGCGTAGAACGACATCTCTATCCTGGTAATTGAGCAGTTTGGCCAGAATTGGGCGCGGTGGGGCTCCCACCGGAGGTTTTTTCCCAAGGGATCTGTGCGCCCTTTCCACCGTGAAAACCGGGGACAGATCCGGATCGAACAGTTCATGGAGGAGGTTTGACACAAACAATTCCATTTTCCCAGTGTTCGTAGTTTCTGGAATGCCCGTAATGCGAACGTTGGATCTTCTGGAGCGCGCTTCCAAATCGTCCGACTTGGCGCGCAAGCTGTCAATTTCCCGCTCCAGCGTCGTGATGTGTCTCTTGGCCTGTTGCTGGAATTCACAACATTCCGTTTGTCTATTCTCGAGACAGTCCAGCCTCTTCTCGTGGGCGTCCACTTTCGTCTTCACAGTTTCGAGTTGCGCCGCCATATTGTCAAGCTTGGCATCAATGCTCTTTAGGCTGGTTCTCACCTCCATGATGAGGGTTCCGAAATCTATGTCCGGGGCATCACTCCGTGATGACGCTGCGCCCCTATCCGATTCCACCGTCGTGGTCTTCGGTGGTTTTCTATTGTCAAAACTCAGTTTAGGTTGCTTGACGTCGTTTTTCCCCATCCTCACGAGTAGAGAGTCCACCGGCCACGTAATGGGGCAGCACTTCCCTGCGTCACAGCCACCAAGCGCCCTGCTAGCTCGCGGTTTCTCAGGCGGTACCAGTGTGCGCCAGGCGTGACTATGGCAACTCAGCGTGGATTGCAATTCGCTTCATGGACTGCTCCTGGTGTCCAGTGAAGTTCTCAGGCTGCCGCGTGCGGCCAGGGCTGCCACGTGGTACAAGATGGCGGGCGTCTGCAGTGTAGTTGGGGATCTACCCGCACCGTTGCAGAAGTGTAGTTCGAGGGTTTCTGGGGATTAGCGCAGCAAGGTGTCCCCCCAATAGTTCGATGCCGAGACCCGCCGAGTTTCAGAGTAATGGAAGGGCCTGGCGCAGTCACGCAACTGTATGTGCCATTAAAAAACAACTCGGTTCCGCTGCGGCACTCGCTCACCTCCGCTTCAGCTCCCGCGACGCCGCAGTCGGCGCCAGCGTGTCTCCTCCGTCCCTCGCCGGGCTCCGCTCACGCCAGTACCGCCCCCGGCAGTCGCGGGAGCTCCTCTCAGCGCCTCGGCAGTCCTCACCCAGCCGCGCCGGCTTCAGCAATTTCCCCGTAACCTCGCGCCAGGAGGAATCAGCGAAGGCCGCAGCGGGGGTGCCGCAGTAATCCACCTTCAGCAGTGTCTGTGTTGGCGGCGCGCCAAGCTCCCTCCGCAAGATGCGCTCGAGCCGCTGGGGCCTCCACAGCCGCGGCATACAGTGTCACACGGCTCTTAACAACAGGCACTTCCGGTCGGGGATCGGACCTGCCCGCCGGCCGGCGAGAACGTAGTCCGGACCCGCTTCCAGTGGCAGCCGCCGCCGCGCTCCAAACTTGGGCTGGAGGATCACCCGGGTCCAAGGAACAGAACCTCGAAGGAGTGAGGGTCTGCAGTCGCCAGGAACAGGATTATGTAAGGATTAATCGTAGCAGCCGGCGGAGCTCACTCAGAGAGCGGCCATCTCGCTGCTCGGCTAGCCACGCCCCCCCTCCTCCACTCATTTATTAGCAGACATTTCCCTTTCTCTAGCCTCTCCCACCTTCACAGCAAAACTATAGACACATTTGTGTGGCATTCTAGGCATTCGTGGCAGAGGACTCTGCATGTGGGAGGCAGGACAGGCATAGGTGGAAATCTCCACACAAATGGGGCGAATTGCATTTATGTGTATGTGAGTAGTGCTATAGAAGTACTAAGTCATATACCTGTCCATGCCATTGGTGTTAGGGCAAGACACCATCTGAGTCAAAGCCCTGCTTATGAGTCAAACAGGTTAAGCAGTCATGGCTCACACAGGTAAGCATGGTAGGGCGGTGATGTTGGGCGAGGGTAGGTGGAAGTCGACATACAATGGGATAGTGAGTGAAAAGTAAATAAACAAATAAAACCACTTATCTTGCGCTCGCCCCCAACAACAACAACAACAAACAGCCAACAACAGCGACCATGAAATAAAATATTAAACTGAACATGGTGTGGAGGCTTCGCCAATATATATGGAAAAAAATAAAATGGTGTAAAGTAAAAGGAAGAGGTTAATAGTCGTTGCTGGCTCATCATCTAACTCAATTTCAATTATTGTCATTGAAAACTAGATGACAGTACCTACAATCATACGGGGAAGATCGGGGAAGTAAATGTCTAATATTTGTACATCCATCAGCCTATTTTATGAATTTGTGTATCTTTTTGTACATTGTTATGCAATTTATTATATTTTATATTTTTAATATTGTGATAGCATAGTGAAGTCTGCTTTTCTGACATATGTTGGGCTACATAATTGTAATAAGCAACAAACAAACAAGATCACATCTTGCTTAATTTGTATTTTTAGGTTGACTCTAAAACATTATCCTGCAGGCTGCTTGCCCTAGGTTCACTCAATTTTCGCTCTTCTTTGCTGCCTCCTAATTGGTTGGCGCAGCTGATACCTTACTTCTCTTCAAGGCTGAGGTGCACCGGCCAAGTACAGTTTCCTTACATTTTGAGGGGCATATTCACAAGCCCCTATCACCACCACAATGTCACTTTCAGTGACGTTGTGGTGGTGTAGCTTCAACTGGTCTGGTCTGGTCTAGCTTCAACACTGCACCAAATGTGGTTAAAACATTCTAATTCACAGAGATTTGTCATGTCTATGACCAAGCAAGTATGAAAGTATGGATGAATGTAGGGGCAGTGATTCCAAAAAAAGGTACTCCCTGGGAACTGATATCAATGCGCATGTTTGACCGTGACCAAGATAGGCAGTGAGATGACTGAGAATGTGTGAACTAGCTGTGGCCTCATTGCTCCTAACCAACAATCTCACAATTTCCCAACTTAGCCCCACGTCAATGTAGGAAATAGGGCTGTGTGTAAAAAAGTCAAAGTCAAAATAATGGGATGCCAAAGCTCGGAGCAGTGAATTGTTTGAGTGTGCAGCGGTTGGACTCCTGGGATGGTCATTCCATGCAAGAGAACAGAGAGCAAGGACTTCTGTGTGTGGGGTATGTATACGTTGGTCTTTGGTTATCGCTGTGTGTAGTGTGGGTGTCATCATCAGCTGCTATGGCATGTCTCAGGGGGTGCTGGGCGCATGCAATTCCAAGGTTGGAGGTGTGGATGTGCTACCACCTTTCAGTTCAGACAAAGGAGCTTTCATCCCTAATGTTAGTTTGTCATTCGCCTGCATTCTGAAATGTGATGTTGATTTTTTGGGGGGGATGTCACTGCTTCGCCTTCCCGCACAGTTGAACCCTTCCAGCCATGTACGTGCCCATGTACGTGCCCTCACGGTCAATTGTGCATGCTCTGATGTAGCAGGGGTATTTTGCTGCAGTCTGACAGTGATGGGTACAGGTAGATGTGAGGAGGCACTTGACTTCTCACCTTGCACGTATTAGCTGACACTGTTCACTACTATTGATGGATTATATTGGCGTACACATGTGATCTGAAGTTTTGAGAAGCCTATCAATCAATCAATCAATCAATCAATCACCAAATTTGTAAAGCGCGCTACTCACCCGTAAGGGTCTCAAGACGCTGAGGGGATGGGGGGGTTTATACTGCTCGAACAGCCAGGTCTTGAGTTGTTTCCTGAAGGAGAGATGGTCCTGGATCATCTGTAGGTGGGTGGGGAGGGAGTTCCATGTCTTGGCTGCCAGGTAAGAGAAGGATCTTCCTCCAACGGTAGATTTCCGAAATCGTGGGAAGGAGGCAAGGGCGAGGCTGGCGGATCGGAGCTGGCGGGTGGGTGTGTAGAATGTGAGGCGGCTGTTGAGGTACTTCGGGCCTATGTCGTGGAGAGCCTTGTGTGCGTGGGTGAGGAGTCTGAACGTGATCCACTTGTTGACGGGGAGCCAGTGAAGGTCTTTCAGGTGGGCAGAGATGTGGTTGCGGCGAGATATATCCAGGATGAGTCGTGCTGAGGCATTCTCAATGCGCTGGAGTCTTTTCTGGAGTTTGGCTGTGGTTCCAGCATAGAGGGTGTTCCCGTAATCCAGGCAGCTGGTCACGAGGGCCTGGGTGACCAGCTTCCTGGTTTCGGTGGGGATCCATCGGAAGATCTTTCGGAGCATGCGCAGGGTGTTGAAACAGGATGATGAGACGGCGGGCAGGGGGTGATGTCGTTGTTGCAGGCGCTGGGGTTGGAGAGCTCTTTGACGATGCTGAAAAGCTGCTTGCTGTTGTGGGTGTTGTTGTCCAGTCGTTCTTTGCTGTCTTCTTGGTGGTGCGGATCAGCTGGTGGTGTTTGCGGGTGGCGTTCTTGAGGGCGGTCATGCGTTCTGTTGTCTGGTCGTGGCGCCAAGCTTTCTCGAGGGTGCGGCAGGTTTTCTTGGAGTTTTTAAGGTCATTGGTAAACCACGAGGCTTTCCAGCTGCCGGGTCTGCTGGGGGGGGTTCTTCAGTGGTGCGAGTTCGTCGGCGCAGTCGGTGAGCCACTGTGTGAGGTTGCGGGCTGCTTCGTCGGGGTCCGTCGTGATGGTGGGAGGGTTCTGGCTGAGGGAGGTGGTGAGCTGGTCGGCAGTGATTTTGCTCCAGCTTCTGCGTGGAACCTGTTGCGGGTGGTGGTGGGTCGTGGTTCTCCTGAAGTTGAAGTGGACGCAGCTGTGGTCTGTCCAGTGTAGTCCGGTGGAGTGGCTGAAGGAGATGTGCTTGCCGGAGGAAAAGATGGGGTCATGCGTGTGGCCGGCGTAGTGGGTGGGGGTGTTCACCAGTTGCTTGAGTCTAGGGTTGGCGAGGATGTCCAGCAGGGTGGCGGTGTTGCAGCCCTTGTTGTTCTTCAGGTTGAAGCTGAGGTCCCGTAGGAGAATGTAGTCTGTGGAGGTGAGGGCGTGTGGACTGATGAAGTCTGTGATGGCTTCGCTGAATTGTGTGCGTGGTCCCGGGGGTCTGTAGATGAGGGTGCCTCTGAGGGTGGTCCTGGGTTCTTTGTGGATCTGGAAGTGAAGGTGTTTGGCGGCGGTGAGGATGTCGACGGAGTTGGTCGTGATGCGAATGGTGTTTCGGTGGACGATGGCGATGCCTCCTCCAGTCTGGTTGATGCGGTCCCTCCGGGTGATCTT
This sequence comes from Lissotriton vulgaris, assembly GCF_964263255.1. Lineage (NCBI taxonomy): Eukaryota > Metazoa > Chordata > Amphibia > Caudata > Salamandridae > Lissotriton > Lissotriton vulgaris. Next base: position 563,446,440 of record NC_141695.1, read on the forward strand.
GTAGCCCTCCTACATGGCTATGGCGATGTCGGGGGCTGAGCAGGCATTCATCCAGGTTTCCGTGAGGAAGGCGACGTCTGGTGATGTTGTGTCGAGGAGGTTCCAGAGTTCGACGGCGTATCTGTGGACGGAGCGGGTGTTGAGCAGGATGCACTTGAGGTGGTTGTTGCTGGTGCTCGGCTTGGCGGGTGCCGGGCAGGTCCTGAGGCAGGTGAATTGGCAGGCATGGCAGGGGAAGGGTCTGTGTGTGTGCCTCGGGGTGGCTTGGTAGCAGGCGGTGTTTTGGTCGGCGTTGAGTGCGTGGAAGGTGGCGGCGTAGTAAGTTCTTCAGGTGCGCTGGCTTCGACGAGGACCAGGGGTCCTGGCGCTGGGGGCTGTCCAGGCATGGACGGGCGTAAACGGGCTTGCCTTTGACGCACCTTCGGCGCGCAATCGGCGCGAGCGCTGCGTGTGACCGCTGCGCGTACGCATGGACTCCGCCATAAATGGCGAAGTGGGAGGGAGGAGCAGCTGGGAGGCGGGAGTGGGGTGGCAAATGGGAAGTGGAGCGGGTGTACAGAAGAAAAAACAGGGCGGGGCCACGGGGGAGCAGCGGCAGGGAGCGGGGCAGAACAGCGGGAAAAAGGCGGCAGAGGAGCACGGAAGCAAAGAAGAAATGAGGGGCTCAACAGTAAGAGAGAAATACAATTACTGGTACAACAGTGAAAAGCAATACAATTACTGGCACAGAGAGGGCGGAAAAAAACAGGAAAAATAAGTAGCCTCAGCCACAGGGACAGCGGTGAGCAGCGGCGGCAGCAAGGGGAGACCGGGCGTACTCAGGAGGAGCCACGCGGTGGGTGGAGCGACTTGCTCTAACAAGGTCAGGTCAGGTCACAGCTCCCCTCCACGCGGACACCACCTTAAGTATCCAGTGGGAGGGAGGAGCAGCTGGGAGGCGGGAGCGGAGTGGCGAATGGGAAGGGGAGCGGGTGCACAGAAGAAAAAATGGGGGCGGGCAGCGGGGGAGCAGCGGCAGGGAGCGGGGAGCGGGGCGGAACAGCGGGAAAAAGGCGGCAGACGAGCACAGAAACAAAGAAGAAATCAAGGGCTCAACAGTGAGAGAACAATACAATTACTGGTACAACAGTAAAAAGCAATACAATTACTGGCACAGAGAGGGCGGAAAAAACAGGAAAAATAAGGAGTCTCAGCCCCAGGGGCAGCGGCGAGCAGCGGCGGCAGCAAGGGGAGACCGGGCGCACTCAGGAGGAGCCACGCGGCGGGTGGAGTGACCGGCTCTGACAAGGTCAGGTCAGGTCACCATGCACCACTGCAACAAACAGATCCCCCGCCGCTGCTGGAGCATAATCACCGAAGAACAGCTGCCTGAAGCTGAACTCGGAAAAGACTGGGGTCCTCATCCTCAGCTCCACCCCCTCTGCCTGGCACGACTCCTGGTGGCCGACCACCCTGTGAGCAGCACCAACACCTACCGACCTCGCACGCAACCTGGGATTCATTCTCGACTCAACATTCTCCATGATCAAGCAAGTCAACGACATCTCATCCTCCTGTTTCAACACCCTTATCGTGCTCCAAAAGATCTACAGGTGGATCCCCACTGACACTAGAAGAACGGTTACTCAGGCCCTCATCAGCAGCAGACTGGACTATGTAAACACCCTCTACGCTGGAGCCCCGGCCAAACTGCTGAAACAACTGCAACACATACAGAATGCCTCTACACGCCTGATCCTTCACATCCCTCACCACAGTACATCACACCCAACGTGAGAGACCTGCACTGGCTTCCCGTCAACAAGAGGATCACCTTCAAGCTCCTCACCCACACACACAAAGCTCTCCACAACACCGGATGAGCTTACCTCAAAAAACGACTCACCTTCCACACCCTGAACCGCCAGCTCTGCTCCGCCCACCTGGTCCTCGCCACCATCCCCTGCATCCGGAGAGAGACCACCGGCAGCAGATCATTTTCCTACCTCACCACCAAGTCCTGGAACACCCTCCCCATTCTCCTACGGCAGACCAAATACCTACCTACCTTCAGGAGACTACTCAAGACCTGGCTGTTTGAGCAGTAGCAGCAGCCCCCCCTAGCGCCTTGAGACCCTCAAGGATAAGTAGCGCGCTTTACAAATGTCTTGATTGATTGATTGATCTGTACATTGCACACATGTCCGGGGAAAACCTTGGTGTGTTCCAAGCAAGTTATTCCTGTTGGCATTTTGGCTGGTGTGCATCTCCCATGTTGTTGAGGTGTTCACTGTGCCCCCCATCCCCCTTTATATCCATGTTGCTCATGTTGTGAGATTTGAGTCACAGGGTGCATGTCTGCATCAGGGTGGTTCATATTTGACCACAAATGACACCCCCAATTTCATATTTGGCTGCAAATGACATCTACAATTTCATATCTGACCCCACATGACACCCAAAATGTCTTATTTGATCCCAAATGATACCTAAAACTTCATATTTGACCCCAACTGACACCTTGTTGTCTTTTGTTGAACACCAATGACAGCCTTCATGTCATGTTTTTGTACACTTGTGATACGGTGATGAGTGGAATTACATACTATATTTGATACCCTGAAATGGCATTTCTAATAACTGACACCCTAAACAGCCTCTCTGTACAGAGGTGACATACCCACCATCTATTTGCTATTTGTGAGATTGTTAGCACTTAATGTTGCTCTTACACTTGTCAGAGTTATTTGCTAATGCAGAGGACCTGACATGCACACAGGGAATGCATGGTATGTGCTTTGAGAATAGCGCTGGCAGTGCGCTGGGGGATCCTATCTTTGTGTGCCTGAGCTGGTTTTAAAAATCACCATTTTAATCCCTGTTTTTAAACATTGCTGAATGTAGAATCTCACTGCTTAGCCTCACCTTAAGAATTGCTGCAACCCTGACTGCGGTGCCTGCCTTTAAGAGCAGACATGCCTGGCGGTCAGCGCGCTTGTTTTTTCGTTTGGTCCTCCAGCACTTCCTTTATTATGATTTAGAATTCCGCAGAATTCCACATAAGAATACATTTTTAAAACACAATTCATTCCACAAAAGTTTCCAATATAGTTTCAAGTTATCATTTTCATTTATAAACACAAATGAACATAGCACGAGTAAGCATGAGCGGATTTTGCGGATTGGCAATCCGCGAATTTGCGGATTTGCAAACTCGCAATCCGCAAAATCCGCGAATTCCCGCGAATTTGCGGATTTTTTTTTTTTTTTGTGTTCGCCCGTGTTTCTGCCAGTTCGCGAGGGGTTTTTACAATTTCGCAATTTGCGAACTTACCTGTCGGGTCGCAAGTTTTGCGAACTTGTTGTTTCTACGTGTCCAACCTGTTTGGGACACTCTTCTTCATCACTGCCACTCTCTGTCACCACTGCCACTCTCTGACTACTCATGCCACCCTCTGGCCCACCCATGCCACCCTCTGTTTCATCACCACACCCTCTGGTTGTCCAGTGTACATTATTTTTGGCAAAGCAAAGCACACCTTCCCTGCCTCAAGTGACCTGAATTAATTTGGGGCTGATTAATGTGTCACAGAATATTTTTTTAGCTGGCACCTGCTTCCTTAGTGCGCCCTGATTAGTGATCTTTTGCACTTGCTAAGTGCTTTCATTGTTGCAAAATTAGTTACAACACCTGCCCTGCCCCAACTGACAATAATGAATTAGGGGCTGATTAATGGATTTTAACTTCCAGCCTGGCTCCTGCTTGTCTCCCTTAGCTGTAATTCAGGACCTTTGTGGCATATGTGTAACTATTCTGAGGTTCAGAGCAGGGTCACATAATAGTTGCAACTGGCAACTGAACTCTGGAGGGGCCCCTCAGGAAGCACTACAGGAAATGGCTACTAATGATGAGCCTGAACTTTTGAACCTGGTAAGTAGTTACTTTCAGTTTTGCTAAAATCGTATTTCTGCAATTTCGCACTTATTCGCGGGGCGCGAACTCACGCGAACAGTGCGAGCAGTGCGAGCAAAATCCGCTGCTCGCGGATTTGCGGATTTTTCAGGAAATTCGCAAATCTCGCGGATTGCGGATTTCCCGAAAATCCGCAAAATCCGCGAGCGGAACGGATTTTCCGCCCACCCCTAAGCACGAGTAGTCGATCTTAGAATGTACAAAATTGAAAAGGGGTGAACTTTAAATAATTGAATTGTCGTACATGAAATCTTACTAATTTATACGGGTTTCTAATCTGATACTATCCTAAAAACATTTGATAATAAAACGTATTATAAAATTCCAAAGTATAAAATTTACTATACAGTCCTGAATCTTGGGCGTAATAATGATAATTTATCTATTCACTAAAACTGTACTATGTGATCGGCAGTATAATAACAGTGCAAAGTAGTTCACTAACATATACACACCTATTTCAATATACTGTGCACAATAGTTTAGCAGCAAAACAAGAATTTAGTAAAACACATCAGATCCTAAAGGTCAGTAACTAGAAGACAAAGTCTATAATAAAGCCCGTGCTTAATTCCAACCTAACAGATTGAGCATCAAACATCTAATACATGATGACTTAGCAGCGAAACAAATTTAGTAAAGTAGTTATAATCCTAAAAATAAATGACTAGCAGCAAGAAAGGTTTGAAAAAGTGCACATGCTTAATTGTAAATGCAATAAATCGTTCATAAGGACTGGAAGGTCGAGAAAAAGTGCAAGTGCTCTATGCTTCCTTTTTAAGATGATCTTTACCAACCAATAACTAGCAGCAGAAAGATTTTTGTAAAGTGCACAATAACTAGCAGCAGAAAACATTTTTGTAACATAACTAATCAGTCATAAGGAAAGAAGAGTAAAAAGAAAAGGTGCGAGTGCTGTAAACATACATATCTCAAATGAGGACTGGAAGGTCGAGAAAAAAAAAAGTGCAAGTGCTCTATGCATTCTTTTTAACAAGGTCTTTACCAACCGATAACTAACGCAGAATTTTTTTTATAAAGTGCACAATAACTAGCAGCAGAAAATGTTTTGTAAAGTGCACATACACAGTTGTACACAAAACTAATCGGCGGTGTTGCAGTCCTTGTTGTTCTTCAGGTGGAAGCTGAGGTCCCGTAGGAGAATGTAGTCTGTGGAGGTGAGGGCGTGTGGACTGATGAAGTCTGTGATGGCTTCGCTGAATTGTGTGCGTGGTCCCGGGGGTCTGTAGATGAGGGTGCCTCTGAGGGTGGTCAAGGGTTCTTTGTGGATCTGGAAGTGAAGGTGTTTGGCGGCGGTGAGGATGTCGACGGAGTTGGTCGTGATGCGAATGGTGTTTCGGTGGACGATGGCGATGCCTCCTCCAGTCTGGTTGATGCGGTCCCTCCGGGTGATCTTGTAGCCCTCCTACATGGCTATGGCGATGTCGGGGGCTGAGCAGGCATTCATCCAGGTTTCCGTGAGGAAGGCGACGTCTGGTGATGTTGTGTCGAGGAGGTTCCAGAGTTCGACGGCGTATCTGTGGACGGAGCGGGTGTTGAGCAGGATGCACTTGAGGTGGTTGTTGCTGGTGCTCGGCTTGGCGGGTGCCGGGCAGGTCCTGAGGCAGGTGAATTGGCAGGCATGGCAGGGGAAGGGTCTGTGTGTGTGCCTCGGGGTGGCTTGGTAGCAGGCGGTGTTTTGGTCGGCGTTGAGTGCGTGGAAGGTGGCGGCATAGTAAGTTCTTCAGGTGCGCTGGCTTCGACGAGGACCAGGGGTCCTGGCGCTGGGGGCTGTCCAGGCATGGACGGGCGTAAACGGGCTTGCCTTTGACGCACCTTCGGCGCGCAATCGGCGCGAGCGCTGCGTGTGACCGCTGCGCGTACGCATGGACTCCGCCATAAATGGCGAAGTGGGAGGGAGGAGCAGCTGGGAGGCGGGAGTGGGGTGGCAAATGGGAAGTGGAGCGGGTGTACAGAAGAAAAAACAGGGCGGGGCCACGGGGGAGCAGCGGCAGGGAGCGGAGCAGAACAGCGGGAAAAAGGCGGCAGAGGAGCACGGAAGCAAAGAAGAAATGAGGGGCTCAACAGTAAGAGAGAAATACAATTACTGGTACAACAGTGAAAAGCAATACAATTACTGGCACAGAGAGGGCGGAAAAAACAGGAAAAATAAGTAGCCTCAGCCACAGGGACAGCGGTGAGCGGCGGCGGCAGCAAGGGGAGACCGGGCGTACTCAGGAGGAGCCACGCGGTGGGTGGAGCGACTTGCTCTAACAAGGTCAGGTCAGGTCACAGCTCCCCTCCACGCGGACACCACCTTAAGTATCCAGTGGGAGGGAGGAGCAGCTGGGAGGCGGGAGCGGAGTGGCGAATGGGAAGGGGAGCGGGTGCACAGAAGAAAAAATGGGGGCGGGCCGCGGGGGAGCAGCGGCAGGGAGCGGGGAGCGGGGCGGAACAGCGGGAAAAAGGCGGCAGACGAGCACAGAAACAAAGAAGAAATCAAGGGCTCAACAGTGAGAGAACAATACAATTACTGGTACAACAGTAAAAAGCAATACAATTACTGGCACAGAGAGGGCGGAAAAAACAGGAAAAATAAGGAGTCTCAGCCCCAGGGGCAGCGGCGAGCAGCGGCGGCAGCAAGGGGAGACCGGGCGCACTCAGGAGGAGCCACGCGGCGGGTGGAGTGACCGGCTCTGACAAGGTCAGGTCAGGTCACCATGCACCACTGCAACAAACAGATCCCCCGCCGCTGCTGGAGCATAATCACCGAAGAACAGATGCCTGAAGCTGAACTCGGAAAAGACTGGGGTCCTCATCCTCAGCTCCACCCCCTCTGCCTGGCACGACTCCTGGTGGCCGACCACCCTGTGAGCAGCACCAACACCTACCGACCTCGCACGCAACCTGGGATTCATTCTCGACTCAACATTCTCCATGATCAAGCAAGTCAACGACATCTCATCCTCCTGTTTCAACACCCTTATCGTGCTCCAAAAGATCTACAGGTGGATCCCCACTGACACTAGAAGAACGGTTACTCAGGCCCTCATCAGCAGCAGACTGGACTATGTAAACACCCTCTACGCTGGAGCCCCGGCCAAACTGCTGAAACAACTGCAACACATACAGAATGCCTCTACACGCCTGATCCTTCACATCCCTCACCACAGTACATCACACCCAAAGTGAGAGACCTGCACTGGCTTCCCGTCAACAAGAGGATCACCTTCAAGCTCCTCACCCACACACACAAAGCTCTCCACAACACCGGATGAGCTTACCTCAAAAAACGACTCACCTTCCACACCCTGAACCGCCAGCTCTGCTCCGCCCACCTGGTCCTCGCCACCATCCCCTGCATCCGGAGAGAGACCACCGGCAGCAGATCATTTTCCTACCTCACCACCAAGTCCTGGAACACCCTCCCCATTCTCCTACGGCAGACCAAATACCTACCTACCTTCAGGAGACTACTCAAGACCTGGCTGTTTGAGCAGTAGCAGCAGCCCCCCCTAGCGCCTTGAGACCCTCAAGGATAAGTAGCGCGCTTTACAAATGTCTTGATTGATTGATTGATCTGTACATTGCACACATGTCCGGGGAAAACCTTGGTGTGTTCCAAGCAAGTTATTCCTGTTGGCATTTTGGCTGGTGTGCATCTCCCATGTTGTTGAGGTGTTCACTGTGCCCCCCATCCCCCTTTATATCCATGTTGCTCATGTTGTGAGATTTGAGTCACAGGGTGCATGTCTGCATCAGGGTGGTTCATATTTGACCACAAATGACACCCCCAATTTCATATTTGGCTGCAAATGACATCTGCAATTTCATATCTGACCCCACATGACACCCAAAATGTCTTATTTGATCCCAAATGATACCTAAAACTTCATATTTGACCCCAACTGACACCTTGTTGTCTTTTGTTGAACACCAATGACAGCCTTCATGTCATGTTTTTGTACACTTGTGATACGGTGATGAGTGGAATTACATACTATATTTGATACCCTGAAATGGCATTTCTAATAACTGACACCCTAAACAGCCTCTCTGTACAGAGGTGACATACCCACCATCTATTTGCTATTTGTGAGATTGTTAGCACTTAATGTTGCTCTTACACTTGTCAGAGTTATTTGCTAATGCAGAGGACCTGACATGCACACAGGGAATGCATGGTATGTGCTTTGAGAATAGCGCTGGCAGTGCGCTGGGGGGATCCTATCTTTGTGTGCCTGAGCTGGTTTTAAAAATCACCATTTTAATCCCTGTTTTTAAACATTGCTGAATGTAGAATCTCACTGCTTAGCCTCACCTTAAGAATTGCTGCAACCCTGACTGCGGTGCCTGCCTTTAAGAGCAGACATGCCTGGCGGTCAGCGCGCTTGTTTTTTCGTTTGGTCCTCCAGCACTTCCTTTATTATGATTTAGAATTCCGCAGAATTCCACATAAGAATACATTTTTAAAACACAATTCATTCCACAAAAGTTTCCAATATAGTTTCAAGTTATCATTTTCATTTATAAACACAAATGAACATAGCACGAGTAGTCGATCTTAGAATGTACAAAATTGAAAAGGGGTGAACTTTAAATAATTGAATTGTCGTACATGAAATCTTACTAATTTATACGGGTTTCTAATCTGATACTATCCTAAAAACATTTGATAATAAAACGTATTATAAAATTCCAAAGTATAAAATTTACTATACAGTCCTGAATCTTGGGCGTAATAATGATAATTTATCTATTCACTAAAACTGTACTATGTGATCGGCAGTATAATAACAGTGCAAAGTAGTTCACTAACATATACACACCTATTTCAATATACTGTGCACAATAGTTTAGCAGCAAAACAAGAATTTAGTAAAACACATCAGATCCTAAAGGTCAGTAACTAGAAGACAAAGTCTATAATAAAGCCCGTGCTTAATTCCAACCTAACAGATTGAGCATCAAACATCTAATACATGATGACTTAGCAGCGAAACAAATTTAGTAAAGTAGTTATAATCCTAAAAATAAATGACTAGCAGCAAGAAAGGTTTGAAAAAGTGCACATGCTTAATTGTAAATGCAATAAATCGTTCATAAGGACTGGAAGGTCGAGAAAAAGTGCAAGTGCTCTATGCTTCCTTTTTAAGATGATCTTTACCAACCAATAACTAGCAGCAGAAAGATTTTTGTAAAGTGCACAATAACTAGCAGCAGAAAACATTTTTGTAACATAACTAATCAGTCATAAGGAAAGAAGAGTAAAAAGAAAAGGTGCGAGTGCTGTAAACATACATATCTCAAATGAGGACTGGAAGGTCGAGAAAAAAAAAAGTGCAAGTGCTCTATGCATTCTTTTTAACAAGGTCTTTACCAACCGATAACTAACGCAGAATTTTTTTTATAAAGTGCACAATAACTAGCAGCAGAAAATGTTTTGTAAAGTGCACATACACAGTTGTACACAAAACTAATCGGTCATAAAGAGCACAATAACTAGCAGCCGAAATCTTTTTGTAAAGTGCACATACACAGTTGTAAACATAACTAATCAGTCATAATGACCGACGGGTCAAGATAAGGTGCAAGTGCTGTAAACCTACATGTCACAAAAGATCTTTACAACCTTAATATATGTTTAAAAAGCTAAAAAATTTAAAACACATCAGTTCAGATGGGGGGGGAACAGCAGGCAATTCCGGGCCTGTTCTGCTGTAGTAATGTTGTACTTTCAAAAGCAAATCCTTAAATGTCTACAGCGTATTGGGTGTAATGCGGGGCAAACAAATAAAACATGATTCAAATCTTGTGTACAGAGATTACATAACTGACAATACCTTTCATTTCTAGGAATACCCTCCCAATATCCTGTTGCGATTCTTAGGGAGAGTAAATTCAATCTCAGTAGCAAAATCACCCTACGCACTCCATGTTTAAGGTTCCATAAGACATAAGGTTGGGGATTTTTGACAATACTACTCCCCACAATACAATCAATGCTTCTGTTCTCTGAACACATTTTAATATCTCTTTCTTGAGACACCACGTATATTGTTTTCTTAATTATCCTCTCAAGGCCGTTTTGCAAAGAACCGCTGCCCCATCCATGTCTAAACCAAACATTGATAATGCTATTAAATAATTCCTAAATATAGTACTTTGTTCCATCATATTTACAAATATTTCTCTGTGCAACGCTAACCTTAGCAAATTCTCAGAGCTATTTATCAGTGCATTACACCTTCTTAAGCACACGGCCATTGATAGCACAAATCTAGAAAGGAGACCAAATTCGAGTCTAAGCGCTGCAATCGGTGCAGCGCAATTCAAGTTACATATTTTGCGCCAGATCTTTCCTTCCACTTTCTCGAATTTGGCCCACTCTTGTGCATCCAATGTTTCACTGGCATAGCTCTTGGTTGGTGGGATCTTTATTTTATAAACTGAAATAATGTGTGAGAAATGTATTTTCCCACAGTGGGTGTACAGACAAATTTTTGCAAAGGCTTGTGAAATTGCTTTACCTTTGCAATGATTCTAACACATATTTTTGAATATTTTTCCTAAATATGGATAAAATGTTGCTACTTCCAGTTTTACTTCTCCCAAAAACCAGTTCAGATTTTTTCCGACCTTACAACCTTTATAGCTAAAAATCATAACTTTGCTCTTTAAAATTAATTAACTCAGAAAGTCATCTCTGCACCCCAATTGGGGTTAGATAAATTATTATTGCATCATCTGCATATAACAGACAGCTCAACTTTAAATTTCCTAACGAAGGGGGATCCCCTTTAATAAGCCCCACTCTGATCGGCAGATCATTAATGTAAATAGAAAAGAGCAAAGGGGCCAATAGGCACCCCTGCTTCAACCCATTACATGTTCTTATTTTCTTCGAAAGACCTTGTCTTCCCCCCAATAAAACCTTTGTCCAGGTTGAAGAATGTAGAGCAAATATTAGTCTTAGAAGATTCCCTGGTATCCCCATAGTGACCATTTTCCTCCACAGCTTCCCCCAGTCTACCCTATCGAATGATGTGGAGAAATCTATAAAAGCTGAGTATAACGGGACACCCCGACCTACTGGATATTTTTCGGTTAAAGTTTGCAAAATAGAAATATTATCCAGTGTGCCACCATACTTACGGAATCCTGTTTGTTCCAAAGGGATATTATTATTTCCGAATGCCCATTCTTGAAGATGAGTAAGAATACTCAAACAGTTTCCCGGTTGCGTCCAGGAGCAAAATCTGTCTAAAACTGGCTGGGACATTTTGTGGGCCTTTCTTACATAACGGAACTAGTATGCTTCCCTTCCAGGATTGTGGAATATCCCCATATGTATAACAATGGACAAACAACGGATGCAAAAATTTTGCCCATTCTTCACAATCCTGTTTTATTATGGCTACTGGTACATCATCTGGGCCCATTGCATTAGAATATCTTGCCCCTTTGATGTAACCTTCAATCTCCATGCATGTTGGTGCTTCATGATCACCCCCCCAAAGATGGAACGTTAATAACATCTTAGATCTGTCCAACTGTGAGATTTAAAGCATAGAGCTGGGAAATGTATATGGACCATTCTGTTTCTGGGATTAAAATGGGTTTTGATTTTTCTCTCCCATCACAGAATTTTGCCATCAATGCCCACTACTTCCTAGTATCCCCAGAAAGAGCCAATTCTCGAAGTCTAACCCATCTTTCATCTTCAGCACTCCTTTGGTCCAATGCTATTTTCCTTTTCCGTACCTGTTTTAGCCTATATATTTCTCTCTGCCTTTGTGTACTGTGCTCCCTAAATTGGTCTCTAATTAAACCATTAATTTCCCGATTCAGTTTTTTAATTTCCCATGGTATTATTACTATTGAAGAAGCACTAAAGACTTGTTTCTTCCTTTCAAAAGTTCTAATTGCTGCCAAGACTCCCTCGTGCCTCTGGGCAGGTGTTTCTTGAGTAGGGCTAGAAGCAATATTCTCAAAAACCCTCTTAAATTTGGAAGCAAATTATTTGACCAGCAGGTACGCCCAATATTTTGATTATAACACACATTTTCATTCCTCTGATTCCAAAGTTCAGGCTTCACAATTTTTATATCCATGCTTGCAACTAAAATATTATGGTCACTCAAATTTGTGGCAGATACCTTGAACTGTATACATGCCTTAAATTATTGAAAGAAAACTGCCATATAATCAATTAATGAGTGACCATACGTTCCATGGAAAGTGTAAGCTGCGGGGGAGTCCTCCGGGAATCCACCATTTAATATTACAAGGTCTAAACTTCTAAGATTTTGCAAAAGTAGAAGGCCTCGTTTATCCGACTTTAATTGGACCGGTTGTACGGAATCTGGGATCGCCCATACCTCCTCCAGTTCCGGATTGGAAAAAGACTAGGTTGCATTATTACATAATTTAGCATTAAAATCACCTACCATCATTTTACGTGAGCATTCTTATTTATTACCTAACCTCTTCACAAAAGTGCAAATAGAATTGACCAGTACAGTAGACGCCCTCCCGGGGGGGATGTACACATTTACCAAAAAAAGAAAAATTGCTTGCCCCAAATTATGCTCGCCTATTCTCAACTTTACTCCGATACAGCATTTTGATTGGTGCTTATAGATCACAGGATCCCATACTATTTCACAACTAAGTAAAATAGCTAAATCTCCACTTGCATGCCCTTATGCAGATTTTCTTGCTGTACTACAGTACACATAAAAATTCTCAAACTGAAACTCTTCCCCCAATCACGTTTCCTGGAGGCAGATTATCTTGGGGTCTAATTCTACTACTGATTTAAGCTTACAACTTGATTTTCCTACCCCGCCACATTCCAGGATATGATGTTTCCCAATTAGCTACCCCGTACTATGGGCTTTATAGTAGATGTTTTTGACCTATTCAGAGTACCTGCAACCCAGCTCCACTTTGCTACCTCATCCTCCCCATTCACAATGGGGCCCATTGGACTTCAGGTGCTAAAATATTCATTTCTCTATCACCCGGATTTCTTCCTACTGTTATTTCTATATCGTTATAGTTTATGGGCTTATTTACACACCCCTATTATTAGAGAAGCCATACCCTTGCACCAGATGAATCGTTCCAAGGCTTTCTAATGGAACTCGGCAAGGTAGTACGCTAGGAATCCCATCTATACCTCTTTTCATAAAGCTGTCTGCATTAGCTATAACCAGTGCTGACATTACTCCTGATGAAAATGTAGCTATAGTGCTTGGGGGTGCACTCCTCCAGTCTAAATATACCAATTCAATATCTTTACTAGTTATTAACCCCAAATCCTCTATTTCGGTCAATATCTGTAGGAGGGCACTTCTATTCAATACCATTGGTTCAGTTTCAAGCAGGGAGTTAAAAATTAAAGACCTACTCACTTGCCCGATTCCTGATCCAGTATTCCTTATCAGTTTAACACCAGGCTGGATCTCTCTCCAACTTACCCCCTTTACTGTTTAAAACTGTAATTAGGTTCCCCACCCCAAACTGTCCCCTGGCTGGACTCAAACCTCATTGGGAGAATATCAATATAGCACCTCCTGAAGCTACATGTTGATCTGTTACAGGATCCCCTAAATTATCCAGTACACCTCTTAATATAGGGTCTCTACCTGTATCATAATTTGTCCCACTTTTATTCTGACCCACTTGACTCGATGGGACAATCAACACCGGATTCAAGCAATTCAACTGATTTTCATTTTCTTGCTCATATTTTCGACTCGTATTCAGTATGGATTGCCCCAAAGTCCATGTGCCTTTTCTACAAGGGGGAGATTTTGTACTATTTACTTCTTTGCTTACTTGAAGGAACCACAATTTTTTTTCTTTCGTTTCAGAAAACGACGATTCCTCATCTTTTTCTTCCCCCTACGACCACCTCTAAAGTTACCTTCACTCACTACTGGGACCTCCCCTAAGGGTAAACTATCTAAGGTATTAGCTCATTCTTCAGGTAACTGAATACTTGGGTTTTTAGAATTACTTTTTTTTAAAATAGAGTAAACGCGTAATGGGTTGGGAACTGGAGATGCTTTTGAGTTTAATTTTAATGTATCCCCTCTGCTAGTAACCTGTCCACTCTCATGAAGTTTCACTTGGGGTGAGATTATAATTGGACTTCCTTTAAGCGATACACTTTCTGTTCCCACATTCATTTCTTTTATTTCCCCATCCACAGATTTGGTACCGCTTTTTAACATCCTATTGCATATTTGACATACATGGCTGGGTACTTCTGGGACCTTTTCCAAATTCTGTATAGCTTGCTTGATCTGATTAAGATCTTGAACCACTACCAATATGGGCGAGAGAACTTCCAATATGTGATCAGTATTTATTGTACTTTTTTCTAACAAAGATAAAATTGAGGAGAGGATTCTTTCTAATGCATAAACAATCTCCAGAGTACCCCCCGTCCACACATTCTTGATAGAATTTATAATGTTCTCTGCCCCCTTATCCAATAAAGCTCCTGATATCCTTTCAACAGAAAGATCTAATAACACGGGAGCATGGGATAAACTAGTAGGTCTACTACTGTACAGAGTATGCATATGTGGTGGAGCTGCTGTTGGAGCCGGAAATAATTCTGAATCCGGACACAGTTCTGGATCCATCTCCAAGGCACCAGTCTTTTTCAGGTGTGCCACTAGATCTTCATACTGTTCCATTTGCTTAGGGATGTCCGGTAAGATATAATCCTCTGTTTTCACCTGCCCAGAGCTAAAGCTATGTTCTAACCGCTGTTGCACTTTTAATGGAAGTTCACTCAATTTGGTCGGCCAAAAACCAGGCTCAGATTTGTGCATACTTCTTGAATTGTCAAAGAGGGATACCAATCCTGCCAATTGAGATAATGGAATAGGTCCCTTTCATTTCACATTATTCTTCTGGGGGCCTTCTATTTTGCCAATCGACAGATCAGTTTCCATTTCCATATTGCTACCCTCCCATCCTAATTGTGAAACATCAATTTCAAATGGAGGCTGTACAGATTTTCCACCAATATTATTCAGTTGTATAACTACAGCAGGGTAAAGAGCTTCCAAATTATTGAACCGACTGTCCTCCCTATTCTCTGCTGTTACATGGGTGTCAATCACTTCATCTTCTGTAACCTCTTTTTTTTCTTCCTCCATTAACCCCTTCCCCCGCTTTGAGCACCTTACTCCTTTTGTAAACATTGACATCACCGATGGGTACGTTTTCAAATGAGAAAGGTGATCCCTGTTTCTCCGGTGACAAATGGTTTTCTGGACCTTAAGGGGACTCCTCTCGCTCAGATAACAACTTTCTGAGCCTACTACTGTTTTCGCTTTCATGTTTCAGCGAAAAAACACCTAGATGGCATTACGGAAACTTAAAAAACTCTTGCTGCTTACTGGGCTGCTTTACCAACTGTGGAAATGGTGGTGGATGGAGTGAGTAGAGGAGGCAGGAAGGCTGGAAGTCTGACTAAGGGACTGCAGGACCAGCTGGGGGAAGCACTCTCTGCCCCTGCCTCTCTCCCAGAGTTTGTGTCCTTCAATTGTCCTGTGGCTCCCTGCCCCCCTGCTGCAGATCGTAGCGGGGGTTAACCACAACTCAGTTCAACTCTGCGCGATGTTCTCGGATTCCTTCATGGATCACGCGCTGGCCCTACAAGTAGCTCACCCTGTAACACACCCCACACCTCACCTCCGCTTTGTTCGCTCTGGCATTGAGGCTGTGGGCTCGATGACTCAATTAGTAAATAACTATTGGCTAAAACGGAGGCTGGTAGCTGAAAGTCTTTCGCCTCCCGTCTGCGTTCTCCCCAGCAGCTATCTGCAGTTCTCAGCACTGCTCACACACTGCCTGCAGCTCCCCCAAGCTGCGTTCTCCCCACTCTGCAGCTGCAGCCACTCTAAACCCGATGTAGACGTGGCCACAACACCCCAAGGGCCCTGCACTGCGCTGGGAAGCACCCAAAACTCGTGACTCAGGGCACTTGCGGTGGCTCCTGCAACTCCTGCCTCACCGGGGAGCACCTTTGCCGCAACTCTCAGCAAACTCCTGCTGCACCCTCGCGTCTCCAGTGAAACCCGTCACTCAGGGGAGAAAACGCTCCGCGCCACTGCACTCCACGCTCTGCTGCACACAATCAGCAGCCGAGCATGCGGGCCGAGGACAGGTGCGGGACCTCGGCACCGCTGTAGACCACCGCCTCACCTCACCTCACCGCAGGCCTGGCACAACAATGGATGCGTCTGCTGCTGCGTCTGCGTCTGCTGCTGAGCAAAGCAGAGCAAGCAGCCGGAGCCGGAGCTGGAAGCAGGAGCTGAAATCTGGAAGCCATGGAGGTCCCGGAGGTCCCGGGGGTCTTGTCGGCCCCCAATCAGCGGGGTGGGGTGGCAGTCAGCAATCAGCAGCGAAAGCAGCAGCTGCGGATGGTTTGGCGGCTTCACCTCAGGAGCGCAGCGTTTTTGCGTCTGACGTCACGTTACGACACGGCAATAGGCAAGGGCTCGGTCTCACTCGGCTGGTTACTTTGTTGGTAATTCTGACAGAATTGGGGCAAAGGGTGGTGGAATTGCCATAATTTATGTTATGTTATGTTATATGTGCTTGTATAGCGCGCAGCTGCCCCAGCTAAGGGGTGTCCCGGCGCATTAATAGACAGGAGAAAACGGCTACTGCAGGAATGGACTCGCGGCTATAACACAACAGGGCAGTTTAACAGAAGAGGTAGGTTTTAATAGCCCTTCTGAACGTAAGGAGGACCTGTAGGCCACGGACCTGGAGTGGTAGGGTGTTCCATAGTTTCACTGCAAGGTAGCGGAAGGAGCGTCCTCCCATCCGCGTGCAATTTATTCGAGGGACAACTACTAGGTGCTGACCCTCTTAGCGTAAAGCTCGCCGGGGGATGTAGGGGGTCAGAAGGGGACAGAGCATGGGATGAGATGCAGAATACAAGATTTTAAATGCCAGACAGAGGATCTTGAATTGAATCCTCTTATCCACGGGCAGCCAGTGAAGTTTGGTCAGGGTACTAGAGACTGACTGGGAGCGGGGGAGCCCTGTCAAGGCTCTGGCCGCTGCGTTTTGGACTCGTTGTAATCTTCCTACCTCAGCCTGATTCTCCCCTAAGAGTAGAAAGCTCGCATAGTCCAGTCAAGATAGAATGGAGGACTGTACTATGAGCTGACTAGTCGGAGGGTCAAAGAATTTTAGGATCGGCTTAAGGTTCCGAAGGATCCCAAAACATGTGGCGGCAACCTTTTTAGTGTGGTTGATGAAATTAAGCGAGAAGTCTAGCCAGACTCCAAGGTTTTTTACATCGCTCTTAAGCTCGGGAGGATTCCCGAGAATGTCAGGCCACCATTTCTCGCCCCAGGCTGAGACATCCTTTCCTACGATTAAGACCTCAGTCTTGTTGGCATAACGCTGTAGGTAATTAGATGTCATCCAGTTGGTAACTGCGGTTAAGCCAAGTTTAAACTTGGATGCATTCAGCCCTGAGTCTTCACTCAGCAATACCACTAACTGAGTGTCGTCCGCGTATGAGACTATGGAAACCTCCCACCGTTTGGCAACCTCAGCCAGTGGCTGGACTTAAAGATTGAATAACGTTGGACTGAGTGCAGATCCCTGGGGTACTCCCTGCTCAATTGTGCGTTCCTTTGATAGAAACGGGGGGTGGACACTCGGAAGGACCTTCCGTTCAGAAATGCCCTGAACCAGTCTAGTGCTTGTCCACAGATCCCTGCTGCCTCCAGTCGATGTAACAGTACCTCGTGTGAGACCGTGTCAACGGCAGCGCTGAGATCTAGAAGAATCAGCGCTGCCGCCTGACCGGAATCCATGATGGTCCGAAGATGTTCTGTTACACTTAGAAGTGCCGTTTCGGTACTGTGGCCTGCTCGGAATCCATGCTGGGAGGTGTCAAGTATGGTGTTAGCGCAGAGGAATTTAATTAGGATATTGTTCACGTGGGACTCTGCCACCTTGGCAGGCCAGGGTAGCAATGAGATTGGCCTAAAATGTTCCGGTCTTGTGGGATCTAGCGTGGGTTTTTTGATAATGGGGAATACCCAAGCCTGCTTCCATCTAGTGGGTATGGTAGCGTATTTAAAGGAAGAATTAATAATTTCACGCAGGGGGCTGAGTATGAGCGCGGACGCTTCTTTGAAATGGGCAGGTTTTAATGGGTCTGCAGGAGAACCCGATTTGATTTTCCCACAAAGTCTGGGAAAATCGTCCTGATTTAATTCAGGTATAGTCGTGAGTTTGTTTTTCGACCCTCTACTAGAGGGGGTTTGGTCGGGAGTGGCTGGAAAGGAACTGTAAATAGTTTGCGTCTTATCTATAAAGAGGAGGCAAGTTTTTCACAGTGCAGATAGGAGGCATTTGTCGCTACCACCGCTTTTTTAGCGGTGAGGTCTTTCATAATTTTAAAAATAATTTTCGAAGGGTTCTGGCTAGCCTTGATTTCGTTGGCATAGTAGATGGCTCTCGTCCTGCAGATATTTCTGTGATAATTCTTTTGTGCGGCCCTGTATTAGACTTTTAATGTCAGGTCGTACGTTTTCCTCCATCTACGTTCAGCAAGTTTGCATTCCTTCCTAAGGATGGTGAGCTCTTCATTGTATCACGGGCTGGATTCCTGAGAGCGGGCTCTGATCCAGTCAGCTGGGATCAGTGAGTCTAAGGCTTGGGACAGCCAGGTACAGAAGTATTCATAGCCTAACTCGTTATCGCCCACTGTTTCAGGGGGGTCTGCTTTGAGGAGGGCATAGAAATCCTCGAGACGTAACTTTCGCCAAGGGCTCTTGAGGACTCATTGGTCGTTGTTCACGACAGACGACTCATGTATAGGACATGACATGTTCACCATCATGTGGTCGGACCAGGAAACTGGGGTAGGCCCTTCTGCCGAGACCTCATCTAGATTAGAGAAGATTGGGTCCAGAAGATGACCTCCCCTGTGCGTGGGGCTTGTAACTAGCTGGCAAAGTTGAAAAGCTGCGAGGTCGGCTAATAGGCAGTTAATTTTGTGATCGGAAATGAGATCGAAATGGAGGTTTAGGTCTCCGAAGATATTAAAGTTGGCAGTTGCTATTGCCAACGATCGCACTATTTCTACAAGGGATTTGGTAAAACTGCTGTCCTGTCCAGGAGGTCCGTAAATCAGGAGGCTCAGTATCGTTAAGTGGGGATTTATCTTAATGCTATAATGGGCGCATTCTCTCCCCTGAATGTCCATTTTAGTGAATTGGCATGAGAATTGTGATTTAAGTATGACCGCGATACCTCCGCCTCTAGACTGTCTGTTGAGAGTATGGGCAGAGTACCCCGTTGGAGTGGCCTAGTTGATGATGGTATTCATATCATCTTGGAGCCAGGTTTCTGTAAGAAACAGGATATCTAGAGAATGTTCCTCAATTAAGTCATGCACTTCCATATGATGTTTAGCCAATGATCTAGTGTTGAGTTGTGCAATCAACAATCGTTGTTGTGGGTTGGTACTAGGGAAAAAGGGCGTATATCCGCAAGTACATTTGAGAGTGCCCCTTCTGAGCCAGGAGAATGTCTTGCGACATTGTGTGAGTGAGTTGTTAAGGCCTACGAGTAAATTGATAATTGTATAACGCACTACTCACCCGCAAGGGTCTCAAGGCGCTTGTACGAATACCGCTGTGGAACCCATCCTGGCTTTCCCTGTGAGGCGTCCACTCCTGGGCACCCCCAGGGTGAAGGCCAGGCATCCTTAGCGTTGTGTGGGCCGTTGTGGAGATTAAGCAAGCTATTGCCCAGAGTTGCAGAGTGGGACTCCATGATTGGAATAGGCACCGAGGCGAGAATTATCAGGTCCGTGGAATTTTGAGCCAAAGACCTGCCGAGGCGGGGAATTGAACCCTGGTCCCGAGCTAGAACTCTGCATCAGGGTCTGCTGCTCTTATCATTGAGCCACACTTCTCGAGGGACACGAGTGTGTCCCTGGAGTAGGTATATCTAGCCGGTACCTCACAGCCAGGGTCCCTGGCGAGAGGCAACGTGCTGGCGCGGACGGGCGCAGACGGGCTTGTCTTTGGCGCGTCTTTGGCGCGCACCCGTTGCACGTGTCCGCTGCACGCGTCTGCTGCGCGCTTGAATCGCCATCCTCTTATAGGCCGAGGGCCCATCTGAATGATGTGTGGGGCACAGCGGAAGTCTAATCACTTCCGGTGTGTTAGGCAAAACAACTTCCCTCCACAACAATCTGCCATGGCAGCGGTGGACCGGAGAAGCAACAGTGAGTTAAAAAACAGTTAGGCAGCTAAATGCACAACAGATTAAAAAATAAACGGCAATGTCAGGCAGTCGCTTTGCACGCAGCGCGCGTCTCCTACTAGTAATCCAACTACACTGTGAGAATTATACCAGAACCCACATTGGATGCTGAGGCAATGTCATTTAGTGTAAAATATAACAAGCAAGAACTCTTCCCGGGTTTACTTGTATATAGACCTCAAGGTCATAGATCCTCCTTCATCACCTCCCTACAGACTTATCTAGAATGATGCCTAGATACCAACTCCTTCATGGTACTAGGCGATTTCCACTTTCACCTGGAAACTAATAGCAATCCTGACACATCCAGCCTAACAGAAAAGCTAGCTAGTTTTGGGCTGAATCAGATTGTTAGTGAGCCAACACACCAAACAGGCCATACACTAGATGGCATTTTTACCTACAACGATTTTATAGAAGTAAACCCTTACCCTGGTCTGACCAATTGGCTGTTCACTTCACCATTAATCTTGCAGCAACCAATAGTTGTCACAAGAAAAGACCTTCGGTGGTAAAGTCCCGCCCCTAAAAATTAGTCAGCAAAAATGAGATGTCCATAGCTCTGAGTGAAAGGCTCTTAATTTCAACTGACCCCAACCAGGCTGCATATTAATTGTGGCAGCTGGCTTAACAGGGCAGTAAATAATCTGGCACCGAAAGTGACGAAGCACTCCCGAAGAAAGCTAGTCTTGTTCTCCTGGTATTCAGCGGAACTTAAACAAGTTAAAATCAAATGCAGGCCAAAGGAACACATCTGGAGGCCTGAATATAACAGTGACACACAGGAAAGACTACTGTGCAGCCTTAAAGGAATATAAGAATGCTACAAAACAAGCAAAAACAGATTTTTTTTACCGCCAAAACTCAGGAGACCACAAACTCCTCAAAATAATTATTTAAAATTGTTTATACTCTGATGAGTTGTCCTCGTGACACCACGTTGACTCCAGATCAAATGTTTGTGGACAAATTGGCCATTTTTTTTTCAAAATAAGGTCGAGACCATGTATAATGAACTATTGAAAACAGCTGAGGTGTCTGGGAGTAACTATTTGGAAATGCAGGAGGAAAAGGTCTCTCTCTGTAGCTGAGGTTCCGTGACGATTTGAACCCGTGTTTTCAAGTTTGTCGGAAATACATAATATTGGTATCAGCGAACCGCAAATGATCCATTTAGTATATCCTGGTGTTTTCGCTACGCTACGAGCAAGAGCACTCCTTTTATAAACACATTTCTGATCTACCCACGGCATCCATCTTAGATCATGGCCGCCATTTTGTGTTTCTTGCCCTCACATACGCAATAACCTCTGATCACTTCATTTCGATTAAGGACACGTAACCTTAGCCGGAGATTCACCTCTTTCATGACACGTGCACCTTAAACCAGATCACGCTGTAGCTGCATGACTCGACAAAGGCTGCCTCCTCTGCCCGAGGCCAGTCCTGCCAAACTGGTCTTCGTGTCCATTGTCCTGATCATGATTAGGCGGCCGAAGCCGGTAGCCTTGCCCATTTACAACCCACAAACATCCCTTATCCCACTTTTCTATCTTCCACACCTGGCTCTGTTTCTTTCTTTCTGAATCTTTATTAGGGGGAGGTAACGAACTTTACGATGAGGCGGTCCGGGTCCTGAATGCAATATTGACAGGGAATTGTGACAAACTAGTGGGAACCCCTCTCTTCGCAATGTTTGGCCTCAGATATTATCGACGGTTCCTGTGTAACGCCAAATATTTATTGTTTTAGACACAAAGGTTTTGGGAATGTATTACATGTAAAGAATTCGCCCCCAGCTTAAAATTTAGTATATAAGGAGCAACCCGCTTTGTACAAATCGAACAGGCTCCTAGTTACTGCCCGTGTGTAGTATCTGTGACTTCTGTGTCCCTGCAGTAATAAACCTTTGGTCTTTGACGCCACCATCGAGAAGCCCGTGTTTCTGTTCATTTGTGCACCAAGGCAGGTGGAACTCCGGGGTCTTTGGGTGTTGTTCCCTGACACCTCTGGACGGAACCAAAAAGTCCAGAACTCCAATTGGCGCCCAACGTGGGGCGACGTCATTCGGTACCGGTCCAAAAGCCTGAAGAGTTCGAGAAGCTTCGTGTGAAGATTCCTGAGGGAGGCGCCCCACTTCATCGATCCCGGCATATCGCAAAAGTGGCCCGAAGTTCTCTTCCACGAGGGTTTCCCGTTCAGGACGGCTGCAGTGGGCCGTTGCCTTGACCGTCGCCCTGTCTTGGACCCGAGGTGCAGTCCTTAGTACGGCGAAACGTGACGGGTTTCTCCTTGGTGACGTCTTCAGTGACTCAGTTAAGTATTTAGTGATAGCTAGCTGGTTACTTTGTGAGGATTGTTAAAATCCTTGATCGGTTCTTGGTTTGGTTTGGTTTTGTAAGATTATCACTGGTTGTTCTAGTTACGATAATCTATTTTGGTTCAGTTTGGGTATCGATACATCAGTTCGTTTTGGTAGGCCTAAGTTCTTGGTTCGAGTGCACCTATTTGTTTCGTGTTTTATTTGTTTTGTGTTCCGGACTGAAAATGGTAAGTCGGAAAATGTTGTCTTGTTTTGGTTGCAACCGTGACTCACGATTGGAGGACTCATGTCTGGTTCCTCCGATTGGGACTCCCCTATATGATTTATATTGTAAGCATGGCGTGGGTCCTATATCTTATAATGAGGTATGGGTCCGTTACTGTAAGAAGGATGGTGTCCTTAGTTGGCCACTACATGGTAGTTTTGAACCCGAGATTCTCGACAACTTAGAAGCAAAATTGTTCAGGAAGAAAGCCCGGCCGGCAATGTTTGATTCTTTCCGTTACTGGCGAAAAGAATCCAAACAGAGAGAAATGAAAAGGTTGAAGAAAGAACAGAAAGAACAAGAAGAGTTAACTCTAGAGCAAGCGGCTAAACAGTTGCAGGCTAACGAGTGTGAGAAGGCCATAGATGTAGCAATTAGAGAGCATAACTTAGCGATTGACAAGTGCTATCCTGCCTTGCCATCGAAAATGGCTAAGATACTGGAGGATTCCGAAAACGATCCTCTGTTATCTTATCTGTTACGGTCACCTCCACCGTATGCACAAGGTGCTACGGCTCCACTTGTCCCGAATGTTCAATTGCCGGTTGCTGGACAACCTGGTGTTCCTGCTCCTGTCCCCCAGAATCAAGTTCCCGTACCTCCTGTGATGAATGTGAATGTTCCTACAGCTCCTCCTCTTCCTGCACTGCCAGTCTCTATACATACATCTGTACCCACTGTTCCACAAACTATTTTTCTCGATACTCCTACTGTTCCGTTATCTATTCCTACCTCTACTGCGTTCTCTACGTCTGCGAGTGTGCTAACTCCACTTTCTGTTCGTCGAAGAATCACTGATTCTGTTACTAATATACTGTCTCCTTTATATAAAACTTTAATTAAGACTCCTACTCCTGATTCAGTTCAGAGACGTAGTCAGCTTCCAAGTACTGAGGAACGGGGAATTTTAGATTCCACGGCTCTCAGATGGATTTCGAAGAGTAGAAGATATAGTACGAGAGATGTGTTAGACACATTTATGCAGTGGGGGGAACCAACACAACGGTACGTCTTTGATGAGATGTGCTCGTTGTTACGTGAAGAAATAGAAGAAGATGATGTTGAATCAGATTTGGAAGATTTAATTAAAATTCAAAAAGAGTTCGCTGCTGGAATGATAGTGGGTGAGAATATAAAAGAAGCGATGGAACTTATTTTAAGTTTTAGGAATGATCCATCTCTTCGTTCACCGAGAGACTTAGAAAAAGGTAAAATGAAGCTGAGTCGCCAATATCCTATGAGGGAGGTTCCTCCAATCTGGCGCGAAGCAATACAACGTGATGATAATGCTGGTATTGCAGCTGCTCCAGCACAGTTCCAACGAGTGTGGATACACATTCCATGGAAGCGAGCTGAAGTGCTAGCGGTGAAGCAGGCCTTGCCAAATCCACGTAAGAATCCTGCTGGATATTACAAGGAATTAACACAGACAGTTGAAGCTTGTATAATGAACTTAGCCGACATCGATATGTTGTTTGGTAATGTAGTTCCGCAACCAGTGTGGGCTAAAATTCGTAGAGAGGATCATCAAGCTGCTTTAGGTGGTGATTGGGCAGCTATCACTGCAGCAGATGGTCAGCAAATAGGTGGCGCGAAACCCGAACCTCTAATTGCTAATCTTCCAGGTAGAATAATAGATCTAATGAAGACTCTGATGCCAGCATTGCGTGTAAATTGGGACAAGCTGTCAGCATGCGGGCAGAAGAAAGACGAAAGTGTCTCCGACTTCTTCACGAGGTTTGAAGAGACTTTTGTAGATCATAGTGGTCAGGACATGAATACAGAAGGAGGGCAAAGACTGTTTGTCGATAAATTTGTGCATAATTTGTTACCTGAATTATGCAATAAATTAAAAGACTCAGAAAGTGCGTAGGCTGTATCTACGACAGCGCAAATACTTGCGACTGCACAGTACTACGAAAATAGGGATAAAGAGGAAAAGGAAAAATCAGAGAAGAAAACTAAAGATTTAAAAACTAAAGTTCTTTTGCAGCAGGCGTATCCGCCTCGCACGAATCAATCTAATACGCAGCAAGGTTCGTACCAAAGGACAGATTATAGCTCATCAAGACCTCAATACCAGTGGAATCAGTGTGCGTACTGTAAGAAAGAGGGTCATTATAAAAATGAATGTCCGATCTTAGCGCAAAATAATGCAGCAGCAGCTCAGAGAGGTCGTGGTGGTTTTGTACAGAATTCTAGAGGACGAGGACGAGGTGCTATGCCTCCACAAACGAATGATCGTCCCTCCAATCACTTTGATCAACGAAATGGACAATCTACTCAGCAAAATAGATCTCAACAATATCTTGTTGAGGACTATAATGAAGTAGATGAGGGTTTTCAGCAAAATGGGTACTAGGACAGCCATGGACAGAGAGAGGGAGTAGTATCAGTTCCAGTGGATCAGAGTGGGCCTTATGTCGCAGTAGCAACATCAGGTGTAGTCGAACCGTTTCTGTTGGATACTGGTGCCGCAAAAAGTTCTATCATTCATGCGAAACTCCCTGGCGCACCTTTGTCCGGCTCAACAAATGTTTCCGTAGGTTTTTCAGGCGCCCCTGTTTACAACCCGATATCTGGTCCTTTGTCTATTTCTGTTGGACCATGCCAATTGAAAGCACCCCTGATTTTGACGACAGGTTGTAATGAAAATCTGCTTGGTTTAGATTTGTTAAAACGACTATATGCGACATTGTACTGTTCTCCGGAAGGAGTACAGCTTACATTGGGTAAAAACATCACCTCTCCGATGTACTTGTCAATGGACGCACTCCCGCCGGAGCTACATTCACTCCCTGATTCTCTTTGGGCGACTGGTCCTAATGATGTAGGTCTCCTAGAAATTCCACCGTATGTGGTAACTTTGAAAACTAATGTAAAATTTCCAAGAATTCCCCAATATAAAATATCTAGTGAAGGAGAGCGTGCACTTTTATTGATTGTGCAAGATTTGATTAAGAAAGGTGTGGTTGAAGAAACTAGAGGAAATGTCTGTAACAGTCCTGTATTGCCGATTCTGAAACGAACTGATCCTACAAAACCTCCAGTGTACAGGTTTGTCATAGACCTTAGAGAAGTTAATAAGATTGTAGTCCCGCAGTTTCCTGTAGTGCCAGACATTACTGCCTTGCTAACATTGATTCCTGCTACAGCCACATGGTTCTCAGTTATTGACTTAAAGAATGCCTTTTTCAGCATTCCGATAGCCGAAGAAAGTAGGGATATTTTCGGCTTCTGTCTAGGAGGTCGCAGTTTTAGATTTAAACGCGCTCCACAAGGCTATTGTGAGAGTCCATCCATTTACAGCCAAGCATTAAAAAGCCAGTTAGATTCTTTTGTCCTTCCTCCAGGTTCTGCCCTAGTACAGTACGTAGACGATCTTCTAGTGGCTGCCGATGACAAGGAAACTTGCAAAGCAGCTACAATTTCCCTATTACATCATTTGTCTAATTTGAATCACAAGGTGTCTCCTTCCAAAATGCAATATTGTTGCCAAGAAGTGACCTACCTAGGTCATCTCTTGTCAAAGGAGGGAAGGAAGTTGACCCCAGAAAGAATAAAAGCAATTACACAGATGAGTGTTCCACGCACACAGAAGGAAGTACGTGCCTTTCTAGGTATTACCTCTTACTGTAGGCAGTGGATCCCAAATTTTTCTCTTTTAGCGAAACCATTGGTAGCTTTGACTGGGAAAAATGTTCCGAGTCCGGTGCCATGGTCTGATGAATGTCAAGAGAGTTTTACTGAATTACGAAAAGCTTTGTGTTCAGCTCCTGTATTGGGTACACCTGATTACAGTAAGCCATTCACGCTCTACGTTCATGAGAGAGAAGGTTGCGCGTTGAGTGTTCTGACACAGAAGTTTGGTGATAAACAACGCCCTTGTGCGTATTTTTCATCAACATTAGATCCGGTAGCCAGAGCGTTGCCTAGTTGTTTGAGAGCTACAGCGGCAGCTGCGGCTTCCATCCGACAATCTGCTGGTTTGGTGATGAACAACATGCTAGTGGTCATGGTTCCTCATGCAGTGGATACACTCATGAACCGAACGAAGACTCAACACCTTACTAGTGCGAGATTATCTGGTTACGAGTTGACATTACTAGCGAGTTATATTCAGATCAAAAGATGTAATGTATTGAATCCAGCAACATTGTTGCCGACTGATCAAGAGTCGAGTGATTCCGAGCCACATGATTGCTGTTTCAAAACGGAGGAAGAGACAAAAGGACGCATTGACTTGAAAGATACTCCGTTATCCGATCCGGATGGTACGCTGTATGTGGACGGGTCATGTTTTAAATTGGAGAATGGTGATGTGACTGCTGCTTACGCAGTAACGACTTTGAAGACGATTGTGGAGACTGCAAGAGTGAGTCAGAATTCTGCCCAAGCTGCAGAATTAATAGCTCTAACGAGAGCGTGTGTTTTAGCTGAGGGAAAGAGAGTGAATGTGTTTACAGATAGTCAGTACGCATTTGGCGTGGCCCATAGTTTGGGCCGGTTATGGAGAGAAAGAGGTTTCATTACGTCCCATGGGACTAAGATCCAACATGGTCAGCTAGTTAATGACTTGTTGGAATCTCTAACCTTGCCGACTGAAGTTGCGATTGTGAAGTGCAGTGCTCATAAAGCAATCACGGATGATGTTGGTCGTGGGAATGCTTTTGCTGATGAAATTGCTAAACAGACAGCTAGAGACACGATGAGCAGAATGTATGTTGCTACGTCTGCAAGATGGATTGCTGAGTCTGGAATGTGTGAGGATACTATGGAAAGTGTGAAAGAGATTCAGAAAGAAGCAACTGAGGAAGAGAAACGTGTATGGAGAGAAAGTACGGGCAAGTTGGACTCGAATGGATGTTGGATTGATTTGACAGAACAGCAGCGTTGGATGTTGCCCGATGCGTATGTGCTTGCAGTAGTGACGATGGCGCATGGAGTAGCGCATATAAGTTCTAAAGGGATCTGTAAGATGTTAGCTCCGGTCTGGAAGAATGAGGGAATCAGTAAGTGTGCAGAGAGAGTGGTGAAAAATTGTATGGTTTGCTTGATGCATAACCCTGGCAAGGGAACTCCAACTCCAGCTGGTCATTTCGCTCCTCCTTCCTGCCCCTTTGAAGTGATTCAGTTAGATTTCATTCACATGGAGCGCTGCAATAAATTGAAGCATGTCCTGGTGGTAGTTTGTGCTTTTTCCAGGTGGATAGAAGCATATCCATTAAAGGACAACACTGCCCTATCAACTGCCAAAATTCTTCTCAAAGAATTTTTCCCTAGATATGGAATGCCACGGATTGTATGGTCAGATAACGGAAGTGAGTTTATAGGGAAAGTTATGCAGAGTGTGTGTGCCGGCCTAGGACTGAAACAGAAATTTCACAGTGCAAACCATCCCCAGTCTGCTGGTTTAGTCGAGGGTTACAATGGCACCCTCAAGCTGAAAATAGCTAAAATACAAGCATCCACAGGTTTAGCCTGGCCAGACGCACTTCCTTTGGCCTTGTTATCAACGAGAGCAACGGTACATTCTAGAATAGGGCTTAGTCCGTATGAAATAGTCTTTGGTCGCCCGGCAAATATCTGGGGTGTACCAAGGCCTAAAGAATTTTGCTCCATAGAATATCCTATGTTGATAGACTACCTTTACGACTTGATTGCTAAATTGAGTCTTATTCATCAACAGGTTTTCGATGCTTTGCCAAAACCTCCGGAGAGTCCAGGGCATCAGCTGAAACCGGGAGACCTCGTTGTCATCAAGAACTTCGCGAGGACGAAGAACCTTCAGCCGAGATTTGTGGGGCCCTTTCAGATCCTACTGACAACGAGGACAGCAGTTCGTGTAGCTGGCCGTAAGCACTGGATACACGCATCTCATGTTAAGCGTGTTCCTTTGCCGCTCCCTTACGACGACTGGGTGAAAAAGGGAATTGGTGCCTCCGAATCTGAAAGCACACCGAAGTTCATCTCTTTCAGCGATGCCGAATTGATTACTGACACTCCAAAATCCGACTCTCCTCCTGAAAAGACTCCTTTGAACACTGAACATTTGTCTCCAGCATCAGAAGAAACTTTGCTATCTGCGAACTTAAACTCTGCAACAGCTGCTAGTAATACACTATTTTCCGATCAGACAGTACCAGCGAAGCAGAGATATAACCTAAGAAGCCGTAAAATGGACAAATAAAGCAGGCAACTGCATATTGTGATTTTGATATATATTGAACTTTTGCCTTCAGCCAGGAAGTTTGCTATTGTTTTTTGTTTTTAAAATTGCCTTGCCGTCTGGGTAGCCGTAGGGTCGTGGCTGTGTGCCTAGTTTGAATCTGCAGGGGTCTGACACAAGGTCGATCTTTCTGTTGGTTCTGGGAACTCCCAGGGCTGATAGAGGCATTTTCATCTACGTACACATCATCAGTGGTCGCGAGCGGATTGTAGAAGATGGAGCTTCCTGCGCTGCAACGAGAAAATGTGATTTATGTTCGCAGAAACAGACTTAATAGAATTCTACATAGCAAATGTTTCTTAATGCAATGTGCCATTACATTTTTGATTATTTTAGCAACATTGGTGGGTGGAATCGTCTTTAGTATAAATTTGATTTTTGTGCCAGTTACTACAGTACCTCCCCTTGATCCTGCTATTTCTACTGTTTCTTCTATACACTCTTTTCACTCGTTTCCTGAACATGAGCAAGCCCGACGCTCAGAATTCACCAACAACACTTTCGTACAGCTCTTGCACCAACACCAACTGGTAGTTAACACTACAAACTGCTGGGTGTGTGGCTTGATACCCCACACTATGGATAAAGGTATTCCCTATCTGGTTTTGCCTTACAGCTATAATGGATCATTTCAGGCCTTCCAAACCATCTTTGCTTATGCCCTTGAAACCTATCCTCCACGTCCACCACGTTCCACTAAATATAACTCTGCCAACAAAGCATTAGTCCAGGGAATTATTGACATGGTCAAGGACGTCAATAATACTCCATCTTACCCTAGAGACGAATTGCAAGTATATTTAAGTTGGAATACTTCAGAGTATCGCCTTAGTTTAGGAGAAAGCAAGCGTAAAAGCTCAACTCCAATCTGGGTCGTACCTCACCGAGGTCAGGTCTGTTTGCAAGGTAACGGGAGAAATACGAGAGCTCAGCTAGGGAGGAGTGAGTGCGTAGAGACTTACGTGTTTCCGGCTAACTCTTCCCCTGCCTTTCTTACTGCTAGGGGTACCTACTTCATTTGTCGAGACAGAGCTTATACATGGTTGCCTGCCGACTTTTCAGGATCATGTTATATTGCTCGATTGTTGCCTCTGACATACACTGCTTCATCTGATTACCACAGAACCAGAATAGCGAGAGGTGTCTTCAGCAAGGAAGATACCGCTGGTCAGGAAGCTGGAGACTTCTTCAAAGGCTTCCTTCCGTTCTGGGGGCCTATGGCCAATAGTAGAAACATACGTCAGCTAACACGGGTAGTTGAATCTACTATTACCGAAACTGCTGGTGCCCTTAGCAACTTGACAGCTGAGCTTCAGGCGGATAGGCTCATGACGTTGCAGAACCGTATGGTTTTAGACGTTATACTTGCAGATCGAGGTGGGGTATGCAGAATGATCCAATCGAGCTGCTGTGTCTTTATTCCTAATAATGCTCCAACAGTCTACGAGGCGATCTCTAAGCTACACAAGATTTCCGACTCTATACATGTAGACAAGGGAAACTGGTCCTTCATGGAGTGGTTTTGGACTCTGATATCAGCGTGGGGATGGAAGGTTCTAATGGTCATTAGTATTCCTATTCTCATGTTGTCTGATTATCCAGTGTGGTCCTGCTCTGTGTAGTCTTTGTGCTGCAACTTGTCTCAGAAAACCACCTGCGTTTGGAGAAAAGACACGAGAAAGTATGATGATACAACAGCATGTCACTGACCTGATGAGCATAGAACTAGATTCTGACATAGACTGAGTAATTGCCTATGTAAGGGCAAAAGGAGGGTCTGAGGTTCCGTGACGATTTGAACCCGTGTTTTCAAGTTTGTCGGAAATACATAATATTGGTATCAGCGAACCGCAAATGATCCATTTAGTATATCCTGGTGTTTTCGCTACGCTACGAGCAAGAGCACTCCTTTTATAAACACATTTCTGATCTACCCACGGCATCCATCTTAGATCATGGCCGCCATTTTGTGTTTCTTGCCCTCACATACGCAATAACCTCTGATCACTTCATTTCGATTAAGGACACGTAACCTTAGCCGGAGATTCACCTCTTTCATGACACGTGCACCTTAAACCAGATCACGCTGTAGCTGCATGACTCGACAAAGGCTGCCTCCTCTGCCCGAGGCCAGTCCTGCCAAACTGGTCTTCGTGTCCATTGTCCTGATCATGATTAGGCGGCCGAAGCCGGTAGCCTTGCCCATTTACAACCCACAAACATCCCTTATCCCACTTTTCTATCTTCCACACCTGGCTCTGTTTCTTTCTTTCTGAATCTTTATTAGGGGGAGGTAACGAACTTTACGATGAGGCGGTCCGGGTCCTGAATGCAATATTGACAGGGAATTGTGACAAACTAGTGGGAACCCCTCTCTTCGCAATGTTTGGCCTCAGATATTATCGACGGTTCCTGTGTAACGCCAAATATTTATTGTTTTAGACACAAAGGTTTTGGGAATGTATTACATGTAAAGAATTCGCCCCCAGCTTAAAATTTAGTATATAAGGAGCAACCCGCTTTGTACAAATCGAACCGGCTCCTAGTTACTGCCCGTGTGTAGTATCTGTGACTTCTGTGTCCCTGCAGTAATAAACCTTTGGTCTTTGACGCCACCATCGAGAAGCCCGTGTTTCTGTTCATTTGTGCACCAAGGCAGGTGGAACTCCGGGGTCTTTGGGTGTTGTTCCCTGACACCTCTGGACGGAACCAAAAAGTCCAGAACTCCATAGCCTTATGCAATACTCAGTGTTGGGAGAAGAAAAAGTGGCTGATCTCCTGCTGCAAACCAAATTGGAGTCCCCTCAGATCCCTGACCCCCACATATTTTACAGCTGGTCCCAGAGGAGTTTAGGGATTCCCTGTCTCCATTACTAAAACAAATTATAAACTCAGGGATCTTTCCGCTGACCTGGAAAAAAGCCTGTATCCATACACTTCTAAGAAAACCTAAGCTGGATCCCCTAGAGGAGAAAAACTACCCTCCAATCTCTTGCCTGCCACTACCCACTAAAATTCTGGAGAAGGCCTTGAACTCTGAATTGACAGCATACCTGGAGCTAAATACCATCTTTGACTCTACCCAAACTGGCTTTAGATCTCTGCATTCTATTGAGTCGGCCTTGATTATGGCAACAGATGAGATTCGGAAAGTGATGGGCGGTGGTGGAACGGCCGCCCTAATGTTGCTTGATCTGACAGCAGCCTTCGACACCGTAAATCATACGGTACTAGTTCGAAGGTTGCAGGATGTTGACATCAGTGGTGAAGCATTAGCCCTTCTTTCTTACCTCTTTTCTGTCATCCAGGGAACAACTGATCCTCTGTCTGCCTCTTTCTGCTGTATTGTATTTTTACTGTCTGTGCCCTGATACTTTGTTTATTTTTGGCCCGGTGCTGCCCCTGGTTTCCCCCCCCTGCGCTGATGACCCCTGCACCCGATCCCCGCTGCCGATTCCCGCCGCCGGGGAGTGTAGCCACGCCCCCTTCCTCTACGCTCCCGCCTCCCAGCTGCCCCTCCCTCCCTGCACTTCGCCATAAATGGCAACCGTGTGCACGCGCAGCGGTAACGCGCAGCGGGCGCGCCGATTGTGCGCCAAAGGCGTGCCAAAGGTAAGCCCGTCTGAGCCCGTCAGCGACCGGACCGTTCCCAGCGCCAGGACCCCTGGCTCCCGCCAACACCAGCCCACCTGCCGGACCTACAACGCCACCGAACTCAACGCACTCAACACCGGCAGACACCCGGGTTACTACCATGCCACCCCGAGACGCACCCACGGACCCTTCTGCTGCAACTCATGCAAGTTCACCTGCATCTGGACCCGCACCACTCCAGCAGTGCCCAAGACCCCGACGAGCAACAACAGCAGCCACCTGAAGTGCATCCTGCTCAACACCCGCTCCGTCCACAGACACGCCGTCGAGCTCTGGAACCTGATCGACACCACAGCCCCAGACGTCGCCTTCCTCACGGAAACCTGGATGAACGCCTCTTCAGCGCCCGACATCGCCATCGCCATCCCGGACGGCTTCAAGATCATCCGGAGGGACCGCATCAACCAGACAGGAGGAGGCATCGCCATCATCCACAGGAACTCCATCTGCATCACGACCAACACCGACGACACCCTCGCTGTCGCTGAGCACCTGCACTTCCAGATCCACATCGACCCCAAGACCACCCTCAGAGGCACCCTCATCTACAGACCCCCGGGACCACGCACACAATTCAGCGAGGACATCGCCGACTTCATCACCCCGCACGCCCTTCCCTCCGCTGACTACATGCTCCTCGGGGACCTCAACTTCCACCTGGAGAACAACAACGACCGCAACACCACCACCCTGCTAGACAACCTCGCCAACCTCGGTCTCAAGCAACTGGTGACCACCCCCACCCACTACGCCGGACACACACTCGACCCCGTCTTCTCATCCAGCAAGGACATCGCCTTCAGCCACGCCACCGGACTCCACTGGACGGACCACAGCTGCGTCCACTTCAGCTTCAGAAGGACCACAATCCACCACCACCAGCAACAGGTGGCCCGCAGAAGCTGGAACAAGATCACAGCCGAACAGCTCGCAACTTCCCTGAACAAGAGCCCACCCACCAGCGCAACGAACCCCAGCCAAGCGGCCACCAACCTCACGAAGTGGATCAGCGACTGCGCAGACGACCTCGCCCCTCTGAGGACCCCGCCTAGCTGACCCGGCAGCAAGAAAGCCCCTTGGTTCACCGAAGAACTCAAGTGCTCCAAGAAGAACTGCAGAGCCCTTGAGAACACCTGGCGCAGAGACCCCACCCCGGACAACATGAGTGCCCTCAAACTCGCCACACAAAAACACCACCAACTGATTCGCACCACCAAGAAGACGGCATTCAAGGAACGACTGGACAACAACGCACACAACAGCAAGGAACTCTTCAACATCGTTAAGGAGCTCTCCAACCCCAACGCCGGAAACTACAACATCACCCCTTCGCAAGACCTCTGAAACTCCCTCACCTCCTACTTCCACAACAAGATCGCGGACATACACAACAGCTTCAGCACGCAACCGACACACGCCACAACCGAACCGCCGCCCCCCACCACCACCCTCCGCGCCTGGAACACAATCAGCACCGAAGGCACCATCCGCACGATGAACTCCATCCACTCCGGATCTCCGACCGACCCCTGCCCCCACCACGTCTTCAACAAAGCTGACGTTATCATCGCACCCCACCTACGGGACATCATCAACACCTTCTTCAACACCGCTACCTTCCCCGAGAGCTGGAAGCACGCAGAACTCAGCGCCCTATTGAAGAAGCCATCAGCCGACCCCACCGACCTCAAGAACTACCGACCCATCTCGCCTCTCCCGTTTCCCGCAAAAGTCATTGAGAAGACCATCAACAAGCAGCTGGACGCCTTCCTCGAGACGAACGGATCCCTCGACCTCTCGCAGTCTGGCTTCCGAGCCAACCACAGCACCGAGACCGCCCTGATCGCAGCAACCGATGACATCCGAGCCCTGCTCGACAACGGAGAAACGTCCCCTCATCCTCCTAGACCTCTCCGTGGCCTTCGACACAGTCTGCCACCGCACCCTAATACAGCGCCTCAGCAACGTCGGAATCCAGGAGAAGGCACTGGAGTGGATCATCTCCTTCCTCGCCGGTAGGACACAGAGAGTCCGCCTCCCCCCGTTCAGATCAGGAGCCATCAAAGTCATCTGCGGCGTTCCTCAAGGCTCCTCGCTCAGCCCAACCCTCTTCAACGTCTACATGAGTCCCCTCGCAGCCATCGCACGCCAGCACAACCTCAACATCATCTCCTACGCCGACGACACCCAGCTGATCCTCTCCTTCACCAACGACCCCGCCACCGCCAGAGCTAACCTACACAAAGGGATGAAAGAGGTAGCCGAATGGATGAAGAACAGCCGCCTGAAACTAAACTCTGATAAGACGGAAGTCCTCATCTTGGGATCCTCACCCTCCGCCTGCGACGACTCCTGGTGACCCCCCGCCCTAGGCATCGCACCCAAACCAACGGACCACGCACGCAACCTGGGTTTCATCCTGGACTCCTCCCTCTCCATGACCAGACAAATCAACGCCGTCTCCTCATCGTGCTTCAATACCCTACGCATGCTACGCAAGATCTTTCGGTGGATCCCCACCGAGACCAGGAAGACGGTCACCCAGGCTCTCGTCACCAGCCGACTGGACTACGGCAACTCCCTCTACGCCGGAACCACCGCCAAACTCCAGAAGAGACTCCAGCAGATCCAGAACGCCTCAGCACGACTCATCCTGGACATCCCCCGCCGCAGCCACATCTCCGGACACCTGAGAGACCTGCACTGGCTCCCGGTCAACAAGCGAATCACCTTCCGTCTCCTCACCCACGCACACAAAGCCCTGCACAACCAAGGCCCAGGATACCTCAACAGCCGCCTCAACTTCTACGCTCCCAAATGCCAGCTTTGATCGACAAGCCACGCCCTCGCCGCCGTCCCACGCATCCGAAGAGCCACCACAGGGGGAAGGTCCTTCTCCTACCTCGCCACCAAGACCTGGAACTCCCTCCCGACCCACATCCACCTGACCCAGGACCACCTCGCCTTCAGGAAGCAGCTCAAGACCTGGCTATTCGAGCAGTAGCGGACCCCCCTTCCCCTAGCGCCTTGAGACCCCCCGGGTGAGTAGTGCGCTATACAAATGCTTTGATTGATTGATTGATTCAGTCTGAAGAGGTCACCCTCCCTGGTGGAGTTCCCCAGGGCTTGCCATTATCCCCAATGTTATTCAACATATACATTGCCCCTCTGGCTAGACTCATAAAAAGCTATGGTTTCACGCTGGTGTCATACGTGGATGACACACAGCTAGTGAAATCCATAGCACAAACTGTGGACATAATAGTTTCCCGGTTCTGTAAATGTCTCTCTGCATTGATGTCCTGGATGAATTCCAACTTCTTAAAACTGAACGTGGAAAAAACAGAGGTGGTAGAGTTTTTACAGAAATCACTGGTCTGGAGCCACTTATGGTGGCCATCTGTAGCCCGTACTTGCCCGGCACTGGTGAATAAGGCAAGTAATCTAGGCTCTCTGATTGATAAAAATCAAACCCTGGCACCACAGATTAATCAAGTCTCGTCAGCCTGCTTTTTCACGTTAAAAGTCCTAAGGAATATCCTCCTGTTCATCCCTTTCTCTCTGAGAAAAATGGTGGTAGGAGCCTTGGTCTTATCGAGAATTGACTACTGAAATGCTATTTATTTGGGAACAGTTGCAGCCCAATTCTCCAAACTCCAAACAATTCAAAATGCGGCATCGCGAGTATTGCTCAAGCTAACCAAACACCATCCCACCTCTGCTAGCATAAAGCAACTTCACTGGCTCCCAGTGAGATGCCGGGTTGATTTCAAGGCACTCTACCTAGTACATAAAGCCCTATTTGTAAGAGGGGCATAGGATGTGCAATCCTTGTTTTCTCGCTATGTTCCATCACGCCTCCTAAGATCTTTTACCTCTGAATTGGTATACCTTCCAGAGATTAAAAAAGCAAGGTGGTGTAGTGTAGTTCCTATATTCCCAATAGGCTCTGCGCATTGGAATAATATATCCTATAGATTTGACGTAGGACTGAGGTCAACTAGGTCTCTATCAAATATACTAAACTTAATTGTGTGTGTGTCAGCTAAATCAGAGGTCACTAGAAACTGTCTCGAATACACAAGAAGGGATTAGCTTCTGACAACCGCATAAATATGGCTACTTTGTTTCGCAAGAATAAGAATATATCTCTCAGAGTTGCGGAAACCATAGATAAGTATTTCACTGAGTTAAACGTGCATGCTTCGTTTCTACCGATTTGCAGAGAAATAGTGAGTCCGGAGGATTTCAATAAAAAGGGTTTATTGAACCGTCTTCTTTCCCATGCAAGAGAGGTGAACTGCGACTATCGTTATGCAGACTGCAAAATATAAAGCATACAGCATAAACAGTAATATGAAATAATACTGTAAGAGCATTGTATGGTTTCTAAGCCATATAAAAATACATACATAAATAACATTGACTAAAATACTCAACTGGTGCTTCTAAAATACGCCTACCCAATGTACCTAACCTCAGTCTAGTACGAGGGAAGAAGTAAGTATTGTGTAGCATAGGTTTAGTTTTTGCCAAGAATCTACCAAAGGTTTCTCTAGGTTCAAATCAGCAACATACCTTGTTAGAATGAAGGAGGTCTGGTATCTCTGTCTCGGGACTTGATTTCCCAATACCCCGCAAGAGGAGCCAGAAACACTGGAGCTGGATTCTCAGCAGGAGAAGGGCAGCTTCCTGATCAGTGCGTCAGCTGGAGAGTCGTCTTCCTTCTGCACTTGCTGTAGCGAGCTGCGTCGGGCAAGTAGGTCTTCGAACTGCTCCGAACCACCGTATCTTGCTAGAGAAAGTAAAGGTATATTTATACCTTGAAGGTGTTTAGATATGCCATAGTTTGACGTAAAGTCGGGCATATAAACATCAGGAAAGAACCCTTAGGGAATAGTTGTTCTTTGTAAAGTAACTAAGTTTTTGGACGAATCAATACTCAAGCAAGGGGAAGTCCCTGACTGCTTAAGCTGGTTTTTCAAGAAGTCATTGTGCCATTTGGTACAGGTGGAAGAAGCCATGCTTGTATTAGGTTAGCATGGCTCTGCCTAAATAAGGGCTTGATTTCTATGCCTATATAAGGGCAATGTTAATTTAACCTATGTAAGGGCATGAATCGGGAAAATTTACTCTGAGCTTAAAACGCTACACAACACCAACTCCACTTTCTTATGTACGGCATTACTAAGTTCTAAACACAAAAAAACTTACCTAAACATGATGTGTTAAAACCCACCCCAAAGGCATAAAAATGCATTGGTACTGGTTGTACACGAAAAGCATTTGTGCTGTACGCATTTAAAGCATTATTTCATTCAAAGCATATAGATGACATTTGAAAATGCTATCCAAACGAATCACAAAAAGACATTCATGACATGGCTCTTAATTACAGGAGAAAAGGTTGAGACCATTCCATTGAAGATTATATAAACTGTTTGAGTGTGGACAAGGTCAAATATTGTGTCTTGGAAGTTTTCAAAGAATGCTAGTTCTCTCTAAATAGTTCTACTTTAAGCAGATTACTTTGTGCCAAAAAATGAAAAAATAGAAATTTGGAAAAACAAAAGTTTGATGATAGAAAAAAAAATAGATTTCCAAAGTTAGGACTTTGTTTTGAAAAATAAAGGTCGAATTCAGAGTCTCTCAGAACACTGCGTGCCAAATCAAAAGTCAGTGTTATTGTGTGGTGAAAACATAAAATCTTTTAAGTCTGTAAAGAATTCCTCTCCCATTGTAGGTGACAGTTGGATTACCTCGTTAAGAAGACTAATCGCACATAGATGTAAAGCTTTGCCGTCAGCTTTGGTCGCATTAGCAATGTTCAAATTGGATGGTACCTGTGTGCCTGTTTCCTCTCGTACCTCATGGTCAGCATTTTGCGTCTGTGAGATCTCAATGAATTCCGTCATCAGGATTGGTAGCTGCTGTGGACAACACAGTGCATGAGCCATCACTGGTCCAAGCAAAGTATCAACGGGCCAGAATTACCAGAACTAACTTAAGACAAAATCCTAAACTTACTAATTTTGGTATTCACAGAAGTTAGGATTTTGTCTTAAGTTTGTCTGACGACAGACTTAAGAAAGACTTAAGTTAGAATATTGTCTTTAGTCTGTCTTAGGTCTGTCTTAAGACAAACTTAAGATAAAATCCTAACTTCTGTGATTACCAAAATAAGTAAGTTTAGGATTTTGTCTTAAGTTAGTTCTGTGAATTGGGCACAACATCCGTTGGCAGAACTGATGGGATCGTGAGACAGATGTCCTGTCCTGGACCTTCCGAAAAGGTCATCAGCGACCGCCGGCAGGAAATCTTTGCACTGGCTCCCCATTGATGCCAGGATTTCATTTAAAGTGTTATGCCTGGTGTATGGTGCCTTAAACAGGAAAGAGACTGGAGGCGTAAAAGATCTTCTCCTCCCGTACTCTCCTGCTAGGAACCTTCGTTCCTCAGCGAAACTGCTCCTTAGTGTTCCTCGAGTGCAAAGAGCTAAATGGGGAGGCAGAGCCTTCTCCAACCTGGCTCCAAGATGGTGGAACATAGTTTCATTAGAGATCAGGATTTCACCCTCAATGCAATCTTTTAGAAAAGCTTTGAAAACGTGGCTCTTTGGTAAAGCATACCCTTAGCTTTTGGTTTTGCCTTTCTTTCCTTTTCTGATTTCCTTTGGTAGGCGCCTTGATGCCTCTGGGCAAAGTTGCGCGTTTATAAGTTTAATTTCATTCATTCATTCATTCATAACATGCATTCTTCTCCGCATAGATGGCATCGTAGAACAGGTAAGATGCAATCTTGCCAGATTGGTCTGAATGACATAAACCATGTGGTATTCAATTCTCAGTTAATCCCAAAATTTGGACTATGCGCTCACAACATTTCATTTCCAGTAGATTCTTTTCCATGGTGATCTGGGTGTCTGCTGTGGATTGGCTTGCCATATCGAAGCAGTAGGAGCAAAATTAGTATCCTTGTAGCGAGTCCTAAAATGAGAGGCAATCCGCCAAACATAGAGGGCACGAAGTTTGGAAATATGTCTAGAATTGCTTTAAAAGGTGCTAACAGTCCTGAAAATTGTTCTCAAATACATGTACAATACCACTCGTATCAGACATGTTTAAGATACCACCTAACATTTCGGAGAAATGTACAGGGCAATTTCTAGTTAATAGGGTGTGTATCTCTGCAGAAGTCCTTGTGATCAGATCATAGGTCTCTTTGGCCGAGGTCAGTGGCACAGTTTTCTGTAAAAGAATGCCTTTCATTCTGCTGAAAGTATCAATTTGTATAGAAGAGATGTTCAGTGAAGACCATAATGGCGATTCCCGGTCTGTCTTGGTTTTTTTAAACAATACTTGTATACAGCAAATGACCCTGGCTGACACAGTTACTAGATAGGCTAAACTTGGCAACATACCACAGCAGCTGTGATCATTCAACAAAATGTAACTCCCATTTGAAAGTTGCCTAAAAATTGAATCAATCACTGTAGCTGGTGGCAGGATAAATTGTGGAAGGAACCATTGCAGGCCCTGTGTAAATTAATACCCTGACAAAGGAGAGAGCCGCTTAGTGTGTTTTCACAATTTTTACCACTAAGAAACACTTCTTTTCCCCCACTCCTACATTTGAGTGTGTATGGTAATTCCCAGGATGGCTTGATGTATTCTTTACCCAACCTTTCATATGTGCCTTCTAGTATATGTTTTAAGCAATACTGAAAATGGAAAATTGTAACAGGCAGAGTGATTGTTCTGTGTATTATCCATTTTAATGGCTGGATTCTCAGCGACAGTAAATGGCAATCTTTCCAGTTTTTCAATGCTCAGCACCATATAGTCTGCTCCCCTCTGTGCCAGTTTGATCCCTTTATCAGTGAGATTAAATTCTAAAAACAGTGACGTGGTATTGAGTAAACGCCAAGGCACATTGCCTGAACAAAGGTTTTGTAATGTCCAGCCTAATAGCATTATATAACGTAATTGCGACTGACCATGTTGTAACATGACCAAGTCGTGTTCCATTATGTCTATGGCAGAGAATACTATGCTGTCCAAACAATATATCCTGGACGACAGAGTAGTTAACCCATTGTCAACTCCAGAGAGAGATTTCTCTAAATTATTACAATCAATTTCTTGTATTCGTTCTATAGTCTCTGCTTGCGTAATCTTCCATGCTTCTTTATTAGCAGCATAGATACTGGCATATATAAAATGTTTATGACGCCGTTTAGTAGGTTCTCTTAAGAAGTCCCTCAGATCAGCGCCATCTTTAAGTAAAGATAAGTGTTGTTTTACTTCCTTTAGTGTAGACTTGTGTAGCCATTCAAGGCACAGTTTCCATACACTGTATGATGTTACTTTTCCTGGATGCTGTCCCTGAACATATCTTGAATCTGGCCTAGCGAATGTGAACCCTTGTGTCTTATTCAGGAATCTATCTTGACAGTTATTTGTGTCTGTGGGCCAGATTAACCATTTTTTCCAATCTGGATGTGTTCTGTTGTGAAGCAAAATAGTATGTAGGTCGACCACCCCCTCTGAAGTGTTACTGCTATCAGGTGTAGGTGTAGTTATTGACGTTTTTTTAAAATCTTTTATCTTGGCTAACCCAAGAAAAGATGTCTGTTGGACAGTGTCATTTAAAAACATTATATGCTCTGGGATGATGCAGGCTCTAAATAAAGCTTCTAAACCATGCACCTGACAGTCTTTTGTGCCCCAGACAGTTTTTGTCTAAATGTTGTCTTTCCAAAAGTCGAAAGCTAATGAAGACAGCTGAGCATAAAAGTCCGCAGAATAAATGTGCTTGATATTTGTCAACATACTTTTCATTCCTGTCTTTTTAACATTTTTAAAGTAAAATGATTCTGGATTTGAAACATTAAAACCTGAAAAGTATGGAAATTTGCTATAAAATATTTTTGAGCTACCCTTTCATGGCGTTGGACAATGTTCCCATTGGTTATATTTCAATACATTTCTAGAATTTGCAGATTTGTGCAAGAAATGATGACCATAGTGATTATAACAATACATTGGTTCAACTCTGATGAACCTTTTAGGTATTCATGATTTGTAAATACGGCAGACATTTCTAAGTCTGACATCATATTATTACCAATCTCGAAGTATACCAATCATCAGAAAAGGTACTAGATATAGCAAAGTCATTCAAGGAAATCTTGAACTGGTGTGGAATCTTCAACAGCTTCGCTGGAGCCAAAATGTCACAATCAGTTCTGTCCCAAGCTATACCACCAGGTACAGGAACGGCTGTGATGTTCTCTGATGACAAGTCTCTTTGTTCACGATGAGATGATTTGTGTGGCTTGAGGAGTAAGTTGATGTTCTTACTGGCTGTGTCCTTTTTAACATTATTCCATTAATCAGCATTCCCAAAGTTATTATAAGTACACCCAACAAAATCCAAAGTTCAATCCATTGTGAAACCAGATAAGTCTTTTTTAGATGATGAAAACGGTCTATTGCTTCTTCTTTAAACGTTCTTTTTACTGGCGTCATTTCAGGTTCACTGGAATCCTTGGAAAACATATCAAAGGTAATGAAATAGCCAGAGGCAGTTCTGTCAATTGTAGGGGTTACATCAGGATTCTTTGAAATCGCTGGAACCACTTGATCACTTGTTACATTTGTATAGTCAGATGCTATTTCATTGTAGACAGGCGTTTCTTGACGAAC
Source organism: Lissotriton vulgaris (assembly GCF_964263255.1). Lineage (NCBI taxonomy): Eukaryota > Metazoa > Chordata > Amphibia > Caudata > Salamandridae > Lissotriton > Lissotriton vulgaris. The sequence goes on from NC_141695.1 coordinate 563,488,905, forward strand.
TGTTACTTGGGTCTCAGGAGGAACAAGTTCCATTGCTTTGTTCCATATTCCTTCTTTTCGCACTGCAGATTCTTCAAAGGTGATGAGTCTCTCAGTTTGAAACTCTTGGATAGTAGCCATATTAGGGTGTCTGCTACGTCTTTGGGGTCCACCTGGCCTACTGATTATGATCAACCACATGAAGTGGTTTTACCAGGTCAATGGACACAAACCTGTTCTCGTTTTTACCAACAAGGGGCGGCAGTAATACTGTTCTTGATTCGTGGATTGCTAGGACAGGTATTGGTTGTCTGTAAGAAGGCCCAAATTCCTTCTTGTCCATGATCTTTTCTCTGACTAGATCCCCTATCATTGGAATCCAGACAGGTCTTGCTGGGATGGTCGGTTTCTCTTCAGTGGTTGTTGGCTTCAGGAACACGTGACTTTGTCTTTTCCTTATTTCATTTAAGTCCTGCAAAACAGCCAAGCGATCTTTGATATCAAAGGGTTTTTGTTCTACCACTGAAGTCTGACAATCTAGATCCAAAATAATCATTCTTGTTCCAAAAAGGATTTCATATAGAGTGATTCCCCCTAGAGAACGTCTTGGAAGAATATTAAGACTATGTTGGACACTTATTTGATGTTTGACCCACCCATGACACAAGCCTAATACCCTAGCTGTTATAGATTGCTTTATGTCACGTTTTTTTCTCTCCACTACTGAGTTTCCCTCAGGGTGGAATGCACTAGAGTACTGCAATGCAACGCCCAATTTTCAATAGCCTCCTTATAAGCTCGAGAGCTAAACACAGGACCCTGGTCAGAATGTAGCGTGCCGACTGCATATGTGCCAATAAAGACTAGCAAATCTTTTATAACAGTTCGAGCGTCAGCCGAGCGCTAAGGCCACATCCAAATAAATCTTGTCTTAATATTTGTGGGACCGCATTTGTCCATAGGCCCGTCTGCATGTAGAAAGACTAATGCTGTCTAACAATGATGCCTGTACTGGGCTAGCTACACTGTAGTCAGGTATCTGGCGGCATTCTCTGCTGCAATCTCTGTTGCAGTTATGGCAGTTAATTGTGAATGTGTGAATGTGACCATTCATCCCTTGCCACCAGTACTTCTCTTTTAATTCTGGTATAGATTTAGAGATCCCCTGATGTATCAGACCCTCTCCCAAATGTGCTTCGTGTATCAAAGCTACTCTATGTTTCCTGTTTGGAATTACTCTATCTCCTACCCCAGGAATTCGAGCAAAAGGAACATTATTCGCATCAGTTATGTATGAGTATTTGAGTGGAAAGCCTTTTGGTAATGTTTTACCACTGTCTTTGCTTGAAGCATTGACAGCTTGCATCATTTTGCTTTCTATTTTTGTTTTTGAACGAGTGAATGCAGCTACGGAAGCCGTTTGCACAGCTGCCTTCACAGCTTCATCAGCCAATGAATTCCCTGCAACGTGAACGCCATCACGTTGATGACTCAGTGTATGTATCACGTGAGCCTTTTGTGGTTCTTGTCGTAACTGAAGTACTTCACAAAACAATTTATGCTTATTTGTGCCACCTTTTCCATCTTTGGAATCGTTTTGAATCCAGTTTTGCAAGAATTCATTGTAAGATTGAACACACTAATACGAATCGCACACTATGAGTGTGGGGAATTAGCTATCTGTATTTTCAAGCACCATCTTGAATGCTTGTTGTTCAGCTCACTGAGATGTACAATATCCTAGAGATTACGTTTTAGTGACCATTGGTCGGAATTTATTTTCGTGCCAGTGACCTATAACAATCCCGCATGCAGCACTATAATCTTGTTTACCCGTAGCGTGATCCGTCAGTATAAATTATACATTTATGCTGTTCTAGAGGCAGAATACTACATTGTTGGACTTTTCAGTAATAAAAGAGATAACTGGTCTGAACCTGCATGATGACAATATGTCACCTAGGAATACATATATTTTTTATTCGCTACTGTTAGACCTCCAAATGTATCCCATATTTTGTAGAACACTTGTATCACCTTATGTAATGGCAAAGTCACTGTTTGGATGAATTGACACATTCAAAATTTCTGCAAACAAATTGCGATAAAGACAGACAAGCTAATTTAACATTCTTAAAATGGAGTCTGCCTTAGGGATTTTACAACATCTATGCTTCAGTCGGTTGAATTGATGAATGAGATGTCAAGTTTAGAGTAGTGGCAAATAGATGCATTTACCAATTTGGTGCAAATGCTGCAAAGGTTTGAAACTGCTGATGGAGGTTTGAGGATAGATTTTTGTTGAAAATATTTAGCCACTCAGTAGTTATAGTTAGGGTTACCGGAGACAGAAATCTCTCAGAATTGTCTCCCATAATAACTTTGTGCCCATTTCACAAATCTTCACGAAGGTTTGCAGACCTACTCTTCCTTCTACATTTGTTGATCATTAAAGTTTTGTGGTAATTGGTGAAGGGTGGGGGGGTCAAAGAAAAAACAGAGGATTCCAAAGCAGGTTTTGACCCGGATGCATTTTATATACACTTTCTTGATTGGACATGGCGTAAAGCGGCTGAACAAGTTTACATGACATTTGGCAGGATTAGACATTATGGAGTGCAGATGATCCTTGTGGGTTCTTCTGGTAAGTCAGGAACACATATTATTTTGTTATAAGACATTATAACTCAGTGCTATCTGTTGTCAAAGTATTTTGTGAAAGTGCCCTTGTACATAGTGATGCCAGGTCATTAGGTGACTGTCTAATGTCTGCCTTTTCAAAATTCTAAGGTAGCCCTGTTGTTTTTTTGGTAAATAGTGGCTGTGTTCTTCTTTATGTTGTCAGATCTAGCTACTATCAGGTTTGTTAGTATTCTCCTATCTATTACTACTTTAGTAAAGTGGTGAAGTAAATTTTCACCTAACTGTAATGTCCCTTTAACCTTTGATTTTTCAGTTAATTCCTAAGTTTCTTAAACATCTCACTATAATTATAACTTTACCATTATATATTTTTCCACAGTATAGAGTATAGGAATAATATGCACTAATAAGAAGAGTTTTTGTGAATATATGTTTTGCAAGCCACTGCTCTAACTCAGAGCTGGTGGAGTAGTGGCAACTGAGTTAATCTGGCACACAAATGAATATGGCACAGGATGATTCAAAGGTGCAAGATCTCCTGTTGAGATTGGAAATATTTTCATGAGTGTACTTTAATATAGACCTGTTTTGGTTCAATATATTTGTTCTATATATAAGATATTTATGAATGCAACGTGATGCATGCTTGAACCAAGCCCAAAATGCAATTTATGAAGCCACCCAAGGCCACGCAAGGCCTTGAATGACTTCATGAATCCAGATTAATGCAACACAGTACAAATCACTGTGAGACGTTCCCATGCAACATCCATGAATTTTGCCGAAAGTGGCTGATCTGGAAATGCAGCAAAATTCTACACCTTCACAGGTGAGGTGTAACGAGGAGAAATATCTTTATTTCTCCTCATTACTTCCTCTTTCTATGTTTTTGTACAGGAAGGTGCCCCTTCCTGCACAAAAACAATCTTCGTTACAACGCGAGCACTCTTGCATCAAGGTGTAAGGGTGCCTGCATTGGTGCTAGGTAATAAAAATGTGCCAGCACAGGGACATAGGCAGTAAGGTGTCATATTCAGCACATTACTCCCCTTTCCCTATCACACATTGCAACTTGCTGTGCTGTATGATTTTCTTAGAACTATGCCCCTCAGATCATATGGAATATAAAAGTGACATTGCTGTGAGGCACAACAGGGCCATGCTCAGTTTCCATTTTGTATTTGTATTTGTATTTGTAGTTGTATTTGTTTTTGTATCGCGCATAGCTCACCCGTTAGGTCTCATAGCGCTGACAGATGGATAAAACAGAACCAGTGGGTATGGAAGGTGGTTGACTAAGGTTTGAAGAGCAGAGTTTTTAGGTTCTTACGGAAGATAGTCAGATTGGGTTCTGCTCTCAGATCTAGGGGAAGTGAATTCCAGATGGAAGGACCAATTTTAGTTTCACATTTTAACTTGACATTGATTTTCTAATGATAACATTTTACATCCTCTGTCCTTACACAATAATAATGTACTGAGAAATAGTTTCTTAGCAGGAAGTATTATCATTTTAGTCATCCACGCTGTTGAAGGCTAAAGCCCATTGGATACAATATCCTTGTATTTTGTTGTTCTGCCTGAGACAGCTTCTCCACTCCAGGCAAGCCATCACATCAGCATTGCACCTTTGACACAGTGCAATTGGAACAGTGCTTTCATTATATAAACTGTGTTAAGAATGTGTGTACCCCCTATACCAAAAATCCTGATCTGATGTGTAACAAAATACTCCAGTTGTTCGTATCTCTAATTGTCAATCATTAGTTCATATTCTTTTCTACAGTTTTCTTTAGACACTCAGCTCAAACACATTTACTTTTAATGCAAATATTTGCGCCATCACTTTACATGACACAAGAAAAGGGCGTAGCATGTATAAAAAAGATGCGTTTTACTTAGTTGGGTATTTTTACTTCAGGCACCACCCGTAATATATTCTGTGTTATGCAACAACAGATAATGCACATTTATAAGGATTGTCACACAAACATCATATTGAACACACTCAATTCTCTCTTTGCATTCTCATACATATATCATCTCTCCTTGTTAAGGAATGGCTGTCTCATGACCACTTTAATGTGCTTGCGTACACAATTCAACCTTCTTGTGGGGCTCTGATATTTTCAGCAAAGGCCTTCCTCAGGGCAAGAACTGTGCATATGAGGGACAAATTCAAAGCATGTTGTATTGGGGGGGCTCCATCTTCGAGGGGTGTTGTTTGACTCAGGCGAAAATCCTTTTGCCCACGTACACTCAAAGTGTTCAGTGTCTGTTTTTTTCAAGGGAGTTTCCTTGTCCTTGCTAAGGCATGGTTTCTTACATGAAAATACTTTCCTTGACTTACAATGTGTCCTCACATGAAACCATCTTGTGTTGATCCCCAGTGGGTTCTGTTAGCTATAGTATTATATAAACACCCTCTGGGCCACGTTCGGCAGAGGAGCAATTCTGCTGGGATTGTCCTGGAATCCAATTCTCTGTGGCAGAGAGTAGTCCGGTTGATTCTGACCTTCATCTTGCAAAGGAAGATAGCTTGTTCTGCACCAGTCGACTTCTTGATTCATCATACTCAGGTATGGGGGTTAGGCTATCCCAAAGGGTAGGGTTCGGTAAAGGTTATTCCAACTATGCTCTCTGTAGTATGGGTAGTGTTAGGTAATGCTATCATGTTTGAGCTGTTAAGAATATGATTGGTTCATTAAATGGTTGAGAAGGCAGTTCTTATATTTCTTCTGTTTACTTTGGGCATACAAAAGTAAACAATGAAAGAGTAGATCTGTTTCCATGTTTTCTTTGGGGAGTTAAAGAGTGGTCATGTTCAAGTTTACTGATACCATCGGCTACCCTGGGAAGGTTAGGGAATCAGATGGGGCACTGTGAACTAGCTACGAACCAGGTCAACATTTCCCTCATGGTATGTGTGAACTAAGTTTCCATATTCTTTAGTTTATGTTGAGTAGTTCTTGCATGTGACAAAGGTCTCCTTTTCAACTTATGTGAAGATGCCCGTGATGTTAGAGAATAATCCTCCCTAGCTTATTCATAAACTTCTATTATAGTCTAAAGATTGAACCTTAAAAACCCTTCCCCACAATAGTATTTTCCTATTTGGAATTCCATTAATTAAATATGACGCTAGCAGCTAGCATTTGTGTCAATTGCAGACAAGCAGTATTACAACAAAAAGGGCTCCTTGTGGATGGGGGAGATGTTACTTTCGTGGTTGAGGTCCAGAAACTACATAAAACAGAGATATTCTATTAATGGATCAACTTTCCTGTAGTCAATAACAATTCACAAAAATATCACAACTACACTTCAGCTCCATTACCAGCTCAATACAGACCTTGTGAAGAACTAGAAATAGCAATATATTTTTAGGAACAACACAATTGTTCCAAAATGCCCTCCGACATCCACTAAACAATGTGACACTTGGTCCCCTCAGTAAAGTATGGGCGACTTGCCCAGTTTTAGCTTGCTATTCACCATACCCAACCTCAGCACCATTTAATGATGTAGACCCTTATACCCTTTGCACACCTCTAGTTAGACTATACAGATGCTTAACGTAGTTTACCAGGCGTTTATTAACAGCTAACCCAGCAAGGGATGCTCAGGCTCTGCCGCCACATATATGTGTGCCCTGCATTTAGTTCCATCACTATTATTGCAATTTAAGGGTAAGTTCCCGCCACATGAGAAGAAATTCCACTCTGGATTGCACAAAAAACAGCTTGCAGCAGTGTTTCCCCATATGGGATCCCAAGACTAACATGTGCTGTTGAAGACCAAAAGCAAATTAATCTAAAATATTCTTGAAACCTATACATCCATAGGTTGAGATCATTTGGGAGCCAGACCGAATAAGCTGCAACTTAAAGGCAATTCTGAAAAAGAAACTGCCAAGCAGGAACCAGAGTCTTCTAAAAGTTACTGGGAAAAACAAAAATTAAAGAGAGAGCAAAAACACGGGTTAGATCGCCGCAACCGAAGCTCACTGAAAAACTTTATAATTTCCATAACTGTGATACACTTCAACAGCCTTATAAATATCAGAAAACTGATACAGGTCTCCTCCTTCCTTTCTGGACTCAACTGAAAAAAATGCCCTGAGAGAGGGGGGCATTCGAAGCACATGCATGAATAGTACGTGAAAGCAAGAAGGGACTCACAACACTCATTTGATATCATCATAAAAAAGGAGGAGAAACTTCCACAACAATAATCCGAATTCAGAAAGAAGAAAGTGGTTGGTATTTCCACCAAACATGACACACATATTGAGAACGATCCTTCAGAACATGACATGGGCATTGGCACTGCTAGACAGCGCTGCAGAGGTCATGATGGTTTGCCAGCAACTTCAAGAGTTTCTGGTTTAAAGAGCAACTAACAAATATATTCAAATTGAAATACTAGATTAGTGGGTTAGCCCTCCCGCCAGACTGTAGGATCTGGACATCCGAATTGAGGGTGGCTTACCACTTACTATTAAAGTAATATTCTGGGAAAATTTACCACATACCTATGATATTCTCTTGGCCAAAAATGATTGGCCACCGGAGTTTGTTAAAAAAGTCCCACAAGGGAGGATGTCATTATACCTTCCTTCTCAGTTCTTGTTCTTGATGTTGTCAAACAAATGTATCACACAGAATGCGCCATTGCCCAAGCCCTGGCATTATAACACAGTCATGTAGGCTTATCACATTATACCCATAAGGTTCAGCCCAAAAGTTCAACCACAATACCAAATGAAACCTGAAGCTAAAATGCAAGGTTAGGGAAATTCTCCTACAATTAGAGTATCAATGCGTAGTAGAGCCTTGCATTTCGGAAACTAACAATCCATTATCTCTTGTAGCCAAACTAGAACATTCCTATTGTTTAGTCCTAGACTACAGATAATTAAACAGTTGCACATGTACCTTTGAAATTCAAAATGCACATAGTGCAGCACTAATTAATAAAAAGTGTGCAAAACCCCCAAAACCATTCTGGACATTTCCAATGGCCTTTTCTGCCACAGTCTAGCACCTGAAAGCAGAATCTTAAAGGCATTCTCAGCCCTAGGCAGCCAGAGAAAATTCGGCATACTTCTACAGGGGTAGAAGAACAGCGCACGGCTGTTTTCTGCCAGAGTAATGTCAATTCTACATGACATTGACCCAGAAGGATTGTCCTAAGTGGATGACATATATCTTATGGATGATGACTTAAAGCCAGAGCAGTTTGCATAGTTTTCAGATTTACTGAAATGGCTGCAAATTCAGTTTCCAAAAATCTAAAATGGGTCTTCTCAGTGTCTTTTTTTGGGGAAAAGAGTTGTGAAATGAAGGCAAAGTCCTTGACCTACGTTTCATAGAAAAATGGCCTCTCCTACAACCACCAAACACCAACAAAAAGCTAAATTGCTTTAAGGTTTTCTAATTTTTGGGAGAACAAACATACCAGACTATGCACAACAGGTTATACCATTGTACGATTTAATTTATCCTGATTTTTCAGATAAACATTGGACTTCAGAGCACACTGATATCCTCAGAACACTACAAACTGATATGCTTGCATCTAGATACTTACACACTTGTGCCAAAACAACTAACTTGGTGATCCATATAATTGTGGGATGCACTAAATAGAAGTACGCACCTTCAATGATGGTGACACTGTGCTGAGTGCTCATAAATCGCAATTATATTTCAATGCTGGAATATGGTTTGCTTCTACAGTACAAAATACTGACTGCAGTCTAGACAGGAGTTATAAAGGAATGATCGTTAGCTCATGGGTAACTCATAATTATGGTTACTCCACTCCCAGCTATAGAGGCTGTCACAACAGCAAGTGGGCCTAACGCAAAAGCCTTATTTCCAAGATAAATACATTGGGCCACCTCCTTAACAGATGCTGATGTTAACCATGTCTTTGACCCTTCAATGCAAACAAAGGAGTTCCACCTGTATGAACAAGTATACCATGTGCCCAATGATGTTTTTCCTCTTGATCAGTTTAGTTACATAAGATATACTGATGGTTTAGCTCAGCCCACTATAGGTACTAAACAACAATATTCTGCTGCTTGCGCTGCTGTTCATGGTGTCATGAAAAACTGAGAATTCCATCAACAAAAACATTTACACAGTCCTTAGGGGATTGTATGGCTCAGCTGGCGGAAATAAAAGCTTCAATTCTGGCAATAGGACACCACAGGAGGAGGAGCTTCGCGCGCAACCAAGATGGCCGCGTGAGCACAGGGCTCCGGAGACCCTCGCCACCTCCTGCATCTATCTTGAATTTTATCCTGACTACGACGACAGGTTATTGAAAACGCAACCCAGCTGATATAATAGCTGCTTTCAAAAATCGATTTGGACCCCGGGAACCGAGACTACGATACTTTGAACTTTTGTGGCCTGCTCCATGGAACTGCCCGGGGCTTGAGTCACTGTGGTGCCCAGGTGGTAGTTGAACAACAACGGCCTGCGGGGTCCTGCTCAAGACCTTGGAGTTAACTTTCGGTTTTGTTTTTGGTTCTTCTGCCTCCTCCTATCTCAACACCGCCCTGGCAGATCGGGAGCCGGACCCCGCAACTTCACCGTGTGCCAGCTGCCGAGTGTTCCTGGTTGTGTGATATCCTGCTGAGACTCACACTTGGAGATCCCCGAGTGTGTATCGTGAGGAGCCATTTTTACCAGGTCTCAAAGGCCCCTCCGAAGCGCAACATCTAATATGGCGGGCAAACCCGACAGCGAGAAACGGAAGACCAAAAAGCATTCACCGAGGGGGAACTATTCAATCGAACATTATGGATCGCTACACCCATCCTAAAGGGTCCCGTGGTGGTGCGAGTAGGTCTCTGGAAGATCCGGGTGTCGGCTCAGCCGCAGTGGATGATTTGACCCTGCGTGATGTCATGGGCGCCATTGCCAGCATGAAGACCTCCATTGGCCAACAATGTGAGTCTCTGGCTCTAAAGCTTGACACTGTGGCAATCGATGTCAACTTGATCAGGGCGGACTTATCAAAGACTAACGAAAAGGTCAAATCCCTAGATTTGAAGACCTCCAGCCTTACGACCGATGTGTCCAATTTACAGACGGAGGTTCGCAACCTACGATCCTCCAATGATCTCTTTGCTCGCCGGCAGGAGGATTTTGACAGTCGGGCTAGACGCAATAACGTACGTATCATTGGGGTCCCTGAAAAATCGGAAGAGTTAACCGCAGATCTCCTTGTGGAAGACCTGATCTTAAACCATCTCGCCCCCAAAGGCCTGAGCAACTTTTTCGCGGTGGAACGTTCACACAGAGTGCCGGGTGGGAAGCCTAAGGCGGGTGCCCCTCCACGGCCTATAATCGCCAGAATTTTCAACTTCAGAGATAGAGACGCTATACTGCAGGTATCACGGGTGGGTGGCCCCACGAAGTTTGAAAACACAACAGTGAGCTTCTACCCTGATTTCACCCAGTTCGTTCAGAAACAAAGGATGGGTTTCCAGGGGGTGAAGCGACGACTGAGAGACATGGGTATGAAATACACAATGCTTTTTCCAAGTCGGCTACGTGTTGAACACAATGATCGGACGTTCTTCTTTGACCGCCCTGAGGGAGTGAGTGACTGGCTTGATACGTTGTCAACACAGCGTGATTGCTCAGAACATTCTGGAGGTGCTGAATGTGGCCCGTTGGAACAAGAATGAGAAGTGGTTGCTGGTTTCCGGACAGTGTACAGAACTGGCAGCTGTGGTTTGATGACTTTTGTATTTGCAATACTTATGGTGTTATACCCTGAGGTGGCGAGGGGGGTGGGACTCTCCCTCCACCGGGTTTCTTTTTGTAAACTAGTTTAATGTTAGGGCGACAGGCACACTGCAAGTTAGGGTGGCTTTTCAGTCTAACACAGGGGTGCAGGGTGGAGGGGTGTGTTTCGGGTATTTGTTGGGGTGGGGGCGGTGGGGGGGGGGGGTTTGGGTGTGTTTCATTTTGTTTCAAGGCAAAGCATTATCTTGCATCTTGATCTGGGTGTTGTGTTTGCTATGGGGTGGATTCTGCACCTACTTCCGGGATGGGGGGCTAGGGGGTTGAAGTTATTGTGTTGGAATGTTAACGGGTTGGGGGATAGGATAAAACGTGGTGTAGTGTTGCAGCTATTGAGACACCTCTCCCCTGACGTAGTTTTATTGCAAGAGACACATCTGATCGGAAACACATGCCATGCTATGAATCGGCGAGGATATTGTCTAATTGCACACTCTGGATTTACTACTGGATCTAGATGGGTGGGTATCCTAGTTAGGAGTTCCCTCCCCCTGGAGTTGGACGACATATTTCTTGACGATAGGGGACGCTATGCAGCCCTCATTGGTAGGTGGGAGGGGAAGACTATCTCACTGCTTTTTGTGTATGTTCCACCTGGTCTGCAGACTACGACTTTTGCTGATTTGGGGAGAGTAGTGTTGTAGCTCCCTGAGGGCATTCTAGTCGTGGGTGGAGATTTCAATTCTGTCGTTTCCGGTAGGGAGGTCCGCAGCCCCCCCAGGGACCTCACGAGATCACAGTCTTGGTTGAGTGGCCTTTTGGAGATGCTGGGACTGGTAGAATGTTGGAGGCTACTGCATCCGGGGCAGGCGCAATACACCTTTCACTCTGGTGCTCACAGCAGTCTCTCTAGGCTTGACTATGTATTGATGCCAGCAGCACAGGCCTCTTCGGTTAGGGTAGTCAGACACCTTGCCAGGGGTATTTCAGATCACTCCCCACTGTGGCTTTTGATGGACACGAAGATGGGTTCTGAGGGTCGAGTGGCTCCGATCAATCCTTGGCATCTCCGTGACCCCAAAATCCGGACAGAGTTGGTTAAGTCTTTGGATCACTATTTTGCTGAAAATGTGGGGTCTGTGTCCCCTTCTGTTTCGCTGTGGGAGGCTTTCAAGACGGTTATCCGTGGACAGGCGCTATTGTTAATCACTGGCACCAAGAAAAGCAAAAATGAGGCGGTGGTCCGCCTTGAGACCAAAATAGCTGAGCTGGAAGGGGATTTGGAGTTGGGTGTCACTCATGATAAGGTGCATGTCCTCAGTCTCAAACAACTTGATTATAGGGCCCAGGTAACGGACGTTGCTAGAGCTATGAGTAGAGAGCAGCAGGGACGGCTGTATGATGTGGGAGACAAGGCTGGGAAGCTGATTGCTTGGTTCGACAGAAAGGAGAGGGCGCGTCATGTGGTTCTTGTGGAGTGCGTGTGACTGACCCGGTAGAGATTGTGCAGTGTTGCACTGAACATTTTCGAAATGTATATTCCCCAGTCTCCGATAGACCAGAGGAAGACTCACATCTGCTGTTGAGGGACATTGCGTTGCCTCGCCTATCGGACCCAGATAGGGATCTGATGGACGCAGCATTTTCTGACGATGAGGTGGCAATTGCAATCCGTTCCGTCCGCTCGGGAAAAGCTATGGGCCCTAATGGTCTCCCCATCGAGCTTTATGAGCTGTTTCCTGACAAAATGGCGCCGTATCTTTGTGATATGTTTTGGGAATCGCGAGACATCGGCTCCCTTCCCCGTGATCAGCGACTTGTGACCAGCGTGGTGATTCACAAGGAGGGGAAACCACGGGATCGCTGAACATCCTATAGGCCTATATCGCTCCTGAATGCAGAGCCCAAGATCCTCGCAAAATTGTTGGCAAACCGACTGATAAAGGTGATAGGTGATCTGATCCATCGGATTAATCTGGTTTCATCCCACATGGTAATAAAGCATTGAACTTGCGGCGCCTGCATGGCGTCCTGGCGAGAGCGGCGTTGCTGCATAAACCAGCCATCTTGGGTTTCTTGGACACTACAATGGCCTTTGATACAGTGGAATGACCATATCTCTGGGCTGCTCTTGCAAAGTTTGGTTTCGGTCCTGGTTTCATCGGCTGGGTAAAACTCCTGTATGAGGAACCATTGGCTCAGATTGTGGTGAATGGTCGGGTTTCTAAGTCCTTTGTTCTGGGGAGGGGCACGCAACAGGGGTGCCCGTAGTCCCCACTTATTTTTGCCCTCGCTTTGGAACCCCTAGCTGCTTGGCTGCGGTGGGATTCATTGCTTAAGGGTATTCAGTGGACCCCTGATTTTGAGGATTGAATATCACTCTATGCAGCTGACATCGTGCTGTATCTCACGTCGCCTCGGAAGTCGTTGATAGTATTGTTTGATGTAAATGTAAATGTAAATGTAAATGTAGTTGAGCTTATATAGCGCACAGCTACCCGCAGTGGGTGTCCCGGCGCTTGCTTAGGGAACCCGTCCTGATATTCCCCTGTGTGATAGCCCCAGCGGGTATCCACAAGGTGAAAGTCAGGCATCCCGCCGCGAGGGGCCGTTGTGGAGATTAAGCAAGCTATTGCCCAGAGTTGCAGAGTGTGAACCCGTGAGTCGAGAAGGCACCGGAGCGAGAATTATCGAGTCCCGGGAACTTTTAGCCCAAGACCCGCCGAGGCGGGGAATTGAACCCTGGTCCAGGACCGATCTCAGCTTCCGGGTCTGCCGCCTCTAACCCCTGAGCCACACTTCTCCACTTCTCTCTTCTTGATGTGCTGAACTCATTCGGGAGGAACTCCGGCCCTGTGATTAATTGGACCAAGTCCTGTGTTTATGTACTCTCGGGGGACACTCCCTTCGTTGCTACGCGTCTGTCCTATACAGGTGACACAGATTGGATTTAAGTATTTGGAGGTCTTTATTTTATTAGACCCCGTTATCCATTACGAACGTAATCTGCTTCCTCCGCTCCAGCGGTTAAAATCTGACGTTGCGGCATGGTGTGGTCTGCCATTGTCCCCCCTCGGGCGTGCAGCTCTTTTCAAAATGATGTATTTGCCACGGTTTTTGTGCGCGCTTCATAACACGTTTGATGTCATTCCGGCGAGTTACTTCCGGGATACGGAGAGTCTGCAGAGGTGGTTGATATGGGGTGGACGTCCGCGTATCTCCCTCGCCAAACTGACGCTTCCCAGGTATGACGGAGGTATCGCACTTCCGGATATCAAGGAATTAATCATGGAATGTACGGCCCTGCGTTAAACCCTGCGTTTGAGATGGGTAAGTGGCAGCTGCCGGGTGGATATTACAATAGGGCGCTTTACTCCAAATCTGTTGGAGGGAAACTCTTGGGACCCACTAAGCTAGCGGTGCTAGTGTGGCAGTGTGCGAATGCGGCAATGGGGTGGACGGACCGATTGACTTGGGCAACTCCGCTCTATGTGTCTGAAAGACTGGGCAGCTTGTGGAGGACGAAAGGCTTTGAGAAGTGGGATATGATTGGTATTTGTAAGGTTAGGGACCTCTGGGCCAAAGATAGGATTAAGACCTTCAAAGAGTTGAAGGTAGAATATGAACTTAGTGACAAGGAGTTCTTCCGCTATGTACAGATCCACCACGAGTTGAGTTCGGTTTTTCCTGCAGAAATCATCCCCACTCGAAGATCGGGTGCTTGATGGATACGTTCCAGACAGCACTATCTCTTTGATATATAAGAAATTGATTAACGATCGTACAGACCTGTTGGTGCACCTCAGAGAGGTCTGGACCAGTGACAGTTTAGAGATGGAGGTTGAGGACAGGCAATCCGCGATATCCTCTTCCAAGGAGGTCGCGATTCCAGCCTGTCTCTGACTTGTGCAGCTTAAGATCCTGCATCGGATTTACGTGACTGGCCCTCGCCTGATTCGTATGGGTTATTCTGTGGATGGGTTGTGTAAGCGTGGATGCGGCCTAACTGGTACTTTCCTCCACATAATTTTGGGAGTGCCCTGAGGTGGTAGTGTTTTGGAATCGAGTGCATGCAGTGATGGAAGAGGTCACGGGTGTTCCATTGCTGCCCGAAGCCAGGCGTTGTTTGCTGAACGTTTGGGAACCAACTGATTATGATGTGGCGCAGACTCGGTGGCGACCCTTGGGAATATGGTCGCCAAGAGAGATATAGCACAGTTGAGGGGGTCCCAGAGGCCGCCCACTGTCTCGGCATGGAAGGGGAACATGGATTGGTGTATGTTTCAGGAGAAAACGGTGTATTTGGTGTGCAGCAGACCCAGGAAGTGGGGTAAAATTTGGGGCCAGTGGAACTCATACCGGGGTGATGTTTGTACACCTCCCCTCACTGATATTCCGGATGTAACTCTTTCCCCCTGACCCGACAATCCGAGTGTTGTCTAGTCTTAATGTATTACGACTCTGTTTCCCCCCTGCTCCCCCCCTTTTTCTGCACTGATGATGTGTATCAAATTGTAATGTTCTTTCTTTCCACCCTTGAACGCGTATCCAGCTGTATTGCCTTCTATTGCCTTGTTTGTTTATGTTTCATATTGTTAATAAAAAGAGTTACAAAAAAAAAAAAATTCTGGCAATAGAAAATACTGATCCTGAATTTCCCACACTTATAGTGTGTGATTTGTATTACTGTGTCCAGTCTCTTAATGAACATTTACATTACTGGCACTTGAATCGATTCAGAGATTCTAAAGGAAATACTATGAAGCATTGGTTGCTTCATCATAAAGAATGTACGCCACAGGCTCATTTAATTAAAAAATTGGGTCATTAGTGTGTTGATTTAAACATTGCAAGGAAGTCACTGGTTGAAGAAACCTCAAAATCTGTGGTATAGACTGCTGTTATCACTGCAATTACTCATGCACATACATTGGTAGATGAAGCCATCATGTTGCTGTAAATGCTTCATGCAATGGCACTTCATTACCAAAACATATCCAGCAAAATATTCCTACCTAGTGAGTGGACAAAGCATTCCTTTTGCTCGCATTTCCGAGGAGTGGGTGATCAAGTGATACCCAATCTGGACTGCAAGTTAGAATTATTCAGAGCTGCACATGAAGGATTAGCTCTGCCCATACGGTTGTTGTGGCTACTGTTTCCTTTCAAATAAACACTAATGGTGGCATGGTCTGCACTTTCTGAACTACAGACAGACTAAACAATATGTCCTTATTGGTAACATTTGCAAGCAAATTAAAAGTTCCACCACAGCTCGCCTCTAGCTGAACAGCTTCTCATTTCATCAAAACCTTTCGCCTTTATATAGTTAGATCACTGCTCACCTCTGAATTCAGATGGTGCAATTAGATATATTCTTTTGGCTGTAGATTCATGTTCTAGATTTAAATGGATGTGGCCAAAACAATTGGCTGACGCTTGTACTGTTATTAAGGACTTGCAAGTCTTTATCTCGAAATATGCAGTAGCAGCATTCCACTCGGGCCAGGGACCAGCGTTTGCCTCTAGGGCTTACCAGGTTCCATTGGAATCCTGGGTGTTGCTGTGCATTATTCATTACCCTATCATCCTGAGGGAAATTTGATAGGCAAAAGGAAAAACAGTGACTTAAAGCAGTCTTTAACAGTTAGAGTATTAGGTTCAGGTCGTAGTTGGAGCCATCAAGTGCATGGGGTCCAGAGAGCTTTAAATAATTTCCCAAGAAGATCCTTTGGTGGTCAAATTCCCTAAACCCTATTTAGTGTCCAGGTGTATGTTCCAGATCTCAACAACCCTGGAGAGGTAGTGGCAGAAACGTCTTTTGACATTAATGTATGTTCCACTGTCTTGCAGGAACTACAAGATTTTGGGATGAGTGCTCAATAAAATTTCCAAACGTACTGCCACTGATTAAATGAAGGTGCAACCAGCATCTTCTGCTTTCTTTCCTAAACTTGGGGATCTAGTTCGAGAGAACATTATGGAAAAGAAACAATTTGGCCCATCAGAGAGCACCAGTGCCAGTCCTTGGCATTGCAGGTACCAGGAATGTGATGTTGCCTCCACTTGCTGATAGTAGTAACAAACAGTTTGTGTCCACTGAACTCATAAAGCCACACCATGTAGGCCACATGCAGTAGGCCTTGGGGGCTCCTTGATAGTTACCTGTAACCTCTCGCTAACATACAGGAAATCCTTGAACAAGTATTAAATAATGCAAATAGTGATTCTCCCAGCCGGGGACCTTAAATGATGAACTTTTACCATGTTATGCTACTGCCATTGCTACAGGAAGTGCATTACAGGCTATTATGTGCCGCCGGGATGAAGGCTTAGCTCATAAATCCTGGGATTTGGCTCTACTACTGTGAGACCATCTCTGGCTGTCACACCACCAGCATTGGCTGCTTGGGATGGATCTGACCATGTTTGTTCTTTGATATTTCTTTTCAAGGTCATTATGGATATTTTGTCTGCGGATGCAGGTTCCTTCCTGGAAAACACTAGTTCTCTGAACATGGAAGACATTTCAGGAGCCTCCTAGACTTATAATTTGTCTTTTTGCCTTCAAATGAAATTTACTTTTAATTAACTCTTTTTTTAAATTGGTATTTACATTTTTCAGGGCTTTTATTTGTTTTTGTATTAAAGTATATTTCGTAGCATTTTTAGCTGGCATTTTGGGCTAGCTTTTATTTTTTTTTAGCTGAGTACCGATCTAGGCAAGGGAAAAGGTGTTGTGAAGTGCAACGGGTTCTGTGCTTAGTCTCCATCTTAGTTTCACACTTTAGCTTGACATCAGTTTTCTAAAGATGAAGGTTTACATGCTTTGTGCTCACACAATAAATGCCGGAGAAATCATCATACCTACAGCTAGTTTCTTCGCAAGCATTATTATCATGTTATTTACAGACTCAGTCCAAGGTTACAGCGCTGCAGCTCTTATACATTTGCATTTGGTTGTCCGTCTGGAGATAGCTTTTTGGCTCCATACTAACTATCACATCAGCATTGTACCTTTGATACATTGTGATTTGAAAAGTGCTTTTATTATACAAACACCCTCTGTAGCACATCGGGTAGAGGAGCACTTCGGCTGGGATTGTCATGGGATGTTACCGTATCAAGAGAGTGAGAGAGGAATAGAAAGCTAGTCTGAATCCTCAGGGGTTTATATATAATTATCAACAGGGACTAGCCATGTGTGACCATAGTAGGACTTTGAACTGTATTATCAGCAGGCACCTACTAGGTGTTTTCATGAAGCCCTCACCCACCAACCTAGTTGGTGGCATGCTTCATCATCGGACCCACCCAGTGACACCTAATGTGTCCCGGGTGTGTCAAGCCTTTTACATGATGAACAAAGTCAATTATAGAAACCTCGTCGTTTGACCAGTGGCATAGCTCAATGTAATTTAGATGACTTTTTTTAGTGATCATTTTTACTTACATGTGTTTATAATGTTTTTATTGACTGACTCCTCTTTTTATCTGTTCTTTTATGACTGTTCGTTGAAATAAAGATTGGATGATGATGATGATGACCTGGCATCTAAAGGTTTGTAGATACGTCTTAATTTTATATCAACATATGCTGATAGCCATTATTTGAAAGTCAACATAAATAAAAGTAAAATAATTATGTTTCACTTTACGGGTTGTCACCCAGCAGCACATTATTGTTGCAATTTGGGCAGAGTACCTATGGAAATAGTTAAATCATATCCCTAATTAAGGAAAATGCACTCGGCTAATTTAACAGTGAGAGAACAAAACATACATTTGATGAACAAGGCACTGATTCATGCAAATGCACTAAAAGCAATTTATAGCATCATGGGGCGTAGACACTTTAACCATTTATTAATCGTATGTAAGCTGAAAACCTCCCTGATGCTTTACGTTCTTTTGTGGCTTATACATTGTTCCTAGAATGTCCTCTTTTAAACTTCTTTTAGAAGAATTTTATTCAAGACTATGCAAATTTCTATTGAAGTTTTTACAATTACAATTATCCATTGTTTATGCGGGTGTTGCATCATATTTTTGGCAGACACTACGAATATGAAAACCTAAAGGAGACTCATGAATTTGCTGATGCTGATAAAATGTGAAGTGATTATATTTTAAAGGTTGTATCTTATATTGTATTGTACGTATTATAACAAAAGTACCAGCGCACATCCCTTCTAGTTGCTATTATCCAAATGGCATTCAGCCACGGCAATCCAAAAAACAAGTTTTTTCTCACTCTCCTTGTAGTCCTCAAAAAGACATGTACAATGTTCGTTATGATTCAAAGTCCATTTATTAATAATTTCGTTCTTTTGCCACACCGTCACAGCCGATGCGCGTTTCGCCCTCCGCGGGCTTTTTCAAGGCTGTAATTTACATACAAAAGAGGATGTCACAAACTAATAAAATATATACAAAAAAGCCACCTTATATATAACCGGTTAACTATTTAACCACGAATTGATACACATCATCCTGATGTACTATCATCATGTTCATATCAACTGATATGCTTTTGTTAAAATGCACACATGGATATCATATAATACATTTGATACTATATACACCACATTAGCAATAGTTTGTCTATTTCATCATAATCTAATATGCACACCCCCAATGTGCCCTCATCATGTCCATATTGGTTTCACTGGCAGTCCCATATTACATTGATTTGCATGTGCCTAGACACAATAACATATAGAGCAAATATGTACGATGAAATCAATCTTGTGTCTTAAGCCATAATATAATGCATGTTTATACATGATAGTTTCTAAGATAGCCACTGAATATAGGTGGGCATTTAGTGGCGAAACTACTGAGACCGATGTAGCCGACCATACCCAGATTTCTAACTGCCATGGTTTCTGCTTAAACACTCTGTGGTCTCACTTACCAAAGAAGTTGTATGGTGAGCAAAATAGATTGGCAGTGGTCAGAGTATCATATGGCCTGTTGGGCACTGATCCTGAAAATGTATAGGAACATCCAATTAGCTTTTGCGCCCCATGTATAGCTTAGGTGAGATGTTACCAACCTAATTCGGCAATGTAAGTGTGATTGTTGGGCTTACCTTTAAATCTTTTATCTTATGCACCATAAGTTGCGCGTGTAGAGTATAGGGTTGAATACTCCGTTCTTTAATTAGTGCAACGGTTAATGCACACTACATGGAGCCATGATACGTTCCATCTGTAATAGAGTATTTATCGTACGATTTGTTAATGTATCTGGTCAGATACAGACATCACTGTTTGTTTAAAAATACATGATAAAAAACTATTTATTGGTGATTCAAGTCTCTATTCCAGAGTTCTTTAACTATTCATTATTCAGTATCACCCGTTTTGTTAGAAACGCCAACAGCATTCATTACTGTGGCTGAACATGAATATTACGGCGTGAAAAACAGAAATACGCATTTGGTAATAAGTTGGACCACAGTAAATCATTATATCTAAATTTTCAGAATTCTGCTACATGAGATCTTCACGCATTTATAGTTAAAATATGTACAGTGAATATCCTTTTTTAATAAGGTGAGGCACAGGGCCCTGTGACAGATGCGTTTTTTTTAGAGCTACAACGCTTCAGACAGGGAAACAAGGAAACATTCAAGAAAGATACAAACATAAAAGGAAAAGGAGGGGGATCAAGAGAACAGGACCAAAAAGGAAGGGCAGGTGTGGCAACAAGATCAGTGACACGCAATCAAAAAATTTAAATGAATGTGCTGAAATTTGTAATGAAATAGACATTGTAAATCTCTCAGACCATGTGTTGACACAACCAGAAATAAAAATACTGAGCAAAGGATTGGGTTTCTATCCAAGTAATATACCAGATTTTACGTCTTTTCATATAAGCTGTTTTTGTCAGAAATATTAAACTGTTTAATTTTTTTGTCGACAAACCCAACATACAGTGTGGATTAGCGAATGTACTCATGACCAGTCCTAATCCCACAATTAGAGAAGTGAGAGACACCCATCTACTACTAAGTATTAATGATGAGGAAGGAACAGAAAGCATATAATCAGTGGCAGCTAACCTACATCTAGAAACATTCACTGAGATCAACAGTGGTCTCAGAACTAAATCTAGATTTACTCCGCAATTGCAAGGAAATAACAACATAGACAGATTTCAGCAAAATGTAATGCAAGATCTCTATCATTTAGAGGATAAATATCTAAACACACAGAGGTACAAAACACAAAATATCACTCATGAAGAACGTAAGGCAGTGATAAACTTAAAAAAGAGAGACTCCCTTGTCATCCGTCAGGCTGACAAGGGACGAAATATAGACCTGATGAATCGCAGTGACTATATGGGGGAAATTGATAAACAACTTGGAGATCTTAATACATACACCAAGTTGAAAGTCAACCCCATAGGGGAAACAAAGGCAATCATTCATGATCATCTCAAGACATGGAAGGAACAGTGTTTGATCTCAGAAATTGAAATGAAATATCTATACAATGACTCACCAACATATCCCTGTATATATTGCCTACCGAAGGTACATAAGAAAAGTGACTTCCCTCTGGGTAGGCCCATTATAGCAGGCATTGGATCCCCAACTGAAAAAATATCAGAATATATAGATCTTTTTCTGCAACCACTTGTGGTGAATCTACCCACGTATATCAAAGACACTGGGGATGTCTTAAACAAAATTGGGGATGTGGATTGGGTGGATGGACACTGGCTAGTCACGCTAGACGTATGCTCGCTATATACGAGCATACCCTGTGACAAAGGGTTAATGGCGGTACGTCATGTCTTAGACAGCAGACCCATTGAGACCTATGCCCATTCAAATATGCTGATGTCAATGATCCAACTGGTACTTGTGAATAACATTTTTCTACATAATGGTGAATGGTACCGTCAAATAAAGGGTGTGGCAATGGGGGCAACATTTTCGCCCTCATTAGCCAATTTATACATGGGATATTTTGAACTGATTCACATATGGAGAAAATGTCCAGTCAATCTAACTGAAAATATCTTATATCTAGGTAGATATATAGATGATTTACTTATGTTTTGGACTGGCAATAGAGATGAACTGGATATGTTTTTTGATTATTTGAATGACAATCCTTTTAACCTGAAATTCACTAAAGAGCAAAGTGTGTCAAAAATAAATTTTTGGGACATTACTATTGTGGCAAAAGATAACAAATTACACACTGTTCCCTATAGAAAGGATACCACTTGTAATGCTTTATTGCATGCTCAAAGTGCGCACCCTTTCTCACAAATTAAAGCAATCCCCTACAGGGAAATGCTTAGAATTAAAAGAAACTGTAGCGATGAGGAAAGAGTAGACACAGAACTAAGAGCTGTGGAAAGGAGATTCCTGTCCAGAGGTTATAAGAAAGAAACAGTAACCAGTGCAAGAGATAGAATCAACAAAATAAACAGAAGCTCACTGCTTAAGTATAAACAACACAAATCTGCCAAGCATAAAAGAAATGTAAGATTCATAACACCTTATAGCACAGTGAGCACAGATCTCTACAAGATATTAAACAAGCATTGGCATCTGCTGATGGAGGACAAGAGTCTACATGAGAAAGTAATACAAAAGCCCTCCATCACATTTAGCAGAGGCAGAACACTAGGACAGGAATTGTGTCCAAGCTACATTCCCCCACTAAAAGCACAGAATTGGTTACCCAGGGCTCCTAACGGGTTTTATAGATGTGGTGGCTGCTGCATCTGCTGTTTTGCATTACACAGGACAACCAACTTTAGATATAACAGTCAAAAACTGCATACGATACATCAATTCATTAACTGCAATACTACTCATACAGTGTATTGCATAAAATGCATATGTGATTGGATATACATTGGTAGCTCAATAAGGCCCCTAAAAGAAAGAATACAGGAGCATATTCATGCGATACGTAACAATAACATGCAATACCCATTCACAGTACATTTTAATACAAAACATCAGCATAATGAGTTACATAGGATTAGATTCCATGAAATTGATGTAGCAATGGCAGGCAATTGGGGAGGTAACCGTGAACATAAACTGCGACAATTGGAGAGTAAATGGATAATCTCATTGATAGCAGTGGAGAAGGGGGCTAACATTGATAAAGAGATGTGTGAGTTTCTGTAGAAAAAGAATGATTTCAATAAAATGCTTGACTTGTATGCTGAGATGATCAAGGATCATGTGATATGAAAACCAATGGTGCAACTTATGTAATAACTCCCTTTGAAATGTGCCATCTGAAAGGAAATATTGGTAAAATGGTATAGCATATGTTAGGTGAAAAAAGTATAACCTATATTAGCTGAAATTGCTTGGTGGCATTACATTAATTAATGTGCAATTGGGTAACCTGATGTAAACAATGTTTTTAAAATAATTTCGCCATTTATTATTTATTATATATATTGTTTTGTTTTTTCACAATCAGCTGAACACATGAAAAAGAGAACAACTTGGTGCGATGATTTTAGGTAAATACACCTTTCACCCGTTGTGACTAAGAATACTCTTGAACCTGCTCATGTATATCTTATGAGCTACAAGAGCGAGCTTTAACACTCTAAAATGGCCACTTTGTTATTGGGAGGTGGTCGACACAACTCATCAGACAGTCCATCTTTACTGGTTAATTAAATAGAGAGGAAGGGAGATGTGAGGGCTGCTACCAAAGTCAACGCCGCAGAAAGGACTACACATGAATGCCGCGATAACACGCCACAGCGGTAAGTTCAAAAACTTTAGTATGCCTGTGTCCGCTACATGGACAGCGTTATAAAATACCAGCACGTGCCGTAGTATAAGAACAGCCGTCCTAATGATAGTAGGGTGCGGTGTTCTCTGTGTCGAACTGCTGAGTCTGTTGGGTGTGTCTCGGTTTGATTAAGACAAACATGCCGCTCCCTACGTTTTTAATACTTGAGACACGTACCAACATACCGAAATAGCTTTTGACTAAAAATGAAACTATTTTAGAATGAATGCATTTGAACGGAGGGACGCCGGGTGCATGCTTCTTTTACAGTATAAAGCGGCTCATAAATGAGGGAGAGATGTCAATAATAGACGTCACGATTTTTAAATTTGACGAATCGTTCGCCTCTCAGGCCCCATTATTTTGGTTAATACGCTCAAATTCCGAGCAGCTCTCACCTTATTAAAAAAAGGACATTCACTGTACATATTTTAACTATAAATGCGTGAAGATCACATGTAGCAGAATTCTGCAAATTTAGATATAATGATTTACTGTGGTCCAACTTATTACCAAATGCGTATTTCTGTTTTTCACGCCGTAATATTCATGTTCAGCCACAGTAATGAATGCTGTTGGCGTTTCTAACAAAACGGGTGATACTGAATAATGAATAGTTAAAGAACTCTAGAATAGAGACTTGAATCACCAATAAATAGTTTTTTATCATGTATTTTTAAACAAACAGTGATATCTGTATCTGACCAGATACATTAACAAATCGTATGATAAATACTCTATTACAGATGGAATGTATCATGGCTCCATGTAGTGTGCATTAACCGTTGCACTAATTAAAGAACGGAGTATTCAACCCTATACTCTACATGCTCAACTTATGGTGCATAAGATAAAAGATTTAAAGGTAAGCCCAACATTCAAACTTACATTGGCGAATCAGGTTGATAACATCTCACCTAAGCTATACATAGGGCGCAAATGGAAAGGGGTGACCATTCGGTCCCCCCGAACGTATGGCGGAGTACCACGATCCCCCCGGGAAGCCATCTTGGGCGGGAGGCGAGTCTCGGCTGGTATGCCCGAAGCGGCGTAGCCGGGGCGCGCCTTTTTCCCGCCCTAGAGTGGGCTGGCCTAGACACTGACGCGGCCGACCACGCCCTTCAGGGCAGGCGGGGGCGGGTTTACTCCCGCCCTGAAGACGGATAAAAGGAGCAACAAGCCAAGAAAGCATCCTCTTGTTCCTGTGCTCTGAAGCTGCACCTCCTCGCTGCACGTGAGCTCGAGACGGAACGAAGAGCCAATTTTTGACCCACCCACCAGCCCCTGAGGACAGCAGGTTGTTTTGAATAAAGTTGAGGTTATAACACTATTTTTTGCAGGTTGTAAGGATTATTGTGATACCTTTGAATATGCAATAAAGAATGAAATTCTAGTATGTTCTTTTCGAATAAAGTGATAATGAACTGTTGTTGACCAGTAATCATGCCTTTTTATAAGTCGTAATTTGTTACTGTCATTAGGAATTAGCCATTTAGTTATTTAGTTAGAATTGTCGTATTTATTTTGGTCGGGCGGTAAGGTCATGATCGGTGAGCAGTAATTGGAAGATCCCTAGGGGTGGGCGTCACCCATTACGGATGGGAGCGCTCGAAGGAGGTGGCCATTGGCCCCTCAACGGGGGGCGGTCCCGTCTAAGGATGGGCCGCCGAAAGGTAAGGAAAGGCGGTCAAGGCCCCTTCCTTGGGTAGGAGGGGTTACAGCCCCCTCCTGGGGAATTTCCTGGGGCCAGGTCATCTGCGACGGCAGATGTGGTAAGTTGTGTGGGGTTTGGGAGGGGGTCCACGCTACCTTCTAGATACCTCACACGAGTCCTCGGACGACCTTTAAATGGCGTCGAGTTTATTGGGGCCCCCGTCAAGTCAAGGGAAATTGGTAAATGCACTTGAGGTATGCCTCGGTGCGGTCGCCCCTCACAAGTGAGGGGGACATGTCTGGTTTAGGGATCTTGACACCGGTTATGACCTTGCCGTTGGCCCTTAAACGTTAGGATGTACAATTTCAATTTAAAGTTTGTAGGATGTTAGATCGGCTAGGAGAACCTTTGTATTAGAGAATATGTTAAGGTTAGACAAATATCAAATGTGGAAATGAAATTGTACATTAATATGAAACTGTTATTTTAACGTTTTTAATTTTGTTTCATATTTTAATAAATACGGCCGGGAGGGTCACTCCCTCCCGTCTTCCAAAAGTCCAGTTCGTTTCCAGTTTCCCATCATTGGGGATTGTGTCGAGAGGGGCTGGCGGGTATCTCGGCCATAAGCTAATTGGATGTTCCTATACATTTTCAGGATCAGTGCCCAACAGGCCATATGATACTCTGACCACTGCCAATCTATTTTGCTCACCATACAACTTCTTTGGTAAGTGAGACCACAGAGTGTTTAAGCAGAAACCATGGCAGTTAGAAATCTGGGTATGGTCGGATACATCGGTCTCAGTAGTTTCGCCACTAAATGCCCACCTATATTCAGTGGCTATCTTAGAAACTATCTTGTATAAACATGCATTATATTATGGCTTAAGACACAAGATTGATTTCATCGTAGATATTTGCTCTATATGTTATTGTGTCTATGCACATGCAAATCAATGTAATATGGGACTGCAAGTGAAACCAATATGGACATGATGAGGGCACATTGGGGGTGTGCATATTAGATTATGATGAAATAGACAAACTATTGCTAATGTGGTGTATATAGTATCAAATGTATTATATGATATCCATGTGTGTATTTTAACAAAAGCATATCAGTTGATATGAACATGATGATAGTACATCAAGATGATGTGTATCAATTTGTGGTTAAATAGTTAACCGGTTATATATAAGGTGGCTTTTTTGTATATATTGTATTAGTTTGTGACATCCTTTTTTGTATGTAAATTACAGCCGTGAAAAAGCCCGCGGAGGGCAAAACGCGCGTCGGCTGTGACGGTGTGGCAAAAGAAAAAAATTATTAATAAATGGACTTTGAATCATAACGAACATTGTACATGTCTTTTTGAGGACTACAAGGAGAGTGAGAAAAAACTTGTTTTTTGGATTGCCGTGGCTGAATGCCATTTGGATAATAGCAACTAGAAGGGATGTGCGCTGGTACTTTTGTTATAATTTGTGTACGCCATTCCGTCTCACCTTGAGCGAGTAGGATATCGTGGATTGTTGCTTTCAGGTGGATAAGCACGATACCAGAGCAGCACTCACACAGAGTGTGTCTAATGTATAATATTTGAACTCTTAACAAGGGAAATATCTTTTTGTAGATGTGCTGATCAAACAAAGCAAATCCACCTTTTGTTCGTTGTTGTTTGAATTGTATTGTATGTATATTTGACTGACTATTTGATGTATCTGTGATTTGTATATGAAATATTCTTTTTTTCTTTTGTACTGTACTTTTAAGGCTTTGAAATATAAGGTTGAATAAAGTATCTCGAAATGAAATGAGTTCTAAGTCTCTAACCTCACATCACTTCCCCGGGTAAACCTGCTCCACTCTGCTATCCTAAGGATTAAGTGATCTTGGTGATCTGTTTTAGGTCTAATGGCAGGGTTAAGCCCCTTGAGATTAAGTTCTGTGACACACGCTGTAAACTGCCCATAAAGTAATCTCTGGCTACCTCCGACTTCTAAAAAAGTTCCCACAACACCTATTCTTCCTTCTTTGTTGAAGATATGATTGAGTATTCTTGGGAAGTCTTGTGTTTGGAATTTGTCCTGTCTCAAATCCAGAGGTAACTAAGCATTGGAGCTCAATTCAATACCACTATCAGAAAATAGTCTTATTGCAGGACTAGCAAAAAAATGGCTCTTTAACAGACAGTCCTCCTGCCCTGCAGATTCCCCGCTATATTTAAAGATGCTGAAATCCAGGGGTGGCTCCTGCATTTGAGCAGAGACACGTCGCCCCAATCACCAAAATGCACAAAAAGCCCCAGAGATGAAAAATAAACTGGTATGAAAGTTAATGCATTACCATTTTATTTTTCAATCCCTTGCCCAGAAGAGAGGGTCGGGACAGGATGGGGCTTGCAGAGAAAACAGAAGGGAAGATGGTGGGCTGCCTGGACACTTTTAAATGTGTGCATGTCCCTTTGGCCGACCATCTTGCAATAGCTAGCTAGACATGCACTTTGAAAGCTCTAACCCAATGTCTTGAGTGCGGGGCTCCATTGTCTTTGAGAGCGGAGGGAGTGGTCACTCCCTCCAATCGTGGTGCCACTTCCATGCTGATGAGAGCAGATACAGGATTGGTTAGGGGAGTTGTTAAGGGTCCTGCACTAGAGGAAGAGCCGGGCAGAAGACCGGACTGGAGTGACAAAGATGTTTATTCAGGTAAGTGCCTTTGTATTTGTTTTCTTCTCACCCACCCATTTGCCTGCATCCCCACTCTCCAGTGCTACCAGCTGTGACTGCTGAAATCACTGCATTATCGTCACCAGAACTCCTGCTAGCTCCACTAGCTCCACTAGTAGTAATGTTTGACCCAGCAGTCTAGCTGCCATTTAATGGCAGTGTGCCTGTCACTCATTTTCCCTGCCCATGTCTGCCATGACATGCATGGTCTGCAGTAATGAAGACACTCTGGTAAATTGTAATTCAAGTAGCTTTATTCACAGGTAGTATCAGTAAGTACTTATCAAAAGGTAGGTCATCATTAACAGGCAAATGAGTCTTGTAGGGCAGCCCCACCAGATGCTGCCTGCTAGCTTCTCAACCCCATCAACCAACTGTCACTCCTAAACAAGTCACCTCTACTCAAGGTCCATTCACCAACATTCCATACATAAGACACACACACACAGGCTGAGAAGCTTGGACAGAGAAACATAGGGAGTAAAACATCATGCAAGAATACTACATATCTCTTCCCTATTGAACAGAAGAATTAACAAAACAAATGCATTAAACTATAAACATAAAAATACAGCATTGGTAAATAGTCCTCAACCCAACAATGAAGGAAACAATGCCCACATCATAAAGTGGAAATGAACTATTTAAAACAGAGTCAAAAGTCCAGACCCATGGATGGTGGGAACACCGCATCACGAGAGAGAAAGAAACCAAGGACAAGAAGGAAAGATGGATAAAGAATACCCATACCCCTCCTCAAATAAGGAAAATAAATATTTGTCAAAATGTATTTTCTCCATGTAAGAAGAAAAGACAAGTGGACTAAAGGGACTAACACCCAATATCATGCCCCCAAAATTAACAGAGACAACCTTTTAACGTATGTGCTCCCCGTGTGAGGAGACATGGTGTGTGCACTAAAGGGACTTAAACCCAATGTCCTGCCCCCACCATAAACAAAAGACAACCTAAAAAAACATATATATGCTCTCCGTGTGAGGAGGCACACAAGGATAAAACCCTGCAACAACAAACAAATAACGTTCACACAAGGTGTCTTATGCACACAGGGAACACAACCCTGCATCAAAATTAATTGTGCGGCACAAGGTGTCTTATGCACGCAAGAAAAGTGTCCCCTTGCAACATGTTTAGTGTAAATGAGACCAATGACCCATAACTAAATGTAGTGGGACAAAGCCCATACAAACCAACACTGTCTAAGGGTTAAACCTAATGTAAATGTAGAAGCAAACCCTCCTGTAATATTGAAAACAAAAACCATCACTAACACAAATACATGGTCACATGCAATAACAAAACCGAATTAAATGCCATTTAACACTATGATGAACATTACACCGGTAAGCTACCTCTCACCCGAGCATTACTGCAAAAAAAATCACAACTTCTTAACAATAAAACACTCCTAAAGCCAACTCCTCATGTATTGGTACAAAGGGATTAAAATCTGTGACAATAGCGTAAAGAAGAGAAATTGGACTAAGACCCACTCCCATCCCTCATGTAAGGGATTAATACAGAACCACCCAACAACACATCGTAAATTGTGGTAAAATGTATCACAAAAATGTTCAAAAGTCATGCAGAAACCATTCCGATAATGAATACCAATGAAAAGTGTAACTCACGCCAGTGAGCGACCTCTCACCCGAATTGTACATCCTTAGGCACAGTATAATACTATGGAGATCCAATGATTGTTTGTATGCATAAGGTCGGGTTCGGCAGTGACCCACAGATTACGTTTTCAGACCAATTCCTCCAAGCGTGTACAGGCGTGTGCAGAGATCTCTACATTTGGTCTTTTAGCACACAGTCAGGGGTGAATGTTTTCAATGCTTATACTCCACACGAAGGTGAACTGTGTGCATGGCACAGACAATTGTGTTTTCTTTAAAAATAGATTCTTTTGGACTTTTGGACGTTTTGTGCAGCTACACATTCTGACAAGTGGCAGAACATTGTTGGAGCCTCACAGTTGCAGTAACTCCCAAGCTCTGGGCGATGTCAGGGGAGACTTATTTTGTCTGTGATTTCTGGTCTACGCTGAGACCTGATTGCTGTGGTGTTTGCCAACTTCCGTTCTCATCTTCAAAAGTATCTTGGCACGAGCTCTAGTCAGCGCGGGTGAGCGTACCTCTGTTGTGAAGACGCACTGGCCAGCCTCTTGGTGTTTCTTCGTGAGATCTTCAAAGACGACATGCTGCTTCTGGACACCTGCACGTGTGGACGCGCCGTGAGCCATTCGGTTCAGCGTTATGTACCTGCGGCATTTTGAAGTTGGCGGTTTCCTTTTAGTGTGCCCTGTTTGTTTAATTAAGCTGCCAACAGCGCCGTACGCCTTTTGCCTGCATCGTTTTTATGGAGTTTCGTGAAAGTTGAAGCATCCCTGGAGTGCTGCGCTGAAGGATTTATCTACACAATTTTTATTGTTTGTCTGCAGTTTTTTCAATCGAGCAAGTATTACGCAGGTATTTTTTATATTCTTTAACTATTTCTTCATTTGTAAACTTGCTATGAAGAGGAACTTAAGAAACATGTCTAGTAAGACTTTCTTTTCACATATGTTCATGAAACGAAGCAGGTTGTGGACATTGTTCAAATCTTCATTTGAAAAATGATAGTAACGTTTTTCTATTAATTATTGTTCACAGTTGTTTCATACCCCAGATGTCACAACGTGGGAGTGTTGTCACAGGCCTTACGTAGGTGTTTGTGTAATTGACTTGGACATGTTTAAATGTGTTTAACAGATTGTGCAGTGTTTTATAGTACGAGTTTTACAGTTTGGAGTCATTTTTTCATGTATCTATATTGGTCACATAATCACATTTTTCTGTGGATTCCATTCACTTTGTCCCTTACATGAGGGTTGGGTTGGGGTTACAGTCCCTTGGCTTCTTATTACATTTATTTCACTCTTACTGGTTCAAAGACAGGGGTAGGTTCATGGGCACAGTTCCCATTTACACAAGTTTTGTTTTTGTTACCTTCACATGGGGTAGATTTTGGGGTTTTGCTACATGTGCATTACGTTTAATCATTACAGAGGGTTGGTTTGTATAGGTTTTATCCCACTACATTCGGTTATTGGTCATGGCCTCATTTACGCTAAACGTGTTGCAAGGAGACACTTTCCTTGCGTGCATAAGATACCTTGTGCCACACGTTTTTGTTTGTTGTAGGGGTGTGTCCTCTGTGTGCGTAAGACACCTTGTGCCGCACGTTTTTGTTGTTTTTGTTGGAGGGGTTTTGTCCTTGTGTGCCTCCTCACAAGGAGAGCATTTACGTTTTTCACAGGTTGTCCCTTGTTAATGGTGGGGGCAGAACATTGGGTTTTAGTCCCTTTCGTCCACATGACTTGTCTCTCTACATGGAGAGCATGTACGTAACATTGTTGTCCCTTGTTTAGCTGGGGGCAGGATATTGGATTTTAGTCCCTTTGGTCCACATGACTAGTCTCCTTGGAGAACTTACATTTTCACGTTTATTTTTCATTATTAGAGGAGGGAGATGGGTATTGTATTTTGTATCCATCTTTCCTTCTTGTCTTAAGTTCTTTACCCTCTCGTGATGTGGAGTTCCTGTGATTCTTGGGTTACTACATGGTCGATACAGACAGTGAAATGCTAAATGGGCCCATACAGGGAAAAAAAGCTCCCTGCACATTGGGTTATTTATTTTCTGTTCAGAAGCAATGAATTCCAGCTTTGCTTTCTCTGAAAAATAAAACAGTGCACTGAGCTGGTGCTATAAATATTGTGCCAACTCCCTTCACGCTAGAGATCCCCGCTAGGCAGTTGGGGAATCTCTAAATACGATGGCTGGACCTCTGCAGGGATGGAGGAGGTTATGACCTACACCCCTGGCTGGACAGTAGAACTCTCTCCAAGGCCCCCAGTAAGGATATTCGTTTTTGCTTTCCCAGTTACTGTTCAGCCAGGTATTACTGAGGCACTTCTGCATCACTCGTTTACAAGATATGGCTGGTATCTAGGGTCGAATGAAAATGAAATTCTTTTCCACACGTTATAGGCATAATTACTTGCAACACGCTTGGGCGGTCATCTCTGTTAAAATGATACTCAAATGATGCCCATGAATGAATAAGGCATGCGAGACACCTGTTCAATGTATTTGCCATATAGTTTATAAAGTCACTTTGTGAATATAACTATCTCAGCACAGGTGGCCAGGGTACTAGTTGGATATGTTAAATCATCCCAAATGCTGTAAACAGTAATGTCAGTGTGCAGCAGATATACAAAAGGCACGAGCACTGCGCTTTTACCTATTAGGTAACTATAAATATCTTCCATCTTTAGAGTACAGCAGTACAATAGAAAAGTACTTTTAACTGTTTTCCCAAGGCACCCGCCAGAAGTTGCATGGTATGGTGTTCCTTGATGGAAATTTCTCTCTGCCTAATCAGATTATTCTGCTTGTAGTTTTTCGGGGTGCAGCAAAGCCCTGAGTCCTATTTTTCAAACCCGAAAACTCAGCTCCCAAAATCACATTGGCAAAGGACTGTGTTAAAACCTTGAACCGCTCCACAGCCCTCACTAAACCTTCTGTGAAGAAACAATGAACGCATGCATGCAGTCCACTCCTTCTCTTGCCAAGAGGCATCCTCCCCTGCCCTCTCCCAACGGACCCACTCCACTTCCCCCTTGGTTAAAGCAGGTGGTAAATATGTACAATACTCCAAATTGGAATCCCACCGAGTAAATCACGGTCCACACAGTTATTCCCCTTTCGAAGGGTTTTTTTTTGTAATAGAAATAGTTCTGTGAGAAGAATCCAAGCAGTAATGAAAATTTAGCCCGCCTGAAATCTTTGCACAGAATTCTTCATTACTCGGATTCGTTACCTCGATGTATGATTGTCCTGCAGAGAAGACAGGAAAAGATAGGGGGGAAGAGCTAGGACAGTCAAATTAAATGCATTGAATTCCTGAAGACGAGAATTAGGACTGCCAGATTCCACGCTTAGGAGTCCTGTAGAGAAGTGCTATCATTTTTACATTAACCAGGTAGTAGTCCTATAAAAAACATAATAATAATAATATCTCATTACATTTATAGCAGTCCTACAGAGAGGATGCGACTGCACCATTTACAGTACGGCAGATCTGCATAGAAACGATGCTATTTCCGCATTAAAGATATGAGAGGTCTAAACACAGGTGCAAGTATAGGCACATTAAAGGTAAGGCATTCGTGCAGAAAATTGCTCCCACTTCCACATTACAAGAATAGCTGTGCTGCAGAGAATTGTTTGCTTTGGCCAATAAACATATGTCTAATCAGCAGAGAAAATGCTGGAACTTACCCAGTATGAACAATGGCTGTCCTGCAGATAAATGATTGTACTGTCCATTATATGTATGTACATTTCGGTCTGGCAGCCATTTAGCTTCCTGGGGTTATGTCCTGTGAGCCTCATATCATTCCTTTCCTCCTCCAACTCTTCAACATAGAGTTTTCAGAGTCTTTTTTCCAAACAAAATAAAAAAAAAGCAGTGCTGTAGGAAATGAGGTGTCTGTCACTGCATAGCCAGCCTCTTATGATTATGCAAGTACAAGGCTAACATTTGATGCATTAATTTCGCCTCCTGTACCAGAATAACAGTGGCGTGCTCCAGTCAGTAAAAGCTACATTACATAAACTTTGCACCGGTGTAAAAATGACACGAATGATCTTTTCCTTTATTTTGTGATGGTTGTTTTCCTTGGGGACAACACAACTAAAATCTGTGTATCTCAAGTGGCATTCCATGTTTAGGCCTAACTTTTCCATGTATTTTCAATGAATATTTAAAATTGTACTGTACTGGGGTTTTATATACCGCACCCATATTCTGCTATGCTGCCCCTGGCAGGAGTTCGATGGAGTGTTAATTGCTAATACCTTTATTGCTTTCATCAACATGCATAAGTAATTTTGGGGCATATTATCAAGCAGGGCGTTAAAAACGATCGCATTTTTAGCGGCAGAAAACTGCCGCTAAAGTGACGATAATAGGCTTGATAATATGGCCTTGTGAATTCCAATAGAAACCCATGTTCTGGTGTGAAAATGGGCTTCTATTGGAATTCACCAAGGCATATTCGCAAGCCCATCATCACCGCTTTAGCAGCAGTTTTCTGCCGCTAAAACTGAGATAATTTTAACGTCCTGCTTGATAATATGCCCCTTTGTTTCTTCAACTGTATCAACATCTGATGTTTTCAGTCATTTTCCAGAATGTAATTTTCAACATACCTTTTATTACTTAGTGCTCACCAAAAGTGTATCCACCCACATATACACTTCATTAGATTCAATACATTGCAGGCAATTTGTGTGCTTCGACAGAAGTATTTGTACTGGAAAATAAAACTGCAACAAAATGGACATATGAGATTATCATGTAATCATATCTCCAGTAAGAAAGGGGCATACTAAATGGATCATTGGGGTTGGTAAGTGTCCTCTGGTGGGAGTGCAGTTTTCTGGTCATATGTGCATAGTAAAGGTTCACTTAGTTTTCAGCATTTGGGCATTGTTTACATCATAGTACGATTTCACAGTTTTATTATTCTGCGCCTGCTTCCCCTGTTCCTGTCAAGCATCGTTTATCACTCAAACTATGTGCGATCTCTAATGAGATGCAAAGTGGGCGTAACTGGGCAAACCCCGGATGGACAACCTTGCAAATATCGCTGATGTTCACATTGCGATGTTTACAAGGCTGCCCAAGCATTTTAGCACATGTTAGTATTTGGAAAAAATCGCTGTTTTCTCCAAAAACTAACCGCGCTACCAGGGTGATAAATTCCAGAGATAGCCTGCGATAATAAAATGATCACTAAGCTCGGCCAGCAATAATTATCGCTGGCGGCTCATAATATGCCCCTTTATCGAGAAATTTGATAAACCGAGGGAAACCGGAGCCCATGAATTACTGCCTGATCTGGCAGCACTGCAGAGGGGTCCGTGAGTGGTCGGTCCCACATACCTGTCGAGCCACTTTTTAGATCTGTTTTTCGCAAGTCTGCATAATTTACCGGTGGCCTCTCCTAGACCCCTGGCCTAGAATGATCACTATCTGATCTCGATGTCTGTCCAAGAGACTGGACTCAAACCCACAACCTCGAATACTTGCACAGCTAAAAGGCCATGGCACAAACTGAATATAGTTACATCCAAATATAGACTGAGCTGAAGCAGAGAAGCAAGCTTGGTTCACTCCGGCCCTAGATATGTTTTTGCCTTCCCGCCATGCTAAGGCCAGGAGCAAGCCTTTGCTCCTTGGTTCAAAGAAACTCTGGTTGTGAAAAAAAGAGCTGCATTGTGCTACAGTGCACCTAGAGAAAGTCTTATGACACTGGGGCAAAGGCACTCTATCTGAATGCACTTAAAGTATACCACAAACTGATAAGGAAAACTAGAGCAGAGCTCTTCTCCAATAAAACTTAAAATAGCAAGAACCCTACCAAATAAGTGTTTTCCATTGTCAATAGATTAACTAACTCAGTTACTGCTCAGCCTGTTGACGTGTCCAATGACCAGTGCAATCAAATTGCAGATTTCTTTGACAAAATGATTAATGTTATTTATGTCCAGTTTCATGCTATGGTTGGCCCTGAACATTCAAAGGAAGTGCCAATGTTCCCAGTGCTTCATGAACTGCCTCTTCTGGATCTGCTCTCTTTCTCTGCTTTATGCACTGTGGTGAATCTGGCTCACTTGATGATTTTAGAGATTGCTAATCTTTCCCTGTCCTATTCCATTGTTCCTCGGGCCTGGAACAAGGCAAAAGTGATTCCCCTCCTAAAAAGCCATCTCTTGATCCTACTTGCCCTGGCAACTATCGCCTCATTTCTTTACTCATATTTCATGCTAAATTGGTAGAGAAACATGTCAATAAACTCCTAGCTGAGTTCTTAAAAAACAATCACACTGTGGGCATCTCCCAAAAAGTGTTTCAGATTGCACCATAACTCAGAATTAGCCCTCTTGACAGTGATTGAGTCACTACACAGAGTGGTGGTTGACGGTGACTCTGCAGCCCTTATTCTTTTAGATGTAAGTGCCTCCTTTGACTCCATCTCTCAAAAGGTGCTGTACAGTGCCTTTGCAATATTGTCATTTGTTGTAAGGCCCTGTCTTATTTCACCTCCTTTCTCAGCTACTTTTCTTTCCAGGCTTTTCCCTTCCCTTCTCTTTGTCTTCACAAACCTTGAAGTACTGAGTCCCTCAAGGGTCTTTGTTAAGACCCACTCTATTCAATATATAAATTGCTGAACAACTTTGGAGCCTCCACTGTCTCATATGCATATGAAACCCAACTGATCTTCTCCTTCTCTGCTGACTCCTCGAAATACATCACTAATTTTCAGAGCTGTATGCTGGCAGAGGCCGGATGAATGGCAGACACTTGTTTAAAACTGAAGTACAGCAAAACTGGGATTTTGCTTTTGGGTAAACACACTCAATCGTGGGAATATCCTTGATGGCTGGCAGTCTGGGGCTCCCTCCTTCACTGAAAACGTTTGTGAAAAACCTGGGCATTTGGTTGAATGGCTCCCTCAGACTTGAGATGTAAGTAACTACTCTGGCCAGGACCACTGTTAGCCTTTTAAGAGGATTAAAAATCTACTGTTGGCTTCTTTCAACCTCACAGTCATCCGATGATTATTCAGTCTCTCATTTTATCTCATCTAGACTACTGTAACATTCTGATACTACGCAGTAAGAATTCAGTCTTAAAGAGGCTACAGTCAGTCTAATACATGGCAGCCAGATTGCTATTTTCCCTCCCTAAATTGTGTCCTGCTTCGGGGCTTCTTCACAGGCTTCGTTAGCTTGAGAGGAGCATTCAATTTAAAGCCCTTAGTACGGCACATACGATCATGAATGCAGTAGGTGCTCCCATCCTGTCAGATCTAATGCACCCTTATCTTTCAAAGAGAGCACCTTGCTCTGCTGAGCTCAACCTGGTGATCATTGCACGGTTCCAGAGGAAAAAAGCTGGTGGCCGCTCTATTTTGAGTTTTAGCTTTGGCCCTCTGGAAAAGTCTGCCCCTCGAGCAAAGCATCATTCAGAGCCAATATGTTACAATATGTTTTTAATTGCTCTAAGTAGAGCGGAAGAGAGTTCCAGAGTCTGGGTGCCAGATAGGCGAAGGCACGCCCACCACCTAGCGCCCCTATTTATTTTTGGTACTGTTTGATGGAATTGTTTATTTGATCATAGGTTCCATACTTTATAGTGAGGAATAATGAATTGCTTTGGAATATGTGGTCTCTGAGCATGCTTTGATTTATGAACCATACAGAGAGTCTTCAACCCAGTTCTCTTCCTCACTGCAGGCAATGAAGGCTCATCCATGCCGGTTTTGCTGACTGGGATGTAGGGATATTTAACAGGACTCTAGCTGTGCCATCCTGTATGATCTGCAATTTTTTGGTGACATACATAGGCCTCCCTAGTTAAAGGGAGTTTCCGTAGTCTAAACATACTATAATGAGTCCTTGTATTACTATCCTGCGTGTGTCAATGTGAAGCCATTTTATTGTTTTCCTGAGGGGTCTCAAGAGACCAAAGCATGAGCCCGCCACTTTCTTGGCCTTAGCCACAATGGTGAGGTTCTTATCAAGAAGTACTACCCGGCTCTTTACTTCCTCTGTTGGAAGGGGTGATTGCCCAAACATAAGGGCCAGGAAAGGTTTTCCCAAGGAGAGGGATTATTTCTAACCAGCAGAACATCTGTTTCATCACCATTTAGTTTGAGGTGACTATTATACATCCATGCATGTGTCTGTTTCATGCATTCCATCACTTTGGCCTCAATTTGCTTAATTTTAGAGGCTAGGGAGATGACAATCTGTGTGTCGTCCGCATATGAGTCCATCGTAAAACCTGTTGAGCAACAAATATCCACTAAAGGACGCGTTTATACATTGAAGAGTGTAGAGCTCAAAGATGATCCCTGAGACACTCCGCATTTAAGCTGATGTACTTCTAACAGGCAAAGTCCCTTGTTAACCTGGAGACTTCTGTTTTCTAAAAAGGAAGTCAGCCAGCTCAATGCTTTGTCCTTAATTCCGAGTGCCTCTAGCCTTTTTTGCAAGATCGGGTGGGAGACAGTGTCTAAAGCCATGCACAAATCCAGTAAGAGAAGCTCAGCTGGAGCCTCTTGATCTATTAATCTTCTAAGATCTTCGGTGGCTACCAAAAGAGCAGTCTTGGTGCCTTATCCAGGTCTGGATCCTGTTTGACTTGGGTGTAATAGCTTATTAGCTTCCAGGAAATTGGTCAGCTGGCTATAGACTACTTTTTTTGAGATGAGAAGCATGGATATTTAGAGTGAGTCAGATTTTAAATGCAGGACAATTTTCTATTGCTTTTATAAGTTGTAAATGATTGTTGTTTTTCTCTCTTTCACTGGTAGGCTGCTCATCAGTTTGTTGTGAAGTACCAAGAAAATACATACCTGCAAACCATGAGTGTTCCTTTGAAAGTCTGAATTATTAGGTCAGTACCTTCTGTGACCTGGTGTTCCTCTTTGGGTTTAGATCTAAAACAGGACACTACAAAATTTGTCCTGCTCTTTACTTGCTTTGCTGTCAATGTATAGAGCTTGGAATGGGATTCTCCTTGATGTGGTCAAAGTGGCTCAGACTGAAAATGTGTGGCTGCTTCATTCTAGATTAATGAGCTTTAAGGGCCTTGAAGAGTGACACATCAATAGACATTGTGTCCTCTTTGAGCAGGTACATGTTTGCGGTGGGGATACTGAGGGAAAACAAGGACCTGAAATTTTAAGACATATAGCACTTGGCATCTGTTATGTTATGTTAAAGTATTTATTAACCCCTTGGGCGCGGCCGCGATTCTGTGCCTGTACGGCTGTTTTGAAGAGTGGATGGGTTCATGACGGCCCGAGCCGTCATCAGCACACGCACACCGTGATGCATGACGGACGGGGGCTGTCATCAGCATGCAAGGGGTTAAGCAAACGTACACCAAATGGTTTCATGGTGATAGGAGAGGATGCTGCATCGACGGGACAGTTAGCTTACTCATATGCATGGGAAAACAGCCAGGTCTTGAGCTGTTTCCTGAACAGTGCATAGGGGGTCACAGACCTCAATTCCACAGGAAGAGAGCTCCAAAATTGCGGGTGCAAGACCGCAAATCTGAGTCCACCATACATTTATCTTTATGTTCTAACTAGCTTTTATATGCTTTTGAAACTGTATATTTATGTTTATCTATGTATAGTTCCTAAGTTTTCTTGATAAATAGACCAATAGAGGGTATGCACCTGCATCTTACTAGGCTCATCATTATATCGTTTGGAAAAAAAAAACATTTGCATTTGTATGAGAAAATCATTTTTCGTTAGAGTGCTAAAGCACTGTATTATGATTTTAACAGATTAATATCATGTATTAGTGGGGCTTGTAAACTGCTTGACAGTACTATGTCTCCGCTTCTATAGTTTTAGCATTGTAGAGCTCTAAATTATATGACCTCCTGTTTTTATGGCAAAATTGTGTTAATTTTAATTGGAGTGTTTATTTATAATGGTCCCAACTATTGTGATACTAGATTACTCTTTTCTTTTTTATGTACTGTTTAATGTATGAAATTCTGTATAAACATTTTGCCTTTGATCAAAATGTCTCAGATTCAAAACGAGTGGCAGATAAATTCTAGATTAATGAAGTCAACTTATGTAATCAAGGCATGACAGCAGTAGTACTGTTGCTGCTATTGCCTCATAGGTGTAACCCAAGTAAAGATAGATATGACACAATGCCCACAGTGTTGAAAACTAATGTCATCACATTGTTGACCTAACTTTTGAAGAGTTTAGTTGCACATGAGCTTATAGCATTGAGGTGTTCACTGCATGCAGGTTTTCAGACTGTCCTACGGCCATTGATCTGGCACTTTTTATCGATTTGGAATACTCTGGGTGTCACTGTAGTTGTAAGAGGTAAGCGTCCATGTGTTGGCAAAATCATGAAGTGGGGGCAGGTATACATTGAAGAAAAGAGCTGATGTTTGTTCCTGCGAGATACCCACCTTTGCCGCTAAGAGTGCCAAGAAGAAGAATTACATTGTCT
This sequence comes from Lissotriton vulgaris, assembly GCF_964263255.1. Lineage (NCBI taxonomy): Eukaryota > Metazoa > Chordata > Amphibia > Caudata > Salamandridae > Lissotriton > Lissotriton vulgaris. The sequence continues at coordinate 563,528,627 of NC_141695.1, forward strand.
CACTTTGTATTCTGTTTGTGAGGAAGGACCTGTTCCAGTATCTGGGCCTTACTATGAATTTTAGAGGCATATTCTCAAGGACTTATCGCCAATTTATCATCAATTTAGAACGGCAAAAGTGGTGATAGATTTATTGCCCTATTCTCAAGCTGGTGTAAACTGTCGATTTCGCCAGTTTTTCACCGATAGCTGCAGCAAAAAACATTGCCACGGATGAGAGCAACAACTAACGCTAATGATATGCAGAGTAGGCGTTCCCATAAAAAAAGACACGAAAACACCACTAGGCGATATTCTCAATGACTAGCCTGATCTGGGATGCGGTACAAAACAGGCGATAAGGCGCGTTAGCAACAGGGGTTTTAGCACCTGTCTTTTACTGGTGTTAAGTAGGATGACAGCCTGCAGTATGAAAGGGAGCTCAGTCAGGAGCCACATCTGAAGACCAACACATGCGATGGAGCTACTGATCATGCAGCTCGGAGACCCAAGAGGGCCACAACACCCACCGCCACCACCCCGAGGAGCCCCCCAGACCAGCCGCCGGACTACCACAGAGGCAGTGCAGAACAAGACAGCGGACGTTCCTAAAATGCACCAGCCTCAGAGACTCAGTGCCAGAGAATGCCATTGCCCACTACAGGCTCAAAAGGACAACCATCTTCCGAATCCTGACCCACACTGCCCACAGACTGACGGTGCCAATACAGCGGAGAACCAACATCCCTCTGAAGACAAAGCTGCTGGCTGGGCCGCACCTGTTGGTCTCTGGTACCTCCCAACCAACAACAGCCAGAGTCAGAGGAGTCTCACAGCCAGCCCTATCAAAACTTCCTCGCACATGTCTTTGGATGCAACAGCGGTCCCCTCTATCCTCACCACACGCTAGTTCAAAATCGTAGTGTTACTGCGCAACCAACCCTAACACCAGCCATTGATTGACGCCTCTGTACTCCAGATCCAAGATTGTAGTCACTGAAATGGGGGCACGCCAGGTCATGAAAGTTCAATAGTCAAAAGTAGTGTAAAAACAGTTCCTTATTACAAAAACATAAAGCAACAATGTAAAAAGCTCTGCCAATGCGTTCCATTCCCTATGGTGAACTTCATCAGGGCAACGTGTGGATTCAATTAACTGCATGTGCTGCGGGAACTCCCCAATACAATTCCATATTCCGACAGTCAGTATTCAGAAACCTGTTGGATAAATGGTGACAATGGTCAAGCGTCTCTATGGTCACAAACGGAATATGGTACAGTGCATTGCACTTGGACAAACTGGAATGCTTACAGGTATGATTAATCCTGCATAAAAAGACAGTAACAGAAGTTTGTTGGGTCGTAACCTTCGTAGGAAATAAAAGGAAGGTCATGACCACATGAACGTCTAATAGAGTCCTATCATGCAGGATTTATCATAACTGTAAGCATCACAGTTTAAATCAGCTTGATACCCCTGCACCTTCACTTCCCCCACACTGCGCAGGAAAAGCTTTAGCCCAAGCAAGGGAACTAAGCCATAGGTGGCTTCCCGCAGCTGTTGGGGGCAATTAACTACTTGTGCCCCCTGTAGACACTCCACACAATCACCGCAACAGAAACCACACTCATTCCATCGATGTGCAGGCAAAACTGGACCACCGGGGCCTGTTCACCAATGTTGTTGCAAACTTCCCAGGCAGTGTGCATGATTCCTACATCTTCTGCAAGTCCATCACCAACCAGGGCTTTGAGGATGGCACCTAGGGAAATGCACTGCTCGTCGGTAAGTACCAACTGAACACACCACACACCTCAACTCCACAATCATACAACTCACAACTGTGGGAATGCAAATGTTACCAAATCACATACAATATGCCAATGAACACAAGTAACTGCAGTAACTGTGGCCAGCCAAGTAGACAAACCATCCCTGGCATGGCACCTCTGCTACACAATTGCTGAATGTGGGGAGAGGTGGGAACGAAGTATGTGTGTAGGAGGCATGTGAACCATCAATGAGAATTTAATTTTTAACATACTCACCAAAAGTGATGAGAATGTGCACAATGCCAAGTGTGGTGGTGATGTGCTGGACAGACTTCAGTATGCAGAGCACAGACATGTCCATGTGGACATATACTGCTGATGTTTGTAGTGTTGTGGACAGTGGACGCAAATAGGTCACCTTAGGCAATATGGAAGACCTTGGACATTTAGCTTTGTTGTTCCCCCAGTAAGCGTAAGCGGAGTGGCCTTGGCCAGCGAATGTCACAAATAAATAGCCCAGGGCTCTGGGTGTGGTTCAGTTCCAAGATGGCCACCAAAGTAACTACTGCGTGTGTCTCTGTGCCCATCATATCCTGACCAAAGGCCTACACACATGTGGCCGACCACCTTCAATGGACAGAGTTACACTAGAGACGAGGTGGCTACGTCCCCAGTCAACCCGCACACATCTCGTCATCGAATGCAGGGTCGTGTCTGCGAGGGTGACGCCCCCCACCAAGCCACGAGGACTCAACCATGACCGGTGGTGCCTGCGCACTCCTGTGCACCTGCTGCACCCCAGCCCTGGTCCCCAGACACGTCTGCTGCTGAGCGATGACTGTCCACACCTGCTTACCCAGGCCTCAATGCTCACCTGCCCCCACTGGCGTGTCTCCAAGAGGGCCCACCACGTGCTGGTGCAACCTCCTCAGCCGATCGCTGGATTCCACACCACCCCTACCAGCACACCCTGTGACACTGTACCACAGAGTCATGTGTGTGCCTTCGGCATACACTCTGGTCCAGCAGGGCTTTCAATTCAAATTGAATCTTGATTGGCAGGACGGCATATCGAGGTCTATGTATCATCGCAGGCTGCACACCCACTCAGCTCTTCAGGTGCCCCTACCTCAGTGCACCGCAAGTCACTGTCCCGTGGTGGTTGGCCCATGCCGGCTACCAACTCTGTGCACCGCAAGACATCGTCCTGTGGCGGTAGGCCAGTGCCGATGACAGTGCATCGGGTGCCACCAACCCAGTGCACCACAGGTCATGAACCCTTTATGATTGAGTCTTGTGGTGCGGACACCATCATGTCACCTCTGCAGTGGGGAATGTGATGTGGTAGACACCTTTTATTGGAAGGGTCACATGTCCTGTGATGCCTGTGTTGTGTGGGTGTAAACTAGCCCTGATGGACTGGCTGTGGCATGCTGACAACTAGACCAGTGATAAGCAGACCACTACAGGGAAGACCTGGGACATGTAGCTTTGTCGCCCCCTCCTGTAGGTGTAAGCGGAGTGGGCTGGGCTATGCCAGTCCACTGTAGGGCTGTGAACAAAAAGTCCAGGGCTCTGGACGTGGTTCATTTCTGGGCTGGACAAGTAAATACCTAATGTGTGTGTCTCTGTTGTAGTGTCAGTGCCACCTGGACCGCAATCTGCAATGTTGCACCCTATGACTCAAGTCCCACTACATGATCAACATGGACATAAGGGGGTATCACTGACCCTACATACATCCATACTTTCATACTTGAATGATCATAGACATGACACATCTGCGTGAATGTGAATGTTTTATTCACATTCAGTGGAGTGTTGAAGCTGGAGCTGTACAGGGTCATGCAAACCCCACTTTACATTGTTGCCCCTGGAGGGCCAGCCGGAGTCCTTTAGGGAATGACAAGTTCATCCGCAGTCTGATTGCTGTGTCATTGGTAGCCAAACAGCATATGGCAGTCCATGTCGAGCTCCAAGGCAAGTGTCGCAGAGTGTATCGAGGAACAGTGGAAGGTGATGATGCAGAGGGCAGAACCAAGCAGAAACAGGCCATATGGCGGAGATGAATGCTACTGCTTCCTTCTCACCACTAAGTCAGAATCATCTGCATCTTCGTCCACTGATGTATCATGTGTCTCACATGTGGGTGGTGTTGTTTTGTCTGCATCACTGTGTGGCAGCGACACATCAGTGGCCAGAGGTGTATTGTCTGCAGCACTGTGTGTTACTGGCCCTTCAGGGGGAGGAGATGTGGACGTTATGTTATGTGATGTTAGCAGGCATTTATTGAGCACACGTACACCCGTGGGTTTCATGGCGCTGAGTGAGGAAGGCAGATGAAACAGAAGCGCTTAGCCAGCCACTTGTGCCAATAGCCAGGTTTTCAATGATTTTCTGAAGCTGATAAGATCTTTACAGCTTCGGAGTGCCAGAGGCAGAGAGTTCCAAAATTTTGGGGCAAGATGAGAGAAGCTGCAACCACCAAGCCGTTTACATCTAAAGGACGAGGTGGTGAGCAGAAGGTGGTGGGCAGAGCGAAGACAGCGGCTGGGGTTGTATTTAGTGAGCCGACTGCTGATAAATTTAGGGCAGTTGCCGTGCACGGCTTTAAAGGCCATGCAGCCAGTTTTGAAAGACACCCTATGGGTCAGCGGGAGCCAATGGGGTTGAGCAAGGCAAGGGCTGGCCGAGGACCACTTAGGGAGTTTAAATATCAGTCTGGCTGCTTTGATTTTGGACCATTTGGAGCCTTTTTAGTAGACCAGCAGGAAGACCAAGGTAGATGGAGTTAGAAAAGTCCAGCCGTGAGAGTATCAGTGCTATTACCACCTGGATCAGGGCAGAGTGAGTGGATGAAGTAGTATCAGCAGCATTCATCCACGCCAGGCCTTGTGGCAGCAATGACATGAGGAGGGTCTGCAGGGCATGGAAGAACCCAGTTACCTCTCGCTGGTGTGCAGCCATGGCAGACAGTCTGTATGCCATGTTCTCCATGATCCTCCACATGTGTCTCAACTCCCGGATGACATTGCTGGAGCCACTCTGACTAGACAGTTGTTCTTGTCTCAGAGTCAGGACTCCAGCGATGGCAGCCATGGTTTGTTAGAGAGCATGGAGAGGACTGTGGGTGTCATTTAGGGACTGTGCGTAGTCCCTGATGTGACTTAGACACCAACGTTTGGCATATATTTTGGCTGCAATGAGGTTGAACCCCACCAGCAAGTGATCAGCCATCTTCTCTTGGCACCCCAACACATGGCCTTGGAAGGCCATGTGTTGTTCATGGGGGTCCTGGGAGGTAGCCGTGGTGGTGGGTGCTTCCTGCTGTGTGGTCTTGTGCATGGGATGAGGTCTCCTCAATGCAGCTGATCTGCCTTGTTCCTTGAGGTGGGGTGCCAAAGCTGTCCATGAGCTCTTGGAGGGTGTCATTGTCGAAGGTGTGGAAGTCCTTTTTCATCATCAGTGAAGATATGTGCGGTCTGCTCTGCAGGAGGCTTTGATTTTCCCTCTGCAATGTGAAGGGGAGATGCAGTTTAACATTGTGTTCACATGTATGTTGCGCATTGTACAAGTTTACATACAGACTGCATGACAATGTACATTGCGACTGATTTGGAGGAGCTGCCTATTTGATGCGGGACAGTGGACATTTCGACAACATCACGATGTGTGTTTGTACTTGTACATTATCATCTCACATTTCCCTGCTAGGCCAAATGTGACTGGCTAATTTCTACAGACAAGCAGCACCAGCTGTGTCCGCTGTTCTGTTGTGAAAGTGTTGCAGTTTGTACCACAATTATTGTCAATGTTGATGTGCTCTCAATGTTATGTGTGTGTGATGCATTTTTGGAGAGTCGACCCTGCAGCTCTGATTTTGCTGCCCTTTATCCCTTTCAGGCGTTGTGTCTTTGACTTCTGTGCTTAAACAATGTTGAGATGTTGGATACTTGGGTACATTGGGTTCTTGGTGGGAATTGGAAGTCTGGGGTATGGTTTTTCCGCAGATGTGTTCTTTACAGATGTAGTCCACACTCAGCCACCTCAGTGCCATGGCGTGCAACATGTCATGATATATTGACTGCCCCCATGCTATTCATCATGCAGTGTCACTTACATTGTCTGTGTGGCTCACAGACATGCCGCTTTGCTGGGTTTGGCACATGTTCATGGGTTGGTTGTGAGATTTGTGATATGTGGGAAGTGCCCCCTCTGGGCAAATAGCCGACTGGGGCCTACTTGCAATTTCTAGGTATGCTGCAGAGTACCTAGGGGATCAGGAACGTGATCCAGAGTCAATGTGGGTGTGCACTGTGCTATACTTAATTGTGCATGTATGCCATTGTGCCTATCTCCCCCCGTCACCCCAGTCCCTGGTCGTTGCTCACCCTGTTGCTGTTGTTAAGTCATGTTGAACAGTGTGCGGTCCCCCAACTCCCGCCACCGTCTCCACACTAATGACTGTGGAAACCATTTCCTCCATCTCACCCAGCTCCTCCTGTGATGCTGGCTCCCAACTCCAGTATGCATTGCTGCCTTCTGGTTGTTGCTGAGTTTATTCTTTGTTTTTCGCTTCATATCAATCCAGTGCCTCTTGCCCAGGCCTGGCGCAGATTATCACCGATTTTTTTTATCTCAGTTAGGCCCATCAGCACTTTTTTCACGTTCAGCTTTGCATTTTTATTGTCATCACAGTAATTGTACTGCTGACATTTTATGCATTATCCTGAAACAAATACATGTTACAGCCCTGTTTTGAATACGACGTTAACACAGCGTTATTTTCCCACGATAGACGGCGATATGAAAAAATGTGTAAGCCTATTTTGGCGATGATTATCACACTTTCTTGAGAATATCCCCCTTAGTGTCATTTAGGCTTCTGAATGTTAGTTGGTGGTTTAAAGTGCCTTAAGTCTGCCATGACCATGAGGTCATTTCAGATGGAATATGATTCAAATTCGGAGCCTTAACCATGTGGGAAACATATTTAGTTTTTTTAGAGAAGGATCGCTTGTTCAAGTTAATCTGATATCCAAATTAACACTGCTTTTTACTTAATTTTTCCCAGGAATGGCCCAATCTATACAAGTCTTTAATTCCTAAAAGAAAGAAGACAAGACGCTCACAAGAATGTGAATGTCTCAGTCTTCACATTAGGATTGAAAATCTTCTAGTGCAGTGGTTCTTAACCTTTTGACTTATATTAACCCATATCCTTACTGGAATCTGAGGACTCCCACTGACTAATCATTATAAGCTGGTAACCCTGGTCAAAGCATTTTCTATATTTTGAGCCACAGAATAATACATACAAAATATACAAGCAAGCATTCATCAGACAAATTATGAAACATTTTATCTAATTAACTTAGTTTATCCAGAAATGGTCCAATCCATTCAGGTCCTTAACTCCTTAAAGGCAGAGGACAAGACCCTCACAAGAACGTGAATGTCTCAGTCTTCCTATAAGAAGTGAAAATCTTCTAGTGCAATGATTTTTAACCTTTTGACTTATATGGACACCCAATCATTACTGGTATCCGAGGACCCTGACTGAGTAATCACTAGAAGCCGGGAACCCCGGCCTAAGCATTTTCTATCATTTTAACCGCAAAATAATACATACAAAATACACAAACAAGCACTCATCAGACAAAATATGAAATATTTTATCTAATTCACAAACAAATATAAAAAAAAAATAATTTATATTTTAATGAGCTAAATTCAATTGAGGCCCCTCATTGTTCACACTGTACAGTATTCAGTTAGATGCACTTGCATTGCATGAATGATCATAACTTAGGGGGTCATTACAATGTTGGGCGGACCTGAGTCGGCCCACAATTGTGGTGGTGCTTGGGACAGGCCTCCTGTATGGTGGCGGCCACACACGTAGAATCACAAGGCAACCGCCACCGTAGCGGCCGCATCTTGAATTAGTACCATTGCCGCTCTGCAATGTTAAAAATGAATGCAGTGCATTTCCCTACACTACAAGGCAGGCACCAAGCGGTGCCTGCCACTTAGTGCATTAAAATGACCCCCCCCAGTGCACCACCACCTACCCTCAACACAATGGGAGGCCGCAACGGGCCCCCAAATGCAATCTCACCCAGCATTTCAATGGGGGTTTACCCATCACGGAAAAGCTGGCTGCGGCCAGCATCGTAATCCGGCTGACGGTGCCTGCTAGGCACTGCCACCATTTATGAAAAACAGTGTGGGTGAGGCGCACTCCTATTTACCACTTTATTTGGACCAATAAACTTTCATGCGTTATGATCAACCATTTTAAACTCTGTCGGTGTGCTGGCATCTCGGCGCTCTGCCCTTTTTGCGCTGCAAATAGTTAGAACACAAAGGGGACCAATTTACGATACCCATTGCCGCGACAACCTATTAATGAATGAATTCAATGCATCAAATTCGTACTCAATTCTCTGTTTTCTCTTAATTTAATCCAATATATTTCATCTTGTTTGTTCTTCAATCCATTGTACTCATATCCATGAAACTCTTACACTCTCTCCAAAAATAAACGCAGGAAATCCACTGTTGCCACATGCCAGTAATTTTATTGGAAACCCAATGCATTTCGGGTACAACCCTTCTTCAGGGGTTTCTACAATGCAAAAAGAACACAATGTACTTTAATCACCATGTTTAAGCAAGCTAACGAACGTAACAATTTGACTTTACAATTTCGAGCAAACCGTTGGTTTCAGTAAAATGCACTCGTTTCAATTAAGACTCCGTTATAAATATCCCTTCTCCCTGTCTCAACATGCATGCATAAAATCCCTTCTGTTGTCAAAACATCCTGTTCTCTTGTACTTGTGACTGCCTCCCACACTTCACTGAAACACTATTTATTCTATCACATTACTCAAAGCACGAAGCAGATTTTACTGTGCACTTACCCTAGCATGTGTGACATTTTTCTTAAAAGTTTTCATTTTCACGTTAGGGAGCTGCCTTCCCTTTCCCACTCCTCTCGTGAACTAAACAGCAACCCATTAACCGGCCCGTGCTAGCAGTTATTCATTTTGAATCAGTACCCTTCACCTGTGATGTCACGTGATGTAGAGCTCACTAGAAACTAAGCACTGGATTTACTAGCGTGTCATGAACCGCATCGTCATCGAACTCAGTTAACCAACATGCATCTCCTGCTGTACCAGGGTAATTAATTCACACTGTTTACGGCAAATACATATCCTTCAGTTAATCATCCTGTGTCAACAAATGTCAAGACAAAGATAAGAATAATAATAATTGTCTCTCCAACGGTTTCTGTACTATTGCCTTGAATAAAATCTTAATTATAAAGTCTTTGATGTCCGTGAGACTCTGACCGGGAAACAGAGCTCCTGCGTTCAAACTCCTTGTACTCATACCAGTCACTCATATTGTCTGTACTTCATTTCGGGTGCGTCTCTCCTTTCGGGCAGAGTTCAATTCATGAAAAACAGTGTGGGTGAGGCGCACTCCTATTTACCACTTTATTTGGACCAATAAACTTTCATGCGTTATGATCAACCATTTTAAACTCTGTCGGTGTGCTGGCATCTCGGCGCTCTGCCCTTTTTGCGCTGCAAATAGTTAGAACACAAAGGGGACCAATTTACGATACCCATTGCCGCGACAACCTATTAATGAATGAATTCAATGCATCAAATTCGTACTCAATTCTCTGTTTTCTCTTAATTTAATCCAATATATTTCATCTTGTTTGTTCTTCAATCCATTGTACTCATATCCATGAAACTCTTACACTCTCTCCAAAAATAAACGCAGGAAATCCACTGTTGCCACATGCCAGTAATTTTATTGGAAACCCAATGCATTTCGGGTACAACCCTTCTTTAGGGGTTTCTACAATGCAAAAAGAACACAACCAACGGTTTGCTCGAAATTGTAAAGTCAAATTGTTACGTTCGTTAGCTTGCTTAAACATGGTGATTAAAGTACATTGTGTTCTTTTTGCATTGTAGAAACCCCTGAAGAAGGGTTGTACCCGAAATGCATTGGGTTTCCAATAAAATTACTGGCATGTGGCAACAGTGGATTTCCTGCGTTTATTTTTGGAGAGAGTGTAAGAGTTTCATGGATATGAGTACAATGGATTGAAGAACAAACAAGATGAAATATATTGGATTAAATTAAGAGAAAACAGAGAATTGAGTACGAATTTGATGCATTGAATTCATTCATTAATAGGTTGTCGCGGCAATGGGTATCGTAAATTGGTCCCCTTTGTGTTCTAACTATTTGCAGCGCAAAAAGGGCAGAGCGCCGAGATGCCAGCACACCGACAGAGTTTAAAATGGTTGATCATAACGCATGAAAGTTTATTGGTCCAAATAAAGTGGTAAATAGGAGTGCGCCTCACCCACACTGTTTTTCATGAATTGAACTCTGCCCGAAAGGAGAGACGCACCCGAAATGAAGTACAGACAATATGAGTGACTGGTATGAGTACAAGGAGTTTGAACGCAGGAGCTCTGTTTCCCGGTCAGAGTCTCACGGACATCAAAGACTTTATAATTAAGATTTTATTCAAGGCAATAGTACAGAAACCGTTGGAGAGACAATTATTATTATTCTTATCTTTGTCTTGACATTTGTTGACACAGGATGATTAACTGAAGGATATGTATTTGCCGTAAACAGTGTGAATTAATTACCCTGGTACAGCAGGAGATGCATGTTGGTTAACTGAGTTCGATGACGATGCGGTTCATGACACGCTAGTAAATCCAGTGCTTAGTTTCTAGTGAGCTCTACATCACGTGACATCACAGGTGAAGGGTACTGATTCAAAATGAATAACTGCTAGCACGGGCCGGTTAATGGGTTGCTGTTTAGTTCACGAGAGGAGTGGGAAAGGGAAGGCAGCTCCCTAACGTGAAAATGAAAACTTTTAAGAAAAATGTCACACATGCTAGGGTAAGTGCACAGTAAAATCTGCTTCGTGCTTTGAGTAATGTGATAGAATAAATAGTGTTTCAGTGAAGTGTGGGAGGCAGTCACAAGTACAAGAGAACAGGATGTTTTGACAACAGAAGGGATTTTATGCATGCATGTTGAGACAGGGAGAAGGGATATTTATAACGGAGTCTTAATTGAAACGAGTGCATTTTACTGAAACCAACGGTTTGCTCGAAATTGTAAAGTCAAATTGTTACGTTCGTTAGCTTGCTTAAACATGGTGATTAAAGTACATTGTGTTCTTTTTGCATTGTAGAAACCCCTGAAGAAGGGTTGTACCCGAAATGCATTGGGTTTCCAATAAAATTACTGGCATGTGGCAACAGTGGATTTCCTGCGTTTATTTTTGGAGAGTGTAAGAGTTTCATGGATATGAGTACAATGGATTGAAGAACAAACAAGATGAAATATATTGGATTAAATTAAGAGAAAACAGAGAATTGAGTACGAATTTGATGCATTGAATTCATTCATTAATAGGTTGTCGCGGCAATGGGTATCGTAAATTGGTCCCCTTTGTGTTCTAACTGCCACCATTTAGTCATGCTGACCGCTCAGCCAGGCAATCGGTATGATTGCCTGTGGCGGAAGCGTGGCGGGCGGTCTTTGCATCTGTCGTTGCCGGAAAGCGATTTCCCCCACCATCGTAATGTTGTGGCGAGAAAATTGCTTTCCGATGGTGGAGGGCCAACCACCGCACTGCTAGCAGTTGCGGGCCTTCCGCCATCGTAATAACCCCCTTAATTTTTAAACTCCAAATTCATGTCACATATATAGAATCATTTAAAAATGTCAATTTTATATTTTGCCTTTTCACTTATATGCACTTTATTAATCTGTTAATATTATTTAATTTTCTAAGTAGTCATGGACCCCAAGTAGGCTTTGTGGACCCCCTGGGGTCCCTGAACCACAGGTTGAGAACAACTGTTTAAGTGCAAGCACCATCAGGATTTTCATTTTTGAAACTAACCTCAGGATGCCTCAGCATCTAGAGACCGTCACAGGTGAGAAGCTGTGCTTTTTACAAACCCCTGATTGATTGATGTGAGGGAATATCTTCCCTTGTGTCCCAGTGTTAATATTTTTTTTTACTTTGTATGATGATCAGCCCGCTCTGAATGCTAAGCATCATGAGTGACATCACACAACAAAAGTGAAAGCAGTCAGGGCCATTAGGTGCCACCTGTTTTTACTTTGATAATCACTCGGTGCATGTCTCAGCCCCCTAAAAACTAATCCAAGCATGAGGGGTACAGTTAAAGGGGCTAATTACCCCTTTGAAACACTACCTTCCCCTGGATATCCAACCTCGAGGCACCAGGGCTTTTTTGTTGGGGGGCAGCCATCACTAGCTGTGCCCATCCAAAATGAATTTCAAATTACATTATTTCGGCCTTCAGGCCCATAAAAATGCAATTGCAAGTAAAACAGTACATGGTAAATAAATAAATACAACAGTGCAATACAGTAGATCATAGTCCTTGTAAGTAGACACTAAAATGGTGCAATAGTACATTAAAATGTAAACTTGCATGTACCGAATAAAATGCTAAAAAAGTATTAAACATTGTTGCAGCACAATATAAAAGAAACAATGATAGAATACAATAAGCAACATGAAATTAAGGGGGATGGGTTGCCTGTCTGGAAAGTATGCACAAAGCCCCCAGAAACTTATATATACTTATACAGCAGTCCGGTCTCATGGTATGAGGGCGGTCAAGTGGCTGGACTGGCATAGGAGCCTGCAGGTGGGAGCCAGCCAGATTCTACGTGATCAGGCATAGGCTGGGCAAGCAAAGAAAGCATGTGCAACACTCTCAACTGATGACGTTCATACACGGCACATCAGTGGCCCTGATGGTACACCTCTGAGTGAAAACTGTCAGTGGGAGAGAGCCCACTTTGAGTTGATCGAGACAGTTATCTGATCCCAATATTACTCATGTAGTCTTGAGGCTTGAAATCAAGTAATTCTCTAACCGGTTTGAGGGAGTCAGCCCTTCTAAGGTTGTTGGCCTTTGTGGCTGTCCAATAAAGCTCCTTCAGTGAGTTTTTGATGGGAAACATGTAGTGGTGCCATAGTCCCAAAGATGAGATAGCCCAAGTGTGTAAAGTGACTCTTTAATGTTGAGGAGCCAGGGTACTTTAGTGGATTGATCTGCATGCATTATGTCCTGAAGGGCTGAAGTATAGTGAGCAAGTTCTGGGGTTGTCCATAGCCATCTCCAGTATAACAAAGGGCCCAAACCTAACTTTACCAGAAAGGTTACCTGCACCCATGTCCAGGAAGAGTGGTGTCATAGAGGTTAAAGGGGGAAGAGATGTGAGAATGTATAAGAATTTTTCCTCACAACTATTAAGTGTTTCAGTGTTAAAGAAACCTCACAAATCTACCACGTATAAAGCTGAGCCAGAGCCCAAGCCTCATACAGGTGGGATAGGTTTAGTGTAGGAGGCCCTGTATTCTTCAAGAATTGCCCATGTGACTTGCTTACGTTTTAGTGCAGCTTTAGTGACATGTGAGGCATATTTACAAAGACATGACAGAGTGCGGAGATGCAGCAGATTTTGCAGCCCCACACTCTGCAATTTTCAAATAGGAAGGATGTACCATATTTACAAAACTACGGAGCACTCCTATGTTTTCCCTAGCACTGGCGCTAAAAATAGCTGCCTAGAGCTGACACAGACACCATTGCGCCATAGTGCAAGGGTGCCTGCATTACAGGAATGATTGTTTATGTGCAGGATGGCATCTCTTCCTGTACACGAACAATCAATAATGGTGATTTACTGATTCTATGTGTGCTGCAGAATGCATCACACATAGAAGGAGCAAATCACCATTATTTAATAATTTTTTATCCACAGGAAGGGACATCTTCCTGCACACAAACAATCCTTAATAGCATTTTGCTCTTTCTATTTGTGCTGCAGAAAAAAAGAAAAAAAGTATTTCTCCTTGTTGTGCCATTCTAATGCCTTGTGACTCCGGGGCAGAATCAAAAAGCAATGGGTGTTTCAGTGGAATACCTACAGCAACATCCATTGCATGCCCCTTTCACACAGATAACTGCATGAAAGCATACCATATTCAGAAAACCTTGTTAAGCCACAGAACGTGGGGGAAGGGCATTTTGCCACCGGAAACGTCAAAAAACTTACGGGCAGATTTATGAGGCCCTTGCGCCGCGTTTACGCCGCTGTTGCGTCACGCAAGGCGGCGTAAACGTGGCGCATCCCTACGAACGATTTACAACGTGACGCATCTAGGCAGATGCGTCACGTTGTAAAGCCCTGCGCCGCTTGTGGGCGTTCCGGCGCAGGGTGGGCGTTCCGGGGCAGGTGCGCCTCGCAAAAGTTGCTGAGTGAAATCTATGAGATTTCACTCAGTCACTTTTAAGCCAATGCTGCGTCAAAAGCCTGCGCCTCCTTGAAGCAGGCGTAGGTCTTGACGCAGCATTGTTAAAATGGGGCACCCCCGAGCCTTGCTGGAGCTGCATCGCGCTTGTGACGCAACTCCAGCAATGCGCCGCATTTCCGGCACAGATGCGTCACGCATCTGTGCCGTTTTTGCACCATGGTGCGCCGCATTATAAATGTGGCGCACCATGGCTGGCGGAGCTGTGGCGCACTGTGGCGCATGTTAACTGGTGCATCCCTGGGGATGCGCCAGTTGACATAAACCTGCCCCTTGATGTTCAAGTGGAACAATCCCCATGTAAATAAATATGCCTTGTGGTTTCCAAAACATGCACCCACTAATACCCAAGTAAGTGAAACAGTCCACCATCTCAAGAGGTGCTCCCCCCCAATGCTATGCCCTTCTCAAAATATTTGTGGGGGTTAAACGCCATCTGCTTTGTTTTAAGTGGTGTTGTTCTCCAGTTCCCTAGTGAGATAGAACTCTTCAAAATGAACAAGGAGTTTCTGTAACCCACTTGGCTTCTAAGAGACCAAAAGCATGTACTCAGTGAAGAGGATTATAGTGGTTCTGATACGGGCCAATAACAGTGCATCTGCTTCAACCTGGGATAAAAATGAGACAATTTCATGTATAGTGTGGGAGCCAGTACGCAACTCTGTCGTACACCTCTGAGGACTGGGATCTTATCGGTCAGCTCGTCCTGTTTCCCCCACCTAATACATACAAAATGGGTCTTATAAAGATGCATTTCCAATGGCAGTATATTCAGTCATTTTCAGAATTTTCCTGCCCTTTGGCCTCCTTCTGGGACCTTTTGTTTTCCCATGATCAAGTGGATTGTGCCTCAGAAAGCGGTTAAAGTTAACGGGGACAGAAAGTTCAATGCGTGTGTTTGAGAAACAAATGGCAATCAAACTTCAGAGGTGTTCAAACAACAACTTTTCAAGTGGAATCAGCTCAGGAGTCTTGAAAGTTTTCATCAGTACCTTTGACGGACGGGACTTTGGCAGGGTAGCCCCCTCTGTTGAACACACTGCAGGTGAGTGTCCTGGTACTGTGGGAGTTGGGAAATGCAGTCCCAAGCAGCGTATTTGGAGGTCCAAGGAGATCAGAGAACCCAGAGGTTTCTTGCCAAGGGCACCCACACAGCAGTTTTGAACAAGAACCTTTCAGCACACTGGAGGAGTTCTCACCCCCTCCACTGACGGAACACACTTCAGGTGAGACTAAACAAACACCCCTGGTAACCAGATTTAGACAGGGCACACTACCGTCAGTATAGGTATAGTAACAATAGCACACATACATTCAGTGCTTCAAAAAGTGTGGAAAAGAGGTCGGCTACCAGACAACCCCACAGCACCCACGTAGTGGGTATTCAACTAATAAACATGCAATTCCTCCTTGAGCACTACCTGAAATAAATAATAACGTTAATTGAAGTAAATTAAGAAAAACAATTCTTTTAAAATAGATACAGCCGAGAAAAACAATATCGGGCACAGTTCGTAGATATCAAAAGAGTATCTTGCTTCACCAATCAGTCCTTTGTGTTGTCCATAAAATAGATTCTTCAAAATTATTCTTGTACAAACTATCCAACAATGTAGACATCCAATGTCTATTATTTCAAATCAAATGTCAGAAGTTCCAAAAGTAAAGACAATTTCATACTCATTGAAAAAAAGCAGCCAACACGTGTTTCGTCATGCACTAATCTGTGCCAAATTACTTCATCAGGGCTGCAACCCAGGAGAAACAATATATAAATCAATATAATATAAGTGAAATAAATATTAACAGAATTATAAAAGTTACAGTTTTGAATAAAATTGAGCAAAGTAAAGAAAGGAATAAGGCAATTCCAGAACATCCGAAAAGGTGTCAAGATAATAGAACAATTTTTATATTTCACATTATAAGGTAAAATATATTTTCATTCAGTACATTTCACATCTTGGTGGAGTTGTGCACTATGGTGAATCTCAATACTTGGTGACTTGCTGTATATTCTTGTTCTATTATTTTCACACCTTTTCGGATGTTCTGGAATTGCCTTATGCACTTCAGGTGAGCCTCCTGGCAGTGCGGGAGGAGGGCAAGGCAGTCCCCAGCATAGTTGGAGGTCTGGGGAGATCACGGACCTCTGAGGTTTTTGCTAAAGCCACCCACACCAATGTTTTGCACAAGTGCTTTTCAGCACATTGGAGAAGGCCTAACCCTGTCTCTGAACACACTGTAGGATAGCCTCCTGGCACCTGTCAAATAAGATCAGGGACTTGAGAGGTTTTTTATCAAACTCACTCAGTCCCCGAACCACAGGTTCTAATGGAAGCACCAGCATTTTGTTTTCTTTCGTGAAAATAACCTTAGTGTGTGAGGGAAAATCTTCTCAAGTGTCCCACTGTTAATATTCTTTTGCTTTGTGTGATGAGCAGCACACTCAGCATGCTAAGCGTCCTGGCGTCACACAATGAAAGTGAAAGCAGTCAGTGCCATTAGGTGCCAACTGTTTTCACTTTGAAGAGGACTCAGGTGCATGTCTCAAACCCCCAAGCACCAATCCAAGCTTGAGGGATATTGTTGAAAGGGGTTTATTTCCCCTTTGAAACATGACTTTTCCATAGGGATCCACCCACTATGCACTAGGCCTTTGTATTGCGGGGGGGGGGGGACTGCCAACACCAACGGTGTCCCCTAAAACAATCTGCCACACCCTGGGGGGTCCACTTTGATACCAGGGAATTTCTTAATGTATGCATAGGCTATCTGGTTTTAGGTCTAAACCTATATTAACTGATAAAACGCCACTGAAAGGAAAATAGCCATCACCAGTGTAAACAGATAAACACTGAAAAAACACCTTCACAGACACAGACTAAGTGCCATTCAAAGAAAGTAAAAGATGAGTGAAAGAGTAACTTTTATTTCTTCCTGAAGGGGCCAATAAAATGTAACTCAGTTATACAAGGCAGCAGCAAGAAAAACTGGTCTAACATTATTCTGCTTGAGGTTTGTTGTTTAGGGTTGTCACTAAAAATACGATACTTCTTCCTTCTGCTTTTTCAGTTTTGTGGTCTTTGGTCTAAAGATGCATTGTTTAGAAGCATGTTTTAGGTCTTATTTAGTTATTTTATAAACTGTAGAGAATCAGGAAATATTAAAATCATATTTAATATTATGGCTACATTTGATTTCACTGACAGGTAAAATGGCTGGTATCACAACAATCTTTCCCAATATGTATCATCACATTTACCTACAGAGAATGGGTGAAATCCTTTGATACATTAGCCCTCTTTTCTAGCGAGTCACTATTGATTGTCGGTGAATTGCCAAACACACCAGGCTTTAAACATTCAATGCAAGGTGTAGTGACAGGTATATGTGAAAAGAGTGTTGTCACCACGCATCTGAGATAATAGTGAAAACATGACACCAGATGTTTGGTAAACATGGAACACAGTGTCACTTGGAATACTACAGTAAAATTTTCTGACTACGTTCAATAAAGATTGGAATTATATTGTTTGTATTTGCAGTAAGTCAGCTATGTATGTGAAAAAGTTGTATGATAACCTGTCAAAATCGATACCTGACCTGAAGTGCTTCCCTGTAAGAGATCCTTGTATGCTGAAAGCATCTTTGCAAATTTCAGACTTCATGAAGAATACTATTGACTGTAGTCCATTATGGTGAACTGTTTCGGTATGCCCAGGAACAAAAAAGTAGGCCTGGGCGGTAAATTCCATTCCGCTCGCTGAGATTAGCAGAACGCGATTCCTCAAATTCCGCCCACCCCTACAAAAAAGCTTCTATTTCTAATTTTGTGCTTTGTGTGGCATAAAAGAAAGAGTCATCCTAACTGTGGCATTTAGCCAGTGGTTTTCAGTCCTGGAGGCTGTGAATGTTTTAATAATCGATGTGGTGACTGTTTACAGAATTCTTACTCAGTGATGATTGCAAAGGCAAGAAATGTGATGATATTTGGTCACATATTGATAGTGATGTAAAAAAAGCACAGTCCACTGCATGCTTAAGTTTTTACAGGAAATTTTATTTTGCAGTCTATGAGAAATGACGTGCAATGATGCATAGAAATGTACCTTCACCAACCATGGCATTTGAGGTTAATGAAACCTCACTGAGGTACTCTGTAAACGTTCTAGATCTCTTCTGAATTTTCTCCAGACTTTAAAAATTACTGCTTAATTTTTGACCACTTCAAAAACTTAGGGATAGGTGCCCAATTCCATGCATATGTTACTGAACATGTTCTAGTGAATCACAATCACCAGGTGCACCAGTATTGGCATGGAAAGCTTTGTCATGGGCCAGAGTTAGCAAATTGTGTACTGGCTGTTTTGGCGTTGCCCATCTCAAGTGCCAATGATGAGAGGGCCTTCTCACAGATAAACTTTTACATAGGAAGGTAAGAGCAAGCACGCATGACCAGAGACTCACTAAAAAAAACTGTATGGTGTACTAAAATAAGTTTAATTTATAAAAAAAGTATTTGGACCTCATATACCCTGTACACACGCTACCTACGAACATGTACTATCAGTGCAGAAAGAAAGCAGTAATTAAAAGCAAAACATTTGATAAGTACGGGGAAAACACAGTTTTTGTTGTTTTTAATGGAGCGAACATATGTAACCACAGATAACCACTGTTTTTGGAAGGTATTGAAAACACTGAAAAAAACACCAGAATTTACAAAAAATAGAAACTGAAAACAGGAAAACCTATATATAAAACATTCTTTCTTCCATCCTCCAAGGGAGATTGGAGGATTCACCCCCAATCTGTCACCGGAGGGGGCTGAAGACGACTGGATGCCAGGGATATCTTTTTAACTCAATAAAATAATGTTTTGACATATGGGCCAATAGAAAGACTGTAAATCCTAATTTCCTCTCACTTGCCATAGTGAATGAATACACTCTTTGGGTAAGCTGGCATCCAGGGAACACTGCCAACCCTGAGTATTTCTGAAACATAAAGATACAGGGGAGTCCAGGGTGGTGTGGCTTGCGAGCATCCGTGCATGTTTTCTTACTCAGAATGCTCAGAGAATGTCAAATGGATCACACAATCCTTTCTTCCCATATTTGTGTGGCAAAACTCAAGCACATCCAGCAAAGTGCCAAAGTCTTACCACCATATGTTACCACTCTTCTCCCTATTGAAATACTGCTTTTTAATGCTCATCATTGGAATGGACCAAAACTATACCTATTTGAAGGCCTCATTGACACCACCTAAGTTCACATGGTGCAAGTTTGGACCAGTTCCTTTGAATGGCTGTGTGGAAGCAGGCCGGACCCCCCCTACTTTCCTTATGTTTGTCCAGCAGTCCACACCGCTGACTTCCAAAGCCACCAAAAAACCTACAGTGGAAATAGAAAAAGGATTACTGCAGGAAAAGAACAAACAACACTAACAAAGAACTACAATGTTTTTGGGCAGAGAGGAGGAGTTACCATTAGCCAGGACCAAGCCAGAAGACGAAGAGGAGGAGAAAATGATGACCCAACAGGAATGAAGAGAAGCAAGAGGAAAACTGAAGAAGCAGAAGAAGGAGAAACTGAAGAGCAACAGAATGAGAAGCAATCCAACGCAGTCGGAGTGATGGACTCTGCGGGAGGATGCTGGAGAGCCGCTGCAATTGAAGAAAGTTGTGGTGTAGGGGTGAGTGTCAGGTGGGAGGGTTGGGCGATCATTGGGGTTGGAAGGAGAGTAGGAAGGGTCAGAGTGTGGGGCTGAGCATGGGGGTCACTTTTGTTTGAATGCGCCAACTGGGAATCTGTTAGAAATAAATGTCCCTTGATTAAAGGCAAACCGAACAAACTTTGCATACATTAAAGTGCAGTTCTCCCAACCTTATAGCAGCCAGATTATGGGCACTGATTCTTTGAGGTATGGGGGAGGGGACACAAAACATTAATCGTAGGTGAGGTTAACCTGTTTTATATTCTTAAGCCTGATACAAAGGGGAAGAGATTTAAGGCCTGCATGAAAATGGTTGATGGTAACTTTATATTCACAAACCAAAGAGGTGCATACTGTGTTCGTCCACAGTCATAAACCACTTGCAAATAAATCCATATACCAGCTGTGTAGGTCCACATAACGGTGTGGTGACGGATAAGAAAAGGAGTAATTCCTAACTCATACTTACCGCTACTTTTTTCATTCCTTTGAGACTCCAAGCGGCTCCATTCTGCGGGTAAGATCCTCCAGAGGAAAAACAAACCAAGACAGATTCATTAATGACCAGCACATCCTGACCTGTATTTGCCACAATCTTTATTCTTTAAGCCCAAGATAAAATAAACGGCAACATTAAGAAATACATTCAGCCTCTGCATTTATACATCAGCCCAACCCTCCCACAACGGTGATATGCCCAGACATGCAAATCGGGGGAACTGTTTTTACTGGGAGAATTGTGGGAATGCTGGGTGGTAGGAATGCTATGTATCCTTGCTGATTCCGGATATGTCCCTCAGAAACATGAGAAAAATGCATAATTTTAGTCAAAGTGTTTTGTTTGCAAATCATTCCGTGTAAGAAAATGTAATGGGATCCACGCACATCACACCACCCTAGACTTTTCTGCATATCTATTTTTCCGAAATGTCTGGGTTTTATAGATTTCAGACATGGCCCAAATACTGCAGAAACTCACAATTGAAAGATTGGGTCCATTTTCTAGTCAAACATTTTGTCTGTGTCTTGAAATCTTTCCACACAATTGAGGTACCAACATTTTAGACTATTTATAATTATCCATTATATTTCTCTCCATTTTTGACTTCCAAATGTAAGCCAGTGTGCTAGAAAGAAAACCTTTTTTTTCAAAATGCCCTCTGAATCACATGATAGTAAAGTTAACACCAAATTCAGAGTTGTACAAATAAACACTATTTGTAAATTCGGTCAGTAAGGAACCTTTAAAAAATCCATACATTTCCTTGATACCTATTTTTAATTAATTTCATTTTACCTTCTAAATTGGTGCATGGTTGGTACACAATGAAAAGTCACTAGAAGCTGCAGCTCAGTTTTGGCTCTGGATAATTTGTATGTCTTGTAAACATGTGACCACATCAGTGTCATCAGGAATATTATTGGAAGAGATTTGGCAAGGAAGGCGAGACATGAAATCAGCAACCACATTTTTTTTTCCAGGCACAAATTCGGGTGTGAAACAATACTCCTGTAATCTAGAAGTCAATATGGCAATACGTGCAGTTGAATTCCACCCACCTCCGGGAGAAAGAATGTTGACCAACGGTTTGTGATCTGTTTTCAAAACAAATTTGCTACCCCAAATATAGTTCCTGAAATGTTCAATCACCCAAACACAGGCCAACAGCTCTTTTTCTATGACAGCATATCTGCGTGCGCTTTCATTTAAAGTTTGTGATGCAAAGCAGACATTCCATTCTTCTTTCCCAGATCTCTGAGACAAAACTGAACCAATACCATACATGCTTGCATCCACAGTAATGATGCATGTCTTATTAGAAACAAGTCAATGAAGAATGTAACAGTATGACAGAAGCACACATTCCAAACCATTTGTGCCGCAACAACACGGTCCCAACAATGAATGTGTTTTAACCACACATTGCTTTACCATGCATGCCTTTACCACGCCAATTCGTTGTAAAGGCATGATTGGTAAAGGAATGCCTGGTTAAGACGTATTCACCCTAAAACTGACCCCAGCCCTGAAAATTGATCCTCCCACACCCGAGCCCTAAAACTCACCCCATGCCATAAAAACCATCCAACCAGAGCCTCTCTGCCCTGAGCCCTAAAACTGCCCCAACCCTAAAAGTTGTCCATACTCGCTCCCTGAGCCATAAATCTCGGCCCCATGTCCTAAAATGACACTGAACACAGGCCACCACCCTGAGCCCTAAATCTCAGCCTCCTGCCCTATAAACTACCCCAACCCTAGTCCCCTAGCCTCTCCACCCTGAGTCCTAAATACTGACCCCCACCCCATCAAACTACCCAGTCACCCCGCCCTGAACCCTAAATCCCACCCCTAGCCTTAAAAACAACCCTCAATCAATCAATCAGGGTTTTATATAGCGCACTACTCACCTGTGAGTGTTTCAAGGCGCTGTGGGGGTTGGCTCTGAATCAGTTGAAGAGCCAGGTCTTGAGGTTCTACCTTAATGTGTGCAGGGTTGGGGAGTGTCTGATGTTCACAGGAAGCTTGTTCCAGGTCTTGGCTGCGTTGTGGGAGAAGGCTCTCCTGCCTGTTCTGTTTCTGCGGATACAGGGGACCTCTGCCAGGGCGAGGTCGGCCGATTGGAGGTTCCTCTTGGGCGCGTTGAAGGATAATTTCTCGTTGAGGTATTTGGGTCCGAGGTTGTTAAGTGATTTGTAGGCTTGTGTGAGGAGTTTGATGGTGACCCTCTTCTCGACGGGGAGCCAGTGGAGGTCTCGTAGATGTTGGGTCATGTGTTCGTGACATGGTGTCCCAAGGAGGAGTCTGGCTGCGTCGTTCTGGATGGTTTGGAGTTTGTGTAGAAGGGTTCTGTTGGTACCGGTGTATAGGGCATTGCCGTAGTCCAGTCTGCTGTTTATGAGTGGTTTGGTGACGGTTCTTCTGCAGTCAGGGGGGATCCATTTGAAAATCTTGCGGAGGATGCATAGGCAGTTGAAACTGGTGGAGGCGACTGTGTTGATCTGGTGGTTCATGGAGAGGGAGGAGTCAAGGATGATGCAGAGGTTTTGCGCACGGTCTGTGGGGGAGGGCAGTCTCCAGAGGGCAGCGGGCCACCAGGTGTTGTCCCCAGAGGGGCACTCACCCAATTTGTCCCCCGGTCTCAGCACAGCTCCGGCTGTCCCACGGCTCTGCAGCGGCGAGCCAGACTGACCAGTAGTCGCAGGGTGTCTCACAATTGACGAGTCTGCAGCAGTCTCCCTCCATCCAGCGATCGGAGCAGTGGTCCTCCGAGAGTCAGATGCAGGGCGGCCCTTCGTCAGGCCCCGATTTCGGTAAGTTGCTTAGAAGTGGGGCGCGTGTTTGTAACAGGCCCATAAAGTTGATGTAGGTTGGATGGCTGGGTTAGCTAGGGATATTCACCAGTTTGGCGATCCCAAACCCCGGGAGCTCCAGCACTGAGCTCCTACCTGGAAAACAACCATAGGGCACAACACAATGAAATTGAAGAATCACAATAGAATTAAATTAAAGAGGCACGGAGTGAAAAAAGCAAAAATAACAGAATCAGGGTATTCTCGAACCCTGCAACAGTGGGGCTGCCAGGTGACGCAGTGCACAGCGGAGCTGGAGCAGAAAGAGTGCGATCGTAGGACCAAAGTCGGAGGTGTCACCCTGACCCCCACTGAGCCCTTAAACCAGCACCTAGGCCTAAAAACTATCCCTGCCTCCCCAAATCCCAGCCCAAGCCCCATTTACCGCATAGCATTCCGTAACTTCCATTCCACATCCTTCTTGTTCTTCTCCATGCCCATCGGCACATCTAGCCCGCGCACTGCCTTCAACATGCAAACACTTGGTTAAAACATATGCGTAGTTAAGGCCTGTGTTGTAAAGGCCGTTTCTCCTCTGGGTATTGCGTGGTTTTGGACATCTAACAAACACTATGGGCCAGATTACGATGGTGATCAGACGAGTGTCAAACCGCCATTACATCGGGAGTGGGACCGCCTGACATTTAGTCAGAGGTCCCACCTACCACTTTAGGATGCAACTGCCATATAGGCAGTTAGAAACATTCCCATTTCTTTTGTGACTTGTGTTGCAGCCTGGAAAAGGGTCGCAGCACAAGCTGCAATATTAAACATCCATGCACCGTGTGCCAGGCACCATGTGATGCCTTGCGCACGATCCATGGATGTTTGGGAGCACCACATGTGCCCCCTCAGGCCACATCACAGAGGGCTACGGGGATGGGGGCCTTGCTAGGGGCCCTCAAAGTCCATTTCTGACAGCATTTCCATGGCAGATGGGCCACAATGAAACGACTGTCTTGAACTGACATCCTAATCCCTATGTTGGTGCCTCCTCAGGCTTTGCCTCAATTGTAGGGATTAGGTCTGCCGCGGCACGATGGACTCCATCAGTCGGCTGCACTCCGACAGCCATTATCATAATCAGGCAGTCGAACTGCTGCTCTAGATGTCAGATGGTCCACCAGACATTGTAATCGGGCCCTATATATAACTACCAATGAAAACATCACCTTTTTCTATTTTTTCAGACCTATTTTCATTTCTTTTTATAATTTCAATCATTAGTTTGCTTAGCAAAACTATAAGCTAACTACACAAATGACACCTGCCTAAATCCTAAAGTTTGTAATTTTTCAGAAATGTATGGTTCTCCCATGTGTTTTACATCTGTTTCCTTCATAAAATGCAATTAGGCAGAAACTATTATTTCCTTTAATGCTAAAAATATTGTGATTTTAGCACAGCAAATCTTTTGCTGGTGCATTTGTTTGAAAAATAATAGGGTTTCTTGCACAACATGTTTCCCTAATGTAGAAAAAACAAAAATGTCTTGGTCGATTTTGTTTTTTTTTCTTTTGGTACTCCACAAACCATGGGCACCTTTAGAATCCCCGCATGGAGAAAAAAATGACAAAGATGGTCTTGATATCTTTTGTGGAAAATGTTCCGAAAGCCTAAGCACCATGCGCCCCAAACATTAGGAAAAAAATCAACACGGGGGCAGAGTGAAAGGCTCAGCATTTTAGGAATTAATTTGTCAAGTCTTCCAGGTTGAGTCGTTTCATTTTTATAATTGGCTTCATGTAGGATGCTTTTAATTCACTTGGGAATTTTGTGGTTGAAAGTGGTTCATTAATGATTGCTGTGACTAACATGGATGCTGAAGAAGCCTGGAGGATGTTTTTATATATATGTGGGGCCGTGGCTCAGCAGGTGATTCAGCAATGATGATGTCACTATGTGGGTGTGCTTCATGAAGGGCAGGGCAGAATTGGCTGGATTGTCATCGAGGTGTGTTTATGGACTCCTTTGCTTGCAAGTGGGAATCAATATATTTTACTTTTTAAGTCTCCTACAACAACGTTGCAGAATGTTTGAGAATGGCTGGTGCAGATTGAGTTGCATTTCAGTTTTTGATAGTAGTGTGATTTCTTGACTTTTTCAATAATTACTATATGGACATTGTTCCTCTTTTCTCTCTCTATCTAATTATGTATTTTTCTCAATTGTCTCTCATGGAGTCTCATGTTTGTTTTTGTAGTTTTATGTCTCTGTTGAGTCAGCCACCTACAGGCGTGTTTGCAGATATCATGAGGCTCTAAGGGAAGCCACTGGATCATAAAACACAGTGGACTACGGGTGTAATCAGTTCACGGATATCAATGGATTAAGTTACCCAAGACGTTCTTTGCCTGAGATAAGAGCTTCTGAGACAATTATGGCATAGAGTGTATGGCTCTCATCTTGAGTTACTTCATTGACAAGCAGTGGCAATTGAGCGAGTCATGCTTAGAGACTAATTTGAGGTCTGGAGATACCATGGTTATCAATACCAGGTTTTGTGATCTCATAGATTGCCCACATTAGGGTGGTAAAAGGGGTACCAGACACCAAGTACAAAAGGACGTGGCAAAGTCAAACTCACCTAAGTATTTAACGGACATTTCTATAGACAGTATTGCACAAGCAGTTGCACCTATTCTTATGTTCAAAGAACCACCACTTGCTCATGCCCCCACCTTACTCTCAAACCCCCCACAATACACCCAAATATTACTACTAGGGGGTTGTTTTCCTAAATACGGACTAAAAAAATGTTGTGGTCAAAATATCTATTACCAAATTATAAAGTATAAATAGATAAAAGTAAATGACTAAAATATCAACCACAGAAATAATTATTATGAAAATATATACTATGAAAAAATACTTTGTTAAAACAAATAATAGGATATAAAAGAATAGCTCATTGAAAAAACATAGGGCCCGATTCACAGAATGAACTTAAAAAACGCTTTTCTAAAAAAAACATTTCAAACATCAGTATTTTGTTAAAAAACTTTACAACTAAAAATCATTCTTACATTTTTTAGATAAAATATATCCCCAAAATAATTAATAAAAAGTACTTATTTTTAATAAATTATTTCAACAAAGAAAAATATTAAAGTCAAAGAACAACAAAAAAACGAAATAACATGAAACGAAAAATTAATTCTAAAGTAAAAGATATTAATTTCAGTTTTTAGTTTACAAAAATATAACTTGATGTGGGGGTAAGGTTTGCTAGTATAACTCCAAGTCAATTAACATTGGGGAAATTGCATATGTTTGGGGGTATTCTGTTTATTATTCGTGCTCTGGGGTAAAAAACATTAGGAAAATAAAAAATATTTCGGGGTTGAGGGTCAAATTGCATTCCCACCAACATTGAGTAAAGAGCAAGTATTTTTTTAAGGTAAGGAGTGAGGTTTGCTATTCTATCTGCTATCCCACCAAAATTGACGAAAGTACATATATTATGGGGTCAACTGTACTTTTTTAATTCCAGACCCACCAGCATAGGGGGAGGCAGGATTACTATTCTGATTCCAATCCACATACATTAAGGACAATATATATGTATATTTGAGTGTGGGATTAGATTTTAAATTCTAACAGTGGGGGAGGGGATAGGGATTGGGACAAAAGAGACAGGGAAGTAAAATGAAAGAGAGGCAGGGTAGTAGAAGATGGACAGCTGTCAGGAAGAGGCAGTGTAGAGA
The DNA here is from genome assembly GCF_964263255.1 of Lissotriton vulgaris. Taxonomy (NCBI): domain Eukaryota; kingdom Metazoa; phylum Chordata; class Amphibia; order Caudata; family Salamandridae; genus Lissotriton; species Lissotriton vulgaris. The sequence continues at coordinate 563,555,585 of NC_141695.1, forward strand.
GGAATCCAAACAGCCTGGAGATGGTTGTATCAGGGTACTAATGAAACAATGGAAAATGGGAAAAAGAGCAGGATAATAAAAGACATATCATGGAACAGAGAGCTACTGGTACAGGATAGTGGGCAAGATGTACGACGCACAAAATAGCGCCTCACAAATTGCGAGTCTTTTTTGACTCGCAATTTTCGAGGCGCTACTTTGCATGTACAACAGTGTTTTGACCAATGTTTGCGATTCCCAATGGATTTGCAAATTATGAGGTTCATTAATATTAATGAGGCTCTCGCAATTTGCGAGCCCATTGGGACTGACTAGCCCTCCCAGGTATGGTGGCCTGCTGGGCTCAGCCGACCACCTTGTCTGGGACTGCTTTTAAAAAAAAGCAGTATTTTTTTTTAATGCATCCCGTTTTCCTTAATTGGAAATGGGATGCATTTAAAAAAAAAGAAAATGAAACATTTTTGTTTAATTTTTTAGGGGCAGGTAGTGCTCCCTGGGACCACTGTCTGCTCTTAACAAAATATTTTTGGAGACAGTCACAAAGTCGATGGGGTCCGTTGGGGAGCCCTTCCAAATTGTGACTGCATTACCACCCTCTTGAAGAGGGTGGTAATATGTGAATGTTTTGCAACCACAATTGCGGTAACAAAACATATGTACATTGATTTGCCGATCCAATTAGGAAGGGAACGCCCCTTTCCCAATTGCAACTCGCAATTCTTAAATAGCGAGTAGCAATTAAATTGCGACTCGGTATTTAGGAATTGTATATGGCCCTGTAGGTTTTTGCATGCGTAAACTGGTCACAAACCTTTTTGCGCATGCAAAAACAGGTCATACATCCGGCCCAGTAAATAGTGGGTAGTGTTGGTGTTAGGGCAGCGACAGTAGTTTGGCTTGTGACTATTACTTCCTGCAGTGGCTGCTCTTCATGGACACTAGCCTGTTACTGCATGCCATATCACAAATTGGTTGTTTGCCTGCTGTGCCCCTGTACACCTCTAATCCCATCTCTCCACACCAGTCTGTTACATCATGATAATGTTTTTGCATAGTTTACTTGTGGTTTGGCTGTTAAAGTCGAGCTGGACCTCGGGTTCAGCTCTTACTCAGACTTTTCCCTTAACATCTCTGGCTTGCCCAACTCTACTTATAGCAGTTCTACAAACTCTATGGAAAATGCTCACATTTGTGGAAGTTTTACAAATCAACAAACATAATTGAATAATTATGAACCTCAATTATAATTTTTAATAATGTGTTCATAAATGTACATTTGTATTCAATATTTAATTTTTGATTAGGAAAGCCACAGATAGAAATACATTTATATATAAAATATCATTAAAGAATGCAAAATAAAATGAATGTTCCTAGAACCTAATAATGTATCCACACATTTCTTTAAATAAATCAATTTTCAATACCCAGGGCCATATGTATCATCAACCTGATTTGCGATTCTCAAATAGCGATTTTTAAGAAATCGCTATTTGAGAATCGCAAATAGGTATGTATGTACAAAATCGCATTTCTTTTGCGATTTCCTAAAATTCCTTATTTGCGATTAGCAAATTGCGAATCGCAATTAAGGAATACTTTCCCATTCATTTCTATGGGTCAGGAGTCCCATAGGAATGAATGGGAAGTTATTCTCAATTTGCGATTCGCAATTTGCTAATCGCAAATTGAGAACAATTTCAAAGGTGCAGGGGTATCCAAAGGACACCCTCTTGCACCCCTGAAATATGCATGGGTGCACATGTGGTGCCCCTGAGGGCATGTATGTGCATTTTTGTGCATGATTGTGCATTTTTCAAGGAATTCGCAACTTACCACCAACTAGAAGTTGGTGGTAATTTGCGATTCCTTGAGGACATTTTGCAAAAATAAGGAATCACAAATTTTGCGATTCCTTGTTTTGTACCAGATTTCGCTTTATACATATCAATTAGCAAATTCACATTTGCAAAGGCCGAAATTCGGCCTTTGCGAATGCGAATTTGCTTGATACATATGGCCCCCAATCATTTATTTTTAAACAATTTCTGTCAATTTAATGATAAATATTAAAAACATATATGCATATTATTAATTCATCTACCTTTATACAGCACTACCAATAAAAACATTACAAAAAATTATAGAACCCCAAAGTTCGAATAAATGAAATAATTTAACACATTTACACGAATGACTGATTGATTGACTAATTGATTTGATGCTATATATTGCTCAAAACACCTACTTCCAAAAAGAAGTTTCCTGGCGCTCAAATAAAAAGACCGGTAAAACATAAGGTGAAAAAACTAAAACCTAATGTACTGTCCTGGAAGTGGAGATGAAATCTAAAGAGAATGATTAAAGAGGAACATTTTCAGCTGATTTTGAACTTGGACAATTCCTCATGGGTTCTTAAACTAAGGGGTGGGGTGTTTTATTCTCCAGCTACAATAAGTACAAGGGTTTGTCCTCCCATTTGTGATTTACTAAAAAATGGCTGTTTAACTCCACTTGCCAATGGCAAGATGTCAAGCTGGGAAATACCATGAAAACAGTGATTCCATGTGGTAAAAATAGGGGTTTCTATTTAGTAATGCTTTGCACCTTTATCCAAGTAGGGAGCCTTCTTCCTAATGAGGGTAAGGGAGCTACACATGGTACCTTGGCACGCCGAGCAGGCAGACTTATCTCAGGAACAGTGTGCAAAGCATTTGCACATACCCAACAGTAATACAGTGAAAACACTACAAAAGAACACCCCACTCCAGTTTAGAAAAATATTTAATATTCTTTTTAGCCAAAACAAGACAAAAATGACCAAAACATCCATCATACAGTACTTTAAAAATATGCACATGGCATGAATGCTTCAAATTAAAAAATAACCTGAAAACACAGTTCCTCCAAGTCGAGATATCCATTCCGGGGCTACCGTGGTGCTGTAAACAACAGAATCCAACAGTTCTATCTGACCGTGTCAGTCAAGGCGTTGACAGACTCGTAATCAGTGCCTTTTATGTTGCGGCCGACACGTTGGTGCCGGCCGTTCGTACAACTGTTGCAGTTGCGATGTGAAATGAAGCGGTGCAGCGTGCGGTGCCCTCAAGGTGCAGTGCAGGTATCGGCTCAGTGACGGTCATCCAGCAGCGCTGGTGAGGCCAGAGCTATGATGCAGAGTGAGGCCGTGCTCAGTGCGGTGCTGGCAGGACTGACTTTTAAAAAAGTGAACCTAAATCAGTTAGTAAGTAAAAACTATTTTACAGAGAATTTTAGGGCATCCGGTTTTGAGACTAACATGAACGTAAGACCCAAGTTGCTGTGGGATGTTGATACCTAGAACTAAAATCGCTCTATGCAAGAAAGAAGAAAGATTGTTGCATGAGGTCTGAGATGGCTTGAGGAAGTTAATTTTTGTCTATTGAGATGATAGAATCTTGTACATTTTCTAAAACCTTCCCCAAAAAAATTTTGAGCCTAAAATCTGCTTCTGATAAAAAAAAAAGGCCTTTGCCTTTTTGAGTGCCTTGTATTAAGTGGGCAGGAGAGATCAATGACTGACTTTTCTTGATGGCTTCAGTCTTTCTGGTTATTTACATTCCCATTTAGGTTTCCTAAGTTCTTCATTAAACTATGGTGAGGTAGGTTGAAAATAAAAAATGCAAAAAACTATTTCAAAATATATTCTTAATAATTAAAACATAGCTCATACAAAAATGAATTGCCCAATTCCTGAGTAAAACCTACAGAGCAAAAAAATATATTATTATATGTTAAATACAAAATAATAAAACATCCAAACAATTACAATTAAAAGATGAACATTTAAAAAATCAGCAACTAATATTCAATAACATTAATACAACCCTAAAAACACTATCTACCAGTAGGCTCTAATGTCCCCAAAAATATATTTAAAAATATTTTATCATGAAAACATTAACTAAATGCCCCCGAAACCGCATCACGCACCGGGAAGGGTGGACACAACCTTTTATTTTCTCTCGGCGCAGGAGCGCCTTTGCCCCTGAACCACGACATGCACAGGGAAGCGTGGTCATGTTCCTTCTGTGTTTGTTTATGCTGTCTTGCCCGGCACAGGACCGCCTTATTTCCCCAGAACAGCGACACGCACAGGGAAGCTTGGTCATGTTCCCACCATGCCCCCTGTTCCACACTCCAGCAGCATGGAGGCCTCCCCCACCCAGGGGCATGTGTCAGCCATTGCACTGTTCTACCTCACCTAACAGGTAGGTAGTCATCTTGTTTGGGAGGCTTGTTTGGGGGTGGGAGGCCTGTACCATGACTCCCACCATGCACCCTGTCCCACACCTGAGCAGTATAGAGGCCTCCCCCACCCAGGAGCATATGTCAGCCATTGCACTGTTCACCCTCACCTAACACGTAGCTAGCCGTCTTGATTGTGAGGCCTATTTGGGGATGAGAGGCCTGCACTAACACTCCCACCATGTCCCCTGTCCCACAACTGAGCAGGATAGAGGCCTCCCCCACCCAGAAGCATGTGTCAGCCATTACACTGTTCTCCCTCACCTAACAGGTAGGTAGCCATCTTGTTTGGGAGGCTTCTTTGGGGTGGGAGGCCGTACCACAAATCGCACCATGCCCCCTGTTCCACACTCCAGCAGCATGCAGGCCTCCCCCACCCGGGAGAATGTGACCTCTGACCCTGCTCAAGGGTCGGGTCACCCCCCTGCCACCAAACAACACCACCGGTGTGCGCTCTCCCCGCTTCTGTCACTCCAAGTGCGGGTTCGATTCTCCTATGCCCAGGATCACCCGTGTCTGGTTTGTGTCTTTTTCTCCCTCGTGACTGTTGTATTTTGTTTTTGGTATTCTCTCTGCTTAATATCTATTGTTCTGCCCACCGCTCCCCCCTTTCGTTGCCTTCTGTGACTGTTGTTCCCGCCGCTATCCCCCGCGGCCGCACCCCCACTCCACCCGCTCCCACCTCCCAGCTGCTCCTCCCTCTCTCCACGCCTCAAATTGCAGCCAAAGCCCGCACGGGCAGTGGGAGTGCTCAGAGGGCGCGCCGCTAGCACGCCAAAGGCACGCCAAAGCAAGCTCGTCTGCGCCTGTCCGTGCCTGGACCGCGCCCAGTGCCAGAACCCTTGTACCCCGCACAAGCCACATTGCAAGAATCCGATACGACGACAACAACCTCCACGCTCTCAACACCGGACGAGACCACCTCTGTTTCCAAGCCACCCCGAAACGCATCCACGGACCCTTCTCCTGCCACACCTGCAACTTCATATGCGACAGAACCACCAAAACCCCAAAGAATGGACCCAACCACCTCTGCTGCATACTCTTCAACACCCGCTCCACACAAAAACACGCAGTCGAGCTCTGGGACCTGCTCGACACTACCGCCCCAGACGTTGCCTTCCTAACTGAGACCTGGTGGAACGACTTCTCGGCACCTGACATCGCCATAGCCATCCCGGACGGCTACAAGGTTTCCCGCAGAGACCACACCAATGGGACGGGAGGAGGAATAGCCATCGCCCACAAGTCCACCCTCCAGGTCCACACCCTCACAGACGACTCCCTCAACTCTGCCGAACACCTTCACTTCTGGATCCACACCGACCCCAGCACTACCCTCAAAGGAACACTCATTTACAGACCCCCTGGTCCCCGGGCCCTCTTCAGCGACTCCGTTGCCGACCTCACCATCACCCACGCCCTCATCTCCACGGACTACATCCTCCTTGGGGACCTGAACTTCCACTTTGAGAACAACAACAACTCCATCGCCCTGATTGACAACCTGGCCAACCTCAACCTTCAACAACTCGTCACCGAACCCACCCACACCGCCGGCCACATGCTTGACCAAGTCTTCTCCACAAGTACCCAGATCACCTTCAACCACACCACCGAACTCCACTGGACTGACCACCGAGGTATCCACTTCACCTTTAAGAAACCAACCACGCACTATTGCACCCAACAACTGCCTCGCCGCTGCTGGAGCAAACTTACCAAATATCAGCTGACCTCCATCCTCACCCAGAACCCACCCACTGACCCCACCGACACAGAGGCCGCTGCCCGAAATTTCAGACAATGGATCGATGACTGCGCCAACACCCTCGCCCGATCAAGAAACTCTTCATCAACCAGCCCAGCAAGAAGGCCGCCTGGTTCACCGAAGAACTCCAGATCTCCAAGCGAACATGCCGGAAGCTGGAGAAGAAATGGCTCCACGAGACCACACACCAGACAGCCACCCAGCCCACAAGGACGCCATCCGCAGACATCACCACCTCATCAGAACAACCAAGAGATCGTCCTTTAAATGTAATGTAAGGGCACATTTCTATAGCATGGCTAATACTCCAAGGAGCATCTTGGCGCTGTGGACCGTAGCCAGATGGACTTGGCCGGCAGACTGCTCAAAAATCAGAAAGTCCTGAACACTTATACTAAGGATTTCAATGCGGTGTCCGTAGGATTGTAAATCCAAGTTTTCAGAGATTTCCTAAACTGGCTCTCCGCTTAGATTTGCCGGAGATGAAATGGGAGCTGGTTCCACGCCCTAGATTCAATCACTGCAAGGGATTTCCATCCCTTGGTGACAAGCTTGAATTTAGGCATCACCAATAGATTCATATTTGAAGACCTAAGATTCCGTGATGGCAGATACCGTCTGAAACCATTCGAGAGGTATTTGGGTCCTCGCAGATGGAAGGCCCTGAATGTGATGATCAATATTTTAAACATGATGCGCATGTGTATTGGCAACCAATGAAGGGCGTTAAGCGCAGCCGAGGCGGACGACTTCCTCGGCCAGCCAAGGACTAAACGGGCGGCTGCATGTTGGACCATCTGCAGCCTGTGTAGAATCGATTTATTCGCTCCCACGTACAGGCTGGTACAGTAATCCAGCCTAGATGATATAAGTGCCACCGCCACCGTTTGCCTGGCTGCCAATGGAAGAAGGTCAAAGAATTTCCTAAGACCTCTGATGATATTAAAACAGGTGCCAGCCACAGTCACCGCCTGTTGTTTAAATGACAGGGAGTCATTGAACTTAATGCCCAGATTACGGGCAGGAACAATGGTGTTAGGAGGGACTTCTGCATCCTTCGGCCACCATTGTTTAGGTGAAAACAAGTTTTGCTGTCCAAATGGCAGAATTTCGGTTTTGCCTGAGTTACACTTGAGGTGATTGTTCCTCATCCAATCGAAGGTGGCTGCGAGTCAGTTTTCAAGATTTTCTTCTGCTCCAGGTACCTCGCTATCCAGCACTAGGATTAGCTGAGTATCATCAGCATACGAAATTGTGCTAATCTGGTGGATGAGATTAGTTCGATCAGGGGGACCATATACAGGTTGAATACAGGGCTCAAACTAGAGCCCTGCGGCACCCCTGTCTCCAAGGCTTTCTCTTCAGAGCAAAACTCTCCTAGAATGGTGACTTGCCGCCTTTGATTGAGAAAATGTTTCAGCCACTCCAGCACCACTCCTGCTATCACCGATGTCACCAGGCGGTCTATCAATATGGAGTGCGAGACCGTATCGAAAGCCGCCAATAGATTGAGTAAAATCAGGATGGCTTTCTTCCCCTGGTCTATGGCGGCCCGTAAGGTCTCCACAGTGAACAGGAGGGCAGATTCCGTCGAGTGCTGGGCCCTGAACCCTGCCTGATTAGTGTGCAGGATATCATTATCCTCCAGAAACTTGGTGAGTTGCTTATTTACGAATGCTTCCGTCAGTTTAAATAGTACTGGAAGTAATGAAATGGGATGGAGATTCGAAAGCGTTGTCGGGTCTGCTAGAGGTTTTTTCTGTAGGGGCTTTACAGCAGCGAGTTTCCATTCCCTGGGAATCTCAGCAGATGAAAGTGAGGAATTAATGATGCCGTTAATAATAGGGTTCACTGTGTCCACTATAGCTTGCAGAAACATCAGGGGCAGGGGTCGAAGGGCGAGCCAGATTTACTAGCTAGTATAGCCTGGCGGGACTCCTCTAGACTGATGGGGCAGAACGTTTTAAACCAAACTCTCCTGGAGTCCTCCCCATATACCCCATCAGGGGGGATAACACCGGTTGAGGGAAGTCTTTGATTATGTCTTCTATCTTTTGCTCAAAGTAGTTGGGGATGGTATTCAAAGGGTCGATGAGGGAATGTCCTGGGAGAGCACTCTGGGGTTCCTAAAACTGTTAACGATCCTGAAGATCTCTTTTTGTCTGTTATTTGTGGAGGTAATGGCTTCCAGATAATATGTTTTTTTGGCGAGTTTAATCAAGGCATGATACTGCCTCCGGGCTGTTTTATAAATACTGAGATCCTCGGCCTCATAATTCCGGCGCCACCTCCGCTCCAGCACTCTGACCTCACCTAGTTTCTCCATTAAAGACAGTGGGAACCAAGGAGCAGACACTTTTTTGCGTCCGTGTAGGTTGTCTGAGCCTATAGGGTCCATGGGTCCACTGAGTCCAGTGATCCAATCACAAAAGCGTTTATTGTCAGTTACAGTGTGGCCAGTCATTATAGGTTTACTATCATTGGCTCTCCCTGGAAGGTCAGCATTGGCAATTATCTTTCTCCAGCCTGGTTTGGCGCACCCACCGGCTTTACTAAAGCGTTTCTCTACACAATTGCCTTCCACTATGAGATCAAACAGGATGAATTTGTGGTCTGACCATTTCTGCACACAGGGGCACAAAGCCCGACTGGACAAAAATGCACACAACAGCGGAGAACTTTTCAACATAGTAAAGGAACTCTCCTACCCCAGCGCCAACACTAAGGACATCCTGCCCACACAGGATCTGTGCAACTCACTGGCCACCTTCTTCCATCGCAAGATTGCCGACATCCACAACAGCTTCAACTCCTCATCCACCCTGACCACAAGGGACCACACCCCGAAAGCCTCCTGCACCAACCACCTGACCTCCTGGTCCCACGTCAATGACGAAGAAATACGGAAGGTCATGAACACCATCCACTCAGGGTCCCCATCAGACCCTTGCCCACACCACATTTTTAACAAAGTTGATGCAACCATCGCACCCCTACTGCAAAATATCATCAACATCTCATTCGACACAACAACATTCCCAGAAAGCTGGAAACACACCGAAATCAACGCCCTCCTCAAGAAGCCCAAGGCAGACCCCAAAGACCTCAAGAACTTCCGGTCCATCTCCCTGCTCCCTTTCCCGGTGAAGGTCATCGAGAAAATCGCCAACGCACAGCTAACCCGCCACCTCGAGGACAACAGCATCCTAGACCCATCCCAGTCCGGATTCAGACGCAACCACAGCACCGACACTGCCCTTATCACCGCCACAGATGAAATCAGGCGCCAGCTAGACAACAGCGAAACTTCAGCCCTCATCCTCCTGGACCTGTTAGCGGCCTTTGTCACGGTCTGCCACCCCACACTAAGAACTCGCATCAAAGAAGCCGGAATCCAGAAGAAGGCCCTGAACTGGACCACGTCCTTCCTCTCCAGCAGAACCCAAAGAGTCCGTCTCCCGCCCTTCCGATCCGCAGCCACCGACATCATCTGCGGCGTACCCCAGAGATCATCCCTGAGCCTGACCCTGTTCAATGTCTACATGGCCCCCCTCGCACAAGTGGCCCGCCAACATGACCTGAACATCATCTCCTACGCCGACAACACCCAGCTCATCCTCTCCCTCACCAAGGACCCGCCAAAACCAACATCCATGAGGAAATGAAGGCCGTCGCTGAGTGGATGAGGAGCAGCCGTCTGAAACTGAACTTGAACAAGACAGAGATCCTCATCCTAGGCCCCACCCCCTCTGCTTGGGACAAGTTCTGGTGGCCGACATCACTGGGAGCAGCCCCTTCACCCACGAACCACGCATGCAACCTAGAATTTATCCTCGACTCCTCCCTCTCAATGTCGTAGCAGGTCATCGCCATCTCCTCCTCCTTCTACAACACCCTCCGCATGCTTCACAGGATCTAAAAGTGGATCCCCACCGAAAAAAGAAGAACAGTGACCCAAGCCCTCGTCAGCAGCTGGCTCGACTTCGGCAACACACTCTACGCAGGAATCTCGGCCAAACACCTGAAACGACTACAACACATCCAAAACGCCTCAGCCCGACTGATCCTCAATGTCCCCCGCCACAGCTACATCTCCCCCCACCTTAGAGACCTGCACTGGCTCCCCGTCAACAAGAGGATCACTTACAAACTCCTCACGCACGCACACAAAGCACTCCACACCACTGGACCAACCTACCTAAACGACAGACTCATCCTCTACACCCCACCCGCCAGCTCTGTTCCGCCAGCCTCGCCCTCCGGTGGCAGATCCTTCTCCTTCTTCGACGCCAAGACCTGGAACACCCTCCCCACCCATCTACGGCAGACCCAAGACCTGCTCACCTTCAGAAGACTCCTCAAGACCTGGCTCTTCGAGCAGTGGCAGAATCCCTCCTCCATTCAGCGCCTTGAAACCCTCACGGGTAAGTAGCACGCTTTACAAATTTCTGATTGATTGATTGATTGTGCCAGCCATTGCACTGTTCTCTGTCACCTAGCAGGTAGGCAGCCATCTTGTTTAGGAGGCTTGTTTGAGGGTAGGAGGCCTGTACCACAAATCCCACCATGCACCCTGTCCTATACCTGAGCAGGATAGAGGCCTCCCCCACCCAGAAGCATGTTTCAGCCATTGCACTGTTCTCCCTCACCTAACAGGTAGCTAGCCATCTTGCTTGTGAGGCCTGTTTTGGGGTGGGAGGCCTGCACTCCTATTTCCACTATACCCCCTGTCGCACTCCCCAGTAAGATGGAGGCCTCCCCCACCACTACCCAGGAGCACATGGAAGCCAGTGCATTGTTCATCAAGCAAACATATAGGCAGGTAGCCATCTTCACTGGTCTGGCTGATTGTGGTTGTGAGACCTGCATCACTACACACTGCACCAATTGCATGCAATATATCGATACCTGACATGTATGATTAAATGATGTTCCTCTTCACCATATAATAACACCCAGTAATGCATTTAACAACAATAGTGAAGTTGTTTAAATTGTGTAGTGTACAGACAGCGGATGACATGCAGCTAACAGAATACTTGCATATTGCCCAACACTGACCATTCCCCATCTAATCCACAGGTGATGAAGATCTCGCTGCAGAGGACAACAATGACCAGCAGAGCCTGCCCCAGTATCCATCCCCGGTACATGAATTTTCGGATGTTGACCCCTGGGATAGTTTGGACGATGAGCTCCGGGCCGGCCCATCTGGTGTGCCAAGGACCAACAGAACCCAGGACCCCATCCTCCCCACCACCACGTCTGCTGCACCAACAACAGCACAGCAGACCCCTGTAGTCACAGCCTGTGCCTCCACCGCTGCCACCTCAGCCACCACCACCCCCACCAGCACCCTCCCTTTCCCAGGGGATGACCAGGACACACCACCAACTGTGGAGGGCAAGGAGAGTGTGCATGGACCCTCCCTGGTGAGGCAACAGGTCCGTGGCAGCAGGGCAGGTGGGAGGGCAAGGGTCACCCCCATTCCTCAGGAGTTTGGCAAAGCATCCCTTGACCACTTCACCAGAGTCATTGGTGTATATGAACAGGTCCAGGAACAAAGTGACCGTTCTGATTAACTATTATGTGAGCTCATCCTTCTGATGTGGTCCATCGACACACGCATTGGTCAAATGGTGGACTTCATGGCCCAGCAAGTGGCGTTGCTGAGGGACAGGCCTGCGTCCCAAACAGCACCTCCGCCACCTTGTTGTGCTGCAGAATGACAGTGCACAATCCTCCCCTGTGCCAACAGGGAGGGGTGAGTCCTCAGACACCGCTGGACATGCAGCAGGTCCCCCCTGCCTAAGCGATCAAGGGGGCATCCAAACAAGAGCCTAGGAGTCTCTGGAGGCAAAGCACTAGCCACACACCAGTCACGGAGCCAGCCCTGAGGGCAACCCTCTTCCCCACTGCATTGACTGTTTGGACTTTCCTTCCCCGCACTGCCTTGTGAATGTAACTTGTCTGTTGGACTGGGTCACCACATCCATGTGGTGTCTACGCTTGCATCTCATCTACCATGACTGTCAACTCACTGCTCCATCACCACCTTCATGTAAATATGCCCGCACCCATCACATGTCCACTTTGCAAATAAAATATCTTACGCACTAGAATTTGTGCTGTTTTGTTTTTAGTGCAATATTTACAGTTTTGAAAATGTCCATGATGTATCCAAAAGATATACAGTATGTAGGGCAGGATAATTTTGAAGCACCTAGGGAGACACAACAGAACAACAGTCACTGGCGTCAGTGTGGCATCACAGACATAACACTACACAAAACATACACATAAGTCTACAGGCATACAACACAATGTACAGCAAGTGTCAACAAACAGGGTTCTGCATACGTTCACATATGCAATGTCACTGCTACCTTTCCACAAACAGGTGACTCAACATGTGCCTGTCTGTACCATCCGCCCATAGCCCTTCACAACAAAAACAATCACACCAGACAATGTACAAGTCGTACCTCTTCACCCACCTTCAAGTGAAGTTGCGGGTGATGAGCTGTTGACACATGTCAACTCCTTCCTCCTCTCCACTGTCCTCATCACTGGGCTCAGGTCCTTGGGCAGGTGGGGGCCTTTGTTCCTCACCATCATCCAGGAGCAGGGGAATTACCTTGTCAATGGCCATGTTGTGCAGCATACAGCATGCCACAACAATCTTGCAGACCTTACCAGGCGAGTATGCGAGTGCACCTCCAGTCCTGTCAAGGCAGCGGAATCTCAGCAGCCATGGACAGCTGGGATATGCAGAGTCACCTGTGAATGACAAACACACATTGCAATGTTGCACAGAAAGAGGGCAGCAGGTCACACACACACAGCACATCATATCACTAGGCATACTCACCCACAATCCAAGCACGCTCGGGAAGCAGGTTTGCCATCATCCGGGGCACCATGCTGTTCCTCAGGATGTACAAATTATGGGCTGAGATGGGGAATCTTGCACACACATGTGAAATGGTCATGTTCGCAAGGCACACCACCTGCACATTTATCGAATGATAATGTTTGCGATTTATAAAAATGTGCTCAGTCGCCTGTGGTGGCACCAGACCTACATCGGGGCAATCAATGGCACCAACAACATGGGGGATGTGCCCAAGGGGATAGAAGTCACCCTTCACACCGGCCAATTCTGCTCCCCTGGGAAAATGTATGTATCGATCCTTATATATCATCATGGCTACAAGAACATCCCTCAGCACCATGCTGAACATGGGTTGCGACATCCCTGCAGTGCCGGCCATGGTCTACTGGAAGGAACCAGTTGCAAAAAAGTGGAGGGCTGCCATTACTTTGTATGTGGGTGTGAATGCAGTTAGGTTGTGGTGAAGAGGCTGCAGGTGGGGTTCCAACAGATCACAAAGGGTCTACAGGGTCGGTCTGTTGAGGCGGAATTTACGAATGATCGCTATATCCTCCATGTCCTCCGGCACTGTCAGGTGACGTATGAGATTAGGCCTCCTCCTAGTTCAGATGTAAATTTATTTATTTATTTATTTATTTATGTTATTTCTAAAGCGCGACATTCATCCCAAGGGATATCAAGGCGCTGAAAAAGAAAGAGAAGGCTGCTGAGGTTTATTCAGGAGGGCTTAGTCTTTGGGGAAGAGGTGCGTTTTAAGTTTTTTTCGGAATGAAAGAAGGTTTACGGTATGTCTCAGGTCAGTCGGTAATTCATTCCATCGTTTGGCCGCCAGGTGGGAGAAGGCCCGTCCTCCTGTCCTTGTTTTGTAGATGCGCTTGGGTTTTGCCAGGGCTGATTTGGTGGAGCGCAGGTTCCTGTTTGGAGCATAAAATTCAATTTTCCCCTGTAGGATTGTAGGGCCTGTTTTGTGAAGAGCTTTGTGTGCATGACAGAGCAGTTTGAACGTGGCCCGCTGACGCATCGGCAGCCAGTGGAGTTGTTTTAGGCATGCCGATGCCGAGTCACGTTTGCCTTTGTTGCATACCAGTTTGGCAGCCTGGTTTTGCAGAACTTGTAGGCGGGAAAATAGCTGCTCGTTCATCCCCTCGAATAGAGCATTGCCATAGTCCAGACGGCTGACTAGGAGAGCCTGGGTGATCGTACGACAACAGTCGAGTGGGATCCAGGTGAAAATCTTGGCGAGGAGTTTCAGGATTGCAAATCCCTTGCCCCACAATATACGCACATGATCTTTCATGGATAGTGCGTCATCCATCATGATGCCTAGATTTCTGGCGTATTGTTTCGGGGTCGGGGCTGTTCCCAGTGACGATGGCCACCATGAGGTGTTCCACGATAGTTTGGCACCTCCGAACAGCAGGATTTCCGATTTTCCGGCGTTGAGCTTGAGGCAGTGGTTACGCATCCAATCCGCCATTTCGGAGAGGCAGCTGTGGAGTTTATTTTTGGTTGTTTCGGATTTTTCAGTTCTTTCATCCATGGTCACCATCAACTGCGTATCATCGGCGTATGAGCAGATGCCGATGCCCCACTTTCTTCCGATGTTGGCCAATGATGATACATAGGCATTAAAGAGAGTGGGGCTTAGGGAGGCCCCCTGTGGGACTCCGCAGCCAATGGGACGGGGTTTGGAATGGAATTGGCCCATGTGCACTGCTTGGGTGCGGTTGCTCAAAAAGGATTCAATCCATTGCAACGCAGTGTCCTGTATTCCTTTGCTCCGGAGAATGTTCAGAAGGCATTTGTGCGACACCGTGTCGAACGCTGCCGACAGGTCTAGCAGTATCAGAGCCACCGAGCCCCCTTGGTCGGTGATGCATCTGACACTGTCCGACACTGCCAGCAGCGTGGCCTCAGTGCTGTTGTTGGATCTGAATCCGGTCTGGGTGGGGTCCAAAAGTGCGTTTTCCTCCAGATATTTGGATAACTGTGAATTGACTATTTTTTCCAGTGCTTTGGAAAGATAGGGGAGTTGTGAGATAGGTCTATAGTTCTCAGGATTGAGAATATCGGACCCAGCTTTCTTCAGGAGGGGGGTTACAGATGCGTGCTTCCAGCAATTAGGGAAGGATGCGGAGGTGAGGGACTGATTGAATAGTTTGGTAATGAGTGGGCATAGAGTCGGAGCAATTTCGGAGAATACGAAGTGCGGGCAGGGGTCTGCGGGGGAGCCAGATTTTATTGCTCTGAGGACTGTTAACACCTCTTCTTCGGAGAGTGGTTGGAAATTGGATAAACGAGGGGAGTTGTCTGAGTCTAGGCGATCATTGTCGTAGCCGGACATGTCAATGACAACCATCATGAGGTGGCCACAGCACATCCCATTAAGGATGTCACGCAAAATCAAAGTCTGCCATGAGAGATGCATGGCACACCAGGTTACATGGGTGGAAATTTGAAACACAGAGGGCACACCTCTCCATTTACAATACACATGTGTTGCAAACAACACATAGGTCAATGGGAATGCACACAGACAGAACACCACATCCCACATGTGCACGCCTCGTACCGTACTATCCACAAAAATGTGTCAAATTTACATGACTGGCTCATACCCATCTGCTGTACCTGTCACACCTCAATGCATTATGTGAACTTGGCACACATCAAGAGCCAAATTATCACAGTATCAGGAAAGCTGTCACTTGTGTGCATGAGCTGATATGGTAGCTCAAGTAAGTAACAATACCATACAGTAAGACAAGCCTTGCCTAGGTCAGCCCTGACCCTCAACACATTGATTTGTCACACCTCATTGACATCAGCTTAACA
Organism: Lissotriton vulgaris; assembly: GCF_964263255.1. Lineage (NCBI taxonomy): Eukaryota > Metazoa > Chordata > Amphibia > Caudata > Salamandridae > Lissotriton > Lissotriton vulgaris. The sequence continues at coordinate 563,571,373 of NC_141695.1, forward strand.
CTATGAAGCTTCATCAAACATCAAATGCCTAAGTAACATTGCAGGCACCACAGACCAATGTGCGTCACACATAATGTGCGACGACCTGTGTTTATATTGAATAATGGCATTGTGTGCACAATGATGTGCCCTTAACCATGTTGCTGCTGTGTACTGATGCAGTGTTCACAATGGACATTGCCTTTGCATGTGCCCAAAATCGTGGTAACTACCGCCTGGCCACGGCGGTGTGAGCCCAGCACCACCCCCTTCACAAGTGCGGTAGCCATTAGCATGGAGACATGGGTAGATGGCAGTGGGCATGCGCCGTCACCCAAATCGCTGTAGCTACCGCCTGGCCCCTGCGGTGTATCACCGCCATGAAGCATTGCCTACAGTCAATGGGAGCGATGATGGCGGTAGCATGATGCACATTTGAAAATCGCAGAAGGCGTGCTCCGCCACTGTGGCGGCGGTCATTGGATGGGTTTGAAAGATGCACCATCGCGGTAGCGCACTCCGGACCCCTGCGGTGCATCACCATCATGGAGCTTTGCCTACAGCCAATGGGAGCGGTGATTGCAGTGGCATGATGCACATTTGAAAATCACGGAAGGCATGCTCCGCCACCGCGGAGGCGGTCATTGTATGGGTTTGAAAGATGCACCATCGTGGTAGCGCACCCCAGGACCCAGCGGTGCATCACCGCAATGGAACATTGCCTACAGCCAATGGGAGCGATGATTGTGGTGGCATGATGCATATTTGAAAATCGCGGAAGGCGTGCTCCACCACGGCGGAGGCGGTTATTGGATGGGTTTGAATGAGGCAGACCTGGACAACCAATTGTTGTAGCTTTGCACCTTACAAACAACCCCAGGGGGCTATAAATCTGTGGGAGCGAGCCTCACATTTCCACTGTTCACAGAGCCTGCTGCCTGGGACCCTCTCATGCTGCTGCCTGAAGAGCCTGCTGCCTGGGGCCCTCTTCAGTTGCTGCCCGAAGAGCCTGCTGCCTGGGACCCTCTCCTGCTGCTGCCTGAAGAGCCTGCTGCCTTAGACCCTCTCCTGTTGTTGCCTGAAGATCCTGCTGCCTTGGACCCTATCCTGCTGCTGCCCAATGAGCCTGCAGCCTGGAACCCTCTCCTGCTGGTGCCTGAAGAACCTACAGCCTGGGAACCTCTCCTGCTGCTGCCTCAAGAGCCTGCTGCCTGGGACCCCTAACCAATCACATCAACCACAGGTGTTCCATGTCCACAGGGATGGCAAGGACAGAGAAGATCCATGCCAGTCCATTCACAAGCGAGGAGCTGGAGGTCCTAGTCGACGAGGTGCTGGCACAGTACCCAAGGCTGTATGGTGCCGCCAAAGTGGTGGTAAGTTATCATGAAGGTAGCTTTAGGGCAGGGGGGGTGTCAGACATGCATGGGACTGGTGATGTCTGCGAGCCGCTGAGGGGGCTCAGTGCAGTCATCCTGCATATGTGTGTGAATATCAGGTACCCTCTACGCCGGTACACAGACAAAATATCGAGTTTTAAATTTCGATATACAATTATATCGAAGTTTAAATATCGATGGGACATAATATAGAAGGTAAGTAATATCGACAGTCTTAATATCGATATTAGTATGATATTAGTAATAGCGAAGTTTTAAATATCGATGTCAGTAATATCGAAATAAATAATTTCGATGTTACTAATATCAATTTTTAAATACATTTTGTGTATATTATATTGTATTTATTATGTTTTATTATTTATTTTTAATGTAATTTAATTAAATATTGTCTTTTAGTACTGTAGCGGGTTGGGGGGCGTGGCTTACGCGCCGGCGTGAGATGGCGCTTCATCCGTGAGCTCCGGACCTACGCGGGAATCCTGACTATTTCCCTGCATTTTCTCCGCACACGGAGTCCGGCAGACGGCATCATTGCACGGCGGAACATGGTCCCCGTGTCTTACGAGCAGCAGCGGTGCTCGTAATTGCCGCTTTCTTATCTTTTTGCTGCCGCCTCTTCTCCAAGTGTCACGGGACGCGGGCGGCCGCCATTTTGTGCCGCCGCGCTCGCGTCCCGTTTTCTGGCATTTCCGCCGCTCCAATGGCCCGTTTGCTGCACTGAATGCTCAAATTGCTACAAGGTATGTGCCAAAGTATGTGCCTCCTGCTGCCATTACGTTTTCATGACTTTTACCCCCAAAGTTCTCCTCAGGTCTTCTAATTCCATTACCAATACATCTCGGCGGCCATTTTGAGGTGCTCCTTGCGCATTGCTTCATACCCTCCATTCCTATGCTGGTAATCCTTCGTGGCACATTTAATAATTACCCTGGGTCCCATATTTCATGGACGCTTTGCTGTTTCTTTGACACCATATTCCTGGATGGTCTCTTTGGCTTTGCATACAATTGCTGTTTACTGCATTTCTACGCCTACCGTGTAGGTTTTGTGGTACTGCTTCTCCATTGCCACATGTTACCTCTTACATGACCTCTTCTTTCCAGTACTTCGTATACCTCTGCTTATAGGGTCTCAATAATTCTACTGTTACGGTGTGGCTTCCATTCCTGCGGTCCTCCCAGTTTGCCCCTCTGTTAACATCATGTCTCAGGATGCAGGCCATGCGAGATCGTCTGTCACCGGAACCAAGCCAAAACGCCCTAAAAATGACCCTCCATCTCCAATTCGCACCTCTCCAAACCCCGTGCTGGATTCCATTCTAGAAGAGGTTCGTGGTTTACAGCCTTTCATGGTAGCAACGAATGAGAAGCTCAAGCAGATAGAAGACAGATGGGTCGTCATGGAAAATAAAGTCCTGCAATTGGAACAACGCATCAGTGACGTCCAGGATGTCTCTACGAAAATTCCTATTCTTGAAAAGGAGATACAGCAGTTGAAACTTCACACAGAGGACCTTGAAAATCGTAACAGGAGGAATAACCTCCGTATTTATGGTGTTCCGGAGTCCCTTGGGGAGAGCGATATGGTGTCCTTCATCCGCAAATTCCTCTACGAACTTTTAGAACTCCAACCAGAATCTAATCCTCTAAACATACAGCGTGCTCATCGTTTGGGACGTCCAACGTCTAACCCGTCCAAACCCAGACGTATTATCCTGCTTTTTCTTGAGTTCACTGAATTGATGACTGTTCTTAAAGCTGCAAGATCAAAACGTCGCCTCATTTGGTCGGGCCACACCATCTTTATAGCACAGGATTTATCGAATGCTACGAATGCACGTCGTAAGGAGTTCCTTAATCTGCGTCCACGTATGAGGGAATTGAGCATTCAATATGGAATTCTTCATCCTTGTCTATGCAAGATATCCCACAATGGTCGTTCCCGTACCTTTGATGATCCACAGAAGCTTCGAGAATATCTCCAAACCGTCTCTACTTCCACGATGGACACTAATGACTGAAAATAACTTTTTCCTATTTTTTGCATTCACTTATCTTCTGTCTTGACGACTGTTGTGGCCTTGTCCCGGTCTCTATCTCGTCATTACTTACTACGACTTTTCTTCGTGTTGATTATATCCTATCTATATTCCCGCGTTTTCCTTGCTCTGTAGGGTGGGCGCCCCCGTTGGCGTCTCCATGCTCCTACTATCTAGGTATTCTCTTTTTTCTCAGATCAGGCATCTTTACCTTGATCTGTTTCTTATCTATTTCCTTCTTTTTCTTTCACTTCTTTTTCCTCCTCTTTCCACAGGCCATTCATGTTTATTCCGTGCTCATTTCTGTTCCGTTCTCTTCTTTGTGTCTCTTATTTCTTTTCTTATTATTATTTCCAGTACTCCTTATTGTTCCTTTTCACTTTGCCTCATGACTGTATTGCATCTTCGTTTATTGTTCCTCTATATTTACCTGATTTGCCTTGTCTTTGTTTATATTTGGTATTTAATTCTCATTTCTAACATGTCTGTCCCCATTGTCTCTCCTTGTAGTTCCTTGCCTGCAGTGTATTGGACCCAGTTGTTACCCTCCTCCCTCGCCTTCCATCATGTGTAACTTTGTAACGTGGAATGTTCGTGGTCTTGGCAACCCTGTTAAACGTCAAAAGGTATTGTCCCACTTATCCAAGTTAAATGCTCAGATTGCTTTTTTCCAAGAAACTCATTGTACTGATGTCGAATCGTTGAAACTTAAGAGGGCGTGGGTGGGTCAAGTTGTATTTTCTCCTTCTATTGATAAAAAAGGTGGTGTTGCTATATTATTTCGTAAAGGTTTGGATGTTCAAATTCTATCTTCACAATCGGATGATGAAGGTTGTTGGGTTATGTCAAAAGTGACAATACAAAACAAAACTATGGTGCTCCTCAATATTTATGGCCCTGTCCGACCAGACCCTAAATTTTGGACTGATATCAAAATCCACATCTCATCCATTGACTGCCCTAACATTATCGTAGCTGGTGACCTTAACCAATGGTTAGATCCCTTTTCAGATAGACTATCTTCCTCCAAATTCCAACCTGATAAGACACATAAATCCTTCCAATCAGCCATTGCCTCCCGTCCCCTTTTCGATGTGTGGAAAACATGCAATCCGGACTCACTTGAATATACATTCTACTCCAATGTTCACCATACCCGGTCCAGGATTGATTATATTCTAGTCAGCAAATCCCTTCTACCTGCGATTCAAAAATCTGAAATTGGTTCCATTTTTCTCTCGGATCATGCACCTGTTTATGCCACTTTTGACCTGGCCCAAACTTCCTCCTCTTTCAATCGATGGAAATTTAACACTTCCCTTCTCTCCGACTCTGTATTTATGTCTAAAGTTAAAGATTTCATCTCTGAATACTTCGCCCTCAATCTACCCCACGAAACATCTGTTTCAAATAATTGGGATGCCTTTAAAGCTGCTTTACGAGGTTTCACAATTTCTTATGTATCTAGGAAAAAGAAACTCAATCGTGACAAATACACCGCCCAACTCTCCAACATTAAGTCTCTAGAACACTCTTACTTTTCATCCAAGAATCCTGACGCTCTCCTCCAACTAATCAAAGCCAAATCCGAACTTAATCAAATTGCCACAGTTGAAGCCTGCAACACCCTCTTGAAGATTAAATCTAAATTTCATGGGGGTCAGAATAAAGCGGGAAAAATGCTAGCAAACTATCTTAAAATTAAATCTGAGCGAAAATCAATTGGCTCTATTCTCAATGAAGTAACCAATACAGCTGTTTCCTCTGATGAGGATATTGCACAAGTTTTTCATGACTACTATAAACTCCTATATACTGATGATACACATCCTGATGATGATGACCTCTCCCGTTTCTTCGAAGACCTTCCCCCTCCCCCATCTCTCCCTACCGAATTCCATCAACTAGAGTCTGAAATTACCCCTCAGGAAATTCTCAAGGCAATTACCTCCCTCAAGAAAGCGAAAGCCCCTGGTCCAGATGGTCTCCCAATTGAATTTTACGCCAACATGCATTCTATTTTTGTCCCCCATCTTTTACAACTTTTTAACTCCTTTATTGCAAATGCTAGAGCTTCTGGCTCATTTTTGGATGCCCTAATAGTCATCATCCCCAAACCTGACAAAGACCATTCCCTGTGTAAGAACTATCGCCCCATTTCCCTTATTAATTACGATTGTAACATTTTTGCCAAAATTTTAGCGGCCCGCCTCGAATCCCTTATTCCTCTACTATTCACAACCGATCAAGTTGGCTTTGTGAAAGGTAGACTTGCAGTTGACAATGCCCGTGTTTTTGCCAATATTATTTCCCACAGTAAACAATTTAAAGCCCCTCTAGCTGCACTATCCCTAGACGCTGAGAAAGCGTTTGACCGAATTAATTGGAAATTCATGTTTAAAGCTTTACAATGGTTTGGATTTGGTCCCCACTTCATTTCCTTAGTTAAACTACTTTACTCTGCTCCCCGTGCCAGTGTTTTTGTTAATAATCAATTCTCAAAATTTTTCCCCTTATCCAGAGGGACAAGACAAGGTTGTCCTCTTTCCCCTTTACTCTTTATTCTTTGTCTTGAACCATTCCTCATTAGAATCCGCTCTAACCCCCTAATTCAGGGGTTCAAACAGTCATCGATTGAGACAAAAATTTCAGCATATGCCGATGATGTCCTGGTCTACATGGCTAACCCTGTCTCTTCCCTTCCTCCATTTTTAGAAGAAGTCCGCTTATACTCCTCTGTTTCTGGTTATAAACTTAATCTCTCTAAAACTGAGGTCTTACCCCTCAACTCATCCTGTTACCAATATATGTTTGCATCAACTGATTTTGCACGGTGTCCCTCCAAGATCAAATACCTGGGTATTTGGTTCTCCCCTACCTTGCGTGACACACTCAAACTAACCTTTACCTCCCTTACTCAAAAAATTCAATCGCTCCTTCAATTATGGTCTCCTCTTTTCCTTTCATGGTGGGGTCATTTAGACACCATAAAAATGATGATTTCCCCACATATTTTATACACTGTATCCATGCTTCCTGTGAAAATCCCTAAATTATATTTCAATCGGCTGAACTCCATCTGCTCCAAATTTCTGTGGAACAATAAAAGACCTCGTATTGCTTTACATAAACTTATACGCCCAAAATCTGAAGGTGGGGTTCGCTTCCCTGATTTCCAATCGTATCATTCTGCCTTTTTAATAAAACAAGCCTTCTCATTGGCATTCGACTTCAATGATACCCCTCTACCCAGATGGATTGCTGTTGAAAGGTCCCTGTTAAAGGACTTTACTTTCCAACAATCCCTTTTCATGTCAAAGTGTTCATTCTTGACTACACACCCTATACTGAAATACTCACATACTCTACTGCACAATGTATTCTCGAAAGACTCGTCCCCCCTACAAACTTTCCTTTCTTCTAGCGTATGGTATAACAAATATCTTAAGTACAAGGGTAAATCTTTCTATTTCAAGTACTGGAAAGAAAAGGATGTTATGTTTGTGTACCAATTTTTCTCTGATTCATCCATTATTTCATTTGATGTAATGCAAACTATGTTTGATTTACCTGCACATTTTCGCAAAGAATTTGACATTATTACTTCTGCCATTTTATCTCATCTATCTACCCTTCCTACTTTTGATCTCCTTCCTTCCCTTACTCCTTCCACTCCTCTATATCCTATGTTTACTCAACAAATCCCCAAAGCTGCTCTAATTTATAAATTGTTATTAGATAATGTAGGCCTTAGGCCTAAAACCGTTACTGAAACTGTTTGGGAAACTGATTTATCTTTCTCGTTATCTGTTGATGTTTGGGATCGCTTATGGTCTAAACTGTTTAAGACTTCGATTTCAGCCCGTATTACTCAGTCACTTTTTTTTCTTTACCATAAAGCTCTTATTACCCCCGTAAGCATAACAAAATTCTCCCCTTCTTCCTCCCCCCTTTGTTGGTCCTGTTCCTCTCACCCAGGCACACTCAAACACCTCTTGTTTGATTGCCCATTAGTTCTTATTTTTTGGAACTCAGTTTGGAAATATTGCATGCGCATTTTTCATTTCTCTGAACCATTTTCATTGTTGCATATTTTTTTAGGTTCCCAATCTGATGTTTTGGACTTACATTCGTATAACGCTAAATTGTTTGATCTTCTCATTGCAACTGCTTTCAAAGTAATTTTGTCTTGCTGGAAGGATAACTCTAAATTATCTGTGCATACATGGTGGAATTTTGTACGTGATGAGCATAGAATTGCAATTGCCTCTTCTTCTTCTGTCGCCTCAAAAATTAAATCTGATCTTACCTGGCTACCTTTCTCTACCTTCTTGTCCTCTTATCCCCCTCCCTAACCTCTCCCTCCATCTTCTCTCTCTCCCTCTTATTCTCTTTTCTTTTCTTATCTATCTTTCTCTCTACTATTTTCTTCCATTTCATATTCTTCCTGAACCTTTTTTTCATCTCCACTTATCTTTCATGATTATCTCATATTGGTTCTGTTATATGTCATGCTGTTATATTATGCTGTACTATTTTTCTTAACCAGAATAAAAACCTTATTAAACTGAAAAAAAAAAAAAAGTACTGTAGCGGGTTGTGGGTTTATAGGGGAATAGGGTGGGAAGTAATTTAATAATAATTAATTAATTAATATATGCTTGTAAATATTTTTAATTAATAATTAATTGGTAATTTATTAATATTAATTAGTTAATTAATTAATAACATGTTGTATATATTTTTAATTATTAATTAGTTGGTAATTAATTAATATTAATTAGTTAATTACATTAATTAGAGTAATTTTTTATATATATAATTTTATGTTATTCTTAATTAATTAATTGGGAAAAAAAATATTAATTAATAAATTAAATTAATTACAGCTAATGTGCTAATAAATTTACTTTATTGTTATTGTTAATTAATAATTAATTGGTAATTAAATAATATTAATTAATTTTGGGTAAAGGAGTATTTTTAGGGTTCAGGGTCAGTTTTGGGTTTTTGGGTAAAGGGGTATTTTTAGGGTTCAGGTTCAGTTTTGGGTTTTTGGTAAAGGGGTATTTTTAGGGTTCAGGGTCAGTTTTCAGTTCTTGGGTAAAGGGGTATTTTTAGGGTTCAGGGTCAGTTTTCAGTTTTTGGGTAAAGGGGTATTTTTAGGGTTCAGGGTCAGTTTTCAGTTTTTGGGTAAAGGGGTATTTTTAGGGTTCAGGGTCAGTTTTCAGTTCATGGGTAAAGGGGTATTTTTGGGTTCAGGGTCAGTTTTCAGTTCTTGGGTCAAGGGGTATTTTTTGGGTTCAGGGTCAGTTTTCAGTTTTTGGGTAAAGGGGTATTTTTAGGGTTCAGGGTCAGTTTTGGGTTTTTGGGGTACAGGGATATTTTTAGGGTTCAGGGTCAGTTTTGGGTTTTTGGGGTACAGGCGTACAGGGTAAAAATAAAATAAATTTAAATTAAATCAATTAAATGAAATTACAAAAAATAAAATTACATTAAATTATTAAGTGTTTAATTAATTTTAAATGTATATGTATTAGTTTTAATTTTTTAATTATGTTTTAATATTTTTATTTAATATTTGTAAAATTATATGTATTTTAAAATTATTTTTACATTATTATTAATACATTTAAAAAAAAGATATTTTTAATTTCGATATTTTTGCAGTACGATATTATTTTTTCGATATTTTTTTACTTATCTTTATGAAGATATGACTCCGATATTTTTGATTTCGATATTTTTGTGCCGATATTTTTGTATGTAGATATATTGTCTGTCGATATTATGTCAGACATTCCTCTACGCCCTCATTATGCATGCAATCACATCTGTTTGGCCCATGTAGAGTGCACTTGTGAGGTGTCCCCCAGTTTGGGATGGAGGGAGATTACAATAGGTCCTGAGTCTTGCCACTGTACTGATAGATGTTGGTACATGACACTATGTAATTGGTCATTTACCCTTCTTTTCTCCCATACCTGCAGCTCAAGGTACATCAGCGTAAGGCCGTGTGGAGGGCCATTGCAACAAAGGTGAGGGCCCTGGGGGTATCCAACCGACGATGCACTCACTGCCACAAGAGGTGGGATGACATCAGCCAGCTGGCAAAGAAAGTGGCTGAGGACTTTGGGGCTGCAACCGCGTACTGGGCATTTGGCACGGCACAACTTAACACCACTGATGGCCCCCATTTTGGCAGTGACTAATCCTGAGCTGGATGCACGTCTGAAGGAGAATCACCAGCAAGGCAGGGGTGAGTATTTGGGGAGGGTGACTTTGCTGGGAGCAGATGCAAGTATACAAGGCCCGTGGCAGCGGTGGCCCTTGTGAAGTTCGTGTGGTGGTGCTGTGCTATGTCATGTGAGTGGCTACTGGAATGTGTACTAGTGTCAGGCATTGGGAGAAACTGGCCTTACAAAGCTGATCCTCCCTGCTGTGCTTTCTCATAGCCAGATGTGTTAGGATCCACATGGTCATTCTGCATTGGGATAGTGTGGGGAATCTATTAGGGGTTGAACAGCAGGGTCCACTATCTGAGTGTGAATTCATGTATGCCTACTTTGCAAGCACCATGATCGGTGAGGTCCACACATCTGACAAGGTGACCCAGAGTAACACATGGTGCTTGGTATGGTCTACTTGACATTGTGGACTGTCATGTCCTAATAGGTGTGTGTGTTGTCCCCTCCTGTTCCCTGAAGGTCTGTCAGTGGCAATGAGTGTTGGGACATGATAGGTGTGGGCAGGGAAAGTTGTGTGTCTGTTACACTTCATCCACAGGCATGGTGTTGTGCTTTGTGGCCTCAACATGGCTCAGTCATTGCAGATAATCAGGGTTACAGGCACTGTTGTGGTCTATGTAGTGTGCTGCTGCAATGTGATTGCAGGGTGTGGTGGTCACCATGTTGATTTGGGCATCCCCTGTACTGCATTGATTGGATTGCTTAGTCCAGATGATGACTCTAACACAACCTTGCATCTCCCTCTCATGCAGAATCGCCAGTGGACACGGAGGAACGGGAGCCGGAAACCAGTGGTGGAGAGAGTAACAGCACAGCTGCACCGGAGGCCTGTGACACAGTGCCCACCAGCGCATCTGAAGGGGACGGTAGTATGCAGGAGGAATCCGTGGCTGAGACACAGAGTACTACATCATCTGATGCCAGCGGTGATGCATCCATGTTGGCAGTCACTGTGGATGGGGAGTCTGCAACATCATCTACCACACAGTGGCCAGTGCCCAGCCTCTCATCTGGTGCTGGCTGTGTCCGTGTCAGTAAGAGGGAATGAGTTAGATTCAAACCTGGTACCGCTGAGCCTGAACCTGTTCCCCCTGCTGCCCTCAGTGCTGAGTCTGATGAGCTCCTGCGCCAGCTTTGTGTTGGCCGGACCGCCCTTTCTCAATGCCTTCAGTGACCATGACAAGAAATTAGGACAGGTGGTTGCCTACATGGAGGGGATACAATCTGATGTGGGTGGGCTACACCGTACAGTCCAAGCTTTGTCATCCGCTGTGACTTCTACCCTTCAACAAGCACATGTTCCCATTCCTGCTCAGGTGCCTTTGTCCACCCCTCAGTCAGTGGCCACATCATATGACAGTGACCACAGTTTACATGCATCACAGACACGATACAGCACAAGGAGCACACAACAGACACAACCCAAGCGGTCCCGGTCACAGACACCATCCCCACAGAAGAGCAGAGCCACCTCAGAGTGCAAGCACAGGAGCCCGTGAGGGAAGAGTAAGGCCGAAAAAGCAATGAGGCTGACATCAGGCTCACATGCCTCAGAGGCATCACCATCAAAGGACTCTCCAGGCCCGAAAACTTCACACAGAACTAGGCGTGTAGTGTCTGTGACCACTGAGGAGGTGTTGTATAGCAAGGGTACACCTAGGAAGGGCACAGGGTCACATCCCCCACCACAACAGCTCCAATTCCAAGCCCAGTGAAGCAGGTGGAGGAAGGCACTGTAGGGGCCACCCCTGGCAAAGAGGCAAATGAGGACACTGTAGGGGTCACCCCTGGCAAAGAGGCAAAGGAGTGTACTGTAGGTGGGACACCTGGCAAACAGGCAAAGGAGGGCACGGTAGGGGCCACCCCTGGCAAAGAGGCAAAGGAGGGCACTGTAGGTGGGACACCTGGCAAACAGGGAAAGGTGGTCCAGAGGCATAGCCAGACAAAACGTTCCGCAGGATCCAGCACATCACCTGATGTGGACAGTTGGCGTGTGTGCCTGTTGTGCCATCACCAGTTCCCACTAACCCCAAGACAGGGAAGCCATTTCGTATTCCCAAAAAGTGAAAGGGCACCCCTCCAACCTCTCCCACCCACACTGTGTCACAAGTCTGCATGACTCCACCTCCACATGCCACTATGCCACTTGGTCCAAACAGCCCTCCAGCTTCACAGACAACAGATAGCCCTACATCACCTGTGCCTCTGTCTCCCCATACACAGCAAACTCCAAGTCCGCCTGACAGCCAAATGTGAGTGGCAGTCCCCCTCATAGACCTGTCCTGCATACAGGTTTGCAAGTCCTGTCCATTGTTTGCCACCTGGGTGTGTTGCTGGTCATGGAAGGGTATAGTCAAACACACTCACTGTGCAGCTTCTCATGTCCTGATCTGGCATTTCTCCCTGGTCACTGATATTGACATTCACTACTGTGTTGTACTCTCCCCTGTGCCATGGACACTGGCCCTGTTGCTCTGATGTGTTGTACTCTCACCTGTACAATGGACACTGGCCCTGTTGCTCTGCTGTGTTGTACTCTCACCAGTGCCATGGACACTGGCCCTGTTGCTCTGCTGTGTTGTGCTCTCCCCTGTGCCATGGACACTGGCCCTCTTGCTCTGCTGTGTTGTACTCTCACCTGTGCAGCCTCTCATGTACTTGCTGTGCTACCTGCCATGGACACTGGCCCTGTTGCTCTGCTATGTTGTACTCTCACTTGTACCATGGAGATTGACCCTGTTGATCTGCTGTGTTTTACTCTCACCTGTGCCATGGACACTGACCCTGTGGCTCTGCTGTGTTGTACTCTCCCCTGTGCCATTTCCACTGGCCTTCCTGTTTGTAGTTTGCATGTGCAGATTATCTTGCAAATGGTCAGCATTTTGTTCCTTGCTCTTGTCCACTGTTGTTCTACTGTCACATCTGTGCAATATGTGAATACAGACAGTTACTCCTGTTGTGTGTTTTGTCAGTGTCCTTGCTGACTACAGTTCTTTTGGTGTGTGCATTTGGTTGCCTGTGCCCCATGCTCTATGTGTCACTTAAACATTGCCAAGCTATGTGCCCGGATCACATTTCTAAACAGGGGTGACAGGGTCATCAGTCCATTCAAACACTGATATTTGTGTTATCTGTTTTGGCTCTTTTACCTGTGATGCAGTTCTCTTTTTAGTGGTTTGCTGTTGTTGGCTATGTTGTTGCCATGTCAGGTTGGGGTACACTGCCAGCACAGGATGTGATGCTGTGCATAGGTTTGCATGCCGGCTGGGCAATGTCATGATGTATGTGTGTTATTCCTGTATATGTGCCCAGCTGTGTATGTGTATGTTCATTTTGTGTTGGCCCTTAGTCCTGGTCCCCTGGCCTACATGAAATGTGGGCTCTTGGGTGGTGAGGAGGTGTGCAGTGTGAAGGGTGTGACTTGGTAGTGGGTGTGTGCCCCTGTATTGTGATAGACACACATGTGTCAGCCAGGAGTTGTGGGCCTGTAGTTTGGATTGTCCTGCACTGTGTAAATGATTGTATGCACTTGTGTGAGTTGTCTGTTGTGCACTGTGCAGTGTGTTGGTGTGTCCATGCAGTTCTGTGTGACTCCTCCTTTTTGTTTTGGTCACTTATGAGTGTGCAAAGTGTGTAACTTGCACATCAGTGCTGTGTTTGTTTGATCATCTTTTTTTTATTTTTATTTATTTATACGGAAACACATGAGTCGGTTGAGACAGAAACACCGAGAAAGAAAAAACAAAAAAAAAACAACGGTGACAGAAGAAAACAATTTGTTTGATCCAGTACATCTCCAACAGTTGACATTTTGTAGCAAAACAAAAAAAACGACACTATAAATGAACAGAATTATATACGTGGCAATCTTAATTAAATCCACCAGAAAATTATACAAAGTCAGGATAAGTCCCCCCATTTACATCTCGAGATAATTTGTAACTAATCCCCAAATCTGTTCCCCAATCTTCTTTCTATGGGAGCTCTTTAAGGCATAGAGACTATGTTCCATATTGTGTATTGAAAAAAAGCGAGCCCGCCAGGCTTCAAAAGCGGGCGGTTCTTGTTGCAACCATGCAGATGCAATACATAGCCTGTACACTGCAGTTACTAAAAAAAATAAGTTTAGCATGTTTCTTCGAGATACTAGTACTCTCTATGCCCATTTCAACACCCAGTAATATCTGTGTTACTGTTAATTGTATCGGGTTACCGACACATTTTTCTATTTGAGACAACACGGGAGCTAACACAGTACATGTACAAAATATATGGACATTAAGGGTGGGCGTAAAATCCGTTTCGCGGGCGAATTTGCGCATTTTCCGCGATTTCGCAATCCGCGAATCTCGCGAAATCGCGGTAAAATCCGCGAATCAGCGGGGACGATTTTTCAGCCAAGCAAGGGTTACGGCAGCAGGTGCAAAAGTTGAACCTAATTTCTTTGTAACCTTTTACAAAAGGGTTACAAACAAATTAACTTCAACTTGGACACCTGCTGCTAATTGCTTCCTGGCGCCTCGTTGCCTACTTACAACTATTCTCTGACCCTGCTCTGACCCTTGAAGCAGGGTCAGAGAATAGTTACAAGTAGGCAACGAGGCACCTGTCCAAGGAATTAAACCTCATCAGGAAGCACTTACAGATATAAAAAACAGGAAGAAGGGAGAGGATGGCAAATACACCCATTTTGAGTTGTCAGGAGGGGTTAAACTAAAAGAGACCTTTACAGCACAATTTTCATATGCATTTTGCTAAAAATAAAAAGCTGTATGTTCTGTAGGGGCAACTCAGGAATCTGGCCCTTCAGAGATCCGGCCTCTCTTTCTTTCTATCGTTCTCTCTCTCCCTCGCTCTTTCCCTCTCTTTCTCTCTCTTTCTATCTATCTATCTATCTATCAATCTATCTATCTATCTATCTATCTATCTATCTATCTATCTATCTATCTGTCTATCTATCTATCTATCTATCTCTCTCTCCCTCTCCCATAAACGACTGCATGGGTAACTTCGCTATGCAAGCGGCTCGCGAAGACGCAAAAATTCCTGCAAACACGGAAAAAACACCGCGAACACGCAAAAAACCCCGCGAACACGCAAAAAAACAAAAATCCGCAAATTCGCGAATTTTACGGATCGCGAATTCGCAAATCCGCAAATTCGTGGATCGCGAATTCACAAAATTCGCCCATGCTTAATGGACATTATCCGCTGAGATAAACCCACACCGAAAACATCACACAGCCATTTAGACACCTTATCTGGGGTATAATATAAATTATAAATTGATTTCCAATGTTGAGCCACCAACTTTGCTGACAAGAATAAATCTTTAGCCATAACTAATGAAGTTTCTATTTGGATGTCCTGTCTGCCTAGTTTAGGACAACATTTAATATTCTGTTGCTCAAGATCATTTTCTTTAGTATCTAACAAATGTTTATATAGTACTCCAATTTTTACCCCTTTCATAATGTCTTCAATTAAAGAATCCGGTTTGAAGTTACCTCCCAAATCCATTAAATAATTACGAATCTGTAAGTATTTAGCAAAATGGTCTCTAGGGAGAGAATATTGTTCTCGTAATTGTTCAAAAGATTTACAATAACTAGCATAATACAAGTCCCCCACCACTCTAATGCCTTTCTCCCTCCAATTAAGTACAATTCTATCCCAGACATCTAAGGGTAGGAAAAACGACGATGAAAATGGGGTATACCAAGTTATTTTCCCAAGGCCCAGTAGCCTCCGAACTGTATGCCAGAACTTATATACAGCTGTCATTGTCTTAAAACGTGTACGTTTGTAGTAGCTTTGTTCAAGATACTTAAATAAACAATTCTTGACTTTTACCCCCAGCAGCATTTGATAGATCGATGGGGAATCTGCAGGTTTTGCAGGATCTTTGCCAGTTAGTAAAATTCCCATTCCTTGCAGCATACATGCATAATGATAAAGTGTGAAATCTGGAACCGACCAACCTCCCACATTTCTTGGGAGAATCATGAAGCGCCTAGCCCTTCTAGCCTTCCCTCCAGACCATATAAAGCGCATACAAACTGTCTGCAGTTGTTCCAAACTGGTCTTCGGGACTTCTAGGGGTATACATCGGAAAAAATATAAAATTTGAGGCAGAATCAGCATTTTTTATAAATTTCAACGACCTACTAATGAAAGATGTAAACATTCTGCCTGATCTAGTTTTTTCTTAGCACTAACTAGGAGCTGATCCCAATTAGCTTTAACTAAGGCAGTTGTACTAGCCCGCAGCGTGACTCCCAAATATACCACCTCCTGACATAGTCTAGCATCAGTGTAGTTTGATATATTTATACTGAGTAGCTGGGTTTTTGCTGAGTTTAATTTGTATCCCGATGATTTACCAAATTCTAGGGCCAGATGTTCTATAGCCTGCATTGCCATGATGGGTTTAGACGTGACCACTGCTACGTCGTCAGCGTATGCTAGGACCTTAGCGTGATATATATGTACTTTTAATGGAGTAATGTTAGCATTGGAGTCCAGCATTCTTAAAAAAGGCTCAATGTATAGAGCAAATAATTAGGGGGAACAGGGACACCCCTGTCTGGTCCCCCTACCTATTTGCACTGCTGCTGATTCCAGGCCCATGGCATTGATCCGGGCTACCGGTTGCTGATACAAAACCTGTATTGATTTGATGAATTCAGGACCAAAACCACGACTCTTCAAGTTATCCCACAGAAAAGACCAAGCCACGCGGTCGAAAGCCTTTTTGGCATCCAATAAGATTAAGCAAAAGGGTTCCCTAGTTACCTTAGCATAATCAAGTAGTGTTATCACTCTTCTAATATGATTAGTTGTACCCCGTTGAGGAATAAATCCATGCTGTATTTTTGAAACAAGACCCGAAATAACCCCAGAACGCCTATTTGCTAAAATCTTCGAATACATTTTACCGTCTACATTTAGTAGCGATATAGGGCGATATGACCCCGGTAGGTTACGTGGCTTGCCTTTTTTTGTGAAACACCACTATAGTCGCTTCTTGCCAAGTTTTAGTGGCAAAGCCTTTCTGTGCTGCGACCATAGTTGTCAAAAGGTCATTTTTTAGAAATGCAAAAAAGATTTTATATATTTCTAAGGGTAATTTATCTGGGCCAGCAGCCTTGCCCAATGCCAGTCCATTTACCGCTGCTTCCAATTCCTCCAGAGTGATAGGCGCATCTAACCTTACCCTATCATCTTCCAGAAGATCTTTCATACAATATTGCCTGATCAATGATGCAGAATTGCCACTATCATACACATCCCCCTGATAAAGTAACTTATAAAACTGTCTGAATGTCTCCAAGATGCCCTGTTCATCTTTAACAGTGTTGCCTTTGTGATCTAATATATAATCGATCCGTTGGGCTGCTGCTTTTCCTCTTAATCTTTGGGCGAGGCATCTTCCACTCACCTCACCATATTCATATTGACTTTGTCTTTTAGAGAGAAATTTTTTAGCAGCTTCCTGTGACCACTTCAGATTTATTCTTGCCTTCAGACGCGCTACTTCATTAATCTCTACTTCGATATTACTTCCTGCCTGTATCCCTACCATAAGCGCCTCTTCGGGCGTGATCAACTCTTGATATAATGCCTTTATTTCTGCCGCTTGTTTTTTTTTATTGTAGAGACCCCAGCTCAATACCTCCCCACGAAAAGCAGCCTTAAAGCACTCCCACACACACCCTATATTACTACTCCCTCGATTAATGTTAAAAAATGATGCAATCCACTCCTTCATATGTTCAATGAAGAGTTGTTCAAACAATAATTTGCGATCAAAGGAAAACTGTTGTGGGCGTTCACTAGAGATGATACTAGAGAGCGTCAATACGACTGGCCCATAGTCTGATGTCACTCTAGGATATACTTGGATTGCAGCCTGATTCAACATCAAGATAGAAACAAAAAAATAATCTAATCGGACCAATGTGCGGTGTGGTAAAGAAAAGAAAGTATACCCAGGCAGCCCACTTCTTAGAACCGACCAAGCATCCACCAATCCATGTGCTCCAAGAAGTGACTGTAATGCTTTAAATACTTTCGGTTTCCTACCTGTATATCTCGCCTTCTCGTTATTTAGCATATTAGGTGCTAAATTAATATTAAAATCACAGCACATAATCAGTGGTGTGGGCCAATCTGCCAATTCTATATTTAAAACATTAGGAGTTTCTGCTTCGTCTAAGTTTGCTCCATATACAACACACACAGTAACTTTAGTATTACCAACCACACATTCTGCTATCGCCCAATGTCCCAATCAATCAGATTGCACCCTCCCTGTGGTAACTATATGAGTCTTAGCAAGGATTGCGACCCCTCTGGCCGTTCCTGAATATTTAGTGCAAGCTATTAAATTGAACCCAAGTTCTGTTAACAGGTGTCTTTTTGACCAAGCCACATGGGTCTCTTGTAAGCATATGATGTCACATTGCAAAGCCCGTATCTCTTGTGTAACTCTGCGTCTTTTTTCCAATGCATTCAACCCCGTGACATTCAATGTACCAACCCTTAGACCCCTACCTGCCATTTTGCCACTTCAGATTTTGCGTCTTTACTCCAAATTATTTTCACCAATTGCTCCCCAACATCATCAAAATACAAGTTTCTTCTCAACCCTAACTCATGTGTTATTTTCTTTTTTCTCCCCAATTCCCCACTCCCCCACTTACCCCCTCCCCACCCAAGCCCACCCTCCCACCCTCGCCACCATCCTTCATGAGGCTTAAGGACCATGTCCTCTGTGATGCAGAAGTGCCTTTACTGCGTGTCATGACTCCCCTTCTCCCCCCTTTCTTTTTTTTTTCCCTCTTTCCCCCTTTCCCCTCCCGAACTCATAGTCCAGCCTACTTGAAGCTGATTGTAACCACATTAGGATGTCCTCCATAAGTAACCATTCTAGAACCAACAAAATCTATAACTCATCATAGATAAGTGTATTACTCTCATACATGTATAATCAAAAAAATCCTCGACCTCTATCTGCTCATTCAGTTTATCTTTAAACTGTTCTTTATAATATTCAGTAATATCACGGCCCCTTAAACCAGGGCACCAATTACGTGTCTAATACTCCAATTTCGAATTTCGAATGTTGACTCCTAAGAAAGAAAAAAGAAAAAAAAAGAAAAAAAGGACACAACTCCCAATGCACTATAGCCTATAATTAATTTAGGAGCAGAACAATACTAAATTATATCTCCTACACCCCTGACCACCCATTTTCACCATCTTAAATTTTGACTCAATTTAAGTTCTTATTTCAGAAAGTTCTCTTTTTGAGATTAAGTTTTCGCTTGTTAATCCATTTGGTTCAAATATGCCTGAGCCTCTGACCCAGAGGTAAAATATCTTGTTTGCTCTCTAAAGATAGTCTTCAACTAGGCTGGGTTGAGTAGAAAGCATTGAGCGCCTTTTTCTTGAAATGATGCAATTAACTTCCGCATCTGCCATCTCTCATTAACGGTTACTGGGCAGAAATCTGGACAAACGAAAAACTCACACCCAGCTGCCTTCCTCCTTTTCACTGGAGGTGCAGGATCGTATAAAGCCTCTCTCAGGAGAAAGGTATTTAGACAGATCATGATGGCCCTTGGATATGCTTTCTGTCCTTTGTCCCGCCGACGATTTGCAAAAGGAAACCTGTGTGCGCGAATGATTTCAGTTTCAAAATTCCAAGATTTCAATCCAGGAAAGGCCTCATTGAACAGCTGTATAATGAACCTTCGAGGATACGATCACTCTTTACCTTCCGCAATACCCAGGACGCATAGATTATTGCGCCTAGCACGGTTCTCGAGGTCAGTAAGTTTCCAGTCTATGTCCGAGTTTGATTTTTGTAATATTTCAATAGCCGACTGGTGTTTTCCCAGGGTATCTTCAGTTGAGGAGACTCGCTGTTCCACCTCCGTCACCCTGGTGGTTACCTCAGTACAAGTTTTCACTAGGCGCCTTACTGTATTCTGCAGCTTTTTCACTGCTCCTTGTGTCCGCAGCCCTTCAGCCCTAGTCTCATTCCGATGTGCCATTACGCTTTTATATATCAGACCCAAGGCAACTGCATCTCCATTTATCTCCTCTTCCTCCAAATTGAACTGGGCACATGGAGAGCCTTGATTCTGGCTATCAGTTCCCTCCTCTTCTGGCATCTTCCTGACTGTCTCACATGTAATACCATGCTCGTAGCCATCCTGTTCTTCTTCATCTGGCGTTGTCCCCCAGTCTCCTAGATTGCTTAGGCTGTCCTCATCATTTCCTTCATTTTCCTTGTCTGATGGAGAAGTCAAATCCGACATTGAATAGAATTTTCCATCCGAGCCAGCATATTCTGAGCCATTGCAACCCTCGACCTCCAAATTAATGTTTGGCCCTGGAATGTTGACAACTTCGTCTTCACCATTAACTGTTTCTATTTCAATTTCCTGTGTTGTTTCAAGCTGGGAAATTTAAAATAAATCATTATCAGGCAGTGGGGTTTGTTGTGGATCATTCTGGAGTCCAGGCATCATTTGAGCATTATTAGATTCCACATTAGATGCATCTCCCTTAGATTTATTGGTTTTTTTATTAAAAATTGCTGGTACAACTCGCTGTCTCACTGCCCCGTCTTGTGGGCCTTTACTTGAGAGTACTGCGACATTTTTCTGAGGCGGTTGAGCACTGGGGGTTGTCGCTATGGGTGAAACATCCTGTCGCATGTTAATTACCCCCTTTGATTGTCCACTATTAGATGCTGCTCCCGCCGTTTAATCTCCGACGGGGCACTGTATTAAATCATCAGTAATATTCCCTGTGGTATTCCCTGTAACGTTCCCCACTATTCGAGTATTCGTAGAGGCTGAGACAGCAGCTGCTCCTCGATTCCTCGTGCACCCTCTACCCCTCGCCATTGTATTTAGTCTGTCCGAAATGGAAAATGCAAATGTCACTACAGAGGCACTTTCCTCAAGCCTCAGTGCAGTTGGGCATTTTTCCACTGCTTGTAATTTTTCCAAAAAGTCTTATGATTTAGACGTATCTAGCAGGTGTAAAACCACAGGAGCAACAAGTCACTTTTACCCCCTCCAGCTTAGCTCACCGTATTGTGTAATTTAATCACCGCCAGCAATTTTCACGATAATACCGCTCTCCTTGAGCACTGACCCGTCGTTGCGTGAACCGAGTCTTCCACTTTGCACAATTCTTGACTCAGCTGCAGCGTGTTTGCAAATTGCCGGGCGAGCTCTCCCAACCTCTCCGAAGGACTGCCTCTTCAGAAGCTCCAGCCGCCGAACATCTCCCTGCTCAGCCGACAGCCCCAAGCACCTCACACTCCGCACCCTATAGACTCCGCACAGCTCCGTGCAACCATGGAGAAACGAAAAGAAGCGGCAACATCGGCGTCTTCAACACGCCACCACCGGCGCTGCTGTCCAGTAGACAGGAGGTACGGAGAACGACTCAGTAAAGGGGGGGTTACCGGAGAGTCATGTGAAGCGCAGCGCTCAGAACACTTCCCCGGCCACAGCAGCGGCCGCCATCTTGCCCCGTGCCGGCTTAGCCGTGTTTGTTTGATCATCAATGTGTCTTGAGCATGTTTGGTTATACTGTGTGCCCTGTTGCTTCTCACTGGCATTGTGTTTGTGTTTGTGATGCATTGCAGGCACATGGTGCATTTTCTCATCCTGTATGGCATGGTGTGTGCGGTGTGCTGCCATCCCCTATGTGTGCCACTTGTGCCTAGCCATTGTGGGTCTGCACTCCCTCTAGTTGTGTATGGTACACCCCTTACATGTCGACTACTGACATGCAAGTCGGTTGACTTTGATGTCAGCTGTCCCCTTTGTTTACATGCGTATGTGCCTCCCCATTACTTCATTTGTGAGACTGTGCCTTGGGTTGCAGTTATTGGGCCAGGAGTGATGTTGCACTCTGGAAATTGCCCCAATGGTTTATGTGTGATGTTCTTGAGGTATTTATCAGTGAGGATTGTGTAGTATCCTGCATAATATACTGTAAGGTGTTTTACCAGCCCTGCTCTGCCAGTGCCTGTGCTCTGTCTCAGTGGAATGTTGGAGTCAGATGATGCCTCGGAATGTTGGGACTTAGAGAGGCAGAGCGACAGTTGGTCATGGGCTGAGCAGCTGACAGGCAGCTCCTGGTGGAGCTCTAATCTACCACATATCTACATGATGTCCTGTACCTTACAACCTGTTATCTTCATGAAATAAATCATCTTGAAATACTACCTTCCTGAGTGGACCTTCTTCACTACATATTTTGGCGACGAGGTGACGAAGAACCTACAGCTACAAGCAAATCTCAGGTACCTGACTTACAAGTGAACCTGGAGATGGCGCAACTTACAGAAACCACAGTGGCAACAACCACATTTTACAGAAGAAGAGATAACCACAAGAATGAATTACCTACGAAGAAGAAAAATGTGTTTTCTACACAGTACAATGAAGACAACTGCAAGGAAGAAACAAGAACTTCAAAGAAAAGAAAAAGAAGACAACAAGAAACAAGTAAGCACAAAACACTACGCCTGTTAGCCCCACCAGTGGCCTCATCACCGGCCAGCCCTAGCCCAGGCGTGATGTGCTTATCTCTACTCATCCTGGACTTTTTCTTTATCATCTCAGTCTGCTACACTGCAACGTGCTTTTTACAACTTAGACACCTGGTTGTTTCATCTTGATTTTAAAAAAACAGTAAGATGTGGCAGATGAAAGATATGCCTTTTTACTACAAAAAGCTGGGAAATCCTCAGCACTTGCTCCCTGCAATGTGTGATCTTGTGCACCTTTTGATGACTTTTGAATGGGGTTGCTCTAGTGTGGCTGCAGTGATGTTTCACGATGTATTTCTGTGGTGGCAACATCCACTGAGTAAAGGCTTCAACCATTGCCTCATACATCGTGCTGGAATCGCCCTTCATCTACAGTGTTCCTGATATCGTCGAGAGGCTTTTCTGCTTTAAATCTGCGAGGGACAATGTTGGTGGTAACTGACTTATTAGACACTTTTCATGTGTATTTTACTAAAGCAATTCCCTCTTCTGTTTTTTATGGTGTTCAAAGAGTGGTTCGTGAGGATCTAATTTACACAATCTAGCCACAACCTAGAATCCATGCAGTATGAAGCACTGCTTTCATAAAAATAAAATAAAACGGATTGAAAGACTTCCTTGTCAAGATGACATTCCCATCAGAAGTAGAAACAGGCTCGTATATTTTCCTTTGAATACTATGTATTAACCCTTGATCTTAGCTTTGTACATTTGTAAACAGTTATCTATGTTTCCAACTGTTATTTAAACATTAATAGTCATTGTGCTAGTGAAAGAAAACAATCTGTGCCTTTTGAAGAAAATGCTGGATCCTGCTAAGACGAGGATTTTCAAAATGAACGTTTTTGGAACATTTTATCACAGAAAAAGTTGACATTTTGGCACAGAGATGCTGTTGTTAATGAACATACTTTGCCGTACTCGTGTTAAACTATTTCATGATTGAACAACTCCGTCCTGTGTAGGTACAAACTAGCACGAGGCAGTAATTGACATTGAAGTCAAACTTCATTTATAATTTAAAGAGTTCAGCTGTGCGTGTGCTAAAAAGATTAAGTGTAAGGCAGTATTTGACGCTTGTAACGACCAGCTGCTTTGACGGGCGCCAGGACGCTCCTTAGCTGGAGCATCTGTGCACCAAATAAAAACCACATAACATAACATAACATAACATAACATAACATAACATAACATAACAATGGATAATCATCTCAGTCACGGAGTTTTTACTGTTAAACTTATGAACCTTGGCAGTTTACATGTGCGCTTAATTTACCTCAAATAGAAGTGCGCAGTGGAACGCTACTTCAACCGCCTTCCAGCGCGCGCATTTCTCCACCTGTGGAGCTGCGCAGACTTCTCTGTGACGACACGCCCTTTGACACGTCATGGCTGTGCAAATCCTAGTTTAAAAGTTTAGCGCATTGGCGTGCCGGAAGCCTTCCAGCCTTGCACCATAAACGTGCCGCAATGTTCCTCACTGATAATCTTCTACCGTAAGCCCTAGAGCTCAAATACATTTTTACGTGGAATGACATAGTCAGCACTTGCCAGAATGAAATGAGACACTAATTCCACGCGCACTTCAAGTTACAGATCGCGGAATGATGAATCTTCTACTGCGCCTTCATTCTCTACTGGCACTGGGCTTGGGAAGATCTCTGTGGAAGTCATCGTTGTTTTCATGCTTCCTTTCAGACGCAGACACACTTTTGGAGCACTGGTGAGCTGTTTTCCTATGTGCAATCGTTTTTTGTACATGGGAACTTTTTTCAGAGTGCTGTTGGACCGAGATCTTTGTTCTTACTCTGACACATTCAGGAGCAAGATAAAGGCATTTGCTCACACACGTAAATACTATTGTGGCTGATATGTTTTAGCCCACATAGACTGGCAGATTCAATTTGCACGTCGGACCACTTGTAGGAGCTTATATTCAACAATACTTGTGTTAATTCAAATGTATGCTGCCTGTCTGTGTGCCTTGCCCATTACAATGTCTGCTGGATTCTACCTCTGCATATCTGGGTATCATACATACTCCAGTAAGGGTCACAGGACGATGGTGACACACACACCCATTTTCTTTAATGATTATAAATCGTTTAGTGAAACTTGATGGCACATTATTTTTCATTGCTGACATAATGTGTTTAGGAATTTTGAGCACAAATTTTTAGAGGTTCAATTTTCATTTAACTTGTGTATACCACACACTTTTCACTTCCCTACATAGGGAGGACTTATTGCTTATTTTCAGGTATAAAAACTCTATATTTTACACCCCACATAGGGATGGGAATGGGTACTAGCCCCATTTGCCCACAAATATGTGCCTGTTCACATTATTTTAACCTACACAGGGATGGGAATGGGTTTTAGCCCCATTTGCCCAAAAATGTGTCTACACAGGCCATTCACGGTA
This sequence comes from Lissotriton vulgaris, assembly GCF_964263255.1. Taxonomy (NCBI): domain Eukaryota; kingdom Metazoa; phylum Chordata; class Amphibia; order Caudata; family Salamandridae; genus Lissotriton; species Lissotriton vulgaris. The sequence goes on from NC_141695.1 coordinate 563,596,052, forward strand.
TTCACCCTCACAAAGGGCACAGTTACATACTGTCTTCACCCTCACATAGGGATGGGAATGGGTATTAGCCCCATTAGCCCACATATATGTGCCTGTTCACATTATTTTACCCTACACAGGGATGGGAATGGGTTCTAGCCCCATTTGCCCATATACGTGCCTACACATGCCATTCACGGTTTTCACCCTCACAAAGGGCACAGTTACATACTGTCTTCACCCTCACACAGGGCTTATTATGGGTTACAGTCCCATTTACATTTTTACCCTTACACAGGGCGTATGATGGGTCACAGTCCCATTTAAATTTTCACCCTCACACAGGGTGTGTTATGGGTTACATTCCCACTTACATTTACATTTTTACCCTTACACAGGGCGTATGATGGGTCACAGTCCCATTTAAATTTTCACCCTCACACAGGGTGTGTTATGGGTTATATTCCAATTTACATTTACATGGTCACCCTACATAGGGCTTCACATGGGTTTCAGTCCCATTTACAATGCTCCTCACATTCTTGCACATGAGTAGAGGATGGTCATGGTTTTAGTCCCTCTGACTGGTATTGTCTATTTACATTTTGTAATTTTGCTGTTTTAAATAACGCAATACTACATTTACATCGTATTTATTATGTTTGTTGGAAACAGAGGGAAGTTGTAGTCATACTGTATGTATCTACTTTGCCTTTTCTCTGTTTTTCTATTCGTCCAGCTTTTCTCGTGGTGTCATTCTCTTTGTCATCCCTGGTTTCTGGAGCTACACTTCTTGTTGTCGTCTTTTATCTCCAGCCTTCTTTTGTTCCTCTTTTGATTCTTTTCTTTCCTGTTCTGGAGGAAATCTGTTACCCCATTTTCCTGTGTCTGTGTGTAGGCTGGTGTTCATTCTCCGTTGTGCCTTGTACTTTCTTCCCTTCCTGCCTGCCTGGCCAGTTGGTGCGTTTGGGGATTAGTCCTTGGTTCATGTGAGTTCTTCTGCCCCATGTTGTTTCCTTTTTCTGATTACTCGTTTTTCCCTCATCTTTTCTATGTCCGTGAGTCGGTGTTATCCCTATCGGTGTCCGCTTTACTCTTATCTTCCTCCTCCTCATTTTCTTCCACCCGTCTCTTCACGCTGCTTTGCTTACATCTTTCTTTGTCGTTGTTTCTGTTTCCTCTGCCATATTCTTCCTTGTTATCTCTTCCTTGGTTCTCTCTCGCCAGTTGTTATTCACGTAGTGGTTTAATGCTTCTGTTAGAACGAAAGGGGATATGTAGTATCCTGCATAATATACTGTAAGGTGTTTTACCAGCCCTGCTCTGCCAGTGCCTGTGCTCTGTTTCAGTGGAATGTTGGAGTCAGATGATGCCTCGGAATGTTGGGACTGAGAGAGGCAGAGCGACAGTTGGTCATGGGCTGAGCAGCTGACAGGCAGCTCCTGGTGGGGCTCTAATCTACCACATATCTACATGATGTCCTGTACCTTACAACCTGTTATCTTCATGAAATAAATCATCTTGAAATACTACCTTCCTGAGTGGACCTTCTTCACTACAGATTGCCCATGTGCACTTAGGCTGTGTGTGCTGCCAAGTGCTCTGGTGTAGGTGGTTGTGCTCTTGTATCGCAGAGTGGTGCATCCTGCTGTTGTTGTGTTGGATGTCTGTGTGTTGGCTGTGGTATTGCTTCACTTCCTGGGTGTGCTGTTGTTTTTGTGCTGTGCTGATTTGTGGTGTGTGTGTTGAGGTTGTGTCAGTCATGTCTGTGTGTAGCTGTTGTGCTTGGTGTGCACACACTGCTATTTGTGCATACAGTGCTGTGTGTATGTGGGCTTGACATTGCCAGATGTGCATCCCCTGATGTCCTATGGTGTTTGATGATTTGTGTTTTCATGGGCATCTGTGGTTGGTTTGATGTGGCAGTGTAGGTCTGTGCAGGCGCACTTCTTGTGTAATTGGTGGCATGTTGAGTGTGTGTTTTGTTCTTGAGTGATGATGTTGTGCACTCATGTTATGTTTGTGCTCCCATTGCCTTTCCACAGTTTGGCTGACAGGGTATGTCTGTTTCTGTTGGGGTTCTGTGTGTCTTCCTGTAGTGTTTGTGTGTTGTCTTTGAGCAGGCATCTGTTCAGGCATCCCTGTGTGTGTGTTCTGTTCATGGCTACACCCAGAGTGTGTGTTTGTTTGTGTGTATATGTGCTGGGAAGTATTGGCAGCCTTCAGTGTGTGAGGCACTGGTGTTGTGTGTTTCTTGTCAGACACTCCTGCAGTGGCTGTCCCCCTAGTTGTTTGTTGTGTGGTGCAGGGTGTGTATTGTGCTTGCTTGTTGCTGCGCTTGTTGCTTGTTGGTGCGCATGGGGCTGCACAGGATGGGCACCTGGCCTGTGACTTGATGGGGTGTGTGGATGTCTGTTTGGGGGTGGTGTGTCCCTGTGGTCTTTGTGCCCTGCCCATGCCTTGTATTGGCCCTGCTTTCTGCCTTGTGCGCATGTGTTGACCGCGGCAGTGACGTGACCGGGAACAGGATGTTGCTGCTAGTTCTCGGATGATGTGTACCCCGGATGCAGAGGGGTAACTTGTTGGCAGGTGGGTAATGTGTGGGTTCCCTTGTGAATGTGTTGTGACCCCCAGCACGGTGTCTGTTGTGGAATTGGACCCTGTGTCAGTCCGTGTGTTGTGTGTTGTATTTGTGTATTTGCATTCCTGCGGCGGCGTCTGCGGCGGCCCATTTGATGGTAGTGCTGTAGCACGTACATGACCAGATGCATATGTAGAGCTGGGTCTATGGCGTTCATGACCGGGTGGAGAGGACCGGGTCGCTGCTAATGCGCTCCGCTGTCGAGTTTCCGCCTTGACTGGTTGGGCGGTGTCTCCGCTGCGGTGCGTCTGCCTGTTTGGGGCATTCTAATGTGTGGAGCGGGGCGGACGTCATTCCTCACGGTGGTGAGTCTCCATTGGCTCCTACCACTGCGGTAGCGGGCGCACTTTGATGGCAGTGCACGTCGCTCCGCGGCAGTTGGGAAATTACCTATGTTATGCTATACTAATATGGCGGACGTGAGTACCGCAGCTCGCGGGCAGAAAAGGACTTCTTTCCGCCTCACCAACAGCGCGGTGGTACCGCCCGACATCCTAATGGACCCCTTAGTTTTGTGCACTGAAAGCCTTACAGGCAGTTGTGCACTCTGCTAGCCATGAGTGCAGGTAGTGCTTCACTGAAGTCTCCATGTATCACAAACCTCTGCAGTCAGAAGCCGCTTTGAACACTGCAGACCCGCAGACTGCTCCACAAGTGCACAAATCGTCCTGTGCCCTGACAGCTCGGCACATTTTAAGGATTGCAGCGTGCAGGGACCCTCATTTGCTGAAATAATTAAGTACAACTTGTTAACATGTCTCTCAAAACAAAATATACATTTTCATTTTGCAATACCCACCTTTGTTACTATAAGATAATACATTTGGGAGGAAGATTTTAGCTTTAATTACCAACCAGATGCAGCGCAGTGACAATCTTGTGTCCAGGTAAGATAATGCTAAACCTTGCTTGTCTCACTGTTCAATTTGAATTTACACACTACACTAACTGTTGAAAATGTTTACTTTAGTAAGATATGGGGCATTTTAATGTGTTTCAATATTTTAAGTACTAAACTTTCAAAAATGTTTATAAACCTTCTAACTTTCTCAAATTTGCTTGAAATTACGCCACTTACTCTCTTCTTTTTCAGTTTTCCCATTGAGAAAACTACAAAGGGCACTCATTCCCAACTTTTATGCCCCAACACTTCCAAATGTGACCAGCCCCCACAGTCAGTGTGTTCAATGTTCCTGTCAACCTGATTGAGACAGAGAAAAGTCCTATTTTCATTGTTTCCAATAGGTCTGCCTACATGCCTTCTATTTACCATGTATAACTTATCAAGCAACTCATTCCTAATTAATGTCATTATTCGTCTTCTCATGTATAATAAAATTACATTTTGTTAATCCTTTCCTGCGGTTCATTAGAGGTTATCTGTCACCCTTCATGAACATTCTATTACATTATTCAACCTCTAAAATAACATTTTGTTAGAACAGAGCATTAAGAAAGATTGGTACTAATTTTCTGTTACTCTTCATGGTCATTCTGTTGACTTAACACTATATGGCTCAAGAAATTCCTAAGGGAAGATCCCATCCCTGCATCCCAGAGACAACTGACTAGTTTTCTAATTATTATAAGTAATTGTTCTTATTACTGCCCTTCAATATCTGTCTGCCAGTTACTCTAAAGCATTATGGTAGTTTTTACAGTCTTACAAAACCCCAAATGAATGTAAAGAAAATAAACAGACCAGAGCAGATCATGGGTGTGGACATCTACGAGTAGGCATGTTTTACCTAGATGACCAGCATCTATGTTAAACTCAATTTTCTGATATGAGATCACTAGGACCTTTAACAAATGAAAGGGGGTGAGGGGACTGATGACTGCAGAATTATACAGGCCTTAGAGTCCTAAGTGGGATTCATAACAACTCATAACCGATCACATCATAATATGTAGAAGGATATCAGTTGTGTCATGTGAATCTCAAAGCATTCAAGGATGTTGGGAGACAATCGGAAATCATTCCATTACCATTTATATTTATGATGACTTTTTACCCTAAAACAAGATTTTGCTTTTGTACATAGTCCACGAGAGACTAAACATAGTAGTGCAAACTTCTCAGAGTGCAGCACTGTAGGGGCTGTTACATCATGCTTCAAAAAAGCTGATCTCGCTTTGCAACATGCCTTTATGTTTGTGTGGATAGCGAGCTACAAACTTCCCTGTGGCTGACATTATCACTGAGCTATATCTGTGTTTAACAAGCACTAATCTGAGAAGAATAAGCAGATACTGGATGAGGTCACTGGGCGTAGATGAGACATCCCCTGTGCTCCAGGTCAGAATTGACAGAAGGGATGACACCACACGTCAGTAAAGAGAAGAGTGTTTCCATCTCTTGGTTCTCCGGTGTGTGGTGAAGCTGAGTAGACTGGGATAGCCAACCTGGAAAAGGAAGGACACTATTGACCCTAGTCTTTGTGTCTCCAAAAAATGGCTTTGTTGAAGTACCCCCTTATCTTGTGAATCACTCTGCTACTGTTATGCTCTGCAGAAATGCAGAGCACACTATTACACTTGAGGGCATAATGGTGCTGAGGAAGTGTGAGTGTGTCTACACCTAGGCCCTAGTGTCACAAAAAAAATTAGCCAGGTCTTCAAATTTTGAGGAATTCAAGAAGTGAGAAAGAGGCTCTTATGTTTAGCAGAATCTGATTTTCTGTATGTGTGAGATATGTGTAAGTAGGAGTTCAGATGAGTGGGGGTGTCTGGAAGGTTTGTGAAAGCAGATGTAATTGTTGAGGTATGCTGGGCCAGTGTCATGTATTTCCTTGAAAGTGTGGTAGAAGAGTTTGAATTGTCGTAATTTTTGAATTGGGAGCTAGTGGAGCTTATTCAGCTGTGGTATGATGTGCTTGCGATGTAGGAGGCTATGGGTGAATCTGGCCACAGTGTTCTGAATGCTCTGCAGCCTTCTGGTGAGTTTTTTGTTGATATCGTAATAGAGTGTGTTCCCGTAGTCCAGATTGCTGTGACCAGGTTGTGTGTGACAGTTTTCTGGGTGCATCAAAAGGAGGCCGCAGGGTATGAAAGCATTAGGAAGTGACAGCATTGACTTGGACAGCCATGTTGAGTTTGCTGTTGATGCTGATCATGAGGTTCTTGGCATGGATGGTGGGGTGGATGTCGGTACTAGCTCTGTTTGCTACCAGATGTAGTCCCATGGTGATATGCTCTTGTATGTGAGTCAAGCTCAGGGAGGTTCCTTGTAGAACTTCGCATTAAGTGCAGTGCTTGGTTGACTGGTGGGTCCTTTCAGTACATGAGTAGAACAACTGGAGTGTGTGTCCTTGGATATCGATATTGTGTAGGGGTTGGTTGAGGATGGGCTGGGAAACTATGTTGACTGTTGTCGAGGGGTCTAGGAGGATGACGGCTGCTGTATCTCCTCCATCCGAAGTTTCGCAGATGTCATCTGTTGCAGTGATAAGGACAGTGTAAGAAAGAGGTTCCACAAATTGAAGGTAACAAGTAGTGGTTTATTGGAAGAAAGATCCCATCCACAGGTGAGCATCCAGCCAGCATCAAAGTAGGATAGCAACTGCTTGTGGATCAAAGCATAACATTCCATAAGAGATTCCAGTGCCTCATGACATCAGCACAGCTATGTCACGAAGCACAAATACACAGAACCACGATGCCACACATCTCCCTTCTAACACTAATGACAAAATTACAAAAGAAAATGGGTAAATATTAAAGCATAAATCACACAGTCAAGTAGTCTTTTAAATACTCAGGAGAATGGGAAACCCTTGCAGACTTGCGAAGAGATGAGGAGGGTTCGTCTCTAAGAGTTGGACAATGACGACTGCAAGAAGCCTCCACAAGATCATTACTAACCACCACCACCCTGTTCAAGTTCCAAACACGATGATCTGCAGTTTTGATGGCATTTTTAAAAACTTTGATGACACGAATAGGCTTCCTAAAGGTAGCAGAAAGAGCCTTATTGTTTTTGCAGGGATTTTTAACAAGTACCCAATCTCCCACTTTGACAGGCGTGACTTTTACAGAATTCCTTGCATCAAAAATCCTTTTCCTATCCTCAATTCTAGAAGATTCACGCAACATCCAGTCATCACAGACATCATGTGGACATGGTTGTAGATCATTAACCCATGCAGGTACTACAAGGGTATTGGGAGTACGAGACCTAAAAAGTTCAAAGGGGGTCTTCCCAGTAACAGCATGGGGAGATATCCTGTAAACCTTAACCTTTTTAAAGACATCAGTCCTCCAATCTGTGCCAGCAGACTTGGCCATTCTGATGGTTTCTTTGAGAACACGGTTGAATCTCTCAACCATACCATTGGTTTCTGGGTGGTACAAGGATGACTTTTTGTGTTTAATACCTTGCTCTAACAGAAAACGTTCCATCTCTTTAGATACTAATTGGGGACCATTGTCCGTGAGAATGGTGTTAGGAATGCCCTCCCTTGCAAAAAGTTTGGTTAAGAAAGCCACCACATGCTTAGTCTCGATGCCACGAGTTATGGCAATTTCTGGCCATCTGGAAAAGAAATCAACAAGGACAAGAACATACCACTCACAGCCAGCTGACACAATGGGCCCCAAAATATCCAAACCAACCTCTTTCCAGGGTGCATTCGGTCTGTCTCTAATCACCATAGGTTGGACTTTAGGTTTTGCCACCTTCTCACTAAGAGCACAGTCAATGCAATCCCTAACTTTACGTTCCACTTCCAAATCCATATTTGGCCACCAATATGACCTCCTCAAAATCTCTTTGGTTTTTGAGATTCCTAAATGGCCAATATGTGCTAAAGAGATAAGCTCGTCCCGAAGAGCTAGGGGTGGAACTAATCTGGTTCCCCTAAAAAGTAAACCATCTTGTTCCGAAAGCTGATCTTTGACATGCCAAAATTTCTCAAGGCCTTCATTGGATTTAGGTTTAATTTTCCATCCAGTCATTAAAAGTTTAAGAACTTCCACAAGAACCAAATCCTCCTGAACCATCTTCAACCACCTGTCTTTATTAATGACAGCCTCCTCTACAACACAAACCATCTCATCGTCTTCATCACAATCTTCCTCATCATTAGCCTCAGGACTAGGAACAAGGCGAGATAACGCATCTGCTACCTTGTTTTCCACCCCAGGTAAGTATTTTACATCAAAATCATAATCTTGCAAACCAACAACCCATTTTGTGATCCTACCAGACACAGCATCAATACCTTTTTTCTTCAAAATTTCACAAAGCGGCTTGTGATCTGTCCTAACCTCAAAGGTCGTTCCCCATAATAAGTTTTTAAGTTTCTTGACTGACCAGTAAACAGCGAGAGCTTCACGCTCAATCACCGAGTATCGAGTTTCAGCTCCCTTTAAACTCCTTGACAAGAAAAGAATGACCCTCTCAGTGTCCTCAAACTTCTGAACCAGTACGGCACCTAAACCCTTCAGACTTGCATCAGTAATCAAAATAGATTTCTCAGAGGGGTCAAAACTGCTTAATTTCGGGGAAGAGGCTAACCTCTCCTTGATGACTTCAAATTCATGTTGACATTTTTCTCCCCAAACGAAATCCACTCCTTTCTTCAACAAATATCTCATGTTGGCACACAAAGAGGCAAAATCTTTCACAAACTTACTATAATATTCAGCAAGTCCCAAAAAATTCATCAACTCTTCCTTATTCTGTGGGGAAGACAACTTAGAAATGGTAGAGATCAAATTTTCTTTAGGTAAAATTCCTCCTTCAGTAATTGTATGACCTAGATAGTCAATGGAGGTCTTTCTAAACTTACACTTCTCAACCTTGACGGTTAACCCTGCAGCACATAGTCTTTCTAAGACTGCAAAAAGCCTAAGATCATGCTGCGAATTATCTATGCCAAACACAAGAATATCGTCTTGGTATACTCTGACACCCTGTAAACCTTTTAAAACCTTTTCTAATGCCCTTTGAAAAACCGATGCGGCTGACACTAAGCCAAATGGTAGTCTGACAAACCTAAAAGTGCCATAAGGTGTTACAAAAGAGGTCAAATCTTTTGAATTCTCCTCTAACCTAATCTGATGGTATGCAGACCGTAGATCAATGGTGCTAAAGATCTTGGCACCCTTGAGTAACATGAGCATGTCTGCAATCTTGGGTAAAGGATAGTGATCTGTAACCACACACTTGTTAAGCTCTCTTAAATCAACACAGAGACGAAGAGAGTTGTCCGATTTCTTAGCTGCAACAATCGGGGCAACCCATTCCGTTCCTTCTACTGTTTCTATAATGCCTCCCTTGACAAGCTTGTCAAGTTCAGCTTTAACTTGTTCCCTGACAGCCACAGGTACATTTCGCACCTTGCAGCAAACAGGTACAGCATCCTTCTTCAAAATGATACGATGACAATAATCATTCAGGCACCCCAAGTCTTCAGAAAAAACTTTAGGAAACCTCCCTTTCAACTCAGAGGTGAAATCTTGAGGGACCAGTGAGATAGTGTGAGAGGTAGAAGGGAAAGGTTCTTTTAATACAATGGGAGGTGTCGAGTTTGGATCAAGCATCACCCCCAAATCCTTGAGAGCAAACCAGCTTATTATGCTATCCCCCTTTTGAGAAACATAAATTTTTGCTTTGGCCAATCTATTCTTATAATTGATAACACCTTCACAAACCCCAATTAATTTAATGGGTTGTCCAGCATAGCCAAAGGGCCTTATGTCAGGGCGGGACAACTCGAGCTTTTGCCCTAACTTATTCAAGAAAAATTCTTTTGCTACAATAGTGATTTTTGCTCCAGAATCGAACAAAACTTTTGTGGGGAAACCTTCCACTAAAATCTCGTCAGAAGGCGAATTTTTTGCTTCTTCAGCACTTACAGTCTGTATACAAATTTGGCCACAATCTACATTTTCAACTGGATTGCATTCATTTTCAAAATCATAAAATATCTCATTCACTCTACCTTTGTAGTTTCCCCCTTTACAACATGAGGTAAAATGTCCTTTCCTTTTGCATTTACCACAATACGCCTTCCAACCTTGACACTGTCTATCAGTAGCAAAATGTCCCATTTTACCACACCTATAACACCTTACTTGGGAGAAATCAAGACCGTTCTCCTTTTTTTTATAGGGAATTTTGCTTGAAACATTTTCATTTCTAGATTCCTTCTGGTGATTTTCGCCTACTCTAGGAGTAGATTTTACAACACTCACTGTTTCCTTAGTAGTTTTGCTCTCACCATTTTTTTTAATGACTTCCACACACTTGATAGAATGTTCTATCCTCTTTGCAATAGTAAGAACCTCTTCTAAAGAAGGTTCATCCTTTTGCCATAATTCCTCCCTGACCTTTTCAATATAGCATCCAAGCATGAATTGATCTCTTATGTGTTCATCAAGAGTCGCACCAAACTTACACGAAGAAGCTAACTTCCTTAAGGCTGTAATGTAATTTTCAATTGTCTCTTCTTCCATTTGTGTTCTCCGACCAAAATGATATCTCTCTAATATTGTACTGACTCTAGGAAGATAATGTTCATCCAATTTTGCAATACATATTTCATATTCATTTAAAGTACTATCATCAAGGTCAGGCAAATGATCGAATACCTCTTGTCCTTCTGCCCCCAAACAGTGTAAAAGTAAAGCTGTCTTTCTTTCAGCACTCAAGCTAGATCCACATACTCTCGCATACCTTTCAAATACTTTACGCCATTTTTTCCATCTGATACGTGGATCCCCAGGTGAGGATAAAAAGAAGGGGGGGGCAGTTACATTTTGCATATTGTTGTTATCAACAAAAGAATACAAGAGAAATAAAACACAAAAATAAATAAGTAAATAAATATCAAATATGTGTGTGTGTAAGAGTAAGTGCACACAAAAGAATAATAATAATTCATAGAGAGTAGTGCAGAGGAGGTATAGTGTGAGTGTGTCACAGTAGGAGGACACACAAAAGCAGTTCAAGTATAGTGTGTGTGTGTCACAGTAGTAGGACACACAAAAGCAGTTTCAAGTATAGTGTGTGTGTGTCACAGTGGCAGGACACACAAAAGCAGTTTCAAGTGAGTGTTTCCTGAAGGTAAATAAAAGTTTGAAAAGTCAAAACAGTACCTTTAAATTGTCCTTCACTGAAAATGTGGCAATGTTTGTAGAAAACAAAGGACTTCAAGGTAAATTAGAGGATTAGCGATGATTAGCGGTAATTATAGTCATGCAACGCAAAGAAAGCGTAATGCGTGTTCTTTGAGGTGAATATCCGGAAAGTGACCAATCCAAGATGGCGCCCACGTTTGCGTGACTCCCAGAGTACCTAGCGGCACGCTTGCGTCCTTCCCAGCAAGCTTTGCGAGCAGCCGTGAAGAGGAACGAGGCTGGTTTGTTTGTTTCCCGATGCCTGAAAGTTCCGAAAGGGTGCTAGGCAATGGCGTTGGCGTTCTCTAAACGATGTAGCTCGCGAGGACGTTGGGAGGTAGGGGGCTTTTTCAAAAGATGCAGATCGCAAAGTAGATCGAGTAGATCGTGCGCTGAATTGAATTGTAGAATAAGCGCAAAAAGTGTCTGAAATAGCGATCGCAGCAGTGCAAAAATAATAAGATTGGTCAGACCGCTAAAAATGAAAACAAAGAGTTTGTTTTGTTTTTAAAGAAAGAAAAATGTTTCCTCTTACCATGAAAATATGAAATGAAGTCCTTGTAGAAGTCCAAAGCCACAGAAATTTTTTCAATCTTGAAAGTTGAATGCCACAGAGTATCTCATAAAAGTTGTTTTAAATAGTCCACGAATTTCCAAGGGAATAATAGTTTAAAAAAAAAAAAAAAAATTAGAGATAGGTGTTGAGATCTTTTCTTCTTCCCATCCTGCGTCGCCAAATGTAAGAAAGAGGTTCCACAAATTGAAGGTAACAAGTAGTGGTTTATTGGAAGAAAGATCCCATCCACAGGTGAGCATCCAGCCAGCATCAAAGTAGGATAGCAACTGCTTGTGGATCAAAGCATAACATTCCATAAGAGATTCCAGTGCCTCATGACATCAGCACAGCTATGTCACGAAGCACAAATACACAGAACCACGATGCCACAGACAGGTTGGGTCTAAAACCAGAATGAGTGATGCCAAGAAGCTGCTGGTCATTGAGGTATTTGGTGAGGTGTCTGTTGATTTTCTCTAAGACCTTGTCCAGGAATGGTAGCAGGCAGATTAGTTTGTAGTTGGGGAGCTTTGAAGGGTCCACAGAGGGATTTATCTGCAAAGGGAGTACCGTTGCGCATTTTCAAGTACCTGGGAGGATCGCAGAGAGTTAGAGGCATTCATAATGGGTGTGAACATGTCCCTGATGGGTTGCAATCCTCTAGAGTAGATGTGGTGTGGACAGGGGTCCAATGGGGCCCATGAGTGGATGGAATTCAAGGTGGTGGTTTCTTCTGATGTGATGAATGACCATGAGGTTAGCATTGTTGCTTTGGATAATATTGGAAGGCATTTTTTTGAGGCCTCTTGGGTCTAGTTGCAGGTTGAAGTTGCTGTAAATGGAGGTGATTTTGGTGCCAAAGAATCGAGAAAGACTGTTGTAGAGGTGCTTCAAGGGGGAGTTCAAGTTGGTAGTGGCCACTGGTGAGGTGAAATCTTTCACAATGGCAAAGATGTATTTGCTTGTGTTGGTTCTGGCATCAATGCGTTTTTCCAGAGTGCACGTTTGGTCATCAGGATCCTTTGGTGGTAGCGTCTTATAGTGGATTTGAGTGTGCTTTTGTCTGCATTGTCCTGGATCATTTTCCATTCGTGCTTCAGTCATTTGCATTAGTGTTTCATAAGTCTGAGTTCCTCCATGTACCAGCTAGTGGGGGTCAGGATCTTGTTGAATTACAGTGCAGGAGGTGATCTAATTGTTGAAATTCTTGATGGTTTGGTGGAGGCTGTTGCCGTGTTTGTGTCGGATGATGTTGAGATCAGTGTTCCAGTCCTTGTCAGTGATGCTGTTGCAGTTTCTGCTGACTGGTCTGGCGGTGGTACGCACATGTTGATCCAAGGCGGGGATGCTGTACTTCAAATGGGTGTGGTCTGTCCAGGGGGCTAGCGTGGGTTCCGTGACTTGGATGTTGTTGAAGATGATGAAAATAGATTCAAGGATAAATTTGACTTGTTCTGAGTTCTGTCAAGATTACTGCTGTAATTCTAACACCACGGTTGATGAAACCTGTCTCCCTTGGCAGCAATAGTTTAATTAAGTAGACCGTAAATTGTATGGAGGCATGAAACTTCCGAATGTAATTAATGAATGAGCAGGTGAGGAGAGATCGTAAGGGGTGGAGGTTGCTTAAGAGCAATTCTCTTTCTACATGCCTCTCGACTGCCAGTAGCATAGCAAGGATGTCATGGGCCCTGGCACAAGCAAGAATTATGACTCTTTGCTGTTGGGGTAGTAAAAGACTGATTGTCAAGGTTCAATGGTCCCCCCAGGGCTCTAGGGCTAAGTGCACCTGCTACAGCACATGTAGTGTGTGTCTATTCCACCTTAGTCATGCAACTAACCAATCAAACTTTCTACACATTTACTCTATTAAACCATTTATACTGTGACTAAAGCAATTTTGCACTCTTTGTGCATTCCACCGATTGCACTACTGCAGATGAAATTTTGTTGAAATATTTACACCGCTTGACAAGTAAGAAGAATATAATTTTGCATCAGTCAGTTGATGGAAATGTCAGGTGGTTCAATAAAGTTCAACCCCTGTTCAACACCCTACATGCATTTAGTGTACCAATGTGCAAAGCTTTGTTCTACAAATACATAACACAACAATGCTAAGACAACCTTAACAGTTTGTAAAGTGCCAGCAGTAGGAGCAAGACAATTATATTTTTTCTGTGTAGCACACTTTCTTTTACACAGAGTCCTCGCTCTGCAAACAAATAAACAGGCAGGTTTGTATTTGTGCCAGTAAACATTGTTACAGGAATTTAAGCAGTGGCTTTGAGCCTTAAACATTGGAGAGAAAGGGAGCATAAGTAGAGCAACTCTTGGTCCCCTATGTATTAAATAAGCAAACAATCAACAGAAAAGTGATTCCTGACAAATAGCTTGCATGAGGAGGCACACCTGTTTTCTAGAAGAACCCTCACTTACTTCTCCACCAATGAAACTTTTTCGGGATAAGTAAAGGCAATTTTAACTTTTTTGAACTTTCACTGATTTCCCTTCCACGCAAAAAACAAACATACGTTTTCCGCTCTAATCAGGCGTTGTAGCACACCAGAGAGGCACTTGGCCTCTCTGTAGGGAACCCAATGATGAAGAATGTCACCAACCAGGTTGGTGAGTGAGGGTTCTTCTAAAAAACAGGCATGACTCCTCATGCAAGCTTTTTGTCTGGAATCACTCTTCTGTTGATTGTTTGCTAATAACTGTGCTCCCCGAAGTAGCATCTTGGCTACTCACTTAAATGGAGGTGTTGAAAGATGCCAGGTCCAGGTTACTTCAGGGTGAAAAATTAAAGTACTTTTTAGGTCGAGTCTAGGCAGCACCTGTGCTGTCTCTCTGAGACATGTTGTAATCAGTCATAGGGCTTCAAACCCGCCCATTGTTTTTTGATTGATACCTTCGATCAACAAGTAAAAACTCTTCCTTTCTAGTAACTAATCTGTCTTCATAGTCCCTCCTTTTAGTTGTGCGTTATCTCCCAAAGAGCAGTGCTTAGCTATCCTTAATTTTACACCAGTGTTGTTGTGTGCCGATTTAGATACTGTAAACAGGTTTCCTGATTTATGCCTTTACTAGGCCACAAATTCGCATTGCCCATATTTTGGCATAGAAATCCTACCCTTATTTAGACAGTATCCATGCTGACCAAATACAGGCATTGCCACCTTCGTCCGTCGTCAATGTCACAGCGAGTTCTTGTAAACCAGACTCTTAAGCCTTTAGGACTTCCCCTTGCTGGGATTATTGATTTCTCCAAGAACTCATTTATTATGCATGACCATCTATTCCTTAGGGGATTTATTCATTACGTTCTTCTGCCCGACTTATACGTCAATACTGCCATTCCTAAACACCTTGAAGGTATAAATATACCTTCACTTGCCAAGGCAACCCACGGTTTGGATGCATACTTGCACGACACGGTTTGCCACAGCAAGTTCGGTAGGAAGTCAAGTCCCTGCCTGATGCACTGACCAAACGCTATCATCCTCCTCGCAGAGAATCCAACTCCAGTGTTTCTGACTGCCCTTACTAGGTGTTAGAGATGGAGTAGACTAGAACCTTGTGGGACTCCTTGCAACTCTGGCAAAACTAAACTATAGCTAGATATACTTTAGAAAAACAGCACCTACTTCTTACCTCATACTACACTTAGGTTAGGTAAACTGGGGTAGAACTATTTAGAAGCACCAGATGAGTATTCACATTTTAGCCTATGGTATTTATGTATGTATTTTTATGAATATATGTCATAGCTACAAACCATGCTATTGCAGTATTATTTAATCTTACTGCTAACGCTGTATGTATTATACTTCGCATTCTGTCGTACGATTGTAGCAGTTCATGTCTCTTGCACTAGAAATAAGACTGTTCAATAAACCCTTTTTATTGAAACGCCTGTCTACATATTTCTGTGTAAACTCTGTAGAAACGAAGCGCGCATGATTGACTGAGTGAAAATGTTATCTACTGTTTCCACGATTCTGAGACTGTTCCGACTCTAAGGGAAACAAAGTTGTCATGTTTATGCGGTTGTCAGAAATTAATTCCTTCTTGTTTATTCAAGAAGTTTCTAGTGACCTCTGAGTTAGCTGGCACACAAGTAATTAAGTTTAATGTACTCGATAAAGACATACTGTCCTCAGTCCTATGTCAAATCTATAGTGTGTATTATTCCAATTCGCAGAGCCTATTTGGGATATAGGTGTTTGGTCTTGGAACTATTTTTTTTCCCTGCTCATGTTGAACATGTATGCAGTTGCTCCTTGCTTGTGACTGAAATTGAAGATTCCTTTGTGGATTTCCAACATTTTTTTGTGGAAGCAACATGTTTTAATTTTGTGAATCTTTGCGCTATGAAAGTCTGCCTTTCTTTGTAAGGATATTTGTGTTCATGAAAGCACTTTAATGGCATTTAAAACAACTTCATCAGCATGGCACACTGCGCTTTATCTTTGAACATGGGGACTGCATGCCTTTCTTTTGTTCTGTGCGGCTCACCCTCCTATATTTAATTTGACTTTTATGATTTTAAACATTTTCTACTAATTTATTCATCATTTTGACATTGGGTTTTTTGTCAGTTACCTGTAAGATTGGAACACTCATACTTCACATGTGTATGTATTCTTCAGATTATAGAGTTTACAATCAGTAGTAGGTAGTATTTACCCACTCTGAGAGAATATATCTGGTTGCAATACTGAGGGATTGGAGTGGTCCGGATCAGGGCTCCAAATTTTACACTTCTCATTGAGTAGAGGTGGTGGAAGAACTCTTCCATGTCAATTCTTTCGGCCTGTTTCCACGAGTTTCAAGCCTCGTTCTGAACTCTAAGCTCTTGCTGTGGCATAATGAGGTGTCCTTGAGGCCGCGCTTGCTGGTTGGTTGTTTGCAGTCAGGGGTTTGTGAGGCTTTGTCAAGTTATCTCTGCCAGTGAGAGGAGCAACACGAGAAAGCCACAAGAACCTGGATGTACGGAACTGTGCGAGCCCTGCTAAGAGATCCCCTGCATTGCCAGGCGCCCAAGGGCCCCACACTAATCCATCCGAAGAGAGAGCACTTCTGTTCCTACAGACCGAGATAATCTATGGTATCACAATCAATTCTACAGAGAGTATCTGAACCTTCTTAGGGGAGAGAGTGTGCAGCCTCCGTCAGTGGAGGGATCTCCCTCCTTTGCTCCTCCTCGTTCCTCTTATGCCTCCTTAAGCATATGTCTTTTGATCAGTTGCTACCCCAGGGTTAAGTCCCACCTCTGACCGATCTTGTAGTTCCTTAGGAATCCCTGTCTACCCCAAGTGCTTGCCTCACAAAACTGCCTCTTGGGGTCTCTCATCAACTCGTTCTGTATTTTGTGTCCCTTAAATTCCACTTTTCCTTTGCTCCATCAAGGGGTTCTGTTCACTCTTTTTCCCCTCTTGAGGTATATAATCCCTCACCGACCCTCCTTTTCTTAGGTCACAGCCAAAGTTCTAAAGACACATATACCTCCGTAGGGGTGTTTTTGCCTGCTACGCCATCTAGTTGAAAAGACTTTTCAATATAAAACTGTTTTTCTGCTCCTCATCAGAAACATGCATTGCGGATACCGTACACATCTACTCAGACTGAACCAAGCCAAGCACACAGCTTAGCCCATGCAAGCTAATTTCTCGGAAGGTTCACTTTAAGTTTGCACCTCCATAGGGGGGGGGGGGTGGTACCTTTCTCTACACCGACATTTCCTTCTTGGGGAAATTAGGTTGGTCTCATGAATGTTGTCCATAGCCTGTGCACATCTGCGTCTCGGTGGAGCAGCGTACCTTCTTATATATACATGAGAATGCCCAGGAAGCTCCTCACAAACCTTTTTCTTTTCACTCAAGTGTTTAGAGAGGTTCACATGATTACTCAGCCATAAGGGCCGGCTTTAACGTTGTTTGCGTCCAGCAAAACAATCTTTGTTGCCTCCCGCAAAACAAGTCTCCTTCTCCATGAGTTTACTCACTACCACGGTCTGTCAGTGCCCCTTATCTCTCAATTGGCCCTCTCACATGCTTTTCATTTGTTTTATAGTGCTACTCATACCAGTGTAAGGTATCAGAGCACTTTACATCACACACATTGTTCGTAGCCAATGATTCATACGTGTGTAAATTAGTATATAAGGAATGTTAGGTAAGATAGTGATGATTACAAGGTGTAGGAGTCACATGCCAAGATACTGTTAGGCAGAATATTTTAAGTATTTGGTCTGGAGAAGTACACATTGAGAATTCAAAATGTACTGCAGTGGTCAGCATTACTATTAAGAATATATGTCTACCCAAATTAACCGTTTTTAGCTCAATTAGCACAATAAAAGACTGGCGAAAAACATAATGTTTAATAATTATCATGCAGATGGCACGCAACTCTTTGACTGTTCATATGGCATTTTGCTATATTAGAGTTGTAACATGAAATTAAATTAACAAAAGGATCTGTGACAAAAGTAGTATCCTACTGAGCAATTCACATAAAATACGGTTTGGTGATTTGAAGAAGAACATGATCTTTGCAACAGGCATCTTACTCCTCTGCGCTACTTTGGCATGAGTGGGAAAAGCCACTAGATAAACCTCTGATCGCTCTCCAGCAGGCACATTAGTCGCCAGAGTTATCTTTTTCATTTTTATTTTTGCCTGAAAACCTCACAAGGCACTGGGGGGCATATTACCAAGCAGGGCGTTTTCGGTCGCTCTATTAGCAAACTGTCGCTAACAGCAGTTAGCAACAGCTTTAGGCGATAGCGGGCTGTTTGGGTCCCGCTTTGCATGTCAGCGATATTTATCGCTAATGACATGCAAAGTGGGCGTATCCAACCTGTTAGCGACTGAAAGCAGTCGCTAACGTCGCTATCGCCTATTAGCAAGGTGGGCGTAGCAATGGAAATATTCCCGCTATCGCCAAAAACTAACGCCTGCTCAGACCAGTTCTTAGCTATGTTATCCAATGGAAGGTGGATAACATGGCTAAGAGCATTTCAACGCTAATGCGTGATTATCGCTGTATCCTCAGCGATATTCACGCTATCACCGTAACAATTATCGCTTTGGAGATAAACGTTGCTAATAGCACGTTATCTCAGCAAATATTTCTGGCGATGCTTAGCGATAGAAAAATCGTTGCTAAGCCTAGTTAGCGATAAATATCGCTACTCGTTGGTAATTTGCCCCTGGGTGCTTTTTAAATCCCTGTTATTATTTCTCACAACACACCTCCACCCCAAGGACAGTGCCAGGTGCAGCTGCACTGGTTGCAGTTCCCTGGAGCAGGGCCTGTGCACAGCGAGAGGAGGCTACTGGCTTTTCTCTGAGACCTCAACGGCTGCGTGCACCATGCTGGTAAAAAGGATTACAGAGTAAGAAGAGAAATTCTTTTGCCTTCAATGTCTTATTTGGTGGCCTGCGATCCTAATGTACATACTGGAGGAGTCAACTGTTAATTTGATTTTTTTATCCTTACTTACTTTGCCCACTACATGGATGGTTACCCCAACTGCTTTTCTAATTTTGGCGCATAAAATCTTTAATCACCGCTTTTTTCTACCCAAGGAGCTGTCTAAATTGTCGCTAGCTAAGACTTCCATTGCTCAATTGCTCCACTGCCTTCAAATAACAGAATTTTACGAATTTAGTGGGTTTGGCTTCTGAATAGTGTATGTACGTGGCCACACAACATCCTTGCAGACATTGGTAAAGATCACACATACACAGAGCAGTGGTGTACAAATGTTGATACATTTACAGATTACTGTGCTGTCATTCATATACACATATTAACATACCAGCACATACTAATCACGTCGACCAAACCAATACTAAGTGCATCCACAGACATGTTTACAATAACACACAGGCAGTCAGATATCGCACAAGCCAGCTTAGAATTGGAACAAGAGAAGACTGGGCAGATGGATGAAGGCTGCATCTGAATGTAATCTTTAGCCTTGCAGTAGTGGAAATGCAATTTAGGCTGGAATATCATTGCCTATTTACGCCTGGCCTTTTTATTCCTACAATGATCAGTTTGGCTGCTAACAGAGAGGCCTTTTTATGGCCCAGCCCCCAGGGAGCTCCCAATTCTGCCAAATCAAGCAGAGCATGAGTTTGACAGAGAGCTGAAGAACATATGAATACACTTAGCAACTGGTCAGATGCCTTCTGGTAAATAATGAAGATATAAATCAATTTCTGCAAAATATAAATTATTACTAATGTGCTTACATATTCATTTTTGCACATAGAGGGGGAGATTTACAAGCCCTTGTGCTGCAGGTGCATCACATTGAGCGACGCACCTGTTGGTGCAGCCTGCTGAGGGATATTTACAAGAACAGGAAAAGTCACCCCGCTTCTCCACCCCGCTTCTCCTACTCCCATGTCCACACCATGCATCCATGAGCAGTTTGGTCAGTCGGCTGTGGTTGTATATCCTTAGAACTTGCTGCTGTCAGAGCGGAGGTTACTGTCAATAGCAAAGGTCATTGCCTCACTCTTTTGGGCTTTGGTCATTGCAAGTCGCATGTCGGGCAAAATCTACTACACAACCCCACCCCTCTGCACTGTTTCAGGGGACTTGCGTCCTACTGCCCAAGCCCTACAAACATTTCTTATAAGCCTTCTTAGAAAGTTCCCACTCTCTAATGAGACAGCACATACAGCGGAAGCTCCTCTGTGTTGGCCTGATTGGTCACTGGAATGCTTCATGGTCCTTACAGACCTCCTGACACCCTACCGCAGAGAAGAATAGAGGTACTTGTACAGGTTGCATCAGTGTCAAGACAGAGACTGTTCTTCTGCCGCTGGCGACTGAGTATGTAATGGTCCCGTTGATGTGGCTTGTTTAACACCTGTCCTGTAGATCGAGTGCAAGCTCTTTCATTCTGTGCCTTTCTTCTTTCAAGTTACTTTAAGTACTCACATTCACTTATTCTCTCTCTTGCTTCCTCTATCTCTCTCTCTCAAACCCAAACAGACACAATTTCTTACTCTATTTCTCTCTCTTGTTTCTGTTTCTCTGTCACCATTTCTTCTTCCTCTGGATATTATTCTTTATATTCTATTTTCTCCTCAAATACTAACTCTCTGTATTTGTCACATATCACTCAAGACGCAAAAGCGTGTTGCCGCTGGAGCCGTTGTCGTCGCATCACTGGAGAAGAGTGTCGCTATCACAGCAGACGCCATCGCATCACCGGAGAAGCGTGCCGCCGCTGCTGCCATCGCCTCACCCAAAGTGCCTCGCATCACCGGAGAACAGTGTCGCCATCGCAGCAGATGCGGTCGCAGGGCCAGTCATGGCTCAGAAGAATCGTTGAGTCACTGCACGGCCATCGAGCATCATTGTAGCATCAAGAGGAAGACGCCATTTTGTTTCATTGCACCGGATCTTCAACGCATCAAGGCGCGGCTGGTCGCATTGCCATGGAAGTACAGTAAGAAACCAAGGCATCACCTCCCCACGCGGAGAAGAACTGACGCATCCCCTACGCAGCAGTAGGGACCTGACGCATCACTTTTCTTGCATGTAAGGAACTGACCCATCACCTTCCATGCAACACTTTCGTTATATAACGTTACGCATCCAAAGGTACATTGAACTCAAAGTGTCGCATTTTTCATCTAAAGAGAACTAAGCTATTTCCACCATTTTTGAAGTACAGTATTGTGGATTTTTGTCGTTTGTGGTATTGTGTTGTCTATAAAAAATACTTCTTTTTATACTACAACTTGTGTGGTGTTCATCTGTAGTGTTTTCACTGGGTTACTGTATGTGTTCACAAATGCTTTACACACTGCCTCTGAGATAAGCCTGCCTGCTCGTGCCAAGCTACCATAGGGGTGAGCAGGGGTTATTTTAGGAGTGTACCCCCTACCCTACACCCCAAATCCTTAAACACAGCCTGAACCCTAAAATTACCCATGCACCCCAAAATCTAAACGCACCCTGAACCCCAAAAATACCCCTGCACCCCAAAACCTTAAATTCTCCCTGAACCCCAAAAATATCCCTGCACCAAAACCCTAACCCATCAGCCCTAAAATTACACCAGCACCCCTAAATGCTCTATGAACCCCAGAAATACCCCTTGTAATGGCAGGGTTTTTGGCTTTATTTAGCAGTGATAATAGATCATTATTCTTGCTCGCATCTAGTATAGGCATTCTTAGCCTGTGTTGGCCCTTTTAAGCCCTTTTTCCAGACCTAGAAGAGGATAGCTGCTTAATATGCCTTTATTCTTGACTTTAACCTGTCTATTGCCTATTGGCTTTGACATATTAGACATATTGGTATGGTTTATGTAGGTATTCTGACAGAGCTAAGGAGCATTTCACCCCTTTCAGGCCTAAAGCTAGAGAGACTCCATCTTGATGGAAGCAGAGAGGCTTTTTAGGGCAAAAGTAATGTTTATAGTTATAACTGTTGTTCGCCCTAAGCGGACCGGAGAGAACCGGCCAGAGCTGAATCTAATCAGGAATTGTTCCCGGGCTCAGGCTCTAGACGAAACAAGCAGACTGTGCCACTGTGGGAGCGTCTGGCGCAAGGAGCCTGGTGCATGGGATTGGTGGGAAGATGCTGCTGGCTGGAACTTTCCATGAGGAAACAGCATTCTATATTTGTGAAGTGCAGAGGCGGAGTCAGTGAGTCGAAGAGCAGTCGAGGAGAGAGTCAGTCAGAGGGAGTCGTGCAGAGGAGAGTCCAGCAGAGAGGAGAGCAGTGGAGTGGAGTTGGCAGAGAGAGAGAGAGGGTTCAATCTGGAGAAGAGCTGAGTTGAATAGTGAGCTGGAACTGAAGGAAGCAGTCAGAAGCAGTTGTTTATCAGGAGGAAGTGTGAATAGCTGGAGTCTGAAGTAATGCCTTTTAGAAGAGATAGAGGAGAGCTCGTGGATTAACCTATGGGAGCAGATGGAATTGGACATTGGCGCAGAGATAGAACGACTAAGATAGTAGAATGAACGGTGATCAGAGCGGCAGGAACCATTAAAGAGTGAAGATGCAAAGTGGAGAGACAGTTCGTGTGGGGAAGAGGAGTCCAGAGACAGAGCGATCAGCGCAGAGGTGTACCCAAGAGTGCAGGAGAGGAGAGAGAGCATGAGATGAGCCAAGGCACAGACGAGAGAGGAACCCAGATGACAGCTAGAACAAGACTTCACACTAATCAGGTGATATTGTTTTCATCACATTAGCTACACTTAATCTTTTCCCTTTCAGCGGAGTGTTCCTGTTATGTGTAATCTTTTCTCTTTCAAGCGGTGTGTTCTACCTATAGCCTTTGTTAGATTTGTATTAATGTTTATATTACTGTAATAAAATAACCCCCCAGTTTATAACTAACTGGTGTGTAGTCCCTATTCTTGTTCACTAAAGGTAAATGTATCTCCTAGGTAGTTGCTGCATGAATGGATGAGTAATCCCAATCAGGTAAGTGGTGATTACATAAATAGGGAGTGAGTGGACCTTTGATGCCAAGAGCAGGTAATACATAATAATCTGAAACCATATCCAAAGTCATCATTGTAGTTTCATCCCGAGTAGACAGCTGAGATAATATCCCAATATATATATATATATATATGTATAGGTGTTCATAGGAATGTGGTCGTCGTTGATATGCGGCGTTAATGAGAGCGCTGGGGAGGATTACCAGCGTATAAAGCCACCGGATTGTGGCGTAAAATTAATGAGAGCGGCGGGAGGGACACCGCCGTATAAGTTTCGCAGGATCGCGAACGATTTGGAAAAGGAGAGCACTGGGGCTGCAGACCCACGTGTGTAGACACGCCGGATTGTGTGTCAGATCTGCCCTAGGGTAGAACGGTCTGGGTCAGGGTGGCCGCGAGACCAACTGATGTAAATAAGTGTGGTGTAGGGTATGGATATCCCTAGTAATCAGTGAGTATTCTTAGTATCCCTATAGATTTAGTGGTGTTCTTAATAATATGAGCTTGTATATTGCGAGTTCCCTATCCTCAGGTAGGTACCAGGTGCCTGGATATAGAGGAGTCCTGAGGACGGAAGGTGAGTACGTTTTGGCTGGGTCACAGGGGCCCCTGGGGGCTGATCCCATCTAAACAGAAAATCCAGCCATTACATTTTGGCGTAGTCGGCATCTTACGAACTCTGTGTGCCTGGCCATGTGTTTAGATTGTCTCCCATGTGTTGTGTGGGAGTGCCCTGAGCGCCAGACATTACATTTTGGCGTAGTCGGACAGTTTACGAATCCTGTGTGACCCCATGTGTTGTGAGTGAGCGCCAAACATTACATTTTGGCGTAGTCGGCATCTTACGAACTCTGTGTGCCTGGCCATGTGCTTAGATTGTTTCCCATGTGTTGTGAGTTAGTGCCATGAACGCCATTACATTTTGGCGTAGTCGGACAGTTTACGAATCCTGTGTGACCTCCATGTGCTTAGATTGTTTCCCATGTGTTGTGTGGGAGGGTCCTGAACGCTAGTTCCATCTGGCTTAA
This sequence comes from Lissotriton vulgaris, assembly GCF_964263255.1. Classification (NCBI taxonomy): domain Eukaryota; kingdom Metazoa; phylum Chordata; class Amphibia; order Caudata; family Salamandridae; genus Lissotriton; species Lissotriton vulgaris. The sequence continues at coordinate 563,619,866 of NC_141695.1, forward strand.
TGTTGCAGTTTATGTAGCCTGTTAGACCTATTGGCTTGAACAGTTGCAGCGTGAGGAGATTGTATTTCATCATGGCATTTGGTTTATTCAGGGTGGAAGGAATGGTTTTCATCTTGGTGTTTAAACTGTCAGAGTTGAAGGATGACATTACATGAGAAAGCCAGTTACATCTATGTGATGGTCCAATTGTATAAATGTGTGTAAAAATGCTTTTAAATTGCCCATTCAATTGCTTGCTGCATCTGCTTATGCTGTGCAATGTGAAATGTGTTCATTGTTCTATGATCTGTGGAGTTCTGTGAATATAGCTCCTTGTACATATGACTTGTGAATAGCGCCATATTTTTGTGATTTGTGAGGTGCATGTTCTCATGTTGGTCTGCTGTGTTCCTTGTGCATTGCGCCTTGGAAATGTTGTTTGTGAAAGGTTTGTCTTGTAAATATGGCTTGTGAATAGCGCCATGTGGTCATGGCTTGGACAGGGCATGTTATCATTACGTTTGGCAGGAGAGAGCTGGATCTTTCTCGGGTGCTTGGGGATAACGTTTTTGAAAATATGTACGTGTCATTTGTAAACGTGAAGAAATGTGCTAATGATTTTCCCATGTAAAAATGGACGTTGGGAAATGTTTCCATTTGAGCTGCCAAAGGGTTAATATCTTGAGTTGAGATGGCAGCCTTTATTTTTTACATGCTGTCAACATGCATGGTTATCTGACCTGACTATAAAAGTCAGTGAATTATTTTAAGGATTTTTGATGGTTTGATTTTGACTTTTTTTTTGGTTCCTTGGTCAGCCTACGTGCTTTGTCAGTTTCTTGACGGAAAGGTAACATCTTGTGTTTTGAGAAGGGTTCTGCTCATTTCACATTCCTTTTGAAATGCGTCTACGTATTTGTGTGGGTTCACCTTGGAACTGAAGTGCTTATAAATCAACAAGTGAATTACGGAGAAAGCTGTTCTTTTAAAATGAGAGAAATGTTAAAAAGATAGCCCGTTAGAGTGCACGCTACGAGCTGTTTTCATTAATTATTTCTGTGAGGGGTTTCCATCTAGACAGGAATGTGTTGGTTTTACAATAATAAATCTTGCCCGACTGTGCATGGTAACATGTGCTTTTAATTAGTGACTGGCAACTATTTGCCTTTGAAATGAAAATGTTAAAATGAAAATGTATGTTTTTATAAATGTGAACTTAAATACAATGTTGAAATGTATCTGCATTTTTATGCTGTTTTACAAATTATTTCTCTTTGACATATGGACCCTAAATAAGTGAAATGTCTTGCCTTTAGTTGAGTTAGTTGGACAAACGTTTTTTTTTTACAAAAAAAAAAAGAACTGGAGGTTTTCTTTTAATTGGCAATGCACTGTAACAGAATTGTTTTTGTTAAATTCGAGCTTCTGTTAGTTACAAAATAAGGCAGGAGAAATTTGTTTTTTGACCTTGGCAGCCCAGCTGGTCTGCGCAGATGAGCTTTTTTTTTCATTCTGCAAGTTTCGATCACGTCCCAGTGTGTTATGATGGGCTACAATCCAATTTTCTTCCGCGCACGGCTTGTTTATTTAAGGGCGGGGTGGCCTGCTCTTCCCTTGGAGTTAGTCAGTTTGATGGGCCTGGGCGGACTCTGACCTGGGAAAATGGGAGGCTTGCAGTGCTCTGCTGATGCTGTCACCATTTGGCAGTATTTCAATTTTTTTTTCTCACATTGTAAGCATGGCTCTTGCCCTGAAGGGTGGGACTGGCTTAGTTAGGATTAGGGTATGTTAGGCCCCACTCAATGTTACTAAAAGTTAAATTTTGAATGTTTTAATTAATTAGGATATTTTCTTTTCAATAATGAAAGGCACCCGGGGTGCTTTTTAAATGGAAAATTTTATTTTACAAGAATAATGATACTTCTTCTCTTGTTTCTAGGATGGCTGCAGTTGGGGTGCGTGCGTGCGTCTGCCCACTCCCTTTATTTGTTTTAGCTTTTTATTTTCATGTTATTATTTTAGTTTATTGTTTTGGATGATGGAACCAGACCAGACCAGACCAGACCAGACCGGGTGATGGATGGCCACATTGGAGGAAGTGTCCAGGATGCAGGGTGGTGGCCTACACTGAAGAATTTGGACATTAAATAATCCCTTGGACAATCAGGCCCCACTTTTAAAGCAAAAAAACGTGTCACCTATTATAACTAAGTTATTTTATTCCCTGGCCTGCAATTTTGACATCACTACAAGCAGGCCCCACTTTTAAAAAAAAAAATATGTCACCTATTATAGTTTTTCCAAATGAAGGACTTTTTTCAATGATGGTGCGCACATGTGTTCCACCGTGTGATTTAAAATGTTTTTTTGTTGTTTTAAGCTTGATGTTACACCAGCTATCTTATAAACATGGGGTTTGTTACTGTTCTTATATTTTCACCTTGATTGATCAAAGGGTGCTTACCTTAAAATTTTGATTGTTCTGGGTAGAGTGTCTTTTAGTATGATTATATATTAATGTTTGCCCAGACCTTGCAATTGTATTTCTCAGATTTCACTTTAAATTGACAAATGTCAGCAGGTAGGCCTCATTTAGGCCTATTGTTATTTTCATCTCACATATTAGCACCTACACCAATAGCTTCATGAGTCATCATTAGCTTAAGTTGCCTATAGTACGTAAGGCTCATTTAGGCCCTTTCTTGTTCTCTCATTAGAAGTTGAAACACATTTAGTTTTTAAGTTCCCAACTGTAGGTAGGCCTTATTTAGCCTTAAGTTGTCCGAAGTAGGCCCATTTAGGCCCCTTGCTGTTTTCATTCAACACATAAGTCCCTACATCACTAGATTTCACCAGTTATCATTAGAAGTTGAGGAACATTTAGTTTGAGGATGCTTTGGTTAGTTTCTTTCGTTATCAGATCCAATCTCGGATATGTTTCAGCATTCAAGTCAAGGGTGCTTTGATTTGTTTTTAGGTTTCTATTCCCTACAATTGAGTTTCAGGTGGAATTTTCTTGAGTTGTCATTGTTTATAGGGAGTTTTTTAGGTTTTGATTTGTTGATAGATTTTGTTGATGTTTGTTTATTTAGATGTTATTGTTTGTCAGATGTTCGCAAGATAAGGATCTAAGGGTGGATGGCAGAGTTTTTTGGGCTTTATTTAGCAGTGATATAGATCTTAATCTTGCTCACATCTAGGATAGGTATTTTTAGCCTATGTTGGATAGATTATGTTGATGTTTGTTTAGATGGTTGTTGTTGTTTATAAGATGCTCGCAAGATAAGGATCTAGGGTGCAGTGTAATGGCAGGGTTTTTGGCTTTATTTAGCAGTGATAATAGATCATTATTCTTGCTCGCATCTAGTATAGGCATTCTTAGCCTGTGTTGGCCCTTTTAAGCCCTTTTTCCAGACCTAGAAGAGGATAGCTGCTTAATATGCCTTTATTCTTGACTTTAACCTGTCTATTGCCTATTGGCTTTGACATATTAGACATATTGGTATGGTTTATGTAGGTATTCTGACAGAGCTAAGGAGCATTTCACCCCTTTCAGGCCTAAAGCTAGAGAGACTCCATCTTGATGGAAGCAGAGAGGCTTTTTAGGGCAAAAGTAATGTTTATAGTTATAACTGTTGTTCGCCCTAAGCGGACCGGAGAGAACCGGCCAGAGCTGAATCTAATCAGGAATTGTTCCCGGGCTCAGGCTCTAGACGAAACAAGCAGACTGTGCCACTGTGGGAGCGTCTGGCGCAAGGAGCCTGGTGCATGGGATTGGTGGGAAGATGCTGCTGGCTGGAACTTTCCATGAGGAAACAGCATTCTATATTTGTGAAGTGCAGAGGCGGAGTCAGTGAGTCGAAGAGCAGTCGAGGAGAGAGTCAGTCAGAGGGAGTCGTGCAGAGGAGAGTCCAGCAGAGAGGAGAGCAGTGGAGTGGAGTTGGCAGAGAGAGAGAGAGGGTTCAATCTGGAGAAGAGCTGAGTTGAATAGTGAGCTGGAACTGAAGGAAGCAGTCAGAAGCAGTTGTTTATCAGGAGGAAGTGTGAATAGCTGGAGTCTGAAGTAATGCCTTTTAGAAGAGATAGAGGAGAGCTCGTGGATTAACCTATGGGAGCAGATGGAATTGGACATTGGCGCAGAGATAGAACGACTAAGATAGTAGAATGAACGGTGATCAGAGCGGCAGGAACCATTAAAGAGTGAAGATGCAAAGTGGAGAGACAGTTCGTGTGGGGAAGAGGAGTCCAGAGACAGAGCGATCAGCGCAGAGGTGTACCCAAGAGTGCAGGAGAGGAGAGAGAGCATGAGATGAGCCAAGGCACAGACGAGAGAGGAACCCAGATGACAGCTAGAACAAGACTTCACACTAATCAGGTGATATTGTTTTCATCACATTAGCTACACTTAATCTTTTCCCTTTCAGCGGAGTGTTCCTGTTATGTGTAATCTTTTCTCTTTCAAGCGGTGTGTTCTACCTATAGCCTTTGTTAGATTTGTATTAATGTTTATATTACTGTAATAAAATAACCCCCCAGTTTATAACTAACTGGTGTGTAGTCCCTATTCTTGTTCACTAAAGGTAAATGTATCTCCTAGGTAGTTGCTGCATGAATGGATGAGTAATCCCAATCAGGTAAGTGGTGATTACATAAATAGGGAGTGAGTGGACCTTTGATGCCAAGAGCAGGTAATACATAATAATCTGAAACCATATCCAAAGTCATCATTGTAGTTTCATCCCGAGTAGACAGCTGAGATAATATCCCAATATATATATATATATATATGTATAGGTGTTCATAGGAATGTGGTCGTCGTTGATATGCGGCGTTAATGAGAGCGCTGGGGAGGATTACCAGCGTATAAAGCCACCGGATTGTGGCGTAAAATTAATGAGAGCGGCGGGAGGGACACCGCCGTATAAGTTTCGCAGGATCGCGAACGATTTGGAAAAGGAGAGCACTGGGGCTGCAGACCCACGTGTGTAGACACGCCGGATTGTGTGTCAGATCTGCCCTAGGGTAGAACGGTCTGGGTCAGGGTGGCCGCGAGACCAACTGATGTAAATAAGTGTGGTGTAGGGTATGGATATCCCTAGTAATCAGTGAGTATTCTTAGTATCCCTATAGATTTAGTGGTGTTCTTAATAATATGAGCTTGTATATTGCGAGTTCCCTATCCTCAGGTAGGTACCAGGTGCCTGGATATAGAGGAGTCCTGAGGACGGAAGGTGAGTACGTTTTGGCTGGGTCACAGGGGCCCCTGGGGGCTGATCCCATCTAAACAGAAAATCCAGCCATTACACCCCTGCACCCCAAAACTTTAAACGTACCCTGAACCCCAAAAATACCCATGCACCCCAAAAGCTTAAACGCACCTTGAACTCTAAAAATACCTAATATACCCTAAAGCCCTAACCCACCTTACCCTTGCACCCCAAAACCTTAAACGTACCCATAACCCTAAGAATACCCCCTACACCCCAAAACCCTAACCCACCCTGACCCCTAAAAATACCCTAGTACTCCAAAACCAAAACTTACCCTGAACCCTGAAATAACCCCCTACACCCCAAAACCCTAACCTGCCCTGATCCCTAAAATTAACCGAGCACCACAAAACCTAAACGCAACCTGAATCCTAAAAATATCCCTGCACTCCAAAACCCTGACACACCTTGATTCCTAAAATTACCCCAGCACCCCAAAACCTAAACCCACCCTAAAAATACCCCAGTACCCCAAAACCCAAATATGCACATAACCCTAAAATTATCCCTGAACCCCCATAACATATACCCCTATACCCCAACCCCAAACCCTATACTTACCTTATACTTACAATTAAAAAACATATGCTTTTACCATTCATACATTTACAACGAATTTCGTGGTAAAAGCATATAAAATGTAATGCCTTGCGTTGTAAAGGCATTGCGGAGTCATGGTAGATGCGTTGCCAAGGTATGCGAGGTTTGGTATGCGGGATAAAAGATTTGTGGTAATGGTTGTTTACCGTATTAAATATGTGCCAAGGTGTATTGAAGAATGATTGAGTGTATAAGTGTCTGGATGGAGGATTTAGTAGGTGCGTGACTTACTGTAGGAGTGTGTGATTAAATGAGTCTTTATAAATGCATGGAGTAGTGACTAAACTGTGTGAATGTCAATATCAGTCTGTATGTAAGCTGCTGCATGGGTTGGTCAATAGCTACTTGAGTGTCTATATAGGTTATTGATTGGTTGCCTGAGTATCTGTATGGGAGAATAAATGTGTGTGGGGGTCGATGAGAGGTGTGCGACTCTGTGCATAGAAGTGTGAGTGGTTGATTCACTGGCTGTATGGGTTCAAAAGTGCATGTGGAAACAGCTGTATGGGTGGGTGAGTGTGTGTAAGGGTGTTTTGGTGAGTGAATGGATATCTCAGTGGTACATGTCCAAATGACTACATATTAAAACGGCAGTGTTTGTGAGAGTTGGAGTATATAATTGACTATACGTGAGAGTCAGTGAATGTGAGAGTGGCTGTATGGATGAGTGTGTACTTGTGTCTGTGATTATATAAGAGAGTAAGTATGTTTTAGTATCTGTATGAATAAGTGAGGTGGTGTGTATATAACTGTATAAGTGAGTAAATGGGAGTGTAATTGGTTCTTTGCATGACTGACTAGGTTTGTGAGTAACTTCATGGATGAGTGGCAGTGTGTGAGTATGTAGTAACTGGTATTGCTGTGTTGATGGTTTAAAAAATGGTAGTCTGTATTTTACAGTGGATGTATCAAAGTTTATATTAGAGTGTGAGGAGGTGCATCAGATTTTCACTTGGATGATGTCAACAGAGATGTCATTTGAGATGTCATCAGTGATGTCACTGACCATTTCATGAATGATTTAATATGTGATGTCATCAGCAGGGCATTGTGGGGGCACAAGTTATAGTTAGCTGAACTAACTATAACAGCAGAATTTCTCAGATTTTTGATGAGTGAAATGTCCATCTAACTATAACGTCCCTGAAACCTTTGATTTTTTTCAATGAATTTCTAAGGTTTTTTAAATGGTAATTTCTAACTGTAACGTGCATGAAGCCTATGTATTTTTTCAGTGCATTTCAATGGTTTTTTAAATTCTAATTTCTAACTATAACGTCCCTGAAACCTATGTTTTTTTCAGTGAATTTCAAAGGTTTTTTAAATGCTAATTTCTAACTATAACATACCAGTCGTGCTTCCAGAGTGGTGGAGAAATGTGAGCGTGATTTCCTAAACACCTCCTACTAATCCCACTGTGTGGGATTTACTGGAGATAACAGGAGGAGTAGTTATCCCCCAATGTCAACCTTGGGGACCAACTATTCCTTTTATTACCATCAGTAAGTCCTACACAGCAGGATTGCTCACTTCTTCATTGCAGAGAGGTGTAAAAAGGGGCATGGCCTCGGACCACCTCTCTGCAATGCAGCCCTGTGGCACATACTAGAGGTACCTGATGGTCTAGTTGGGGCCCAGAGACCCTCAGGATTGAAGGGGAATTAATCCCCCAACCTAAAATGTGTCACCGGGAGCATTTTGCACAGTGGTGCAGGGAAGAGGCAGAGCCTGATTTGACAAGTGTGCAAAAACACCCTAAGGCCGGCCTTTCCTTTTTAAAAAAAAAATCTTTTTTTGGGGTGGAGGGGGCCGCCCCCCTCCTGGGCCACTTCTAGCCCAAGGACCCAATGCCCTGGGGCCTGGCCACTCAGTTGGGGACAGTGGGGGGAGCCACAATGCCCCCACAGTCCCACCAGCTCCCCGCCTCCTGTGTGAGCCGGCATTGCTTTTCCACAAGTGGAGCAGCTAACATGCAGCTCCCCTTGTGGAAAAGCAATCTTCTTTGATTTTCGAAAGCGAGAGCAGGAAACCCGCTCTCGCTTCCAAAATCAAAACCAATGTTTGCTATGACAGGGCGGAGCCACACGGCTCCCGCACTGCCATAGCAAACAACAGTGTCCCATGGTGGGCACAACGGGACACTGCAGGAGCTGACCTTGGAGGGTGGCGGTCTCTAGGGCCATCAAGGGCTCCAGGAGGGGGGCGCTGAGGCCCACCCTCCCTACCAATGCAAAGCCCCGGGAAGGTGGTGGTCCCTGGGGCGCATTCCCATACTTAGTGCCCTGGGACAGGGGTGGGGGGCTCGAGCCCCCCACATCGTTTAAAAAAAAATAGAGCCCCGGGGAGATGGAGGTCCCTGTGGCAATGTAAGCGGATTAAGACCCACCCAGGAATTTTATTTCACATCCCCGGGGAGGTGGTGGTCTGATTATAAATCCTGTTGAAATGTCCCACAACACAGCTTTGTTGAATTCAAAACTCCGTAGCCTCCAACATCATAGGCTGGTGCGTCTCTGACGGCTGGGGTACCCTGTAAAAATCGAAGCTCAAAGTTGGCCACAAAGCATAGACGCAGTCGGACATTTAGAAAGCAACATGTCTATTAATAGGTAAAATCGGAGTTTGCATACCAATGCAAAGCAGTGTTGTGGGACATTTCAACAGGATTTGTAATCAGACTTGTGTGCTGAGGCCCATCTGTGGGCCCATCTGTGGGTCTGTCAACAGCACTATTTGTGTGCCCACATTTGGGTATAAAATTACTGAATGCACTACAGGATCCAGAACTCATTGCGTGCTAAAACGAGCAGCCCATTGGAAGGTGATTAGTTTAATTTAAATGGGGGTGTAAGCACAGCATGAGATTATCAAGCCACTTAGGAAGGTGTAGAAAGCACAGAAATGCATCAGGTGAAGATGACATGATAGCTGTAATTTCGTATTGGAATGCAAGCTCTGGTTTTACCTTTTAAAAGGCTTGTTGCTTTCCAAAAATGCCCGAGTGCGTCTATGCTTTGTGGGCAACTTTGAGCTTTCATTTTTACGCGGCAGCTCAGCCGTAAGAGACGCCCCACCCTGTGATGTTGGGAGCCACGGAGTTTTGTATTCAACCAATTTGATACAAGCAAAGGGTTACAAGTGTTGCGCCAAGTATTGGCGCCTTCAATTATAACGCATGTGTAAACTCATACCAAAATAATGAAAGGTGCTACAGGTAATAGGATAACCCAAAGCCTCCAAACAGGACCGAAGTCCTTGAAACTCTTTGTACAGATGACCTGGGCACATGCAATTTTTATAAACAGTCTTAATACTGTACGTTTCACAAAAGCATGACAATCACAATGGTTGAATTGACATATTCTTTCCGTGTGGTTTATTTGTTTCTCAGGTGCCCAGCCAACACGTGTTTCGTCAGGGTGTTACCCAAGACTTCTTCAGGGCTATCGGACTTAAACAAATCAATTTTAGCCTTGCGTACATCACCCCTATCTCTAGGGCAAAATCTTAAGCCTTTCTTAAGAAGTGATCTCATCAGTGAGTATAAGGGATGAAAGATTGATGATATCTACCCCCAACTCCTTTGTGCCAGTTAATTCCTCTTGTCCCCAGATCTCAAATTTCTCCTGTACCCGTTTGTGACCTGCTCTCTTGCCTCGCCTTGTTTTCTCATTTGAGCCCCACTGTTGGGTTTCGTTCTGTTTCACTTTTTTATGCGTTGAACCTCGTTTAAAAAATAGTTATCTGATCTACTTTGGTTGGAGGTGCCTGGTACATTATCCAGCTCTCCATCACTAGACATAGGTGCACTTAGGCAAGTTGAGCTTGATGATACAGAGTTGGCATGTTGTTTATCCATTTTCTGCAAATTTTGATCACCAGTTGGATACTCATCATATTTTTTAGCGTAGGTGAAGACCCTTCCTTCTCTGTAATCTATTTCATCTCGCTTCAGTTTTCTCGCTTTGCGCTCTTTGATGTCCTCCTGATGCTTAGATATAATTTCAGCTAAGATCGTGTAATTATTTTCTGTGGCTTCTGCTGTATCAAGATCTTTGATTTCACCTTCTACCTTCTTAATTTCCATTTGAAATGCTGCCACTTTACGGTCAGCATTCTCAATTAATATTCCCATTAGTGTCTTAGAGTTTAAGGTGAGTGAGTCTTCCCACAATTTCAAAAGGTCATCATCAAGCTCATCATAAGTGGGGAATATGTGAGCGCGCAACCCCCTTAGCACCCTGTCTAATCTCATATATTGTCTAAGGGTAATGCCATCCCACCATTTGCTATTCTCACTCTTCTTAAGTTGTTCGAGCCTGATAAATTTCTCCCTCAGACCTTCACTCCTTATCTCACTCGTGTTTTTTACACTAGCTGCCACAGTATCACCTTTTGCCAGATTCTGGAACAATTCTGCTATTTTGTCTCTCTCCATAATGATGGTCCAGAGGAAATATACGATCTAAATAAGATTTGTGTACACGTTGGGGCTGCCCCAACCACTAAATCTGAAAATGTGATACAAGCAAAGGGTTACAAGTGTTGCGGCAAGTATTGGGGCCTCCAATTCGAACGTATGTGTAAACTCAGACCAAAATAATGAACGGTGCTACAGGTAAGAGGATAACCAAAAGCCTCCAAACAGGACCGAAGTCCTTGAAACAATTTTTACAGATGACCTGTGCACACGCAATATTCATAAACAGTCTTAACTGTACGTTTCACAAAAGCATGAAAATCACAATGGTTGAATTGACGTATTCTTTCCGTGTGGTTTATTTGTTTCTCAGGTGCCCAGCCAACACGTGTTTCATCTCGGTGTTACCCAAAACTTCTTCAGGGCTATCGGACTTAAATAAATCAATAGTGGGATTGTGATAACTCAGCCACAGCATTCCTAAGATTATCTCATACTGAGGTGCCTCTATAATGTTTAAGGATAATTTGTCTTTGTGTCCGCCCTCCGGGACTGGAACAGTCAACACCACCATCTTTGTTTGTTCTGTGATAAACCCAGACTTTAGTGGTTTGCAATCCACCGCCCATACCTCCTCTGGTGTTTCCCCTGACACCCTGTTTGATGATAGACTGGACACCAACCCATTGTCAATAAAATTACCCGTGGCACCTGAATCAATCATTACAGAAACCTGCTAAATGTTCTGGTTACTCTCTAAACTCATGGGGAGAACAATGTGGGACACTGTGTCCTGAACCACCTCAATGGACAACGAAGGGATCTTCCAATGCTTTACCTCCTCTGCTTCCCCCCTATTCTCCTCGAGAATACCACGACTAGGACCTGTAGAAGACACAGCTAATTTTTTCCTGGACCACCCCGTGTTTTTTGGTTTACAGGGGCATTCTTATAAATAATGTCCTTTTTTGGCACAGTACATACATAGCCCCTGTACCCTGCGGCAGTCTCTCTCTTCTCTGGACAATGGGGCTCGGACAGCACCTATTTCCATCGGTTCATTCCCATGAACAGGAGAAGGCAGGCCTTTACGTGGGGTATTCTCATTCCTGAAATATACTCTCTCATTTTCTCCTCTCACCCCCTCTTTTTGCCAATATTCTATCCATTCTTAGGATTAAGTTAATCATGTCTGTACAGGTGGTAGGCTGTGGGTCAATCTGTGCTATATTATCATTTGAGCCTTCTCTCAGTCCATGATATAAGATTGACATTTGCTTCTCCTCAGGCCAAGAGGTTTCAGGCTCTAATCTATTAAAGGTTGTTAGGTAAGTGACTAGATCATTTCTCCCCTGCCTGAGTTCCAACAGTTCCTTATATGCACTGAAAGTGGTTGCCCTCCTATCTAAAACCCTTTCAAACTCAGCCCTGGAAGCCAACCAGATAGATAAGACAGTGTCATTATTCCTTACCAAAGGAACTGCCAATTGGCTGCATCCCCAATCAAATAAGAGATAGCGAATGCCACCTGAGAGTGATTATTTGAAAAGTAAGCGGGTTTGCATGAGAAATGCAACAGTATCTGTGTTAGAAACACCTGAGTTTTAGAAGGATCCCCTGAATAACGCTCGGGACTTGCAAAAGGGTTGGGCGGAGGGACTGTAACCTGTATCTGGGGATTGGGAAGGGAAGCATCAAACGGATTCCAAGTTAATTTGTCAACCCTTTCTCGAAGTGCTGTGGTTTCTGCCCTGGATGCTGCCAGTTCTTGCTGCACTAGTACTAAGGCCTGAAGAACATTCTCCAGGGAGGCCATAAATCCCAACAGCCGGATGAGGCGGAGCAAAAGTCTTGGGCGTGTAATTCTGTCAGGGTATGCTCTGCAGGATCCAGGTGCCGCAAATAAGGGTCCACCTCCTAATGTAACCAACACCCTGAATATGTTACACAAGGGTGTTCGAACCATCAGGCGAGGGAAAGAAAAGGGCAACCCCTAATAACTTATCGACGCTGCCAGTCATTGTCATATCACCTGGTCCGTAGTCACTATTCCACAAAGATGAAGCAGGTCAATGAGTCCAACCTAAAAGGGTTTTTCCCCTGTCTTCGCTGTAAAGCCTGTAAAGGGAGTAGAAAAACCTTAGAGTATCGAGATAGAACAGGAGAAGGTAGACCTAACAGAAAGATCACAAAATAGTTAAACTGCAACTCAGAATTCACTATCTACTGTCTAGAGTGCCCCTGCAAGAGAAGGTATATAGGGAGTACCATCAACCTCACGAAGCTTAGGATCCTAGAACATATGCAGGCTATTGCCAATAAAGATAGATCCTCTCTGGTAGCTCGCCATTTCGCCGAATGTCATCAGAGCAATAGAGATCTGCTAAGCTTCTATTGTATAGATCAAGTAAACCGTCAAGAACGAGGGGGGGACAGAGAAAAGGCACTAAGAATTTTGGAGTCTAGGTATATAATCAATCTAAAAACCATGACTCCATGGGGCCTGAATAATGATGAGTAGCTGTGGGTCCACCTTTAACATAAATGCATGGGATCATGCATCTTCCAACTGTATATATCCATACTCTAACTGTAGCCATAAGAAATCTAACTACTCCCATCACACCCAGAACTGTCTCCAGCCCGCCACAATTTGAAAATTGATTAATAAGAGGAGAAATGCCCATACAGGGCTACAAAACAGGAGAAACCATAGGCAGTTGTACTGAGGTCGATTATATTTATAAAGAATGCCAATTGGGAATACATCCCTCCATAGTAAATACCATAAACTGTACAAGATATGGAAAAATATCTGACCTTAAAACTGCTTTCTATGTCTCCATTAACATAAATTTCATTGGTATGTAAATAATATTATGAAATGTTTGTTATTGGATATGTTTTTAATGAGCACTAAGCACTTTGAATTTAATTGCGCGTTGTTTTTAAACCATGTATTAAGAAATAACATATACTTCAAGATGGCCATCACGTTGGCTATTTATTTGTGAAGTGTCCTACAGGTTTAAAACAGCGCTTTTTTTCACTAGCAAACTGACACTGACGAAGCTAGAGTAGTGAAACGCGTCTGTCAGGGATGAAGGTAGGTAAGGTATGTTGAAGTGTTGTGCAGCCATATATATATATATATATATGTGATCAAGGCTCGAATGAGCAGAAACGTTATGGTGATAGCACTTGAATAAATCTGCATCTTACAACTTGGTGGTCCGTATGTGTTCTTGCCCCACATCTGGGGAGGTATCAGCGTGCGGGGAACGGAGTTCTTCATATATATATATATATATATATATATATATATATATATATATATATATATATATATGTATATATATATAAAAATATATATATATATATATATCGCGAAGCTTGTCACTCAAGGGCAAGGAAATGCCGAAGTACCAAGTAACAAAGAGTCGACCCAAAAGTGCTGGTGCAAGGGTGGTTTAATTCAGTGAAGCCAGCGCTGCCGCCATATATTTATATATTCAATGAAAAAACCATAGGTTGCAGGCACATTATAGTTAGAAATTAGCCTTTAAAAAACCTTAGAAATTCACTGAAAAAACCATAGGTTTCCCAGGCGTTATATTTAGTTGATAGAGTGTAGGCAGATGCACAGCTTGATTGCTTGAGTTCTTTTGTCTTTATTTTATTGTGATCAATTCAATTTGGTGGTGCTCAATAAGGTGGCGTCGAGGGCCCACGACGTCTAAATAACAGATTTATAAGTGATACCAGAGGAACTCTGGTGTCATCCCTTATCGGCACACACTGTCTCGTGTCTCCTTGTTTGAAGAAAACACTTTCAAACCACATTCGTAGTGTATTTCATTTATTTCATGATTTTCTTTGTTGTTTATCAGGTTTCATCGTGATTGTAATCATTCATACATCAGGCAATATCAAAAAGCGTGTCCAATGCATTTCGGGCATTCAAGTGGCATGCCCTTCATCAGGGAATTGACACTAGGGAAATGATATAAACGGACATTAGGATCAACGGATCTACAAAGTATTTACATCTATTACATAGAAAACAATATCAATCAATGGTACTCCCAGAGTCATCGTGTCATTATCTCGTGCGTGTCATGCATTTCAAAGTGAATAGTGATATGGGGGAGTGAGTCAAGGGTAGTGATGGAAGTAAACAGAAAAAAAGTATGCCATTCACTTACAAGCCTGTGGTGAACGTTGTCGACAACGTTCACCACAGGCTTGTAAGTGAATGCCCGAAATGCATTGGACACGCTTTTTGATATTGCCTGATGTATGAATGATTACAATCACGATGAAACCTGATAAACAACAAAGAAAATCATGAAATAAATGAAATACACTACGAATATGGTTTGAAAGTGTTTTCTTCAAACAAGGAGACACGAGACAGTGTGTGCCGATAAGGGATGACACCAGAGTTCCTCTGGTATCACTTATAAATCTGTTATATTTAGTTGGACATTTCACTCGTACAAAACCATAGAAATTCCCCCGTTATGGTTAGTTCAGCTAACTATAACTTGCGCGCCCGCAATGCACTGCTGATGACGTCTCATATAATATCACTCAATACATGGTCAGTGACATCACTCATGACATCACTGATGACATCTCAAATGACATCACTGATTATATCATCCTTGTGTATATCTTACCTTCTGGCAATTGCCACTAGGTAGTTATAGTTAGGACTTAGTTTCCATAGGAAAAACATTTTTTTTCTTTCCTATAACTTTGGCGTCAATGGACCAGTTCTCGTGGAATTTTTCCAAAAAGTGTCAAGGTAGGTTCTGGTTGTCATGGGAAGTTTTGAGTTGATCTGTGCTGTGCATTTTTAATGTAAATTTCCATAGGAAAATTTTAGCCACAGCTACAGAAAATTTGGCAGGGAGGTAGGTGTTGGTTCAAGGAAGTGCCTTTTGTTTGTTTGGTGTAAATCCGATCAGTAATTGTTGAGAGACTTAAGTTTACAATTTTTGTGAAATCTCTGGCTGCAGATATTTCACAGAGGGTTTTAGCGACTAATCACAAATGCATGCACCAACAGGAATGCCCTGATTGACTGGACGGAACCTGAACATAAAAGGTACAGCTGCGATTTTATTGCTCAGGAAAAGTTCCTTGGGCTGAATTTTTCTGGAAAAGCTAACACATGGGATCAGAGTAGACGTACTCTGACCCCAGGTTTGAGGAACGGGGGTGTTAGTGACACAAGTTATGTTCCAAATGGAATATTTTATCATGTGTGATATTCATGAAAACAAATCAACGACAAGCTGCGCTCCCCATGTATCATCTCGGGGACATCGCAACTATCAACGTTGTTGTGAATGTTGGTGGAAATATAACAAAATATTAGTGAATCATTAACATTAGTATGCATTGTTATAGAGATATTGAGATTTTGATAAATGTTTTTATAGAGGTATTTATATTGTGAGTTATCTACTGTGATGGTTAGAATTAATTATATAGTTATAATTTTCAGCTTTGGTAGTGGCTATTGAATTACTGCATTTGCTTTCCACTTTCACAACAAATCTGCAGGGTTAGCTACGACCAACGTCATTGTGATATCTGGCCTCACCGCAAAAACTGAAAAAAGGATTTAGAGATGGTTGTTTTAGAAATACACTAGAAAAACATTTGTTTGAAGTGCACAGTAATAAACCCCTTAGTGTGTACAAGACTGTAATATGTGTGCATATATGTTTTTTCACTTTATGGAAAAGGCACGACCGTCAAGGTTAATGGCAAAGTTGCAGTGTCCTGAATAACCGTGAAAACAGAAAATAGGTCTGAAAAAAGGTTTTTAAAGAAACTTAGTACAAAAATATGAGTTTGAACATGAAAGAAGTATATATATAGTAATATGTGTAGGCACTGGTTACATATTATTTTTGGATGTGTTGGTGGTCATTGAATGTCTGCTTTTGTTTTCCGTTTTCACGATATGCCTGTGGGGATTGCGATTACCGATGACATTGAGGTCTCCAGGTCACCACAAAAAGATAAAATAGGTTTTAGAGATGGTTTATAAAGAAACTCTCTACTAAAACATGACTTTAGAGAATACTGTAAGAGACCCTAGAGTGTGAAACACTGTAATATGTGTGGATATATGTATTTCAATTGACGCATTTAACTACGCCATCGTGACATCCTGAATACTGCAAAAATAGAAAATAAGTCTGAAAGATAGATTTTAAAGCACGTTAGTACAAAAAATGAGCTTAAACATGTTTTTAAATAGGTATGAATAAATAATATGTGTAGGGTAATGTTCGGAATGGATTATTTTACATATTATTTTTGGATGTGCTGGTGGTCATTGAATGTCTGCTTTTGTTTTCCATTTTCGCGACATGTCCACGAGGATTGTAATGTTATTACGCAAATATACAATAAGTAAAGAAAAAAAAACCATCAATTATTAATTAACTGAAGAAAATGCACACTTACGAAAATACCTCTTATACAAGCCCTTTTAGATATAAAACACGATTTAAAAACCTTAAAAATTCAACTCAAAAATCATATGTTTCATCGGTGTTGTAGTTGGGAAATAGAATTTGAAAAACCTTAGAAGATCACTGAAAAAAAGTAAAGGTTACAGGAGCATTATAGTTAGGAAATATAATTTTTTTTTAAAACGTTGAAATTCAATGAAAAAACAAAGGTTACGGGGACAATTTAGTAAGGGTGACATTTCACTCGTACAAAACTAGAGAAATTTAGCAGTTATAGTTAGCTGAGCTAACTATAACTCGTGTCCCCGCAATGCACTGCTTATGACTTCACTTATTACTTCACTCATGACATGATCAGTGACATCACTCATGACATCTCAAATGACATCATCCACACAATCTCTCTCACACCCACTCACACCCCAATATAACCTTTCACTCACCCACTCCAGCTTCCACACTACCATTCTCAAAACCATTGATACAACCATATCAGTACGTACACACTCACCTATTGATGTATAGGTCTACACACACATCCACTGAGTCACCCATACAGCCACTCATGGACCATCTCACTCACTAATACACCCCTGATATATCCAGTCAGACACTCTCAGGCACCCATAGACCTATGCACACACCTACTTACTGATCCATAGAGTCAATCACAAAGCCACATACCCACCTATACAATTATACACACACAAACTCACTTATTCATATAGATACTAACATACTCACTCACATATACAGTCACTGATGCAAGCACACACTCACCCATACAACCACTGTCACAAGCACTCACTCATGAATTCTGTCACTCATATACTCTAACACTTACCTATACTGCCTTTCACATATGCAGTTACTCACCCATATACCACTGACACATCCATTCAATCACCAATGCAGCCATATGCATGCTTATTCACCCATACACCCCCTCACAGATGCGCTCAGACAACCAATCAATAATCCATACAGCCACTCATGTAGCTTCTCAATCACACAAATTAGTCACACAGCCATACATTCACTGAGACACATATAATCACTCACTTATACAGTCAGTCACGCACCCACTAAATGCTCCATGATGGCACTCATGCACCCACCGATTAATCAGTAGAACTTGGAGTATACATATTTATCA
This sequence comes from Lissotriton vulgaris, assembly GCF_964263255.1. NCBI lineage: Eukaryota > Metazoa > Chordata > Amphibia > Caudata > Salamandridae > Lissotriton > Lissotriton vulgaris. Next base: position 563,637,788 of record NC_141695.1, read on the forward strand.
CTCATAAACTTTTTAGAAAGACTCACAGTCACCAAATGATGTTATCATTGATGTCATTTGAGATATCATTAGTGATGACACTGACGATTAGAGGTGGGTGGAAATTGCGTAATCGTGTTACGCAACTCTTCGCGAAAATGTCAAAAATCTCTGCAAACGCGGAAATATCACAAAGATGCAGAAGTACTTTTCCCACCTGTTCGCGATATTTTCTGCGGGATCGCGCTGGCAATGTCTTACCAACTTGCCCATGCGGTCGCTTATGGGCGCGGTCATCTTGCTTTCACTTGTCCCGCCCGCGATGCTTATATCTTGTTCCGGGTCGCGCAATGCATGCTCACCCCCATTTACAATACGTATTTCCTGTTCCGGAACACTATTGCGTGTTTGCGATGCTTTTTGCGTGCTCGTGGGGAAAATATCGTGCAAACTTGCCTACGCGGTCGCAATGGGCGCGGCCATCTTGTTTTTCACTCTATTGCTATGGTTCTTGGGCCTGCTTTTTAATCCTCCCTCTATCTTTGCAATCCTTTGTTTTGAGAAACTTTTTAAAAATATTTTTTATTTATTATCTCTCAGACTATTTTCCTGATTCTATATTTTTTGTTTTTGTCTACTTTTTGTGTTTTACCTACTTTTTCACTCTTTTTCTATTACCTGCTTTTTTCATTTCTTTTACATACTTTTTAAATTTTTACCTTTTCTTTCCAGCCCCCGCCTACCCCAGAACCATGGCAAAGGGCCACAGGGTGCAAGGGGTGCAGGCACTGCCTTATTTGGGGAGGTGGAATTAGCCTCACTGGTTTTCTTTGTGCAGCGACACCTCCCCTTAACCCTGGCAGCAGGCAGCAGGCCTGGGTCCGGGTATGGGTTCTGGGAGCGTCTGCAGCGATGGGAATAGGTGCACTGGGCAGTGTTTCGCTGCTCTGGTATCCGATGCACACAGAACCAGTTGATGCACTTGTGGTCCGATATTCTGGACCGGGAGGAGGACCTGCTGGACCTACTAGGAGTGGAGGTCCCGGGTCTTGGTGATCAACTATTTAATTATTACTACTTTATGTCTGTTCTTCTGCTTTTTGTTATATATTGCAAATATCTTTTTTCCGACCAGCTAGAATGCTACAGCTAACATTACAGGGAAATTACGTTTAAAAGTCCTATGTGATTGTTATGACACAGGTACTCAGCACTACTAATCTTACATGTTTGCAACCTTGTGTTTGCGCTCGCTTACCGTGATTATGTAAGAGTTTATTTTAGAGAACTTAAGTTAGGTAATGCTAGAGTGACTCTAGTCATTCCTTTGTCCTGTCACTAAGAGATAGGGGTGGATTGATACTTAGGTTTAGTTACTTATTAGTATGAGTTTGTTATTTTTTAGCGGTCTGCGTGACCCCCCTCTGTTACGTCATGTGCTGCTAGTGCTTACCCTAGTCCTTAGTAGAGCTTTTTATAGTTTGTTCAATGAGTGGTAATAGGCTTATTACGAGCCGAAAATCAGCATCAATCAATCAACCAACAATTTGGTGTATGCAAAAATGTAGTCATGTGTCCTCCATTTATGCATTTTTCAGGACTGAAAGAAGTGGAAATGCATACTTAATGTACAATTGGCACGCCTGGAATAGGTGGGCTAGGTTAGGTGGTACGTACTACTTAGGCTTAGTTAGAATTCTGGAATCCGAATGAAAGACTGGATTAGTGTTGATAAATAATAAGTAGTCAATCCGCAAACCCCCCAATACTACTTGTTGACCAGATGAATAGGTCAATTGTATTGGAATTATTGTTCACATAAAAAACAATTTGACCATCCTTTAAAAATATTTTATTTGTCTCACACCAATCATCAATGTTTGTCTCTTTCTTATATCTTTCATGTTCAGCACCCAGGGGCAAGAAGACAGGGTTTGAGTCGGCGGGAGCACAAGAACAACACCAGGGACAGGAGGACCATGACAAGGGCTCTTCTGCTGGCCCCAGTAAGTCTTTTTGTTTTTAATAATATTAATAATTCTTATTCCCTAACTTTGCTGCACCATATTTTTTCCGAACTATTGTTTCCGTTTCCAAATGCTATTTTTTCCAACAATTATCTTTCAATCTGGACTATCTGTTTCTAAATTTTTGTTATCCCTGCCTCTATCTGCCTCTGCTATGATGACTCTCTGTACTACTACTATTAGTCTGTCTGTAGCTAAGCTTGTCCAGTTGGCCACTCTTTATTTAAAAGGTTTTTTAAAAAACTCAGATTCACCAGTAGCTCTAGCCATTGAGTCCAGTCCTTTGGGTTGTCCTCTTGTACTACTTCTAATCTTATTGATATTGAGTCTTTGTTAATCTTGAGGCTTTTCGACAATTCCCACCAACAAATGCCCAACCAGATTTTACTATTTTGATAGGATAGGACATACTACTACTGCTGTAGGGATTTTGCACATACAGAACTTTGCACAAGAAAATAGGATGTTGGTGATGGGAGGTTGGATGTTCCTCACTCCTCAATCAGAAGTTCAGAACCCACCACAATCCCCTGCCCGTCTACTTATAGTAGTGTCTTGTCATAAGTATTAACTCTCTGAACCCTCCCCCCAAGACACCCAACAAGTAGACAACCCAGAACATATCACCTCTCAGTCGTGGAAGCAATGCACATGCACACCCTTCCTTTCACTCGCTCACTCGTGTAAGTCCACACCAAATACCACAGAGTCTATGTAAGTTCAAAAGTTTTATTTGCAATTGACAAGCTCTGTACGTTGTTCTATGCAGCACCAACAGGAAAATGCATAACATTAAAACAATAAACATTGTTACACTTAATTACAGTTACCACAACTACAAGTCCATAGAAAAAAACATAGAAAAAATGGGAAATCATGATAACTGAAGAGTGGTGGAAGCACCACCATCGCCTTGGTAGGAATATAGTTTATATCAAATTATAAATGCAGATCTCTGAGTGAATTCTGGGGACCCCTCACCTCAGAAGAACCTAGTACTGGTAGTTGTTACATCATAAGCGCTGCAAAGCTCTGGTTCGTAGAAGGGAATCTTCCGTCCGTAATGAGAAAAAGGGTGCACGTTAGTATATTGCAAGCATTTCTCAGCCGTGCCAAAAAGTTTAGCATTTTTATGGATAAGCAATATTGACTAACACCAGAACTCCATAAAAAAGTGGCTTGGTAATGTTATGGTTGACCTTGTATGCAACACTTAGACAGTAGCAGTATGAGGTCATGTGGGCTCAAAGGTGTCTTATACAACAAGCTGCGAGGTAACGTCACGTGTGCAAAAAGACACAAAGGTAAAATGGTTGCATGGCTTGGGCTAACTAAGCAAAGACTAGAATTACCCTAGGAACCATATATAACTACTAGTGTTGACTCTACTACTACCTGACTTGTACTAGTGATGTATGTTGTATATGTATGTATTACTATTAACTCATTTTTCAATCTTGCTACTGAAAAATAGGGGGAAGTGTATATGACAGCTAAGAAATGTGCAATTCTTTTCTAGGCGCACTACCAACCACAAGTGCTGGGGCCAGCAGTGAAGGCAACGTGGCTGGAGAGAATGTGGCAGTTGCAGATGGAGCTGCAGGGGGTGGGCCAGCACCAGTGGCGGGTGTTGGTAAGTTAGATACCTAATCCTTACTTATTGACATTACACTCACTGCAAGGGTGTACTGTATGCTGTACTGTTGAAACTTAGTAAGTAAGAAGTTGTTGTGAACGTTTGAAGAGTGAAGACACCCTTTAATTGGCATTAGTAAAGGCATTAGCGGCGGGAACGTTCAGTAACCAATGGCCTCTTCTATTTGATTTCAACTCCGCTGTGAAAGTTTTATGGAGAAGACTAAAAGTCAGATCAGATCACCTTCACAGATGGTGTTGAACTAAAAGGGAAAGACGGGTGGAAGGAAGAAGGACGGGCAAGATTTAATATTTATGACTGACAGAGAAGGATACTTGTGATGCATGCATGCATGTCTGCATAGGTGGCTGATAGGAATCAGATGCATGGTTGGTTGAATGCCTGAAAAACTCCCACAAATGTTAAAGCCCAACGAAGTGGGAGGATAGATACATACCACAAGTGTTATGTACTGTGCTTGATAGTGCTACCACACCACTATGTGTATAATTAACTTGTCTTACTGCTTTTCTAAGAGTGTATTTTACAATAGTCTTTTTTTTTCTTTTTGATATATAGCTACTCCTTCCACAGGGAAACCTGATCAGAAGGAGTTGGCCGCCAAGGCCTGGAGTCGGAAGCTGGAGGCCATCCAAAGGGAATATTGTTGGCTGGTGGTCCTGAAAGAGGAGGAGGAGGAGACGGCAAAGTCCGGGCCCCAGCTGCCGCCCTCCAGTGGTACAGCTCCACCGTCTGGCTTCAAAATATAATCTTGTGCGCGCGGAGTTGACTTACCGTGATTCTGAGTTTGCTGAATTGTTTTTCCTCCCGGTTTGCGTGCGCTGCACCATTTTGGATCAGGCTGCGTGATCGCGTGAGACTTCTCGACCGCAGGTACGTCATAGCGGCCCGCCATCTTGCACTGCAAGAGTTTGAGAACGCAACTACGTCATAAGGGCCCGCGATCACGCATGATCACGGGAGTAAACAATTGCGAACACGTAGATGCGACGTGCAGCTGACTTCCGGCGGGAGATTTGAACAACTCGCTTTCCCAAACTTGCAAAAATTGCAATTCTGCACAAGAAATCTACCGCAGGCAGCATAAACGTTCTGAAAATGATGATTTGGATCAGAATAACTCCTTAGATTGACATTTGGCTGCACTTTTTGTGCAAGAAGTCCATTTTTGGGGGGGGGGTGGGAGGAAGTAAGTGCCCCAGAGTCTCGAACTTCCTGTTCCTGTCCAGCAGGCTCCTCCCAGTGCTGTGTCCATGTCCTGGTCACTTTTGATTTGGATCTGGAGCTGGAAGGATTACTTTGTGTGGCTGCTGCTGGATATTTGTGTTTGAGGACTTTTTGTTTGGATCACTTTTGGATTGCTTTTGGATTTGAGATCTTACAAGTAAGTTGGTGTTGTTTGTTTTGTGCATTGCAGTTGCTGCAACTACAATGTTTAAACTTTTTCACAACCTTAAAAAATATATATTGTGGGTAGGCACAGTATTCAGTAGGCCCAGGGTTAGTCATGGGTTCATGATACAACTGTTTCTGTGAGTTTTGTTGAACTTAAATATCATTTATGTCATGGAAATGAATAGCTCACTGTTATATGTGGATTTTTTTTTTATTTTGGGGTGCGTGTAAAGCCACAATAGCCAGTAGGCCCATGGGTACTCAGTGGTGCATGGACCAAGGCTTTCTGTGGGGTCTTCTGAATATTTTAAACATCATTTAGGCATGGATGGCATAACATTGTGGTTTTTTTGGGTGTTTTTTGATTTTTTGGGGTGATGTTGGGGCATGGCCATGTGGGTGGGGGCCATTTTGAGGCCTGATCCAGGCAGGGCCTGGCCATGTGGGTGGGGGTCAAGTGGCCATTTTGAAGCCAGGCTTTGTGCCATAGGCCTGCACCCAGTCTGCCCTGCTTTCATCCATTATGCCCAGGAGTACTCAGTGGTGCATGGACCAAGTCTTTCTGTGGGGTCTCCTGAATTTAAACATCATTTAGGGCATGGATAGCATTGGATTGTGGTGTTTTGTGTGTGTTTTTTGTGCAATTTTTGGGAGTGGTGTTGGGGCCTGGCCATGTGGGTGGGGGCCATTTTGAGGCCTGGTCCAGGCAGGGCCTGGCCATGTGGGTGGGGTCAAGGGGCCATTTTGAAGCCAGGCAGTGTGCTTTGCGCCATAGGACTGCACCCAGTCTGCCCTGCTTTGTTTCATCCATTATGCCCAGGGGTACTCAGTGGTGCATGGACCAAGGCTTTCTGTGGGAGGTCTCTTGAATGTTTTACACATCATTTAGGGCGGGATGGCAATGGATTGCGGTGTTTTTTTTAATTTTTGGGGTGGTGTTGGAGCCTGACCATGTGGGTGGGGGCCATTTTGAGGCCTGGTCCAGGCAGGGCCTGGCCATGTGGGTGGGCGTCAAGGGGCCATATTGAAGCCAGGCAGTGTGCTTTGTGCCATAGGCCTGCACCCAGTCTGCCCTGCTTTGTTTCATCAATTATGCCCAGGGGTACTCAGTGGTGCATGGACCAAGGCTTGAATATTTTAAACATAATTTGGGCATGGATGGAATTAGATGGTGGTGTTTTTTTGTGTGTTTTTCGATTTTATGGGGTGGTGTTAGGGCCTGCCCATGTAGATGGGGGCATTTTTTAAGGCCTGGTCCAGACAGGGCCTGGCCATGTGGGTGGGGCTCAAGGGGCATTTTGAAGCCAGGCAGTGTGCTTTGTGCTGTAGGCCTGCACCCAGTTTGCCCTGCTTTGTTTAATTCATTATGCCCAGCGGTACTCAGTGGTGCATGGATCAAGATTTTCTGTGGGAGGTCTCTTGAATATTTTAAACATCATTTAGGGCATGGATGGCATTGGATTGTGGTGTTTGTTGTGTGTTTTCCGAATTTTTGGAGTGGTGGTGGGGCCTGGCCATGTGGGGAGGGGGCATTTTTTGAGGCCTGGTCCAGGCAGGGCCTGGCCATGTGGGTGGGGGTCAAGGGGCCATTTTGAAGCCAGGCAGTGTGCTTTGTGCCATAGGCCTGCAAGCTGTCTGCCCTGCTTTGTTTCATTCATTATGCCCAGGGGTACGCAGTGGTGCATGAAACAACTCTCTCTGTGTGGTCTCTCTTCTATCAATGTTTTGGGTGTGTTGTAATAATAATAAATGCCTAGTTGCAAATATTAATTGAAGCACGACATATGCAACATTTATTTAACTGAAGTTTCTCTAACTTCCTTTGCTTTTAGGTGTACGAAGAGAACCACGAATCATCCTCTTTGTTCATCATCAGTGCCAGGAAGAAGTCCTGCTGCGGTGTCTGCAGCACAACATCATGTGACGTCAAGTGTGGCAACAGACAACTCTGCAACTCGTGCAAATGTGGCCTGCTGTTCTTCTGACATCTTAAGAAGATGGGCCCATAGAAAGGTGGCCATAGCTCCTCTACCAAGAAAGTTGCCAGTGCCACTGCCTGTAAGAAGGAGCAGAAGGAGCATGTGCGCCACTTACCAAGGAGACTGGTGTGCCCACAGACATTTTTTTGGGAAAAAAAAACAACGCCTGCAGCAGCGGTGTCCATCGGGGACCAAGCTGGGAGCAGCACCTCAGCTTCATTGGTCTCAGTACCACCACGCCAAGTTAGGCCCAAGGCCATGAGTGCGGCAGATGCAGCCACTTTAATTGCTCAATCACCAATGACCAGTGATGTTGGTGTTGACTCATCGCAAGAAAGAAGCATCCAATCAACGCAGTGTGTAACTCTTCTGACGAGTGTTCAACCACAGCTGCAACAACAACCACAGGTGCAACAAGGAGAGGCGTAAGGAGAGGCGCAAGTAGAGGCGCAAGTAATGGCGCAAGTAGAGGCGCAAGTAGAGGTGCAAGGGTGGCGCAAGTAGAAGCCCCAGTAGAGGGGCAAGTAGAGGTGCATGGGGAGGCACATGGAGAGGCGCATGAAGAGGCACAACTGCCCACAATGCTTGTTCCTCCAGAAGTAGGGGCACATCAGGAAATCGAGATTCAAGCGGAGGTATCATCCAAGCAAGCCACTCCTCCTGATGATCCATTGTCTTCCAGATCCGAAGCAAGAAAAAGGTCTAGGAGGGCTAGTACAAGTTCTTCTTCAAGCCCCCTTCCTTCTGATGATCTTGATCTTGATTGGAACCCACCAATGCATGCCATGAGCTGACAAAGGTACCTAAGCCTAAAAGGAAGGTTCCCGCAAGGCTTTTACTTATGGGTGATGACGATGAACAAGAAGTAGAAGTGGTGGATTCTGCTGCTGATGAACAGTCTGACGATGATGACCCAGTCATCACAGTTGTCACTCCAGCCCCAGCGGGCATGCAGCAGACAGACATTTTTACCCTATCCCGAATTGCTGCTGAGCGGGATGTGGGTGGCGTGGCACCTGTACCACCACCAACCCAGGTAACTACTACACCAACACGACCTACAGCTGCCATATTTTCTCATCAGAAGGGCCTACAGGGACCTTGATCCAGCTCGACCTCCATTACCTCAAGTAGTGGTGCTGTAAGTGCACAACAGAGTCACATTCTGCCACACCCATCCTCCACTTCATCTTGCATTGAAAGTAGCACCTCCACCACCACCATAAATCTCTAGTCCCCAGTTTGGGACTTCTTTAGTATTAGAAAAAAGGTGGAAAACCTAGTCATTTGTTCCATTTGTAAACAAGTAGTTAGTCAGGGTAAGCTTGGTACCAACTATGGTACCGGAGGCCATAGAGGTCATCTAAAAAAACACCACATTATCCAGTGGGAGGCGCACCTAAGTAACATCCGGAAAGCCAAAAGTACAAATCCAAATGTAGACATTGATATTGCATTGGAGACGAAGAGGAGCAGATCGTGCAGGGGTGAGGTGAACAACCGAGAGACATTTTTTCTGGTACACACAGAACCCCTGGCAGCAGCACTGCAGTGGTAGCACCCACACACTCCTCTACACCAACAACTCAAGGAGGCACAGTAGTCTGGTAGAGACACCAATGTGAAAAAGTACATCATTGAGCCTAACTGTGTTTAAGAAGTCTGCATCCTCATCACATTTAAAAACTGTCCAGACCACCATCAAAAGCATGTTTTGTTAGAAGACGCCATTCGAACGCAACCACTCAACGGCACGTGTTTATAATGCAAATGTTAGCTCTGGACCTTCTCCCTTTTTTGTTTCGTGGAAGGGGTGGGTTTTCGACAACTTGTGGCAACAGTCTGCCCTAAATGGAAAGTTCCTAGCCGGTCCTATTTTGCCAGTGTGCAGTTCCAGCACTACATCAAGATGTGCTGGATGTGATTGGGGCAGCTTTGCAGAAGAGTGCTGTTCACACTATCCACCTGACAACAGACATGTGGACCAGTTGTCAAGCCCTTGATTACATGTGCATCACTACACATAGGGTCTCTTTTGCAGGGGTTAGAGAAAAGATGACACGCACAATTTTTCAAGCTAGTCAAAAACATGCAACAGTAGCCATGTTTGCCATGGAGAAATCTCATACTGCAGTAAACATTTTGGAGGAGTTTAACAGTAAGGTCTTTGAATGGCTGTATCCAAGAAAGCACATGATTGGTTATATTTCTACGGATAATGGCAGTAATATATTTAGGGCCATGAATGATGGTGGCTATTTCAGAGTGCCGTGTTTGGCGCACAGTATTAACATTGTTGTTCTAAATTTCTTGAAAAAAGAAAACATAGTCAGCAAGTTACTGACCACCTGCCTAAGAATCTGAACACATTTCAGCCATTCTTTTAAGGCCTGGAAGCAGCTGAGGAAACTTCAACATGACCGTAGAGGGCCAGTCAGAGGACTCATCCAGGAGGTGGTAACACGTTGGAACTCAACCTTCTACATGCTTGAGCATCTGTCTGAGCAGTGCTTGGTAATCAATGAGTATGCCTTTGCACGGGGTTCTTCTATGAAAGACATGAGGCTAGAGTTGGAGGAATGGGACCTAGGTAAAAGTCTGATAGACATGCTTCATCCTTTTGAGGTCTTCACTCGTGAAGTCAGCAGGGAGGACTGTACTTTGGGCAAAGCTATCCCATTGTTGTGCATGCTAGAGCACCAACTGAAGGCGGTGTCTTCAATGTTCAAAGATGATACTGTTATTATTATTATTATTTGGAATTTTGTTTAGCGCGCGGTTACCCTCGGGCATCCCAGCGCTTGTTCAAGACTCCAGGGGATAGGAATAGAAAGGAAGCATTACGCGGGGAACAGGTGGATCTTGAGTAGTTTCCGGAACCGCATAGTACAAGTCTCTGCGCGTAGATTCAAAGGAAGCGCATTCCACAAATTGACTGCGTTCACTGAGAATCTTCTACCGCCCGTCCGGGCTCTTTTCACTCTGACCGTTTGTAACAAATATTTGTGATCCGAGCGCTCTGGTAGCCTTGTAGGGGAGCACCATATTGCCCAAAATAGGAGGTCCCTTCCCCTGAAGGATTTTATGAGCCTTACAGAGGGATTTAAATGTTATCCACTCCCGCACCGGAAGCCAGTGCAGCGCTCTTAGTGCCGGTTTTGCTGACTGTCTCCTAGGAATGTTCATCAGCAGCCTTGCTGCTGCGTTCTGCACTTGTTGGAGTTTATTGAGCGTTGCTTCTGGAGCACCCCAAAAAATCGCATTACTATAGTCCAGCCCCGATATAATTAATCCCTGGATGAGAATTTTCCTGGAGACCAGTGGAAGAAGAGGCAAGATCTTACGGGCTGACCGGAGCAGACCAAAACAGACTCCAGCGTTTTTTTTGGCATGGGTCTTGAAAGATAAGTCTTGTTCCAGCACATCCATAGGCTTTTGATCTCCTTTTTAAGGCTTGGGGGATCGCCAAGATAACTAGGCCAGCTGCATGGCGGCAGGGAAAGCACTGAATGTCCGAGCAGCATCATCTCTGTTTTGGAGCCATTCAGTTTTAATGCTGAGTTGCACATCCATGTGTGCACCTTGGACAAGCAGGAGTGAAGTAGGTCAGATTTGTTCACCAGCTGCGAAAGGGCCACCATCAACTGGGTATCATCAGCATAGCTGATAGTTTTAATACCGAATGGTGCCACCACATCCTCCAGCGGGCCATATAGATGTTAAACAATGTGGGGCTCAGGGAGGAGCCCTGAGGCACACCACACTGGAGGGGGATCGAGGCTGACTGTGCACTACCTTCCCAGACTTGATAAGTTTGATGGTTCAGAAAAGACGCGACCCACTTCAGGGCCATCCATGTAAGGCCTACATCTGACAGTCGCTGGAGCAGCACCTGATGGTTCACGGTGTCAAAGGCCGCACTGAGGTCCAGGAGGATCACTGCCACCGATCCTCCTGAATCCAAAATGCTCCTGGCTTCTTCCACGACTGCCAGAAGGGCAGTGTCCGTGCCCTGGCTCGGCCTGAATCCCGCTTGGGAATTCCGCAACAAACCATAGGACTCCAGGAAATGTGACAGCCGCCTGTTCACCAGTCTCTCCGCGATCTTACCGAGCCCGGGCAGCAAAGAAATCGGTCTGAAATTTGCCAGGTCAGATGGATCAAGACCAGGCTTTTTCAGAAGGGCCTGTACTACTGCTTTTTTTCAACTGGGTGGCACCACCACCTGCGTAAAATATGAGTTGAGGAGATCAGTTACTGGGGCGGCGATGGTAGTTGCTATCTGTTTGAGATATACTGACAAGCAAGACGCATATCCATTCGCAGAGAGCTTATTAACCAGCCAACTTGATAATGAAAGCCTTAAAAAAATACATACAGAACAACATTACATTTGTGCCACTATTCTGGATCCATGGTACAAAAAGGCACTGGCCAGCAAAGCATTGAAGTTTCAAAGTACAAACATTGGCTAGCTCTGTCAGCCACTCAGTTTGAAAAAAAGCGGCAAGTAATTGAAGGAACCGGCAGAAGTACTACTGAATCAGCAGGCCACCCAGCGTCAAGGTCCACTTCTGTAAATGTTTTGTAAATGTTTTTGTACTTGTATAGCGCACAGCTACCCGCAGTGGGTTTCCCGGCGCTTGTACGAATACCGCAAGGGAACCCTTCCTTGATTTCCCTGTGAAGTGTCCACTCCTGGGCACCCCCATGGTGCAGACCAGGCATCCCTCGGGTTGTGGGGGCCGTTGTGGAGACTAAGCAAGCTATTGCTCAGAGTTGCAGCGTGGGACCCATGATCAGAATAGGCACTGAGGCGAGAATATCCGGTCAGGGGAATTAATGAGCCCGAGACCCGCCGGGGCAGGAATCGAACCCTGGTCCCTGGCCAGAGCTCTGCATCGAGGTCTGCCTGCTCTAACCATTGAGCCACACTTCTCCACATTGAGCCACACTTCTCCACTTCTGTGGTCAAAGGTATTCACTTTCCCTCACAGCCGTTACCTACACCAGCAACCGTATCATCATCCTCACCTGCACCAGGCCCAACCATAATATTGTCGAAAGCAGATTGGATAACTCATTAAGGGTTTCTAGTTCCAGTGCTGATTCAAAGGCAACACATGTTACGCAAAGTGGAGCAGCCCTACATGACCTTGAGTGGATGGTGCAGGCCTATCTGGATGAACCTCAGTCAAAGGGAAATCCCTGGGTGCACATTCATCTGAAGTTAATACTATCCTTGCGCGCAAAGTTCATACATGCCAACTTAAACACAGGGAAAATTATAAAAAACACTCTATAGTAGCCTAAAGTCAATTTCCACACCAAAATGTTGAACGTTCACAATCTTATTTTAATGAGAATATAAAAAGAATTATACACACAATGACAAGTTAAAATTTCAAAGAACGATCTTTGAAAATAAGATAAAAACAATTATAATATTTCTTTACATATAACCAATATACGAAAAATTGAATATAATCCTAAATAAAGGAGAATCATAAACACAACAATTTTACAGGTATATAATTAATTAAAGAACAATTTAAAAAATACAAAGCAAAAATACAGACTTTCTCTCAAAAACAACCCCCTCTATTCGTTGTGGCCTTTTGCTGACTTTACCACTTCCGATATCTGATCCAAAGGTCAATCATAAATGCGAGGGTGACGTCAACAGTAGCATTAGTGCATGTCTATCAGTTGCTCACTTGACCCTTTTTGGATTCAATGTCAAAACACAATGCGTTGACGCGTTTCGGTGCAGACAACAGACCGATAGTGTAGCACCTTCTTCAGGACTTCTGTAATTAGGGGTCACCAGCTGAATAATATATGTAAATCGCCCTCTCCCAAGGAAGATGGGCAAAGTAACTTGCGTGGATAGTTCTATGGTCCTTTCCGGGCTTCAAAAGTTAAAGGTAAGGTTGATCCTTTTTACGTACGTGGGGGTCAACAAATATCGAACCTCTTCTCTGTTTTTCAATTTTTTTGTTTACTTGTATTGGTATCTTAAAATTTTATAAAACCCTTCTTGAACGGGCATATGACGCTTTTGGTTCCGTCTGTGAACTGGATATGTTCTCGCGGGTTGCTCCTTCGCGTGTCTGCCTCGTTCTTTTCTCCTAGAGATGTCTACATTGATCACAACCCATTGCTGTATTGGTATGGGAAAAGACCTCAATGGCGACTGATTACCAAGCTGGCTATAAATTATTTTCTTGCCCTTTCGCAAGCATGTCTTCTGAACGTGTTTTCAGTGCTGCTGGTGCCATTGTAACTTCAAAAAGGACCCACCTCTCGCCCAAAAATGTGGAGAGGTTAACAATGATCAAGATGAATCAGCACTTCATACCACCAGATTACAAAATACGTGAATCCACACAGGAAGAAGAGGACTCCGACTTAAGTGACAGAAGTTCTTCTCTGTTAATTGACCTACTCCCATCTCAATTCACAGAGTTTGAGGATGAGCTCTACTTCCCCGACACCTAGGCCTGAAACTGACTTCCTTTTTTTTGTCCTGAATCCTTATTCACTTTTACTCCTGTGTGTTTTTCTTTGTTTTGAACATTTTACCACAACAAAACTCTAATCACAACAAATCCATCAGCAGCACTGTCTTCATCTTATTTTCTTATTGATGGTGTCGCTGTCTGCAATCCTGAAGTTCACAACTCAGTCATGCTCATCTGTCCTCCTCCTCCAGACTCCCCCTATCCATTTCCCTCAAGGCAGATGGCTGGATTACGCACAATGAAGAAACTGTCGCTTCGTAGACGAGTCCCCTCAAAAGAAGTGGGACTGGAATTACTGACTATATGCTGATTGCTGACAGTTACTTCTGAAATTGACACGAGAGGCTGCCCTGTGGGCCTTCACTTTAAGAACAAGATGCGGACAAAAAGTGGAAGAGGTAATGAAAAATGAGATGGAGTGCAGTGGACAGCACTGGCTGTCTGGCTCTGATGAAAGCAATTGCTGTTTGTTTGTTGTGCTTGAAATTAATCATCATATCTTCTGTTATTATTTAATCTTTTACACATTAAATGTAACTCAAGTCTACTCTGTTTTTTTACCTTGTTTAATTCAAATTCTACTTCTACTGCATGGGCCACTACGTTGTAGTTTTTATTATGCAACATGTCCTTGGACTCACTGTGTGTGTAGACTGCGACTGCATGAACAACATTGAGTTTGCCAATATACCATGATGATGATGAGTCGTGATGATCAAAGTTACGTAATATCTTTTTTCTTTACAGTCACTCACTGGGATGGATGGATCATCATCGTCGGTTTACGGAAGAACTATGGCCATTTCATGAGTGGCAAACAGGTAAACCAGTCAACAACAACTACAGCAGAACTACATGTCTGTCTAGTCGTGGTATGGAGTGGTCGAGCCAGTGTAGTGTTGTTTTTGCTGGAGTCCAGACATCAATTCATGTAAAATTGCAGCTATATGGCTTATTGAATACAATTACGTATGCTTTGTCTGTCTATGTCAAAGAGGTATGCTAGATCAGGTTGCTTCATTCACTCAGTGGTGCCTGCCCTGGCCGTCTGCATGGCCCTGGCCTGCTGTGCTGTGTGCTAATTACTATCCTTGAAAAGGAGACTCAGAGTACGCACTTTAGAAATGATGCTTGTATGTAATACTACTGTCGCCTCTGAAACTGAAAGTGTTATTTTTGCACTACACACTGTACCTTATATTTTTTTCTCTGTGGTGTTTTTTAATATCACTTCCTGTTTTTCCATCAACAATTACAGGCCTGCTTTTACCCTGTGCGATGGGAAAAACGATTAACTCAGGTTTACCATTAGCGATCCGCAATTCTGCATCCGCTAGGCAGGCAGTGTACAGTGTGTCTGTCTGGTCACCAAGATTGATCACGTCAGATGGAATGGAGGAGTACCCCGATTAAGAGGAATGGCTGGATGCATGTAACTTCCCAAATTGAACAGGACAACTACAGCATACAGTTACAGTATCCTCTTCACTTCTCTTTATCTTTTAAATAATGTTATTGTTGTGAACTTCTATGAGTGTGTCTCTGTGCCTTTGTTTGCTCTCTGCTTCAAATTCATCCCTCCAGCTATTTGATGAGTTTCTTTGCTATGTTTAAAACTAATTTAATGTACTAATAAGTGTTTATTCTCTCTGAGGGCAGATAGGCAAGTGAAATTGTGTAATTACTCCAGCCCTTTACTGTCAAATAATGTTTCTTCCTAGTTAGTAAGTTGTAGTAAGATCTACTTTTCAGTAACCTAACCATCCATTTTGCAAACAACTTCATGCATGTGGTAGTGCACTTCCTTTATGTCCCTTAAAAGATGTATGGATATCTTCATATTCAAAGATTTGTTTTTCTTCATTTGATGTTTGTCCATGCTGTGTTTTTTCCTCTCTCCACAAAACTTTCCAAAAACCCCCATTCCCATCCAATTTTCAAACCCTAACTCTCTTCCCCCGGGCTGTGTGGTTTTCATTGAAGTGCAACTAAATAACACCAATAATTTCACAGACTTCCTGGGGAGGATAAGGTCAAAGCAAAAGAAAATCAATTTCAAGGAGGGTGAAGGAATTCGAGGATATAATCTTACTGTGTACTGTACTATCTATCGTACTGTTCTAATGCTACGCTCATGCCACTCAATGTTTCAGTTCCTTTTTTTTCATATGCTGCTACTGCCAGTGTGTACCACTACTACTACCACCACCACAACGACATTTCATCTGTCCAGGATTCCATAGCCAACCTTAATCGCCATTTGCCATGCACCCGGCCCTGTGCCTAGCCCTATTCTCAAACACGTATCACAGGTAAGATAAGGATTTTGGGGGAGGAAGAATAATGGAGTAGGAAGAGAGGAGAGACTGACCGTAGTACTTGTAAAAAAGTAGGACAATTAAATTCAATAACTCTGTCAGTGGCTCTTTTGTACAAATTTGGGGGATTAGACAATTTGAATCAACCAGCCAGTTAAGTTTCAGGAAAACAAACGTACAGTTAACCCCCCCCATACCCCCCGGTCTCCTCCACAAAACAGTAAAAGAAAACTCATATGCTATGTTTAAGCAGTGGAATGAATAATTATTGGAGCCTTAACAAAAATAAACTATCCCACAAGAGGACCCAAAAACCCCAACCAATATTCATAAATCAAATCAGTCCCCAAAAGTTCAAAAAACCCAACGCCCAATTCCCACCCCCAAAAAGTCTTTAAAAAAGGGGCAAGGGACAATTTCTCCTCTACTTCCGCCGGCGATGTCCTTTGGCCAGGTGGTCACGATGCTCTCTGCGGAGGTCCTTGAGCAGGGTTTTCAGCCTCGCCACCTCCTGTTCAAGGTTGGACACTCTGAGGGTCAAGCGTTGCAGACGAGCCTTGCATCTGCTGTGGGGGGCAGCTGATTGTTTTACTGCTTGGCAGTGGTGGGTGGCTGCCGGACCACAGCTCTGTACTATTGAAGGCTTCCCCTGACTGGATGACCCAGGGTGAGCGGAGGAGGATGCAGCTGTCGTGGATGTTGATGTCGACTGTGACTGTGTGTCCTCCTTCTCCTGGGCCACCAGCCGCCGATATTCAGCGACAGTTGCCTCCAGCTTCCGTTGCGGGGCCCGCCTAGCCAACTCCTTCCTTGTTAGTTTGGAAGGAGCATGAAGAAAGAAAAACATACTGTAACCAATGCTCTTTAAGATTAACACAAAATAATTCAGCAGAAAGTTGTGTCACAGTAGCACTAGCAACTTGCAAGCACAGTACATAACATTTGTGGCACGTATCTACCTAACCTCCCACTTTGTGGCCCTCTGCTCTAACATTAGTGGGAGTTTCAGGAATTCTACTATCACTATATGGACTCACTACATTAGACTCAGACAGTAGGCCAGTCTTCTTCTTCTCTCTTGTTCCGTGAAATTGGTACCTAAACTTGTGGAAGCCAGCATAATGCCAGCGCAGTCAACTTGCACCCGAGAAAAACAGACTCAAGCCATGATGACACATACTTGCGTTACTGTACCAGTTCAGAACATACAGGGGTGAAGCTTTTACTTTTCTATTAAGGGTGGCACTGGCCATACTCTTTTAAAAGGGCTACTGCTTAATTAATTTAACTTTCACCCTGCACTGCCCCTGACTACTACAAAAGGAAAATGAAGAAGATAAATAATATGATCATCTATCCCTTCACAGGATATTTGCTTATATATGGGATGACTTTAGGTGCTTTGTTTTTTATTGAGTGAACACCGATAGGCCACACATGAATGACAGAGTTGTAATAAAATTATTAACTGAGGTAGTGAGTGAGTGGTCACCGTAATCGCCGGATATATGCTGTGCTTGCAAACTACTCTTACTAGTCATGGTAGTATTCTAAAAAATTACAACTTCTTTTCCTCTGCTTTGCTACTCTGGTACGGACGTACGGTGTTACACTTCATCCAGTGACCGTCTATTCTGTCTACATACACCTATGCTATCTATGAGGATGATAGTACCAAGATCCAGGCATCCATCCATTCAAAGTAAATGTCAATCATTCTTCTTAATGTCTCATTTGGACAAATCTTACCTTTTCTCACGGAAAAACAACCTTTTTATTTTAATTTGGAAACCGCCAGCCATGCATCCATGCTTGTCTTGCATTTGAATTTGAACCAAAGGATATATTGCAAACACATACAGTATCTGTTTCACCCACCCAGGCAGTCCTTTCTCCTTCCACCCATCCTTGCTTCAGCCTTCAGCAACCATGCATCATATTCCCAGCCACCTCGGGCAGCATTCAAAAACACGGTTCATTTTTTGCCAGTCATTTCTTTAAACCTGCTCGTCCTTCCTTACACCCTTCTTACCCTTTTCGTTCATTCCATCCATCATGTTCATCTCTGATCTGACTTGGCTTCTCAATAAAACTTTCACAGCTGAGTTGAAGTCAAAAATAAAAGAAGCCATTGGTTACTCATCAACTCCCGCCGCTAATGATATTGCTAATGAGAAGTCAAGCGTTAATGTCTTCCACCTTGTTGACAAAAACTTAGTTCTAAATTTGTAAGTCTTCTTAACAGTAAAGTGTACTTGTTCTGTACAACATATACACCGCTGCAGAGAGCCCACTCTGCAGTCTGCAATCTCAATAAGTAAGGAATATAATAGGTTATCTCTGCCCGCCACTACCGTGGCCTCCCCCACAGCAGTTCCAGTTGACTGTGGCACCGCTTCTGCCCCTGGAGTGCCCATCTCCACGCTGGCCCTTGCACTGGTTTTTGGCTGTGCCGATGGTTTTACACCTAGAAAAGACATTTAATATTTTTAGATACCATATACACCACTCCCTATTTTGTCTAGGAATGAAATTTTTTTACTAGTACTACATAAACAAATTTAATAATTTGTGACTCTCTAGTCTAAACTACAAATTTCCCGTCCTTCAGGGAAGGGTGTTTTTTTATTTATGCTTTGACATAACATGTGATGCTACACTTTTTGGCACAACTGATGAATGCTTGCTTTTAACACACACCATTTTTCTCATAACAGACAGAAGCTTCCCTTCTACGAACAAGAGCAAGATCATCATCATATCATGTTGTTCGGAGTCGTCAGCGATTTATCCCCACCAAGACTTTAACCAGGTGAGGGCTCTACCACAATTAATGTGTGAAATCAGCCACTTTACAGTGGTTCACCGTTTGTTATATGACATTGATTTTAATAAATATTTTTATATAATTCACAATGGAAATGTAATATACAGAGTACACACAGAGCTAGTTGTTTTACTTTTAATAAAGCTTTAAAGCTTACATAGACTCTGTGGTTTTCGATCATGAGTGATTGAGCGAAAGGGTTTACAATTTGCAAGCATGAGTCCGTGGCTCTGAGAGGTCGGGACTCTGACTCCGTAGTCTTATGTTCTGGGTTGTATAATCATTGGGGATCATCACTGCATACTGGAGCTCAAATATGACTTTGACACATTAGCTAGTCAGTAAAGAGATTGGGGGTTCAACTCCTGTTATGACTGAGGTATGTGGAAAGTCTAACTGCGCCTATTATAATTTAAAACCAATGCCCTATATCTTGTCCATAGTTCTGTTTGTGCAGAATAGTCCCTGCAACAGTAGTAGTATGGATTGCCCTCCGATCCAATCAAAAAGTAAACTAGTATCTTATTCTTGGTGGCCATTGAAATTTTATTGTTTAGAATTGTCAAAGCATAAACATTTAGACATTATGGACAACCCAGAGGACTGCACTCAGTGCCTAGAGCTATTGCTGAATAGAATTGAAGTTTTGTTTAACACCTTTTGCCAACTGTGCAAGCTTAGCTAGCTACTCAGACAGACTAATAATAATCTAATAGTACTACAGAGAGTCATAGTAGAAGCAGGATAAGAATTTAGAAACCGTCTATAAGAAGATCAAAGACGATTTAGGAAAAAATAGAATTATGAGGAACGTTTGGAAAAAATAGGTGCTGTAAAAGATAGGGAAGTGTAATTATTAATAACAGAAAAACTTACTGGGGCTAGCAGAGGAGCCCTCGGCAGACCTATCCTGGCCTTCCTGTTGTTGTTCCTGCTCCGGCGGCACTGCTACCTCCTCCTGTGTCCTCTTGCCCCTGGGGGAAGCTGATGTACAACATGAAAGAAAGACACAAAAATGGATGATTGTTGTCAACCAAATCAAACATTTCAAAAAAACAATAGCAAATTATTTCGGGGAAATAGACAATTGCACAAAATGTATTGACCTATCTGATGTGGTCTACTAGGATATTAGTATTGCTGGATTCGCGGACCGTCTAAGTTGAAAGTTATGTAACACACTAAACCAACTCCAAAAAGATTCTACTAGGACTAGCAGGCAGCACTCCGCAGCACGCGAAGTGACAGGCACAGTCCGTCATGATTGCAGACCACTAAAAAGTTTCCTACTAAATAACCAGTCATAATATACTCAACTATTAATCCACCACCACTATCTCTTCTTAGTGGCAGGAGTACAAAGGAAGGACTGGACTTGAGTCTCTAGTGTCTAGCATTATGCAGTTCTGTAAAGTACACTGATACATAATCATCACCCAGACCAAATGAGCACAAAATTGAAAACAAGTAAGCATAGTAGTACCGCCAGTGAGCAGGCGAGCACCGGCAATCACAGCAGCTTTTAAAACATAATTTACCTGCAATGTAATCTCTAGTGTCTAGCATTACCCAGTTCTGTAACCCCTTCGCTGCGGGGGTTATACCCCCACTGTGCTGGGGGAGAGGGGGCACGCACAGCGCCCGCATGCTCATGATGAGCTCAGCTCGTCATGAAGCACGGCACTCCTGTGCTCATGACGAGCTGAGCTCGTCACAGGTGCACCGGCTCCCATGGAACGCTCAGCCCAGTAGAGGAATTCTCCCCGCACCTGAGCGTTTCACGGTCCATGCTGAGCTCAGCTCGTCATGAGCATGGGAGGGTGTAAAGTACACTCATACATAATCACTCAGCCCAAATTAGCACAAAATTGAAAACAAGTAAGCATAGTAGCACCGCCAGTAAGCAGGCGAGCACCTGCAATCACAGAAGATTTTGAAACATAATTTACCTGCAATGTAATCATCACAATTCTGCTCTTCGTAAAAAACAAATTGCAATATCGTAACACAGAGCAGTAGAAAAAAAGTAGTGATTAAATACTGGCTACTACTACTGACCAAGGCCCGGTATCTCGACTCCAAGCAGGTCGAGCAGGTCTTGCTCCCAGTCCAGGATGTCGGACTACCGGTGTGTCGCATGGTTGTAGGTGCGCCGGACCCCAGACTCCCGATACATGGCCCGGCACACCTTCCCTCATACCTGGCGACGCTCCCGGAGCCCGTACCTTGGGCCTCCCGTGACGGTCTCGGGGAGGTGGCGCTGGACGAAGAAAACCAGTGCATCCCCTCCACTGCGCTGAAGATCTACCGGGCTACTACTGCCTCCCCCTTAAGCGTCCGCAAGGGAGCCGGGTACAGGGTGCAGTACCCTTCCCCTTGATGTTCTTCCCGGCACCCTTTGCCAAGGTCCTGGACAGGAAAGGAAAATAAAATAGGAAAGAAAGAATAGGGAAAATGTAAAGAAAAGAAAAGAGTTAAATAAAGTAGTTTTAAGTAACCAAAAGTAGAAAAAAGTGGAAGGGGGAAAATATGATGTAGAAAAATAAAGATAGATAATGAGTAAAAAATATTAAAACAAAGTAAAAAGAAACAATGGATTGCCAAGGGAGGATTGAAAAAGCTTGCCCAGTACCATAGCAATGAATGAAAAACAAGATGGCCGCGCCCATTTCGACCGTGTGGGTAAGTTTGCGCGATATTTCCACAAGAGCATGCAAAAACGGACACGAACATGTAATTGCGGCCCACACGTAGGAAATGCAGAAAGCGAGCATGCAACTGGTGCCCGGAAACGGAAATACGCAATGCGAAGACTGAAAACAAAATGCCTGCGCCCATGTACCACCGCATGGGTAACTTCGTGGGTGAAAACCCCATGAACATGCGAAGCGCCCCGCGAACTCGCAAAAATAAAAAAATCCGCAAATTTGCATAAATTCGGGGATTTTGCGGACCGCAAATTCGCTTTTACACAAATTTGCGTAAGGCGAATTCGCAAATTTCGCCCATACTTAGCCAGAATTATTGGATCGGGTAAGTTTAGAAGCTCAACCATGACATCCTGCAAAGGAGCTACTTCCTCATGATTTGGCCCATAATACCCTGCTAACGTAAATGTCCTGACTGAAATCCTAACTTTGGCTACAACCCATCTGCCCGCTTAATCAGATGAGAAAAAATCCAAGCTCACTTGTAGTCCTTGCTCAATTAAAATTGCCACCCCTTTTGTCACTGCTGTTTGAGCAGTATATGCAAAATGTGCTATCCATTTTGTAGCCTTGAAAAGCTTTAGTGCCTCATTCTTAGTCAAATGGGTGTACTGAACTATAATGATAGGAGCAGGAGAGTGTTTCAAATATTGGAGCATTTTCACCCTCCTACTTCTAACCCGTAGCCCATTTAAGTTCCATGACAATATTTTTATACTTTCGCCTTTCTTGCTACCCATCAACTGAAACTGCTAAGGGAGACTTGACTTTAAAATTGTTAAAAGAGACTTTAGAGGTCTCATCATTTTTTTGTTTTTTTTCCACTGCTCCCCACCCTGTGCCGCCTTCCCCCCGTAGAGAACCCCCAACCCCCTTACTCCATGACCGATAGGCCATTTGGATCACCCCCTAAGAGTGCATAACTATCATGAATAAGTTGATCATGTCCGAAAAAGAGAGAAAAAGGAACCCAAGAAAAGACAGAGGACAAGAGGAATGTGTTTTTATTTTCAACAAAATCTCTATATATGCCTTTTTTCTTTTGTTTTACTTGCTTTACATCATTTTCTTTCCCCTTCTCCTTTTCCTTCTCCTTTTCTCCAGCTTCTTAAATTACTTCCCTTTCCACCCATATTTTTATCTAATCCGACCAGTTTTGGCAGAAATGAGCAGCATTTTTTAAATTTAGAACATTCGATTATGTTTATTTGCCTGAAAATCTTTTAGGAACTTGTCAACCTTTTCGCCAGAGTGAAAGATGGACATTTTATTATTCATCATAACTTTCAAATATCCCATAAATCTAAGCTGTACTACAGCTCCCATCCTTTTCCCAAGCTCCCATTGCCTGTTTGAAGTAGCAGCCGAGACATCAGATCTGTTGGACTTGGCCCTTCTGGCAGGTTCACCCCTAAACTTTTTGCTTTTTGAATGTGAATTGGTGGTAGTGATTTCTGGTTTCTGCGCACTTTCACTGTGTCTCAGTTGAAAGTGCATGCGCACTCTGAGTGTGTGGAGTAAGGTTGGCCTGCCCACCCGTAGGAATGCATGGGGAATGTCTGTGTCCCGGGTAGTTCCTGATGCGTGAGGTGTGCAGGCTCGAGTTTGGTATTTGCGGACTCGTGTGATTGAATGCTGCGCAATGATGTATGTGACATGTATGTGTCTAGTATGGAAGTGCCACTTCTAGACATGGGTGTGCCTGTGCACGGAGTGTGCTGGCACGTGATTGGCTGGAGCTGGCTGGTGAGCCTGGCTCCAGGAGTCTGGATGGGTCTGCCCGGTGGTGAGTGTGGAGATTAGCATGCTGATGGCTGGGGAGGAGTGCACCTGGGTCCTGAATAGGGCTGGGCTTTCCCCACACAATGCTGGCTCCACCCCCTGTGGTGAGTCTAACGATCCTAGCCCTGCCAGTGAATAGAGTGAGGGGCTGAGCACATCAAGGGTGCTCACCAACCAGCTGCGACTGGTTTGCCCCCTCACCCTGTGCCAGAACAAAGGATTGACCTGTATAAAAATGGGGCTGTGTCCCCACACAAACTGTTCTCTTCCTGGATCCATTTCTGGAGGAGGGCTGCTGCTGGGCACCAGGAGGACCGCCACTTGGACTGCCTCCCTGCCTGGAGGCCCAGTGAGCTGGCTCTGGGCCCGGCCTTGCCCCCCCCACCTACTGGAGGACTTTTGCTGTCTTTGGGACCAACTAGAGCCTGTGAGCGCTTTATTTGTGGCCCCCAGCGCTTAATAGCGCTTTACTCTGCTTCTAGCGCCTGTGAGCGCTGGTATCTTGTCCTCAAGCACTTGGGAGCGCTAACGTCATCTCTAGCGCCTGGGAGCGCTTTATTTTTAAAGGCCGGTGCCCACCCGGCATTGTCTTTCTCCATAATTTATCGAGGAAAATCTCCACTGCCCTCAGCAGCACGACTCGGAGCCTGGGGGCTCGTCCGAGGGGCAGCGCTGCCATTGGCCGGCCCAACAGGAAGTGAGGCAGCATGTGGGCGGAGCCACAGGACAGGAGGAAGCGAAAAGCAGCTGGGAGCCCACCCCACACTCCTGCCCGTCAATTGGAAATCAGTTTTCCGCCCGGGGCTCCAGAGCGGAGCAAGAGCCCCACAGTAAACCGGCCACCAGAGAAGAAGGAGCGAGGCAGCAGGAGCAGCGAGAGCCTACTCCGCGCTCCTGTGTGGGCAGAGAATTGCCGCCGTCCGCCTGGCTCCCCGAGTGCTTGGAGAGCCCAGAGAGAGAAGCAGGAGCTCTTGGGCTGATCCCCGCTGCCCAGGACCGCCACCGGAGGATTCAAGAAGCAGCCGGTGAGTGTGGGAGGGCTGGAGGCTCAGAGTAAAGGTCAGAGCGGCCCCGGATGGCACCGGGCGGCTCCAACGGTGTATAGAGCCTGAGATGCTCCAACGATCCTGGAGGCAGCTTGTCTATTTCGAGCCCGGTGGGACTCATGGGGCATAGTTGCTTCGAGTCCGCGAGAGACTCCAACAAGGGCCATATTCCTCTTTCGAGCCCACGAGGCTCCACACCCGCATTTTGTGCATTTAGAGGCCAAGAGGCTTAGACCGGCCCAATTGTTTGTAGAGCCACGAGAGGCTCAAGGCGCCCCATGTGTTACCGAGTCCCGAGAGACTCCAGCCCATATTTGTTCTAGAGCCCTGAGAGAGGCTCAGGGTGCCATTCTGCTTTTTAGAGCCCAGCGAGGCTCTTGGGGTCACGAGTGCTTTGTCCCCATTGCTATGCTTGAGCCCACGAGGCTCCAACGTTGGCCCATCATTGTCTTCACAGCAGCCCAGCACTTAGTGGGCAGGCTGCTACGTGTAGGCCCCCCCCCTGACAGTGGGACACAGTGCATCCTAGCCCCAACAAGGCCAGAGGGCCTAGGGACAGTCATAGGTGGTGATTTATGTGAGTTTGGCGCAATTGTTCTTTTGCTGCACCTCTGAATGTGTAGATTATGCATCATGTGCCTTGTTCTTACACCGCTGAATGTATGTTATGCATCATGTATTTTCCTTCCCTACACCTCTGAATGTGTTGTGATGCATCATGTGTAATGTTCTTATACCCCTACAGGTATTGTGATACTTAGGTGGTTGTTTTTCTCCTAGTACAGGTCTTGCTAGTGAGGTTCTGGTTCCCTGCGTGACGTTTTCCTAAGCAGGTTAGGGTTGCATAGGTGGTACTTATCTGTTACCAGTAGTTACTGGTTGTGTTCTAATTTGTGCTACAGTGATTTATATTCTATGTTCTAGGTGCTAATTCTACCCAGTGCTAAGTTCTAAAAGTGCCTATTCCTGACAGTGGTCCAGGTGGCCCTGTCTTGTACATATCCCCTGTAAATTCAGCCCGTGCCTGATGGCACATTGTTAAATGTGTGTTTTTATCTAATGTGTTTTGGTGTAATATAAAGGCTATTTTTACATATAACCTTGTGTGGAGTTCCCTTTGTGGTGGGCCTTGGGTGTTGTTGCTGGGTGCGCGCGCAAACACTTAACCTACATAGACTCCAGGTTTAGCCTTGCTGCTCGCGTCACGTTACCTAGAGGGTGAGCAGGGGTTATCTTGGCGTGTAACTCCCTTGCCCTGACTTAGGAATGGTGGTCTCTGACTAACTTTGGCGCAAGCCCTGGCCAGCCGGGATCCCATTTCTAACAAGATCGAAATTCATATTTTCCCCCTTCCACTTCTGCCGATCTCAGACTCAAGGCTTTGGAGAATATCTTTTCCTTTAGGGAGAAGGTTAGGAAATGAATCAAACATTTTCTAGGCTCTCTGCTGTTTGTATTTAGCCTAAATGGGTCCCTATGCACCCGCTGAATATCTTTGCTTATGTCTTCTTCAGACTCCTCCAATTGCAGTTCTTTCTTAATCAAATGAACTACAAAGGTTTTGATATCCTCACCTTCTCTGCCCTCAGAAACTTTTAACATTTTTATGTTATTCCTCCTCTGGAAATTTTCCAACCTTTCAACCCTCTCCAAAAACACTGTCTCTGAAGATCTTAACTTTGTGATTTCAGCTGTGTTCAAACTAACTTGCTCCCTAAGCTCCTTCACCTCCTCCTCCAGTAAGACTGTTCTACTACTAAGATCATCCATCTTTCCTTCCAGGATGTCACAAGCATGTCGTATCTCCCTTTGATTTCCTTCTGGTATCTCAAACCTGGACTTAATCTCAACTGTGAGGGCCTTTAGTAAACCACTCAGCGGCACCTCCTCACTCTCCGAGGCCTCTGAGGCCCCTGAGGGACCTAGTTCTTGACCCTGAATTGTAGGAACTGTCTGCTCTTTTGGCCCTTCCGGGAGCACCTGGTTCCTGTATTTTCCTCATCTGGGGGACTGGTCAGAATTTGATATCTATTGGGGGATATGGTTTCAGCCCAATTGGAGACCTCTACTAGTTTATCAGCAGACATTACTCTCTCTGTAGTCTTATTGTTATTTTTCACTTTTTTCTCCTTTCCCTCCCTCCATCCGACTCTCCGCTAAAAAAATAGTTTGAGGCACAACCTTAAAGAATGTCTTGAGGGAGGGGGTTACTTTTAACCCCTGACCAGCCTTCTTCACCTTTGTCCTATTTGCTGCAACTACAGCCTCATTTCTCTCCTCCTCTTCCTGCCTCCCAGGGCCCTTTGTTGTTTTATTCTCCCTTCTCTTGCCCCCCTTGCCTCTCTTACACTTCGTTAGGGCATATCTCGCGTGTGGAGAGCAAGCGGGGAGGATTTTTCCTTGCTCCTTGGACTGGGACTAAAATTTGGACTAGAGGCCACTTCTCCACTCTCAGGCAGAGACCGATCCTCGTAAGACTCACCACACTTAGAATCCCCTGAAGCCAGAGTCTCTCCTAGTTGTGGTGTGGTGTTTTTCCCAGACACACCTTCCAACCCGCTGGCCCCGCGACCTCCCTTCCCCTGGAAGGAGATCCTTGCTGCCGCACCTCTTCCCTTGCAGAGCTCCAGGGCCGCCCTCCATCATTGCCGTTCCACAGCCTCCTCCACCCTGTCGCTGAGAAACTGCTGCAGTTGACACCGGACAAAATGTGGGACAACGACCCGGAGAAAAGCCGCTCTGCCTCACCGCGTCTTGGGGATCTCAAAGCCGCTCCACCGTCAAAACTAGCCAAACTCCTCAGCAATTCAACAAAAGAAGGTAAACAAAGTAGCGGTGAGCATTTTAAAAGCTCCTGGTTCGTATTCTGCTCGGGTTAACATGCCTGACATGATCCAGCAGAAGACACTTTCAGCGCTCTGACGGTGCCTCTGTGACCGGCTAAGCGCTGGCCGCCAAGTTCTCCATCTCTATCATCTCCTTGCGTTTGCTCAGTTGGCCAGGCTAATCCGAGAAGAAGCTCTGGCAAAAAAAATGTAACTGGTCCCTCTCCGCTCCCCTGTTCTCCACCTATCCATTCTCTGTCTCTCTGTCTCTTTCTCTCTCTCTCTTATCTCTGTGAGTACTTTTATTCCTGCCTGCCTATCCTTACACTCTCTTTCCCACTTCTCTCCTTGCTTGGACCCATGTTCCTGCTGCAGTAAACCCAGGGGAGCTGGAGAGTGACAGAGGTGCTGGAAGTGCCTTCCAAAAATGTTCTCTAAACACTGACTCTCCGGGGAAATTTACAATGAGGCCAATGGCCTGTCCGGCACTAACTAGAGAGGGAGAGATTACTTTTGGCACAATGCAAAAATATTAAGAGCCCTTTCAAACAAATATAAGAGATTAATGTTAACGTTTATAGTACTAAGTAATTACCTGGTGTTATAAAAATCGCACCTCTAATCGAGGTTACGCAAGTCAAACCTGCCAGAATTTTAAAGAAGGAGAAATGCCTGGTAAATACTGGGGCACCAGGATCTCAGGGCACCCAGCATCAAAATATGCATGTTCTGTCTGATGGCAAGGCATGTAAAAGAGGATAATTATCGCACTCAATAAGTTTCTAACATGATGATGTCAGATTTTTTTTGTTCAATAATTATCAGGCAATACTCTTTTTTTAAATTATTTTATTGTTTTATGCAAGGATATACAGAAATGGTCAATCACATATCAATACAGAAGAACAAAAAATAAAGCGATAAAAAGCAAACAGAAAACAGCAAAAGTAAAGTAAGAACCATATCGGCATGTCGCTTCTGCTATAAGCAGCATCAAACAATGTCTAAATCCATTCAGTTATAAACTCCCAGATTTTTTCCCCAAAAGCTCTTCTTCTAACCCCTTTGAGTTTATATATGGCAGATTCAATATTATACATATATAATAATCTTATATAATAATCTTTCCCTCCAACTAAAAAAGAAGGGGGGTCTGCATTAATCCATTCCCTGGTAATACATGCTCGAGCTACTGCCATTCAAATAAAAAGAAAACAAGTTAAAGGTTTAGGTCTTGACACTCCAGCCTCTAGACCAAATAAAACCATCTCAGCCGTTACTTTAATATTGAGCTTTACCACGGCACTCAAAAAATTCTCAATTTGTTTAAAGAACTCTCCCAATTTAGAGCAACCAAAAAACATATGTTCAGCATCTGCTGCGTACAACCCACAACGATTACATTTTGTCCCAATTGTGGTACTCCATTTTGTAACTTTGCTAGGGGTATAATAAAGATCATGTAAACACATAAAATGTTGAGATTTCATCATCCCAGTCATTAAGCATTCGGAGGCAAGTTTAACTGAATCAAAGACCCTAAAATCGGGTATCCCCAATTTGCTGGCCCACCTCCCCTGACATTCCATTAAATCATCCCCAAATTCTCACGATAAACAAGAGTAGAAAAGGCCTATTGGTGTTTTTATTTGCAAAAGATCCAAAAGGGGAATTTTATTCATTTTAGTTACTGACACAAGTGATGGATTTTGAAAAAAGCTGCGGATTTGAAGAAACTTAAAAAAGTCATTGTTACTTAATGAATATTTGCTCTGTAATTCTTGAAAAGAGGCCAACTGATCTCCACAAAACAAGTCACCCAAATAGCGCACCCCTTTCAAATTCCATCTAATCGCCGCTAAGTCACCAAAATTGCGGATGGTAATAGACCAGATGCTTCAAAAGGTGTATATGCATTCAGTTTAGTTAACCCCAAATGTTTCCGAATTTTTTGTCACACCATAAAAGCTGCTTTCAGTTCCTTAAATTTCGTCTTCTTGTAGTAACTGGGCTCTGTCATCTTAAGAAAATGGGATTTTGCTCCTTCTCCTAAAGTCAGCTCATATAAAGAGGGAGATCTACAGGCAGGTATTCGGACTCGCTCCCCCATTATCAGCGGACTAATAAATTGTAAAGTTGCCGCGAAGTAGTAAAACAAAAAATACGGAACATTCCATCCTCCGCACTCTTTGCTAAGAATCATTTTTTTAAGGGCCTTTCGATGTCTTCTATACCCGCATAAAAATCTGGATGTTGCACTTTCTTAATTTCTAATACAAATAGGGGAAAATTCCAGGGGTATGGAACGAAAAAGGTATAAGACCTTGGGTAGAATCAACATTTTTAAAACGTTGGCCCTGCCATGCAATGATAAATGTAGATGATCTAGCCGTTGCAATGTGGAATTGATCTTAGCAAGCACTGGGTTCATATTTAGATCCGGGATGCAGGATACAGGTAGTGAGATTTTAATCCCAAGATATGTAACCTCAGAGAAGGTCAGAAAATTAGTCTGCATATTTTGCCCTGCACATAAGATCTGAGTTTTTGACAGGTTTAATTTGTACCCAGAAAAATTGCCGAACTCTGATGCCAGATCATTAATAGCTGGAACCGCATTCTGGACATCAGTTGTGATGACAACAATATCATCATCATAAGCTAATGCCCGATAGTTTACGCTGGCCAGACAAACTGGTTTAATCCTCTCTTCCAAATTAACATAATTAAGTAAAGGGTCGATATAAAGTGCAAAAAGTAAAGGAGAGCAAGGGCACCCCTGTCGGGTGCCCCTGGTGATTGAAAAAATAGAGGACACCTGTGAATTTATTGGAATACGTGCTTTGGGGGTGACATACATAGTTTTGAGTGCAGTTATAAAGCCCTCACCAAATCCCTTTCTGCCCAAAATATCCCACAAATAATCCCAGGCAACCCTATTGAATGCTTTTTCAGCATCTAGCAAAAATTATTCCAATATTCGATCGGGTTGCCTGGGCCCAGTCTAGGAAAGTTATAATTTGCCGAATATGGTCAGTCGTGTCACATGCGGGGATGAAGCCATGTTGGAATCTAGAAACGAATGGAGTTATAACTGCAGGGAGTTGGGAAGCCAATATTTTAGAAAAGATTTTGCTGTCTGCATTTATTTTGCTGGGTTTAATAAGAACACCTGACCCCCCTTTGCTTGAATAGGTATCATTAGCTGCCTAAACCTCCACCGTTGCTGGACTGTTGTCTGACAGAAATCAGGATGGACAAAAAATTTGTGTCCCAGTCCTTTCCTAGGTTTTGTAGGTCTAGCTAGATCATACAAAATCTCACGAAAGAGATAATTATGCAGGCAAATAAGAATTGCCCTGGGCCGAGTCGCTGCCCTCCCTGCATCTCGTCTTTGAGTAAAGGGAAAGCGGTGAGCCCTTATGATTTCTTTGTCCCAGTCCCAGTCTTTAAGGTCCGTGAAAGTTGCAGCAAAGAGATCAACAACATATTGGCGAACATCTTTTCCCTCAGAAAGTTCCGAAATCCCCAAGTTATTCCGGCGTGCCCGATTTTCCAAGTCGGTGAGTTTCCAGTCTATATCTAAGTCATTTTTTTGCATCTCAACGATAGAGGTTTTCTGGCTGGAGAGTTCATCCTCAACTGTTGAAACTCGGGTTTCCACTTCTTGAACTCTCGTGGTCGCTTCAGTGCAGTTTTTAGCCAATCGACGAACCACATTATGCAACTTACGAACAGCCCCCTGTGTCCGAAGCCCCTCTGCTTTAGTTTCCTCCCTATGGGCCATAATGATTTTATACATGGATGTTTGTAGATTATAGATTGATTTTAAGGTGATCTCTCCTTCTCCTTCCCCTTCGAAGTTATGTGCCTCATCCTGAGTTTCTTCAGTGTCCGCCTCTTCCACCTGTTCCTGCCATTGTGATTGATCAATCAAGTTAAGTTTGCTATTGGCAAGGGATTTCTGTGTTTCGTTAATTTTCCTAACTGTAACATTCGGGGAGTCAGGTGATAAGACATCTTCTCCTAAGCTTGTATTAGCATTAATATCATCTCCCCAGTCACCAGAAGAAGAGAGTTGTTCGCTGTCCTTTCCATCAGGCAATACTCTAGAACACTCCTAATGAAAATATATTTACTTTATCTAGAGTAGGTAGTAGGTTTGCGATGTGCACAGTGCATTACTTGCAGAAAGACAAAGTGTTACATCCTGGTAAGGAATTCCAGAAGACTTGGATAAGTTACAGATGATAAGTTTATTCTTCTTAGATGGTTAAATAGGTTTTCCAGTATAAATGTAATCAAAGCCCCACCAGGGGCATCCTCTCTGCTTCACACTAACATTCCACTCACACTGGCTGAACAGCAGAGGCAGAGAAACAGGGAAGATGTAAGGTAAAAACCTTAGATATAACACAAAGGAAGATGAGAAGGTAGATTAGCCCCTCTGTGCATTGCATTCATTGTGTTTCTGAAACCCTCTACAGTTGGAAACACTGTGAAAGCTCCCCGTTTATTGAGAACAATGTCGATGGCACTAAACCTGATTGGCTATACTCAGAAGGACCACACCCTTCATTGAAGGTGGTCGGACCCTAAAACAACACTCAAACATCAACGGACTTAAGCATGTCTTCAGGGGCTTCATTTAGGGGCTGCTAGGGGTAACAGCTGCGACTCATGGCCTGACCCTTGAGACACCTTTAGAAATGCATTTGCTACTCTTGGCCTCAAAGGTGCTAAAACCAGTGCCAAGAACATAATGGAGGCTCTGCATTCCATATTTTCAGTACGCCTTTCTTTATGAATATATATTTAATGTACAATGTATGCTTGCTAGTGCATGAGAGTATATTTATGTAAGATGAGAGCATGTGTATATGTGAGCATGTGTCTTTATGTGTAAGCATGTCCATGAAAAATGAGGAGTAATTAAAACATATCTCCTCGTATGCCTGCCTGAAGGAGTTGTAAGATGTTGGTGCAGATTCCTCTCTACCCATGTTTGTAGAGAAGATTTTGAGTCAAAAACCATGAGCAGGTGCATATGAAGGCCCATGCACCACCTATTGAAAGTCCATTTGATTTAGTGAAGGGGGACTTAGCGCTGCCTGACCAGCTGTTTTATTCATGGGCATTTAAGTTAAAAAATGGTAGGATGTTATTTGGTACACCTACAGATACTAAAATAGGGAGAATGTATAAGGAGATGTTGAAGAAGTAGAGAAATGCCAAGAGTGGGTTTTTGTTCAAAATTGCTGATCCGAAATATTTTAAGAAGGTTAGATTGAAGGTTTTAAAGGACTTGGCAGAAACATGGTACAGAATCAGAAGGGCTTTGAAAATTCCGTATTTTTGTCAGCTGGCTCCAATTTGGAATGCACCAGTGTCCCCACTTTGGGCAAAAGATTTACTGGCTCGTAAAAATAAAAGGGGTTTATTGAGTTGGAAGCAGTTATTCCCAGAAGGGCAGTTAATGTCGATGGGGGCAGTACTAAGAGGAGTGGGGACCTCATTGCTCCAGATTGAAATACCTCCAGATTCATAGTTGGTATGCATTATCAGGGGATCTGATAGGTACCTCTAACGAACTGGAGGAGAATCTTCTTTCTAATTTTACTTTTAAGAAAGAAATTGCGCTGTGGTATTGGGTAATACCTGAGATGGAGGATGGTCCTTTCATGCCTGTGGGGAAGGTGCTTGCCGGAGATTGCGATGGAAGACCAATGGCAAGTAACAATGTCTATGCTTTAAAAAACAGTGAAACCTGCATATTTAAGCAAGAACCACTTTTTCACTATGCATGGGGCCTACTGGACTCCACGAAGGTTTTCAAAATTCGGATCAGGTGGAGTGGTGCTATGTCCCAAGTGTGGAAGCCCGAATGAGGATGATTTGCACATGTTTCTGCAATGCCCGAAGATTCAGTCCTTTTGGGAGGTCGTGAGTAACTCTTTATCAAGGGTTCTAGGCTTGCAGATAAAGGTAAGCCCTGAGATGGTCATATGTGGAAGATTAGAGCTTCATGGTAATGATATGAGCGATAAAGCGAAGTTTGTTTTTTATGCAGTACTGCTGGCCCAAAGAGAGAAATGTAAACTTTGGGTCTCCCCTGTCAGTTCTACGGAGGGTGGTTGGCTACAATCAATGAAATGTGTTGCTAAGATGGATATTTCGTATCAGACTAAAAAGAAGTACAATTTTTGGAAGCCTTTTCTAACACAATATGGTTGAGGGTTGGTTGTGCAAGCCTTAAGAATCCAATGATTAAACTTTCATCTGCTTCGGATGGTGGAAATCTTCTCTGTTTATACAGGAAGACTAGGGAAATGGTATGATTGTGAGGCCAGGGGAAGAGGCCCTCCAGGGGTAATAGAAGGTGCGATGGGTATGGGGGGACCTCTACTCCCAATGCTTTATATCTACCCTTCTGTATCCAGTAAAGGAAGTTGAAACCCCAGGGCTGTATCGTAAGTAGAAGGGTGGCAAGAAGGCGAATAAGGATAAGATTTTTAAATAAAAGAAAGTCTATTTGATGCAAAATATTGCAAAGGAGTGCATTGTGCAACTGCTCTTTCATTCATTATCTAGTGCAAATCAGAATTTGTATTACACAATAAATACCACCCTAAACTTTGCGCCGGATCTGCATACAAAAGTGACTCAAACATAGTACAGAACGTAAATAAGCATGCTTTTAGTGAGATCAAGAGTGAATGTAAGTGACTGAAAACTAATGAGTGTAGGGGAGTGTAAGTGAGCGTGATTGTGATGTTAGGGTCATATGACATGCCTTCCAGGAAAAGATCTAAGGCAAGGGTCTAAAGACGGCATTTTCTGTAATGTCATTAGGGTGAAAGAGTATGTGATGTCACATCTGCTACTCCTGCCATTTTGGTGAATTGACGCCCATGAATTTCTACTATTGTTTTGATCAGAGCAATCTGAATTGAGCCTTCGGATAAATACGTATGGCTGCTGCTGTGCTGTAGTTTGTAGGTAGGTGTGAGGATATCGTTCATGATTGCTTCTTGTGCCGCACATGTTTCTGTTTGACTGGAGCTTAGCTGCTGACCATGATGTAATTGATCGAGGTGTGTATGAGTGTGTGTGCGTGAGTGTTTGTGAAGCTTCCGATGCTGTAGGAAAATGAAGCAGAAAGCAAGGGCGATGAGGGAATGCCCTGCATTGTAATAAATAGGCTACATCAGACGAATGGGTGTCCAGGGAAATAATATGATGTATGTCTACGTTGTGGTTTTCCATTTTTTAAAACGGGCTGTATCGACTGCAACTCAAGACTGGCGCGTCATACATTCATTCTGGTGCCTTTGCGGGGGCTCCGGGACTCAATTCAAGCTCAACAAGTCACTCTGTCCAGCTCTCTTTATCCTCCGCCCGCGATGCCCTCCACACGGGGGTAAGAGCCAAGCGAGAGTAAAAACAAAGCTGGGCTCCGTCGCGTGAGGTCAAGAGCTCGCATCTCGCATTTAACTTCGAAAAGCCGCAGCAGCCAGGATCCTGTGATGTTTTCTCTCACCTCCCGCTGATGTCAGCAGATTCTCCCGCACTATTACCGGCCTATTATGTATGTAATTCGCCGTCCCTCTCCTCCGTGCAGCGCTGTCTCGGCCGTGGTTTTATGACGTTACAAACCACAGGAGACGAATTTAAATGGTTTATGTGATATTTCCAAGTCTCAAGATAGAATTACGCTCCATCCCTCCACAGACGCCTATTTGTCCTTGTTTGGCTTTAATTCGATACCGTCTGCTTGATTGAAATCCCCTGGTGGTCTGCGCTGCGTTTGCTGTTCTAGGCAGGAGCTCTCAAGTGCCCCATCAAGAAGACTACAGTGTGAAACTGCCACTGGTATCCGTTTGCGGCCCATTCATCCTCTCCTATCCGGCTGATTGCATGCTTTGTAAAATGCATGAGAATTGTGGAATAAAAACTTGAATTGACTTCAGTATATTAACTAATCAATCTTTGATTATTTTCTTTTTACAAATGTTTGTAGTTGTTTTGATCTGTAATGGTTTTAAGTGACTACCATAAATATATTTATGTACCTTTGCACTTTATCCTGGAATCAGCTTTACAGGCAGAACTATCCATCACTACCAAACAATGGATTCAGGAGGAACTTGTTCACAGGAATGTTCAAAACTATCCAACATTAAGTTATGCAGTGGTGCAGTGTTTCTCCTGCAGCTGGGCATCCAGAATTGAGGAAATGCCTAAATCAGTCCATTGCGCTCACTTAGGGGCATATTAACAAGGGCCAGTGATAAATACCGCAAAGCGCGCTTAGCGCATGCATATTTATTGTTGTCTATCTCTGGAATTTATCGCCCGGTTAGCGTGTTATCAACAACACGCATCACAGAATCGATAAAAATTCCAGAGATAGTGTGGATATCGCTGTTTTCCATGGTGGAAAAAGGCGATATCCTAGATGATAGGGCATTGTTAATATCGCGAAGCTCCCTTCGCAATATTTTCCCTGGTGGGTTTCACATCCACGAGTACTTTGCATCTCATTAGCGTTGCAAAGTTAGGCGTGCTGGAAACGGGCACTAAGTCAGCAAAACACACAATAGCGTGTCTTTGCCGATAAGGTGATCAAATTATTGCAGCTTTTCATCCAAAAACGGCCGCAAAAGCGGCGACAATTTTATAGCACCGCTTTGTTAATATGCCCCTTAGGGTTTTTTCTTAAACCTTCCGAATGATCTGAGTAGTTTGATTGTTCTTGCAGAGTTTACAATAAGAATTCATTGCATGCTTTCTTGGGAATATCTCCTGTCTACTGCATTCATGGATAACATTTGTCAGTTTCTTCACCTCGCAGTATTTTAAAATGCACACAGAGTATCCGAAGAGCAGCTTATACACATCCTCTACAAGCAAAATAAACTATAAACATTTTGCAGACCGTCATAGGAATGCTGCATTGACATGTTAAAATGTGGAAAGGATTTGGTTGTCAACTAAACAGCTGATGGTTCCAAATTCTCACCCCAGATTCCCTCCTTCATTTGTAAATCCCATTGATAATGATTTTCAAATAGGGGCCTCTGCATTCTGCTTGGGGCTTCCTTCACATTGGCCCAATCACCCTGTCTATCAGGTCATTATAATCAAACAAGCATTGGAAATGCAATAGGTCTCGCATTAGAAAAGTAGGAGCTATTGGTGTTGTAAATGTTATTTATTTTATTTGCTTTGATTTTTCAAATAGCTAAATTGTTAGCTTTGTCATTCACAACGCCAATAGTTTTAACTTTTGTGAATGTGACACCTATAGTATTTTGAATGCAACATGATTTGTATTTATGTGACTTTGCTGGCAGCTTTTGTTGTTATGCCACATTTCTAGAGAGCAGGAGAGTGCAGCAGGGGAGAGAAGCACAGCTCTGCAATCTGAGCGTCCTCCCATGGCATACCCATGTGTGGCTTGAGTGGTGTGAGGGTGAGGGTTGTGAGGGGGAGGGATGCGAGGGGGAGGGATGTGAGGGTGAGGGGTGTGAGCGTGAGGGGTGTGAGGGTGACGGGGTGTGAGGGTGATGGGGTGTGAGTGTGTGTGATGGTGAGGTTGAGTGAGGTGTTGTGAAGTTGAGTGTGTGTGATGGAGAGTGTGTGTGAGGGTGTGTGAGGGTGAGTGAGGGTGTTTGATGTTGAGTGAGGGAGTGTGAGTGTGTGGGGGGGTGATGGTGTGAGGGTGAGGATGTGTGAGGGTGAGTTAGGGAGTGTGAGGGTGTGTGAGGGTGAGGGGTGTTGATGGTGAGAGGTAGCAAGGCTGAGTGTGTTTGAGGGTGTTTGAGGGTGAGGGAGTGAGGTGTAGTGAGTGTTAGAGTGTTGTGAGGGGTGTGAGTGGAGCGAGGGTGTGTGAGGGTGAGGGGGTGGGAGGGTGAGGGCGTGTGAGTGTGTGTGAGGGTGAGGGTGAGTGAGGGGGTGTGCGGCTGAGAGTGTGTGAGGTGTAGTGAGTGTGAGAGTGTTGTGAGGGGTGTGAGTGGAGCGAGGGTGTGTGAGGGTGAGGGGGTGGGAGGGTGAGGGCGTGTGAATGGGTGAGGGTGATAGTTAGGGTGTTTGAGGGTGAGTGTGTGAGGGTGACTGTGGGTGTGTGAGGGTGAGGGGATGAGGGTAAGGGTGTGTGAGGCTGAGGGGTGTTGATGGTGAGAGAGGGTGAGGGGGGTGAGTGTGTGAGTGTGAGGGTGTGCGGTATATTGAGTGTGAGAGTCTTGTGAGGGATGTGAGGGTGTGTGGGGAGCGAGGGTGTGTGAGGTGTTTTGAGGGTGAGTGGGTGTGAGTGGGTGTGTGTGAGGGTGAGTGAGGGTGTGTGAAGCTGAGGGTGTGTGATGGTATGTGAGGGTGTGTGAGTGGGTGAGTATGAGAGTTAGGGGGTGTGAGGGTGACTGAGGTTGATTGAGGGTGAGGGGATGAGGGTAAGATTGTGTGAGGGTGAGGTGTGCGGTGTGGTTAGTGTGAGAGTGTTGTGAGGGGTGTGACGGTGTGTGAGGGTGAGGGTGTGTGAGGGTGTGTGAGGGTGAGTGAGGGAGTATGAGGGAATGAGTGCTTGAGGTTGAGAGTAAGCTTGTGTGAGGGTGAGTGTGACTCGAAATGTGTGTGTGGGTGAGGGAATGAGAGTAAGGGTATATGAGGGTGAGGGGTGTTGATGGTGAGAGGGTGTGAGGGTGAGAGGTGTGAGTGTGTGTGAGGGTGAGGGTGTGAAGTGTAGTAAGTGAGTTTGTTGTGATTGTTGTGTGGGGAGCGTGGTTGTCTGAGCGTGAGGTGTTGTGAGGGAGAGGTAGTGTGAGGGTGCTGTTGAGTGAGGTGGTGTTTTGCTGAGTGTGTGTGACGGAGTGTGCCGGTGAGGGTGTGTGAGCGTGAGTGAGGGTGTGTGAGGGAGTATGAGTGTGTTGGTGTGTTATGGTGTGTGAGGGTGATTTTGTTTGCGGGTGAGTTAGGGAGTGTGAGGGTGTGTGATTGGGTGAGTGTTATAGTTAGGTTGTGTGAGGGTGTGTGATGGTAATGGGATGAGGGTAAGCGTGTGTGAGGGTGAGTGTTGTTGATGGTGAGAAGTTGCAAGGGTGAGAGTGGGTGAGTGTGTGCGAGGGTGTGTGATGTTGAGTGTGTGTGGGGTAGTGAGGGTGAGTGTGTTGAGAGGTGTGTGAGGGTGTGATTGGAGTAAGTGTGTGTGATGTTGGGGGTGTGTGAGGGTGAGGGCATGTGAGTGACTGAGGGTGAGTGAGGGTGATTGAGGGTGAGTGAGAGGATGTGAGGATGAGTGTGTGAGGTGTATTGAGTGTGACATTGTTGTGAGGAGTTTAAGGGAGTAAGTGTTGCGAGGGTGTGTAAGTGTGAGTGGGGAGAGGGAGTGTGAGCGTGTGTGAGGATGAGTGTGAGTGAGGGGGTGTGAGGCTGGGTTTGTGTTACTATCCTTGTGGGGACTTGGGCATGATAACACACTCACGCTGTGGGGACTTGATTGCACTGTGGGGACCTGAACCCAGGTCCCCACAAGGTAATGTCTTCTAAATGATTAAAAATGACTTCAGGAACATCTGTGTCAATTTTTACAACTTTTGAAAAAAATGCCTTGTGGGGACCTGTGTTTCATAAAGTGTATTTATATTTTTGCTCGCTCTGTCCCCGTAGGCAGGAGGTGGTACTGCAGTCCTAAACACACTTTGCATTTTAAACACACATTGCTCACAGAAACAAATACTAGCAGCAGAAAGGATGCACATTTCGAAGGGAAAGCTCCATATCCCTTTATTTATCCAAATATTTTGAATGTAAATTAACCTTTTCTCTACATAAAAACTTATTTACATGATGCTGCTATTGAATTTAGTCTTTTTGTGTCTGAAAAGTGTGGTTTTATGAGCATTTTTAAAATCTATTTGAGTTGGAACACTTCAGTATTGCCATGTGATCTTTATCTTCAATTAAAGAATGATGGTGCACTGCACTGTGATTTAAAGTAAATGATTCTGATCATGTTTTGTAAATAACTTAGAGGACTATTCAGGCCCAGTTTTCAGAGCCCTTTTCTTTTTTCGCTATTGCAAAGTCAATTCACTCCAAGACTCTGACCATCCTTTGGTGGACTAGCCAGCCAGAGTCGACTTAAGTGCTGGTGGTGCCTGGTGCAACAGTATTTTTTGGTGCACCCCATGACCTCCTTCTGCATGGATGACCTCACTACAACCCTTTAAATGTGCCCCTCATCTCTTCATAGCCCCTCTCTCACATGCATTTTTTTGTTGCGCTACTCACACCAGTGTAGGTTGTCAGAGCAGTATACATCACACACATTATACAGAGAGGTGTACAACCGTTACCATGCATCTTTTACCACAAAATACTGTTACACCGAGACTATTACAACGCAAGTGTATTTACAACGCATGTATTTACTACGCATTACACTACAACGCAGATACTATTACAACGCATACCATTACAACGTAAGTATATCTAAGTTTATCTTTTTTTTAAAACATTTATTAGGAGTATTGGGTTATGGGGTACAGGGGTATTTTAGGGTTCAGGGCTAGGTTTGGGTTATGGGGTACAGGGGTATTTTAGGGTTCAGGGCTAGGTTTGGGTTATGGGGTAGAAGGGTATTTTAGGGTTCAGGGCTAGGTTTGGGTTATGGGGTAGAGGGGTATTTTAGGGTTCAGGGCTAGGTTTGGGTTATGGGGTACAGGGGTATTTTAGGGTTCAGGGCTAGGTTTGGGTTATGGGGTACAGGGGTATTTTAGGGTTCAGGGCTGGGTTTGGGTTATGGGGTACAGGGGTATTTTAGGGTTCAGGGCTGGGTTTGGGTTATGGGGTACAGGGGTATTTTAGGGTTCAAGGCTGGGTTTGGGTTATGGGGTACAGGGGTATTTTTAGGGTTCAGGGCTGGGTTTGGGTTATGGGGTACAGGGGCATTTTAGGGTTCAGGGCTGGGTTTTGGTTATGGGGTACAGGGGTATTTTTAGGGTTCAGGGCTGGGGCTGGGTTTGTGTTATGGGGTACAGGGGTATTTTAGGGTTCAGGGCTGGGTTTGGGTTATGGGGTACAGGGGTATTTTAGGGTTCAGGGCTAGGTTTGGGTTATGGGATACAGGGGTATTTTAGGGTTCAGGGCTAGGTTTGGGTTATGAGGTACAGGGGTATTTTAGGGTTCAGGGCTGGGTTTGGGTTATGGGGTACAGGGGTATTTTAGGGTTCAGGGCTAGGTTTGGGTTATGGGGTACAGGGGTATTTTAGGGTTCAGGGCTAGGTTTGGGTTATGGGGTACAGGGGTATTTTAGGGTTCAGGGCTGGGTTTGGGTTATGGGGTACAGGGGTATTTTAGGGTTCAGGGCTGGGTTTGGGTTATGGGGTACAGGGGTATTTTTAAGGTTCAGGGCTAGGTTTGTTATTTGGGGTATAGGGGTATTTTTAACATATGTATTTACAAATTCTTAAATAAAAATTAATATAATTCATTAAAATATTTAAATAATAGTTAAATTATTTTAAAATATTATATACTTACCTATACTTTTGTTGTAATGGTATGCGTTGTAATAGTATCTGCGTTGTAGTGTAATGTGTTGTAAAGCCATTCGTTGTAATGGGTCTTGCTTTGTAAAAAATGCGTCGTAATGGTATGCGTGGTAAATGTATGCGTGCTAACATCATACATCCTACAGAGACAATGAATCATACAATGCTAAATTAGTCTGTAGGTAATGCTGCAAAAGACACTAAGGGTTACGAGGTGTAGTAATCGCATGTCATCCATTGAATGTTTTTTCTGGAGACGCACAAACTCAGGATTTAAAACATACCACAGTTGTTGGGATACCATTTTCTAATCCAAATGTACTACTATCCAAACAAACAGTTTTTAACAATATTAGGATAATGAAAATCCGGGGGGGAAACATAACATTCTAACCTATACCATACAGTTTGCATGCAGCTCTGATGAAAGTTCTTTGGTCACTGTTCTATTTAAGATTGCAATTTATGAACTGCAAGTAAGGGAAAGATCTCTGCAACAAGAGCAGTTATCCACTGAGCAACTCACATAAAATACAGTCCTTTTGTCTGCATGGTGCACTTTATTTGCAGTAGGCATATTAACAACTTGGGGATAATTTTGACCACGCTAATCAGAGTAATTTTTTTTATTCCTTTTCGGTAGGTACTCTTTGACGTAGAAATACTGATAATAACGCAATTACACCTGCTCGCGTAACTAAGAGTAATTTGGGGAAAAACAACCTTATCAGGAGACAAACTTAGTGAGTGTGTGTGGCTAATTGAGCTTGATATTTGTGTTCTGCTGCATTTAGTGTTATTTCTCAATGTAAGATGCATCCTTGCGTCCAAAATGGAATTTAGAGCTAGAAGCTGGGAGTAAGTTGGAGGAAAAACTCAACTGCAACAGCACATTAGGGCTACTGCTTAGCACAAAATGCCTTCTCAAGACAATAGTGCTAAAAACGGGGAGATAAATTTTTCGAAAAACCTACCCCAGAAGCACATTTCGCAAGCATGATCGGCTCCTTGCCCTTGATATTTGTGTTCTGTTGCATTTAGCACTATTTCTTAACATAAAAAGATGTCTTATGCTCATCTTTGGAAGCAAGGGTGTATTTTTGCATTATGAAATAGCACTAAACCTAGAATTACTCTTTTTGTGTAATTATGCATTATTTCTAGATCATTCCACTTGATTACCCTACACTAATTAAGCGAGTTACGCCCCCCCCCATTATTAACCCTCTGCTCTACTTTCAGTTGAATCAAAACTACCACTAGCAAAAACTCTGAACTCTCTCCAGCAGGAAGATTAATCACCAGAGTTATCTTGACATTTTTATTGTTGTCTGAAAACTGATGTACACACAAAGAACTCTGCAGCAGGTGCTTTTAAGCTCATAAGTTACTTCTAAACACAGCCCACCACTGAGCTCAGCGCCAGGTGTTGCTTCACCAGCTGCACCGCTCTAAAGCCGTCCTGTAGATAGCATCCCACCCTCAGGCTTTTCATCCCAGCATGGGGCTTCTTCCATGTTCAAGTGGTATTATCCAGTCTCTGCAATAGTCTAGGGTTCACTAGACTGTAAGTACATGGCCAACTGTGCTGTGTCTCAAACACATCCTCTGACTTACATCACTTCAGACCATTCTTTTTCTGCATTTCAAACCACTCTTGAAATTTCAGGAGCGCTTAAAGCACACTGATCTGTATTTACTAGCCAGGTATCTCACTGCACCCATTAGTGTTGAAGGCATCAACAATGGAAAGTCACCTAAGAGTACTGTTCCTATTGCCTGCTTTGACTGGAAAAACACAGTAATCACTGGGTATTTAAGGGTGTTACTGGTGGCCTTCTGTGGAGCACACACCCCTGACATCTCTTCAGAGAACACCACTTCTACACATGATGGGATGCAACATCCACAAACCTCCTGATTCAGTGTAACTGATCCAGGATCATCACCCTTGTTGAAAGCTCAATTGCTCTAGGGTTGCACTCTGCATTGCCACATGGATACTTGGTGGTGCCTGGTAAGACACAGCAGACACCATGGAGCTGCGGTGCTGGATGTCAGGCTGGAAAGCTGTTGCATACTTTGTGGCCCTTTGTCCCCTCATCCCTGCATATTACTTACATACACCCTTCACCCTTTGGACAATCAGAAACACACTAATTTTAAAATCATATCAAGTTAACTCATGGTTTAACCTATTGCCAGGGCTTTAAGTGACATGAAAAAAATGGGGGTTCTCTCAAAAGGGCGTGGTCAATATAATTAAGGGCATGGCTTAAAACATGTAAACTAACAATCTGTGTGTGCCGCTCGACTTGTATTTTGCTGTTTCTGTTACTGCATCCAGATATACGATACAACAAGTAACATCATACCTACAACAAGTCAGGACTATTGGCTTTGTCAATGATTGTTAGTTGCATAAGATAAATAAGCAGCAACTATAGCTTGTATATAATATTGAAAAAGTTTCCACTTAAAGCCCTGGGGACACCACAACAATGTTGCTGCTCCTGAGTTTCAAAAAGAGAAGAGAAATCCAGAGAGAAACTTACTCTTTAAGGGATTTCCCTTCCCCTACAACGCACACTTGGCACGTTATGCCGTAACCTATTCACTAGTGAGAAGTGAGCAGTGTGAGCACACGCACATCGATGTGCCTGCTGTCACTGTGGTTGGAAAAAAAGAACCGCCTGTGCCAGGGCACAAGACAGAGCCCGAGAGAGACCCATTTCGAGGCCTCCTTTAAAAAACTGAGCACCGTTGAGACCCGGCCCCCTTAAAGTCCTGCCTATTGCTCTTATTTTAATGTGAATGCAAAACTGAGAGAAAATACTTTGATTTGTTTCGTTTACGCAGTGCACTAACATGCCACTTCGATAAGAGGCATGCTGCATACTTGTTTCAAAATTGAGAGTATATATTGTAGACAAAAATATGTTTTTTATCAGAACTCATAGGCTGGTTTTTGTAGAAAAATATTTTTTAAATCTGATATTCCAGTGATAAATCATGTGGCATTGGGTAGACTTTCTACAAATGTTATCACCTTGGTACCAGAGTTGTTAGTGCTATAACTATTATGTATAAGCCAAATAGAGGCAAGCATACTAGCAAAGCCTTTTATATTACACTTGGCAACCATGCATGATGACCTGAAGTGATTACGACTGGTCTTTATTTTGCATATGGCTGCTCTTAATGTAATTTTGTCAGATGTGGTCACTTTTACAACACAAATAATAATAAAACCTCTCGATGAGTTTAATTGGACATAAGTAGCTCTTATTAGAATGAGGGTTGGAGGCCCCTGCTCCAGTGCCATTATGCCACTCTTCCAAGACCCTCTATATGCCTCCGCTCTTCTTGTTTCCCCTCCACACACTCGTATCTTTCAGTTTATAAAGAGAGAACAATTATTTTCACCCTACAAAAGCCATAACTGTTGGTTTTTTTAAATGTCTTTTTAGTTTAGAATAAGCATAGGTAACCAGTATACATATGGGCTTGTACTTTGTTACAGAAGAAAACAGTGTATTGAATACACACTGAAAGCTTGCGAGAGAGACAGGTCAGCGGGTTAAGTATTCACTCCTGCCACCCTATTGGAACTTACTTGGCAGGACAGTGCGGGCTTTCTTCCTTTTCGAGGTGGCATAAATAAGCTGCATTGAGATAAGCAGCCATGCAGCGCTATAACACAGCAACATCTCGCAGCACACTGCACCTAAAAACTGTGGGCAGTTTACACATCAATAAATACTTTCTTTCAGTGTATGTACTGATGAGAGGCTTAAGTTATAATTTCGGTCATATTCAATGCAGCTTCACATTTCTTAAAATAATATTTTCGAAATGTCAGTAAATGTTCTAAGAAGAAGGTTAATGAAAGGTTAATAGCTGAAGCAGGATGCACCATAGTATACGCATACCTATTTCCAGCTAATGGGTATTTCTAAAACTACAACTATTCCTGCTGTCAATCGCCAAGTCTTTTCTGATATGTGCCGACATTCAAGTTACTTGGTTCCCTCGATTCTTGTTAAAAAGATCCTAGAGGCTCTGGCCAGTGTTCCTGTGCAAAGAGAAAGAAAGGGCGTCACGGCGTTTCCATGGTCAGCCAAAGATGTGCAAATGCGGACATCTGCATAACAAAG
Source organism: Lissotriton vulgaris (assembly GCF_964263255.1). Lineage (NCBI taxonomy): Eukaryota > Metazoa > Chordata > Amphibia > Caudata > Salamandridae > Lissotriton > Lissotriton vulgaris. Next base: position 563,682,559 of record NC_141695.1, read on the forward strand.
GGCCAAGTAGCCAACGTTGCTGAAAGCACCTCCAGGCCGTGCCTGTCAGACATTGGGGGATGGGGCCTCCTGCAACATAATACACACCTGAGCAGACAGAGCACGAGGCCGGGAGCAAGGAGAAGTAGGTGCAATCGCTTGAAAGGCTGAAATCTGGACAAGGCGCTTTTGTGTCTGTGCTCACAGCAAAAACGTTATAAGTATCGTTTTCAAATAAAATAAATGCTGAGCAGCATTATACTTATAAAGACTGAAGCAGCCGACATTCGAATTTGAAATGGTTCAAGTCCTGGCGTTTGCTCAACCTCCTGTGATTATGGACAAATTACTTCATCTGTCTGTGCCTTAGAAAAAAATCAGACAAGCGCTGTAATGTCCTTGGATTAATCAAGGTCATGCTACATTAACAAAATTGTCAGTATCAAAGGCACCCTCACGGTATAATAAGAGCTATACAGGACTTCACCTGCAAGCATGCACAAAGTTAAACACCAATGCTTCTTTCGTTTTCACAAGAAAAATCCCTTTAAATTCATATTGTAGCTTCTATGCATTATTTTTCTTTGAACATTTCGAAATCATAACAACCTTCTCCTTTTTCGGTATTTTTGAGGAGGGATGCATTTCTGAAATTAATCAACATCCTCTACTATTTTAAGCCTCTCTATTTTAAACAAGCTTTGGTAAATGCATTAGATTTTGCCTATGTGATTACTAATAGGTTTTTTTTTGGACGTATATTTTAGCTTGGTGAGCAGCTGTGCCATATAAATTACTGAAACTTCGTAAAAGTTATGACTTGTTTATTGAGAAAGGTAGTATGATCGGTAACAGCCTTTTCCACACAATCATGGATTTGCCACATTTATCATATAATCCATGGTCGGATGCATAATCTGCAGATAAAACAATACGGTTTCTAGCTCAAACGTTCCTGAAAATTCAGTGACGTGGGCATTGGAAATGCAATTAAAACAAAACCGGTGGCGAGTAGACTTCAGTGCAGACGGCTTAGTACTATGATGTATATGAATGGTGAAATTAGTACAATTAAATGGGATGTAATAAAACTGGTTATGTATGTTGCATAGATATGACAGAACTGCGGTTTGTAATGCTAATAGAATTTATAGTGTGCATTGCTGCCTTGGACATGGCCTCCCAGTGCGGAAAAGCTTGACAATAATCCATATCTGTACACAAGCTCAAGTTTGGTATGAAGCGCAATGGAAAACCAGATCATTCTTTTTAGGCCGAGAACACATTTGTTCATGGGAGGTAGACTATGCCACACTTTCAGTAGTGCCAGAAATAAAATATTTAAATGCAGAGCACTTATCACCTCTAAGATTCGACCAAAGGATCAAAGTATCATAGGATCAGCCTGTAAGTAGAAGAGCTGAGGAGGCTGAGTGTGGAGGGTGTAGTGTCCCTCTGTGTAGAGCAAAGCCCAGCCTCTCCCACGGAGATGACCCAGCTAGGAGTGGGTGCGGGTTGTGGGATGCCCAGGTGAGCTCCGCTAAGTCTCAGTTCACCCATTATGCTCGCGTGTTGGCCCACTTGTTCTCCACTGTTTTTCTGTTCACCTCCTCAGCTGGTCAGTCTCTGTTTCTTATCCTTGTATTTTTTTTTTTTGTGCTGCCGCGTCAGTTGTTGACCTTTACAGAGACATTTACGGAGCCCCGAGGAGCTCTACAAGGGCATGCCAGCAGCCACTAAACTCCACCTTCGGATCATAACATCGTAGCTACTTGCCACCCCCTCGGCAGTGCCTTGCATTCCCCGCAGTACCACAGCATTTTCCACACACTTGGATTTACTGCTGAACCTGGTGCCACTGCAAAAAAGTCACTGGAGTCATTGGAGGGTGCTGAGGGCTGGTTGGGGCCATGGCATTTTTGTTTTCAAGCCACAAAAGAATATAATAGCTGGAAAATCCCTCAGAGTGCTTACGCTCAGGGCGATCAATTGCCTCTTTAGGATCACCCGCTGGATCGCCAGGGTCCAGACTAGGGCCAGGTAGTCGCACCTCTGATCACTCTAGTCCTCTCACGTTACTAAAAACCATCAAGCAAAGGAAACCCCGGGGTCACATGTTACATCTGAAATCCCATCCCCCAGTGATGTCGATGTTCTCAAAGGGCGCAAAGGGCACAGTGGTACAGGATAAGGTCCCGGGACTCGGATTGGTCTCCAAGGTAGTTGTGTGGACGAGGTGGGTTTCTGCCCTGGTCTTTCTGAGATGACTGCTACACATTTCCCCAAGTTTTTAAATAAAAATATTGGGGGCGTAACCCCAATACCTTAATTAATACAGGCCACTGATTAGTGCTCTCTATTATTTGTGGCGAAAGATACAGAGATGGGAATGGACATGCCCGTGGAAAATGTTGAGATTCAATTGGAAATAAATTCTGTCGAAAAGTTAATGGTATTCACTGTTGATAAATGTAGTCCTCTGAGCTACGCTGTGCAATCTCCTGGTCATTTTTCCCTTAAAATGTCCCCCCACATGCCACAAACTCTAGACTGCAGCCTTGGACTTGGAGGATTATACAATGCCGGACATTGCCATACTGATGGGAAAAAAAGTATTGGAGGCCAACTTGAAAATGCCAGTCGCTAGGGAGCTGGTACAGACTGTCATCGGATACTCACGCTAGTTGCTCCCATATGCAAACTCTGTACAGTAGCACCTCCTCCAGTGTATCCCATGTGCATTTATCAGATTTGAAAAATCTGGAGGCGTCATAGGCATCGCCAGATAAAGGTGTACATGAATTTCTTCAAATATTAAATGTAGTAGATAATTGATTGGGGGAGGGGAGTTCTTGTGATATTTTATGTTTTAGAGAGGATTCTCTCTTCTATTTTATCCGTGTTGGAGGAATCCACCACTAATTCTGATCCTATACTGGATGTCCTTTCACCAATTTTGATGGGGGTTCAGAAGCTTAATTCTGTCAATCCTAGTATAAGGAAGAAATAGGCATGGAAATTAAATTCCAGGCATGCCAGACACGTATGGGGTGTCTGGGCTTCAAATCCAGATTGAGGTTCCGGAAGATACAGGTGTTTCCTCCACCTCACCTTTTACAAGTAGTTCTACGGTAAGCTCTGCATCTAAAAAACAATGGACTGGGGATATTTCGTACATCAGTCCCAAAAGCAACACAAATGTAACCGTATCTACGAATCCATTACAGGAGTACCTTATTTTTAAAACAGGGAACCCTAACTTGTCCTGTCCGACCAAATTATTAACGGACCCCCTCCATGTTAAACGCCCCATGTATAGTTTAGATGCGGTTCCTCTTGGGGAGGGTGCCGCTCCAAAAGTAAGTAATGGATTAAAAGGTTGGTGGGAGAAGAAGAACAGGATCCGGGGCATTCCAAGGCATAAGCTCTAATAATTGAGGTTTCCTATGGTAATTGAGGATTCAGATATTTAAAATCTGCCTCAAAGTAGCAATGATTCTAGACCTCCAGTCTCTGATGACAGCCAAAATTGGAGGTGTTCGGAGATAAAAAAGAAATACATGGGAGAGTTTTACAGAACAAATCAACCCGGATGTAGCGCCCGAGGAATCAGGAAAGACCAAGATTTAGTGAGCTTAACAGCACAAACTTATGCCACTGTGCAAGATTTTGGACAGGATGTGGATAATGTCCCCTCCATCCTTTCTGGCCAGGGTACTCTCTCAGTACGGATTGATCCCAGCCAAGGGAGGTTCTTGGAAGGGGGTCCCGGCCTTGCTTCCCGTACAAGGCAGATGTCGGTGTTGGAGTCTGATCTAAGGTTAAGCAATAATATATGTGCAGAAAATAATTCTGGGCAAGCAACTAAAATTCTGATCTTTGCGTCCCTGATTGATACAGAATCAGCTCAGTAAAAATATTGAGCTGATTTTAGTAGTAGTCCCCCAAATATTGGCGTCACATTTAGTTCAGGGATAGTTGTAATGCTAGTGGTGGCTAATGTCGATTATTTTAGGAAAAGAGGGATAGATGTGTTTCCATATGTGGACTCTTTCATGGCCCCTCTCGAATCCCACTGGAAAGGTTACCAGGAACTAGGTAGTACACTTTCCAATATAAGGGGTGTTATGAATCTGAAAGATATTACAATTTCGGTGGGTAGTTCCTCAGGAAAAAGCAAGATTAATATTATAGGACCTGAGATTCAAAGAGCCAGGAAACACATAGGAGATGAAGAAATGGCCCAGTGGAGTTGGGGGGCTTGCTCGCTGTATGGCTTAAAAGAAAACACAATACTCCCCATGCCGCGGAGGTAACCCACTGGAAAATGTTTGTCTTGGAACATAGCGGGTGTTGGAAACTCTAACCTTAAGTTAAACTCATTATAGGAACACAATCCTAAAATAATTTGTCTTCAAGAAACATGGAGCAGGATGGATTTCAATTTTCAGAACTTTTTCGTTTTTTTGTTGTGCAGCAAAACGTTTAATTAAAGATCATGCAAGTTATGGCCAAGCTATTTTACTTTGCTGCACTATACATTGGAATCCTGTTGTTTTTCAACATCCTTCTAAGTTTTGCATGTGTTTGAAACTTAGGTTGGGTAATGGGACACGAGGTCAGAATCTATCTTCCACCGAGACTTTAAGACTTGTCTCTTCTCCAGCGACTAAAACCACTGAGTCTACTCCTTCCTATGCCTGTCCAAGTGCCGGAACACCCCCGTTGGGGGTAGCTGTGCGCTATACAAGCTCCTAAATAAATAAATAAAACATAAAAAATGGGGACCTAGTACAGCTAGCCTCCTTGATAATCGCAACACCATCAACCAATTTTTAAATACCTACTGGTTTTATACACCATCAATCCCATCAGTACCTTTATTTGAACTTTAGTATGTCACCAATAGGGATACAGCCAGTCCTTCTGAATCTGAATGAGTTGAACCCATGCTCTACCTACATACTAATTGTTAAAAAATTGTGATCATGCAGACATTAGTCTCTGGTCCACAGATCAGATCCCAAACCCTCATCAGCCCAAATTTATAACATGCTGATCCATGGGTTCAAACAGGTGGCACATTGCCAACGCAATGTGCAGGGAACATGTTAGATCTAATTTTCACACAAAATATAGACACCACTAACATAACAGTGCAGCCACAAGTACAGCTCAATCTCTCCATTTCCATCAACCCCTGAAACCTAAGCGTCTAACCACCCACTAGAAGCAGGAATGATAACACCCCCTCTAGAGGAATGGAGGTCACTGATGATCCTTCAATATCCTACTAAGAGTTTTACATCACCATAGCTTACCACAATAGGTTTCCATCTGGTGATTTATAGGTAATTTTATGTGCATTTTCTTGTGGATCCCTTTGTTACCTGCAGCCACATGCATCAAGCTAAAAACCGGTCGCAAACGGGCAGATTCTCAGAATTTGCCCCTTTGCCACCAGTATTTTTGCATTTGGGATGCATCATCCCAAATGCAAAAATCGCAATTTAAGGAATCTCTAAATTGAGATTCCTTAAATTGCGATTGCATTTAAGGAATCCCAAATTGAAATTCCTTAAATACAATGCATCACAGTAAAGAAATTAGCGATTTAGCTAAATGGAGTAGCACATTACCATGAAATTAAACTTCATGGTAATTTGCAAAAGTTTTGAAAAATGCACTTTTGTGCATTTTTCAAAGTTTCATGTTGCACACACCCATGCCCTAAGGGCATGTGTGTGCGCAACATATGTGCACAGATCAATTTCAGGGGTGCAACAGGGTGTTCTTTGGACACCCCTGCACCCTTGAAATTGCATTCTCAATTTGTGATTCGCTTATTGCGATTCGCAAATTGAGAATGTCTTCCCATTCATTCCTATGGGCATCTAGGCCCATAGGAATGAATGGGGAGGTATTCCTTAATTGCGACTCGCAATTTGTGAGTCGCAATTAAGGAATATTAAGAAATCCCAAATTTTTTTGCTATTTCTTCATGCATAGCCTTTTGCGAATCCTTATTTTTCGCTAATAAGGAATCGCAAATGGCATTGTTGATGCATGTGGACCTTAGTGTGTAAAAAGAGCTACATCAAATAGCTCAAATGACTGCCAAGCCCATCCACACCACCAATATTGGGGTCCTGCTTAGGAGCAAACCGATAATAAAGCATGCCAGCTCGGTTGGTGGGTGAAAGTTTGCATACTTTTTTTTTTAATAAACATACTTGGTTAATTCTGATAGTCTCTCATTTGAGGTACCTTTCACCTTTGGGACCAAGTAATATGAAACTGTTTTTGATGAGCTTGATAATGCTATGTGGAAAAGTAACATTTTGGGCAGCCAAATCCTCTCATTTCCCCACTTGAATATTACATAACTATACTCGCAGACTACCTCTGTGGGTACATGAACACAACTATCATAACAGACTATCCCTGTGGGGGCTTGAACACAGCTATCATAACACACTATCTATGTGGAAACTTGAACACAAGCATCATCACACACTATTGGGGAGGAAACCTGGACATCACTATAATCACACAGTATCTCTGTGGAGACATGGGTATTCTTATAAATATACACTATCTCTGCAGGGATGTCACAATTCTTTATAATCACACATTCTCTCTGAGTGAACATAAACATGACTATAACCATACACTCTCTACAGGGACTTAAGCAGGACCATCATAACATGATATCTCTGCAGGGACTTCAAAATGATTATCATCACACTTTATCACCCATTGGACTTGAAAATGACTTTAATCACACACTATCATGTGGGGGCCTGAACATCACTAAAATGATATCTTATGTCTGTGGGGACGTGTGAATCACTGTAATCACACACTACATCTGTGGGGCTATGGGCACCACTATAAGTACACACTATCTCTGTAAGGATGATACAATGTTTATCATCACACATTATCTCTTAGGGGACAGGAGCAGCACTATGATCACACACTACCTCTGTAGGACCATGCACATCACTTTAATCACACTATTTCTGTAGGACCTGGCAATCACTGTAATTGTACACTATCTCTGTGGAGACCTGGGCATCATTATAATCAAACACTATCTCTGTGGGGGCCTGGGCATCACGGAGATCACACACTATCTCTGCAGGGATTTCTAAAAGGTCGTCATCACACTCTATCTCTAAGGGGACTTGAACATGAATATAATCACACACTAACTCTGTGGGGACCTGGTCATCACTTAAATGACATGTTATCTCTGTGGAGACTTCAGCATCACTATAATGACAAACTACATTTGTGGGGCCATATGCATTAATATATTTACACACTATGCAAGGATTTCAGCATTATTATCATCACCACACACTATTGCTGAGCGGACTTGAACAAGACAATAATAACACATTATCTCTGCAGGGATCGGGGCACCACTATGATCACACACTATTTATGTAGGGACCTGGGAATCACTATATTTACACACTTTCTCTATGGAGATCTGGGCATCACTATAAGCATACCCTATCTCTGTGGGGACCTGGGCAACAGTATAACCACACACTATTTCTAGTGGGACCTGGGCATGATTGAAATCACCCAATATCTCTGATGTGATTTCAACATGAGTATCATCACACACTATCTTTGAGGGAACCTGGACATCACCATCCTTACACTTTTTTTGTAAAAACCTGGAATCACTATAATTAAACACTATCTCTGTTGGGGCTTGGGGGCATATTAACAACGGCCAGCGATAATTAATTTGTTTTATCGCAGGCTATCTCTGGAATTTATCGCCCTGGTAGCGCGTTATTAACAACGCATTTCCCCAGGGCGATAAAAATTCCAGCGATAGCGAGGTTTTCGCCATTTTGCAGGGAACATCGCTAGTTTTTCAGTGATGTTCCCTGCAAAACAGTGATAACCTTGCTGATACGACCCCCAGGGTCGTATCAGCATAATTCACCCCAATGTTAGGGATAGGTAAGTCTATCTTTTAGCAGACGTTAGTTTTTGGAGAAAACAGCGGTTTTCTCCAAAAACTAACGAGTGCTAAAATGCTGGGGCAGCCTTGTAAATATTGTGATGTGCACATCAGCGATATTTGCAAGGTTGTTCTGCCCAGGGACGCCCACTTTGCATCTCATTAGAGATACAAATTGAGGCGTTGGTAACAAGGCTGCTAACATGTGCTAATGCATGTTAGCACTGCCTTGTTAATAGGGCGAAAACATTATCTCCGCTTTTTTGGCTGTTAAAGTCATAAAAGCGGAGATAAGGCCCTTGATAATATGCCCCTTGGTAATCACATAGGGGCATATTTACAAGGAACTGACGCATCTGCATAGATGTGTCAGTTTCCTTGTGTCACCTCCAAGTGTACTTGCGCCACCATGGATGCGCTGTATTTACAATACAGTGCACCATGGCGCAAGGAATTACAGATGCGTTAGAAATTCTGACGCATCTGTTGGAGGAAAAGTGACGCATTGTTGGAGTTTGTCACCAAAGTGACGCAACTCCAGCAATTCGCCAGAAAAAATAGGTAGATCCCATTTAAAATGCCCAGTGTCAATTCTTATGCCTGGTCTGAGCAGGCGTAGATGCAGTGAAGGCATAGAGTGACACAGTGAAATCTTGTAAATTTTACTGTGCCAGTTCTACGTGGCGTTTTGCATGGGAACGCCTACCCTGCATACATTATACCTGGTGCAGGTATAATATGACACAGGGCTTTACAATGTGACGCATTTCCCAAGATGCGTCACAATGTAAATAGGCCACAACTCTTACGCCACTTCTGCATCACAAAAGTGATGCAACCGTGGCGCAAATTTGAAGCAAGGGGCTTGTAAATCTGCCCCACAGTGTCTCGGTGGGGATCTGAGCCTCTCTATAATCACACGCTATATCTGTGGGGACTTGAAAATTACTATGATCATACACTATCTCTATGGGGACCTGAACATCAGTGTAATCACACACTATCTCTGTGGGGACCTGGCATTAATATAATCACACTTTATCTCTGTAATCACTGTGATTTCGAACCCTCTCCCCACACTCTATCTCTGTGGGAACCTGACTATTACTGGGATTAAACATTAACTCTGTGGGGATTTCAACATGGTTACCATCACACACTGAGGGGACTTAAATGTTACTATAATCACACACTATCTCTGTGGGACATGAACATCAGCATAATCACACACTATTTTTGTGGAGACCTGGGCATGATTGGAAACACCTACTATCTCAGATGTGATTTCAACATGATTATCATCACACACTATCACTGAAGGGACATGAACATGACTATAACCACACACTATCTCTGTTGGAATTTGGACAACACTGTAATCACACGTAATCTCTGTAGTGTCATGGATCTTTGTACATAAATACACATTATCTTTGTAAGGATTTCAACATAATTATCTTCAAAAACTACCTCTGAGGAGACTTGAGAACAACTATTATAATACACTATCTCTGTGTGCGCCTTTCACACTTTATCTCTGTGGGGGACCTTGGAAACACTGATTACACTCTGTGTAGGGACTTCGTCATTACTGGCATAAAACATTATCTCTGTAGGGATTTCAACATGGTTATAATCACACCCTATCTCTGAGGGGACTTAAACATTACTATAATATGGTATGTATATAAATAGTATGTACTATAAACAGGTATGTAGCCGGAAGATCCCTTAGATCCTGCGGGACAGGGCAATTAGTAATTCCTAAGATAAAGAAGGCGAGAATGGGTAGTCGCTCGTTCCGCCTCCTAGCAGCACAAAACTGGAACAAACTTCCTCCATCTCTTAGGTTAGAAAGGTCGGAAGCTAACGTCAGGAAACTACTAAAAACTTATCTGTTCACGGTTTAGTTTCTCCCGTCTGGTTGGAATCGTGCTTTCTGTTTGTCCTCTCACCCAGCGCGGGGACACGCTGAGATGGTGTAACCAGGCGCTTTATACATTTCCTTATTATTATTATTATTATTATTATTATTATTTATAAATTTCCTTATAATTATTACTATAATCCCACACTATCTCTGTGGGGACCTGGACATCATCATAGACTTGAGCATCAATATAACCTCACACTATCTCTGTGGGGACCTTTCGGAGGCTACTCCGACTTGGGCCGTAGGGGTCGGGTGCAGTGGTGGTTCCAGGTGTGTGTTTTTTGTCCTCATCAGGCTCACAGTCTGTTTTCTGAGTTTCTTTTGAACAGGGCTGCTGTTCACAGGAGATCTGGTCTTTGTTGAAGGCAGTCAGTCCTCCCAGGGTTTCTGGAGGTCGCTGGCTGCAGGACAAGATGATTTTTGGTCCAGGATCTCCAGTAACTGCAGATAGGCAGGTAGGGCTGAGGCCATGTCAGTTGTTCTCTGCAGTCTCCTCTGCTGGGCGTCTTCTTTTGTCCCTTTTTTTCTTAGGTTGCAGGAATTTGTTTTCTTGGTTCAGGACTGTTCCCTAAATACTATATTTAGGGGGTGTTTAGGGGTCTCTGGGTTAGTAGCCAATGGGCTACTGACCTTAGGGTGAATACACCTTTGGTGTGCTCACCCCACGTGGGGGAGTGAGCACAATCCCTAATCCTGATTGGGGAGTGCCTGCCATCTGCAAGATGGCTGGTATTGAAGAGTGGGCTTCACCTCACCTCCCCCAACCTGAGGGGTGGAGTTGGCAAAGGTGGGCACACCTTCTGGGCTGGTTAGTTTTTCACGCCTGTCTTCCCACCGAAAAGGAGGGGAGACAGGAAGGGGGCCTGGTCCTGATAGCAGGAGAGGCTGGGGTCACATTACAAAGGCTGCCAGGCCTTTGAAGCTCCCCTGCCACAGATGGCTCTTCCTGGCCTGGGGAGGTGCGAACACCTCTCCCCAGGAAAGACTTTGTTTCTGGGCTCAGGGAGCAAAGGCTCCCACCCTAGGGGTCCAGAAACATGTCTCCTGGTGGGAGGCTGGTGTGTACCAGTCAGGGAACCCACCAGAGGCTAGTCGTTTTTCAGGGGGCATCTCTAAGATGCCCTCTGTGTGCATTTTTCATTAATCCCACAATGGCATCAGTGTGGGTTTAATGTGCTGAAGCTGAGAAGTTTGATATCAAACTTCTCCGTTTTCAGTGTAGCTATTATGGTGCTGGGGAGTTCGTAATGACAAGCTCCGAGCACCATGTACTCTTAATGGCAGCACTGCAATGACAATGTCTAGAAATGGACTTAGACACTGTAGCGGTACAGGGCTCCTGCATCTGTACCTCACCACTGGTAGAGTGTTGTAGGCATGGCACACAGGGATGTGCACCATGTCGACTCTTCTAGTTCTGCACCAAAAGACGCAGCCTGCAAAGGCAGTGTGTATGTGTAAAGGTACAGTACCTCTAAGGCTGGCACAATAAGTGCTGCAGCCCTTAGAGGTATTCCCTGGTCACAGTGCCCTGGGTACCTGTGGTACCATTTACCAGGAGCTGACCTGTGGCTAGAAATGCCAATTAGGTTACTTTTGGAGAAAGTACACAGGCCCTGGGAACCTGATTGGCAGGGACCCAAGGTACATCAAGTCAAAGTGCATCAGTAGTCTGGCAAAAAGTAAGGGTTTTACTGCAACAGAAACCCACTTTCCTACAGATTGGTAGCGGGGTCAGGCTGATAGGTATGGGCTGCGGGTCTCAGCTCAACTTACTATACTAGCTTGAGCTAGGGCCACTGCTGACATCTCTTAATTCTTTCTCCCTATCTTCCTTTAAATCTCCAATTGACATACCCTCGCATTCAAAGTGTTCTGGTGTGTCTGCACACCCTCCACATTCTCAGTTACTTTACGGGTCAGATTTGTGGCACTGAGTTTTAATCCTTGTGATCCAAAGCAGTGCTTTAATGGAAATGCAGATGTGCAGGTACTCACTATTTAGAGTGCCTGTTTGCTCCTGATACATGTTGGCACCCTCCAATTAAATGCATTCCAGAGGAGCTGCAAGTGCAGGTATTCTGCCTTACAAATTGAATAAGTGGAAGTAATCAATACCGGAAAGACAGTAACTGCCCAATTAAAGCTCTGATCTAAAGATAATGAAAGCATGCGGAGAGCATGGAGCCTATGGGTGAAATGGAGTCTGTCTTTTAGCAATCATCTAAAGAATTATATGGAGGAGAAATAAGAGGCTAGACAGACTTCTTTTTTAAGTCTGTAACACTTAAATCTCTAGCAATTAAGTAATCTCCCAAGCTTCCACTCTGTATTTATTTTCATTCCTAGACTCCTTCCCCAAAGCTTTCTCCACAGCATTTTATTCCAGTCTTCCGTATCCTTTCAAGGATAAAATCTCGACTGGGTGAAATCATATGCTGCAATATATGACTGAAAGTTGTTCTTTGTCAATGAAGATTAAAATGTGGATCAGCTGGGAACCAAAACTGGGGGACAAATGTCATTGTGAAGTGCCTCTGCACAGACTACATGACAAACCTGCACTGCACAATGCTGGTCAGGCCACCCTAAGCATGATGACTATTATTTTAGATAGCGCACTGCTCACAATGGAAGCCTAAATGTATCAAAAATGTATGCAACCAACAAGAAAATATAAATCACAACCAATGAAAAACATTGTATATTAAATACTACATGTCAGAAGACCAATAGGAAGTAATGAATTTCATCTCAGGAAAATAAGTGACACCACAGGTTTTAGTAATTGTTCTGAGCATTTTCCCCACTTGAATCCAAGTTTCTAAACTCAGAATGAAGCTAATGTGGCACTCTGGTATTTTGCATGTTCTGCCACTTTTTTGTTTTTTTCCCATATGCAGTTTGTCCTGTTTTCCTGCCAAAATATGCCTGGTGAAAACAACTAAGGTATATGACAGTTGCTCAAAATTGTAGTCACAAGTTAAACTGAAACTCTTGTTTCACCCATATCAGGATTTTGGCAAACATGTCAGGAGGGTTTAACTGGTGAATTTTACCCAACTCCAATTGTCCTTCCACTGTCATATGCATGTTGTTGAAGGAGGTCACTAAATTGATACAAAATGTTTCCCAGATCGAGAGTTAACAAAATTTGAGGAAAATGCAATGTCACTTATAATTATCTCCAGTCACTTATACTGAAGCCCTTACTTTCAACAGGGTTTACTTTTAATCTGTTGCATTTTATTTGTACTCGTTTCAAAAAATGTAAACTGAATTATGTAATTCACCAGAATGATTGATCACAATTAAGAGTGTGCAGGAGTATTTTTGCAATGTTAGCAAAAGTCTATGAACAGCCCTACAACGCCACAGATTTTGTGAAGGTTTCCGCTTTGCCAAAACATTATTGATGTTAATATCCGGGTCTCTCTCCCGTGTCAGAATGAGATGCTGGCTTGCACTAGGATATGGAATGTTGTAATCAGTAAATATTTACGTAGAACTTCCCATACCAAATTAGAAGAGCTAATTTGCTTTGCATTTTAAAAAGTCTCCAAATGTCTAAATTTGAGTTTGCAGTAAATACAGTATGGAGACTTATTTAAAAGTTCTCTCTCAGTGGAAGGGCAGATCATACTGAAAGTCTTGTTTGAGGTGTTTTGTAAGAGCTCTATAGATATCTCATTCTGGGATTGCACTGAACATAGCACTGAAGTACAACTCTGTATTGCCAAAGTTCTAGGGATGTCTCATTATATGGATCAGTGGTGTAGCAGAGGCACCAAGGTACTTAATACAATCAAGGAAAGTGGGCCCCTCTCGCTTAGTGGACAAAGGCAGCTGGGATTGGGATGAAAAAGAAGACTCACAATGATGAGTCTGAGTGCCACTGCACCTGCTGCATTAATGCTATTTGTGTCCTGTACTGCAATACAGGTTAATGGATTAACCCCTTCGACAGACCTCTATTGATGTCTTCAGACGTTCCAGAACAGGACTATTTTGTGCTTGATTGTTAAGTACAGTAAGGTGTGACATTCTCAGGACAAGAAAGATCCCTTGTGGTCATCAAGGTACATTTCAAAAGGGTGAACTTCTCTACTTTAGCATTGTACAGGAGTATCTGAACATGTGTCAGGATGTGATGTAAACTTCACTACACATGTTCAACAGCTGGCTGCCTTGATTCTGAAGTCTGCAATGATTGTCATTTTGCTGCGTCTTTACAGGGAGACCTTATGAAGTTATCACTTCTTTAGACCCACATTCTTGGAGGTACTGCTTTGGTGCTTCTCAGAAGACGATGATGAATGTGTGAAAAGAACCCACCTGAAGAACACATGTTTTACCTTCGTTAACAATCTTTCTAATGGATATTTTAGCTACCAGTAGATTTTTCAATGACTTGCATGCATCCCTGTTCTGAGGAGTGGTCTTGTGGATTTTGGTGAAAGGGTCCTGTCAGGAGAGTGATTAAATGGGGTGGTTATGTGACCTCACTGTGTAGTACAGTCACTAATATCTTTTAGACTACACATTAAATGGAATGAAGAATGCACAATGTTTAATTTACGGGAAAGACACAAAAAATAAATGACAATAGTCTAAAGAAAAATAATTTGCTATTTAGGTATTGCATAGAATTAAATGCTGCATGAGATTGCCCTTTTTGCTCTCAAAGAATTGTTCCTTATTATATGAACGGCTGCCATCATTATGTCCACTTGGGTGTTTTCACAGGTTCATTGGTTCAAACAAGAGTGTCAAGACAAAACGTGATACTTTCTCTGCCACAAGTAACCAGCTTTTGTGTGACAAGAATTTATATCTATCTATCTGTCTATCTATCTATCATCCCTAGGGACCTACACCCATGTGGATTGGCTGACAGGGAGTTAGCCGGCACGAAGGAGTGACACCACTGTGGAACCTCTTCCTTTTTAGTCAGTAGACAAGTCGAAATTTTGTGATAATGGTTATCATTTAAGTTGACACTTCAATGAGTGCAACTAATCCTTACCATAAGGATAAGTGACAAGAAGGACCGCTGAGTTAGGCTATACCATTGATTGATGAGTGAGGGGTACTTTACAGACTCATAGCATTACATGTGTCATGCCCCGTTGATTAATCTGAAGATGGATGGAGCATACACAGCCACTCAGGTAAATTCCTAGTAGAGCTGCGATAGTTAGTATATGGCTAGGGAGAATTGGTTTGATGCGACAAGGGTATACATGGGTAATGTAGTCTCTCAAAACAACCTGAGTGGAACGGCTGATACTGCGGCAGCTCTTTCGCCTTCCGTGCCGTGAGGGGAACGGCGGCATTGCTTCACATCCTCTTTCCCGAGCCATGAGGGAAATGGCGTGGAAAGAACTACATCCCCCAGCAGCCCCTGGGAGCGGGCGCAGGGAGGCGGCGTCACATTGGCCCTGAAAGGTGCGCAGGCAGGATGCTCTGCGGGACACTCTCTCAAAACAGCCTGAGGGGAACGGCTGACACTGCGGCAGCTCTTTCGCCTTCCGTGCCGTGAGGGAAACAGCGGCATCACTTCACATTCTCTTTCCCGAGCCATGAGGGGAACGGCGTGGAAAG
Organism: Lissotriton vulgaris; assembly: GCF_964263255.1. Taxonomy (NCBI): domain Eukaryota; kingdom Metazoa; phylum Chordata; class Amphibia; order Caudata; family Salamandridae; genus Lissotriton; species Lissotriton vulgaris. The sequence goes on from NC_141695.1 coordinate 563,698,065, forward strand.
AACTACATCCCCCAGCAGCCCCTGGTAGCGGGCACAGGGAGGCGGGACACAGCGGCCCTGAAAGGCGCGTAGCCCTCACACACCGCGGAAGGCGCGCGGGTGGCGCCGGGCTAAGCCCGGGCAGAGGGCGGGCTGTCAGGGGCCAGAAGTGGCCGGGCCGGGCCATCCCTCTAACGTTTCCAGCATTAACGGCTTTGGCATCAAGAGAACTGCAGAAAGGTACTGTCCCTGTTTTTGCACGCAAACTTGTATCGGGAGGCACAGAAGTCTTTACAAGAAGTACTTTCCCTAGCGGTGGAGATACTATTGTTCCTTTTATAATGGCAAGGAGGCGGGCAAACAAACCTCTGTTGGACAAAACACGCACTACCATAGATACTTTTTTAGTAAAAGCAGTTAGTGCTTTATCAGAGGAAATTAACCGCACGGAGAGACGCTTGTCTATGGGGTCCAGTATTATACATGGGGATAAGTCTAATGAAGGCTCCATTTTGACTAACAAAGGAAGATTAACCATCTCAGAATCACCTATAATTGGGCAGGATGTAAATGGTTACAGTGCGGGAGTGAATGATATTGCTGATGAGCCTTCTCGTATTTCCAATACACCTACCATATCTATACTGGCTGCCTCACTTAACGTTTCCTCTACCCGCCACCTAAAGGTAATGGAAACAAAAAGAAAACAACTAGACAGGGCACCAACAAGGCCAAAAAAGACAAGAAATATCCAACACAGGGGTACAGCAACGGTAAACGCACAATTAAAACAAGTTCAAGATCCTGCACCAATTTAACATCCTTAGAAGCCATCTTTGACAAATTAACTGTACTACCTAGGCAACTCCGTGATAGGATCGATAACATAGATAGGGAAGTTCACAAATTAACCGGAAGTATTGAAAAAATCTATGCTAGGGTTGAGAAGGGCAACCCAAGCGGGACTGCTAGCAAAGAGATCCCTATAGTGGTAACCAATAGTGGTAATAATTTACCAGCCCCCGATCCAACTAAACCCAATATGGAGGGCATACCCATAGGTAATTCAAATTTTGGTGAAGTACTGAAGGGAATTTATACACAGAATAGAGTTGAACACATTATTATACCTAACGAGAGCATGGACCATAGCGAGAAAGCAACCGCAAGACTCAGTAATGCCCCCAACTTAGAGACTACTAGAGTAGATACTCCAGTCCTTATGCCCTCTAAAGTAAACAAAGTACCTTTATCTATTGACCTGCCGCCAGAATGTGGGGCCTATGTGGCAGTCCTAGTAAATGTACCTAAACTTGGAAAAGACCAGGGTGAAAACCATGCTGCACTTAAAAATAAAACTCTACACTGGTTGTCAAACAATTGTGGCTTCCCGATGATGGGGACAAATCGGATTTTGTTGACACAACGGGTGGGATGGATTGGCCTGCTTAAGAAAAAGTTTGCGGGAGACTGTATCATCATTAACTTTAAAACCCCAGGTTCGGCACAGAATACCCTTGCAAATGCTCCTCCACCGTCCCAGCTGGAGTATAATACGACCCTCCTGCCATTAGGATGCTTTTACAGACACCTAATGATGTGTAGTAACCAAGGTAGACCGGTTCACAATTTTCATCCGACCAAACAAGCGCCACCGCCCCCGAGTATGAATATCCCCTTTTACAACAGATACCAGGCATTAAGTTCAATGGAAGATAATGATTGACTTACATTAAAAGTAGGAAAAACGTAGAACCCTACACCAACAAGGAGCAGGGAGACTAAAGAACAAAGAATAGTTCAAGATACTAGTCGGTTGTTTACTACTTACTTGGCTAGTGAAATACAAGATATAAATGTAGGAGGTCAACCAGATACACAGATACTAGTTAGCGATGTACGGGCACAATTTACATCTGAAAAGAGCCCGAACATTGCGTCCCCAACATATAAGCCCGATATAGTCAACGTTCCTGAAGGATATATTATCATGACGTGGAATATAGATGGGCTCAAAAGGAAACTGGGTACACCATTCTGGACAGATTTCATTACTTCCAATTATGATATTATTTGCTTACAATAGACCTGGTATAGAGATTCGGTTTTTATAGAGGGATATACTTCAAACTGGGTAAGCGCTATTGATTCTACATCAGGTAGGGCAAAGGGTGGTCTCCTGAACCTTGTTTCAAATAAACTAGCAGAATGCAAAATTGTAGGGTGTATATCAATAGGCCCCTATTGCCAGTTAATGAGGCTCCGATATCATAAAGGGAAGGACCTGCTTCTTGTTAATTACTATAATAACATCTTTAGTAATAACAGGGGTAGTATAATTTACAATCTGGAAAAAGAAATTGACAGGGCATTGCTAGTATCACACAGACAAGCCATCATAGTGTGGGTTGGTGATTTTAATATTCAAGTATGTTCGTTGGCATCCACTAACACATGTGGTTTTATGAAGGGTCATAGCATAGAGGATAATGACGATTACTTGCACTTTCCCCACGGAGAGTATGGTACAGCCCTATATTTTTTAATAGCCAAGTTTGACCTTGAACTTTTGAGTTGTAACATGACTAGGGAAAATATTATATGCCCAACCTTTACTGGCAGAAATGCTTCTACTACTAATGACCATGTTTTAATTTCCAGTAACAATAATTATACCAATCTATGGATAACAGAACAGGTATTCAGTGGCCACAACAGCATTTCACTATCGCTGTTGTGTTGGGGGGATAGACACCTAACTAAAATGAATTGTGTCACTGACATTACTCCCATAAGACTAACGGGATGAGGATAAAGTGGGCAGGAATTGAACCACAAAAAATCCAAGGGGACGTGATTGCCAAATGTAGAGAAGAAATAGACTATTGCCTTAATGATGAGGTAAATCCAGCGCCACTGATTTCTAGCTTTCTTAGGATAAATAAGTCTATAGAAGGGATATTCACGAGGAAATACAATGTAAAGAAAAAAGCACATGTAGGATGGTTTGATAAGAATTGTACCCGGGCCCTTCATAGCTTGAAGCGAGCACTGGGAATAAAACCACGGAACAACATACATATACAGGAATGACGTTTTATCTACAAGCAAAAGATTGAGGCAAGAAAGAAAGCACTGCAAGGCGTAGCCTGGGACAAACTCAATTTAGCAGCAGCAACCAACAATAGCAAACTGTCCTGGGAGACAATAAATGGCCCATTTTTAAAGGATGATTGCCGCCCAGAACTTACTTCATATGTTAGTTGTCATGCATGGATCGGACATTTTACTAACATTTTGAACCCTGGAAAAATTGATATTAATTTGCCCATTGTCTCCACCAGGCCCACCTTACCGGTATCGATTAATATTGAAGAAGTGTACGAAGGTCTAGTGGATAGCAAAGGGGGCAAAACACCAGGGCCAGATGTGGTGCCTATTGATTTATACAAGAATGAAATGCATTTGTGGGCCCCGATCCTAGTTAGGATTTTTATTGTCGCTGCAGAAGGCCATTTTCCACCATCCTGGGCACAGTTTGCTTATACCCCTTTTTAAGAAAGGCTCAAAATCTGATGCCTGTAATACCGACCCATTTCGTTGCTGGATTCGTCCATCAAGGTAATGAGTAGGATCCTGTTGAAGAAACTCAAATTATGGGCCTTAGACAACAAAGTCCTCTCACCGGCACAATATGGGTCTAGGAAGGCCATGGGCACTTTAGAACAGTGCGTCAATCTTGATCTTCTTATAAGTAAATATACACTGGTGAAAGGGGGTAACTTGTTTTTATGCGTTGCAGACTAAAGTAGGGCCTTTGACCTCGTGGACCATTCTATACTGTGGAATACACTATAAGACACAGGTGCCCCAAAAGAAATAGTTTATTTTTTGGCAAGAGTCTACGAGAGACTTTATAGTAGTGTGCGCTATGGACCTGCAGGGGAATGTACTCCCCTTTTTTATGCAAAACGGGGCATCCGGCAGGGTTGCGTCCTGGCTCCACTTTTGTTTTCTTTATTTATTAACCAAGTTTACGCAGTACTAAGACAGATACACGCGGATGCCCCATGATAGACGGACAGCCTGTTCCAATTTTATTGTACGCAGATGATGCGGTTTTATTGTCAAGTACCCCATATGGCCTTCAGCATCTTATTAATAATTTTATATTATTTATCAATGGCAGAAAGCTTTTAATAAACCAATCTAAGACCGTTGTAATGACATGTGGAAAAATAACATATAAAACTAATAAGGCTTTTTTTCCTGAGAAAACAAAAATGCATCCGGTTAAAAGATTTTCTTACCTTGGAATAACATTTGCAGGAAATGGGAAATGGACAGGCGAATATGATAACATTCGACACGAAATGAGTGCAAATAGTATATTTAGATTTTCATCAAAAGTGGGAGTCCGAAGAATTAAAGATATGGTGGCCATTTATAAGACCAGGTGCGTACCATCTGCACTTTATGGCGCAGGTATCTGGGGCCACCACTTTGAAAAGACACTACAGACAGATGAATATAGTTTTCTTAAACGTTTATTGAGTGTCCCACCATCGGCCTCTATAGAATTGATCCACCAGGAAGTGGGTCTTAATTACATTTCTGATTTAGCCGCCCTACGACCTTTGTTATTATGGTGCTCTATTTGGTCTAAAGAGGAAACTCTACTCACTCAACACATTATTAAAGATTGTCTAAAGCTTGATTAGTGTATGCGTATCCCCTGGTTAAATTTGATCCACTACTGGTTTAATTTTCTGTTTAAATGTAATATCCATACAGATCCGGATCATGCAGCTCTAATTCCTAAAAAAGAACTCAAAGATACCTTTTTTGGCCCACAAAAGGGAGACACGAGGGAGACGTACTGAATCTCAAAGTTGGTTTTCAGGCATATTTGACCAATGTGACAGAAATTTCCCATCTGTTTGTCCTGGCACGTTAGGGATTGTTCATCATCTCGTGGCTTTCCCGATTATGAAAAAAAGTGCCAATTCTATTTGCCCATGCGACAATATGTCTAAACAAAGTTGCTGCCATTTCTTACTGTTTTTGTAAATTTTACCTTTTTACTAGGAAATTTTATCTGAAACCTCTGTTTTTAAAATATAATGTTCGATCCACTAAGAATGCTATGAGGATGGTATCCGCCTTGGAAAGCTCGGACGTTTGCTATTATGTGGCATCCTATATTCTAAAATGCATTGCTATTAGAAAATCCATCATATTTTAAAAATGTGTATAGTATTGTTGGAAACTAGGGCACTCTGCACTTTTGCATAAATTGCACAAGAAGGAATACTGTTGGCATGTGACACTTTATAGCGTAATTTGCACATATTGTACAATGCTTGCACTTGCCACTTTTTGCAAAGTTTGTACATTAGGAAGATAAGTATAGTAGATACCTTAATGTGGAATTTCTACACTAGGAAATCTAGGGTATATTAAGCACTTATCACTTTATTGTGTAATCTGTACATGCTGTATAATATCCATTGGACTTTTATGAAATGTATGCATTTGCACAATATTGGACATATATTTGTATTTTGCACAAATGTATAATATTTACCTTGACCAAATAGTTGTTCTTGTTAAGTATCGATTATCTTGAGAATGTTACTGTGGCTGTTACTGATTTGTTTTATCTGTGCTTATATGGTTGCTGTCGCAAACCGAATAAAGCTTATTGAAATGAACTGGGTAATGTAGTCCCTGAATACAATAAGGAACTGCATCAGATAAGTGAAGAGATCAGTGGAGGCTCATAAGTCTGCCAGAAATACCCAGATTTTTGTTTAATATAATGGTGTGTATATAGTTGTACAAAAAATCGCTTTTTATTTGTACATAAAATAAAATATTAAATATAAAATATATATAAAATAATGATATTTATTTAAAAAAAATAGATGTAATATACATTTTAACAAATATAACAGAAACATGCTTAAATTTTTTTAACATATATACATAATTTATATATATATTTACTTTAAAACAATTAAACTATTATAGATTTATATATAAATACCAATTATATAAAATCTATTAAAAAACATTCAATTATAAATTAAAATATTAAACTATTTAAAACTTTAAACTAAAATTTCCCACTCCAGTCAGTGCAACATTAGGGAAAGTGTTGGATAGCAGAGGGGTAAAAACTACTATTTCCACTCCAGTGAGTGCAACAGTAGGGAAAGTGTTGGATAGAGGAGGGATAAAATGTACTATTCCTACTCCAGTCAATGCAACAAGAGGGAAAGTGTTGAATAGCGGACGGGTACAAATTACAATTACCACTTCAATGAGTGCAACAGTAGGTAAAGTGTTCGATAGCGGAGGGGTGAAAATTACTATTCCCACTCCAATGAGTGCAACACTAGGAAAAGTGTTGGATAGCGGAGGGTTAAAATTACTATTCCCACTCCAGTCAATGCAACAGTAGGGAAAGTGTTGGATAGCGGAGAGGTAAAAATTCTGATTCCGACTCCACTGAGTGCAACAGTAGGGAAAGTGTTGGATAGCGGAGGGGTTAAAATGACTGTTCCCACTCCAGTGAGTGCAACAGTAGGGACATTTTGGGATAACGGAGGGGCATTTACCTAATTTAGATACTAAAATACCCATATAAAAACACGTTTTATTTAGTTATACTGTACAGTGGGGAACTGGACATGTTTATAATCAGACACTATCTCTCTGGGGACCTGGACATCTCTATAATCACACACCAACTCTGTGGGGACCTCGGCATGTCTATAATCACACACTATCTCTGTGGGGACCTGGACATCTCTATATTCACACACTATCTCTGTGGGGACCTGGGCATGTCTATAATCGCACACATTCTCTTTGGCAACCTTGGTAATATTATAGTCACACACTATCTCTATGGTGACTTAAACCTTCCTGTAATTACACGCAAGCTCTGTTTTGGCTTGAGCATCATCAGATTTGCATTCTCTTTATGGGGCGTTGTGAATACTGATAAGTAGTAAAGTTAAACATTTGGTCTCAGTTTACATTGTTGAGACAGAAAACTAGAAAAGTTCATTTTTTTGGTCTAAGTTTACCATTATGAATCGGACCCTATTTTAATGAGGACTTAAGCAAAATCATCTTCATGCACTATATCTATGGGACTTAAACATCGCTATAATAAGACACTATATTTGTGGGGGCTGAAAAAAACTATAATAAATTACTATCTTTGTGAGGACTTGAACATCACGATAAAAACATATCACATCTGTGGGGACTTAGGCATTCCTGTAATAAACGCAAGCTCTGTTTACACTTGAAACATCAGAGGTGCCACGAGGCACAGCGTTAACACTGATTTGCATGTAGCTGGGTCTGAACTGGGGTGGCAAAGTGAGCTAAAGAACAATGATGTATTCAACCCAGATCTGTGACTAGGGGTGAGTGGCTGAAAAGTTTCAACACTCCATCCATAATCTCCTTGTGAGTGCTTTGTTCACCCTAAGTTGGCAGGGTATGCCCAGACCTGGGTCCCTTGCTCACATTGCCACTTTATTCAAGCTAGCCTGGCTGATTAGGGGGTGTTACCTGAAACCTGTCCCAGGATTCCTGTTTCTGGTGCAGGCAAGACCTAGCTTGGCAGTTTGGGCTGCACTGTTTCCCTGAGGCACAGGGTCAAGACTGATTTGCATATAGTTGGTGGCGAAGTGAGCTAAAGAATGATGATGGATTCAACCCAGATCGGTGACTGGGGTGAGTGACTGAAAGGTTTCAACACTCCGTCCGTCATCTCCTTGTGTTTGCTTCGACTTGAACATCATCACATTCTCTATATGGGGCTTTGTGAATATTGAAAAGTAGTAAAGTTAGACTTTTGGTCTAAGTTTACCTTTGTGAATCGGGCCCTATTTTATTGAGGATTTAAACACAATCATCCTCATGCACTATCTCTGTAGGGACTTAAACATCGCTATAATAACACACTATCTTTGTGGGGACTTGAACAACACTGAAATAACACACCATCTCTGTGGGGACTTAAACATCTCTATGATAACACACTATCTTTGTGGGGACTTGAACATCACTATAATAACACACCATCTCTGTGGGGACCTAAACATAGCTATAATAATATACCATCTCTGTGGGGACTTAAACATCGCTATAATAACACACTATCTCTGTGGGGACTTGAACATCACTATAATAACACACCATCTCTGTGGGGACTTAAACATAGCTTTAATATTATACCATCTCTATGGGGACTTAAACATCGCTATAATAACACACTATCTTTGTGGGGACTTGAACCACACTGTAATAACACACTATCTTTGTGGGGACTTGAACATCACTATAATAACACACCATCTCTGTGGGGACTTGAACATCTCTATGATAACACACTATCTTTGTGGGGACTTGAACATCATTAGCTTCACACTCTTTATAATGGGATTTAAGCTTTGAATGTACACACTATTTCTATGGAGACTTAAACACAATGATCTTCACCCACTATCTCTGTGGGGACTCGACATTCTATGTTGACAAAAATGTAAGCAGCTAATCAAGCTCTGGGTTCCACTTGATCATATTCCATGGTTCCATATGTTAATTTCCTTATGTGTTAGTTCCCTTCTCTCCTAAGAGTTTAAGCACTAATAAAAAGGTTAAATACAGCTTTAAGTCTCTTTCTTTAAGCATGATATGATATGTTCCGGCACATTAACATAATCTGTCTTTAATGCATACCCCTAGTATATCTGCAGCAATTCATATATGAATAGATTATTATGTTGTTTGTGTATATTGTTGATAAAATAAACATTTAGCCATGTTCCATCGTCTGTATTCAATCAGAAATAGTGTTACCGACTAGGTCCCCACAAGGATGGTAGCACGTGTTCAAGTCCCCACAAGGATGGTGCTGTGCGCGCGATTAAATAACAATATATTTGCAGATTTGAAGCAGGATCCTCTATCATGAATTTTTTCTTAACATGTTTGTGTTATTAGTGTGTTTTAAAAACATTGGGAAAGGTTAGTCCCCACAAGGCTGGTATTCACACATAGTCCCCACAAGGATGGTAACACGTGTATGGGTGAGTGTGTGTGATGGTGTGTGTGGGTGGGTTTGTGTTACTATCCTTGTGGGGACTTGGGCATGATAACACACTCACGCTGTGGGGACTTGATTGCACTGTGGGGACCTGAACCCAGGTCCCCACAAGGTAATGTCTTCTAAATGATTAAAAATGACTTCAGGAACATCTGTGTCAATTTTTACAACTTTTGAAAAAATTGCCTTGTGGGGACCTGTGTTTCATAAAGTGTGTTTATATTTTTGCTCGCTCTGTCCCCGTAGGCAGGAGGTGGTACTGCAGTCCTAAACACACTTTGCATTTAAACACACATTGCTCACCAGAAACAAATTCTAGCAGCAGAAAGGATGCATATTTCAAAGGGAAAGCTCCATAATCCTTTATTTATCCAAATATTTTAAATGTAAATTAACCTTTTCTCTACATAAAAACTTATTTACATGATGCTGCTACTGAATTTAGTATTTTTGTGCCTGAAAATTGTGGTTTTATGAGCATTTTTAAAATCTATTTGAGTTGGAACACTTCACTATTGCCATGTGATCTTTATCTTCAATTAAAGAATGATGGTGCACTGCACTGTGATATAAAGTACATGATTCTGATCATGTTTTGCAAATAACTTGGACTATTCAGGCCCAGTGTTCAGAGCCCTCGTCTTTTTTCTTTATGACAAAGTCAATTCACTCCAAGACTCTGACCATCCTTTGGTGGACTAGCTAGCCAGAGTCTACTTCAGTGCTGGTGATGCCTGGTGCAACAGTCTTTTTTTTTGCCCCTCATGACCTCCTTCGGCATGACCTCACTACAACCCTTCAAATGTGCCCCTCATCTCTTCATAGCCCCTATCTCACATGCATTTTTTTATTGGACCACTCATACTAGTGTAGCATTATACATCACACACATTATACAGAGACAATGAATCATACAATTCTAAATTAGTCTGTAGGTAATGCTACAAAAGACACCAAGGATTACGAGGTGTAGGAATCGCATGTCATCCATTGAGTGTTTTTTCTGGAGACACACAAACTCAGGATTTAAAACATACCACAGTGGTTGGGATACGATTTTCTAATCCAAATGTACTACTATCAGAACAAACAGTATTTAGCAATAATAGGATAATGAAAGTCTGGGGGAAAACATAACATTCTCACCTATACCATTGTAATTTATGAACTGCAAGTAAGAAAAAGATCTCTGCAACAAGAGCAGTTATCCACTGAGCAACTCACATCAAATACAGTCTTTTTGTCTGCATGGTACACTTTATTTGCAGTAGGCATATTAACTAGGCCTGGGCATAATTTTTATCACGCTAATCAGAGTAATTTTTTTAATTCCTTTTTGGTAGGTACTCTTCGACATAGAAATACTGATAATAACGCAATTACACTTGCTCACGTAACTAAGAGTAATTTGGGGGAAAACAATCCTACCAGGAGAACATACTTAGTAAGTGCAAGTGGCTGCTTGAGCTTGCTATTTGTATTCTGCTGCATTTAGTATAATTATGTGGCACTGAGTGGTATTGTGTGGAGTGTGTGTTGCATTCAGTTGAGTGTAAGTATGTGGCACTGAGTGGTATTTGGAGTGTATGTTGCATTGAGTGCAGTGTAAGTATGTGGCACTGAGTGGTATTTGGAGTGTGTGTTGCGTTGAGCGCAGTGTAATGATGTAGCATATAATTATGTGGCACTGAGTGGTATTGTTTGGAGTGTATGTTGCCTTGAGTGCAGTGTAATTATGTAGCATATAATTATGTGGCACTGAGTGGTATTGTGTGGAGTGTATGTTGCATTCAGTAGAGTGTAATTATGTGGCACTGAGTGGTATTGTGTGGAGTGTATGTTGCATTCAGTAGAGTGTAATTATGTGGCACTGAGTGGTATTTGGAGTATGTTGCGTTGAGCGCAGTGTAATTATATAGCATATAATTATGTGGCACTGAGTGGTATTTAGGGAGAAAGAGAATATTCTATTCTTGAAGTGCACAGCACTCATTTTGAAATCATATCCATTTAACCAATGGTTAAACCTATTGCTCTTATTTTAATGTGAGGGTTAATCTATGAGCAAATACTGTTGCTTTGGCTTGTTGTTTGCAAAGTGCACAAATATGCCACTTCAATAAGAGGCATGCTGCATAGAAAAAATTATAAATAAATCACATGAAGGGTACGCTAATTACTGATGAGTAATGTGCTCACTGTTCTCAGTTTTGCACTTCGAACTGAGGGATGAGGTAATGTGCAAAATGTATGTTTCCCCCATCCTTTCCTGATGAAAATTCTGCAAGTAAAAATTCTTGGGATGAGAAATGTGTGCCCCGTTTGCGTTTAAATGAGATTAGATTTTACATTGGTATGAAGGGAGCGTGTTTGCAAGAAAAGGACATAACTTGTAATTTATCATTTGCACATACAATTAATGGATTCTTTTAACTTGTATTTTTATCTCGAATGGAGTAATAATTTCCTAAAAATGCCCTTTTTAACTTTCACCTTGAAACAGTTTGTGTGGGCACAGAAAACAATCGTCTATGACATATGTCAAGTGATAAAAGGTGTTTCGTTTTTATTAAGCGCATAGCTACCCTCCACAACTTGTACTAGTGCCGAGTTTAAATTGCAGTGGTATTATTAGGCGTTTTGAAGCATCCCCGACTCCTACAAGGGAGAATTCAGGAACAGCAATGTATGATTTATTGGATAGTTGCCTCGCATAATGTTTTGAACATTCAGGGCTTACTTGAAACATGTGTTATTTTTTAAAACCGAGTCCGTGAAATGCATGGTTTGAAAAACATGCCTGTGAACTTTATGCGCAAGCTTGCAAGTCTGCTCAAAGAGAAATCACTTTACCCGATTTAAATAGCCTTTAAATAGCCTTTCCTCTGCCCCTCGGAATGATAATCCTGGCTGCCAAAACAAAAAAAAACCTGTAAGGTTTCAGCACGGCCAGGCTTAGATATGCAGATTCACCTACACGCATAACAAAAGCGACATTAGCCCGTCAAGAGGCCACTGCACTGGAATCACCTGAGCAGGAAACTCTCCCAGACTGGGGGATGGGCCCTGCTGAAAAGACGGCACCTTTGCAGGGAAAGGCAACATGAGATGTGACTGACTGGGACACTGAGAGCAGAACGAGGTTTAAGCACCCAGAGACTGAACCCAGTCTAACTCTTTTAGCGAGTTTGTAAACATTAATAAAGCAATTTGTGTAATTTAGAAATGCAGGCATAAAGTCATACAGAGGTTTATTTGTCATTAAAATTAATTGGGAGAGTATGTGGCATGTCAGCTCAACATTCTGTGATTCTGGACAATTCACATACTCTCCCAGTGCCTACAAAACAAGCATTGTCAAAGCCAATACATCCTGTCACCTTTTAAGTGTTTAGTGATGCAGCCCGTTATCCTGGGTGCTCCAACATCTACTGTGATTTCATGTGCCAATGAGGATGTAGGGAGGCTATGTACAACAAGAATGTGTGTATACTGAATGCTAGAAACGAAGGGAACAATTAACACCAATCTGTTTTTTATTAAATAAAGCTGCCTAGAATGTTGAGGCCAGTGTGTGCACTGTTAATAGAGATTACATAGAAAGCAGGTTTTCTTATTAGAGGTCTGTTCTATAGTTAACTGTTACCTCACGGCCACTTCTACACATTTTACTGGAAAGAATGCATATTGGTGTAGCTGCCTCTTTTGACCATACATGGAGTCACGGGGAGGATCAGTATGCATATGGTATGACTGTCAGTTTAGTCAGTCCAGATTCCATCTTGTTTGAGGATTACATCACTTTTCAGTGGCCAGGAGTACATAGTGCTGGGACCTGGGCAAATGAGTAGTGGCAACTAAACCCCAACACTGCGGTGTTACAAATTTCTGCACAAAATGCGATTTTTGATAAAACTTCAAAAGTCAACAGGTGGGGTGCGTGAATGCCATCTTGAAAACTTTTGGGATTTATTAAGTCATTGGAACCAATGTATGTTGCCCTTCATAATAGAAGTTTAACAACAACAACTATTGCATCACATCCAATTCCTAAACCTTGCACACAATTAAAAATTACCCATAATAAGCAGTAACAGCAGTCAATCACAAAGGCATTTGTGGTGTAAACACAATTTACTTTTCTTCTAGTTGTCTTATTAAGTAATTTAGTGGACACGTCTTTACTTTGGTAAGTTTACTGCGACACTTGCAATTATATTGCTCTTCATGCGCGGTTTAAAGGTCTAACACGCAACACCTGTGGCTCAGGGGAATAGAGTATTGAGAGTGGAGCATAAATAACAAGGGGAGTATGATGAATATAGAGCTGAAGGTAAAAGGAGAGAGAGTGTCAGACAGAGCGGAAAGAAACTGTGAAATAGAGAAAGTGAAATACAACAGAATGAGAGAGAGTAAAATGAAAGGAGGAGGAGAAATGAAACATCAAAAAAGAAAAGGACAACAAACACGAGTGAAGAAAGAAATATAGGGATCAAAATAAATAGAAAATGGGAGACAGGGAGATAGGAGAAAGGAGAAATAGAGGTAGAGGAATATAAAGGGAAGAGGGTGGAGTTATATCCAAAAAGAGAAAGGAGGAGGAGAAAGATGCAAAGACAAAGAAGGAGAAAGAAATGGGAGGTCTCGAGAGAGAGGATAGGAGCGAGCGAGGAAGAAAATGAGACCGAGATTTAAAGTTAAAGAGACTGACAGAAGGAGCGGACGAGAAAGAGAGCAAGAGAATGAGAGGAAAGCGAGTGTGCCTTACAATTAGAACAGTTGCAGAAGTCTGACTATAGGGCTAACTAATAATGCGGGACAACATCAGCCTTGCTTTTAGCCAGCAGCAAATTGTGTTCTGTGACTTGCAGTTTCACTTTTAATATATACAGTTCTCTAAAATATTAAAGGTCTGACTGAAAGTGCCATATCCAGCTTTTCGGCTATCAGCAGACCAAACGTGTTCCTGAATTAAAGGGTGCACTCCTTTAATTCTAAACACATCTTTAGCGCCTGGATACCCTCGAGGTTGATTAGACGCTATACAAGTCCCGATTGATTAACTGTAAATAGATTATTTTTAATCTCTCCTCCTGAAGCTATGGTTATGACTTGATGGGTAGAGTAAACAATAACTGTTCACTAAGTATAAATGGTCAGCTGGTCCGTACTGTAGTCTTTATTGTCTGCTTTTTATTTATATAGCACTTACGAACCCCTGATGTGGCGATACATATGGAAACTAAATGCTGTATTCCATAGATGTGAATTATGTCTCCATATTGCCACAATATATGGCCTAGGCAGCGCAAACCTCGCAGCATGGCTTAGAACTGCATTAGAAATGCTAATGCTCACAAACTAGAAAGATAGCTCAGTGGGCGAATGCGTAGAGCTGCATGCCACCTTCAGCCACGCTCAAAACCAGGTGGGGCATTCAGCAGATCAAGAACTAATGGACCAGCATGGTTGCAGAGGCTATACAAGCTTACCGACTGGACCAATTCCTTCTCCGCGATCTCAGGGGACCAACCAGATCACTACTATACAGAAGCCTTAAAAACAAGCATTTGCAATCCTGCTCCAATTTTGTTTTCTGTAACTCAAGGGGATTCAAGCCACTTCCTCCAAATGCAATAGTTGCTATCCTTCTTCCTCTTCACAAATCCATTTAAGTATCACAAGGTCACATCGTACCAAGGGGCATAATATAATTTTATACTTTTGAAAACGGGTCTGGCCTCCAAGTTGAACAGCACAAAAAGTGATACATGGGATGCTTGAGTGAATCTCATTCACTGGTAATTATAATGGTCACATTCCAATGCACCCTTTTTTAACTTACCTCTTCTTTTACAATCAGGGAATAATCATATATGTAGTTTTTCACATTGAGAAAACATCAGGGCTTTAAGTGGGGTGGAGTCTGTGGGGGGCTGAGCCCCCCATTTTTTTGGAGGGCCTCGAAAGAGGGCTCTATTTTCGGACCTCAAAGGTCAAAGGTAGGGTGAGCAGACGTCCCGGTTTTTGTTTGGTGTTACTAGTGTTGGTAACATGTCTTGATAGTGAAATACTGCCAATTTCGTTTTTCACTATTGAAAGGCTATCTTGCCCATAGGATAACATGGGGAATGCTGTGTGACATGTTTACCTGCATATCTTCCCATAACGGCAGGATAGACATATGGAATCTGGTATCCCGGAACTTAGGCACGCAATACCCATTGAACTCAAAGGGCTTCAGCACCCCCCCCGTCGTGTGTGGCAGCCTGGGATGAGAAGCTCCCCGGGCACACACACAGCCGCACCCGAGCACTTCACAGGGCTTTATAAAGCCAATTTGCATAATAATTAATAATTGTTGTTGTCTCACCCCGTCTAAGAGCTCCTGCAGCTCTACTCTGACTCTTGCCTAAAGATTCAGCCCCCACTGAATTTTTTTTAACCCCCCTCGAAATTTGGCTCTTGTTGCGGCTCTGCTGAACTCAGAATTTAATAACACATCCTTTAGTGAAGATGGTTTTTAAATTCTAAGTTTGGAAATAGCAATTTTTTTTTAACGTGTTTGGTATTTTATGTCTTATACTTAATAAATATACTTTTTTGCCTATTTTATTATCCTTTGCTGGATGTGACTTCATGATTTTCTTAAGCACACAATGCTAGTTAACTTGATTTAGACCACGCCCCAACTCGGATAGGCCACACCCCTTTAAGAAATTTGCCACGTACCTTTTAGAGCACCCCCAGTTTTTTTTCCCACTTAAAGCCCTGGAAAACATCCCAACATACATCCCTATATGGCAGTTGGAATAAATTGCTTTCCGCTTGTAGGGGCTCCGACCTTTCGTAATTCCAAAATGCAGTCTAGCAAGGCAGCATCAAAAAGGGTGCTCCACGAATGCTGATGCCTTGCTGACATCAGGCTTTTCATCGATGGATTGATGAATGAGAGGCAGTTGGGGTATCAGGGAGGGTGAAATATGGCAAGCCATTCGCCCCTGTTGAGTGACAGTGCAGGTTTGAGTGAGCCCCACAGACCTGAAGATGGCCCATTGCTCCTGTCCTGCTTCAATCCATCACATTTTACCTGCGACTGCTGAGGTGGTCACAACACGGCTGCTGACAAAAGTTCTTATCTCAGGATCATTGAGGCGGTATTCCCCTTATCTGGGAATTGTGGTTCTCATTATGTAACCCAGCAAACACCGACAGCATCTAATGGGACCCGCGGCCTCCATCAGCCCATGCATTTAGCAGCCACTGGAGGGCAGAGGGGAAGAACAGCCCAGAGCGCAAGTGTTTATTTACACTTGACTGAGTCCCAGGCTCACAAAGCACACCTGCGAAAAAGCTCAAAGTGTGGGTGGGTAATTTCATCAGACTTTAAACGTGTGTCCTCCTCACCAGGAAAACCTGGTGGGAAACGCCAAAGCTCGGCTATATATTTACCTATGACTTTAACGAGTGTGGCACACACGTGCACAGTTGCTGATCTTATTTCAGGCATGCGGGCAGCGGCGCTGAGTGCAGGCAAAAAACATATATAAATAAATCAGACGGGAGGGAGTAGAGAGGAGAGGCCATCACACTCTTTACAGTATGATAGCCAAACAAAACGATCTCTTAGTGAAATCGCCAGTGAGGCAGCTAGGCCTACAAAGGAGGGACATTTTAGCAAATGCACCAATAACAAGCAGCATCTGTAAGTGACCCAGATAGCAGCCAATGGCAATTGGTGGGTGTGCCAAACCCAACAGAAGAGATATAACAGGTCGATGGAAGTTCGACCTAAAAAGGGGATGTAACCTTGTGTAATGTAACAGGTAATCATGTAAAGTGCTCCAATACCTTTGGGTAAAGTTTGCACTGTATAAAATAGTTAAAGTAATTCCAGACTACAATGCTGTTGTGAGTTTCCATACACTAAAAGGGATATAGCGCCCTACAATAACCTAGCACTTTCAGCTATTTATTGCTCATTCAAACCTCACAGTCAAGGCAAGAAAGTAAAGCTCATCAGCACAGCTCCTCTGCACGAAGAGGAACCCTCCACTGTTTCCTTTCCTTCTAGACCATTTCGGCTGCCATCTTTTGGGAGGTTCCTGGCTCCCAGTACAGCATGGGCGTCATACTCAAAGGGTTTACCCCTTTTTACTCATTTTATGTTTTCATTTTCCACTAGCCGAGCCTCTTGCCAAGCCCCCTCACTATGGCAGGCTACTTACTCGGAAGCAAAGTGTGTCCGTGCTGCTGGCCAAAGGAACACCTAAGTCAAGCCCTTCTGCTCCTGTCTGCGCCCACCTCGATGCCCTGTCAGATACCGACATAGCAGCACTTTTCCAAACTATTTCATCTCTTGGCCTATCTAAACCGGTGGAAGGCCCTACTCATATGGCATGACATACTTTAGATGGTATCCTGACCAAAAACCACTCTTGGGGCAATGTCAATACTTTTCCCTCAGCCTGGACCGGCCACTGTGCACTCCTATTTGACTTTAAACTCCGATTCCCTGAGCACACCTCCAGAACCACTCCAAACATGATATCCTCTTGTGCAAAATTCAATCAGACCTATTCATTAATATGCTAGAAGAATCATTATCAGCCCACTCAGATGACTTGGACACACACTGGTTAGACACAGATGCTTGCTCCCTGACATCTATACTTACATTAAATATTATCATTAAAACTCCCCTTCACTCCTGGAGCATAGTGGATATTCCATTTACGGAAAGGCAAGTTGCCATAAAGGTACATTTATACCTCACACATGTGCTTTGCGACAATACACACAAGGCACCGTCTTACAGTGTCAACTTTTCTTTCTTACAGCTTATATAGTACAATTATGGACCAACCAAATGGCCTTGAAGTTTATATAATGAAAACGTTTTCCCTAACTTCTACAACACACATCGAACAGGTACACCATTGCAGCAGTAGTGGAAGAGTCACTCGGATATGCAACAGGTACAATACAGACAATAGCAGTACAAACTTACTTTCACACATAGGGCATGTATAGCATGGCCATACATAGTAAAACCTTGAATGTACACAATATAGACACAAGAACTAGGACACTTTTCCTCAAGCGCAAGGAGTACACACTTCCCTAATGCACGCAGATCAGGCATCAGGCAGTAGGCAGCAGCTCTGTAAGCATCTCACACCCACACACAGAATTTACAGTGTGGTAAGTAGAAATGCAAGCTTTCCTAACCCACATTCAGATTAAGAGCAAACAGCAGAAAAACATATTTTCCTCAGACAAAAACATGTGCAGCTCATGTTGCAGCAGTTTAAGCTGATTACCTACTCAACAGAAGCACATTGGAGGAGTAAGACGGTACAGCCCAAACATTTCAGAACCAAAACCCAATTTACAGAATGACACACTTTTGAGACTCTCCTAACTTTAGCAGTGAAGTTTCCATCACATTAAACAAGTGCAACATGGGAAGTAGTAGTGACTGACAATAGATGCACACTATAGCCAACTATTGTCGCAGCATCTCTTATACCTAGTACTGTAGTGGCATACATAGAAAGACTCATGGTGATAGGTTCACAGGGAAGCAACCATACCTTGTAGTTACCCGTGGAGGAAAGCAGTGGTGGTTCTTTTAAGTTATAAGGTGGACTTGGACTATTGAGTGGCTACATTTTTCAGGGTTTCGGGTAAATATAGATTTTGGGTGGTAAGGGATTTTTTAGAATTTAGGTTGAGTATGGTTTTTTGGGTGATTGGGGATTGTTTAGGTTTTATGGTGTATGGGTTTTGAATTGCAAGGGAACCTTTAGTGTTTAGGGTGTGTATGGGTTTTAGGGTGGTAAGAGATTTTTTTAAGGTTTAGGGAGGGTATGGCTTTTTGGGTGGTAAGGGAATTCTTGGGGTTTTGGGTGGGTGTGGGTTTTAGGTTGGAAGGAAATTTTTAGGGCTTAGGGTTGGTATAGGATTTTGGGTGGTAAGGTATTTTTTAGGGCTTAGGGTGTGCATGAGTATTTCCATGGTAAGGTTTTTTTTAAAGGTTTAGGGTGGACATGGGTTTTGTGTGGGTATGGGTTTTTGGATGGTGATTAATCTTTTAGGGTTTAGGGTTTGTATGGGATTTTGGGTGGCAAGGGATTTTTTAGGGTGGGTGTGGGTTTTTGGGTGGGAAGGGAATTTTTAGGGTGTGGAGTGGGTATGCGTTTTTGGTTGGCAAGTGAATTTTTAGAGTTTAAGATGGGTGTAGGTTTTTAAGTGGTACAGAATTGTTTAGGGCGGGTGTGGGTTTTTGGGTGTTAATGAATTACTTAGGGTTTATTGTTTGTATTGTTTTTTTGGGTGGCAAGGGATTTTTTAGGGTGGGTATGGTTTTTTAGGTGGCAAGGGATTATTTAGGGTTTAGGGTGGGTATAGGTATTTGGTTAGTAAGGGATTTATTTAGGGTTTACGGTGGGTATGGATTTTTGGTTGGCAATGGAATTTTCAGCATTTAGGATGGGTGTGGGCTTTTGGGTGGCAAGGGCGTTTTTAAGGTTTAAGGTGGGCTTGGTTTTTTGGGTGATAAGGAATTTTTAGGGTTTAGGGTGATTATGGGTTTTTTAGTTGTAAGGTTTGCCTTAGTGTTTGGGGTAGATATGGTTTTTTTGGGTGACAAGGGAATTTTTAGGGTTTAGGGTAGGTATGGGTTTTTGGCTGGTAAGGTATTTTTTAGGTTTTAGCGTGAGTATAGCTTATTAGGCAAAAAGTGCTTTTTTTAAGGCTTACTGTGGGTGTGGATTTTTGAGGGCAAGGGAAATGTTATGGTTTCAGGTAGGTATGGGTGTTCGGGTGATCGGGGAATTTTTAGCATTTAGGGTGGGTATCGATTTTTAGGTGGTAAGGGATGTTTTAGAATTTTGGCTGGGTATGGGTTTTTGGGTGGCAAGGGAATTTTTTATTGTTTAGGGTGGGTGTAGGATTTTTGGTGCAAAGGATTTTGTAGATTTTACTGGATGTATGGGTTTTTGGGTCGCAAGGGAATTTTTAAGGTTTAGGTCTGGTGTCAGTTTTTGGGTGCAAAGGGATTTTTTAGGGTTTAGGGTGGGCATGGGTTTTGGGTGGCAAGGGAACATATAGAGTTTAGGGCTGATATGGGTTTTTTGGGTGGTAAAAAATAATTTAGGGTTTAGTGTTTGCATGGGTTTTGGGGGCAAGGGATTTTTGATGGTGGGTATGGGGTTTTGGGTGGCAAGTTACATTTTTGGGTTTAAGGTAGGGGTAGGTTTTTGAGAGGAAAGGGATTTTTAGAGTTTCGGGTAGGTATGGGTTTGAAGGGAATTTTTAAGGTTTAGGGTGGCTGCGGGTTTATGGGGACAAGGGAAATGTTATGGTTTAAGATGGGTATGAGTTTTTGGGTGATAATTAATCTTTAGGGTTTAGGGTGGGTAATGGGTATGAGTTTTTGGGCGATAATGAATCTTTAGGTTTGAGGGTGGTTATGGGTTTTTGGGTGCCAAGAGAATATTGAGGGTTTAGGGTGGGCGTGGGATTTTGGTTGGCAAGGTATTTTTTATGGTTCATGGTGAGTATATGTTTTTAGGAGGTAGGGGCTTTTTTAGTGTTTAGGGTGGGTATGGGTTTTTGGGCTGCAAGGGAATTTTTAGGGTTTAGGATGGGTATGGGCTGTTGGGTGGCAAAGGCATTTTTAGGGTTAGGGTGGGTATGGGGTTTTGGGCTGTAAGGGATTTCTTAGGGTTTAGGGTGGGAATAGGTTTTTTGGGTGGCAAGGGCATTTTTGGGGTTTTGGATGGGTATGGATTTTTGGGTGGTAGGGGGTTTCTTAGGGTTTAGGGTGGGTATGGGTTTTTGGGCTGCAAGGGAATTTTTAGGGTTTAGGATGAGTATGGGCTTTTGGGTGGCAAAGGCATTTTTAGGGTTAGGGTGGGTATGGGTTTTTGGGTTGTAAGGGATTTCTTAGGGTTTAGGGTGGGAATGGGTTTTTTGGGTGGCAAGGGCATTTTTAGGGTTTTGGGCAGGAAAGGGTTTTTAGGTGGCAAGGGAATTTTGCAGAGTTTTGGGTGGGTATAGATTTTTGGGTGGCAAATTCATTTTTGGGGTTTTGTATGGGTATGGATTTTTGGGTGGTAATGAATCATCTAGGGTTTAGTGTTTGTATGGGTTTTTGGGTGGCAAGGGATTTGCTAGCGTTTAGGGTGGGTGTGGGATTTTTGGTGGCAAGGGATTTTTTAGGGCTCAGGGTGGGTATGTCCTTGTGGGTTTTTGGTTGGTAAGGGATTTTTTAGTTTTTAGGGTGGGTAGGGGTTTTGGGCGGCAAGGGAACCTTTAGGCTTTAGTGTGTGGTTTTTTTGGATTGTAATGATTTTTTTAGGGTTTATAGTTTGTATGGGTTTTTTGGTGGGTGTGAGTTTTTGGGTGGCAAGGGAATTTTTAGGGTTTAGGGTGGGTGTGGGTATATTTGTGTGGTAAGGTTTTTTTTAGGGTAGTTATGGGTTTTTAGGTGGTAAGGGAACATTTTGTGTTTACGGTGAGTATGGGGTTGTTGGTTGGCAAGGGAATTTTTAGGGATTACAGTCAGTGTAGGTTTTCGGTTGGTAAAGGATTTATTTAGGGTTTAAGGTGGGTATGGGTTTTGGGTGGCAATGGAATTTTTAGCATTTAGGATGGGTGTGTGTGTTTTTGGGTGGCAAGGGAATTTTTAAGGTTAGGGTGGGCATGAGTTTTTGGGTGATAAGGAATTTTTAGGGTGATTATGGGTTTTTTGGTTGTAAGGTTTGCCTTAGGGTAGATATGGGTTTTTGGGTGATAAGAGCTGTTTTAAGGTTTAGCGTGGGCTGGATTTTTGGGGGGCAAGGGAATTGTTATGGTTTCTGGTGGGTATGGGTGTTTGGGTGATAGGGGAATTTTTAGCGTTTAGGGTGGGTATGGATTTTGGAGTGGTAAGGCTTTTTTAGGGTTTACGCTGTGCTCGGGTTTTGGGTGGCAAGGGAACATCTTGGGTTTAGGGCTGAAATGGTTTTTTTGGGTGGTAATGAATAATTTAGGTTTTAGTGTTTGGATGGGTTTTTGGGACTCAAGGGATTTTTTATGGTGGGAATGGGTATTTGGGTGGCAAGTGAATTATTGGTGGTTAGGGTGGGTGTAGTTTTTGAGTGGTAAGAGATTGTTAGCGTTATGGTTGGTTATGGGTTTTGTGGGTTTGATGGGGATTTTTAGCGTTTAGGACGGGTTTAAGATTTTGGTGGCAAGGGATTTTGTAGGGTTTAAGTAAAGTATGGGTTTTTGTGTCACAAGGGAATTTTTTAAGGTTTATTGTGGGTGTGGGATTTTGGGGGCAAGGGAAATTTTATGGTTTAGGGTGAGTATGAGTTTTTGGGTGATAATGGATTTTTTGGGTTTAGGGCGGTTATGGGTTTTTTGGATTCTAAGTTGTGCCTTACGGTTGATGATGGGTTTGGGGTTTTTTGGTGCCAAGGGAATATTGGGGGTTTAGGATGGGTATGGGATTTTAGGTGGCAAGGTATTTTTTTATAGTTTAGAGTGAGTATAGGTTTTTGGGTAGCAAGGTATATTTTATGGTTTATAGTGAATATAGGTTTTTGCGTGACAAAGGATTTTTCAGGGTTAGGGTGGGTATGAGTTTTTGGATCGTAAGGGATTTCTTAGGGCTTAGGGTGGGTATGGGTTTTTTGTGTGGCAAGGGAATATTAAGGGGCTCATTATGATAACGGGTGGATCGCCACCGCCATACGGGCAGTGGCCAAAACCCCCCACCCGCCTCTAACTTCCCCCGCCACATTACCATGGCGGGGGGGACCCCAGCGAATGGGAATACTGTCCGCCGGTTTTCCACAGGTAGGCAAACCACCCGATTGCCTACAGGGTGGAAAAGCAGTTTATATGGTGGCGGTGTCTGGTAGACACCATCATCCATATTTGTATGCAGGCTGGGATGTGCCTTTCCGTGGCGGCAACGCCACCACGGAAAAGCAGGCAGTTTTTAACATTGGGGGCCCATAGCGGGCAGGCATGCTAGTGATAAATCCTGCTTATTGGTGAAAACAGAGTTAGAAACACCACTTTTAGAAGTGGATATTTCTGTGTGCTTATGAGTTTTTGCGCCTGCCTGATGTGTATTGACTGTTTGGTTTTGACTGACAGAGAAGGGATGTGCATTCACTCTAGTCCCTGGGGTAGTTGAGGAGTGTCCTGCCCAGGTGACTCAGTGCTAGGCTGAATAGACCTTTCCTGAATTTAGAGTGGCAGGGGGAGTTTTCCTTGCACCTGAATAGGCCTGGTCTTCATTTGGTGTGGTGGGAGGAGTTGCACATGCACCTGAATAGGTCTGTGCCTACCTTCCAAAATAATGGCTCCACCCCCTGTGGTGTGTCTGGTGCCAAGGCTTTCAATATGAACGGCAGTGTTGTGCACTTCTAATATGTGGTTGAAGTTCCCTCAGAACAAAGACTTTGGCACTATAAATACAGGGGCTATGACCCCATGAAAATAAAAAGACACTATGTGGGGCACGTACCCAATGACTGCTGTGTGCCAGGAGGAACCGCCGTTTGTGAATACCTTCTTGTGAAACTAACCTGCTGCCTTCTGGGTGGCTGAAGTGACTGCCTCTCTGCTAAGGAACCTTCCGTGCTAGCCAGCCTGTGCCCTGTTCTCTGCCCCAGTGTCTCCAGGGACGAGGTAGTGCTTGCCTCCCTGTTTGCTAATAGCGCGTGGAAAGCGTTTTCAATTCTGTTGCCCAAGGAGTTGGCTCAATTTGTGCTAACCCCATACAGGAGCGCTTTTACCCTGCAGCATGGGCAGCACAGATCCCTCATCTAGGGCCTGAACATTGAGAAGGAGGAGGTGAATGGAACAAAACGCTCTCCCTCTCGTATTGCTTGCCTTTGTTTCTGTGAGCCAGCAGCCGGGGCTCTGCTACATGGCTGCGAGGTCATGCCCAAGCAGCAAGGAATATCGGCCCGGGAGTTCCCTTGGCTGTCAGAAGATGTGGCCCAGCCGCACCCGGAAGTGACCAGAGCCTCATGTGTCCATTCAGATGCTTCCACACGCAGCCGATGTGAGACCCTAGGTGGCCGATGTGAGCCCCTGGGTGCGGGCATTGCTAAGGAAGGCAAGAGCCTCCCAGCTGCACCAGGCCGCTTGCAGCGAAACATGAAGAGATTCGTACCCATGCCACACTACGGAGCTGTACCGGAGGCATTTGGCTCCCCTTGGCTTCTGGCCCCGTTGTTGTGAATAGTGGGGGCAGGTGGACCCATCACGCTAGATAGTGCGAGCACCCATGGATAGTGTGCTCGCACCAACAAAAAGACCTCCCACTGAGCTGATCTCCAGGAGTAAGATCCTTTGGTGTTTCCTTACCCCGCAGATCACCCCTGTACTTCTGTCATTCCCCTGCTTCCATGGAAACCGGTAGTGTTTCCCTGCAGAGAGTGCAGGCCAGTGGCCCTATCACGCTGGTGAGCACAAGCACCCATAGACTGTGCTCTCTCCCCGTTGTGCAGGCAGGAGATCTTTTGGCATTTTCTTGCCCCGTAGGGCGTCTCTGTAATTCCTGGCATTTTCCCTGTTTCTACGGGAACCAGTGGAGCATTTTCATGTAGAAGGAGGCAGGGGATGTAGAGGGGATGTAGTTGGGTGTTAACAAAGCTGGAAGCAACTATCTTAAAAGATTGCCCTGTCAGACTGGTGACACCGGCTCAAGCGGAAACATGTTCAACTAATCGTTATTGTCTTGATTGCACTAACTGTAATGTTAGGCCTTATGTTTTCAGTGTGGTGTTCACTTATAAGTATTTACTAAAGTTCACTAACATTGTTAATTATGACAATTATCCAATTGGCAAAAGTGGTGTATGACTATGTGATGTCATGACAAAGTGCCTAGTGGCACAGTGATTTATGTGATTGTGGTCTAACTTTTTAAAAGTAAATAATACAAAAGATATTTTTATGTAACCTTGTGTGGAGTCGCTTTTTATGGTGTGCCTAAAGTGTCACTGTTGTGTGAGTGCGTTGTGCAAACGCTTTAGACATTGCCTCTGGGATAAGCCTGACTGCTCTGCCAGGGGTTGTCCTTGATGTGTTACTATCTTACCCTTACTAGACTGATGGGTTCTGCTCTACCATACCTGCATACCCTAGCCAACCAGAAACACCATGTCAACTGGAATACTAAAAATAAAATGATAATACGGTCCATTATTATCATTTCCTTTTTTCCATTGCCCTGCTTTAAAGCAGTGGGGCGACGCTCTTCCACCTTAGTGGAGCAGCTGTCACTGTTGAAGTGGCTACATTAGTTTGCTAAACCACTAGATTATGACTATCTGTTTAAGTCTTCATAAAACCTATAATCACAGACATCACTGTGAAGACATACTATCTCTGTGGGGACTTGAACAAGTCTATAATCACACACTATCTCAGTGGGGTCATGGATATCGATATAATCAATCAAACAATACCTTTGTGGGCAATTGAACAAGACTGTCATCACACACTATTTCTGCGGGGACTGTGGTAACGCTATAATCACACACCAACTCCGTGAGGACCTGGATATTTCTATAATTACACACTATCACTGTGGGGAGCTTGACATCTCTATAATTATAGACTATCTCTGTGGGGACCTAGCACCCCTATAATCACACACTATCTCTGTGGGGACCTGCCATCCCCATAAACACACACTATCTCTGTGGGGACCTGGGCATCAATATAACCAATCAAACGCTATCTTTGAGTAATTGAACATAACTATCATCACACATATCTTTATGGGATCTGCCATCCCTATAAACACACGGTATTTCTATGGGGACCTGCCATCCCCATAAACAAACACTATCCCTGTGGGGACCTGCCATCCATATAAACACACACTATCTCTGTGGGGACCCGGTTTCCCTGTAGTCACACACTATCTCTGTGAGGACCTGGGCATCCCTATAATCACACACTATCTCTGTGGGGACCTGGGCATCCTTATAATCACACACTATCTCTGTGGGGACCTGGGCATCCTTATAATCACACACTATCTCTGTGGGGACCTGGACATAACTATAATCGCACACTATATCTGTGGGGACCTGGGCATCAATATAATCAATCAAGCGCTATCTTTTAGTAATTGAACATGAATTTCATCACACATATCTCTATGGGGACCTGGCATGTCTATAATTACACTCTATCTCTGTGGGGACGTGGGTTCAATATACTTTAACTTTATGGGACTTGAATATGACTGTCATCACATACTATCTCTTCAGGGACATCAACATGTATATCATAACAGACTGTCTTTAGAGGGATTGGAACTTAACATGTATCACACACTTTCTCTATAGGTCAATAATCACCATCTTAGTGGGCCTCCCTAATCATGCACTATCGCTTTGGGGACCTAAGCTTCAGTATAATCACAACATATCTCAACATCACTTGAACATGACTGTAATACACACTACCTGAGCAGGGAACATTATTATCACATACTACCTCTGCAGGAGCCTCAGCATGACTGACAGCAAGCACCTCAGCATCATTGTTATAACACTCTCTATGTGGGGCCCTGAACATGACTGTAATCACATACTATCTCTGCGGAGATGTAACATAACAATAATCACACACTATATCTGAGGGGACTTGAACATGATATATAATCACACATTTTGTCAACGGGGTCTTGAGAGTGACTATAATTAAGCGCTATACGAATTCTGAATGAATATCAGAATGACTCATCGAACACTTTCTCTACAACACTTGAACAACACTATCATAATACTCTCTATGTGGGACTTTAATATGGTTATAATCACACACTATCTCTATGGGGGTCCGGGCATTCCTATAGTAACACACCATCTCAGTGGGGACTGGAACATGACTATTATCACACACTATCTCTGTGGGAACTTGAACATTACTATGACCACACAATATCTCTGTGGGGACTTGAACATTACTATGATCACACACTATCTCTGTGGGTGTGTGATGTAGTGTTTTTTTGATGTTGTGTGAGGGTGATGTAGTTTGAGGGTGCTTGTGGGTGTGTTATTGTGTGTGAGGGGGGATTGTGAGAGTTAGTGTGTGTGAGGGTGATGCTGTGAGGGTGTGTATAGTGATCTGTAATTAAAAAGTTTTTGTATGTATTTGAAGATGTGTTGTATTAAATTTAACGTGATATAGCTTCCATTTTGAATTTTCTTGCCTTATGCGTATTATGTATATGTACTGAAAGTGTGTGTGTGTGTATATAAATCTGTGTTGTGTTATGTGTGTGTTTTGTGTTTGTTGACTCCCGTTTGAAATCTGTTATTTGTAAAATGGCCGACGGAATGCGTCATTTTGACGCCACCTATGTCAGCGTCCTTTTTTTGTTGTTGTTACTGTTTACGTTGTATTGACATTTATTTGTAGGCAATCGGAGCGCGACGTTTTTGACTTTGCGTTCCGATTTGCTTAAGTCAATGCTGGAATTCCCCAGAAGATCGAGAATGTTGCTGCGCGGAAGGCGTGTTCATGTTCGTGTGCTGTTGTTGCGTCGTTTGACAGGTAAGATTTTATTCCTAAGTGATTTTTAATGTAATGTAATGTAGTATCTATAGTATGTTCAAAGTAACGAATGAATAGGAGTGTATTTTTATAACAGTTGACATTGTTTGTTATCGATTGTAATATTTCTAACTTTGTTTTATTTAATTCCAATTAAAGTCTTGTTTTTAACCGTCGATATGTAATGTATATGTTTTCGAAAACTGTAATGTAATGTTTTTTTTGCTGTTGTTTGTTTTTTGATGTACATGAACTGTTTTTTTTAACTTTGAAGGGCTATTTTGTTTCGAGTATATTTATGTATGTTGTGTTTGCATTGTTTCGTTCCTCTGATGCAGAAGTAGCCGGATTATATGTTATTGAGCTAATCGATGTATTAAAGGATTCTTTTTTTATGTGCTGATTTCATTCCCCATTTTAATGTATTACGAGGATGCACAGTGATGTAATTGTGTGTATTTTATGCGTTTTGTAAAAGAAATGTTTTATTTTCCAATCCCTGTTTGCATTTCCGTGTATTAATTTCTGCACTGTCCTTGCGTTGCATTAAGTTTGCATTTTAGAATAGCTGCAAGTGTGTAATCAGATTTCTTCATATTTATGAAAATGTAACTTAAAGCTATTTATGTGTGGAGTTGGAGGGTGGACTTTTATTTGTAGGGTAGAGTTGTAGGGTGGTATTGTAGTTATAGGGTGTAGTCGGAGGGTGTACTTTGACGGTGTGAGTGTCAGGGTGAGTGCATGTGATCGTTTTGGATTTTGAGGGTGTGTGATGATGTGTTACAGTGATTGAGTGTGACTTCCAGCATGTGTTTGTGACAATCCTACCTTGTAATGCGCACTTGTGTTTGTGATAAAACCCACCTTTTGTAGTATAAATTAGGAACAGATGGACTAGTACTAGACATGTCAGTGTGACCGTGTTGCTTTGTTGTATTATTTCGAACTTTGCTGTGTATTTGTTATAGTACGTCTTTGCACAGTGTGTTAATGTATAATATTGTACCGCTATTTAATATTTTTTGTTGTTGCAAGAAATGGCGTACGCGATGTGTTGCATTGATTATTGTAGCCTTTTTCTTTTTGTTGAAAATGTGTTATTATTTGAGGTATGACGTAATTTCGTTGCGTTCTGTATTGTGACGTGGCGTTGCGTCTGTCGTCCGTAAACATTCACTTTTGTAGATGTTTGTGAACTGTGGCGTTGTTCTTCCTGTATTGTTCCTGCGTCGTTTGACAGTTAACTCTAAATTGTAATTGAATATAGATTGTGTTGCGAATGTGTTTGGCATATTTTTTTTTGTTTAGTTATGGACGGAATATGTGGCGGCCCATTCCCACAATATGTGTGACTTTGTAGTAGTGTATGAAGTCTATTTTCTTATGCAAATGTGTTTATTGGTGTTTAGCTGTCTATGTGTTAGATAAGAAAGTGTATGGGAACTAGCTTTCAGGTATGCAACTGTGAGAATAAGGGTGTTGCTTCCAATTAATGGGCATAAGGGGATACATGTTTGTTTTTGTTTTTTTCTTTTGTACTTCCCTAGATGTTTGTGAACAGTTGCGTGGTCAAGGGGCGTTGTTCTCCTGGTCTTGTTCCTGCGTCGTTTGACTGTTAAGTTTATTATTTAATACTCAGTACATAATTATGTGAACGAATTATCTATTGTATAGATGTTGTTGTTAATTTGTGATCTATATAGATAGTTAGATAGGTATATTGAGGGCAATACCTAACAACACATGCAGCATCACTTTCCAGAAGCTTATCAAGACTTACCAACACAGGCGCATCAATTATGAATCAATAGTCTCATAGTGCTGTTGTTTTTGTATGTGGTGATGCTGAGTGGTGTTGTGATGGTGTTGAGAACTCTTGTATTTTGGAGTGTTGGTGTGGTGCTGTGTAGTGTTAATGTGGTGTTTGCGAGTGATGAAGTGGTGCTTGAGAGTGATGTTGTTGTGTTGTTGCGTGTTGTTGTGGTGGTGCTGAGCGATGTTGTAGTGTTGCAGTGTGATAATGTTAATGTGCTGAGTGTTGTTGTGTTGGTGCATTTTGTTAATGTGGTGTTGCTGATACAAATACAAAGGTGTGGCGAAATGGTATGAGCTGATGTATGCAGCTGAATGTGGTCAAGGCTGTATTGCAGTGGCTGTTTGTGCACAAGTATTTTGTCCCGAGTTATGAGCTGATGTATGGAGCTGAATGTGAGTGAGTGTTATTGAATTGTATTTGTAGACAAGTATGTTTAATGAAAGTCAGCACCCCCTCCTATGACTGTAATATTTAAATTTTTGTGTGCTTGCGGTGTTTCCAAATTTTGTAATGTAAGCATAGAGCTTAGAGTCTGAAACTATCAAATGTATGTGGGTAAATGGGATTGAGGCTGTATGTACCCTAAGAGAAGGTAATTAGTAACTTGTCAGCTTAAAGTCTGTGTGAAAAATGTGAACTATAGGAGTTTTGTTAAAAAAAACCATCACATGTCCAGTGTTTGTTTTTTCTTTCAGTGGGATGTGGCTTTTTTGTTTTGTTTTGTTGGGGTTCTCGGGCTGTATATTTGAGCGTATGCTGCTCAATGGTAGAGAGGCTGGCTGATGAGGACTTTAAGGAGTTTGCATGTCTTATTTTAATTCTTTAGGCTGTATATGATGTGGAATGTGAGAGATGCAGGTTGATTTGTGTGTAAATAGTGAAATTTTTAAAAAAGGTGTTGCGAAATGGTATGAGCAGATGTATGCTGCTCAATGAGAGAGAGTATGGCTGAAGAGGAATTAAAGGATTTAGCACATCTTCTTTCCTTTCTTTGGGCTGTATATTTGAGTGTATGCTGCTCAATGGTAGAGAGGCTGGCTGATGAGGACCTTAAGGAGTTTGCACGTCTTCTTTTAAATCTTTAGGCTGTATGTTTGAGGCTAGAGTCTGAATGTATCCAATGTATGCTGCTGAATGGGAGAGAGGATGGTTGATTTCTGTTGTAAGACGTAAAGGTTGTGAAAGTTGTGGCAAAATGGTATGAGCTGATGTATGCAGCTGAATGTGAGCACGGCTGTATTGCATTGCCTGTTTGTACACAAGTTTTTTGTACTGATAGTTATACACCCCTACAGTGACTCGAAGTTGTGATGCGAGCCTAGAATATGAATGTATAAAATGTATTCTGAGAGGTGGCCAGGAGGGGATAGACGGCCCGTCGGCGATTTCTTTTGTAAGACGTTTGTGAAGTTGTTTGTTTTTTGGATGCGATTTCAGTTTCAAGTCTATTTTGTACTGAAAGTTATACACCCCTACAGTGACTCGAAGTTGTGATGCGAGCCTAGAGTATGAATGTATAAAATGGATGCTGAGAGGTGGCCATGAGGGTATAGACGGCCCTTCCGGCGATTTCACTTGTAATTCGTCTGTGAAGCTGTTTGTTTTTTGGCGGCGATTTCAGTTTCAAGTCTTTTGTTTATTGTGTTGTGCGAGCCTGGCTGTGTGCAGGGAGAGAGAGGGGAGGTGCTGGCGTCTGGGGAGGGGGAGGAGAATTGCGAGCCTGGCTGTGTCCGGGGAGAGAGAGGGGAAGTGCTGGCGTTTGGGGGCTGGGGAACAGATGTCAAAGGCTGGTGAATTTTGTTTAAAAAATAGTCTGTTTCAGTGGTCAAAAAATGAATTGTGCAGGTTTAAGGGTTTAAGACGAGACAAGGTTTAAGACGAGAAACAGCCGTGAAACTGCAGGGAGAGAGAGGGGAGGTGCTGGCGGCTGTGGAGGGGGAGGAGAAATGCGAGCCTGGCTGTGTGCACGGAGAGAGAGGTGAGGTGCTGGAGAGGGGAGGTGCTGGCGTCTGGGGAGGGGGAGGAGAATTGCCAGCCTGGCTGTGTCTGGGGAGAGAGAGGGGAGGTGCTGGCGGATGGGGGCTGGGGAACAGATGTCGAAGGCTGCCGAATTTTGTTTAAAAAATAGTCTGTTTCAGTGAGTAAAAAATGGATATCGAAGGCTGCCGAATTTTGTTTAAAAAAATAGTCTGTTTCAGTGTGTAAGAAAAGAGTTGTGCATGTTTAAGGGTTTAAGACGAGACACGGCCGTGAAACTGCAGGGAGAGAAAGGGGAGGAGCTGGTGGCTGGGGAGAGGGAGGAGAAATGCCAGCCTGGCTGTGGAGAAATGCGAGCCTGGCTGTGTGCTGGGAGAGAGAGGGGAGGTGCTGGCGGCTGGGGAGGGGGAGGAGAAATGCGAGCCTGGCTGTGTGCGGGGAGAGAGAGGGGAGGTGCTGGCGGCTGGGGGTGGGGATTGCCGTGGGAGGGAGCCTTGTTGCTTTCATGTGCACGCGCTTTTAATGTCAATGCGCTTGCGCATTGAGCTTCAATTTGACGGGCACTGCAAGGAATCGCTATGGAATCGCAAGTTGGTTAAAGTCTGTTTAAGCCCCCATAGTCCTTCAAGCTCAATGCGCATGCGCATTGACAGGCGAGACCTAAAAAGCCTTCCAACAAACAATGCTCGCACTCCTCGCTCAGTGTTAATAGATGGTTCCCTGGTACCTCAATGCAGGGATATAGGGACAGCAGGGGTTCCCAGTGGGTCTGTTTACTCAGAACCTGATAATCAGTCATCCCTGCTTCTTACAACAAAAACACTGTATTTCCGAGAAAGTATGCTTGAGAATAATATTGTAAAAAAACAGAACAAAGAAATGTATTCAACGTGCTACATAAAATGCGATGAAATACCTTAGAGCAAAAGATTCCATTCACTACCTGAATAGTCGCTCCTTTACAGCAAATTATCTTTTGTTAATTTTAGCTATAGTCTATGATGTCTGTGCAATTTAGTTGATACATTTTATATAAAAATTACAACATGACAGTAGTGTCTGAAAGCTCCCAATTATCTCTGCACTGAATTAAAATCAGCAGACATTTTATATAAATGTTTAGTGCGGGTGGAAGCAGTGGACTGTAACTGATGTAGAAGTTGAGAAAGTGCACTTAGTCCAAAAGTGAATTGTGCAATGTGTGTACAGTTAGCTTCAAACAAGAGTAAAGGACATTGACAGATTTCTAACTTATCTTAAACTTATGTATAAAAATGCATCAATGTCTTTTCTGCCGAACTGTTTGCACTCTGCCCTACACTTGGCAATTCCTTGTAAATAAGCGTGTTTCCTGATTGATCTGTCCATTGCTTAACTTCTTCGATAATGAAGTGCACAGAGTTGCACAGTATTAATATAGTGCAGATGAAACTACAGATATAGGGCCAGATGGATGACCAAATTTTTGCGGTTGCAAAGGAGTTTTAAGCCCGTTTGCGACCGCAAGAACGTTGGCCAATGTACAATCCTTATTTCGTGAGTCGCTAATCAATTAGTCACTTGCAAAATACGGTTAGCGACTCGCTATTCGGTAGGAGCATGCCAAGGGCGTCCCTTCCTACTAGCAACTCCAGAACCCATGTATGAAAGTTTTGCAACCGCAATTGCAAAATACTTGCACTTTACCACCCTTCTAAGAAGGGTGGTAAGGCACTCGTAAAGAGGAAGGGGTCACCAGTAGACCCCTTCCTCTATGGGAATGCATGCACAAATATTTTTTAGGAGCAGGAAGTGCTCCCATGGTCCACTGCCTGCCCTTAAAAAATTAGACTGAAAAGTTTCATTTTTATTTTTTAAATGCAGCCAGTTTTCCATTAAGGAAAAGGGGCTGCATTAAAATAGTGCTCTATTGACAAATCAGTCCCAGACATTGTGGTCTACTGACCCCAGCAGGCCACCATCCCTGGAACTGTTTGCCATTTCCAATGGGGTGGCAAATTGCAATAGCCTCATTAATATTCATGAGGCATGCAATTTACAACCCCATTGGGAATCACAAACAGGGTCAGACACTGTGGTACATAGCGTTTTACGACTCACAAATTGTGAGTTGCAATTTGTTGCAATTTGTAAGTCGCCAAATGCTATGGTCATACATCTGGCCCCAAGTGTGTGAGCACTTTAATTAATCATAGAAGAAAACAATATAGGTGCACTGTTGCCAAATATAAAATGTATACTCACACGTTGCACCTGTTCTGTGTAGCAACAATTCTACAATATACTACTTAAAGGCTATTACTCAGATTGGTAGGAGCGGTTGTAGATTCACATTACATCCGATAGGTTATTACTGTATATGGTATGAATTACTGCTATGAGCAAAGGTGTTATTAATGATTCTTTAAAATGCATTAATGCTGAGTCTAAAGTACATTCAAAATGTGCATGTCATTTGCTAAAATTCAGCAGCCAAAAAGATACATCAAGCAAATATATCACTGTAGATTTGTAGTCCTAATGGCCATAAAAGAGAAAACAACACGCTGTCTCTGACTGTGACCAGTAACGAAAGGTACACTATACCATATTAAAACAAGTATTGGTAATGCATTGGTTTAGCCTATGTAATGAATAAAGAGCTGTTTTCATCAATCATCATCCAGGAGAAGGAAAGAGCTCCCTGATCGATAACATTGGAGTGGAGAGAATGTGGCGCAGCTGCCAGAGCTAGTGACTCAAGAGCTGGGGCATGGCAGATCAAGTCTCGGCAGCGCCGTGCAATATCCTATGATTCTATGCAACCACTTAATTTCTCCAGGTGATAAATTGTTATTTAAATATGCTACAGAAGTAAAAGGCAAAACCTTATGAAAATATAGTTCCAACAAAACGGATGTTAATAGTATTTTGGCGGCGGGAAATGGATAAGAGAAGCAGATGAGGGACAAGCATTGGTAAATGGAGTAAAATATGCTACTGCCAATAGAAATGGAGGAAAGGTAAGTAGCACGCACAGACATCGATGAGAAGCCAGGAAAGAGAGGAGGCGGGATATAAGTCCCTTTTAAGTTCATATTAAAACAATAGGGGCGTGGCCAGCTGCTGAACATGGCGGTCGCCTCTTAAGAGAGCTCCAGCCCGGGCAGCATTACCCTGAATAAAAGGTGGTTATTTGCCGTGCTTACAATTCTCTGTTGACGGGCGCTGATGTGGGACACCGGCGTCGACAAGCAGAGCTGTATCCCATTCCCCGGGCGACCCAGGGTGGGACGTTGCGTGGTCCATCGCTGGTGGGCCCGCAGATCGGCATGGAGACGCGTTAGGCCAAGTCTGCGCTGGAGTGCGATCCACCGCAAAACACCGCCTAGGTGCATACTGGAGCACTGTGGTGGCGCAGGGTGTCTTTGGTGCTGCAACAGCCTGGAGAGGACGAGTGGATAGGGCGGAGCGGCACGCAGACCCTGACCTCAGACACTGAGGTGAGCGACGGCAAGCTCGGACCGTGAGACCTGGGGTCTCGACTACGCGAGTGCTGGGGATGCAGCATGGCCTAAGAGGGCCTACTCCACCCGGCGGAAGAAGGCAGACTCTCCCAGTGTGCGGAGAGGTACGGGACTCCTGTGAGGGGGTGTGCCTGAAAACAGGGCCCTTATTTATGAGGCCTTGCGTCAGTTTTGCGCCGCCGGTGCATCACTTTTTGTGATGCACCAGCGGCGTAAAAAATGCGCCTTGTTGCGCCATATCTAAAAAGTGACGCATCTAGGTAGATGCGTCACTTTTTAAACCCCTGCGCCACATTATACCTGCGTCAGGTATAATGTATGCAGAGGGGGCGTTCCCCCGCAAAAAGCCTCGTAATAGTGACGCAGTGAAATCTATTAGATTTCACTGCGTCACTTTTAGGATGCTGTTGCGTCAAAATCTTGCGCCTGCCTCACAGCAGGCGTAAGACTGACGCAAACCCGTTCACATGGGGCTTTCCCCATGTGAAAGGATGCATTGCTGGAGTTGCGTCACTTTTGTGACACACTCCAGCAATGCGTCACTTTTGCGCTTACAGATACGTCAGAAATACTGACGTATCTGTAAGTCCTTGCGACATGATGCGTCATACATTAAATATGACGCATCATTGGTGTCGCAAGGAGTGCGCAGTGAAAAGTGAGGCATCGCTGTTTTCACGCAGCGATGCGTCACTTTTCATAAATGAGGCCCCAGGAGTGGAGGGGAGACAGCCTTGAGGCAGTGAGGAGCAAGGAGGCTGTAGAGATCCTGCTATGGAGCAGCGACCTGATTTCCACACGCGGACCAGTAGACGCCCTATTGTATACGGCTGACAGGGAGTGCACCGAGAACAGCAACGGCGAGAGGGCCAGTACACGGTGTGTAGAAGTGGCGTGCAGCATGGTGTAGAGTCGATGGCAGTGAAGACTCTAGGGGGCTGTCCCTGAAGACGGGTGTAACTCGGAAAACACAGAGTGAGTCCACCCCCCTCGCCACAAGGACTACCCTGAGTAGGGCCTGGACCTGCACGGACACGCAGCACTCCGACACTGAGAAAAGGGTGGGCTGTGTACTAAGCAGTGCTTGGGTGACGGAGCAGGAGATTTGCAGACAGGGGAATCACAGGCGAAGGCCGCATATTGGACTTAGGGTGGATAGCGTGATCTGTCGCGGCAGTTGCACTGTGGGACCTTGTGCGACTGTCAGGCCGTGGATGTGCCTAGCCCTTAGGAGACATTGTGCGTGATTCCGCCGCTCTGATAGTGGGGGGGGGGGACTCCTTGCAACTTCAAGATGGGGCACTTAAAAGGTAAACAGCAGGATGCAGACACTGGCCTGGACCATGTTCCAGATACTACGGAGTTCATGTATGCCTCCCAACTGCCCAGCTGCATACTGCTCACTAACGCGACTTAATATTGCAAGAAGTGAGAGACTCTAGAAAGGCCATAGAACATCAAATTGGTGCTATCACGACTGGTCTGTCTCTGCTCCGGGCTGATCATGCCAAGCTCTCCGACAGGGTAAAATACCACACGATAGCGATAGACATCCTGTCTCCCCAACAGACTCAAAACACTGCCCATATTAAACAACTACAGACCCAAGTTGCCACCCTGATGGATCGAGTGGAGGACACTAAGGGAGAGCACGGAGGAACAACATCTGCGTAATTGGTATGCCGGAGAAAAGTGAAGGGAATGATGCTGTCCGCTACATGTAAATGTATTGAGACTTATATAGCGCACGTATCACCCGAAGGCATCAAGGCGCTTGCCTTGGAAACCCGTCCTGGCTTTTTTCCTGTGAGATAACCCCTACTGGGCATCCCCAAGGTGAAAGCCAGGCATCCCGTAGCAGGTGGGCCGCCGTAGTGGAGAGTAAGCAAGCTATTGCCCAGAGTTGCAGCGTGGGACCCCATGATTAGAGTAGGCACCGAGGTGAGAATTATCGAGTCCGTGGACATTTTTGGGCTCAGAACCCTGCCGCGTCGGGAATTGAACCCTGGTCCCAGGCCAGACCTCTGCATCAGGGTCTGCCGCTCTAATCAGTGAGCCACACTCCTCCACTACATGGAAGGATGGTTCAAGGAGCACGTCACCTCTGAGGGCCTTTCTGATCAATACTGCATAGAGCGAGCACACAGGATCCATACAGGCCGCCCGAAGCCAGGTGCCCCACCTCGGCCACTCATAGTCAAACTGCTGAACTATAGGGATCGGGACGGTTTTCTGAAGAAGTCAAGTAATTTGCTCCAAATTGACTTTGAAAATTGCCAGGGTCTTGTTATATCCAGATTGCACACTAATGGTACGGAAGCAACGTTCCCCCTTATTGTCAGTTAAGAAGAAATTACGAGGATTGAATTTGAAATATGCCCTTCTCTTCCCGGCAAGGTTAAAGGTCATCCATGAACAGAAGACATACTTCTTCGAGAGCCCCGGGGATGTGGAGGATTGGCTGGATGTGACGGAACCCGAGGAGCTATGAGGGCTGCCTCCAAGACCTCGACTTCCACTGCCCCTAATGTTCGGACACCTGGACAACGCAGCTCGCGGCTTCTGTGCAAGAAAAACACACAGCCCCACCCAACACCCCAGCAAATGCAGACAGGCAAGGAGAAGGTGATTCTCATGGTCTCTTCCTTTCGAACTATCATGAAGACTGGCGACCTGACCTCCTTCGAAGTGGCTACACACAGATCGGACTCTGATTCGAGTGTAGCTCTGTTTCCCTCTGTGACTCCGCAGATGGCAGATGGTCTGTTTCCCTAACTAGATGGGTTGCGTTGTGGACCTGGAACTGAACAGTAATACGAACGGTCACTGTATCCTTCGTATTTCAATGTTGTAACAGCATCAAACTGCTTGAAAATATGGCCGGGGCCGTTTGAACACCATTATACATCTGAATAAGAGTGTGCGCTGGATGGGTAGTTTTGGCCATGTACCCCAAAATGTGAAAGCTCTGCAAGGATGCAATTTGGATTTATATGTGTTGTGTTTCGTTGTATGGTCCGGTATAGTTTTTTGACTGAACCGAGTACTGGGTACTTTCGGAGAGGAAAATGGTCCTGAATTGCGTATTCTCCTGGGTTGGCACTGCACCACACATGCTATATTGACCGCTAGGCAGTCAGATTTTGGAACACATTGCATTTACGGAATAAGTATACCATAATAACGTGGAATGTTCGGGGTCTGGGCTCTGTTCAGAAGCGCCATAGGATACATGCACAGTTGTTGAGGCACAAAGCACAGATAGTCTACCTGCATTAGTCCCATTGGTTGAAAAGGAATTCAGGAACCTTCGCAGGAAGTGGAAGGGTCAGGTTTTTTCTACCACATGTTCAGGGTTTGCATGCGGTGCTACAATATGGGTCAGACATGGGGTACCCTTTACATCAGTGGAACAACGGGTGGACCAGCAGTGGAGATACACTCTAGTACGGGGAACCTTAGATGGCCAACCTGTAGTTCTGGGTTCTATTTATGCACCAAACTCGGAGCATGAGAAGTTCCTGAGTATACTGTCCATTGCACTAGTGGGATGGGAGAGTTACCCATGGATTATTGGCGGGGACAGCAATCCTGTCATGGATGTTATACTGGATAGGTTGCATCCTCCCCTCAATGGGACAGGGGTATGTAAACAGGTGAGTGCATTATGTGGGTAGGCTGAGGGATGGGGGCTGTGTGACGTGTGGTGGATGCAAATAGGATTGCAATGCAGGTGATATCTACCACTTACCTGGCAAAGCCCTTCTCAGATCACAACCCACTGGAAATAGTGATTAGTTGGGGCAGAGTGCCCACCCCAGTGCCCACTTGGAGGTTATGGCCCCATATGCTGGAAGAATCAGTATTCCGTGCTACTATATCTGACACTATCCAACACTAATTTGCTGAAAATAGTAATATGGTATCCATTAGCTTAATCAAGTAGGACGCCTTTAAAACAGTGATCCGTGGGAAGGCAAACGGTGTGACGGTGGGTGCACGTCAGGAGGTTCACATGTCCCTTATGGAAATAGAAAAGAAGCTGAGCCAAGTAGAACAGGAAGCCGTGACGGATGCTAGCAAGCGAGGCCCCCTTCAGCAAGCCAGAATTCAACATGCCGAATTATTGGAGTCTCTCCGAGTCATAGACCATCAAAATTACACGCAATTGAGTCATGCAGAGGCAGACAAGGCTGGGACCCTGTTGGCCAAATTGCTACTGGATGACCCCCCCCCAATGTCATCATCAACAAGATCACTACCCTCACAGAGGATACAGTGACTACCCAGGGAGATATCAAGGAGGCATTTAGACCGTACTACGCAGTGCTTTATAGCGAACCTGCAGGAGGGGTAGACACGCAACTAGATGACTTTTTTATCCGCAATACCTTGCCCTCAACTATCAGCAGACGCACAGAAGGGGTATCGCAAAGTCAGAAATTAGTACTGCCAACAAGAGACTCGCCAGAAATAAAACCCCTGGGATGGATTGCCTGCCTACTGAATTTTATGTCACATATGTGGATTTACTCATACCACAGTTGGAAATAATGTACAAGGAGGGGCTGGAGAAGGGCTACCTGCCCTTTACTACAGCGCAGGCACTCGTGGTATCACTTCCAAAGCCAGGCAGGGACCCCACTGATATGGCTAGCTACCGTCCATTATCATTGCTAACGATGGAATATAAGGTACTTAGTACTAGCTAACAGACTTCTACCGACACTACATAAACTGATCCACATAGATCAGACAGGTTTTCTGCCTGCACGTAGTACATCCTTTCACACTAGGAAACTACATCACCTGCTTTCAGAGGCCCCAAATCGCTATGAACGTGTGGGATGTGTTTCCTTGGACATGCACCAGGCATTCAACACCATTAAGTGGAATACATATTCAGGGCCCTAGTGAGATTTGGCCTGCCGGAGGAGTATGTCAAAAGGGTTTGCCTCTTGTATAACTCCCCTATGGCCAGAGCGCGGACAGGTGGGCTTATTTCGGCGGAATACCAGATACACAGGGGGACGAGGCATGGTTGCCTGCTCTCACCACTTATCTTCATAATGGCACTTGAACTTTTGGCATTGAAGTTCCGGGCAGGACTGACTGATATGGGGATAAAGGTGGGTAACGCCATG
The DNA here is from genome assembly GCF_964263255.1 of Lissotriton vulgaris. Classification (NCBI taxonomy): domain Eukaryota; kingdom Metazoa; phylum Chordata; class Amphibia; order Caudata; family Salamandridae; genus Lissotriton; species Lissotriton vulgaris. The sequence continues at coordinate 563,738,211 of NC_141695.1, forward strand.
CACTTGCTTTCTGCATATGTGGGAGACATTATCCTATGCTTGCATGATCTCCACCCACCTATGGACGCTATGGCTGCAGTGTTTGAGCACTACAAACGGATGTCCGGTCTCGCTATCAAAAATGTATGTATGTAATGTATAGGCATTTATATAGCGCACTACTTACCCGTAGGGTCCCAAGGCGCTTAGACCGCTGCGAAACCCTTCCTGGCTTCCCTGTGAGATGGTCCCTTAATGGGTATCTCCAGGGTGAGACCAGGCATCCCCGGCGGTCTGGTGGGGCCGTTAGTGAAGATGAGGCAAGCTAATGCCCAGAGTTGCCGAGTGCGATTGCTGATCAGAGTGGGCACCGAGGCGAGAGAATTATCGAGTCCGCTGACCCTGGTCCAGAAACCTGCCGTGCCGGGATTCGAACCCTGGTCCCGGGCCGTCCTCTGCTCTCGGGTCTGCCGCCTCTAACCAGTGAGCCACAACCCACGGAAATCAACTGTATTCTTCTTTAAAGAACAGGCGCCCTCACTGGACTTTCAGTTCGGCACAATGCAGTTCAAGGTTGCACCTCACACGTTTAAATATCTGAGCATTCAAGTCTATCGGACACATACAGACATGTTGGAGGGTAACCTGAATAGAGCCCTTAGAGCCCCACGATCCAGTATTGCATTTTGGACCACCCTGCCCTTATCGGTAGCGGGTAGGGCGGCAATTGCAAAAATGGTGGTCCTCCCAGGACTACTCTTATATTTTACAAATGTACCACTTATGCTCCCGAGCACCACATTTAAATAATGAATACATTACTAATTGAACTCATTTGGGGGTCGGGTAGAAGGAGAATAAGTCTCGAGAGGCTTCAGCGCAGCACGTCCGGAGGAGGCTTAGGAGCACCGGACCTCACAGCATATTTATACGCTTGTCAGCTGCAGTGGCTGTCCTTCTGGACAGCGGGCGTAATTTAGAGGAGGTAGGAATGGCAGAACAGGTCAAAGGACAAGGGGCTTTGCTCACCCTCTTACTGCCCAACAGCAAAATCCCACAGGATCTCCCCCTTCTATTATACACAGCATTACAGTGCTGGAGGGCGGTATTGCAGTATACTAACACCTCCCCTGCATATGCCAGAAATATACCCCTGCTTGGTATACCTCTGCAGGGTGGACGCTTAAAGACACAAAGGCTCACACCTTGGTTAGATATGGGGATCACTCGGTGGAGGACCTCTTTGGCGATGGGATGTTATTGGACCATGATAATTTTGTGAGAGAGACAGGAGCACCCGCCCACTTATATTTACAACATGCAGCACAATCGCGATATGTTAGGGTGCATTGGGCCCCACAAAGGCAAGTACCCGCACCCATGATTTAGTAAAAACTCTGTATTACATGGGAAGGGGCCGGTACCTCATCAAGTGGGGATACGTTTTCACACACAGGTTGACCTGACGCCGCTGAGTGCTTCATGGGAGGGAGATATAGGCAGGGCCCTAGAGGATAAGGAATGGGAGAGGGTTGTGTAACACCCCAAAAAAGTATTGAGGAACGCAAAACTCAAGTTTATCCAAACCAATGTCCTACACAGGGCTTATCTTACTCCACGCAAATTAGACAAAATGTTCCAACAAACACGTCACCACTGCCTCAGATGCCAAACGGAAGGAGCTGACCTAGTACACACTATATGGTCATGCCCATGAATTGGAGGGTACTGGGACTCCTGTAGATGCCATACGGCAGAGATCACACAAAGGGAGATACATGTTACCATAGAGGATCGTATCCTGGGTTTAAGGAAAAGAGCGGCCAAATACAAAGTACAATATAGGTTTGTAACTCTGGCACTTCTGTTGGCAGTGAGGACCATCACCATGCGGTGGAACTTAAAAATGCCACCCACTACATATACATAGTACAGTGAATTGATACGATGGGGGGAGCAGAGAGTGCTGCAATGAGGTAGGAGGAGGTGATAGGACTGCAGAAAACCCCAATAGCGCTGCAATGGGACACCATGTTGGAGACATGTAGGTCCTTGGACATATCCTTTGATAATTCTGCTGTCAGCACGCAATGAGGTGCATGAGACTGTGATTCAAACCGGAATGTCCCAGGTACAAGCAGGGCACAATGTAGACAGTATAGTATGATGTTATAGTAGGGCTGAGACCCAGGATTTGAAGTTAGTATGAATATCGGACTAGTAGATGGGGGGAGGGAACACGCAAAGTTGTGGGATTATTTGTTACTTGTTTTTGTAAGACAATGATATGACCTAAACACAGGAATGCAAGACTGATACAGATAGTTGCAGTGGTTGATGTTAATTCGAGATGATAGCAGACAAGTGATGTACGGACCGCAATGTAAATTATGCTGTGAAGTATTGCGTGTTTCCTTGAATGTAGGCGAATCCGAACCGACACAGAAATGTATATGCAATGGCATAAGATGTAAGTCATAAATACTCTGCAATACCGCAGTCCTGTAGGTATCATGAAAATGAATAAATTCAATAAAACTTTGTTTGAAAAAAAAGTCTATATTAAAACAATAGATTTTTCACGGACAGAGCAAGCACTGTGCAGGCAAAACCAAAAAAGATCCTTCTCTCCAGTGCAGGTATGAACTGGCACCTGAAGTGGGTGAAGCAGGGTTTGAAACATGGGCCAGTGTTTGAAACACTCATTTGGTTTTCCATGCAGCAGGAAGGACTTTGAGAAGGGGGCAGGGATTCCCGCAGCTGGTGTCGTGTGTTACCCTCTTTAGTCTTCTTATTTTTCTTAATTCTGCTTTATCAGGGTACTCTATGTGTGATCATATGTAGCATACTATCAGTTCACCTCCCAACAATCTGTTTGCCCATGTACCTGCTCTGTAATATGGCATGCGTGTAGAAACATAGGTTTTCTCTTTGCATCGGGCTACGCGTAGTGCAAAATAGAGAATGCTGTCTTGTGATTGCATAGGCTCAAAATAATCGTCAAAGTGAACCCTATTACAATAAAGTTCATACAAGTGCCTGCTGCCCCTTCTATAATCAAAAAAGTGGCCTTGGGACCCTGTTTTCTCTTGAACTGGTCTTAGTTGTGGAGTAGCATAATTTTGGCTCAATCCTTTTCCATTTGGCTAGGTCACTTATATATTTACATTTGGCCTGATGTACTCATGTGATGAATAAATATGAGATATGGTGCATCAAAGACATAGAACATGCATATACTGTGTGTTTTGAAATATATGTGTGTGCATATTAACAGTTTTTCTTTTCAGAAACATATGGATTACTGATCTTAATTTTCTATAGGTATAGATTGTTAGGTAGTGTGTTAAAACGCATTTAATGCAGTGCATTTACCAGGGATGAGTGAGAATGAATCATATGTGTGTTTACTGCTTCTTTATAAATTGTTGCAAGTTGTCGTTTTTGGTTAAAAAAGTGTATTGCTTTTTTGTGCCACATACGAGTACAGTATAAAATAGTTGATTTCTTTACTTGAAGATATTATTTATTGGATTATATGTAGGTCGAGAACTAATATGCAGTTAAAGAGAATTGGTAAGTTAGCGTGATTGTGGGCCTTAGGCTTATAGTCAAGGCATTGAATACTAACATGGAATTTGTTTTTCTGCATATTTTTCTCCACTGCAGGTGCAGTCCAAAGGCATTCGTTAGTTAGTGAAAAGCACATTGTATTTCAGAGATAATGAGGTGAGGAAGAAGTGGCAAGGTAGAATGGTTTTAATGAAGAAAAAAGGGACTATTATTGGTTGGTATTATTAGATGAAGGGAGGAATCCAGGGACGCCTTGGAAGTGGAGACTGGAATATGGGAGTAGAGTTCAGGGCACCAAGTTCTTTCTTGGGAACTGGAAAAGTACTGTGAGATACATGAGGTTATATTTCTTGAATGTACTTTATGCATTTTAATTAGAACGCACCGTGGGGTTAGGAAGATTCTCTTTTGGACTTGGAGAGGTAGATACCTCCCTGACATCTCTGATAGTGTGGCATTATGCTATGCATGCCTCTTCAATTATAGAACTTCTACAGCAGTTCTGATGCTAACACCTTTCTTTCTTTCTCGATTCAATAGGATTTCCCCTTTAATTAGGTTAGTGTAAGGTTTAGTGGATGCTGCAAATTGTTTCTATTTATGAGGAGAATGATCAAAACCATTTGTCTAGTCATTGAATCCTTTTCCTTATTTTCTGTCTTTCAGCTATTGGTATCCTTATCTTTTCTTTGCTGTTGAGGACCAATATTGTAAGATGCTGTGGTATCTCTTTGGTTATTTTATACTTTGATACTATTTTTTAGAGTTTGATGTATATCAGTCTGATTTTGAGTTTTTAATACATCTTTTAGCTTAAAAGTTACTGATTCAGTATTCTATTGTGTGGTACTCATGATCACACTGTACTTTAGGATCTAAATTGCGGTTAAGACATTTCCCTCACAGGCTACCAAAAACGCCTATCGACCAGAATCGAATTGGAAGAATCGGCCCAGAGCATTTTCAGTTTCATTTTCTGTGTAAGAAAATATTCTAAATCAGTGTTAAATAATGTTTTTCAAGTGTTAGGTATTTCATGAACAGCCATGATGTTTCTATTCACTTAAGACCCGATGTAGAGTTTGATGAAAAGGGTACTCCATCGTCAAGGTGACAGATTACCCTCACCACCAAACGGAAGGTCTGCCTGCATCATTTAGAGATCAGGGGAGCTTCAGTATGCCAATGGCAGAGACTACGCCATCTCCACCAACAACATGCTCCTTCAATGGCCCGAAGGAGTAAGGGCCATCAGATGTCTTGCCTTTTATCAAAATGTTCTATTTAGGGTGGACGATTGTTAGAAATAGAATTCCTGGTTGGCTGAGGTATGTGCGGTAAACGAAGACAGGCAGACGCAGTGAGTAAACTTGAAGACCTTTATTTAAGTGCAGGAGGAGAGACAAGAGTGGACTCTTTCAGGCAGGAGTATGCACTCAGGCTAGGCAGGAATAACCACTTCAGTCAGGGTAACCTAAGCACACACTAAAATATTGCTTGTGCTCACCCTCTGGTATGTTGGCACAGATCTATCAGGCTTATCTACAGAGGTAATGAGTGGAGTATTTGTGCAATACTGTATCACAATGAATATACCAATAAATGACTCCACACTGGATTAGATAAACAGACTGGTATATTATGAACAAAACAAGACCAAAAAGACAAAAAGCTAAAGTATAGAAGTTGAGATATTGAATTTCATAAGAATAAGCGAAACATTGCACTTAGAAGCAAACAGCGCTTTATGGGTTACTTGAGGTTGTGCTAGACTAGAGTAAAGTCAAAGTTTGAGATGACCATTATGGAGCACCGGCCGGCTACAAGACCCATGCAGGCCCAGGTGAACAAAGTAACTTTTCTGGTAACAACAGCGAGAAGCTTCATGAGATGTGTTGATGAAGGCCCTGCAAGTTGAGGATGCATCAGTTTTCTCCATGTGCTGATGGTAATGTGTTAGTTCCATAGACGGTTGCCGGAGTCGAGAGGCATGTTGCGATGCACCAGGTTTCTCCATGCAGTGGAAGGGATGCGTCAATCTCTCCAAGCTGCAGCAGCAGCGATAAACTGTCCTATGTATTGATTTTGGAAGGCAAAGCGCTAGTTCCGATATGATGTGCCGATTTTACTCCCACAACTGGGTTGATGCGCCAGTTCTGCTACATGCAGACAGTAGATGCAATGAAATCCATTTTGCAATTATCTGGGCCACTTTCAGTAGGCCAGTTACAGGAGCAGAGGTCAGACTTTGATATCTGTTAGAAAGGGGGGTCTCTAATTGGCAGAAGTATTTACCTTTCCAAATAGAGACCTTGCTTCTAGTCAGGGTAAGGGGGAAACACACTGTGGATAACCCCTGCTCACCAACACCCACAGTAACATTGTGAAACACCACAATTAGACACCACACAGGTTGTTTATAAAAATTAAGTTTTTTTTCCCAAATTTAGGCAAGACAAAAACTATAGAAATCCAACATATGCGTATACTTTTAATTGACTTTTCAAGATGGTACTGAAATCTCTGTAGCTTCTTGTTACTTTGGGTAATTACATAATAAATGATCAAGAGTACAGTTCAGCACCGGTTTACGGTGCTTGTTACGGGCTCCTTGCCACGTGCGGATGACTCGCGTCAGAAATTGCCAAAATATGCCCCAAATACTTTTAGAGTGAAAAAGAAGATCAAACTCCAGCCCCGGTACCAACGCTCCTCTAATGGCAGGTACGGGCCACAGTGATTGCTCGAGCGGAGGCTCACACCACGAAGGGGGAAGAGGCCAAGAGCAGTCTCTCACAATACGTACCCCACCCAATGCGGTGACACAAGCACGTTCACTGGACTTTGTCCGAGTGATACCTGGGGTGTACAGTCTCTCTCTCCTCTCCTCGTGGCTTGGCATCCTGCTGCTCAGCTTTTTGCTGACGGCGGCTGCTCCTCACAGGGAGAGTCGGGTTGCTACGCGATGCCTCGCAGCTGCTTGGCTCCTGGCACAGCTCCTTGATCTTAGGCAGATGAGTAAGTGCTGGATAGTGCAGGTGTATAACATACTATTCTAACTCCAGGAGGGTGTTGAAGTAGGGTAAGTGCTGAATAGTGCAGGAGTAAAACTTACTATTCTAACTCCAGGGGGGTGTTGAAGTAGGGTAAGTGCTGGATAGTGCAGGTGTATAATTTACTATTCTAACTCCAGGAGGGTGCTGAAGTAGGGTAAGTGCTGGATAGTACAGGTGTATAACTTACTGTTCTAACTCCAGGAAGGTGTTGAAGTAGGGTAAGTGCTGGATAGTGCAGGAGTATAACTTACTATTCTAACTCCAGTGTAGTGCTGAAGTAGGGACAGTGCTGGATAGTGCAAGTGTAACATTTACTATTCTAACTCCAGGGGGGTGTTAAAGTAGAGTAAGTGCTGGATAGTGCAGGAGTATAACTTACTATTCTAACTCAAGAGGGGTGTTGAAGTAGGGTAAGTGCTGGATAGTGCAGGTGTATAACTTACTATTCTAACTCCAGTGTGGTGCTGAAGTAGGGTAAGTAGTGGACAGTGCATGAGTATAACTTACTAGTCTAACTCCAGGTGGGGGATTCTGAAGTAGGGTAAGTGCTGGATAGTGCAGGTGTATAACTTGGTATTCTAACTCCAGGGGGGTGTTGAAGTAGGGTATGTGCTGGATAGTGCAGGAGTATAAATTACTATTCTAACTCCAGTGTAGTGCTGAAGTAGGGATAGTGCTGGATAGTGCAAGTGCATAATTTACTATTCTAACTCCAGGGGGGTGTTGAAGTAGGGTAAGTGCTGGATAATGCAGGAGTATAACTTAATATTCTAACTCCAGGGGGGTGTTGAAGTAGTGTAAGTGCTGGATAGTGCAGGTGTATAACTTACTATTCTAACTCTAGTATGGTGCTTAAGTAGGGTAAGTGCTGGATAGTGCAGGAGTATAACTTACCAGTCTAACTCCAGGTTGGTGCTGAAGTAGGGTAAGTGCTGGATAGTGCAGGTGTATAACGTAGTATTCTAACTCCAGGGGGGATTGAAGTAGGGTTTGTGCTGGATAGAGCAGGAGTATAACTTACTATTCTAACTCCAGTGTAGTGCTGAAGTAGGGAAAGTACTGGATAGTGAAATTGTATAATTTACTATTCTAACTCCAGGGGGGTGTTGAAGTAGAGTAAGTGCTGGATAGTGCAGGAGTATAACTTACTCTTCTAAATCAAGGGGGGTGTTGAAGTACGGTAAGTGCTGGATAGTGCAGGTGTATAACTTACTAATCTAACTCCAGTATGGTGCTGAAGTAGGGTAATTGCTGGATAGTGCAGGTGTATAACTTACAATTCTAGCTCCAGGGGGTGTTGATGTAGGGCAAGTGCTGGATATTGCAGGTAAATAACTTAGTATTCTAACTCCAGGGGGGTGTTGAAGTAAGGTAAGTGCATGATAGTGCAGGTGTATAACTTACTAAGCTAACTCCAGCATGGTGCTGAAGTAGGGTAATTGCTGGATAGTGCAGGAGTATAACTTACTATTCTAACTCCAGAGGAGTGCTGAAGTGGGGCAAGTGCTGAATAGTGCAGATGTATAACTTACTATTCCAAATCCAGGGGGGTGTTGAAGTAGGGTAAGTGCTGGATAGTGCAGGTATATAACATACTATTCTAACTCCAGGAGGGTGTTGAAGTAGGGTAAGTGCTGAATAGTGCAGGAGTAAAACTTACTATTCTAACTCCAGGGGGGTGTTGAAGTAGGGTAAGTGCTGGATAGTGCAGGTGTATAATTTACTATTCTAACTCCAGGAGGGTGCTGAAGTAGGGTAAGTGCTGGATAGTACAGGTGTATAACTTACTGTTCTAACTCCAGGGGGGTGTTAAAGTAGAGTAAGTGCTGGATAGTGCAGGAGTATAACTTACTATTCTAACTCAAGAGGGGTGTTGAAGTAGGGTAAGTGCTGGATAGTGCAGGTGTATAACTTACTATTCTAACTCCAGTGTGGTGCTGAAGTAGGGTAAGTAGTGGACAGTGCAGGAGTATAACTTACTAGTCTAACTCCAGGTGGGGGATTCTGAAGTAGGGTAAGTGCTGGATAGTGCAGGTGTATAACTTGGTATTCTAACTCCAGGGGGGTGTTTAAGTAGGGTATGTGCTGGATAGTGCAGGAGTATAAATTACTATTCTAACTCCAGTGTAGTGCTGAAGTAGGGATAGTGCTGGATAGTGCAAGTGCATAATTTACTATTCTAACTCCAGGGGAGTGTTGAAGTAGGGTAAGTGCTGGATAATGCAGGAGTATAACTTAATATTCTAACTCCAGGGGGGTGTTGAAGTAGTGTAAGTGCTGGATAGTGCAGGTGTATAACTTACTATTCTAACTCTAGTATGGTGCTTAAGTAGGGTAAGTGCTGGATAGTGCAGGAGTATAACTTACCAGTCTAACTCCAGGTTGGTGCTGAAATAGGGTAAGGGCTGGATAGTGCAGGTGTATAACGTAGTATTCTAACTCCAGGGGGGGTTGAAGTAGGGTTTGTGCTGGATAGAGCAGGAGTATAACTTACTAATCTAACTCCAGTGTAGTGCTGAAGTAGGGAAAGTACTGGATAGTGAAATTGTATAATTTACTATTCTAACTCCAGGGGGGTGTTGAAGTAGAGTAAGTGCTGGATAGTGCAGGAGTATAACTTACTCTTCTAAATCAAGGGGGGTGTTGAAGTACGGTAAGTGCTGGATAGTGCAGGTGTATAACTTACTAATCTAACTCCAGTATGGTGCTGAAGTAGGGTAATTGCTGGATAGTGCAGGTGTATAACTTACAATTCTAGCTCCAGGGGGTGTTGATGTAGGGCAAGTGCTGGATATTGCAGGTAAATAACTTAGTATTCTAACTCCAGGGGGGTGTTGAAGTAAGGTAAGTGCATGATAGTGCAGGTGTATAACTTACTAAGCTAACTCCAGCATGGTGCTGAAGTAGGGTAATTGCTGGATAGTGCAGGAGTATAACTTACTATTCTAACTCCAGAGGAGTGCTGAAGTGGGGCAAGTGCTGAATAGTGCAGATGTATAACTTACTATTCCAAATCCAGGGGGGTGTTGAAGTAGGGTAAGTGCTGGATAGTGCAGGTATATAACATACTATTCTAACTCCAATATGGTGCAGAAGTAGGGAAAGTACTGGATAGTACAGGAGTATTCCAACACCTGAAGGATTGCGGAGGGGATTGCTTGGCACATCTGTGTTCCCTGGCAGCGCTGGGTCCCTGAGGCTGTCTGAGGCTGTCTGTTCACCCGCCGCCGAGTAGTTTCCATCACTCGGCCGCGGACAGGGAAGAACTACAGCTCCCAGCCTGCCCTGAGGCAGAACCACGCCCACTTCCGGCGGAGCGCCACTGGAGGCGCTGAAAAGGAGAGAGCTCCCACTGAGGAGCGGGAGGTATTCCAACACCTGAAGGATTGCGGAGGGGATTGCTTGGCACATCTGTGTTCCCTGGCAGCGCTGGGTCCCTGAGGCTGTCTGTTCACCCGCCGCAGAGTAGTTTCCATCACTCGGCCGCGGACAGGGATGAACTACAGCTCCAAGCCTGCCCTGAGGCAGAACCACGCCCACTTCCGGCGGAGCGCGACCGGAGGCGCTGAAAAGGAGAGAGCTCCCACTGAGGAGCGGGAGGCATTCCAACACCTGAAGGATTGCGGAGGGGATTGCTTGGCACATCTGTGTTCCCTGGCAGTGCTGGGTCCCTGAGGCTGTCTGTTCACCCGCCGCCGAGTAGTTTCCATCACTCGGCCGCGGACAGGGAAGAACTACAGCTCCCAGCCTGCCCTGAGGCAGAACCACGCCCACTTCCGGCGGAGCGCGACCGGAGGCGCTGAAAAGGAGAGAGCTTCCACTGAGGAGCGGGAGGCATTCCAACACCTGAAGGATTGCGGAGGGGATTGCTTGGCACATCTGTGTTCCCTGGCAGCGCTGGGTCCCTGAGGCTGTCTGTTCACCCGCCGCCGAGTAGTTTCCATCACTCGGCCGCGGACAGGGAAGAACTACAGCTCCCAGCCTGCCCTGAGGCAGAACCACGCCCACTTCCGGCGGAGCGCGACCGGAGGCGCTGAAAAGGGGAGAGATCCCTACGCGTCGCGGACGCGCGCGGACGGCGCCGGGCGGAGCCCAGGCAGAGGGCGGGCCGTCTTTGGCCGTCAGTGGCAGACAGAGGCTGGGCTGGGCCACCCCTCTTACATCCAACGCCCGTGCTATAATTTCTTGAAGTCCACCATGTCAACCCGCTCTGGTAAAGCGTTGAGGGGTGGGGGAGAAAGTGCCACAGGGAATACTATAATCGGCACAATGGACAAATTCATCACTAGGGTGGCCGCGGTCATCGAAAAGGAAATTGTGATGACAGAACGCTGCCTCTCATTAGACTCTTTTACGTCCAAACGCTCCTCCCTGGGAACAGTTACACATGCCCTGTCTCCACCCTCAAACTACTCTACTTCTCCCTTAGCAGAGATAGTGTCGGTTGAGCCACGGATTGTAGCAATAGAAGCAGGCATTGATAGGATAGAGAGCTTAATCTCTAACTCACCTACCCGGAGCTATAGTCCAGCTGACAGGGGACCGAGGCTTTCACTACCTATATTATCTACGGATAGCATCCCTAGCAATAATCTACAACTTCCCAATGAGGCTCCTATAATAAGCCCTAAAGTAGCGCCCCCGACACAAGCTTCTTGCACCCTTAAGAAAAGGAAAAGGGTTATTAGCACCAGGAAAGGAAGCTACTCGGCGCTTTATAAGCGCCCAAGGATACAGCCTCACAAGACTCTTATGCAACCAGAAGTAGGAGAGCCAGCAATTCAAGGGAACATACCTCCTGTGGTTTCAACATTAGAAACAGCATCGCCCCAGCACTCGTCCATGGCACCTCTTCCACCACCAAAAGAGGGGTTTTCCATGGAGTACCTTGAGAATCAGGTTAAGGCTCTGTTGGCACCGCTGTTTGTCCAAGTTAAGAGTCTGGGGGATAGGCTTGATAGCTTTGAACAGACCACCCGGGATAACTTCTTCTCCCTGAAGTCTCTCATTAAATTACAATTAAAATCTAGAGACGATACTGCAAGTGGGAGTGAAGGGAAAGTAAATCCGGTAGGCCCTCCTCATGGTCATATACCGGCTCCACCCGCTTCTGCACTAGCCAGCGTTTCAGCTCTAACACCTGCTCCTATGGCAACTGCAAAACCGGGTAAATAGCCCACTACCACCCATGCTGTACAGGTCCATGCTAGTAAGGCCCCAGTAGCAAAAGCAGTTAAACCTAACTCCGCTCCCAAGAAGCAGCAAAATGGAGGGTTAGGATCCATTTCTAAACTACCTCCCGCCCTACCCACCGCCGCCAAAGGAGCAGTCCAAGTTCAAGTTTCAAAGGCAAAAGCAACCACAAATCCTTCTAATAACCCAATTCTACTGGTTATACCTGAAAAGGTTGTACGCAAATGTCCCCCAGTCAACCTCCCACCTGAGTGCCATCCATATGTAGCTGTTCTTATTAAAGTCCCGGCTTTGAAGGACAATCAGCAGGAAACGCACCTGGCGCTAAAGAATAAGGTCATCCACTGGTTGAAAGCCAATAGACCCCTTCCGGTGGGTGTGGATGGCCTGATTCTTGTTGTGCGTAGGGTGGGTTGGATTGGATATAAGAAGAAAACAGTGGAGGGGGATTGTGTGGTGGTTACCTTTCAGGACATAAGAGCTGCCCACGCTATTTCCAGTCAAGGACAGGTCACGTCCGGCCCGGGAGTTGAGGTGGTAGATCTGACATTCTTTTACCCGCGGCCGGCCCTGAATCCTATAAACTGCTTCCCTGTGATTCCAACTCCAAACTATGCTTATGGCCTTTGGCACCCAGTAACTAATGTTCCACATCTGCATGCAGTTCCACAATTGCCTAATTGGGGCGATTCGGGCTACTGACGTTTGGACCCCCCAGAGGAGGCTGAGACATCCTGGCCCTCTGACGCCAACTCTGTACCAATTGCTAAACCCCAAGAACCCCCGACTCCTTTAGATCACCGGGTGGCACCAGCATATTTAGGGGAGACTAGGTCGGGGATGACGGCACGGGAATGTGTGACCATTTGTCCCTCTGCGTGCGAGTCGGGCCATCCAGGCCCTGTGAGCCCTGCAACATTTCGGCTGTGGCGGACCCACTCATTAGGGTTCTCAGCTGGAATGTGGCCGGTCTGCACAGGAAGCTGGCCCTGCCGGATTGGAACGCTCAGGTGGAGCAATACTCCATCTGCCTGTTCCAGGAAACTTGGAGTAAAGAGCCTCTCCATAAGGCTGGATATTCCACCCACTTTCTACCAGCTATTCATTCCGAGTCAGGCAGGGGACGTCCATCGGGCGGCCTCCTTGTTTGGGTGTCCTCCGCACTAAATTGCAGGGTGGAAGAGCATGACACCAATTGTCATGATCTTCTTAATATTACACTTAAAAACTCCAGGGGGCATGTTGTTGCCAATATTTTCAACATATATGCCCGCGGTACCAAAGGGGGTAGAGAATCCCCTACCATTGCTTGTCTGGAGGCTTCGCTTCGATCCTCTCCATACAAGAACCGTACCCTAGTTGCGGGTGATTTTAATTGTACTTTCGAACCGCTTGGCCCTGAAGTCACCCAGGACCAGGAGGAAGATGACAATAAATGGGGGATCCCAGCCCTAGATCTCAGCCCAGTCAAAAAATGGACGGATGTGGTGCTTCAGGTCAATTCCTTAATTATGGAATTTGACCTGAGGGCTCTTAATGGCAGGACCACCTCTGATAAAGAGGGAGCCCACACCTACAATAGGCCAGGTCACACGTCAAGAATCGACTATCTCCTTCTCGACACCCATCTCTGGAGTCTGGTAAAGGACATGGCGATTATACCCTCTGTTGAGAGTGACCACAATCTCCTCTCTCTCACCCTGAACCATAGATGGCTAGATCACTTAGAGAGTAGAATTGTCTGCCCCCCCGCCCCAGATATGTCTGTGGTTTCCAACTGTAGCCGACGGCTAAAGTGGTCTAAGTTATCACTTTCAGCGGATAAGACATCTTCCATAACACAGCTAGTAGCTGCAGCTCTGGAAAACCTCGCTAGTCCTGAGGGAGGGCTGGCGGATGTGCCTGCAGGGTTTTGCAACCTGATACAGGCTCTTAGTGATCTTTTTATTGTCCGAGGAAGTGCTAGTACGAAGAATCCTCGCCCAAGGACTAGACAAGGGTGGTTTAATTCCAAGTGTAGGGAAGCTAAGAAACTACTTGTTAAAGCTGCCAAATCCAAATGCCCAATTAGGACCAGAGAGGCAAGAAGGCTATACTCCCACTGTCAAAAACATGCCAAAAAGGAGTGGGAGGACAATTTTTGGCAGGACCTCTTGGCTGCTAGTCGAGGGAGAGATGCGAAAGGGTTTTGGGACCTGGTGGGCAGTAGGAACCGTCCGGATGACACCTTGAGGACGTGTACTATCACCGCCCAATCGTGGTCCAACCACTTCAAGGCTCTCTACTCAGCTACAGAAGGATTGTTAAATGACCCCTTCATTCTCCCCCCCTACACCTTGGATAGAGATTTGGATTACTTTTCTGCAGGGGAGGTAACGAGCCTGATAAAAACCATCTTGCCATTAAAAGCTGCTGGCCCGGATGGGTTACCCGGGGACCTCCTTCGAGCCTATCCAGTCGAATGGGGGGTGTTGATCTCTGTACTTTTGAATGCCATTATTGAGGGAGGAACAGTTCCTGAGTCCTGGAGAGGGGCAGAGGTAGTCCCGATTTTTAAAAAGGGCAGCCGGGACCTCCCCGGGAACTATAGGCTGATTAGCCTTATAGACTCCACACAGAAGCTGGCGGGGAAAGTTATCCTGGGAAGGATCCTCCAATGGGTGGATGATAACCACATTCTGTCTGAGATGCAAGCAGGCTTTCGCTCAGGCACTGGAACAATTGAGCAAGTCTTCAGACTCCTGTTGCTATACTGGAAGGTGGTGGAACTAGGCAAGGGCAGTCTTTACTTGGCCTTTATAGACTTAAAGACTGCCTTTGACCTGGTTCCTAGGGAGGAACTCTGGAGGGTGTTGTATGGTCTTGGAATAACCCCCTATATTCTAAACCTTCTTATTAAACTTCACAACGCCAATTATGCCCAGGTCAGGTGGGGTTTAAATGGGGAAAAGACCGACAAAATTCCAGTTGAGAGGGGTGTCCGACAGGGCTGTGTTTTAGCTCCCACCCTATTTTCTCTCTATGTAAATGGGGTGGTCGAGCACCTGCTTGAAGATCCAGCAGACGCCCCCACTCTGGGTGGCGTAAAGATCCCAACCCTGTTGTTTGCCGATGACACCCTTCTCATTTCGAAAACCCCTCAAGGTCTACAAAAGCTTCTAGACCGCTTCCAGGATTTTTGTGTAAAAAGAGGACTCATCATTAATGTGGACAAAACAAAGTACCTTATCATGCACCCACCGCGAAAACTTGGTCGCCCGCCTATTCTGAACTCGATTGCTCTCGAAAGAGTTTCAGAATTTGACTACCTGGGAATTCGCTTGAGCGATACACTGAGTTGGACCCCCCACATAAACAAATTGACTCTGGGCCTCAAAAGGGTGGGGGGAGCACTGCTAAAGGAGTATAACAACTCATCGAAACATTGTGTAGCTCCGATTCTAGACATTTACAAAGCCCGGGCAGCTTCTGCATCACTCTACGGAGCAGAGTTATGGGGCCTGGGCAATACGGACTCCCTGACCAAGGCAGAAAACAAATTCATTAAGGATTTTTTGGCTATTCCGATAAGTACTCCGACAGTCCCAGTACTTCTGGATGCAGGTTGTAAGGCAATCAAGGATCAGGCACGCCTTCGACCACTCCTGCTGTGGGCTC
The DNA here is from genome assembly GCF_964263255.1 of Lissotriton vulgaris. Lineage (NCBI taxonomy): Eukaryota > Metazoa > Chordata > Amphibia > Caudata > Salamandridae > Lissotriton > Lissotriton vulgaris. The sequence goes on from NC_141695.1 coordinate 563,753,669, forward strand.
GCCTGTGGAGAGTCCCTGAACTTAAATCTTATGCAGACGGATTGGCGGAGGTGATGCATTCAGACGGTTGGCAAAATATCAAATGGCTTAAAGACATCAAACATTTGCTTGGGGATCTGGGCATGGGCTCCTGTTGGTTTACACATTCATCACCCCCCAAGGAGACCTTGAAAAAACTCTATTGGGAATGGGTCTCAGCCAGGCTCATTAGTAACCAGCGACACTGCAAATCCACCGCAGCCTTCTTGGAAATCAAAGACGTTGTTGCCCTTGAGCCATACCTTGACATTATTACCATCCCCATGGATCGGGCTCTTTACATTAAATTTAGATTAGGGACCCTACCGCTTGCGGATCTTGTTTCTAGATGGAAAGTATCTAACCAGACTTCATGTAACTGTGCCTTATGTTTTGACAGACGTGAAACCGTGGCACACTTCCTTTTTGAATGCCCGGACTATGCGCGACCAAGATCCCGTTGGCTTAAACCAATTTGTAGAGAACTGGGGATTCGAGATTGTTTGGTGGCCCTACGGATTTTGCAAACGGACACTGCCCCCAATATTGTTTGTGCTGTCTCTAAGTTTTTAAAATGGGCTTGGTTGGTTCGCTTAAAAAGACTGTCTATTTCAATTTAATTCCTTTTAATTAACTTATTATGATCAATTTACTATTCTTCCCCATTGGATGTTTTTAATGTCAGTCTTTTTTTCTTATTGATGCACTGTTTTTAAATGTGTTATGTAAATGCTTTTAAGATATTCCAAATATCGAAATAAAGCTATCAACCAACCAACCAACCAACCATAACTTTCTATTCTAACTCCAGGGGGGTGTTGGAGTACAGTAAGTGCTGGATAGTACAGATGTAATCTTTACTATCTAACTCTAGGTGAGGTTTTGAAGTTGGATAAGTGCTGTTCAATGCAGTTATGTAACTTACTATTCTAACTCCTTGGACTGAGGAAGTAAGAAAAGATTAGTATAGGCAATTTAGTGTTTAAATAGACAGTTATATGAAGCAAAAACATTTATAGTACAAATATTTTTTTCAAATACATTTTTTTTCTCCATTTCAGATAATGTCCACAGATAAAATAGCCAAATATATATCACCAACCTAAGGAAACCAACTGTTAAAACATGCAGGGTACATATATTGCAAGAAGAGTATTAGTGAACCAAGAAGACATTGGAGGTGCGTGCAATATTAGAACATGGGAATGTTGGGAGCTCCATTGCAGACAATAGAGTGCTCCCTGCTTCTATGGGCTGGTAAAGGCCCGCAGAGCAACATTCCAATGTTCTACAAAGGCTTCTCGAAGCTCGAGCTTCGAGAACCCTTTGTTTAATTTGTTAGAACATTCTGCCCTCTAGTGGCAGAATGTTCTAATAGCCTTATAGCCCTTCGTAGCAGGGCTATACCGGCTATTAAAGTCCTGCTGTCTCATTAAAGTCCCTCGCCTTCGGCTCGGGCCTTTAACGATTCAGCAGTGCTTTAATAGCCGGTATAGCCCGCTACGGCGGGCTATAAGGCTATATTACTCAAGCTATTGCAAAGGCAGAGCGGTTACTCTTGGTGACACAGTTGTTAAAACATCTGAACATAACCACTCTGCCTCTGCAATGGATATAGAGGTAAGAGAAACAAGTAACAAAATGAAGAATATTGCAAGCACCTCCAATGACTCTTCTGGTTCAATTTTAAGGGAGGTTGCTCAGCATGTCTCTAGTCATGTAGCTAGCAGTATGCCAATCATACATAACCTGAGAAGAATTATTCAAAGAAAAAAACAGGCAATTAACCCACAAAGAACTACTCCTCAAACCTATTCTGATATTCAAATTCCTCCTGAACTCACTCTTTCTATATCTATATCCTGCATGATAACAAAAACCCTCAAAAACGAATGATCATCTTCAGCACACCCCGTAATCTAGCAAAGTTAGAGAATAGTGAAATTTGGATGATGGATGGGACATTTAAAATCACGCCCCATCCATTCACTCAAATTTACAAAATTAATTCAAAAATTAACAACACAGTTGGCCCCTTAGGGGCCAATTCCGATCCAGTTAAATCCCCCACGAATCGCAGTACGGTCCATTTTTCCCATACGATTCGTATACCTACAACGGCCCCGTACGTACGATGAAGTACAATCCTAACCCAAAGCATATCTGCGTATGAATCGTACCAAACACCATACGAACAAAAAATACATAAGATACATATCCGGGTCACGCTGTACACGCCGTCAGTACATAAACAGGCAGCAGTTTCCAGCACAGCAAGTACGATTCGTCTCGGCGACACTCCGTACGACCCTATTGCTACGGGAGCTGAAAACTACTGTAAAAGCAGAGTCCGGTCCGAACTGCAGCCAGGTACGCGACAGACATGCCATGAACCCCATTGACCGTATCATCCCAGTCCTGTACGCCTACGACCTGGTGCACAGAAACCGACGACGGCGCATTCGGTGAGAACAACGTACCGCAACAACGGAAGTGTACATGTACGGTGCGTCACATGCTCGCATATACCACCATTGCAATAGTGATACAAGCCGCACAAACGCCCTGAATGTTGGGATACGGTGCATCACATGCTCGCGTATATCACCATTGCAATAGTGATACGAGCCGCACACACGCCATTTATGTTGGGGTATGGTGCGTTACATCTGAGGGGTGTGTGGATATCACTCCCAGCAGTGCTGAGACATAGGAGGGGTGTGTGGATATGACTCTCAGGAGTGCCCAGACATAGAAGGTGGGTGTGGATATGACACCCAGCAGTGCCCAGACATATGAGGGGTGGGTGCAGAGGACTTCCAGCAGTGCCCAGAGATAGGAGGGGTGGGCGGATACGAGTCCCAGCATAGGCCAACAGTATGGGGGTGGGTGGATATGACTCCCAGCAGTGTCGAGACATAGGAGGGCGGTGTGGATATGACTCCCAGAAGTGTCCAGACATAGGAGGGGTGAGTGGATATGACTCCCAGAATAGGTCAACAGTATGGCGGTGGGTGGATATGACTCCCAGCAGTGCCCTGACATAGGAGGGGTGGGTGCAGAGGACACCCAGCAGTGTCCAGACATAGGAGGGATGGGTGCAGAGGACTCCCAGCAGTGCCCAGACATAGGAGGGTGGGTGCAGAGGACTCCCAGCAGTGCCCAGACATCGGAATGGGGGTGTGGATATGACTCCCAATAGTGTCCAGACATAGGAGGGGTGGGTACAGAGGACTCCCAGCAGTGTCAAGACATAGGATGGGTGGGTGCAGAGGACTCCCAGCAGTGCCCAGATATAGGAGGGGTTGGGTCAGAGGACTCCCAGCAGTGCCCAGACATAGGAGGGGTGGGTGCAGAGGACTCCCAGCATAGGCCAACAGTATGGGGGTGGGTGGATATGACTCCCAGCAGTGGGGCTTCGCAAAGCTACGCGAAGTGGGCAAAAAACTACGTCCACCCACGCACTTGGCGTAGCCCCACTACGCGCCACCTGCCTCCCTCCCGCCCTCCCTAAATGCTTTAAATGAATATATAAATGAATTATAAAAGCACTTACCTTGTCTGCCGCATCCCCGGGGCTCCCGTGCTGGATAGTGGAGATGTATAACTTACTATTGCAGCTCCAGGAGGGTGCTGAAGTAGGGTAAGTGGTGGATAGTGCAGGTGTAGAACTTACAATTCTAACTCCAGGAGGGAGTTGAAGTAGGGTAAGTGCTGGATAGTGCAGGAGTATAACTTACTATTCTAACTCCAGCGCAGTTCTGAAGTAGGGAAAGTGCCAGATAGTACAAGTGTATAATTTTCTATTCTAACTCCAGGGGGGTGTTGAAGTAGAGTAAGTGCTGGATAGTGCAGGAGTATAACTTACTCTTCTAAACCAAGGGGGGTGTTGAAGTAGGGTAAGTGCTGGATAGTGCAGGTGTATAACTTACTAATCTAACTCACACGGACGCCGTTTTCCTCGCTGCTGACGCCACTTTGCTGCCTGCCCACGGACCTTGAATTACACCTAGTGGAACCCGCTTCGCGGGTCCCACGTCGCTGGAAGGGGCATCCCGAGGCTGTGCTTTCTCCTCTGCTGCTGGGCGGTGAGTGTGTGACAGGGCTGCGAGCAGCAACCCGGACTCAGTATCCCAGGAGTCCCGGGTTGCCTTGGCCATTTCCAGCTGGCCTGCTCTCCCTGACCGCCCCGCCCAGCCCCACATGCTTCAAAGGCGGCAGTGATTTCCCTCTGCCTTGGGACTCACACGGACGCCGTTTTCCTCGCTGCTGACGCCACTTTGCTGCCTGCCCACGGACCTTGAATTACACCTAGTGGAACCCGCTTTGCGGGTCCCACGTCGCTGGAAGGGGCATCCCGAGGCTGTGCTTTCTCCTCTGCTGCTGGGCGGTGAGTGTGTGACAGGGCTGCGAGCAGCAACCCGGACTCAGTATCCCAGGAGTCCCGGGTTGCCTTGGCCGTTTCCAGCTGGCCTGCTCTCCCTGACCGCCCCGCCCAGCCCCACCTGCTTCAAAGGCGGCAGTGATTTCCCTCTGCCTTGGGACTCACACGGACGCCGTTTTCCTCGCTGCTGACGCCACTTTGCTGCCTGCCCACGGACCTTGAATTACACCTAGTGGAACCCGCTTTGCGGGTCCCACGTCGCTGGAAGGGGCATCCCGAGGCTGTGCTTTCTCCTCTGCCGCTGGGCGGTGAGTGTGTGACAGGGCTGCGAGCAGCAACCCGGACTCAGTATCCCAGGAGTCCCGGGTTGCCTTGGCCGTTTCCAGCTGGCCTGCTCTCCCTGACCGCCCCGCCCAGCCCCACCTGACCTGCAACGGCTCCTCCCCCTTACCTGCAGTCAGTACTTACTGAGCCAACTGCCCAGCTGCGCGGGAGCGCGCGGGAGGGCGCCGGGAGAAGCCCGGGACAAGGGCGGGACCGTCTGTGGCCGTCAGGGGCCAGAGGAGGCCGGGCTGGGCCTGACCTCCTTCTTTGTAGTCCGGAGGACATTGTTCATTACAGAATGGATATGGCAACAGAAGAAGAAACCCCGGGTAAAAAATCCAGATTACGTAATGGATCCCTGGAGAATTACTTTCCAAAGAAGAGCGAGGGAGAAAAGGATTCCATTCTAGCAGAGCGCAGGGCAGAGCGGCGTCGCTCTGTTGAGAATATGAAACACAGACCCCTCACTGATAGTCTACTTGAATTGACCCGGGAGGGTGATTCGAATGGCCTAAGTGAGGATAACGTAAGTCAAGATGGAGTCCCCCTACTGTTTCGTGACTTTGTAGCCACTCCTTGCCTGCCCTCGGATAATATTATAATTGTTTCTCCAACCCCTAGTGTTAGTCGGGTGGCTGACACATCTAAATCTAGGAAGCAGAAAGTTAATATTTTTCCTGTAGCCCAGACCCACCGCCCTCCCCCTAGTAAAAAAAGGAGGAAACAAAGGGCGGTATCAGGTAAAGCCAAAACATCGCACGCTGATTTCGGTAAAGGGATAAAAACTCCGATTACAACTGAGACTCCTCCAGTAGCAGAGCAGGATCACACACCACAGGTAGCCGTTCCACCGGTTCATTGTCCATCTTTAGCAACCACCCTAGATGAGGCTCCTGATAACAACACTAGAGTCACCCCACCTATTACTTCACCACTACTTCCCCCCATAGTGTCAGGGAACCTGGAATTTTTGTTAAGATCTCTCCTCCTACCCATTAATGAGTCTATTAAAAAGGTGGAAATTAGATTAACCATATTGGAAGCCGCCATAACTAGTATGTCTACCCATATCAAAAATAAAGGAAGTGTGGCGGTGCATTCCACACCCCCTCCTACCACACCACAAAGGGAATCTAGAATTCCTCCTACCCCTGCTCCGACTAAGCAAACTCGCCAGCCTCCGGGTGGAGCCGTGCCCCCAACTCATAACACTCCGCCGCCTAAACAACCTAAACAACCTAAAGCACCAGCCATTGAGTTGGGAGCGGGCCCCTCCAAACCATCTTTAAAGGCCTCGACGAGCAACAATCAGAGTGCACACGGGGATGGTGGAAAAAGTAGAATACCTCATAAAAGGGTCCCACAAGTAGAAATTCCCCCAGAAGCTGTGCCCTACGTGGTGATTCTAACGGGGGTCCCGCAGTTAACTGAAAATAAGAAGGAGGGATTTGCCGACCTCAAAAACAAAATTATCCATTGGTTGCGGTTGCACAGGCCGATAGCACCTAACATAGATGGGGACATAGTTCATGTTAGACGGATCAACTGGCTGGGAAGTAGAACTAAAGATATCGAGGGGGACCTAGTGGTGGTCAATTTTAGAGACCCTCGGGCAGCTGATTACATCCTAAATTGGCCACCTGGGAATGGGGAAACCTGTGTTATCCCAAGGCTTTAACATACTTTTACCCCAGGTCAGAAGTTACCAACTCCAAATATTCAAACAGACCACAATCTTATAGGCCGCCCTTTATACCACCCTACATTAATAATCATCCCCAGTATGGGCATCAGTTCACTAGGGTGCCTGATTTACACTCTGCCTGGTCCATGGTCCCCCATAGACATATGCTGAACCAGGGTTCCAGTATGAACCACCTGAGACCCTTTACCCCGTTGGATACCTACAATCGGTTTTCCCAGCTGTCAGGGCTGGAAGACTGCGATTGAAGTTTGTGGCAAGGGGGGGAAAATGATAATGAACTTCCTGGGGATGAGGTTCCTCGTCCACCTTGGGGTAGCATTGGTACTGAAGAAGTTAGTCTATCTAGAGACCATATGGTGACCATCAATGACATAACTGAGGATTCTAGGTCAGCTGCGCCCGTGACGAGCATGGTTGGTTGCTTCGCAACCCCCATTTCATTGGCCCAGGAGGGGGGGAGCCCTTTGACTAGGGTGGTTAACGAGAGGTTGCCCAAGGTGGGTTACACTTCTATGCCTAGAGGAAGGCGGATAATAAACCTCCTTTCTTGGAATATTGCCGGGCTAAAGAGGAAGTTAGAAATCCCGGAGTGGCACACACTCATTGAGCAGTTTGATGTCTGCCTGTTTCAGGAGTCATGGAGTCTTGTTCCGCTACATAAATCGGGGTATACTACCCACTTTGTGCCCGCAGTAAGTAAGGGAAAGGGCAGACCATCGGGCGGTCTCATAGTTTGGATAAAAATAGATCTGAACTGGGTGGTCACAAGCCATATTGTGGAGTGTAACGATATACTCCACCTTTCGGCAAAAGGAGGGGAGGATGTCGTAAGGCTTGACCTTTTTAATGTTTATGCAAGAGGGACACAGGGTGACTCTCCCTCTTTGACCTTAACAGCCCTGGATTCGGCCTTAGCCAATTGCCCCTGCTCAGCTAAAATTCTTGTGGGGGGTGATTTCAATTGTACATTTGAACCCCTTCTCGGAGACGACCCCTTAGGAATCGAAGAGGAGGATTCAAAATGGTCCATTCCAACTCTTTCCCTGCCCCCTGTTAGGAAGTGGTCACCTAGGGCCATACAAATTAATGCACTAACAAGGGACCATAAATTAAGAGCCCTTAATGGTAGGACTATATCTGATCAGTCAGGGGCATTGACCTTTAATAGACTCTCAGGGCCGTCCCGAATCGATTACATCCTAATGGATGTTGGATTTTGGCCGGACCTGATTGATATGGAGGTCGTCCCAAGTCAGGATAGTGACCACAATCCCCTGTGTTGCAAGTTCAATTGGGGTGTTCTGAACGACAGGCGAGCGATTGCCACCTTAAAAACATCCAAAGAAGTTATCCCATTTAATAATAACCGTAAACTGAAATGGGATAAGGCTAAGCTTAATGAGGACTATATAGGAAGCATCAAAGCGATGGTTGAGGGTTTGTCTTCCAACTTAGAAATCTGGGTTGGTGAAAATCGGACCGCCAATCACCAATACCCCTCCCTTGACTCTGCCTATAAAACCACAATAGATCGAGTTGGCCAATTTTTTATCTCGAAGGGAAAAAGTAATAGGGCTCCTGCTACACCCTCTACTCTTAGCAAATCATGGTATAATGATCATTGTAAGAGCAAAAGGAAAAAATTGACAAATGCTCTGCTTTCGGGGGACCCTTCACTGGTTAGAGCGGCCAGGAAGGATTATCTGAAAGCATTATCATTGGCCAAACAAGAGTGGGAGGAACAGCATTGGCAGGATCTTTCCAATGCTGTGAGTAGTAGGAACCCAAACCTTTTTTGGGAACTGGTCAATAGATCTAGGCAGAGAAAATCGCAACCATTGGCTGATCATATAACTTGCCAGCAATGGTTTACACATTTCTCATCCCTATATGGAGACTCGGAAGAAACAACTAGTCCTGGGGAGAATAGCCTGGGTGAAGGGGATCCCGTAGATGATAATGTCCTTTTATTTTCAACAGGAGAAGTAGTGTTGGCGATTAGACACCTAACCCCTAGGAAAGCCGCTGGGCAGGATGGGATCCCTGGGGATCTGTTGATGGCGGAGCCAGAGGCCTGGGCTAAACTAATTGCGATTATAATTAATCTGATCACGAGGGGACACCAGGTTCCAGACTCCTGGAAAGGGGCTGAGGTAGTTACTGTGTACAAGAAGGGGGCTAGAGATGACCCTGCGAACTACAGACCCATCAGTTTGATAGACATAATCCAGAAAGTGGTCGGCAGGGTCATCATTTCAAGAGTAGGCGACTGGATAGAGGAGGCTAGTATCCTCTCCCACTTACAGGCGGGGTTCAGAAGGAAAGTTGGTACAATGGACCAGGTCTTTCGTCTCTTTGCCATCTATTGGAAGGCGGTTACTATCATGAAGGGCAGTTTGTATATGGCCTTCATCGATCTTAAAACTGCATTCGACCTGGTCCCTCGTACAAAACTTTGGGAAATTCTAGGAGAGATGGGTATCCCCAGTGGTCTTCTGAGCCTAATCGTAAAGCTGCACGAGGGGAACTATGCGAGGGTTAGATGGGGTTCCCAGGGGCAACTTACAGACAGGATCCCAGTGCGGAGAGGAGTACGTCAGGGCTGTGTCATGGCTCCGACCCTCTTCTCCCTATTCGTAAACGGAGTGGTTGACCATCTAAAGGGGGAGGAGTCGGATGCCCCATCCCTGGCGGGGGAGAAAATCCCCACACTTCTCTTCGCTGACGACACCCTATTAATTTCCAAATCCCCAGTGGGCTTACAAAAACTCTTGAATCGGTTTAGCTCCTTCTGCACTACCCGAGGCTTAACTATCAATACATCGAAAACCAAATTGATGGCTTTTGCACCCTCAAAAAGATTTAAAAATAATTTTGTACTTAACAACGCCCCCCTCGAGCTGGTCGAGTCTTTTGACTATCTTGGTGTCCGGATTAACAGCCGCATGTCCTGGAAGGATCATCTTTCCAAAATGTTATTAAACCATCGAAGAGTATCCGGGGTGACGCTGAAGGAGATCCGTGAATCAACTAGTAAACCGGTCTCCCCAGCTATGACCATCTATGAGGGTCAGTTTCTTCCTGCAGCACTTTATGGCTCCGAACTGTGGGGGTTTGAAGGGGTTTCTGACTTGATGAGAGCGGAAAACAACTTTTTTTAGGAAAGTGGTAGCTCTTCCCACTTCCACCCCAATGATCCCTCTAAGATTAGATCTGGGCAGAAAAACAGTAAAGGACTTGGTGAGGCTACGCCCGTTGTTATTCTGGTCCCGACTAAGAAGAACCGAGGAGCTCGCAAAGTATGCAGAAGGGCTGGATGAACTACTACTACTGGACACTTGTAAAAAAATAGGATGGCTAAATAAACTGAAGGAATTGGCTTTCAGCTTGGGTCTAAAAGAGGCATGGGAGCTGCAATCACCACCACCCAAAGATGTTATAAAAAAAACTATACTGGGACTGGGTACAGAGTAACGCTACGAGGTCTACGAATTTGGGCACTCTTACTGACCAATTTTTGTCAATTAAGTGTGTGCGTAAATTGGAACCCTTTCTCGACCTAATAACCAAACCATTGGATCGAGCGCTGTACCTAAAATTGCGATATGGGACGCTCCCGGTTCATGACTTTACGGTGAGATGGTTGAATACAGATGCCCGCTCGCGTGCATGCCCGGGCTGTGCGGCCCCTAAGGAATCGGTGGCTCACTTGTTTTTCGCCTGCCCAGCTTATAAAGGGGCGCGGAAATTCTGGTTGAAACCCGTCTGTAGGGAATTAGGGCTGAGGTGCCATAGCCAGGCACTACGTGTCCTCTCTACAGATTCTTCATCTGCCAGCATGATCTGTGGGGTGGCTAAATTTTTGGGAAGTGCGTGGATGACACGTTCCCGCTTACTGAAACTACAATTTGGAGGTTCCATTAGTTGAGGACGATTTTATTGCCAGGAAATTGACGAACGAGGTGTCCATGCTTCTACTGTATTTTATAATCTTTTATTGGTATTTGAAATGTCATGTATATGTATTCTTTTATGGTGATAAATTGCCGAATAAAGATATTCAAACTGAAACTAATCTAACTCCAGTATGGTGCTGAAGTAGGGTAAATGCTGGATAGTGCAGGTGTATAACTTACAATTCTAGCTCCAGGGGGGTGTTGAAGTAAGGTAAGTGCTGGATAGTGCAGGTGTATAACTTACTAATTTAACTGCAGCATAGTGCTGAAGTAGGGTAATTGCTGGATTGTGCAGGAGTATAACTTACTATTCTAACTCCAGAGGAGTGCTGAAGTGGGGCAAGTGCTGGATAGGCCAACAGTATGGGGGTGGGTGGATATGACTCCCAGAAGAGCCCAGACATAGGAGGTGGGTGGGAATATGACTCTCAGCAGTGCCCAGACATAGGAGGTGGGTATGGATATGACTCCAAGCAGTGCCCAGACATAGGAAGGGTGGGTGGATATGACTCCCAGCAGTGCCCAGACATAGGAGGGGTGGGGGATATGACCCCCAGCATATGCCAACAGTATGGGGTGGTTGGATATGACACCCAGCAGTGCCCAGACATAGGAGGTGGGTGTGGATCTGTCTCCCAGCAGGACCCAGACAAAGGAGGTGGGTGTGGATATGACTCCCAGCAGTGCCCAGACATAGGAGGGGTGGGTGGATATGACTCCCAGCATAGGCCAACAGTATGGGGGTGGGTGGATATGACTCCCAGCAGTGCCCAGACATAGGAGGTGGGTGTGGATATGACTTCCAGCAGTGTCCAGACATAGGAGATGGGTGTGGGTATGCCTTCCAACTGTGGCCAGACACAGGAGGGGTGGGAGGATATGACTCCCAGCAGTGCCCAGACATAGGAGGGGTGGGTGGATATGACTCCCAGCATAGGCCAACAGTATGGGGGTGGGTGGATATGACTTGCAGCAGTGCCCAGATATAGGAGGTGGGTGTCGATATAACTCCAAGCAGTGCCCAGACATAGGAGGTGGGTGTGAATATGACTCCCAGCAGTGTCCATACATAGGAGGGGGGTGTGGATATGACTCCCAGCAGTGCCCAGACATAAGAGGGGTGGATGCAGAGGACTCCCAGCAGTGTCCAGACATAGGAGGGGTGGGTGCAGAGGACTCCCAGTAGTGCCCAAACATAGGAGGGGTGGGTGCAGAGGACTTCCAGCAGTGCCCAGACATAGGAGGGTTGGGTGGATAAGACTCCCAGCATAGGCCAACAGTATGGGGGTGGGTGGATATGACTCCCAGCAGTGCCAAACATAGGAGTTGGGTGTGGATATGACTGCCAGCAGTGCCCAGACATAGGAGGTGGGTGTGGATATGACTCCCAGCAGTGCCCAGACATAGGAGGTGGGTGTGGATATGACTCCAAGCAGTGCCCAGACATAGGAGGGGTGAGTGGATATGACTCCCAGCAATGCCAAGACATAGGAGGGGTGGGTGGATATGACTGCCAGCATATGCCAACAGTAAGGGGGTGGGTGGATATGACTCCCAGCAGTGCCCAGACATAGGAGGTGGGTGTGGATATGTCTCCAAGCAGGGCCCAGACATGGAAGGTGGGTGTGGATATGACTCCCAGCAGTGCCCAGACATAGGAGGATTGGGTGAATATGACTCCCAGCAGTGCCCAGACATAGGAGGGGTGGGTGGATATGAGTCCCAGCAGTGCCCAGACATAGGAGGAGTGGGTGGATATAACTCACAGCATAGGCCAACAGTAAGGGGGTGAGTGGATATGACTCCAAGCATTCCCCCGACACAGGAGGTGGGTGTGGATATGACTCCCAGCAGTGCACAGACATAGGAGGTGGGTGTGCAAATGACTCCCAGCAGTGCCCAGACATAGGAAGGGTGGGTGGATATGACTCCCAGCAGTACCCAGACATAGGAGGGGTGGGTGGATATGACTCCCAGCATAGGCCAACAGTATGGGGTTGGGTGGATATGACTCACAGCAGTGCCCAGACATAGGAGGTGGATGTGGATATGACTCCCAGCAGTGCCCAGACATAGAAGGGGAGGGTGCAGAGGACTCCCAGCAGTGTACAGACATAGGAGGGGTGGGTGGATATGACTCCCATCAATGGCCAACAGTATGGGGGTGGGTGGATATGACTCCCAGCAGTGCCCAGACATAGTAGGGGATGTGGATATGACTCCCAGCAGTGCCCAGACATAGGAGGTGGGTGTGGATATGACTCCCAGCAGTGCTCGGACATAGGAGGGGTGGGGGGATATGTGTCCCAGCATAGGCCAACAGTATGGGGGTGTGTGGATATGATTCCCAGCAGTGCCCAGACATAAGAGGTGGGTCTGGATATGACTCCCAGCAGTGCTTAGACATAGGAGGGGTGGGTGGATATGACTCCCAGCAGTGTCCAGACATAGGAGGGGGGGTGTGAATATGACTCCCAGCAGTGTCCAGACATATGAGGGGTTGGTGCAGAAAACTCTCAGCAGTGCCCACAAATAGGAGGGGTGGGTGCAGAGGACTCCCAGCAGTGTCCAGACATAGGACGGGTGGGTGCAGAGGACTCCCAGCAGTGCCCAGACATAGGAGGGGTGGGTGCAGAGGACTCCCAACAGTGCCCAGACATAGGAGGGTTGGGTGCAAAGGGAGTCCCAGCATAGACCAACAGTATGGGGGTGGGTGGATATGACTCCCAGCAGTGTCCAGACATAGGAGGTGGTGTGGGTATGACTCCCAGCAGTGTGTAGACATAGGAGGGGTGGGTGGATATGACTCCCAGCATAGGCCAACAGAATGGGGGTGGGTGGATATGACTCCCAGCAGTGGCCAGACATAGGAGGGGTAGGTGCAGAGGACTCCCAGCAGTGCCCAGACGTAGGAGGGGTGGGTGCAGAGGACTCCCAGCAGTGCCCAGACATAGGAAAGGTAGGTGGGTAGGACTCTCAGCATAGGCCAACAGTATGGGGGTGGGAGGATATGACTCCCAGCAGTGCCCAGACATAGGAGGTCGGTGTCGATATGACTCCCAACAGTGCCCAAACATAGGAGGTGGGTGTGGATATGACTCCTAGCAGTGCCGAGACATAGGAGTGGTGGGTGGATATGACGCCCAGCAGTGACCAGACATAGGAGGGGTGGGTGAATATGACTCCCAGCATAGGCCAACAGTATGGGTGTGGGTGGATATGACTCTCAGCAGTGCCCAGACATAGGTGGTGGTTGTGGATATGACTCTCAGCAGTGCCCAGACATAGGTGGTGGGTGTGGAAATGACTCCCAACAGTGCCCAAACATACGAGGGGTGGGTGGATATGACTCCCAGTAGTGCCCAGGCATAGGAGGGGTGGGTGGATATGACAAACAGCATAGGCCAACAGTATGGGGTGGGTGGATTCGACTCCCAGCAGTGCCCAGACATATGAGGTGGGTGTGGTTATGACTCCCAGCAGTGCCCAGACATAGGAGGTGGGTGTGGATATGACTCCCAGCAGTGCCCAGACATAAGAGGGGTGGGTGGATATGAGGAGGAGGGTCTGGGCACTGCTGGGAGTCCTCTGCACCCACCCTTCCGATGTCTGGACACTGCTGGGAGTCCTCTGCACCTACCCCTCCTATTTTTGGGCACTGCTGAGAGTTCTCTGCACCCACCCCTTATATGTCTGGACACTGCTGGGAGGAGGAGGAGCCGAGACGGACGGACCTGGACCGTCTCGGCTCCCGGTCCGTGCGCTACTCCGGCCTGGAGCCCAGCGTCCTTAGGAAGCCCTCCGCGATGCGCACGCTTCCTAACTGAAGCGGAAGGTGTGGGGCACCTGCAGGGCTGTCCCGATCGCTGCTGGTGCCTGTGGAGCGGCGTTGGTTGATTGCTCCCGATCCCTGCCTTGGACCCAACATGGCGGCCGCCCGTTACCAGCCCGGGCTCAACAACAATGACGAGCAGCGGAGCCTATGGAGTCCTGCCGGGGGCGAGTCTGACAGGCGCTGGTCACCCGAGCGGTATGTTGGGCTCTTACTGCGTCCCCCGCTGCCACCCGCCGAGACTCTGCGGTCATTCCAGGGGCACACCAGAAAAGGGCCGGTGATTGACGGCGGCGCCCTCTGCTGACGACGGCGCCGCCTCGAAACCATCCTCACTTACCTGCTCCGGGAGCCATACATCCGTTCTCTGCAACAGACGGGCCTGGGCCCGAGGTCAGAGATGTGCCCCCCCCCCTTGCTGACCGCGCTGCTTCGCGTCAACGGTGCCTGACTCCAAGATGGCACCCTTGGGGACACGCTTCCTACGACCAGCGGACACTGGCTCCAGGGACACAAACGCATGCCAGGGCGGATGAACCCTCACGCAACTCTCCGGGAATCAGCGCGACCGCATCCATAGCGTCAACACGGTCTTCCCCCCACACGCTCAACGCCACCACCCACATTGTGCTTAACTGGGCTCTGGTGAGAGGCCCCTCCTCCCCTTCAAACCTTTGCTTCATTCTTTGCTGCCTTCCATCTCTGCCTGGGCGCCTGTGGTCTTTCTCCCCTGACCCTCCTCTGGTCTCCGGATTGATCTCCTCTGCCCCAGCTCCTCTTGAACGATGAGGCTGCGACTGTGCTGCGGACTGCCTTTCTCCCCCTGGACCTGCTGGCTATGCCAGCCCTCTTCCTGAACTTTCAGACTCGGAACTTCGTGCTCCCCGCCATTTTCTCTGTATGACTTGCCTCTTCTTCTAACTTTTTCTTCCGCCATTTTAGTGATCTCTTACTGTCCTTTCGACTTACCTATTGTCTCTCCTGTTGCCTCTGACACACTCCTCACTGTCTTATTCACCACTATCTGCTTCCCTCTCTCATTTATCTCAATTACCTGCCTTCTCTGTGACTCTTAGAGCATATCCAGTCCTTTCCCTTCCCTATGTATATAGAGATAGCTCTAATCACTAGTATATGCTGTAGACCGTTGTGCTCTCCACCATTCCTAAGTGACTCTTAGAGTATATCCAGTCATATCCCTTCCCTATGTATATAGAGATAATTTTAACGACTAGTCTCCTATGTGACTGTTAGAGTATATCCATGTGTATCCCTTCCCTATGTATATAGAGATAACTCTAACGACTAGTCTCCTAAGTGACTGTTAGAGTATATCCATGTGTATCCCCTCCCTATGTTGATAGAGATATTACTAGCATAGGCCTAGAGTATATCCATTTGTATACCTTTTTGTAACGCTTGTAATCCTAAGTCCGTATGCTTTCAACTGGTTCTTATGTAATGCAAACATTTGCAATCATTTTACGCTTGTAACCGTCAGTCCTTATGTTCTCAACTGGATCCTATGTAAAGCGCTCTGACACCTTCGGGTAAAGTTCGTTATCTCACATGCCTGCCTTCTCTGTGACTTTTAGAGTATATCCAGTCCTTTCCCTTCCCTATGTATATTGAGATAGCTCTAATCACTAGTATATGCTGTAGACCGTTGTTCTCTCCACCATTCCTTTGTGACTCTTAGAGTATATCTAGTCATATCCCTTCCCTATGTATATAGAGATAACTCTAACAACTAGTCTACTATGTGATTGTTAGAGTATATCCTTGTGTATCCCTTCCCTATGTATATAGAGATAACTCTCACGACTAGTCTCCTATGGGACTGTTAGAGTATATCCATGTGTATCCCTTCCCTATGTATATAGAGATAACTCTAACGACTAGTCTCCTAGGTGACTTTTAGAGTATATCCATGTGTATTCCCTCCCTATGTTGATAGAGATATTACTAGTATAGGCCTAGAGTATATCCATTTGTATCTCCTCCTTGTGTGATTCTATCTCTTGTACATTTGCAATTTTTTCTGTTTGTACCTTTGTGTAACGCATGTAATCCTAAGTCCGTATTCTTTCAACTGATTCTTATGTAATGCAAAAATTTGCAATCATTTTACGCATGTAACCGTCAGTCCTTATGTTTTCAACTGGATCCTATGTAAAGCGCTCTGACACCTTCGGGTAAAGTTTGCGCTATATAAAATTGCACAAATAAATAAATAAATAAATAAAAACTACCAGCAGTGCCCAGACATAGGAGGGGTGGGTGGATATGACTCCCAGCATAGGCCAATGGTTTGGGGGTGGGTGGATATGACTCCCAGCAGTGCCCAGACATAAGAGGTGGGTGTGGATATGACTCCCAGCATTGCCCAGACATAGGCGGTGGGTGTGGATATGACTCCCAGCAGTGTCCAGACATAGGAG
Organism: Lissotriton vulgaris; assembly: GCF_964263255.1. NCBI lineage: Eukaryota > Metazoa > Chordata > Amphibia > Caudata > Salamandridae > Lissotriton > Lissotriton vulgaris. Next base: position 563,770,329 of record NC_141695.1, read on the forward strand.
GGAGGTGTGGATATGACTCCAGCAGTGCCCAGACATAGGAGGGGTGGGTGTATAGGACTCCCAGCAGTGCCCAGACATAGGAGGGGTGGGTGGATATGACTCCCAGCATAGGCCAACAGTATGGTTTAGGTGGATATGACTCCCAGCAGTGCCCAGACATAGGAGGTGGGTGTGGTTATGACTCCCAGCAGTGCCCAGACATAGGAGGTCGGTGTGGATATGACTCCCAGCAGTGCCCAGACATAAGAGGGGTGGGTGGATATGACTACCAGCAGTGCCCAGACATAGGAGGGGTGGGTGGATATGACTCCCAGCATAGGCCAATGGTTTAGGGCTGGGTGGATATGACTCCCAGCAGTGCCCAGACATAAGAGGCGGGTATGGATATGACTCCCAGCATTGCCCAGACATAGGAGGGAGGTGTGGATATGACTCCCAGCAGTGCCCAGACATAGGAGGGGTGGGTGCACAGGACTCCCAGCAGTGCCCAGACATAGGAGGGGTGAGTGGATATGACTCCCAGCATAGGCCTACAGTATGGGGGTGGGTGGATATGACTCCCAGCAGTGCCCAGACATAGGATGGGGGTGTGGATATGACACCCAGCAGTGTCCAGACACAGGAGGGGTGTGTGCACAGGACTCCCAGCAGTGCCCAGACATTGGAGGTGGGTGTGGATATGACTCCAGCAGTGCCCAGACATAGGAGGGGGGTGTTGATATGCCTCCCAGCAGTGTCCAGACATAGGTGGGATGTGTGCACAGGACTCCCAGCAGTGCTCAGTTATAGGGGGGCATAATCATCACCATACAACAACTACATTGGTGTATGTTTACACCCCTAACCTCTGACAGTCCTGATAGTGCCATAGCAACACATCACTTACAGCAGTGTCCCACTCCATGGAGGATGGATTTATGTCACACGCTGCATGACACACCACATGTGGGTGTGATGTCAGATCCCACATACATATCCACCCATGGATTTTGCAGGCAACCTACACACCCTCCCATCATTACTCTATAGTGTATAGCCCACCCATCAAATAGAGCAAAAAGAAAAAACACACTGTCATGTATATTCCGGGCCTGATATGAATGTCCAGGTGGTGAAACATGTACTCTCTCATGGAAGGAACAGGCTTGAATCCCTTAGATACAAAGCACTAAATTGTGAGTCGTGTGCACAAATACCCTGTATAACAAATCCAACCATAAGGGTAAGGCTGTGATCATACGTCTGCATAGTGTGCCAAAGTCTGATGGTGTCCATGAAGGCATTACTACATACTACAAAGACAAGTACAGTGAGTAACATGGATGGCACAGACTAATGAGCACAACTCATTTGTGAGCAGGCATGGCCATTGTTGAAGGGAATGTTTATAAAAATAGGAAATGTGCACAAAAGTCACCACAACAATTGTGCAACTGTCTGTATTGAAGATCTCATGTGTCACTGAGGAAATTACACTCTTTTGGACATTGTCTGTAGGCAAACTAAACACACACAAATCAATATAATTAGCTGCTACATTGTGATGGCACAAAGACACCATGGTCCACCTCATTACCATTAGAAAATACACATCTTTCACAATACCAAAACATTACCATGACACCAACACCTAGGCACACAGAACCAAAAGCAAGTACCTGAAATGCAATAGTTCAGAATGAAAAATAAAATGCTGTATTCAGCTCCAAAACGAAATGTAGTTCATAAATGGGTCCAGCTCAAATGAAGGCCAATGGCCATTCCAGAATAAAGTTTTTTCTGGAATCTTGTGGAGGTTGTCACCCCCAAATTTGCCTGCACATGATGGAGTTAAAGGTTAGTGGACCTATGGGGGGCATCATCTGGGTCAGTGACCGGCACCGCAGGGACAGAAGAGGGAAGGGTAGGTATTGTGGGGGCAGGGGGTAGGAATCCTCCTCAGTGATGTGCAGCGCCATAGGTGGAAATGTACTCAGCGCTGCACACTGCTGCCAGGTCCACCAGACCACCACCTGGTAGAGGGCTCTGAGTCTTGCGAACTGCGTCTGTGGCTGTGTGCATGCCGTATGACCCCAGTCCCTGTGGGTGTTCCTGCATCCCCCTGAGATTGGGTGTCTGAAGATCTGTGCCTAGACTTCTGTGGTGGTGTGCTGGGTGGCTCTGTTGGTATGCATGATCTTGTGTGTCTGCGTGTTCCGTGGACAGGTATGGGAGAGGGGGATGTGGATGGCTCTGAAGGAGTGGGGGGGTTGCCGCTGCAGGAGAGCAACTGCTGCCACCAGTGAGGAGTCTATAGGCAATAAACTCTGACGTTGGTCAGACATGTTATCTGACATGCCCTCCAAGAATGACAACAACTGTGTCAGTATCTGGGTTTTACCATGGAGGACAGTCAGCATTGATGTCTGACCAACATGAATCTGCCGGAGTATGTCCACAGACTCGGCACTGAGAGTAGCAGGGGAGACAGGGGCATGTGCTGCGGTGCCAGGGACGAAGGAGACATGGGGGCAGCACGGACAGAAGGGACACGAGCAACTGGGAGGGTGGAGATGGGTCTGGAGGAGGAGGGAAAAGACACAGTGGTGGAAGATGCTGTTGCCACATATTCCCCCTCCTCCTGGGAGCCTAATAAGAAGTGTCCCCTTCCAAAGGTCGGGCTGCCTAACTCCCCTCACCCTCCGTGCCACTGGCTCCCTCCAACTCCTATGCACTGGTGGCACTGTGGCTGAGTCCCTCCTTCTGGTCCGTGCTTATGTCTCCTCCTGTGTCGGTTGACGATGCCGTTGGCAAGGAGAATAAACAAAAATGCATCAGTCACCTTTACACATCTGACACATGAACACAAATTTATTTGGGCACATTGCAAATCATAGCATGCATCCTGAGTAAAAGCCATATAACTCAGCACATATTTAAGACTAGTACTGCACAGTTGGTATACACACAATGCTACTTGAACACAAGGATCCAAATAACAGACCAGGCCACAACTTGAGTGAGAGTCACACTGAGGATGTTCTGTTTGTTTACATGAGAGCTGATCTATTCAATGAAGTTATGCCACCTCAGGACCACAAAGAAATAAACAGTTGTGTTTCCCCTCAGGGCAAAGTAACACACCTCACTCCCCAAGGTTACACCACTCCCAGAGCCCAGGAAGTAGTGTTTGGTGAAAAGTAATGGCATAAAATCTTAGCAGCTTGGGACTCTGCATACTTCACATATTCAACTTGTATTGCATGTTCAAATCATCCATCTTGTGAACATAACACGTATGTGCCTGCATGTAAGATCTCTCACAAGGAAAAGCACACAAACAACATATACATATTTATTTAGACAGCTTGCACACTTCAAGATGAAACACTGTTTGAAATAAATGGCGTGGACCATATACCATATACATGGTCCAATGGAGGTCTTGATGGATTGACACACATTAGGTTGTACAATTGACCGTAAAGGAGTCTCCAGCACTCAAGACCACTGTGGGGACATGTCTATGTAGATCAAGGCACATCCTTAACCACTAACAATGGCCTCATTCAAAACCTGCCTACTCATTCAAAAGCATTGCACATGTTGTGTGGTGTGCACTACCTTGTGAGACAACTATAATGCAGACACATAAGTGTAACCTACACATTTTCTCATATGAACACATTCCAAACATTAACAACTCTCAACAAGTGTTGGGAGTGACTAGGGGCATTGATCAATGAGACATTACTTCAAATGTGTCACGACTCACAGGGGCATCTATCACCAGATCATACAGTTGTTAGCACATGACACACACACTGGCTGTCATGTGAAGTGGCCCACATGTCCCAAATCACAACAATGCTTAAGCTAATGTGCCTGCAGTTGCGAAGATCAAAATCGTTGCTGGATTGTAGACACACCCTTAACCACATGGAAAATGTGAGCACTGTAGTGTGCGCACTAGGACAAAACAGCGCAGCACCGCAACTACATACATGTTGCAAAAATCTTTGAGGCAAAATTATCTCTGTAAGCAAACAACATAGCCTGTAAAGACCTCAATGACAGCACTGTCCAGCATCACAGGGGAAGTACATGGTGATAAATGTAACTCACAAATGACATCCACAGTTCACAACTGACAAAGCCAAACAGGCAGGCCCATCACACCTCTCCTGCACAAGACACCCATCCCTCCTATAATGTGTTTGAAACAGCTCAATAAGTTAAACATCTGGATCAGGGTATCAAAAACTGTCCAGCAACTTATGAAAATGTACAGCAAGGTCACCTCCTGTGGCTGGCAATCCATATTAGTCACAAACAATCAGCAACAGATTCTTGAGAATAGGCACACAGGCAATGCCCAGTGTGAGTATGCACAAGCTAAATCTTGTATCCATGGACAGTGTGCAGATGTAGCTAACACATGATAAATACAAAGTATGGCACGGACCAATGCCACTGAGGCACACCCATGCTGAATCCACATACAATGGGCATAGTGTTGGATGACACACATGATTAGGAGGCCAGGGTATTTCAGGGTACTGTGGTGGGCACACAGATCTGTGGGTCAAGAAATTGCTGACTGTCTCATGAATAACCGTCTTGTCACTATGCATATCTTGCAAATGATGTACATCATGTATGAGTATGGAACATGGCTCATGCATGCTGGTATGGTGTGAATCATATAAATTGCACTCCTACATTGATAATCATGATCAGTGCAAACAAATATGAATGCCAAACACAGTGCACAGGTCGTGGCACAGGCAAGGTTACAACACATGTCAAAGACCTCCCTCCAACATGATGTGCAAACCAATGTGCTGTCTAATTACCTTGCACCCTAGAAGTACATGTGCAAAATTGGAAACACACAAACCAGGGGTCACATGTGGAGGAGGGGAAGGGACGGAAAAGAGCAGCCAATGAATATGGTGAATTTAAACTACAATGCACAAATAGCCTGTCTGACCAGACCCCCCAACTGTGGGAGTGTTCACAGGCTTCAGAGCACCTCAAGTACCATGTGACACATAACACTACAAACAGACATGTACCTACCCCCTCCTTGCTGCTGTACGTCCTGCAACTGCCTATGGAGGTCTGGAAAGACCACTTCCAGGACCCGGAGCAAGGGGGGTGTGAGGTGATGGCTGCCGCCATGCCAGCGTGGAGCTTCCAGCTTCAGCTGGACCCGGGCAATACGGCGGGTCCAGCACTGGATGTCCTGCCACCTCTTCCTGATGTTGATCAGCCAACTGAGAGGCCCCCCACAGACCTGACAGCCCTGACAATGTCTGACCAGATCTCCCCCTTCTCATAGGCAGTTACCTGTCAGGAAGACAAAGTTAAACAAAATCACTACACCTGCTGCATGTCCCTGACACACACTTGCACACACACTTTCACTACATTGATGATGTGAACAGGGCATAGGATGCTCACAGGACTTGCATCATTGTCCATCTGAATTTGCCCAGTGGGCACACACAAATGCACTACATGCCTTGGAGAGGCAACAGATGGCATAAGCCGTTCAACACACTCACTGATCATGGCACACACTGTACAACACATGCAACTGCAGGGTGTTGGACAGCACATGACATGCTGTCACATATCCCACTACACTTACGAACCCTCAGCAGACCACACATACACATCCTAGCACAGATCACTTGCCTTTCAATCTCAACATTGTATACAACCCTCACTTTGCACATGTCACACTTGACAAAGAGGTGCCACAAGTGTTGGGCTAACTACAAGTCATGCACCGAACACTGCATACCTGTCTCATCAGATGGCTACAGCTGCTGCATACGCCATGCAGCTGTGGTGCAAAACATCACATACACACTCAGCCAGGTGACAAGCAACATTCACACTCTTCAATGTCCATAAGTCCAAACACAGTATATGTACAAAATCACCACAGGTAACAAAAACCATAAACACCAGTGAGTACATGGCACTTGTCGAAGTGTCGGAGGCTATTCGGGAGTGCCTGGACGGAGGTGGCAGAGCAGCTCTGGTTTTATTGGATCTCTCTGCCGCCTTCGACACGGTGCCCCATACATTACTCCTCACTAGACTAAAGGCCGTCGGCATCACTGGCCCCGCACTAGACTAGCTGACGTCCTTTCTGGACAATAGGACTCAACAGGTCTGGATGCCTCCTTTTGCCTCCCTTCCCAAGAAACTCACCACAGGAGTCCCCCAGGGGTCTACTCTTAGCCCCCTGCTTTTCAATATTTACCTGACCCCTTTGATTTATCTGGCGGAGAAATTAAGCCGACGATACCCAACTTTTGTTCACCTAGCCAAAGGTAATTTGGATACGTCGGCGGTCCAACTCTGCCTCTCATCCGTCTTCCGTTGGCTAGCGCTTGCTTAGCTTAAGTGCAATGAGGACAAGTCTGAGGTGATCTTCTATGGCTCCTTCCCTGATAATTTTAGTGACCTCTTATGGCCCTACGACATGCCCTGCCCAAAATCCATCCGTGGCCCAGCAAAAAACCCTGGAGTCTGGTTCGGGAATGACCTTAAATTTGAAGACCATATTTAAAAACTTACGGGGTTTGCTTTGCCACTCTCAAGGTTTTTCCCCCTCCTTCCGAGAGAGGCTAAGGAGACGGTGCTGCGAGCCCTAATACTTTCTAGGCTCGACTATGCCAATGGTCTGTTTAGTGGTCTCCCAGCCTTCCTGATCCAACTACTCCAGGTTATCCAAAATGCGGCCGCCAGGCTTCTGTTCAATCTCCCCATCAGTTCTAGTGTCCGCTCTTGTCTCAAGTCCCTCCACTGGCTTCCGGTTGCCCACCGGATTATGTTTAAAACTCTTGTTTTGGCCTTCCGCGCGGTCCATCTGACCGGTCCTGTCTACCTGAGAAAAAGGTTTGCCCTGTACATCCCTAACAGATGTCTTCATTCGGCCAATCAGTGTCAAATGACTGTTCCCAGATTTAAGCTCTCCCAATTAGGTGGCCAGTCCATCTCGGTCAGGGCCTCTAGGGCCTGGAATGCTCTCCCTTTCCATCTTAGAGTTGCTCCGACCATTACGGCCTTCAAGAAGGGGCTGAAAACCCATCTGTTTAATATCACCCTCTAACTCTGCTAATTTCCATTTGTCCTCGGAATCTGCCCTCACCTTCCGTGCCAGGATACTATTCTAGTAACAGAGCGCGCTACAAAACCCTTTATATCATATCATATATCCGTACATTCTGCGGTCACTCTGGGGTGAACACTAATACTGCTCATTAAATTATGCCAAAAAAGCCTGCACGGTGTGGCACAGCAGAATGTGTAAAACAGTATGCATTGAATGTCACAATTACCATAATGTAAGTAAGGAGTAAACAAAGTTTTACTACAACATGCTCTATATGGGAGACACCACAATGTACACACCCTGCACTCACTGCCAAACCACATTGCATGTCTGATCCACAAATACACAATGGCTGTAGTGACAGTCACACAACAGGTGCACAGTCAGGTCTCCCATACAACTTGCTGTAGTTTGTTAGGAGGGCATCCAGCAGGGTCTGGTTCTCCTCCTCACTGAATGCAGGTGCCCTCACCATGGTCAGTAAAATCAGAGTCCAGTGAATGTAGAGACAGCAGCAGTGTGGTCCACTCCAATGTTGTGCAGGCAAGTGCTCTCTCACAGACACATGCAGCCTTAAATCAGTGCTGCTGAGGGGCTTTCAGTATCAGGAGTACAGTGTGATAGGCCACATTACTTAGCATCCTACGTTTCATCCAATCACTTTCAACATAAGGCCCTGACACACATTTGCATGGTTTCAAATTTGAGCTTCAGCTCCACAACAACATTGTGACATTGTATAGTTTTGCCCAACTGACGTTTGCAGGACACCTGTAGCACACACTCAAATCTCAGTATCCATGACAACCAGCCTGCATTCTGGCCCTACTACTCGTAGCCTAAGTGTCGCCTATGTATATTTTGGGATCCCAGCACAAGTCTGGTGCGTTTCACGTCGCGTATGCCACTTTTTTAATAGTGAAACGATGCACACACACGCACGCAATGTCGGGGTACGGATTGCTCGCGTATGGCACCATTACAATAGTGAAACAATGCGCACACACGCACGCAATGTCGGGTTATGGTTCGCTCGTGCATGGCACCATTACAATAGTGAAACGATGCGCACAAACGCACTTAATGTTGGGGTATTATGTGTTTTACACAGTGCGTTTCACATGCTGATGTGAATGCAGGGGTACGGCGCGTTTTACACAGTGGGTTTCACACACTGGAGTCATAGCAGAGGGATGGTACATTGCACACGCTCACGTATGGCAGTATTGCAATAATGATACGGGGCGCACACATGGCAGGGATGTATTAGTACGGTTAACACAAGGATGTCTATCAAGTTCTTGTCATTGCATACTTACATGAGCAGGCCCTAGGTGAGTCAGGCACTGATATAGCACAGCATATCAGTTAATGTTGCACAATTGATGTGTGATGACCTGTTGATACATGTGATGTGTGATGGGGCACTATGTGGTACACATCACCTTTTCACTTGTCCCATTGGTATCATCATGCACATGTTGTTATGCATAAAAGCACTGGGATTGCACAGTCATCACTTCCGGAACCTGTCTCATGATGCCAGGGACCGTGGCAATTTCTCACTTGTAAATTTGACGCTAATCACTTAATCAGGTCCCTATGTAACAATGTAATGTGTGTGCAATTTTCAAGATTGAATTTTCAGTTTGGGTTCCGTATAATGCATCTGCTGTTGGTGCATCTCTAATTGGTCTGTGTTGTGACTGAAATGTTTTTGCATGTACGCACACCATGGCACATGTGCCTTTTCAATGACTTTTGGGTTTGATGGCATCATACATCATTGATCCCCATGGATACATGTCTGCATCGTGACAATTGCTGTGGTGTTGCGTTGTCACATACACACCTCATTAGCAAGTTGTATGATATGTCCAATAGATATTCCATGTGACCTGGGTCTGTGCCTTGCAGTCAGCTGTCTGTATAGGATGACAACCTTCTAATGCAGGTCTGGTGATGTGTGTCACTCCAGTGATATATTGCTCTGCTCACTCAAAGCAGCCCAGCAGCTTGGTTATTTTTGAAGTGCCAGGAAGCTGGGATATGTGTCCAGGATGTATTGCTTACACCAGACCCCATAGTACCTTGATGTGTTGTAGCAGTGTTGCATGTGCTATGTACATTGGAATACTTTTTGGCTGACAGTTGTTCTCCATTCTTCAAAAATATGTCCTGCAGGGCACCGCATCTACAAAGGCCTTTTCCCGACTTGGAGACCATGAGGGAACTTGATTGCATCCATCGTTACAGATTCCCTCGAGATTTGATTCAGAACTTGACGGACAGGCTGGAACCACATCTCCAACCGCGACACAGGTATATAACTGCGCTGACACCAAAGCAAAAGGTGATAGCAGCCCTACATTTTTTTGCCAGAGGTACGTTTCAATTTACTATTGCAGATGTGGGGGGTATGTCCCAAACCATGTTCAGCCGTGTCCTACGTGATGTCTTAGCTGCCATGTTAGAGCACATTGATGAATTCATCAAATTTCCAAACCCTGAAGAGTTGAGAGATGTCAAGGGTGAATTCTATGCCCTGGGAGGGATGCCACATGTCATTGGGTCCATTGATGGTACACATGTGGCTTTGGTGCCACCACAGGTTCAGGAGCAGGCCTACCGCAATAGGAAGCATTATCACTCAATAAATGCCCTTGTGTTGTGTCTTGCTAACATGCTGATTTCCCATGTTTGTGCACGTTTTCCAGGATCGTGCCATGATGCATTCATCATGAGGCGTAGCAGGGTAGCACAGGTGATGATGCAGCTGCGCAACGATCGGGCATGTCTTGTTGGTGGGTATACTCTGTTTGTCCTGTATGTTTAAATTTTTGTTTGCTCTGACGAAATTGCTTTACCCAAATTTCAACACGCTGTATATTTGTAGGAGACGCAGGATATACCAACATACCGGGGATCATGACACCACTCCACAACCCAAGGACAGCTGCAGACCACCGGTACAACAATGCACATGGGCAGACCAGGCGCGTATGTTTGGTCTCCTGAGGATCCGATTCCGGTGCCTTGATGAGACCGGCGGATCCCTCCCATACGCCTCGGTCAAGGTGTGTAACATCTTCATTGTGTGCTGCATGCTGCACAACATGGCAGTTGAGAAGGCCGTGCCACTCATCCTGGATCCTGATGAGCTGGAACATCCACCGGTTGAGGATGAAGGGCTTGGGCACGATGAAAGTGAGGAGGAGGAGGAGGATGATATCCGGAGTCAGCTCTTACGCAACTTCTTCTCTTAATGGTGAGTGACTGGGTAGTCGTGTGCAAGCTTGTGGCATGGAGTGGCATGTGTTGCATACTGTATGTCCAGCTGACTGTAGGCGAAAACACTTTGATGTTTGTTGTGATGTGTCACACAAGTGATGATGTCATGACACACGCATATGTGCAATAAGTGAATTTGTAATGTACATGTGTACTACATTGTGATGTATTTTCATATGACCATGTCTGTATGCAATTCTTATTAATGTGTCCCCTTGTGTGCCTGTCTTTCTCAGGTCGCTCTGCCTGTTGTCTGTTTGTGTCATCTTGGTACTCCTGCTATTGATCCTGATGATTGCAACAAGTGGTGAATCAGCATTCCATGCACAGAGATGTGGAAATGTCAGTTTGGGTAAGATATCTAAACATGTTTTTTTGGGTTGGAATGCTTTGGGAATGTGTGGGAGTTGTTTCTGTGCTTGTTGTTGAAGCATACATACATGTGCTATTAACATGGATCAAGATGCCTGTTGTAAAACTCCCATGACTGGACAGTCACCCTTCTTGTCAGGCATCTGTTGTTGATTGATGACTCAGGTGAATACATCAATGTGTGTAAACCATGGTCCAGACCATTGCGGATGTCACCGGTTTACATTGTGTGTGACATCATAAGCACAGGTTCTGTGTGGAATTGCAACCTCACTGTGTGCAGCAGGATGTGTTTGGCTCATCACATTTATGTTGTGGGCCAGTACAGTTTGGTTTACCTATTGACATGTTGTGAAGGTGTGGACCACTGTATGTCCCACATGTTCTGACAACTGTCCAGTGAGTCTGTTCGTATGGATGCATTGCCCGATGTGCAAGTATGTAATGTCACTGACCGGTCGCTACATAAGTGCCGGTGGAGAACACTGCTTTGCAAGCCTTCTTGGTAACTTTATGTCAAATTTCTATTGCCATGATTCCAGGAATGTTGCACTGATGACGTAGCAACGTAGTGGTGTTGCCAATGTAAACACTTCCGTTACACCTGTCAGTTATCGTTAATCACAGCAAACTCTGCCATGCTGCATATCCTGGTCACGGTAGGGGTGGTTTGCCGGCTTTGTTCCTCATTACTCTCTGTAGAGTTTGGTCACACCTGCTTGTCATGTTTGGCATTGTAAGGCACAGTTTGAAAAGCCAATGTTTGGCTCTTGTTAGGCTTCCTTGTGTTTAAATAATCCCCTTCCTCGTTGCATTAGCTAAGTACAGCTCTAGCGGGTGATGTGTACCTTACATTCATGACCCTCACTGATTCCCAGGGCTGACTACAGTTATTTGATTTGTGTGAGTAGCACTGCTACACATTCTATTCACTGTATTTTTTGAGCCACATTCATACACTGTGAGTAAGTTTGTGAGCGCTGGTTCTAATTGCATTGAAGCAGCCTGGTGAGCGTTAGACTCCCTTCGTTTAGGAGACAAACTCTGCGATCCTTTTATGTGTCCCTGTTAATACTTCAGATTGAGTATCATTTCAAAACCTGTGTTGACGAATTGGATACAGTGGCTGTGGTTAAAGTACACCGGTGTAACTGTTACGGTAGACATCATGAGTATAAGGTGATTCAGTGCCAAGAAGTGTTGAATTGTTATGCTTGTTTACCTTTGTTTCAGATCTCCCTCCATGCTGTTCCCATCCTCTCCTTCCCTCGCCTGATCACCCTTTAGAGTCTGTCATTCATATTCAGACCAAGGGGCTATATGGAGATGGACCCCTTTTACAAAACGAACAAATCTGAGGATCAAAGGTACCAACTGTCCCTGGCAGTCATGTGGAGATAGTTTCAGCAGCATTACAGGTGGCCTCATTGCATTACAAATATTTCCTTCTGAACAATGCCCCTGGCCATGTACATTTGCTAAATCAGCATGGCCTCAGAACAAACTTGTACCATTTCTGTTGTTAAAGTATTCCTAAGTGTACATTGTGCCCCATTACTGTCACCACAGATGTCTTTCCAGTGTGCATGCCTCATCTATGGCATACTTTACAATGATTTTGGTTATGTGTACTGGGGGAACATGCATGATGTTTGTAATATGTCATGGTCCAATATGTGATTGACAAACATGCTTGTGTATGTATTTGATTTAGCTTAAACCCTACAACGGTCATGCAACACAAGCTGATGCTGTTTGTCCTCTGCCCCGCTTGGCCTTTTGGTGCCTGATCCTGTGGCCGTCATATTTAGTGATTGTTCACCCATTTCCTAGCAGTTGTCATGAGTAGGATTATGGAGGGGTTGCCACCTCTGCTGGGTTTTACATAAAGAGAAGAACTACGAATACCAGAATGCTTAGCGGGGGGAGGCGTCATCGTCTATATAGTTACCTGCCTGCTGAGGCATTGTGTACGTGATTTTGACTGGTTACCAGAGCTTCGAACTTGTGTTTCCCCGCGTTGGTTGTGAGCCAGCCAAGGCGGAGTTCTCTATCGATGAGAGAAGGCGTGCGGCAGCTGCCGTGTGCCTCAGCTGTTTTGCTGTTCGGATTTTCCCCTCAATCCCGGCTGGAAAATATCTGGCATTAAAGGAGGGGTGAAGCGGCTGATTCCCAAGGCGGCCTTTCCGAAAAGCCTTTGTTCTCTCGGCTGAGAGAACTAACGAGCGGGGAGTAGCAGCTTCCCTTTAGAGCGTTCAGCGGCGGTTGAACGCGGTTCTAGCACCGGCTGGTGTTATCGGAGTCCTTCAGAACAGATAAGGATCGGACTTCTCCTGAAGTGAAAGGATTCCGTGAGTTCTGTGATTAAAGAACTAGTGCGCACTAGCGCTTTTTAGGAGACGCAGTCTAGTACTTTAGAGCTTGATTACCAAAAACCTGGGATGATATCGTTTCTAATTTTGGATTACTGAACTTTGTGGTTGCAAGACTGTGTTCTGCTTTGGATCATTCTCGAGACTTTCAAAGACTAATCAAGTTATTTTGTGCACATTTACCTCTTCATTTGGATTTAAGAAGGTTCAATATTAGGGATTATAATTTGGTGCAAACCCAGGAAGGCTGGAAGGTGTGTGGGTGAACACAACATTGGAAGAGTGTTTGGGGTGTGGAAGTGCCTTATTGAATGCTGACCTTGTTTCTTACATTCCAGATTTGTGTGTTAAAGTGGAAGAAGGTCTTTACACTACCTACCGAGAGGGAGAAGAGGAAATTATAGCTAGTGCCCGTGGTAGGTGGTGTCCTAGCGAGACTTACCGAGAGTAGTTAGCAGAAATGTGTTACTAATTATTGTTTGTTTTCTTGGTTTTTCTCATTTCAGCCTCCCGTTCCGTTCCAGTCCCTTCCTGGTCTTTTTTCCCTCACCTGATTTCCTTATGCTCTGTGGGTTTTGATTTCAGAGTATAGAGCAGTCTGGAGGTGGACCCCTATATAGCATCGCCCTGATCCTGAGGATACGCGGTCGTGACAGAATCACGTACCCAAGTATTAACATCCTCCTGGTCAGGGGGTGCTGTAGGGATGGCCACTCTAGACGATGTGTTGCATGCGTTGGGTGTGGTTCAACATCAACTTGAGGCTTCTAGAGCTGAAACTGCAGCATTGAAAGAACGTTTTGATAGACAATCGCGCAACCCATTTGATGCTACTACTGGGGGTTCACCTATACAGGTTACAGTGTCTCCCCCTATACCGTTGGAAAGTCCAGAGAGGTATTCTGGGGATCCGGCTACGATACAGACCTTTTTGACCCAGGTTGCCTTACACTTCTCGTGTAGACTAGCCTCCTTCCCTACTCACATATCCCGAGTTGCCTTTGCGATTTCCTATCTAACGGGGGACGCTGCCAACTGGGCAGTGCCTTTTGTGAGATCAGATGATGCTCTTTTGTCTAACTGGGAAGAATTCCGTGCGGAGTTTGAGAGGGTCTTTGATAGACGGGCCACTACGTTGAGTGCGGATAAAGAGTTGTTGGGGTTGCGTTAGGGGAGGAAGGAACTTGTAACCTATATGACTGCCTTCAACAGATTGGTGGTAGAGACGTCTTGGCCTGAGACTAAACGGATGGCATTATATTATCAGGGTTTGAATGAGGACCTCAAAGATGTGTTAGCACAGATAGACCCCCAACCTAAGACCTGTATTGATTTGATTAATCTTACTTTGAGATTAGATCATCGTATGACCGACAGAGGCGGAGAACGCAAGAGGGGAGACAGATACGGAGGTGGACCGCCCCTGGGGGGTCGGTCTAGTGTAAAGGATGCGGGACCAGAGCCCATGGAGTTGGGGGCGATTCGGCCACCTTTAACGAAATTAGAGAGGGAGAGTAGAAGAGCTATGGGTCTCTGCATGTATTGCGGTAAAATGGGGCATTATGTTAGGGACTCCACCATGAGGCCAAAAAAGACCAATTATTTCCCTCCAGCGAAGCAGTTAGCGGTGACTAAGGCAGCAGCTAGTGATGTTGGTCATCCCAATACTGAGGTTTCGTCTATGGAACGGAAGCCATCACCTGAGTGGAAAATTCCGTCATTGAAGGTACCCACATGTAAGAAGTCTGAGACTCATATCCTGTTATCTATGTTCTTGATTACTAACTACGAGAATCATCCGGTAGTGTCCTTGATTGATTCTGGTGCGACTGGCAATTTTATAGATCAAGGGTTGGTTGACAGACTGGGGTTGGTGAAGGTGCCTATTAGTAAACCTGAAATGGTGTTGGCCGTGGATGGCACGCAGTTGAAGTCTGGCCCGGTTACAGCCCATACTGAGAACGTGGAAGTGGTTATGCCTGGGGGGGTAGGTAGTCACAGAGAAAGGATTGTGTTGAACATTATTGAGGGTCCTCAGTATGAGGTAATACTTGGGATGCCCTGGTTGTGGCAACACAATCCTTCCATAGATTGGAGAGCAAGGACAGTTGGTTTTGAGTCTGAGGAATGTGAAGATCGTTGTTTGATGTCCTCGGCATCCCATGTGACCTCTTTGGCCCATTGGTTCGCCATAGACACGGCGGTGGAAAAGGAGGTGGAACTGCCCTCCGCATACAATCGTTTTCAGGATGTCTTTAGTGAAGTGAAGGCGGAAACATTTCCCCTGCATAGGGATTATGATTGCCAAATTGACTTGGTGGAAGGGGCGGTGGTACCTTCATGTAGGGTGTATGCCCTTTCAGTGTCGGAAACAGAGCATCTGAGGAAATACATTGAGCACTTTAGCACCCTTGGGTTCATTCGTCCTTCACGCTCCCCTGCTGCCTCGCCACTTTTTTTCATTTCAAAGGCCAATAAAGAGTTGAGGGCATGCATCGATTATAGACAGCTGAACAGGGTGACTGTGCGAAACAGGTATCCGCTTCCACTCATCGCCGTCCTTTTGGATCAGGTCCGGGAGGCGGGGATTTATACACGCCTGGACTTAAGAGGGGCTTATCATTTAGTCAGGATCCGGGCTGGTGATGAGTGGAAGACGGCGTTTAAGACCTGTTTTGGTCTTTATGAGTACCTGGTAATGCCGTTCGGGCTTTGTAATGCCCCGGCGGCATTCCAGTTTTTCATAAATGACATTATGAAAGAGTACCTGGACAGGTTTGTTATCATCTATATTGATGATGTTTTGATCTATTCTGTGACGTCAGCTCAACATGTGAGTCATGTGTTCTTGATATTGCAAAAGCTGCAGGAGGATCACTTATTCTGTAAATTGAGTAAGTGTGAGTTTGGTGTGGAAGAGGTGGAGTTTCTGGGGGTGATCCTTAACCCTCGAGGGTTCAGAATGGCTGACAGAAAGGTGAAGGCGGTTCTGGAGTGGCCGGTCCCTTTGAATGTGCACGACATCCAGTGCTTCCTGGAGTTCTCTAATTATTATAGGAGATTTATATCACATTTTTCACAGCTGGTTTCTCCTATTACTCGCTTGCTACAAAAGGGAGTACCTTTTTTGTGGACACAAGAAACCGCGGAGGCATTTGAACAATTAAAATATGCGTTCAGTTCTGCTCCCGTTCTAATGCACCCCCAGATGGATGTGCCGTTTATAGTTGAAGCAGATGCCTCTGATGTGGCGATTGGGGCTGTATTATCCCAGCGAGATCAAGCAACAGGATTGTTGCACCCTGTAGCATTTCTCTCGAAAAAACTGAATCCGGCTGAAGTGAATTATACCATTGCCGAAAAAGAACTGTTGGCAGTGAAGAAGGCATTTCAAGAGTGGAGGCATTATCTGTGGGGAGGAAACCATCCAGTGACAGTATATTCTGATCACCGTAACCTTGTGTACTTGAAGACGGCCCAGCACCTGTCACAACGGCAGATGCGTTGGATGCTGTTTTTCGCGGAGTACGAGTTTACTATTACTTTCCGGCCGGGGGTAGAGAATAGAAAAGCTGATTCCCTATCCCGGTGTTTGAATACGGACTGTGATAAGAGGATGGCTCCCAAACCTATTATATCGCCAGAGGTGGTGTTGTGTTCGATCCAGGTGGAACATTTTCTGGAAGTGGTAGCTAAGCAGTGTACTCCGCAGCAATGGGAAGAGTGGGCGGCCGTGACAGTTCATCGGTCCCTTAAACATGGATTACCAATGGTGCAGAACAGGTTGTTCCTTCCGACCCATGCGCTCCTTTTGATGGCATTTAACTGGTGTCATAATGCCTTGATGGCTGGTCATCAGGGACATCAAAAGACCGTACATGAAGTGCAAAGACATTTCTGGTGGGAAGGCCTGGTACGGGATGTAAGACAGTGGGTAAACCAGTGTGAAACCCGTGCGAGAGCCAAGAACATTTCATCGAAGCCAGCAGGGCTACTCATGCCGTTGCCGACTCCATCGAGGCCGTGGCAGGTCATAAGTTTGGATTTTGTGGTGGGTTTGCCCATGGACAAAGGGAATGATGCCATATTGGTTGTGGTGGATAGTTTCACCAAAATGGGACATTTCATCCCCTGCAGGAATCTTCCCTCAGCTTCGCAAACAGCCCAGTTGCTATTAACTCAGGTGGTTCAGCTTCATGGGGTTCCGCAAGTCATCATCTCGGACAGGGGTCCGCAGTTTGTGGCCAGGTTCTGGCGTACCTGGTGTAAAGCTTTGAATATCTCTGCGACCCTGTCGACCAGTTTCCATCCTCAATCTGATGGTCAGACAGAGAGGCTGAACCAAACTCTGAAAAAGTATCTTTGCTGCTATGCCGATGAGGCTGCGGATTCCTGGGTTTCTCTGCTGTGGCTAGCGGAACTGTCCTATAACAATGCTTGGCACTGTTCTACTGGGGAAACACCTTTTCGGGCGAATTCCGGGTTCAATTCTAACATCCGACCTGTGACCATACCCTGTGATGTGGCCAATCATCCAACGGTGGCTGGCCAAGTGAAGGCGCTTTTGAAGATCCATCGGAAGGTGCAGGCCTCTTTGGATAAGGCAAAGGTGTCGTACAAGAAATGGGAAGACAAGCATCGGAGGGAAGGGCCAGAGTATAAAGTGGGAGACAGAGTGTGGCTCTCAACAAAAAATATCCGTTTCAGATTCCGGAGCGTTTTCCATCCCCGCTACATTGGGCCTTACACTGTGGTGAGACGGGTGAATCCGGTGGCCTACAAACTAAAGCTTCCAGCTTCATTACGGATTCATCCTGTCTTCCATTGCAGCTTATTGAAACCAGCCTTCGCTGCTCGCAGGAAGGCAGTCCCTCCTGTATTACGCGATGGGAACCTGGAATATGAGGTGCGCAAGATTCTGGATTCCCGTTTCAGGCAGAGGAGGTTGTGGTTTCTTGTGTCCTGGAAGGGGTATGCTGCTGAGGATGATTCATGGGAACCTAGTTCCGGGGTTCATGCTCCTATTGCTATCCGCCGCTTTTTTGCCAGTCATCCGGGGAAGCCTGGAGCAAGTAGGTGCTGGTAAGGAGGGATATACTGTCATGAGTAGGATTATGGAGGGGTTGCCACCTCTGCTGGGTTTTACATAAAGAGAAGAACTACGAATACCAGAATGCTTAGCAGGGGGGAGGCGTCATCGTCTATATAGTTACCTGCCTGCTGAGGCGCTATGTACGTGATTTTGACTGGTTACCGGAGCTTCGAACTTGTGTTTCCCCGCATTGGTTGTGAGCCAGCCAAGGCGGAGTTCTCTATCGATGAGAGAAGGCGTGCGGCAGCTGCCGTGTGCCTCAGCTGTGTTGCTGTTCAGATTTTCGCCTCAATCCCGGCTGGAAAGTATCCGGCATTAAAGGAGGGGTGAAGCGGCTGATTCCCAAGGCGGCCTTTCCGAAAAGCCTTTGTTCTCTCGGCTGAGAGAGCTAACGAGCGGGGAGTAGCGGCTTCCCTTTAGAGCGTTCAGCGGCGGTTGAACGCGGTTCTAGCACCGGCTGGTGTTATCGGAGTCCTTCAGAACAGATAAGGATCGGACTTCTCCTGAAGTGAAAGGATTCCGTGAGTTCTGTGATTAAAGAACTAGTGCGCACTAGCGCTTTTTAGGAGACGCAGTCTAGTACTTTAGAGCTTGATTACAAAAAACCAGGGATGATATCGTTTCTAATTTTGGATTACTGAACTTTGTGGTTGCAAGACTGTGTTCTGCTTTGGATCATTCTCGAGACTTTCAAAGACTAATCAAGTTATTTTGTGCACATTTACCTCTTCATTTGGATTTAAGAAGGTTCACTATTAGGGATTATAATTTGGTGCAAACCCAGGAAGGCTGGAAGGTGTGTGGGTGAACACAACATTGGAAGAGTGTTTGGGGTGTGGAAGTGCCTTATTGAATGCTGACCTTGTTTCTTACGTTCCAGATTTGTCTGTTAAAGTGTAAGAAGGTCTTTACACTACCTACCGAGAGGGAGAAGAGGAAATTATAGCTAGTGCCCGTGGTAGGTGGTGTCCTAGCGAGACTTACTGAGAGTAGTTAGCAAAAATGTGTTACTAATTATTGTTTGTTTTCTTGGTTTTTCTCATTTCAGCCTCCCGTTCCGTTCCAGTCCCTTCCTGGTCTTTTTTCCCTCACCTGATTTCCTTATGCTCTGTGGGTTTTGATTTCAGAGTATAGGGCAGTCTGGAGGTGGACCCCTATATAGCATCGCCCTGATCCTGAGGATACGCGGTCGTGACAGCAGTGACCCATGAGTAACCAGACACTCCTTCCTTTCCATACACATGTAACATGCTGCTATGCAAATATCCATGTCTTTTTGTGCCACTTTTCCATGGTGTCTCACACCTTCTGCCATCATGTGTGCAGACATTCCTGATGCTGCATCCCCTGTGACACCGCAACACCCAGTGGCAAGATTCTGTGACACACACGCCTCCAATATGCTCCACCATCCATCAGTCTATTCTTAAGGCAGACCGCAGATTGTCCGTGCCACAGTTGCACCACATCCATGACAAAGGCAAGCATATCAGCACCTGCAACGGGCACAGTGCAAGGCCCTGTGGTCATTCAATGACACAGGTTACATTACAGACTCATGTTCCTGCCACCCTCCACACAGTGAACACCAGACAATCATGCACCTGGAATCAGGCAACCCCTAAGAGCACACATTACAGCTTCGCAGGCTGTGTGTGCAACTCATACTGCTAATCCCGCACTGCAACACATAACAGTGCATGTCCGTACAAGCAGGTCATGTGCGTCGTTCGGCACACATGCGACTTACACCAGCACAACATTGGACTCTGTTACCTCATCAACACAACAGCACAACACAAAACCATCATTACTGTGACCTGGTTGTACGTAAGCCCCGCACACAACTTCTACATTGCCATCACAGAAGGATACTAGACCACCTGCAAGGACGACACCAACTTTCCAGGAGTATGATTGTCAAAACTTTGAGAGGAACACCCCCAGAGTGACATACACCACCAAGGAGCAATTGTGGTTATGCTCAAATATTGCAGCTCTGACAGGATTTTAGTTGATTAGAATCAGAAGGTCCTCAGCATATGATATCATTTAGACTCCAGACATGGCAATCTATTCAGCCAGCGTGGTAAAGTAAATATTACCAAAGTCTGCATGCTCTGAGCAGAGCCCTGCGGCATACCCCACTTCTATGTCTTCACTAAGGAGTCGATGTTGTCGGTGCGGACCTGATGTGTGCAGTCAGATAGTTAGGACAATATCCAGTTCAGCACTGAGGACCACACACATATGGTCTTCATGTGGTTCTGAAGAATGTGATGGTCTATGGTGTCAAATGCTGTAGACATGTCAAACAGGACCAACGCCGCCTTGGAACCTCCATCTACCTCCCAGCGTATAGAGTCTGCTATTTGTATGAGGGCCACCTCTGTACTATGGGTGGGATGGAAGCTGGATTGTGAGTCATGAAGGAGGCTAATACCTTCAAAAAATTGAATCAGTTGCTTCCATGAAAATTTCATATAAATCTTTGCCAGGACTGATAGATAGATCTTGGTGTATGAGTGGAAGCTTAAACAGGATCTGTGTTACCTTTACTAAAGATTTTAGGAGGAACGTGTGTCTCCACACATCTGGGTTAGAGACCAATCTGAGGTAAGGGTTCCACATGACGTTTCAGTGTTGATAGTGAATCTTTGCAAGGATGTTGTAGTGGTTTGTGGGCAGGGGGTCGGGAGGTGAAGTGGATTAACATATGCTAATTGAGCTGAGAGGCTTCCACATAAATTGTGTTAAAATCTTAAACCACGGGGCTGCTACACAACTCTCCCGATTGCTTCTCAGACACTGGACTAGTACTTCAGCACACAGTCCCACAGCTAAACAGGAAAAAAATGGATCAGTGGTAGAGCAACTCCTGCCTGGAGGACAGACCTACCACCATCCTGCATTGGTACATCAATGTTTGAATCTAGTTCACCAAATCCACACCATCGCTAAGTCATGATGCAAGTCCATCCACATGCTGGAACAGACCTTCAGATAGATCCACTCCTAGTCAAGACAGACAGCCACCCAGGTCCACAACAGCAGCTGCTCAACTACGTCAACAACCTCTACACAGGAAGAAGAGCCAGACTCTAGGAGGACATGTGCACACCCAGGGCGCATGGGCACACCTCATCATCAACATCCCCTGCAACAGCCGCATGACATTCCACCTGAGATACCTACTAGAGTCAAGAGTGACACTTGATCCTGCTTGCAGGCCAGGTCGTCCCCCTGCCAACGAACAGCTCCACCTGTTCCCTGACCGCTACTGTGTGAAGCGTGACTTTGCACCTGCTGTGCCCACCCTTCCACTGTGCAGTTGCAGTTGCCTACTGCACTTTCCCCTGTGATTTGTAACTTGTATTATCTTTCTCCTCCGTGTACGCTGTGCTCTGTTTTTCCATTGTAGCCGATAAGGTGTTCCCATGCAATTTTTTCACCCACCTGCCCCCTTACTTCTACGCACCCCTTCCTGCAGCCAACCCTGCGGCAATGCCCCCTCGCCACCATGCTCCAGCCTCCTAGATGCACCTTCCTCCCTGCTTTAAAATGGCAGAGGTGCACAGCGGGTGCGCCACTGGCGCACCGAAGGTGCACCAAAGGCAAGCCCATCTGTGCCCGTCCGCGCCTGGAAGGCACCCAGCGCCAGAACCCCTGGACCCCAAAGCTACCACAACACCAGCCTGCATTATGACTCCAACACCCTCCACGCACACAATCCTGGATGCGATAACTCCTGCTACCGTGCTACCCCAAAGCACACCCAAGGGACCTTCACCTGCCGGAACTGCAGTTTCAACAGCATCCAGCCCACCAAACCATCGAACAGAGAACCCACCACCTCCAATGCATCCTCCTCCTCACCCACTCCGCTCGCAAGGACGCCATCAAACTCTGGGACCTCCTAGACTCAACCACCCCCGACGTCGCCTTCCTGACGAAGACCTGGCTGAACATCACCTCGGCACAAGACATCGCCATTGCCATCCAAGAGGGCTACCAAATCTCCTGCAGAGACCGTACCAACAGAGTGGGAGGGGGCATCGCCATGATCCACAAGGACTCCCTCAGAGTCACAAACAACACCAAAGACACCCTCACCACCGCCAAGCATATGCACTTCCAGATCCACACCGACCCCAACACCACCCTCAGAGTAACTCTTGTCTACAGACCACCCGGACCCCCACCACAGTTCAGCGGCACCATCGCCAACCTCATTCACACCCACACCCTCACATCCACGGACTACATCCTCCTCGAGGACCAGAACTTCCATCTCAACAACAACGCCAACTCCACCGCCCTGATCGACAACCTTGGCAACCTCAGACTCAAATAGCTTGTGACAACAGCCACACACTCCACTGGACACACACTGGACCCCATGTTGTCCACAAGCCCCCAAGTCTCTGTCAACCACATCACCAAACATTACTGGATTGACCACAGATGCGTCCACTTCACCTTCAGGAAGCACACCAAACACCACCGCACCCAACAGTTGCCACACCGCTGCTGGGGCAAGGTCACCAAGGACCAAGTGACCACCACCCTCGCCCTGGGACGACCCACCGCCCCACCGACCCCAACACCACCACCATCAACATCATACAGTGGATCAACAACTGCCCTTACACCCTTGCCCCACTCAAGACCTCAGCAACCAATCACATCAACTAGTAAGCCTCTTGGTTCACCAAAGACCTCCAGCTCTCCAAACGCACCTGTCAGAAACTGGAGAAGAACTGGCTCTGCAACTGAACACCAGACAGCTACACAGACCACAAGAATGCCACCCACAAACACCACCAACTAATCAGGGCTACCAAGAGAACTGCCTTCAAGGACCGCCAACACAACAACACACACAACACCAAAGAGCTCTTCAACATCGTGAAAGACCTCTACAACCCCACCTCCAACACCAACGACATTCCACCATCACAAGATCTGTGCAAATCACTGGCCACCTTCTTTCACTGCAAGATCACTGACATCCATGACAGCTTCAACACCAACACCCCCTCATCCACCACCAAGGCCACCACCCCTGCCACCCCCACATGCACCAGTCCCCTGACCGCCTGGTCCAACGTCAGCGACAAAGACACCAGCAAGACCATGAACTCCATTCACTCCGGATCCCCATCTGACCCATGCCCTCACCACGTTTTCAACAAAGCAAGCACAGCCATTGCACACCATCTCCGAAAAACTATCAACATCTCCTTCAAGACAGCAACCTTTATGGAGAGCTGGCAGCACACCGAGATCAACACCCTGCTGAAGAAACACAAGGCAGACCCCAATGACCTAAAGAACTTCCAGACCATCTCCTTGCTCACTTTCCCCACAAAATTCACGGAGAAGATTGTCACCAGACAGCTGACCCGCTACCTAATAGACAACAACATCCTGGATCCCATCCCAGTCCGGCGTTCCCAGCAACCACAGCACGAGAACACCCTCATCGCCACCACCAACGACATCTTGATCCTGATGGACAAAGGAGAACCAGACGCACTCATCCTTCTGGACCTATCAGCAGCCTTTGACACGGTCTGCCACTGCACCCTAACAGCATGCCTCCATGACGCTGGAATCCAAGAGATGACTCTGGCCTGGACCACATCCTTCCTCTCCGGCAGTACCCCGAACGTCCGCCTCCCACCCTTCTGCTCCAAGACCACCAAAATCATCTGCGGCATCCCAGAGGCATCATCCTTCAGCCCGGCACAGTTCAATATCTACATGGCACCACTCGCCCAAGTCACTCAACAACACAGCCTCAACATCATCTCCTATGCCAACGACACACAAATTATTATATCCCACACCAGAGGCACCCACACCACCAAAGCCAACTTCCACAGGGGAATGAAGGCCATTGCAGAATAGATGATGGACAGCAGGCTGAGGCAGAATAAAGACAAGACGGAGGTCCTCATCCTCAACACCACCCCATCAGCCTGGGATGACTCCTGGTGGCCAACATCGCTAGGAACAGGCCCAGCACCCACTGACCACGCACACAACCTGGGGGTCATCCTCAAATCCGCCCTCTCCATGACCAAGCAAGTCAACGCCATCTCCGCGTCATGCTTCAACACCCTGCGAAAGCTCAGCCGTATCTTCAAATGTATCCCCTCCAACACAAGAAAAACCATCACCCAGGCCCTCGTCACCAGCAGACTGGACTGCGGGAACACCCTCTACGCAGGAACATCAACCAAGCTCTTGAGACGGTTGCAACGCATCCAGAATGACTCGGCACAACTGATCCTCGATGCCCCCCCCCAACGCAGTGACATCACACCCCACCCCACCTGAGAGGCCTGCATTGGCTCCCCATCAGCAAGAGGATCACCTTCAAACTCCTCATCCATGCACACAAAGCCTTATACACCGCCGTACCAGCATACCTCAATGACTGACTCAGCTTCTACACCCCCACCCGCAGCCTTCGGTCTGCTAGCCTCGCCCTCGCAACTGTTCGACGCATCCAGAATTCTACCTCCGGCGGCAGATCCTTCTCCCGCCTCACCACCAAGACCTGGTACACTCTCCCAACCAACCTACATCAGACCCAGGAGCTGCTGCCCTTCACAAAACTCCTCAATACCTGGCTCTTCGATCAGTAGCAGCCCCCTCCCCTCCACCCAGTGCCTTGAAACCATCACAGGTATGTAGCGCACTTTACAAATATCCACTTTGATTGATTGTTTGAGAGTCCCACTGTCAACTGCAGACAGACCTTCATACTCCTCAGCCACACTCAGTAGGCACTCCTCAACCACAAACCAAAAAAGAAATATGGACATCTCCCATCCAACACCATGTTGCCTGTAGTCCGTCCAGCCACCCTTGCCCTGGGTAACATTCATTACTTCCACAGTACAACTGCATGCAGGTGATAGTTAGCCCGCATCAAGAAACAGACATGGTAGTCCCTCCGTGGACACCGACACATTACCCATGACCTGTAAACCTTCATGATTCTCTTATGTAACTGTCAGTCAGAGCAGTATGGCAATCCCCCCCCCCCCCCTCAGCAGATAGTAACCATCACGTGTGAGTATTTACCACAATGGATGTAGTTGATCATACATTGTGACCTATGTGTGTCCACAACGAGACTCAGATCCCAGTGTATGGATGGCTTGTGTTTGATCAACACTCTGGCATACTTTGACATATCCGGACACGTATGTTGTTGACCCATGTTTTTTTTTTATTCTCCATCTTGTGAGTGAAAAGTGAATAGGTGTTAGGTGCTGTACAAAAATGTGGGGAATCCAAAGTTCACATAAAGAGATGTGATCCCTTGCAGTTTCAGTCAACAGAATCCAGAGCACCGTGTTTGGCATCATTGGTGACACTGCGACCAGCAAGTCCATGTGGGAGAGTGTGACAATCAATAAGGTGATGCTGTTGCACACAGAAGCAAGATGCCAGACCAGGTGACATGGGAGATGCACATGGCCCTCTGCCTCTCAACGTCTTCTCCATGGACGACCCACCTTCCTTGAGGGACCCTCATATGCAGGCCTTGACGCTGCCTGGGACTCTCCGTCGGATGGTTCCACCTCCTCCTCCCTCCCTGTGCCTGTTGGCAGTCTTTGCCTATATGTTTCTGGCCTAGTGACACAGGGAGAGTGCTGCATGTTGTCAGCAATCCGACGGAGTGAATGGCTTATGTCCCTTTGCACCGCCAAGAGCTCGGCCAGTCTTGCCTCCATCCATCCTTTGCGTCGTCGTTGACTTATTGTGTTGCTCGGCCTGCTGTTTTTTTAAAGCGATGAGGGCCCCCACTCCCTGGCTGAACTCCCTGGTATTCTGCCGGTATCCCTCCATGATGTTTCTGAGTTCAGACATACCAGGCCCATCAGCTTGCTGGTCAGGTTCTCGCCTCCGCCTTGTGCCACTCCCACCACCCCTGCCCACACGAGCCCGGCCTGCTGCTGTGGACACATCAGGTCGACGGGACCCCTGAGGGTTGACAGTGGTGGTCTGCCTCCTTCTGGGTGTCCAACGAATCTTGTCCCTCATTGTTAGACTGGATCAGTTGTGGATTGTGGGCAGGGCTCCAAACTGTCTGCTGGGATGTGGCAGGAGTGGGTGTGGTGGTTGGCACAGATGTCTATGATCCAGCTGCTGCACAGGTTTGGGATCCAGAGGTGCTAGGTTGGTCTGTGTCATCAATTGAGTGGTGAGAGGTGTCACTGTTGGTGGTATCAAGGTCCTGTGGAGCCTGTAACTGTGATCCTTCTCCCCCTGGTTGGGGGTAGATTATGCACGTCACCCTATGGGTGTGAGAGACAGACAATGTTAATGCCATTTAATGCAAAAAATATTTTTCATTGTCGTTATCACTGTTACACCTGCTTTGGAATTTTCACACTGTTTACTTGTGGTATCAGATTGATCTGTGTTCAGGACACATTTTAATGTGAGGGTCTATTTACAATGAATGGCACAGCTAGGCATATCAGCAGTGATTTGGCAGTCATTGTGCACCACACCACACCAGCAAGAATGCAACACTTTCACACTGTGGATCAGCATAGTGTGATAACAGTACAGCTGCGTCCCACATCTGTGCCAATGAAGTGGCACATTGCTTGAGTTGTGTTGCTGGTGCAACGCAGATCCAGCAATGCTCTGTGTGGCCCTATCTGCACAATGCTGTGTCAATCCTTACGTCCGCTTCCGGCATGCACAGGTTTTTGAGGCAGCATGCGCATAAAAGTGGCTGAGTGAAATTTTTAAGACTTCAATCAGCCACTTTTGGGAGGTGTTGCTCTGCAGTGACGGGCAGCCACCGCACATCACAAAGGAACACACCATGACCAGTCCGCATACTTCTGCCTCAGGGCTGTAGAACGTGACACATCTCCCAGGTGCATCACCTTGTCAATACCCAGCACCATTGCAGTAATATTTGTGCGTCTGCTGCATCAGTAAGGTGTAGCTACGTCATCGTGGTATAAGTGCAAGTGACTTGTGACTCAGGCCTATGCATTTTTTGCTTAAATGCTTCATCAGATCTGTATTTGTTGTGTTACATGACGGTTGTGACAGTGGGCCACTACATTGCCTGACCCAGCTGGCTATGTTTATGTAAGTGGTGTGTGTGACAGGCCGTCCTGGTAGCTGGAGTGTGCGTTGGAACTAGGCCTCACTCATGGTGTGGCTGTCCCCCCATGAAGCATGCTGCAATAACCGTGGTTGTGAGTTCCGTTTTAAGATATCTGACCTTGTTGTCCTGATGTTAGTGTTTGCACTGGTCACAGGATGACCTTGTGCGGCATACACCATGGCCCAGTGTCAGCTATGTTCTCAGTACTTTCTCACTCCCTGTACATTGAGCATGGTCCATGGGTGTGTACCTGGACCATATGGGATGATTGCAATTGGGCTTGTGTGTACACATTAGTGGTGATAGGGTTGTCCAAAGTTTAACTTTCTTCACCATCCCCCTTGCATCCTTCTGGCCCTAAGCCCTGCACCCACCCCCATGCTAATGACCACTGTTAGGAGTCATATCAACACACACCTCCTATGTCTAGACACTGCTGGGAGTCATATCTACACCCACCTCCTATGTCTGAGCACTGCTGGGAGTCCTGTGCACACACCCCTCCTATGCCTGGACACTGCTGGAAGTCATATCCCACCCCCTCCTATGTCTGGGCACTGTTGGGAGTCATATCCACACCCCTCCTATGTCTGGGCACTGCTGGGAGTCCTGTGCACACACCCCTCCTATGTCTGGCCACTGCTGGGAGTCCTTTGCCCACACCCCTCCTACGTCTGGGCACTGCTGGGAGTCATGTCCACACCCCCCTCCTATGTCTGGACACTGCTGGGAGTTATATCCACACCCACCTCCTATGTCTGGGCACTGCTGGGAGTCCTGTGCACATGCTCTTCCTATGTCTGGACACTGCTGGGAGTCATATCCACCAACCCCTCATATGTCTGGGCACTGTTGGGAGTCCTCTGCACCCACACCTCTTATGTCTGGCAAATGCTGGGAGTCCCCCATTGCACATGAGTTGTTTGTATACTCACCAGATTCCACGACTCCATCAATTCCATGTACTCCCACCAGTGGAAGCAGGGCCATGCCCTTCTCCTCCCAGGGCTGGAACTGTACTGGTCTGCGGGGACCACCACCTCCAGTGTATTGGCTATTGGCATAGTCCTCATCCATCTTGCGTTTGACCATCCTCCGCAGATCGTACCACCTGGCCTGCAATCCTTCCTGGTGCGCCTGATGGGTGCAACAGCATTGACCCTATTGACGATCCTCTCCCACAGCTGAGTTTGGGCAGCTATACTGGTCTGTCTGACCAATGCGCCAAACAGCAGTGGCTCTACTCTGATGACTTCATCTGCAAGGATCTCCATCTCCTGGTTTGTGAATTTTGGATTCTCTGGTGCAGACATGCTGTGGGGTGAATGTGATTTGGGGGGTGATGGTGTGTATGGATGGGGGATTGTGGGTCTGAATGTGAAGGGGGTGTGTGGATCTGAATATTAATGGTGGGTATATGTGAAGGTGGATGGTTGAGGCTGTTGGTGTGTTGTCAGTCTCTGTAGGTAAATGGGTATGTTGCAAAGGACAATGGTTTGTGTGTTTGGGCCCTTTTTATTTGTCCATTTGTGGGTGTGGCTTAGTTTGAATTTTCGTGTGGGTGTGTTATAAGGGGTGGGTCTGAGTTGGGCCCTCTGTTTGCCACTTTGGATGTGGCCAGGACATTGCTTTACAATGGTTTGTATACAAGAGATATTTATTGTGGTGTTGTGTGACTCTTTTGCATACTCCTTGTGCTGCTTTAGGGGTACGCATGTGTTTTTTTGAGGGGGGTTCGCTTCGTACTTTATTGTGTAGCTCTCTCATATGCAACGTATTTGCAGGGTACGCGTGCGCTTCGTCGAGGGGAGGTTCACTTTTTATTTGATTTTGCGGCTCGCTCATACGCAATGTTTTGCGTACAAATCGCAGTTCATATGCGATGGAGTTTTCCCGTACGAATCGCGTTCACGGTATCCGATCAGGATTGTACTTGGCAGGTCGTATGCCATGTTTATAAATCGTACAGTTCAGTAGCCGAGTCCGTATCGTACGGTTCTTCGCTAGTTTTTTGTACGGTTCGTAAACATTCGGACTGAATCTTTGGAAACGGATCATACTACGCAATTCGGATGACTTTGTGCGAATCGTACGGAAACGGCTACAAATACGAATCGTAGGACGGTTTTCTTTCCCGAATCAGAATCGACCCCTTAGTGTACAGTTTGCTACCTGACAAACAATCCACAACGTACGCTGAACTTTCAAAAGTGATTAAATCAAAAACATCAAACATAAGTCCTAGGAAAATAATAATCGATTTTGAGCTTGCAATGATAAATGTTATTACTAAAATGTATACGGCTACCCAAATTCAGGGATGTTTTTTCCATTTTCCCCAGGCATTTTGGAGTAAAATACAAAAAACATCCCTAGTTGTGGATTATGCATCAGATAGCAAACTGCAATTCGAATTTAAAAAACTAACTGCACTTTGCTTTGTTCCTCCTGGAGGAAGCCACATTTCCATGTGGAGTGGTGGACTGCTATACGAGCTGCTTAGAAGGAGAAGCAAAGACAAACAATGCCATAGAGGGATGGCACAACTTCTTCAACCATACAATTGGAAAACCTCACCCCAACTTTTATCGTTTTTTGAAAACTTTGAGGAAGGAGCAAAGTTTCCAAGAAATGAGAATGTCACAAGCATTAACAGGTAATCTAAACCCACGCATTTCTAAAATATCAAAAGACATGTCTGAAAGACTATTGGGAACCTTACAACAATTTTCATTGTGTGTGGCTTTAGACTACCTGGATAATGTTGCTCTCATACTACATTATTAACTCTACCTATACCATTAATTTCCTGTTTTGCCCTGTTTTGAGAGTAATAAACCAATAAGGAATGCTTCAATGGAAATAGGCATTCCCTGAAAAAATTGAAAAAATCCATTCTCCAAACATGTTACTCCATTCAAATTTTAAAAAAGACCTGATTTAAAAGATCGATTCACAGTGATCCCAAAAAAAACTTCTATTCCAAACGATTTCGAAGTCGAAATCCCCCAAAAATATCCTTCTCCTAATTCAAACGATTGAGAATTCCAAATCCAAAAGAAAGATCGATCCATCTTCTTTCTTCTCCTAACAATCCCAAACTTGAAAATCCACAATCCAAAATATTCCCAAAAAAATGCACAGCTTTCACGATTGCAAAAAATATGTCAAAAAACAAAAATATTTCTAAAAAGTATATCCATTCCATGTAAATCGATCTTCTTCTTGATCCGGTCTTTGCAAAACAATTTTTTTAATCAAAATAGACATTCATATACACTTTTTTACAGTACTATATCCATTAGTTATATTTTCAAATAACAATTACATTATTTAAAGTATTAACAGGTGACCCGACAACGGCATACCCTACCTACACGATCAGCGACATGCTAAAAGACTGATAATTACATTAATAGTTAAATAAACTATTCCTCCCTATTCTCTCCTTGCATTATATTTATCTATAAACATCAATCTATTTGTAAATAAAGTTTTTAAAGTTTCTTACCTGAACGCAGGTCTCCTGCTGCTGCCCTGTCCATCAATGCTCTTCAAAATGACCGCGATGAAGCATGTCTACGCGTTTACGTCACCCGGAGCTATGAAGAAGAAAAAAGGACTATTTATTTCCCATTTACTGTAACATACTATATATGTATTAAAAAAATATTTATTAATTTAATAAATACAGAATTATTTTTTCAAAAATATGTTAAAAAGTAAATACATTTTTCAAGCTAATAAAATTATTTTTTTAATAACATATAATTAAAACAGTCTTGCATTCCATTTTCTTTTCTAATCAAAATTTTGATTAAACTTCTATAAATAATGTAATGTTGTAAATATTAACTAAATATTGTACTTACCTCTATACTAGTCCCACTTGCTTCTCATCTGTCCCTCATCACACTTCATTTGACTTGGAAAATGACACATGCGGCAATCACATACCCTGCAATTGAAATAAATAAAGGACAATACATTACATTGAAGTCAATGGGAAAGCGTAAGAATATAAGTTAAGTTTTTTTAAATATTTTAATCGTATCATTTTTTTCAAAAATATTTTTTTCAAAATAAAAAATACATCAGTTTTCATAATTCTAATTTAAAAAAATATTTAAAAACTATTG
Organism: Lissotriton vulgaris; assembly: GCF_964263255.1. Classification (NCBI taxonomy): domain Eukaryota; kingdom Metazoa; phylum Chordata; class Amphibia; order Caudata; family Salamandridae; genus Lissotriton; species Lissotriton vulgaris. Next base: position 563,801,863 of record NC_141695.1, read on the forward strand.
TTTTACATTTAAATTTAAAAAAAAAACTTTAAAAAAAATGAATATAAATACTTTTAGGGTATGTTTTAAATGTATATTTTATGTTTATAATAAATAATAATAATATTTCATTTTATATTACATAAATAAAGTAATTTATTGGAAAGGGTTAACTAGTATTGGATTTTCTAATTACATTTTTAATTATTAAAAAAAATTCTTAGTATTAGATACTTTAGTGAAAATGCTTAATAGTGCACTGCTATTAATTATAAATCCTAATCCATGTCTGTTTAAATGTAGGAGACAGCAGATTAGTGCATGAGTATTAATTACTATTTTAATTCCATATTTTGTTTTTAAATATGTTAAGTGCTGTTTAGTACAGTAAAGCAACTTGGAGGAATGTTAAATTAAATACATTACTAGATTGTTTTGAAGAATCATTGTACCAGCTGAGGAGTATTATATACATTTTTAAATCATTTTTTATACCTTTTTTAAAATATATTCTAATAAGTTTTATATAATGATAATTTATGTGTTTAGCAGGAGTATTAATTAGTATTCAAAAAACTTGTGGGATGAAAAATGTAGGGTAGTTTTTTGTAGAATTATTTATACAAATAGGGATTAATATTTGGGTATTTAAAACATGTCATGATTAATTACTAATACTAATACAAAAGTAATTTTTACTATACTAAATCCATTACATTTCAGTGGTATTAATTGATAATACTAATACATAACTATTATTTACTATTCCCAAAAATATGGCTTTTTATTATAAAAAAGTAAATTAACTATTAGTGAGTATTATTTGGTTATTAATAAAATTCCAAGAGTATTAATTCCTAATTCTAATACAGGAGTAAAAATAACTATACTACATCCATTATATTACTGGAGTATTCATTGATAAAACTAATACATGACAAGGGGGTATATTAAATTAAAGTAAATATTAGATATTTAATTAGAAATGATTTAAATTGTAGGTGGTACTATTTGGGTATTAAAACAATTATTAATTACTAGTCAAAATAGTATTTATTTTTTTATAATTAATTTAACTACTGGTGAGTATTTTTGTATTTATTTTTAACTTGTAGATAATACTAGTTGGGTATTAAAAAAATCACTGGAGTATTAAAAATTAAAATAACATTATATTTTTAATTTTATTATTTTAGTACTATTTCAGTATTTTAAAATGTTTCATTAAATTATAAAAAAATGTATAAAAAAATATAACAATTACATAAATAAAAAATAAATACTTATGTTGTAATAGCATGCGTTGTAATAGCATCTGCGTCGTAATGGCATGTGTTGTAATAGCATGTATTGTAAAGGCACTTGCCTTGTAATAGATTCGTTGTAAAGGTAGTGCGTGGAAAAAGTTGCTTTGTAATGGTTGTTCCCCTCGCACCTCCCTGCCGGCTGCCCCAAGTAAAAGGTACTGTGACTGAGTCTGTCGACCATTGAGTGGGCCCGTACCGAGGCGGTCCGCTGGATTTGCTAGACTCTTTTATTTCCAACAACGCTGTAGCCCGTCCGGGCTACCGACTCACACAGAACCTTGATTTAAACCTTTTTAACAAGAACTCTTTAAAGCTAATAGTACTGTGGATTCTTTTTGTCGATTTTTGGTCTTGTGGTAACTCTATATAAAGTATAAATTATTTTTGATATAAAACCTGTGTGGTGTCCATTTGTAGTGTTGTCACTGGGTTACTGTATGTGGTCATAAATGCTTAACTTACACCGCCTCTGAAATAAACCTTGACTGCTTGCGCCACGCCACCTAGAGGGTGAGCAGGGGTCATTTTGGGAGTGTAACCCCCCTTCCTCTGAATAGAGGAGAGGGTCCCTATTTGTTACAAGTACCTACTTGTGCCAACTAGAGACCCCCAATTCTAACATTCACCAATTATGACCATCTTTAGGGGAGAAGCACATGCAGTTTAGCACCACAAAACAGTGATAAATAGCTCAGAGTACTAAGGCTAACAAAAATATTTAGCAAAACGTGGTGGTGAAAAGCAAAAGGTTTAAGGGAAGACCATCCTAAGGATGACAGGTCTTACAGGTATTAATGAAATTTTTTCATTTTTTGTCACCACCAGGTAAGAGGCAGTAAAAACTGTAAAATGACCCTATACCCCATACTGTTTTAATTTTCAAAAACAAAATCCCTCTTTGGGACTTTGTTTGGAAACAACGACAAAACATTGAAAGTTTTCCGCACAGCTCAGTCATGTTAATGGAGCCACCTATGATGCACTTGGCCGTCTCTGAAGTGTCACCCCCAAACATTTTGTCTTAACCCTCCCTGATTTCTGACTTTCATGTTTTTGGCCTTAGGTCTCTGTGCATTTTGCCACCGCTAACCAGTGCTAAAGTGCTTGCGGTCACTCCATTAAATATGGTCAAATTGGTTTACCCCCATTGGTATATTTAGTTTACTTATATGTCCCTAGTAAAGTGGTAGTACATGTACATAAAGTCTGTAAATTAAAAGCTATTGGCATGCAACACAGCTTGTACCACCAAGTTAAGTGGCCCTTTAAAACTTGTCTCAGGCTAGCATTGCAGTCTGTATGCAGCAGTGACTCCTTGATGTTGATGCCTGTAGGATGCCATCTCTCTATATAGTGTACTAAAATAGGTGTGCAGAGGGGAAAACATATAATTCTAATGCTTTTTTGTGGTAGTGTGAGCAAGCAATTAGGCCTATTATAGGGTAGTGCTAAGCATTTATTGTCACACACAGAGGCAATAAATGAGACACACAATTAAAATAAAACCAAGACCAATTTGTAAAAAAAGTTAAGTTGTATCTTCATAAATATCTTTAGAAACCAATGGCCATATTATTAAGAACAGTGATAATATTATAGCCGCTTTAGCGGCTGGAAACTGCCACTAAAGAGGCTATAAGGGGCTTGATAATATGCCCTTGTGCATTCCCATAGAAGCCCAGGTTCTGGTGTGAACCTGGGCTTCTATGGGAATTCACAAGGGCATATTATGAAGCCCCTTATCACCGCTTTAGCGGCAGTTTCCTGCCACTAAAGCGGTGATAATGTTATCACCGTTCTTGATAATATGGCCCACAGAACTTTATTCAACAGTTAATAAATGCCTTGCATATCGGGTGTTAACCAAATGCAGTTCAAGACTCAAATGCGTATGCCTACTAAGCTACAGCGGTCACTACCTTCAGGCAGAGACTGTCGCGATCAAGGGGAAGAAAATAAGGGGTTAAATATTGGATTACCACCAACATATTTGCCATCATGGTTGATGGAAGCAACAGTCCGCCCCAGAGTTTTGGGGGACAATCGTTTTCCAGTGTTCAGAGGAAGTTCTATTCCATGGGAGTAAGAGTTTTGGAAGTCCCTGGGCTCGGGCAAAGCAGGCTGTTCTGGGTTACCTGGAATGGAGGAGCCAGAGGTATTGAGATGCAAAATGTGTTCTTTGCAATTGGCATTCAGCTACAGGTGTGGTGAGGGCAGTTCATCGCTGTCGGGGAGGTTGTACCCAAGCTGTTACTTTCACCCAGTTTAGGCTACCAGAAAGACGGTACAGCCTCGCAGAAGCGGGGCTGTTTCCAGCATTAGTCACAGGTACTGTGAGGATCCCTTTGGCTGGTGGATGCATTGAAGGGGTTGGTTACTGGACTGGTCACCAATAAGCCTGGGCTCCTGCTACTTTTAGTTGATGAGGTGAATGGCATCAACATAGTCCGTGCCAATCTTCACCTCATGGTAGTCTTTACCGGCGGCATGCTGGGGACTAGTACCACTAGTCCAATGGGTGGTCCCAGGCAATTGTCAAAAACTGTCAGGGCTCTGGGGTTATTGGAGGATGCACAGGTTTCAGGTAGGTATGACAGACCACAGTTGTTGAGTTCTTTGAAATTTGGCAGGGTTTGGCGCGAGTTTCTTCTGCAGCAGGTCTCAGTTCCTGGATCAGCAGCATGTCTTATTCCTTTGCTTTTGTTTGGTCCATGTAATCTGAAGTTAAGGTCTTGGGGAGTCACCTAAATCCTACATTTAGTGGGTGTTGAGGGGGAGCCAGGTAGTGGCCAATGGGCTGCTTACCTGTAGAGTGACTACTCCCTTTGCCTTCTTACCCCACGTGGGGGTAGGGATGTCACTGACCATGATAAGCTATTTTCCCCATCTTCAAGAAACTGAAAAGTGGGGTCCACTTCACCTGCCCCACCTTAGGGGTGGTGCAGGTTGACAGTGGGAACACCTCCTAGTATGACTAGTTTTCCCGTCTTTGCTGCCACCAAAAGTGGAGCAGGAAAGGGGAGTTTTGGCCTCCCCCACTATCTGAAGTTTCCTGGGTTGGATTTCAAAGGTGGCATAGCCTTTGAAGCTTCCCACCCAGGAAGGCCATTCTGTTCTGGAGGAGTTGTGCAACATCTCTGCCCAGAACAGTGTTTTTGTCGGTCCCCATGAGGTCAGAAACATATCTGGTGGTGGCACTGACTGACAAAAACCAGTCCTGAACCACACTACGGTTCAGTAGGTGTTATGGGGACCCTTTAAATGGGTCTCCTATGTGAATTTATTAATATACCTATCACTGGCATCAGTAAGGATTTATTTAGAAAATAATTTTGCTAAGAAACACCTTATAAGTCAGTGACACCATCATGGAGCTAGGAAACTTGTGTTGATGAGATTCCAGCTCATGTACTCTTAATGGCTTCCCTGTTCACTTCCAACATCACAGAAGAAGAAGAGGGTCCTATCTGCTCATGCAGATATGCCAACACATAGGAAATTGTGCACCCCGCATAGGGCTGAAGGCCTGCAGTAAGGGTGGCTTTCATATATCTTATGCCATGCAAGGGAGGCATGGCACAGAGGGCTGTGTGCCATGTTGACATTGTGGATATTCCTGCACCAAGAAATGCTGTCTGCAGTGCAAGAGTGCATATCCACAGTGTGGGTGTGCTGGGGTGGCACAATCAATGCTACAGCCTTCAAGGACCCTCCTCGTTACCCGTGCCTAGGTACTAGGGGTACCATTTACTAGGGACTTATAGGGGTAACGAGTTATGGCAATCATGGTACAGTTTTTGGGAAAAAGATATGGCACTGGGAACCTGGTTAGTGGGGACCCAGTGGACTTACAGTTTGGAGTCCCATCAGGCAAAAAGTGAGGGCCTACTATGGAAAAAGAGGCACTTTCCTACTATGCCTCCTCCTCAGACTTCCTTGCCTCTCTGTACTTTACTTTACTTTTCTTCAAAAATTCTTCTAAGTTTGAAGGTCACTTTTTACCCAAGCCGTGCTCCGTCACGGTTGGCCTTAACTTTCTACTTTGTCTCATCTCACAAAACTACATGACCACATTTAGTGCTTTGATATTTTAGGTGTTAGTTTTCACTAAACGCTTTATGAATTCCTCCAGTTCTACTGATTGGAATTTTTCTAAATTGGTGTCTGATTTTTCTTGTGCTGTGTTTTCACTTTATTACTGTTTGTGTGCTGCATAAGTACTTTACATATTGACACTAAGGGGCCTATTAGGATGACGGGGAATGGGACCGCCCGCCATAAGGGCGTGGGTCCCGGGGGTGGCATTAGGATGTGCCCGCCACTGTGGTGGGCACATCCTGCATTTCTAGCATTGTGGCGGGCGGAGCGCTCAGCACCGCCCGCCACAATTCTAGAAATGCATGTCAGCATTTGCATATACGAAGTGGCAGGCACCGCGCGGTGCCTGCCGCTTTGTATATGCAAATTAAGGGGGGTACCATAGGTACCCCCCCATGTGCACCCCCCACCTGTACTTCACTCTGGGGGCCCACAGGGGGCCCCTAGAGTGAACACCGCATGCTTTTCCGTGGCGGCATTGCCGCCACGGAAAGGCATTGATACCAGACCATTGTAATATGGTGGGCGGTGTCTAACAGACACCGCCACCATGTTACTGGTTTTCCGCTTCGGCCGCAAGGCGACCGGGGCGGAAAACATGCGGGCGGTGTTTGTCACCGCTGCGGTCCCCTCCGCCATCGTAATATGGCGGGGGGGAATGCATGGAAGGATGGCGGGCGGATTGCCTCTGCTAGGGTGGCGGTGGCCACCGCTATCCTGGCGGAGGCAATCCGCCCGCCATCCTAATAGGCCCCTAAGTTAAGCCTGACTGCATTTGTGTCAAGCTACCAAAGGGTTTAGGACAGGTTCATTTATTGACTTTTCCTATTCACACTGACAGGAATTGTGGTTTTGGCTTGAGAAGGATTCCCCCCCCCCCCCACCCCCAAAACACAATCAAAAGCCAAGTTTCCTAAAATCCATCCATCTAACAATACATTGACAGAAACAGCTGCGATGGGGCTTCCTGCCAGTGCAAAAGATGTTCGCTGGGAGGGCAGACAGCTCTAAATGGTACTCCCGCAGGGCTACAGAGTACTTTACTTCATCACCATGATTGCATTAGTCCTGTCTGCCAAAGTCAAAATCAGGCCCATTGTTTGGTTGTATCTTTTCCAACTGTTTTTCAAGGTGTGAAAGTTTGTGTGTTAGCAAAGCATAAAGTTTGAATGAGGATGATTATTGATGTCGAGACTTCCTGTGGCTTGATGAAACTAGGCAAGTGTTCAAAATCGTATTTGCCATTTTAACTCTTCCTCATAATAAAATCATGACCAGCAATTTATCATTGATTGGAGTCTGACTGCTTGTAAGTTCTCGGCAGTTCCTTGAGTTTCTGGGAACCTGGCAGCATATTAGCAAGGGCAATATCGCCCCTTTAGCAGGACTTTTTCCCGCTAAAGCAGCAATATTTTTATCGCCCTATTAGCAAGCTGTTGCTGATAGCTTTTAGGCGATAGCTACAGGTTTGGAGCCCGCTTTGGATGTCAGCCATATGTATCGCTAATGACATGCAAAGTGGGAGTACCTAAACTGTTAGCGACTGAAAGCAGTCGCAAACACAGCTATCACCTATTAGCAAGGCAGGCGAAGCGATAAAAAATCGCTCTAAGCGCGATTATCGCTATAAACTAACGCCTGATAAAAAGTTGACTTACCCGTATAGTCAATAGGGGTGGATTATCAGATTAAGCCCCCATTAGCGTTAAATTCGAGAATATCACTGGATTCCCAGCAATATTCTCGCATTTCGCCGCTATCGCAGGATATTTTAGCACAATGGAGAAAAACGTTGCTAATAGCTTGTTTTCTCCGCTAAAGTATACAGTGATAGCCAGCGATAAAAAAGTCACTAAGCACTTTTAGCGATAAATATCTCTATTTCTTGCTAATAGGCCCCCTGGATTTTTTTGGGGAGATTAATTCACACAAAAACCGGGGCCAACATTTTTGACTGTTCAGTCTTCTAAGTGAATGTATGACTCTTCTCTCCTAATTCTTGACTTTCTTCTTTTGACACATACTTTGCAGAAGTGAGCGTACTTTTCCACAAATGCCAGTGTTTCATGTGTATACAGAATAAGTACACTGATCTGTTTAGTGCCTGATTATCTAAAGACTTTCCGAAAAACTTTGTTGGTAAACTATATTGAAGCTAATGACTCAACTTTGAATAAAAAAAAAATCATATTAGGTTTTTTTTCTGTTGAAACTTTCAAAAAATATTTTATTTAAAAATGTCACTTTAAGACAAATGCCACAGAAAAACAAGATACTCCAAAAGATAACAAAACATATGGGTTTCTGATTAGTCAAGTTCTGCTTTATCCAGGATTTGAATATCTGAAACCTCTGCAGGGCCATAACAGAATCTACAGATTTGTCTAATCTAAGAACAATGGCCTTGGAAATTTCCTAACACAAAAAAGGTGCTGCTTCCTCTTATAAAGCATAAATGAAAGTGCAACTGCAATTGTACGATTCTCTATCTTTGGCATTTGCTACATAATTATTGATTTACCACAATTGCCACACACTCCACTACATAGTACATCATTTTCAGATGTCAACAGAAAATATGTTTCTATAGCAAACGGACAAAAAGTTCCTAAAATAAATGCCCCTCTGGATTTTTCTGGTTGTTATATTCAAGATTTTTTACTTCCATCAAAGATGTAAAATTGTTACCCAGACAGTGCTAATTATACTAAATAACTTATTAGCGAAACAATACTTCTACACCTAATTTAGTCAAGCCTGCAGGATAATTGGTCCTCCTGCATAATTCCTATTGCCATTTCTATAATTTAAACATGCTTTAGTGATTTTGTCCTGCCACTATAGACAAGTGCCAAAGGAAATAAAACACTTGTGTGATGGAGTAACTTGTCCGTCAAACTCTAAATTAGATCGTACATATTCAAGTTTTATCCTCAGATATTTTTCTCATAGTTAAACACCTCCGTTTTAAAATGATGTCTCAAAAAATGTCTTACACAGGTGTTCCTCTAGATCGACCACCAGAGCCAGATGCTAATTATATATCTGAGCTATTAACACTTCTCTCACCGGACCTTTTATCTGCAATGAAATTGTTGGTTTTCGATTGTTTAAATATATGGGTAGACTGCCCACGGTACTATAATCCTCTCAGCCTTATCATTGGCTGTGTTCAGAGATTTACTGGACCCCTTCCTTTGCTTGCGATCAAGAGATTAACACCACAATTTCGCAATGAGAGCCATGGATCTCGAGAACATTTAACAGTTTAGCTCCAATTAACCCGCATACCACTAACTGGGAATACATCGGAATGTTTAGAAGCAAAAGGATAGATGTAGAAGGCTGGAATATTTATCCAGGTCGGGATATAAACGAGGAAATAAACACATCTAACAGTAGCTCTGCCTAAGTAATCCTTATAGTGCGCATGGTCTATTACGAGAAAGCTATTATCAACCAGGCATCAATCCCTGGTAACAGATTTTAAAGATAATTACATTTTTCCATAGGAGAGGCTGCACTGCTCACCTGCTTGACCTTTTATGAATTCTGTTTGCCATGATTGTGATGTATTTATTGAAAAAAATCAATAGCACCTGTAACAGAATCATTTGTGACCCGTTTGTTCATCTGGACTCAAGGGGGCAGATTTATGTTAACTGGCGCATCCCCAGGGATGCGTCAGTTAATTTGCGCCACAGTACGCCACAGCTCCGCCACCCATGGTGCGCCGCATGTACAATGCGGCACACCATGGGGCAAAAACGGCACAGATGCGTGACGCATCTGTGCCGTAAAGGTGGCGCATTGCTGGAGTTGCGTCGCAAGCGCGACGCAGCTCCAGCAAGGCTCGGGGGTGGCCCATCTTCACAATGCTGCGTCAAGACCTACGCCTGCTTCAAGCAGGCACAGGGTTTTGACGCAGCATTGGCCTGAAAGTGACTGAATGAAATCTTATAGATTTCACTCAGCCGCTTTTAGGAGGCGTTCCTGCGCAGGAACGCCCCCCCTGCGCAGGAACGCCTCCTTATGGCGCAGCGGTTTACAACGTGACGCATCTCCTAGATGCGTCACGTTGTAAATAGGGCGCATTGTTTGCGCCGCCGTTGCGTCAAATTAAGTGACGCAATTGCGGCGCAAAGAGGCTCAAGGGCCTCATAAATCTGCCCCAAGGAATCGAGGACTGTGGATTTCTGACACTGGCACTTAAAGGTTTTGCAGTTTTTGCTGACAAAAAATACTACTGAATCTCTGATGTAGCCTTTAAAGCGTGGGGCTCGTCTTCAAACATGTCCGGCACTGCAAGAACAAAATACCCTAAAAAAAGGTAATTTAAATTGTGACAGCAAGGTCTTCTGTTTGATTGGAGGAGCCTGTAGTAATGGCTAATAGAAGCTTTTCAATGGTATGAGCATGTGCTCTTCAAAAATAGCAAGAACCATCGCCTTTGCCAATACTTGTTTTGGATTTCAGAGAGTAGAGACAGATGGATGTCGGACACGTGTGATGGGAAAAGGTGAGGGAGCTCGGTAGGGCATGACTCATTACAGCCTGCATAGTGTTCCATGGGAACAGCTTAACTAAGACTTCATGGGGAGCCAGACACACAATATACAGGCTGAGATGGTTAGCTAATCAACACAAAAGGAGCGTCAGGGGGAAAACAGTCGGGTCGCCCCCCACTAAACAAGTCAAGTCAAGTCAAGTCATAAAATTTGTATAGCGTACTACATACCCAGAGGGTTTCAAGGCGCTTAGGAAGGGGGGGAGGATTATTTGTCAAATATCCACCTTTTAAGCTGCTTTCAGAACGCTACGTGATTCTGGGTGAGGCGAAGGTAAGCGGGGAGTGAGTTCCATGTTTTGGCCGCCAGCTATGAAAAGGATCTGCCTCCCATGGTGGTCTTGTTGATGCGAGGTACATTGGCGAAGGCTTGGCTGGAAGAGCGAAGTTGGCGGGAGGGGGTGTAGAAGGACAGTCGAGAGTTGAGGCAATCTGGTCCGATGTCGTAGAGTGATTTGTGTGCGTGGGTAAGCAGTCGGAAAGTGATCCTCTTATTGACGGGTAGCCAGTGGAGGTCTTTCAAGTGGCCAGAGATGTGTTCGTTGCGCGGGATGTCTAATATGATCCTGGCTGAGGCGTTTTGGATTCGTTGTAGTTTCTTCTGGAGTTTAGCGGTGGTACCTGCGTAGAGGGTGTTTCCGTAGTCCAGTCGGCTCGTGACTAGAGCGTGGGTGACTGTTTTCCTTGTTTCGGAGGGGATCCAGCGAAATGTTTTTCTGAGCATGCGAAGAATGTTAAAGCAGGAAGAGGATACAGCGTTGACTTGTCTGTTCATAGAGAGTGAAGAATCCAGGATGATGCCAAGGTTCCGTGCGTGGTCTGTCGGGATGGGTGCTTTTCCGAGGGCTTCCGGCCACCAGGAGTCGTTCCATGCAGAAGGGGATGTACCTAAGATGAGGACTTCTGTTTTGTCTGAGTTCAATTTCAGACGGCTGTGTTTCATCCATTCGGCGACTTCTTTCATTCCTTCGTGTAGGTTATTTTTGGCGGTGCTGGGGTCCTTGGTGAGAGAAAGGATCAGTTGAGTGTCATCCGCGTAAGAGATGATGTTAAGGTTGTGTTGGCGGGCGATGGCCGCGAGGGGGCTCATGTATACGTTGAAGAGGGTGGGGCTGAGTGAGGATCCTTGAGGTACGCCGCAGATGATTTCAGAGGCCTCGGATTTGAATGGTGGGAGGCGGACTCTCTGGGTTCTTCCGGTGAGGAATGAGGTGATCCATTCAAGTGCTTTTCCTTGGATTCCTATGTTATTGAGGCGATGTAGAAGGGTGCTGTGGCAGACTGTGTCGAAAGGCTGCAGAGAGGTCGAGGAGGATGAGGGCGACTGTGTCTCCATTGTCCAGTAGAGTTCGAATGTCGTCTGTTGCTGCGATGAGGGCGGTCTCAGTGCTGTGTTTGGCTCGGAAGCCAGATTGTGAGGGGTCGAGTGATTTGTTGGCTTCGAGGAAGGCGGCGAGCTGGTTGTTGATGGCTTTCTCGATGACTTTGGCCGGGAATGGAAGAAGCGAGATGGGGCGGTAGTTTTTGAGTTCGGTGGGGTCCGCTGTGGGTTTTTTCAGAAGGCGGTGAGTTCAGCGTGTTTCCAGTCTTCCGGGAAGGTAGCGAAGTTGAAGGAGCAGTTGATGACGTCTCGGAGGTGCGGAGCTATGACGAAGTCTGCTTTGTTGAAGATGTGGTGAGGGCATGGGTCTGTGGGGGATCCAGAGTGGATGGAATTCATCAGGCGGATGGTGTCCTCAGTGGAGATTGGGTTCCAGGCGTTAAGGGTGTTTACGGGGGGAAGATGGTCAGCAGATGGTAGGGTGGGTTGGCTTCCGGGTTGGTTGTCAAAGCTGTTGTGGATGTCAGCAATCTTGTTGTGGAAAAAAGAGGCTAGGGAGTCGCAGAGGGTTTGAGAGGGGGTGATGTCGTTGGAGTTGGCCGAGGGGTTGGAAAATTCCTTGACGATGTTGAAGAGTTCCTTGCTGTTGTGGGCGTTGTTGTCAAGTCGATCCTTGAATGCTGTTTTCTTGGCTTTTCGGATCAGTTGGTGGTGAGTGCGGGTGGCGCTTTTGAAGGCGTCCTTGTTGCTAGTGGATGGGTCTTTTTTCCAGGCCTTTTCAAGGGAGCGGCACAGTTTCTTGGACTTCTTGAGATCATCGTTGAACCATGAGGCTTTTTTGCTGCCAGGTTTGCTTTGACGCTTTTTCAGTGGTGCTAAGGTGTCGGCGGTGTTGGATAACCAAAGGGTGAGGTTGGAGGCGGCTTCGTTGGCGTTAGAAGAGAGGGCAGGGGAGGTTCGAAGGAGCGATGTGGAGATCTGATCCGTGGTGATTTTGTTCCAGTTTCTTTGTAGAGTTGGTTGTAGGTGGATGATGGGTTTCGGCTTATTGTAGGTGAAGTGAACGCAGCTGTGGTCAGTCCAGAGGAGATCCGTAGTGTGGCTGAAGGAGACATGGTTGCTGGAGGTGAAGATGGGGTCGAGTGTGTGACCTGTTATGTGGGTGGGGGAAGTGACCAGTTGTTTAAGTCCGAGGTTGGCGAGGTTGTCCAGGAGGGTGGCGGTGTTGCGGTCGCTGATCTTTTCAAGGTGGAAGTTGAGGTCTCCCAGAAGGATGTAGTCTTTGGAGGGGAGCGCGTGTGGGGTGATGAAGTCCGTGATGTCTTCGCTGAATTTTGCGCGGGGTCCTGGAGGTCTGTAGAGGAGGGTGCCTCTAAGAGTTGTCTTGGGGTCGATGTGGATCTGGAAGTGAAGGTGTTCGGAGTTAGCGAGGTTAACGTCGGAGCTGGTAGAGATGCGGATGGATTTCTTATGGACGATAGCGATTCCTCCTCCTGTATGGTTGGTGCGGTCCTTGCGTGTGATCTTATAGTCGTCAGGGATAGCGATGGCGATGTCAGGGGCGGAGGAAGCGTGCATCCATGTTTCCGTTAGGAAGGCGACGTCAGGAGAGATGGTGTCTAGTAGGCTCCAAAGGTCAATGGCGTGCCTGTGGACCGAGCGGGTGTTGAGAAGGATGCATTGTAGGTGGTTAGGGTCGGGATTCTGTGGAGTGGTCGTAGCGGAGATGTTGTCGGTGCCGTAGAATTTGCAGGAGTAGCAGGAGAAAGGTCCATGGGTGCGTCCAGGAGCGGCTTGGACACAGTTGGGGGCGCGACCTGGGTTGAGGGCTAGGAGGGTGGTGGCATCGTAGGTAATGCGGGGGGGCTGGGCAGTGCGAGGTGCAGGGGCTCTGGCGCTGGGCGCGGTCCAGGCGCGGACGGGCGTAGACGGGCTTACCTTTGGCGCACCTTCGGCGCGGGTTGGGCGCGGTCGCTGCGCGTGGACGCTGCGCGCGGGAGCTCCTGTCATATATGGAAGGTGGAGGGGGAGGGGCGAGGGCGGCTCAGCTGGGAGGCGGGTCGTGCACACGAGGACGACAACAAACCACCAAAATGGAGGCGGGGGGAGGAGCAGAGCGAGCGGAGCGCTGTAGGTGAATGCGCAGACGAAATAGGAAAGTACTACAATGAGGGCTAGAGCGCTAATACCACAAAGCGCTAGACAGAGCACACAGCAGGCTATACACGCAAGTAGCTTACAAAGCGGATGTTCAGCAGAGCAGCGCTAAGAAAATGGTGAGATAGAGCGCTATATCCACACAGCAGTATGCAAAGCACAGAATACTGAATATGCAGGCTATAAGCAAAAGTAGCTTTCCAGGCGAAATATCAGCACAGCAGCGCTACGATACCGGGCTTCAGCCAGGGACCCAGGGAGCGACCACTCAGTCCGTGAAGGATGGGCGAGTCACAGCTTCTGCAGGACGAGGAGCGCTGATAAAGTTTGTGGGAGGGCGGCTCAGCTGGGAGGCGGGTCGTGCACACGAGGACGACAACAAACCACCAAAAAGGAGGCGGGGGGAGGAGCAGAGCGAGCGGAGCGCTGTAGGTGAATGCGCAGACGAAATAGGAAAGTACTAAAATGAGGGCTAGAGCGCTAATACCACAAAGCGCTAGACAGAGCACACAGCAGGCTATACACGCAAGTAGCTTACAAAGCGGATGTTCAGCAGAGCAGCGCTAAGAAAATGGTGAGATAGAGCGCTATATCCACACAGCAGTATGCAAAGCACAGAATACTGAATATGCAGGCTATAAGCAAAAACCAGCAACAGCAGAGCTGACGGATCTTGAACAAAAATACTTAGGGGCAGATTTATGTTAACTGGCGCATCCCGAGGGATGCGCCAGTTAACATGCGCCACAGTGCGCCACAGCTACGCCACCCATGGTGCGCCGCATTTATGATGCGGCGCACCATGGGGCAAAAACGGCACAGATGCGTCACGCATCTGTGCCGTAAAAGTGACGCATTGCTGGAGTTGCGTCGCAAGCGCGACGCAGCTCCAGCAATGCTCTGGGGGGGGCCTATTCTTTCAATGCTGCCTCAAGCCTTACGCCTGCTTCAAGCAGGCGCAGGGTTTTGACGCAGCATTGCCCTAAAAGTGACTGAGTGAAATCTCATAGATTTCACTCAGCCACTTTCAGGAGGCGTTCCTGCGCAGGAACGCCCCCCCCTGTGCAGGAACGCCTCCTCATGGCGCAGTGCTGTACAACGTGACGCATCTCCTAGATGCGTCACGTTGTAAATAGGGCGCAGGGATGCGCCACGTTTCCCCGCCGTTGCGTCACGCAACGGCGGCGTAAACGTGGCGCAAGCCCTTCATAAATCTGCCCCTTAGCTTATAGACACTGAGGAGTTTGTAACATTTTTCAAAAACCTCCTCCAAGGCAAGGCCCACTGCCACTGGCTATGTGTCCAATTGTTCAATTTCGAAGCAAAAAATGGCAATACACCACAAAAAGGAAAGTTTTTCCAACAAAGTTCGTGAGAAAATGTGAAAAGGAAAGAAAGCACCTCACATTAGTAACACCAAGGGGGTACTCACTAGCACGCTGACTTATCATTATCAGTGGCTTTCTTTCCGTAAAGGAAAGGTACGTGTTTCATCATAGAGTTTTCAGAGGTGAGAAAAGAAGAAAGAAACAGTGAAAAGTGCTGATGGCTGTAGTGTCTGCCCTGCGATGAATCCAGTGCACTGATCTATGACGTCTGAGATCACCGCACTGATTCTGACGCAGGCTCTGTTGGAGGAGAACCAATGCACCAAGGGTACGCGGCTGAAGTCATCACAGCACATCCCCGGTCTTAACGCAACGCATCTTACCAGATTTTCATGCATCGCATTAAAGCGCCAAGTCTGTCGCATCGTTGGGGCATGCAGTAAGAAACCGATGCATCACCTCCCCTTGCAGGAAGAAACCGATGCATCACCTCCTCTCTGGTAAGGAACCGACGCAAAACCTCCCCTGGAGCAAGAAACTGATGCATCACCTTCCCTGAGTGTAAGGAACTAACGCATCACTTTCCCTGCGACCCTTATTTCTTGCATTTTTTGACGCATCCAAGGTAGTCTGTGTAAAAGTGTCACATTCAACATTTTCTTGTAGCGGAACTGTTTCTACCTTTTAAGAATCATATTTTTGGTACTGTATTGTGGATTTTTGTCATTTGGTCTTGTTTTGGTTTAGATAAAGGTTACTTATTTTTTTATACTGGTGTTGTGTCCATTTGTAGTGTTTTCACTGTATTACTGTATGTGTTCTCTAATGCTTTACACACTGCCTCTGAGATAAGCCTGTTTGCTCGTGCCAAGCTTCCAAGGGGGTGAGCAGGGGTTATTTTAGAAGTGTATCCCCCTTACCCTGGCCAGGAAGAAGAGTCCCTACTTGGACAAAAGTACCTACCTCTGCCAACCAGAGACCCCCATTTCTAACGTTGGTGGTCAGCCGTGGGATCTGGACTTGCATTTGTGTCCTATATACAGTGATTAGTGTACAAAACAAGTAGAGTGAAAGCCATCATGCAACCAGATACAATTGGTGGAACTTTTTTCTTTGGGACTATCTTACAACTGAGAGCTGCCAATCTTCATCATGTCAAAGCCAGCATCACTTGCATCTGTGAATATTGAGTTGAAGAGGATAGGGTTGAAACCTACACTGTGCCACAATTGAAAGCTATCTGCAAAAAGTTTTAAAGCTCTGTAAGAGCCCTCTTCAGAAAAGAGGAATTCCAAAAGGAGCTGAAGGCCTGGTTGGAGTCAAGGGATGCCAGCCAGCATGACAACTAGCCTATGGATGAGGTGGAGAATTAGCCACAGGAAGAGAAAAAGATGCTCTCAGAGCATGAAGGACGTTTTAGGGAACTGTATCTAAAAGCAAAAAGAATAGAGTCAACCCCAATGCTGGCAGCGCACCATCAGTACCTGGAGATGGTAGGGTATCCATCTCCAAGGAGGTTATAAAGGGTTTTGTGAAGCAGGAAGACATTTGTCAGTGGTTTAAGGCCTATGAGGTAGTGATGAGGTCCTAAATAGTCCCTGAGAGAGACTGGGGAGTGGGGTTGTGGAGCCGCTTTGTCACTGAAGGGAGGAATACGTTGCTTGCATTACCCACTGAGGATCAAAAGTCTTATACCCCCATGATGAAGCCTTAATAAGGAGGCATGGCACCCCAGAGCTATACAGGCAGAGGTTCAGGGCTTATAAGAATCTGGAGTCAAGCACTTGGGTGGAGTATGTCTCCTATTTTTACAGAACTCTGGATAGATGGGTGAAGGGTAGCCAGGTGAATGATTTTCAGGGGCTCTATGATTTGGTTGCATGGGAGCACTTGTCAGGTAATTGTTTTCCAGACCTGCACCAGCATTTCATTGACAGTAGGCTAACTGACCCCAAGAAGCTTGCTGTGGAGGCAGACTGTTGGGTCAGTACCAGGGTCAAAAAGGTCACGTGGGAGACTTCACCGAAGGTGGGCAGGGTCCCCAGCAGTAGAGTGGGGGGACAAGGGTAAACAGAAGGAGTTCCAAAAAGGGCCTCAAAGTAATTCCCAAGGGAAAAGTTCCCAGCCTCCCACTGTAAAGAAGCCATGGGTCCCTACAGGTAAGCCTGTCCAGAAGGGCCCCAGGGCATGTTATGGTTGTGGTCAGGTGGGTCACTTCCAGGAGGACCCTAGGTTTCTGAAAATGATAACTACTGCACCCACTGGTGCACCGCCCCGGGAGATGGCTAGTGTAGCCTTTGGGGAGAAGTCAGATGCCAAGAGGGGTGACGGGGCTGCAGATATAACCCTGGTCTTTAGGAGACCGTGAGATGGTCCCAAGAGCTCATCTGCCTGATAACACTAAAAAATACAGGCAGTGGGTGACCATCAATGGCCATAGTGTGGAAGCTCTGAGAGACACTATGGCCACTATGTTAGTGCTAGCGGTCATTGAGCCCTCTAATAGCCCTTGGGCCAGCCAACTGGTCTTGGTCCCAAAGGCTGCTGCACCCAGTGCTATGCTAGGTCTACGGTCTGTGTGGATTACCGAGGGCTCAATTCATTCACCAGGACTGATGCACACCCCATCTCCAGAGCTGATGAGCTCATAGATCAATTGGGAGCTGCCGAGTACCTCAGTACATTTGACTTACTGTCTGTGTACTAAAGGATTGCCTTAACTGATGGGACCAAGGAAGGTTCTGTATTTTCAGCTCCAGCGGGGCCCTACCAATTCCAGGTGATGCCTTTGGGTTGACGTATGTCCCTGCCACCTTTCAGTGGTTGGCCGACCCGGTGATAGCTGGACTGGAGGATTTCATTGCTGCCTACCTGTATGACATTGCAGTATTCAGTAATTTTATAGAACAATGGTTCGGAGTAGGCCTTATGTGGTCCTTAAAGGAAAACAAGGGTATTAGCGAGTATTTAATAAGTCGCTAGGGAGCATTGGTAGTAGGATAAAATTTGAGTTTTTTATTTGTTACTCTTTTCTCATAGCAAGACACAGAATTAAATATATATATATATACACTGTATTTCAGGTGCTCAAGTGAATATTACGGTGCAGGACGTGACATAGGTGATCAAAGTGAACGAACTGTCACACACAACAAGGATAAACACACACAACAATTATATACAATGGTACAAGTGAAATTTCCTTGGGTAGGTCGACGGCGTTTCGATCTATATTATTTTAGATCTTCATCAGGACAGTTGAGCCTCCTGAAACTACAGAAAATTCAATTATACTCTCTTTCTTATATGTACTTAGTGTTCCTACATGTTTAGATCTGACATTGTTTTGGTGCTCCCGGAGAGAATAAAATTAAAAATAAGAGTAGAAATGAATTCCCAAACATGCACATATTGAATTTACTATGCATGCAATTTTTCGGAGATGTAATAGTTAGGGGGCAGATGAGCTAATCACACCCAGGTGCGCTGTGCTTTTTTAAGCTTGGTGATGCGCGCATGCAGAAAAAGGTTGACTGCTATAATCTAAAAAATCATTATATACCTTGCCTATGGAGAGGGCAAGGATGTTCATTCGCACAATACAGCTGGGCGGATGTCGCAGCTTTTCATGGGATCTGTGGGTGATTAAATAAGCAAAGGTTTGGCTCAGTAGCTGTAACCAGTTACTAGGTATTAGCAAAAAAGGGGGGACTAAGGGCTAACCATAACTTGTTTATTAGTCAAAGACTCACATAAAATTCGGTTAGATTCCAGGCTTTAACTGGGGATTCAGGTGGTGGCTGTTTGCTTCAATTTGGGGAAATTACTTGAGCTTATGGAATGAGAGGAATAAAAGTTATTAGGATTTTTGAGTGTTAATAGTCATACTACGATTTTTAAAAAAAGGGAAGGGGGGTTGTGGGGTGGGGGGCTTACTTACAGAAAAATTAGGTTAAAACATAATCAATATCGATGCCAAGGCGCATTCGTCGCTATGGTAGGTAAGGTTTATCTGAAACTGAAAATATTGCTGGTCAGTAAATGGTTAGGTTAAGGTAGGGATGGTGGTGGTAATGGCCACTGTATCGACGAGAAAAACAACACAACTGCCTAAGCTGAGCAGTTATTTTTTGAACAATAATTATAGAAATGTGCATGAAAAATAAGCATGAACACTGGCTTTAGGAATTGCAACGTTTCTTTTAATTCTTTTGCAGACTATTTTGCTTTTTAGTCTTTTCTTGTTTTTTAAGGCATGAGAATACAAAAATTGTGAAGAGAAAATACTATACATTTACATATAAACAGGAAAAAACAAGCTTAGGTATGTACATAATTCATTCAAACTCACATTCAACACATTCTTGGCCATCCAATCATACAAAACACATGCATACTGGTCCCATTGTCATAACGCAGTTTATAATACTACAAGAAAAATAACATTTGCTATTTTCAAACGATAGTCAAACTTTTTTCACAGTTCTTTAGAAAAATAATCTATCAATTGAATGACAAATCCATATCAAAAGTGATGACACGGGACCGGGTCAGGTCGACGCGTTTCGAACCCTATCCTTCCAAGGGTTCTCTTCAGGACCACAGTTTAACTATAAAGGAAGAGGAGAGCAATAATCACTAAACCGAACCTGAGAGATCAACGTCTCAACCAATGTACCGCTGGACTCAGCCTACCTCAATACGGGGGTCAAAGCTCCTCAAGCAGTAAAGGGAGACAGATGTATTCCCAGCAAAGGGGAGCGAAGAAGTGCTGTGAAAGAGAACAAGTGCACTCAATCATACAGAGTCTCAATTGTCTAACTGTGTCTAGACTAGTGAAAACCGACTAGTAAAATCAGAGGAAGGGTCCGCGCGCTCACCTTATATGCAGCGCGTGTAAGCTCAATCGATGCTATCAATTTTGGTAACGTTCGGTCCGTGTAGTATCAGGATCCGGCGTCCCTAGAAGTGGGAAAGTGAAGGTATTCGTGAGATCCGAAATGCGGGGGTGGCGCATGGTCAGCGGCTGCAAAGTCGCGCTGAAACGTGCCTATGTCTGCTTACCGTGAAAACGAATTCCAACAATCCAAACAGTATTTCAAACGACCTCGCTCCTCACCCTGCGGTAACTAGCAGGTTACTGAGGCCTTGCTGCAGATTAGCTAAAAAGAATGGTCGCGCCCCACGGGGTGTAGGGAGTTGTAGTTTCATGTAAAGTGTACCAGGGAGAATTCTGGGAGATGAAGTCCTGTGGGCAGTATCAAGGATAAGTTTTGTAGATTTCCGAAATTTCGTTCAATCCATTGACTGCTGTGTCATATTTCATGATCAATAGGGCCTCTCTTTGATTCAATCTTATTTCCAAATCCCCTCCTCTTGGATCTTTTTCGATTTTGGACAGGACAGTCCATTTGAAATTGTTTTTATCATGTTTCTTCGTCACCCAGTGGTGTACCAAAGGCGCGTTCTCAACTTCTCTGCGCAGTCTGGATTTATGCTGCGTGATGCGTTGTCTGACCTCTTGGGTTGTTTTCCCAATGTATAGTTTTGGGCAGGGGCATAGGATCGCGTAAACCACATTCCTTGTTTTGCAGTTGGTGAAAGCTTCATGCTTCCAGTGAATGTTATTAAAAGAAAACACTGTTTCTTCCATGGTGTCATGACTACAAATGCAAGTGCCACATTTGTGATGACCTTTAGTCTGGGGGAAGCCGAATAGGCTTCTCAGAGTTGGTAGTTGTTTGCTGGGTAATGCTGCCCTCACAATATGATTAGCCACGCTCTTCTCTTTCTTAAATGCAAATAATGGTGGATTCCTCAAGTCCTCATGCAAGTCTTTCACTAGATGCCAATTGAGATTTATCAGCCTCTTGAGTTGATTGGCAGCAGGGCAAAAGGTTGATACACACACAACTCGATTTTGCTCAGCCTTGGCTTTCTTATGCATTAGTGTTTCGCGGGGCGTCCACCATGCTCGCTTAAGGGATAACTTTAGAAGTTTTCTCGGATATCCTCTTTGGAGAAGCCTCTCCATGAGTGAATTAGCATGGTCGAAATACTCCTCTTTTTCTGAACAATTCCTTCGGATCCTCAGGAATTGTCCGAATGGTAAATTCTGTCTCAAACTTCGTGGGTGGTTGCTGGTAAACAGCAATGCCTTGTTCCTATCGGTTGATTTTCTGAATAAAGTTGTTTCCAGGCTACCATTACGGGGGACAACTTTAACGTCCAGAAATGTGATGGATTGGTTGGACGATGTGCAGTTAAATTTTATGTCGCTTGAGCGCCCATTGAGCCATTCAACAAAACCATTAAGGGTTTCTAGAGTCCCAGTCCAGATGAAGAAAACGTCATCTATGTAACGCATGTAATGCGAAATCTGATGACTGAAGGGATTATCATTGTAAATGAATTTCTTCTCATAGAGGCCCATGAACATGATCGCTAGTTCCGGGGCAAATGGACACCCCATGGCTACTCCCTTGACCTGAAGGAAGTAGTCAGAGTCAAAAGTGAAAAAATTCTTTCTTAATGCGAAGGATGCCAGCTGTAAAATGAAATCAGAAGGTACCTGGCAAGGTCTAACACGTGTGTCCAGGAAACATGAAAGTGTCTCAAGGGCCTGATCTTGAGGAATCTGCGTGTACAACGACACGACGTCTAGCGTCACTAGAAGCTGGGAACTTTGTTCAAAAGATACTGTGCTGATTCTTTGGAGGAAGGCCGTGGTGTCTTGCAGATGTGCTGGAATCTCTTCAATAAAGGGTTTCAAGAAGAATTCAATGTACTTCGCCACTGGTTCTAATAAGGACTCACACCCAGAAACTATGGGGCGTCCTGGTGGGTTTACTTCGTCCTTATGGATTTTAGGTAATAGATAAAAAACTGGAGTACGTGGATTCTTATTCTGCAGGAAAGTCAGTTCCTTGGGTCCGATGAACCCTAGATCAAATCCTTTCTGAATTACTGAAAACAGTTCACTCTGAATTTCAAGTGTGGGGTTTTTTGTGAAACGTCTGTAGCATGAGTTGTCATCCAGTTGACGAAGTGCTTCCGTTTTATATTTATTAATGTCCCAAATCACCACTGCTCCCCCCTTGTCTGCTTGCTTGACCACTATATTATTGTCATTTTTCAAGGTGGTTAGAGCCTCTTTCTCAGCTTTGGCAAGATTAAATTTAACGAAGTTCCTCTTTTTTTCTAGTGCTGATATTCCTGATAGAACTGTTCGTTCGAACGTGAGAATCTCTTTTGGAATCTTTGAGCCGGCTGGGCAAAAGGAGGATTTCTTCCTTAGTCCCGTTACTTCTGTTTGATGTTCCTCGCATATACCAGAGAAAAATGTCTTTAATCTTAGTTTGCGACAGAATTCCAAAGTTTCTAACTTCATCTTAACGAAGTCTGTGGGTCTCGACGGGACAAATCCAAGGCCCTTCGTCAAGATCGATGTTTCAGCTTCATTTAGAGTCCTGTCAGATAAGTTAAAGATAGATGGAAGATCTAACTCTTGTAGAACCGGGATCGTGTCCTCATTTCCCATGGCTGGTCGGGACGTGACCGACCTCTCGGCTTCTGGGGGCCTTGTCCTAAAAAAGGTGCCTGGTTTTGTTGTTGGCGTTGTCCCTGATCTTGTGGGTTGCCTTGCCTATTTTGATAGGATCTATTAGTATTGTTTGAATCACTTCCAGAGGAAGATGTATCTGAAAATGAAACGAATTTACGTCGTGAACGACCTTGGTTATCCTGGAGAAACCTCCGTGAATCAGGGTTGGAATAAAAGTCCTTTCTCAAGTAGGGATATACGGATTCCAGAGAGAAATTTTTCTTGTCCAGCTCAAACTTATTGTTTTTTTGTGCAACCGTGAAATCCTTAAATTCGCCGATTTCTTTTTCCACCTTTTCCAGGAGTCCTTTAGAGTCAGTTATGAGTTGATTGTCTTGAATTTCTTTCTCAAGTGCTGCAATTTCTTCAAGCTCTTTGACTGAAATTCTGTGTGCGGTCTCAATAGTAAGGACCATCAGGTCCCTACTGCACTTTGTTTCAACCCCACTGAATCCTTTTTTGTATTCAGGGTCGTCCGTGAACACGACCGGGATGTTACGAATTTGAAGTCCTGCGGGGATCGTGCCTGATTTTAAATGCTGGAGTAAAAAATGTCCGTGGAGATCCGTCCTGATTTGTTTTTTACGTAAGCGTATAAGTTTTTCAGATTCGTTGACAGTATTGGCCGCAACGCTGAGGGTTGCAGATGCAAAGGGAGGCGGATCTCTGATCAGGTTTTGAATATGTTCCTCTGTGTAAGCTACCGTGTCCTGTTCAGCCATACCCACACTGAACACACGTGCGGAAAAGAAAGTTGGGAAAAGTATGTGCACAATGGATATAGTGCAAGAACCAGAGAAAAAGAAAAGTTAGAGGGAAACTACACCCCACACCACAAACACTAGATGTAAAACTAGTACACCAGGATTAGTCCTGTGGCAGCTCCTTCTCTGCCCACCAGAACCTCGCGAGCATGCGCCCGCTAAACAGTTTGAATAACGAAAGAGGGTTTTGGCTCCAAACTCAGCAAGGCTGAGCCAATAATAACTAGAAAAACAACACAACTGCCTAAGCTGAGCAGTTATTTTTTGAACAATAATTATAGAAATGTGCATGAAAAATAAGCATGAACACTGGCTTTAGGAATTGCAACGTTTCTTTTAATTCTTTTGCAGACTATTTTGCTTTTTAGTCTTTTCTTGTTTTTTAAGGCATGAGAATACAAAAATTGTGAAGAGAAAATACTATACATTTACATATAAACAGGAAAAAACAAGCTTAGGTATGTACATAATTCATTCAAACTCACATTCAACACATTCTTGGCCATCCAATCATACAAAACACATGCATACTGGTCCCATTGTCATAACGCAGTTTATAATACTACAAGAAAAATAACATTTGCTATTTTCAAACGATAGTCAAACTTTTTTCACAGTTCTTTAGAAAAATAATCTATCAATTGAATGACAAATCCATATCAAAAGTGATGACACGGGACCGGGTCAGGTCGACGCGTTTCGAACCCTATCCTTCCAAGGGTTCTCTTCAGGACCACAGTTTAACTATAAAGGAAGAGGAGAGCAATAATCACTAAACCGAACCTGAGAGATCAACGTCTCAACCAATGTACCGCTGGACTCAGCCTACCTCAATACGGGGGTCAAAGCTCCTCAAGCAGTAAAGGGAGACAGATGTATTCCCAGCAAAGGGGAGCGAAGAAGTGCTGTGAAAGAGAACAAGTGCACTCAATCATACAGAGTCTCAATTGTCTAACTGTGTCTAGACTAGTGAAAACCGACTAGTAAAATCAGAGGAAGGGTCCGCGCGCTCACCTTATATGCAGCGCGTGTAAGCTCAATCGATGCTATCAATTTTGGTAACGTTCGGTCCGTGTAGTATCAGGATCCGGCGTCCCTAGAAGTGGGAAAGTGAAGGTATTAACACTGTATCGACGAAGCACTTACGAAATTACTGAGGATTCAGATTTTTTAGATTATAGCAGTCAACCTTTTTCTGCATGCGCGCATCACCAAGCTTAAAAAAGCACAGCGCACCTGGGTGTGATTAGCTCATCTGCCCCCTAACTATTACATTTCCGAAAAATTGCATGCATAGTAAATTCAATATGTGCATGTTTGGGAATTCATTTCTACTCTTATTTTTAATTTTATTCTCTCCGGGAGCACCAAAACAATGTCAGATCTAAACATGTAGGAACACTAAGTACATATAAGAAAGAGAGTATAATTGAATTTTCTGTAGTTTCAGGAGGCTCAACTGTCCTGATGAAGATCTAAAATAATATAGATCGAAACGCCGTCGACCTACCCAAGGAAATTTCACTTGTACCATTGTATATAATTGTTGTGTGTGTTTATCCTTGTTGTGTGTGACAGTTCGTTCACTTTGATCACCTATGTCACGTCCTGCACCGTAATATTCACTTGAGCACCTGAAATACAGTGTATATATATATATATTTAATTCTGTGTCTTGCTATGAGAAAAGAGTAACAAATAAAAAACTCAAATTTTATCCTACTACCAATGCTCCCTAGCGACTTATTAAATACTCGCTAATACCCTTGTTTTCCTTTAAGGACCACATAAGGCCTACTCCGAACCATTGTTCTATAAAATTATCATTCTACCCCAGGTTCTACTGTATGGGGTTTCCCTTGTATATAATAAACATTGTATGCGCAGTGGCTACACTGCAAGGGTATCACTCACTGAGTGGTTTTTTCTTTCCTTTATATAATAAAACCAAAAATACCTAGTCCCTTCCTAGATAATGTCTACAAACACAGCTGGTACATACACAGAAGAATATATTGCCTCAAAACTCACAGGTCCATCACTGTTTAAAGGTCCTGTAACCAACCCTAGGGCCCCCACAGACACAGCCAGTGAGAAACTAGCTCAACTAGAACATTTAAGGAAGAAACATATACGCACGGAACTCCATGCCCGTATGTTAACAGACTACCTAAGAGCAGAAGTTATCCCAATAGGGCTTCAGGTACGTAACGTACCAGCCATTTTTATCCAAGATCCCAAATTCAAATTAGGATTCTCACACATAGGAACAACGTGCTCACGCCATTGGATGGTGCTAGGCATTGACACCGCCCTTGAGCATAGCAAAAAAGAGCTAGAGGAAATTGCAGCTTTGGAACAAGCAATTCGAGACCTAGACTGTTTGGCTGACGCCAAATCAGCTTTAGAGAAAATAGACCGCACTATTAAGGATTTTGAGAGCTTCGAACACCACAAAAAAACAACTAAAGTCTCAAAGGACATCAATCAATATAACAAAGAAAAAACCTACCCATACCTTAGGGAAGATTTTTTCACTGCAGGCCCCCCAGACCAGCAAAAAGTTCCTACCGGTTCGTGGGGCAGGTTTAGAAACCGTGCACCAGTGACTTTTTCAGAGTCTTCAGCAGAATCAGAAGACTCAGAGGGCGCAGAAGGACCTGGTACCTCCGCTGGCACAAACCCCCATTTTTTAGGGAGAGGCCAGGTGAGGCACCCAGACCCTCCCAGGGGGAGAGGGAGAGGGAGGACACGACCCAAACCCAGGTACAACTTCCCCCCGGGGGAACGCCAAACCAGGAACAGGTTCTACCAATGGGGCTACCAGTACTAGAAAGGGAACCAGAAATGAATACCAACACAGAAACAATACCGATATTCAATCTGTCCCAACACCAGCTCAATTCTACTGATATAGCCCTTTTAAGTAGAGGTCTCTCATTTGTGATAGCCGAAAAACCTAACTGGTTTAATATCCAAGCAGAAATTATGCAGTTTTTCAGAAAAGTAAGACTCCAGACTTTCTTTAAAAATCGAGATGGTCACAATAGGAATGACATGACAGGTCTACGCCCACCGTCCACTTTTCGTCCATCTAGTGGAACCATGCCACCAGAAGTAATCACTTTTGAACACCTAGTGCTACGTGATCTGGACAAAATAAAGGAGAACTATAGATTTACACCCTACAACATCAGTAAGGAAGAAAGGAACAGTCTGAATTCCCTTAAACAGAATCAAGACATCGTCATAAAACCATGTGACAAGGGCGGCGGTATAGCCATTCAAGACCGCGCCACTTATGACAACGAAATTTTTCGTCAGATCAACAATAAAGATCACTACGAGCAACTAAGAGGCAACCCCATTAAAAATATTAGTGAGACAATCCTTAATGTCACCCAAGAAGCACTTGAATCAGGTTTTCTGAGTAAGAACGAATTCCTATTCCTTAACAATAAGAACCCACGTACCCCTGTGGTTTACACACTGCCTAAAGTCCACAAGGATTCTGAACATCCCCCTGGGAGACCAATACTTTCAGGCTGCGGTTCTATTGTAGAACCCTTGGGTAAATATATTGATTTTTTCATTCGAGACATGGTCCAAGACACTATAACGTATGTTAAAGATACCACACACCTGATCAATCTCATCGAGGCACACTCATTCGACCCAGACAATGAAATCCTAGTGACTCTAGACATAGAGTCACTTTATACCAACATTCCCCAAGAAAAAGGCATCAACGTAATTAAAAAACACCTAGATAACCGCCCGGCTCCACACCAAGTCCCCACGGAATTCATAATCAAGCTTCTGGAAATAGCCTTGACCAAGAACTACTTCCTATTTAAAGACACATTTTACAGACAGTGTAAGGGCACCTCCATGGGAGCTGTTTTTGCTCCCAACTTTGCGATTCTTTTCGTTGATGACTTAGAAACTAACATTATCCTTAACAACACAAACCCATTCCGCAATCAAATAAAATCTTGGCATCGATACATCGATGATGTCCTCATGATCTGGAGGGGCACAGAAGAGTCACTAAATGATTTCTGTATTTGGCTGAATACCAACCAAACTGACCTCAAATTCACCTACTCATATAATAGACACCAAATTGACTACCTTGATGTAACCATTAAATGTGAAGAAAACCAACTGTACACCACATTGTTCCGAAAACCTACGGAACGCAATACCCTCCTGCAATACCATAGTGCACACCCCAGGGCTCTGAGGGATGGATTGCCCTATGGACAATTCTTGAGAATCAGGAGAAATTGTAAATACAAAGCAGACTTCTTCACTGAAGCGGAGATCCTCTGTAAAAAATTAACTACGAGGGGCTATCCACGCAAACTAGTAAGAAGGGCTATGAAAAGGGCCTGGTACACACACAGAGAATGTTTACTTGAACCTCAGCCAAAGAAAATCTCATCTAAGATCACATGTGTCACCACCTTTAACACGGCCAGCAACAAACTCACTAAAATGATTAAAAAACATTGGAATGTACTGGATCCCTTAGAATTGAATACCGGACCCCCTCTGTTTTCTTTCAAACGTGGTCGCAATCTAAAAGACCATCTGGTAAGAGCAGCCACCAACCCAACAGCTAATAATACAATTGAAACTAGGTTAAATCTTCCACCAGTACTAGGACATTTCAAGTGTAATAAGTGCATGGCATGCGAATTCACCATCAACACTAAAGTATTCGAGTATGGATGTATTAGGCACAATCTCAAATTTTTCACAAACTGCAATTCTAAGAATGTGATTTACTGTATTGAATGCCCATGCAAACTATTGTACATCGGACAAACTACCCAACAGATAAAAACCAGAATATCCCAACACAGAAGCAGGATCCGATGCAAAGTTACAACAGCCCCACTAGTGGAACACTACCTTGAACTAGGACACTCGGAAAATGAAATGAAGTGGCAGGTGATTGATAAACTGATGCCCAATGCCAGAGGAGGCAATCAGCAAACAATATTAAATCGTCTAGAATGCAAATGGATTTACCTGTGTAAAACAATAGAGAAAGGACTCAACTCCCTCGATGAATGGAATATGTGCACCTGAGTTGGACTCAATGGACACTACTATGCAACACTGTAACGTGAACCCATTGAAGCAATGTACACATACTATTGTACAATTACTTGCCAATGTGAAAAGTTTGTTCCACAAAACGAATACTGTTCTCAATACTGTGATTAATCTGTATTTATAACTTTTGTTCACTCCAATTTATTTATTTTTATTTCCTTGTTAACTCGTCCCTCGACAATCTCTGTGTTTAGATTGCTTAAAGAATTGCGCGATCTTCCATTCCACGCATACACCAAGCCACAACACTATTTAGAAGCGCATGCCCAGAGCAACCCTTTCCGCGCATGCTCAATCGAGACACGCTTCCGTGTCTGCGCGCGCACTGCCCCGGCACGCTCTTAATGGAGTCAGGACGCTCACCTAAGTTGTGAGCTGCCAGAAAGAGGTACTCGGACTCCCGGCTTGCCGCACCGACCTGCTAAAAACTAAGTAAGTGAATCATCCCCCCCGTGGCCTTCCTTCGCCATGCTGGCGTTTTTAGAATCGTATTTAACGCGCCTTGACCGGTAACGCTCTTTTAGTTACAGGCGGACCCTTCTACAAAAGCGACGAATGCGCTGTCTGAATCCTCAGTAATTTCGTAAGTGCTTCGTCGATACAGTGGCCATTACCACCACCATCCCTACCTTAACCTAACCATTTACTGACCAGCAATATTTTTCAGTTTCAGATAAACCTTACCTACCATAGCGACGAATGCGCCTTGGCATCGATATTGATTATGTTTTAACCTAATTTTTCTGTAAGTAAGCCCCCCACCCCACAACCCCCCTTCCCTTTTTTAAAAAATCGTAGTATGACTATTAACACTCAAAAATCCTAATAACTTTTATTCCTCTCATTCCATAAGCTCAAGTAATTTCCCCAAATTGAAGCAAACAGCCACCACCTGAATCCCCAGTTAAAGCCTGGAATCTAACCGAATTTTATGTGAGTCTTTGACTAATAAACAAGTTATGGTTAGCCCTTAGTCCCCCCTTTTTTGCTAATACCTAGTAACTGGTTACAGCTACTGAGCCAAACCTTTGCTTATTTAATCACCCACAGATCCCATGAAAAGCTGCGACATCCGCCCAGCTGTATTGTGCGAATGAACATCCTTGCCCTCTCCATAGGCAAGGTATATAATGATTTTTTAGATTATAGCAGTCAACCTTTTTCTGCATGCGCGCATCACCAAGCTTAAAAAAGCACAGCGCACCTGGGTGTGATTAGCTCATCTGCCCCCTAACTATTACATCTCCGAAAAATTGCATGCATAGTAAATTCAATATGTGCATGTTTGGGAATTCATTTCTACTCTTATTTTTAATTTTATTCTCTCCGGGAGCACCAAAACAATGTCAGATCTAAACATGTAGGAACACTAAGTACATATAAGAAAGAGAGTATAATTGAATTTTCTGTAGTTTCAGGAGGCTCAACTGTCCTGATGAAGATCTAAAATAATATAGATCGAAACGCCGTCGACCTACCCAAGGAAATTTCACTTGTACCATTGTATATAATTGTTGTGTGTATTTATCCTTGTTGTGTGTGACAGTTCGTTCACTTTGATCACCTATGTCAGGTCCTGCACCGTAATATTCACTTGAGCACCTGAAATACAGTGTATATATATATATATTTAATTCTGTGTCTTGCTATGAGAAAAGAGTAACAAATAAAAAACTCAAATTTTATCCTACTACCAATGCTCCCTAGCGACTTATTAAATACTCGCTAATACCCTTGTTTTCCTTTAAGGACCACATAAGGCCTACTCCGAACCATTGTTCTATAAAATTATCATTCTACCCCAGGTTCTACTGTATGGGGTTTCCCTTGTATATAATAAACATTGCAGTATTCAGTGCCACATGAAAGGAACATCTGCACCACCTCTGGGAAGTGTTGAAGGCTCTGCAAAGGGCAGGCCTCACGATCAAAGTAAGCATGTGTGAGATCAGGCATGGTTCAGTTGTAGTCTACTTAGGAAATCCGGTAGGAAGTGGCCTTCTGGCATCCCTGCAGCCTAAGATTGACACAATTCTGGCTTGGGAACCCCCAAGACCCAGACAGACCTAAGAGCCTTTTTAGGCCTCACTGGATATTGCAGGAGAATTGTCAAGGGATATGGCATCATTGTTGCCCCCGTAACAGAATTGACTTCCAGGAAGCAGGCCAGGAAGGTTAACTGGACTGACGTCTGCCAAAAAGCTTTTGGTGCCCTGAAATTTGCCATGTGCATGGCTCCCATGCTCAAGGCACCCAACTTCTCACAGGGATTTGTGGTACAGACTTATACTGCAGAGCAAGGTGTGGGGGCTGTGCTTTCACAGTTGAATGAGGAGGGTCTACACCAACCTGTATCCTTCATTAGTAGGAGGTTACTTCTACAGGGAAAGAGGTGAAGTGCGATTGAGCATGATGCTTTTGCTGTGGTCTGGGCGTTCAAGAAGCTGGCCCTACTTGTTAAGGACTCACTTCCGCTTTCAGACCTACCGCAGGCCCCTCAGATGGTTGATGCAGGTCAGGGGAGAGAACCCAAAGTTGTTGAGATGGTCCATATCCCTACAGGGATTGGACTTCACGGTAGAACACCACCCTGGTACAGAACACGACAATGCTGATGGTCTGTCCAGATTCTTCCACCTTAGTGTATAGAACTCCCATGAGGGTGGGTAGTTCTATCCACATTTCAGCTGGAGGGGACTCGTGTTAGACCTGGCATCATTGGTGTGGGTTTCCCATATATTTTTGCCTTTGCCTCCTGTGTTTTGCTGTGTGTTGGACTTTGTTTTTGCTGGTCTAGATGCTCTGGGCACTTTGCCACTGCTGTTCAGTGCCAAAGTGCACCTCTCTGGTAAGGAACCGATGCATCACCTCCCCTGCACAGCAGTAAGGAACTGGCACGTCACTTCCCCCGGTACAAGGAACCAACGCTTCACCTTACCTGAGTGTAAGGAACTGACGCATCACCTTCCCTGCGACTCTTTTTGATTGCATTTTTCGACACATCCAAGCTACTTTGTTAAAAAGTGTTGCATCCAGCATTTTCCTGGAACAGCACTGTTTTCTACCTTTTAGGAATTATATTTTTAATACTGTATTGTGTATTTTTGGGGTTTGGTCTTGTTTTGGTGTAGATAAATATTACTTATTTTTCAAAATTGGTGTGGTGTCCATGTGTAGTCTTTTCACTGTGTTACTGTATGTGTTCACAAATGCTTTACACACTGCCTCTGAGATAAGCCTGTCTGCTCATGCCAAGCTATCAAGGTGGTGAGCAGGGGGTATTTTAGAAGTGTATCCCCTTACCCTGACTGGAAAGAAGGGTCCCTACTTGGACAAAGGAAGCTACCTCTGCCAACTAGAGACCCCATTTCTAACAGGTGGGTACTATGTGGTACAGAGTAACTGCACTTCTTTAATATGAAAGGGGAAGTACCTGGCAAGTTTGTTAATCTGAAAGAGAGAGTACCTGCTCTTCTCAGCACTATGGCAATGCATTTATTTATAAGAGTACCGCCACTTCGCAAGAGCAAACAAGTACTCTAAAGAATGAGTACCTGCACTTCTATATTTCTATGAAAAGCACTGATTATGCCTAATTCTCTTTTCTCTTAATTAATTTATGATTTATTTTTTGGTTTTATAGAGCGCGAACTTGACCCGTTAGGGTATCAGAGCGCTTTACAGGAATCAGCAGTAGTACACAAAAGACTTGGGGGCATATTACCAAGAACTAGTGATATTTATCTCTAAATGAGCCTAGCAATATTTTTTTTATCGCCGCACATCGCCGGATTTTAATGCAGAGATAATGTGCTATTAGCAACGTTTATCTCAAATGCGATAAAATATCCGGCGATAGTGGCTTAATGCATGAATATCGCTGGAAATCCAGCGATATTCAGGCATTAACGCCAATAGGGTCTTAACCTGAATATCCATCTCCCATTGGATATACAGGTTAAGAAGTGGTCTGAGCAGGCGTTAGTTTTTGGCGATATTCGCGCTTGGCGTGAATTTTTTCATCGCTGTGCCTGCGTTGATAATAGGCGATAGCGATGTTAGTGACTGCTTTCAGTCGCTAACAGGTTGGGTATGACCACTTTGCATGTCATTGGCGATAAATATTGCTGACATGCAAAGCGGGCCCCAAACCCCTTGCTATTGCCTGCAAACTGTCGCTAACTGCTGTTAGCGACAGCTTGCTAATAGGGCGATGAAATTATCGCCGCTTTAGCCGGAAAAAGTCCCGCTAAAGCTGCGATAAGGCCCATGATAATATGGCTGGATACAAAGGGATAAAAGGGACAAAGTACAATTTACATTTACATTGTACGAGAAACAAAGGTCCCAAGGTCCATGGAGGGATGCCCGGAGGTGCGGGGAGGATAGTGTCTGTGTACTCCAGTGGATGCATTAGAAAGGAAATAGACCAAGGTCTCTGTGTGAAATAGAAGGCAGAATTTAGGTGAGGAATTTGCCCATTAGGAAGATTTTGGTATCCTTTTTGAAGCGAGCGAGAGAAGGGATTCTTCTGATGGCGGGCGGCAGTAAGTTCCATATTCTTGGTGCGGCCCCAGAGAAAGCGCAATTGTAATTTTTCTTTTTCCTAAAACATGCAGGTTGGAGCAAGAGGTCTTTGGTGGACTGTGACTTTCTGGTTCCTCCAGATATCACGAGTTTCTGGGCAAGATATGCAGGGGAGTTTGAGTACAATACCTTGTGCGTGATACATGCCATTTTGAGTTGGATTCTGGCCTGTAGATGAAGCCAGTTCAGAGCTTTCAGATGTGGTGGAATGTGGTCGAACTTCCTTCAACCTGTTATTAGCCTGGCGGCTTTGTTGAGGCAGAGTTTTAAAGGTGCCAGGGAGATATTGGGTAAACCCAAGAGGGTAGAGCAGCCATATTCCAGGCTAGAGATGACTAGTGCCTGGACTGCCATTCGTCCATGACACATTCCCAGGGGGTCCTCAGGCAGCATGAGCAACAATAAAAGTGTCAAGATAACACCAGTGATTAGTGTACCTGCTGGAGAGAGATGAGAGTTTTGTCCAGTGGCAGGTTTGACTTATCCAATGTAGCACAGATGGTCAATATGAATGAATGAATGAATGAATACCTTCTTCTATAGCACATGGCTACTCTTGAGCATCCCAGCGCTGTAAGACAAAGGGACATGAAAGACACTATTGGAACAAGTGTGTCTTTAAACGCTTCCTGAAAGCGAGGTGGTTAGACTCGTGCCTGATGTCATCTGGGAGTGCGTTCCATTCTTTAGCTGCGTGCACAGAAAGCCGACGGCCACCCATCCGGGCCAGCTTCATCCTGGGAACTACCAACAAGTTCCACTGGTTGGATCTCAGAGATCTCACTGATTGATGGCGACGAAAGAGGGGATCCAGAATAGGCGGGCCAGCACCATGGATGGACTTATGCGTCAAGCACAGGGTTTTGAATATAATCCTTCCCTTGATGGATAGCCAGTGGAGGGATTGAAGTGCGGCTTTCGCTGAGCATCTTTTGGGGACTTTCATGAGCAGCCGAGCAGCACAATTCTGTACAGATTGCAGAATTTTGATGGTGCCGACTGGAGCCCCCATATAGACGGCATTTGCATAATCCAGCCGCGACATAATCAGCGACTGGACCAGCAATCGTCTGGCTTCGAATGGCAAGAGGTCTAACACTTTTTTTAAGACTCTCAGCAGCCCATAGCAGGTTGCGGCTACCTTCTTAGCCTGGTAGTGAAATCCAAGAGAGGAATCTAGCCAGATCCCCAGGCTTTTTATATGGGTCTTAGGTGCTGGGGGGGGGTCCTAGGCAGTGAGGCCACCAAGGGTCAAGGTTAATTGGGGCTTTGTAACCCAGAAGCATAATGTCCGTTTTGGCCCCATTTAGCTTCAAAAAGAAGGAGGTCATCCATTCCAGAACCTTGGTGAGACACGGGGTCAGATTGTTGATCCCCTGATTTAAAGCATCGTTCCTCACCAAGGATACAACCAGCTGTGTGTCATCGGCGTAGGTAACAAGTTGGATTCCCCAGGGAAGAACCACCTCAGCCAAAGGTCTCATGTAGATATTAAACAGAGTGGGGCTGAGGGATGATCCCTGGGGAACGCCGTGATTCAATTGCAGCTGGCTGGATGACACCTCTCCCTCAAAGACGGAGAAGCTTCTGTCTGATAAAAAAGAATGGAACCATTTGATGGCCACTCCAGAGACCCCTGTAAGATGCAGCCGATGCAGCAAGAGAGAGTGGTTTACTGTATCGAAGGCTGCGCTGAGGTCCAACAGGACCACCGCAGCACAGCCTCCTGCATCCACAATACCCCTAGCTGCCTCCACTACCGCCACCAGGGCTGTCTCTGTTCCTTGTTTTGCTCTGAACCCTGTCTGGGTGGGGTGTAATCCATCCGTGGATTCAATAAAGGAAGAGAGAACCTGATTCACATGTTTTTCAGCTATTTTGCTGATGGTTGGTAGTAGTGAAATGGGCCTGTAGTTGGCCAGGTCTTCAGGATCCAAGCTGGGTTTCTTTAGCAGGGCTCTGACCTTAGCCTTCTTCCAATTGGGGGGCACTACACCGGAGGCCAGAGACGCGTTAATGACCTGCATTATCACAGGGCATACTGTCCCTGATACCTGTTTAAGAACTGCCGGGGGAGCAGCATCTAACGGGGAGCCATATTTAAGATTGCCAAGGAGACTATCCACTCCAGCCAGATCCAATGGGGGGAAGACTTTGAGATCTGCAGATGGGTTAGGGTCTACTTCCAGGTCCCCCTTTTTTCCACTCTCCCAATTATCTGGGGTATCTGTCACTGGTGCAAAGCCGGAATAGATATTAGACACCTTGGATGCGAAAAAGACAGCTAACTCCTCACAGTGTTTCTGTGGGTTCAGAACAGGATTAATAGTCCTGGTTGTGGTTGCCAGGGATTGAAAGATTTTAAAAATTTCCCTGGGGGCGTTAGCTGCTTCCGCAATTTTGCTCTGATAGTATGCGGCTTGTGTGGTTTTTAATAGCTTTTTGTAGGATCTCAGAGATGACATATATTCATTTTTCCCGGCAACTGCGTAGTTCTTTCTCCACTTCCTTTCCTCACGTTTACACAATTGTTTGTGTTCCTTAAGTTCCCTGGAGTACCATGGTTGTTTATTGGGACCCTCTCTGTGCCGTAGATCTTTTTTTGACAGAATAGGATCTAGTGTGGAGTTGATCCACTGATCAAAGGCTTCATTGGCTGCAACCGGGTCCTCATGGGGGGCGGGCGGGCAACTTTTCAGGGCTGCCTCCCAGTTTTCAACTGGTAGTCTAGACCATACTCGACTAACCTTCTTTAGAATGGAAGCCTTATGGATCTGTGTTACTGGGGACCACATAAAGGACAGTAGTGCATGGTCCGACCATGGTA
Source organism: Lissotriton vulgaris (assembly GCF_964263255.1). Classification (NCBI taxonomy): domain Eukaryota; kingdom Metazoa; phylum Chordata; class Amphibia; order Caudata; family Salamandridae; genus Lissotriton; species Lissotriton vulgaris. Next base: position 563,837,528 of record NC_141695.1, read on the forward strand.
CAAAACTAGGCTGACCGCACACTATATTTCCAAGATTAGTAAAAAAGTGGTCTAATAGGTGCCCACCTATATGGGTGGGACTGGCCACGATTTGTTCCAGGTGCACCACTCTCAGGGTATTCAACAGACATTGTGATGGCACGGCATTGACTTCATCCAGGTGAATATTAAGGTCGCCCAAGATGGTAAAATTAGGGGTAGTACTGATGGAAAGAGAGATCTTATCTAAAAGATTGTTACAGAAATCATGGGAATCGCCTGGGGGTCTATAAACAAGGATCCCAGAGAAGGTGCAGGTGGGCGAAAAGGATATAGAGAAAACAATACTCTCACAGTCCATGAGTGGACTCTCCGAGGTTCTACATTTGAAATTGTTTTTATAAATAATCGCCACACCTCCTCCTCGACCGGACATGCGATCCTGTCTAGCAATGGAGTACTTGGGTGGTAGCGCTTGCACTATGTGGGAGTCTGAGTCATCGGTCAGCCATGTCTTAGTTAAAAATAGAACGTCAAAATCTCATTCCTCCAGGAGCAAGTTGAATATGCCTGCTGCAAAGAACAGGTACCATGCATTTAAAAAGAAAAACAGTATTTTTTGTGCATAGGTCAGTGCATTACTTCTTTTGTCACAGAGATTCTTGTGTTACTCTCCAGCTCTTAAGAGGTAATCATAATCTAGCACAGTGACCTATAAACTATGGAAGAGCTGCTTACACACTGCATGGTACAAGTTAGCAACTTATGCGTTTTTCAAGTCTTTCATTATCCTGATGCTGCTAAAGAGGTTTATTTGGTTGGAAATACATTTGTATTATTAAAGTCAATGCTAACCACTGTGTTAGGTTCTGGATCCTGAGTTTGTGCTTTTTCAGACCAAGTACTCTTTTAAAATGCCTACCAGTATGAAAGACATGTGAATCTTACACCTTGTAGTCCCCTTTGCCTTTTGTAACATTTTCTCGACGCTGGCTTACAAGTATGATTTATTGTCTCTATATGTGTGTGATGTAAAGTGCTCTGACATCATACAATGGTATGAGAGATGCTATAAAACAAATAAAATACATGTGATAGATGTGCTATGGAGAAATGACAGGCACTGTTGAAGGGTGATAATAAGGGAATCATTGAAGAACCCCAACAAAGATTGTTGTATGCTGGTGCATAGTAAGGTTATCATTTACTATTTTTTAAAAGCTAATATAATTCAATATATAATGCTAAATTTGTTGTAGAATGCACCATTCTATCCCACATTTTCTTGGGGGGGGAGAGCCTCCCAAAGCCCCCTTTGTAGTGATCAGCCTCACTCACTGCACTTGGTGTGCACAGTATGGAGACTGGTCTGAAAACATTTGCTAAGGCTGCTTTCGGTTTCCAATCTGGCCTGGGCAGGAGCAGGAGCCTTGTACTGTGAAATAAACATTTAAAAGATAATCACAGAACTGCAGCACCAACCTTCCCATTAACATTTTCAGTTTTCTGAAAACTCTTTCAATATAAAATACAAAAATCCTTAGTAATTTGAGTATTTATTTTGTGTGCATGTGGGTTTATTTTTTTCGAAATACTCTTTTAAAGTTTGACATTTAAATCATACAAAATGCTGGGTGGTCCCCGGCTTCCAAAGGTTTGGGAACCACTGCCTTAGACAGCTCAGGTTGAATTTGGCTGATTTAGCAATCCAGTTGATGTGGTCCTGCATGTTAAAGTTGCATTCCAGGGTTATTCCAAGGGATTTGGCCAAGTCCACGATGGTCGGAGGGCAGTTTAAGGCTGTGATGGCCTTAATACATACCTGAGTCTCAGGGTTGGTTTTGGGTGGGGAAATTAGAAGAAATTCTGTCTTCTTTGCGTTGAGTTTGAGTTGATTGGAGGAGAGCCATTGGACAGTCAATTTCAAGGCTTCATTCAGGGAAAGAATCTCCTCAAGATAGGAGATCTTGATGTAGATCTGGGAGTCGCCAGCATAGATGTGGTATAAGGTATTCGTGGTGTGTAGTACTTTGGCAAGTGATTCTAGGTAAAGGTTGAAGAGGGTGGGGGACAGGGTTGATCCTTGGGGGGCTCCAACCGTGACGGGGGAGGGAGCAGACAAGTTACCATTAATTTGGAATCTCTGTGACCGGTTGTCGAGGAAGGACTTAAACCATTCAAGAATAGAGCCTTCCATTCCCATCCTGAGTTTGAGGCATTTGAGTAGTTTCTTATGGTTGACTGTGTTGAAGGCAGAGGAAAGATCTAGGAGGATTAGGAGACAGGTTTTGCCTTGGTCAAGGGCTTGGAGAGCATCATTCATGGTGTGGAGAATGGTGGTTTCTGTGCTGTGCCAAGGCCTGAAACTGGAATGAAAGTCATCTAGTAGGTGGAAATTGGTGATGTGTTGGCTCAGCTGCTATTGCATACACTTCTCCAGAACTTTAGCTAAGAGTAGGATGTTAGAAATAGGTCTGAATTTGTCAGGGAAGGCAGGATCCAGCAACCGTTTTTATTTTCTAATGAGGACGATTGGTCGGCTTTCAGAGAGTCTGGTATGTATCCCTGAAGATGGGGGGCATTCATTTTTGCAGTCCAGCTAGGAATGATGTATTGGGCGGCGGCAGCTAGGCAGTTAGAGGGGAGTGGGTCATTAAAGTGGTTGTTCAGGTTTAAGGTAGAACGGATTTTCTAGACAGAGTGTTCATCATAGATTTTGAAGTTGGTCCAATGTGCTTGCTTTTTGGGTGAAGCCTGTGGAAGTGGCACTGAGGGAGGAGCCAGATCTGCAATGGGTTGAGAATAAGTAGCAGATCTAAGTTTGTTTCTTTCGGCTGTGATTTTGTCAGTTTAACAGGAGGAGAATTCCTCAGATGATATTAGTGACTTGGGAGTTTCTTTCGATGTTTTGGCCAGTTTGTTTGATTGGTGTTTGACCAGTTCAAAGAGTTTGTGGGGTCTGTTCTTGGTGTTCCCCAGTTTAGATCTGAAGAATTCTTTTTTTGAGTTGAGGATGTTTCTGTTGTAGGCATTTCTGGCCTGGTGGAGAAGTTTTAGAAGTGCGGCTGAGGGGTGCTGTCTCCAGATTCTTTCTGACTGCTGGAGAGATCTCCTTTTGCTGTTGAGGGACCCATTGAACCAGGGGTCTTTGATTTGGGTTCTTTTTAGTTTTAGCAGTGCAAGGTCATCAAGAATTTTAGTTATAGTCCCAGAGTAATGATCATTGAGGTCAGGTGATATGGAGGGGGGGATCAGACTTCCAGCGAGCTACCAGATCCCTGAGATCAAGGTTCTTGGTGTCTCTAACCCAAGTGTGCCCAATGTCCGATTTACATGGCAAGTTATTGTGTCCTTTAGATCTACCATCTTTACATGGCCTACACATTTGATCTTTCCCAATAGCAGTACTGCTGAGCTCTTATATTAATCCCAAATAGTTGTCCTTTTGTTTCTATTGATGAATTTTAGACTGCACATTTTCTGTGGGTGGTGGTTTTTATCTAATGCGTCTAGCTATTCTAGGTAGGCTTCAGATCACTTTCCTTTGATTTGCAACAGTATTTGTTTTTTAAGTCTCTGTCCCAGCGCTCTGCCCCATGCCGGTCTTTATCCTGGCCCTATATAGTCCCCAGCTTGCACTTTGTAGTATTTCGGTTTCCTACCGTGGATATCTGTATTGATCATAGACCCATCCCCTTTGCCTTCTCTGTCAGCTCTCAGCATAAGGACGGTACATCAAAGTTTGCTTTCCTGTCTGTTCTCAATGTTGTTAGTACGATATTTGTATTTATATAGTGCTTAATGCTTTTACAAAGCTCTTGAATGCCTAGATGCGTATGAGAGTGCTCCATGGGAGTCCTATATATTCTCCAGGCATTTGCATTGCCATTGTACTGAGACCCTTCATGTTGTACAGCTTTTCCCTTTTAAGATCTTGCCTACACAGAGCATGCGCGGTGCTATGAGATATATTGTTTACTGTTCAGTGGGCTTGCATTCCACCCACAGAATACCATTAGCTGTTTTTGTTGTCATTCTCATTTGCAGCTTTGGATTGCTTAGCTCCAGTAAGCTTCCCTTCCTTTCTTGTGTTAGCTCCTCCCTGGAACATGGACCAAGTACATAGGCTCTTCCTCGCTTTTTTCTTCACCTTTCTAAAAGGACTATTTTTTAAATGAGCGTTTTTGTATTATTTATGAACATGGAATGTGCGCTTCTACTTTTACCACTGGCATACATCTTCTTATTTATGTTGCTTTCATCCTATCTGCTGTCTAATTCGACGCTTTAGCAATATTCAGGCACAACTCGGACACAATAAATTATGATGCTTTCACTCTATCTGCTGTATCTGTGAACACTTTAGTTGCTTAGACTCACAACTGTACTTTTATATGCCACTCTACTCTACTCAATTCTACACCAGTCCACTCCACTCTACTCTATGGCACTCCACATTGCACCCCTGTATGCCACTCCAGTCTGATCAACACTACTCCACTCTAAGCCACTCAACTCTAAGCCACTCCACTCTATGGCACTCCTCATCACTCTATTTTAAGCCACTCTAATTCACAACTGCACTATTCACTGCCACTCTACTCTACGCTGTTTTACACCACTCCACTTTATGCCCCTCCACTCCACTTTACAACACTCTATGCTACTCCAGACTACTCTACACCACTCCACTCTAAGCCACTCCACTCTATGTCACTCCAAATCACTTTATTCTAAGCCACTGTACTCTACAACACTCACCCAAAGCCACACCACTCCACTCTTCACCACTGCACTCTATGCCACTCCACCCTATGCCTCTCCACGGCTCTCCATTGTGCCACTCCATGTCACTCTTTATCTATGCCACTCCACTCCACTCTACACCACTCAACACTGCAACACTCACTTTACTCAACCACACTCCACTCTACTCTACACCACTCCACTCTATGCTACTCCACTCTCTGCATTTCAATGCTATGCCACTCCGCTATATGCCACTCAACACAACTTCACTCTATGCCACTCCATTCTTTACCACCCTATTCCACACCACAATTCTCCACTCTAGAGCACTTTACACCACTCCACTCAATTTTATGTGACTCCACTCTACTCTATATCACTCTACCCTACTCCATTCCATGCCACTCCACTATACACCACTTCACTCTACACCAGACCACTCCACACTACTCAACTCTGTCACACCACTCTATGCCACTCACCTCAATGCCACTCCACTCTATTCTTCTCTACTCTAATCCTCTCTACACCACTCCATTTTCCTCAAATCCACTCTCCTCCACTCTTTGCCAAGTACCACCACTCTATTCCAATCTATGCCACGCTACTCCACTCTACACCACTCCACTCTACACCAATCCACTGTACCCCAATCAACTCTATTCTATGCCAGTCTAGTCTACATCACTCTAATCCACTCTGAGCCACTCCATTTCCCTCTACATCCCAGTCCTCTATACTACTCTCTCCTACGTCGCACCACTAACTATTAGCCATGCTTAACAGCAGCTACGCTACTCTACAACATGGCTAAAAGACAGTGGCAAAGACAATTTATTTTCTTTATTTTTTTTTATTTTGAAGGTTTTATATAGCACGAACATGACCCTTGCGGGTATCAGAGCGCTTTACAAGAGAGGTAGTAAAACAAAGGAGACAATGTACAAAAGAAACATAGTAATTTATAAATAAAGTCTTATGTCCCAGCTGGTTGTTCTAAGAGTTATCATCAATATTTAAGTAAATTTCGATATGAGAAGAGATTTGACTTCTTTTTTGAAGTAGGCAGTTGAGGGGTTAAGTCTGGTTTCTGTGGGTTGTGCATTCCAAATCCTTGGAGCAATACCAGAGAAAGCGCGTTATATGTTTTCTTCTTGGCAAATCTTTGAGGCTTTAGAATAAGGTTGCTGGCACTACTGGATGATCTGTTTCCACTTTCCACATGAAAGCTCCAGTTTCTGGGCCAGATAACTGGGTGTGTTGTTATGGATGGCTTTATGCCTCATGCAGGCAATTTTGAGTTGAATTCTTGCTTCGAAGGGTAGCCAATTGAGCGCTTTGAAGTCTGGGGAGATGTTGCTATTTCTTTTGGAGCCTGTGATAAGCCTGGCTGCTGAGTTGAGTGATGCTCTTAAGGGGGCAGTTGTAGATCTAGGGAGTCCACAGAGAGTTGCACTACCATAATCTAGTCTGGGAATTACTAGTGTTTAGACTGCCAGCTTGAAGTAATTTACTGGGAGGAAGGGTTTTAATTTTCTCAGAGTGCTCATCTGAAAGTTTGCTCCTTTTATTGCGGCACTGATGTGTTTTTGCATGTTTAGGTTACTGTCCAGAGGTACTCCCAGAGATTCTGCTGAATCTATTATAAGAGGTTGGCAGTTGAACGCTGTAAGATGTTTAAGCCAATCGTGTATGTTGGTTTTTTGATTGGGTGGGGTGATTATTAAGAATTCAGTTTTAAAGGCGTTTAGTTTGAGGTGGTTTGTAGTCAACCATGAATGAGTATTTTGTCAAGTTAGATAGAGAGATTTGGTGTCATCTGGAGAATTTATCTTTAGGTATAGTTGCGTGTCGTCTGCGTACATGTGAAAGTGGACATTTGATGAGTCGAGAATCTCAGTGAGCGTCTCAATGAATAGATTAAACAGTGTAGGTGAAAGAGAGGATCCCTGTGGAACACCTAATGTGACAGGGACGGTCGTGGGCAGAGATTGGTTGATCTTGAACCTTTGGGATCTATTCAGAAGGAATGAGGTGAACCAATTTAGAACTGACCCCGATAGGCTCATTCTGTATTGCAGGAGATCTAGAAGATTATCATGTTTGACGGTGTCAAAGGCCGAAGATAAGTCAAGCGGGATAAGTAGGCAGGTTTTGTTCTGGTCTAGAATTCTTAGAGCGTCATATACTATGTGGGTCTTAGCCGATTCGGTACTATGTCCTGCCCGTAACCCAAATTGGAATGTATTGAGCCGGTGGAAGTTGGTGATGTGGTTGTCTAACTGGCTAAGAACACATTTTTCTAGGAGTTTAGCCAGAGTTGGGATGTTGGAAATTGGTCGGTAGTTGTTTAGGTACGTGGGGTCAGCTATTGTTTTCTTTAGATGGGGGAGACTTGTTTTGATTTGAGAATTTCAGGAATAGTTCCTTGGACTAAGGCGGCATTGATAATTTTTGTCCAAAGTAGTAGTAGTAGTGCCTGTATGAGATCTTTGAGGTTGTTTGCAGGAAGGGGGTCTGAGAAGTGGTTGGAGGGGTTCAAGGACGTGAATGCTTTTAGAATAGAATATTCGCTATAGGTTGTGAAGGTGGCCCAGAAGGGCGAGTTTAGATGAGTCGGTGATTGGCATTGCTAGCATGTGGGATGATGAGTCCTTCAGAGTGTTTGACTGGTCCAATGAGGCCTTAAGGAGGTCAGTTTTCAGGAGTTCTGTTTTTTTTGTGAAAAAGGAGGAACATTCTTCACACCTGGGAGGCATACCTTGACTAACTTGTGGAGGGCGAGCTATGCCACTAGCTTGAGTTTTGACTAGTTCAAATAGTTTTTTAGGTCGGTTCTTGGCTTGATCTAGCTGATTTTTGAAAAACTGTGCTTTTGAATGTCTGATCTTTCTATAGTATGAGTTTCTGATGTATCGGAGCAGATTGAGATGATCCTTGGAAGATAATGACCTCCAGCGCCTTTCAGCTAATCTAAAGGATCATCTGTCCTCGTTAAGTCTGCCGTCATACCAGGGTTTAGAATCTTTTGTGGAGATCCTCTTCAAATGTAGAGGCGTGGTTGTGTCTAAGATTGAGGACATGGAGTTAAAGTAGTGTTGTGTCAAAGCGGGAACATCAGTTAGGTCTTCCGAGGGGAGCAGTAGGTTGACACTGGCAGATGTGGATAGGCCTATTTGGTTTTTTTTTTAGAATCCTCTTCCATTTTTTAGGTCTCGAAGGTTGTACTGAGCATAGTTTAACTGATTCCTTGATGTAGAAGGTGATGGCATGATGATCGGACCATTCACATTGGGAGGATTGTACTAAGCTGGATAGCTTCTGGGTTGGCAATGACCAAGTCAAGGGTTGAACCTTTGACATGTGTAGGGCTATTGCAGATTTGGATGAGGTCAAGGCTGGAAAGGAATGTTTTGAGGCTATATACTGCCGGGTCGTTAGGGTCATTCCAGTGCAGATTGAAATCGCCAAGGAATATTTGTGTATTACGTTGAACAGTGTGATTGGTCACAATATCCATAAATTGCTCGATGAAGGTGATGTTATCGCTGACCCTGGGCGAAGCACTACGCTACGCTCGCGGAGTTTGCAAAGTTTGCGCAACTTCGCACTACGCGAGCTGCACGCAGCACAGTGCGAACACGTGTAGTGCAGCGTAGCGTAGTGCAGCGGTCAATTTTTGCTTCTTCGCGGTCCTCAACGTTATGTTTGCAACGGCGAGCAAGCAAAATGACATCCCGGCGAGATTCTCAACGTGGGGAGGCCAGGTTTCTCATTGTGAGTGGTTGTGCATGCTCGCAACAGCTCTCAATGAGAAACTACCAGTTCGCGTTGAGAAAGCTGCCGCTCGAGTAATAATCTACTCGAGCAGCAGAAAACTACAGCTCGCACTGTGCAAGATGCCGTTTTCAATGATTGTACAGTGCCGGATGCTTGTCCGCACTGTGCAATCATTGAAAACGCATCTTGCACAGTGCGAACATGCTACTACGCAGCTCGCGTAGTGCTACGTGAAGTTTGCGTAGTTCGAAGTGCACTTCGCGTAGTTTTGCGTAGGGCTACTTCACGAACTACACCCACCCCTAGTTATCGCCTGGCGGGTGGTAGAATATGTTTAATGAGCAAATTGGTTTGTTATTACTTGTGATATCTAAGCAGATGTATTCATAAGAGGATAGATCCGGTAAGGTGAGCTGTTCATCGAAAGACTGTTCCGGTGAATGCAGGCAATACCGCCTCCTAATCCATAAGGTCTATCTAGTCTGGTGATGTCATGATCTGGGGGAACCACAATGTCTAGGATTGGCGTGGAAAACTCATTTAGTCATGTTTCAGTTAGAAATAGGAGGTCAGGTTCATGGGTGAGTATTAGGTCAGCTATGCCAGATGTGTGTTTTTTGAGGTTGATCTGCAATTAAGTAGAATGCATTTGAGACACAGCTTTGTGGTAGTAGGAGGTTTCAGTGTTAATGGAACTAGCATCAGATTCTCCTTGGTTATATCTCTATTGTTGTGAATAGGGCCTCTGTGTGTCATGTGATGGATGGTTTTGATTTGAGAGGGTTTATTAGGCTTGAACGGGTCAGTGGTGGTTTGGCTGGGTGTGGGGGGATCGCAAGAAAGGAGTAGGCAGTGTAAATCATCCGCAGTTAGAGTAGTTTTTCCTGCGGAATGGTCGGGTTGTGGAATTGCGGTTAGGTACTGTTCTCCAACTTGGGGGTGGATGCTTAGGGGATCGTAAATGCTTCTGATGCTGGAGCGTGGGGCTGTTGCTGTGAGGGTTCCAGTTCTTATAATCGGCATGTTGACTAATCTTGTGTTGCTGCCAGATCAGGTTCCGTAGCTTTTGGATGTCATCTTTAATAAAGTATAATGAGAGAAGGATTTCATCAAGTCTAGGGTCTTGTGTATGCGGTGTGTTAATTGTTTGGTCAGGGTGTAGGGTAGGGGTGGATAGGTTTGTGGTGTAGTTTGGAGGGTGGCAGATATCTGAGTCTGCGTAGCGAGGTCTATGAGTAAGGCTGTCCGGGGAGGGGGATGGGGGAATAGACATAGAGGGAGGGGGAGAGGTATGTGTCGGAGGGGTGTGCGTTGAGATTAGGGGCGTGGATGCGTTTGGGTTGTAGATGGGAGGGTTGCATTGGTCTGAATCTTCGTAGTGCGATATAACTGTAAGGCTGTCCGGGGTGGAGCAGAGGGGAATAGCCAAAGGCGGAGAGGTATCTATCAGAGGGGTGTGTGTCGATATTAGGGGCATGGGCAGGTTCCTAATATACGGGGGTCGATTGTAGGGGATGTTTATTGATTGGATACTAGGATAGGAGTTGTGTGTGTGATTCTCAAAAACTGGGGTGACTCCTGGCGTTGAGGTGGGGGTATGGAAGGATAGGTTCATAGGAAAATGTCCTGGGGGGTTTATCGAAGTGGATATGGGGTGCGTGATCGGCATGGACATGAGGGGCATTATGGAAATAGAGGTGTCTGTGGGACTTTTTCTTTGAAGAGAGGGAATATGTCGAGTAGGATTAGGTTTCGGTCAGATGATTGCATGAGTATGATCCCATTATGGTAAATGGTGATTGTAGCTGATGCTTTGGAAATCGGGGAGGGGCTGATCATGATCTTAAGACTCTGTGCTGTTTTCCATGATGAGGCAACAGAAAGCAGGGCGTAAAAAGCTTTCCTCCATTGAGCTCTCCTCTTTGTGTAAAAAATAATGCCATTGGATAAAGTGCCTTTATTTGTAGAATTGTAGGGGTCTGATATTGGGGTTTCGGGGTATGTTTTTAGCAGCGAATGTTTGAAACGGCTGCTTTTTTTGAGAGGTTAGGGGGTGTTTAATGTTATAAGTATGTTGACCTGCATGCTCCATCATGCTAATGGTGCTTAAAAGGGGGGGTAGACAGGTGGAGGGAGTGCACTAATGGTGGAAGGGTGATGTGCGGCATAAGGGATGGATAATGAGGAATTGTATGATGAGTCTAGTGAAGGAGCCAGTCTTGTGCAGTTAGGGATGCGAAAAGTTAAGTACCATAATAGGAAGAGACAAAACGTGAAAGGGAGAAGGGTGAAAGGTAGTGGGAACGGGGGGAAGTGTAAAGTGAGCGGTCGTGCCTATTGGTTAAACAGGATGTGATTAGGCGGGGTGTTGTAGTGAGTTATATTTATTTTCCAAGGTTAATCCATTGTCTGCTTGGGAGTAGCCCATTCCTATGGACATTAAAGCCAGTCCAAAATGGCCGCTGGATTTGTAGAGGATATCTGGAGGACTGTTATGTAGTCCTATCACTCTTTCTGAGAGTGAGACAGTTTTGAGGGTGCAGTCCTATGTCTCTTTCTATATGCACTGAATTGGGGTGGTCCTTTTTCCCTTTCCGTGGAGGGTCTTGAGGAGATTCCTTCCTTTCACTCTTTCTGCGTGCCGTCTAGCCTGCGAAGTGGATCTGGCCAGAGTTATTTAAATGGGTTTCAAAATTGAGACCCTGTGATGACCCCATAGGATAAGAGAAAAGAGAGTGGCATTCCATAAGTCCATAAATTGGGCAAAGCGGCAAAATGGAACAATGACATCATGGTTAGAACTGCGGGCAATGCAGTCACTGCTGATGTCAGGTTTTACGTGTGACAGGGGGTCCCAACAATTGTCTTCGGCCTCACACCCGGGAGGCAGTACATGCAGGCTGACTGCTCCCGTGCTGATTGTTCGCGTCAGGGACGGGTCCTTCCCACCTTCGAGCCCCATCTAAAAGTCTCAGTTGGGATTAGCGAAAACGAGTGTAGGCGCTGCAAGTGAGGGCAGACAGATCAGTCACTAAGCCTCAGCTGTGAGAGGGGGTATGATAATGAGGGCGCTCCCTCCGATACCTTTCGTGCCTGCCTCACCTACGAGTATAGAACTCGCGGGAGACGTCCAGGTCTGCACAGAGCCGGTGAAAAATAATACCCCGTCTCAGTCGCGTTCGAGAGATCCCAGCCCTCCTCATCTCTCAAAGAGACTGCTCCTGTCGCCCTGTTCCGCAAGAAGAGGTCCAGGTCCAATGATGCCCGGCTTCTCCTGGTTCCTGCAGCTCCTCTGCCACAATGAGAAGTCCTTCCACGAGGGTGAGTGGTCCCGAAGAGTCCATTTAAGTTCTGTTGTATACACGTCCGTTTCCAATGTTACTGTTGTCTTCCTGATATCCTGGCTGGGTCCTGGAGGCTAATAGGGATATATGAGCATTTTTCGATCCCTAGCCTCTGAGCTCCCCTTTTTGAGCTCCTCTCCCGAAGAAATACCACTAAAGGTAGAGCTCAATGCTCCAGGGTCCCGCTAGCAGGAGGCGGAAAAAAGAACTGATAGTAACTAGTCCCCGGCTGTGCATCATGGGACACCGAGGGTCTCCCGAGGTCTCCCCAAAAGCATGGCATCCATCCATAGACACACAATGAAAGCCCATGGGGCTCGTTCGTCCAACCCCTCCTCTCCATCATGACAAAGGAACCCCGTAAAGGGGCGTTTCTCTATGTGTGAAACCCAGCAAAATGTCTAAATTTCAGTGCTATCTAGCTACCCTTCCTCGCCTCAGGATGAGGTACCAGCCAGTGCAGTCCTGTCTATGTCAGGCACACCACCTGTCCCTGACCTTCTCCCAAGTGTCCATGCAGGACTGCAGAAGAGGACTACCCAAGAGATCATTTTGATTGCTCTGGGGTCCACGCACATGGGCGGGACCATTCACATGACCATACATAGAGATCCCCTACTAAAGAAGTCTTCATGACCACTGAATATAAATTGGGCCACACACAAGTCACCTTGTTATGTGTGTTAGTGGCCTCTTGGATCATCCCATGTTCAGCAGAGCCTGCTGCGCTGCCGGCAAAGCAAAACAAAAACAAACAGAGCACTGTGTGGTCTTACAGTTTTCCAATGTATTAGGATTTTGGGGCAAATTTTGAGGGTTGGATGAACACGATAGAAATAAGATCACAACCACTAGAGCAGGCTCTAAATCTAACAAAGGAAAGTTTTCGGCACCATGGTTCACAGGCCAGCTCAAAGATATGCTAACCAATGTGAGAATCTTGGAAAGAAAGTGGCGACGCTACTATGAACTAGAGGATCAAAGAATTTATAAGACAGAGCGGAAACAATACCATGCCGCCATTAAAAATGCTAAAGCAGCATATTATACGGCACAGATTGCAGAGACAGGAAATAAACAAAAATAAATATTTAATATTCTGAATAGCTTCAGAAGTCCCAAGGCATTAACACAAGATATCCCACCGTCTCAGAATCTATGCGATAAGATAGCTGATTACTTCTCCCAGAAAATAGAGACTATCACGAAAGATTTCCCAATTTTTCAGCAAGAGAAATCTGAGGGCGAGATCAATTTAAGCTCTCAAAAACCCGGCTGGTGCTCCTTTGAACCCATCAGTCTGGAAGATACGCATAAGGCGATATCAACCATGAAATCTGGATCCCCTTTTGATCCATGTCCTCCTACACTGCTGCAAGCAATAGTAAATTAAACAAATCCCAGAATAAATTCCACCATTAATGCCTCTCTCTCCTCAGGCGAGATCCCGTCCAACTGGAAAGTAGCAGCAGTCAGACCCCTAGAAAAGAAAGCTATTAAAGATCCAGCCACTCTTACCAACCTATGCCCCATCTCGCTCCTTCCAATTCTATGTAAACTGGCTGAATCCTGTGTAAATAAACAACCGATGACCTATCTGGAGGAGAATGAAATCCTCCACCCATGCCAAGCAGGCTTTAGGACACACCACTCGACCGAAACAGCCCTACTTTCTACCACCGAAACCATTCGTGCTGCATTGGATCAGGGCAAGAAGGCGGTCCTGATCCTTTTAGATCTCTCTGCAGCATTCGACACGGTATCCCATGCTATCCTTTTACATCGCCTAGCAAATGCAGGCATAGCAGGAACCGTGTTCGAGTGGTTCAGAAGTTTTTTGGCACACAGGCGTCAGGTTATTATGCTAGGTCAATTCCGCTCCAAAGAAAGAATGCTGACAACAGGGGTTCCGCAGGGTTCAAGTTTGAGCCCCACATTATTCAACCTTTATATGGTCCCCCTGATCAAACTTATCTCCTCGTTTGGTATTGATTCCATAGCTTACGCTGACGATACCCAGTTAATTCTAACATTGGATAAAAATATGACGAATGCCGAAATCACCCTAAAAGAATGCCTCTCGGCAGTATTTGCATGGATGACCAGCAATCATCTAAAATGTAATTCTATGGCAGGACCGGAGGCTCAGATTATGCTTTTCTTTCTTCGCATTTATTACCATCTTGAAAAACACAGCAGCCTTAGAAAAGCTCATAATGTAGAAAAAATGCTTAAAACCAACAATAAAGCATTTTAGCCATATAACTCAAGAACAAAATGTCTCTGGGACTACAACTCCCATCATAACAATATAACAGTCCAAACGGAGTCCTTCCTCCATGTCCACACTCCACAGATAGGCAGTCCCTTCTCCATGTTCCTCCTCTTTCTTCGCTGCTTCCGCAGCCAGTTAAGTGTTTTTTTCTCTCTCCCGCTCTCAGAATGTGATTGTTGGGTGTTTATGCTACTTTGTGCACTGATTTGCTTAACGTTTGTTGGGGCTATGGGTCTCTGGTGATTTCTTCGTTTCAGAGCCCCATTTGAGTCGCGGAAGCGCCGTTTCGCTTCCTTCGCGACTGTGCCCGGTGTGTTGTTGCGGTGACGCAGTCACCCGCTAGGGGGCGCGGCCGCGTCTCGTTGGTCTCCGGCGCGAGTTCTCCTCACAGAGGAGCCGCGCTGAGGAGATCAACCGCCGCGGAGCCGAGCCCTCGAGCCTGTCTCACCTAACGCCCGTTTATCGGGTCTGTATTGTTTTGCCCCATATTTTGAACGCCCCAGCAGGGGTCTGTATTGCGGTGTTCTGCCGCGTTGACGCCGATCTGGCAGATTTCAGCACTCGTATTATGTGGTGTGGCAGCGCGCAGTGAGACAGTCGACCTGGTCCCCCTGGGGTGGGTCTGCGCGCTGGGGGTTGCGAGTGTGCCCTAATTTTGCCAGTCCCTGGCATCCAAAACTGCTGCAGTCCTCCGGTCTGCCCTAATTCTAACTAATACCCAGACTATTGGGTAGAGTGTCAATCCCTTAAGCTACCTTTGGGCAGCATGGAGGACGATTATTATGAGGATGACTCCCACTCATATTTACAAGATGAGGAGTTTTACCAAGCTGTCGACAGCTCTATCTACCGCTGTGTCACGGAAGTGGTGACCCCTATGGAGGAGCGTCTTTCGGCGCGCATAGTGGAGGAGTGCGCCAAACTAGCTCAGGCACAGTCAGGAATCCCTTGTAACCTCCCAGGTCCGTCAGGTGAGGGCCCCTCTGCTCCTAAGAAACCCTGCAAGGGGGGGTTGTCGGAGGGTGCTCAGGGGGTGGACAAAGGTGCCTTTGAGCGTCTGCGTGACGCTTTTTTAGCTAAGGCCACAGAGTCCCCGCCTGACCAGCCTGCGGTCCCCGCCTCGGTGGTAGCTACTGAGACTGCCCCTTCGTCCCCGGGGGACTCCCCGAATTCGGACGGTGAGGAGGAATCAGTGCGTTCCTGGCGACCTTCGAGCTCGGCCACTGAGTTGCCGCGGGACAGCTCAGGTATGCTGGACCCGGATGAAATAATGCATCCGCGCTCCGCAGCCTGGGCCCCGGGTGACAAGGTGGCAAAGTTCGTAGCTAGTCGGTTGCGTAAGCCTCTGGAGCAGGAGGCCAGGGGATGCCTCCGTGGGGAATGCCCTAGGCCCACCTTGGAGGGAAAAGTTGCCATGACTCCGGATTTAGATGCAAAGATGGCAACGTTTCTAGCAAAGTTTATGAAGGACCCACGTAAGGGCATTGACAGATCCTGGCGATCGTGTCAGGACAAAATGCTCGACGCAGTAGGACCCATTACCAAGATCCTAGACATGGCGGAGCAGGCTAAAGCTACTGGTTCCGCCATTGACCCCGACGTTTTGTCGAATTGGGCGCAGAGGGTGATTGTTTTTTTGGGCAACGCCAACTGCGCCCTCTCCACCGAACGTCGGAGGTCTTTCCTAATTAAGCTGGACCCTAAGTTAGGAGACTTAGCCTCTTCAGAGGCAGGAGCGGTTGCCCAAGGTGGTCTCTTCGGAGAACCGTTCATTAAAGAATTAGGGAAGTTCGTGGCTACCTTTACGTCCCTGGACAGAGCTCAGTCCAGTATTAAACGCGTATTCCATCAGCGTTTCTCCCAAGGGGCCGGTCGCGGTAGGGGCCGCGGGACCGGCCGTGGCGGGCAAAATGCCAGCAACAGAGGGCAAGGCTCCGGGCGAGGACAGTATAACACCTCAGCCAACTTCAACTCTTTCTACCCGACAAGAGGACAACGTTTCGGAGGTCGAGGCTTCAGGAAGAACTCCAACGCTTCCAACACACACGGTGAGTGTTATCCCCGCAGAGCAAGTTCAGATTGGCGGCCGACTAGCGGCCTTTCGCAGGGCGTGGGTAAACCTTACGGCGGATGCTTGGGTATTGCAAACTATCCGCGGTTTTCATATCGAATTCTACGATCAACCTTTCCAGGTGTGCGCCCCGCGCCCTATAACCTTTTCAGCGACCGATGCCCAGTTGATAGACGAAGAGGTCGCGGAGCTCCTCCGCAAAAGGGCCATTCGTCAATCAACTCGACACCCGTCAGGCTTCCTCAGCAATATTTTCCTAGTGGACAAACCCGGCGGAGGCCGTCGTCCAGTGATCAACCTCAAAGAATTCAACGGATGGTTGGTCTACCATCATTTCAAAATGGAGGGAATTCATCTCCTTCGAGATATTCTACTTCCACGGGATTGGTTCGTACGGTTGGATCTCAAGGATGCTTATCTTGTGGTTCCAATCTTCCCTCCTCATCGTCGCTTCCTCCAGTTTCTCTGGCGGGAACAGGTGTTCGAATTCACGGCCCTCCCGTTCGGTCTGTCCTCAGCCCCGTGGTGTTTCACCAAAGTGCTACACCCTGTGGTGGAATTTTTGCGAGCGCAGGGGATTCGCCTAATCGTCTATCTAGACGACATTTTATTGATGGCGCAATGCCCACACAGTCTGCGTTCTCAGCTGGACCAGACGGTCGCCCTCCTCCAGGAACTCGGTTTTGTCATCAATGGAGACAAGTCGGTTCTCGTACCCTCTCAGAAAGTAGAATTTTTGGGGTTTGTCATAGACTCCGTCGACGCTTCCCTGAGCCTTCCGACTCGGAAGATGTCCAAAATCAAGCACGTCTTACGTCAGACGGTTGCAAGGTCCCACACATCGTTACGTCAAGTTGCCAGAGTGGTGGGCCTGCTATCGTCATCGATTCAGGCCATCTTTCCGGCCCACTGCATTACAGGGCTCTCCAACGTCTCAAAGCGTATCATCTACGCAGGGGCGTGTCCTACGACCAGATGGTTCCCCTGTCGGAGGAGGTCAAGGAGGAAATGTTGTGGTGGCTTACCCACATGGAGGCCTGGAATGGTCGGGCAATTTTCGGGTCTTCCCCGGACCTAGTCATCGAATCCGATGCCAGCAGAGTCGGTTGGGGAGCGCGATGTGGGGATTTTTCAACAGGCGGCACTTGGTCCTTGGAGGAACAGAAGTTACATATCAACTGTCTAGAGCTTCTGGCGGGTTCCTTTGCGGTACGCTGCTGGACCAGAGACTCAGTGAAGTCGTGCGTCCTGTTGAAAATGGACAATGTATCAGCGGTGCGGTATGTGAACCACCTAGGGGGCGCGAGGTCCCGTGCACTGGCGAATTTGGCGAAACAGTTCTGGGATTACTGTCTAGAGCACCAGGTATCGGTGACGGCGGAGTACCTGCCGGGTCAGGCCAACCAGGTCGCAGACTGGCACTCCAGGCACCTCCGGGATTCCAGTCTGTGGATGTTGGATGTCCAGGTCTTTCGCTGGCTCAACGGGCTGTGGGGTCCTTTCTCACTGGACCTGTTTGCGTCCCGTTTGGATCACCAACTTCCGAGGTTCTTCAGTTGGAGGCCGGATCCGCTGGCAGAAGCCACGGACGCGTTTCTCCAGGACTGGAGCAAGGAGAAGCCCTTTGCGTTTCCGCCTTTTTCGATGGTGATGCGTACGGCGGCACAGGTTCGCCGGCAGGAAGTGGAGCTGGTGTTGGTGACACCGCTCTGGAGGTACCAAGTCTGGTTTCCAGTTCTTCTGGAACTTTCCTGGGATTCTCCAATCCTACTCCCCCGGCTTCCTCACCTGCTCCTCAATCCGGATCGAGATCCGCATCCTCTCATCGTTCAGAACTCTCTCCGCCTCATGGCATGGAGGCTTTCAGGAGACGTTGGTCGCTCCCGGGCCTTTCGAGATCAGCTGAAGGTCTGTTGTCCAAGGCCTGGGCTGCCAGTACGTCAAAGCGCTACAAATCCGCTTGGTCTAAGTGGGTGCGTTGGTGTCTTCGACGGAGTTTGGATCCCGTGGTCGCGGGACTCGTTCCCGTGTTGAACTATCTAACGGAATTGGCCATGGGGGGTTTTGCTTACCGCACGATTAATGCTGTGCGTTCGGCTATATCTGCGGCTCACCACCCGGTTGACGGTGCTCCGATCGGGGTACACCCTTTTTGTGTGCCGACTTTTGCGGGGCGTCCGTTTGGCGTTACCACCAGAACCCCGGTACTCAGTCCTTTGGGACGTCAATTTGGTCCTGAACCTTTTCCTGTCCTGGCAACCTAACAGGTATCTATCGGTCAAGGAACTCTCGGCGAAGCTGGCTATGCTTCTATGCTTAGTGTCCTGCCGGAGAGTGTCGGATGTGCGGGCTCTAGATGTATCAGCACGCGTGTTTTCACCAGATGGTGTCACGTTCACAATTGGTCGTCGTACAAAGTCGGCTTCTAGAACGATTTCGTATCCGGCCTTCGTAGATGTCCCGAAACTATGTGTTGTTCAGTGTTTGAAAGCTTATGAAGAATTGACTTGGGACATTCGCCCTCCGGGCGAGAGACAATTGTTGATTGCCTTGCGAAAGCCACACCATGCGGTCTCTTCCCCCACCATAGCCAGGTGGGTGCGTTGGGTCATGCAAGAGGCAGGTATTGATACTAAGCGTTTCGGAGCTCATTCGGCCAGGGGGGCCATGGCCTCTAAGGCTTTCTCTGCAGGAGCTCGTTTGGAGGATTTGATGCGGGCCGCGGACTGGTCCTCCGATTCCACCTTTAAGAGGTTTTACTTTAAGCCGGTGGTGGATATTGCAAGTTTGGTGGTAAGTAAGCTTTGAACTAGCATAATCTGAGCCTCCGGTCCTGCCATAGAATCGAAATTTGCCTAGCATTTGTAACGGTAAGTTTCAATTCTATTAAGGACACGGAGGCGAGGATTATCCCACCCGGTATGTCGTCAATCGACACCCCCCCCGTATGGCGGTAAGTAGCCAGGTTTTATAGTTTCTCCTCATGGTTGATTATGAACCTTGCATGTTGATTTGATTGTAAATTCCTGAATATTTCCGTTACGGCGCTGACGCAGTTCTATTTCTTCCGTTAGGAAATGATGGTTCCAAGCAGGATCAATGAACTGACGGCGTAATTTGCGCGAAGAAAGAGGAGGAACATGGAGAAGGGACTGCCTATCTGTGGAGTGTGGACATGGAGGAAGGACTCCGTTTGGACTGTTATATTGTTATGATGGGAGTTGTAGTCCCAGAGACATTTTGTTCTTGAGTTATATGGCTAAAATGCTTTATTGTTGGTTTTAAGCATTTTTTCTACATTATGAGCTTTTCTAAGGCTGCTGTGTTTTTCAAGATGGTAATAAATGCGAAGAAAGAAAAGCATAATCCTCGCCTCCGTGTCCTTAATAGAATTGAAACTTACCGTTACAAATGCTAGGCAAATTTCGATTCTGCACAAACAGAAATAATACCTTTCGGCCCTAATAACTGCTTCTCCCCTCAATCTTGGTTGCCCAACGATGCAGAGGCTCCACCCAATACTATCTTTTTTTTTTTTTTTTTTTTTTTTATTATTTTATTGGCAGTGGATAAATTGCACAGAGAAATAAAACAAAGGTAAAAGATATATACCATAGATACATAATCATAAAGAGAGCACAGAAAAAAATCAGGAAAACAAAAAATATTACTGAAAGAATGACCATGGTCATAACCAGTTCGTGATGGGTAACCATATTTTTTGGCCTAGTATCTTCCTTCTCAAGCCTTTAAATTTGTATACAGCATTTTCCAACTGATAAATATTCAACAATTTTGACTGCCATTGATTGAACACAGGCGGTTCAATATCCAACCAGCGAGAGGTTATACAGTTGCGATAGGAAGACATTGCGATGAAAATGAACCCTTCTTCAGCAATTGTTCTATTGGCGATTTGGTCAGTTTGTATTCCAAGTATAACAAGTTCGGGCGTTAAAACAATAGCTACATCCAAAATGGTATTTAGGAAGCCTTGTACTTGGGTGAGAAATATGATCAGTTTGGGGCAATGAAAAAACATATGACACAAATCGGCCGCATTATGGCCATAGCGACTACAGTTCACTCCTTTCTGTGCTTTCCATTTTGATAGTTTTGATGGTGTATAATACAAATTAAAGATAGACATATAATGTTGACTTTTAAATGAATCATTGAGAATAACTTTACTACAGACTTCAAGAGATCTAACTATGTCTACAGTTTCTAAGCCAAAAATGATCTCCCATTTTTTTGTGTAGGTGTCTAGATTATCTTCTAACTTTTCCAAACATTTCTGATATATTATACCAATCTTATGTCCCTGGCAGCAGCATTCCAACAAGTCTATTTTGCTCATAGATTGTGATATAATTAATTTTTTTGTAATTAAGAAGCTACGGATCTGTAAGTATTTAAAAAAATCAGCTCTATCAAGACCAAATTTACTTTGTAATTGAGAATAGGAAGCAAATTGCCCATCATAATAGAGTGGACCAAAAGATTTTATATTTAAGTCAAACCATTTATGCATGACATGGTCATTAAAAAGCTCGGGTAGCATAGGATTCTGTAAGAGGGGGGTATAGTAATTGAATTTTGGCAGAAGATGAAGCCTTCTGTTGATTTGTCTCCAGATCTGAGATACGGTAGTCATGATTTTAAATTTAGTTTTTTTGTGATAACTAGGTTCTATTAACTTGAACAGCCATTGCCGCGCTTCCACTCCAAGCAGCATTTCGTAAATTGATGGAGTCAAAGCATTATCTAAACTATAGTCTGGGAACATTAGAATACCCATTTGCTTTAGCAAGACTGCCCAGTAATATAAGCGAAAACTAGGAACTCCTAAACCGCCTCTTAGTTTTGCCATAATGCACCATTTGAGGGCTCTTCTGGCTCTCCGATAACCCCATAGAAACCTGGAGATGCTTCGATCTAGTATGTTAAAAAAAAGAGAAGAAAAGAGAAGAGGAATAGTACGAAACAAATAAAGGAATTTTGGTAATATGACCATTTTGATTACGTTGGTGCGACCAAATAAAGATAGATGTAGATTGTTTAACCGTTCCAGAGTCCTATTAGTAGACATTAATAGAGGATCTGTATTGAGCCCTACTATGTCATCAACCGTTGGGGAGATTATCACACCAAGGTACAAAGCGGTAGATGCAAGAACTATTCTATCGGGTCTGCCAGTGGAAGAATGAATTATCTGAGTTTTAGAAATGTTAAGCTTATAGCCTGACAGCTCCCCGAAGTCTTGGGCAAGTTCTATAATTTTAGGCATGGATAAACCTACATCGGGAGTAACAACTGCGACGTCATCAGCGTACGCGAGTACTTTATGATCGATCTGATGTATGGTCACAGGTGGAATTCCTACTTCTTTTGTGATTTTATTCAAGTATGGCTCAATGTACAGGGCAAATAATAGGGGGGAGCAGGGACAGCCCTGCCTTGTTCCCCTAGTAATTGCGAACGAACAAGATGTTTCTGTCGCTATGCGAATTACAGCCTTCGGTTCATGATATAGCGCCTGTATGGCCAGAATATACTCTCTGGGAAACCTTTTCCATGTTAGGACAGACCATAGGAACCCCCAGTCGACTCTGTCAAACGCTTTTTCCGCGTCCAGCAGAATAGCGCCGACTGGGGATCCCGTAGCCTGTGCCCAATCAAATAAGGTGATGATACGCCTGACATGATCAGTAGTATCCCTATTTTTAATAAATCCATGTTGGGTCTTGGAGACCAGCATGGGCATTATGTTAAATAATCTATTTGCTAATATTTTAGAAAAAATTTTGCTGTCCGCCGTAATGAGAGAAATAGGCCGATACGACCCTAACTCACTAGGATCCTTTCCCTTTTTTTTAAACACTACAATTGTAGCTAAAGACCATGAGGCAGGTGGACGTCCCTGGAATGCTTGATCAAAGATCTTAAGTAACTCAGGCTTTAAAATGTTCCTAAAAGTTCGATAGAATTCGAGGGGGATTTGATCTGGCCCCATGGCTTTCCCAGATGCGAGGCTAAGAATAGCTAACTCGATCTCCTCCCATGTGATTGGGGAGCCAAGAAACATTGCATCCTCTTCGGACATCGGCACATTCTCAACCCCCCTCAGATAATCAGATGAGGTTCTATCTATATCGATCTCAGTCTCTGGTTTATTATATAGTACTTTGTAGTAGTCACTAAAAGCATTCAAAATCCCTTCCATAGATTTTTGGGGTACTCCAGCCAAATCAGTAATTTTAACTATCTCATTTTGCATAGCTTTTTGTCTAATTCTATGAGCTAAAATTCTCCCAGTTTTTTCATTTAGCTCGTAGCACTCTGCCTTGTGTTGTTTATATTGTACCGCTACCTGATCGGCTAAGTAAGAGTATGAAGTAGCACGTTCAATAGTTATCTGTCGTTGAGCTTCCTGGATGTCAAAGTCATTACCGTTAAATATCTGTGTCACCAAATTTAATTCAGCCTTTCGTAGTTTATCCATTTTATCTCTTAACTCTGTTTTTGCCATTAAACGTTGGAAATTAGAATAACTTATTGTTTCCCCTCTTACAACGGGTTTAAAAGTGTCCCAGGCTACTTGAATTGAGGCGGTATCAGAGTTGCGAGAAAAAAAATCTTTGATGATCTCCAATATGTGTCGAATATAATTATCATCGAGCAGGAGACTCCTTTGAAATGACCAGTGACAGTTTGTATTATGAGTTTTGGGGGGGAATGACAGTTCTAATATTATAGGGTTGTGATCTGAAACCAGTTGTGGTAGAATCTCAATTTCGGCGTTCCCCAAAAAAAAAGAAGAAGTAAAAAAATAGTCTAGACGAACAAACTTTGTATGAGGATTTGAAAAAAAGGTAAAGCCATGATCGGTCGATTTTATTTTATTCCACACATCATACAGCCCATTACTCAAAACTATCTCCCTTAAGGCTTTAAAGACCTTAATCTTACGTCCTCTATAATTTCCAGAGATCCTAATATTGCAATTAGCGTCAATATGAACATTCATATCTCCGCATAAAATTAAAGGCTGACACCAGCCAGCCAGTTCTATATTGATTGTATTGAAAACCTCATTGTCGTCTAGATTAGGGCCATATAGGCAACACAAAGTAAATCTATTACCATTAATATTGAGTTCAGCCAACCCCCATCTGCCCCATTTATCTGATAGCGTTCTGACGCATTTTCCCAGGTTTTTTTTCATTAAGATTGCGATTCCTCTTTTAACCCCAGTTTGTTTAGAACTAACCAAAAGTTCCAGACCCAAATTCCTCAGAATGTTACGTTTCTCCCATGGGATGTGGGTCTCCTGCAGGCACAAGATGTCTATATTTAGAGACTGAATTAATCTACGCAACACCCCAATCTTTTTAAAATCATTGAGACCATTGATGTTCATGGTACATATTTTGACCTTCCTATCCATTATTAAAAATCCTGGCTTCTAAAGATGTAAAAAATCCTCTTCTAGTCAAATAAATACAAAAAAGAGACATAGAGAGAAATACTTTGACCAACCTTACTCTGGCAATTACCACTGCTTTACACCCCCACCACCACCCCCCCAACCCCACCAGCCCCAAACCCCACCCAACAATACAGCCCCCCACCCCCCTCCCCAACATCAGAGGCTCAGGAACGCCCAGTTCCTGATAAATATGGAATGCCGCGTCCCCCTGCCACTAGGCCCCCACAGGAAAAAACATTGTTAAATAAAAACGAGTAAGGAAAAGCATTTATAACATAAGACAGTAGCTTCTCTAGAGCAAGATTATCCGATTCAAAGCGATTCTAAATATTCTTTTGCTCTATTCTCAGACAAGAAGAATTTGGTTTGCCCTTTCACAACTACCTTTAGCTTGGCTGGATTTTGTAAAAATACAATAGCTCCTTTTTTTGGAAAATCTGGTATAAGCTGGCGGAGATGCCAGCGCTGACTCACAGTTGCCTGACAAAAATCTGGCCTTACGAAAAATTCGCAATCACCGGCTATGGCTTTTTTGTCAGGCTTTGCTAACATGAAAATGTCTTCCCTTGCCAAAAAGTTATTAAATGACACCAATATTGCCCTGGGATATTCCTCAGTCCCCTGACGTGGTTTCCTTATTGAAAATGGGAATCTATGAGCCCTCTGCACTTCTTTGGCCCAGTCCCAAGTTGACAATTGTGGGAAGGCTTCTTTAAGTAGCTCAATGATGAATCTCCTGGCATCCCCCCCTTCTTTTTTTTCCGGTATTCCGAGGAAGCGCAGGTTATTCCTGCGGGCCTTGTTCTCCAAGCCCTGCAACTTATAGGTAATATCATCTTTACGAACTTTCAAATTGTCCAGTTCTTGTTTCTGATTAATGTTCTCATCTTCCAGGGCCGAAATCCTTGCCTCAGTTTCGGTCACTCTATCGGCTGTCTCGCCGCAAAGTTTGATAGCACGACGAACAGCGTTCTTAACCTTAGAGCAAGTAGCCTGAGTGCGCAAATTTTCAGCCTTTATTTCAGCCCGATGCATCATCATAGTATTATAGATTGTTATTAGCGTAATCTCTGCTGGGCTAGATAGATCTTGTGCTGGGTTCAGCGTCTCAATATCCTTAGACAGTATTACCTCCTCCTGGGGTTCTTTTTCCTGAGAATGCAGCTCTGGACAAGGCTCCGCCCGAGAACCGTCTATGTCTAAAACGGGATGTCTGCCAGTGGAGCGTTGAGAGGCTTTTTTCTTACGTCTTCTAACAGTTGAGACACTTGTATCAGGGGAATTAGGGTTGGTATTGGCATTTCGTTCCTCAGCAGCATCAGCGGAACTAATTTCGTCACTGTATTCTGCCCAGTCTTTGCTTACATTAAGACTCTCCTCAGAGGAGAAGTCAGATAGAGAGTAGAAATTCTCTGTAAGATCTTGTAGCACCGGCAATACTGCTTCACCTACCGCACTCGCTCCCCCCGCTGTGACGGACACAGGGAGAGAATGACCCGTAACAGCATCCGCTAGTAAACACTCCTGCAGCACCTCTTGAGCCCTTGGGACATCCCGGACTTCCCCTCCCATAATGCAACATTCAGGGTTTTCTCCGACGACTGCATCATCAACTGTAGCATTAGAATGTGTTATTTCACCCCCTTTTCTGCTAGCCTGAACTTTAAACATCTCTGGGACTGTTAGTGTAAGTTGGCTCGCACTGTTTCCTACTCCTCGTATTTCAAACACTGGGGTGGCAGGAACACTCCCTTTCTGACTCTCAGTAACAATAGCATTATCAGCATCTTTATTCACTGAACGGCCAGAATTCTTTGATAGTTTCTCACCGCCATTTTTGGTGCTTCGTGTGCTGGCAGCCACCGTCTGCGTGGGATTTTGCACCTGCATTTTCTTCTTGCGGGATTCACCGCCACGGCCCCGAACCATAAAGCTCTGAAGCGGAAAAAAAACAGGAAAGCGCCAAAGCGGAGCACGCCGCTGTGCACGCAGCAGGTCAGCCAGCATTCGGAGAATGAGGGGAGGAGCGAAGTCCAGATAGCGAAAAGTTAGGAAAATCCGGTAGAAAGTCTTTAACTTTGTTACAGATTTGGCTGCTTTCAGCTACTTTGTATTTCTAATTTTTCCGAGCTCAGCAACTTTATGTATATGCGCTTCCCACATATAAATCAATTTTGCGAATACAACAAGCGCCGCTCAGAGACATTCTGCTCCGACACAATCCACATTCCACCAGCTCAACTACAGCGGCGTGTCTTCGGGTTTTCAGGCCTTTTTTCCCCCCCGTAGCGCCTCCGGAGTCTCAATAGCCTCGGAGACTCTCTTACTACAGTCTTTCCTCCTCGGAGAGCTTTTCGCTGGTTTTCCTAAGCCCGTAAATCCATTCGGCCAAGGTAGATTTTCGCAAAGTCAATGGTAAATCCTCGGGAGGGTCCGGAGCAGGAGGACAGAGCTGCTTACACAGCCCACACTGCGGCAGCCATCTTGCCTCTCAAATTACCCACCCAATACTATCAATGCAGCAAGAAATCTAGGGGTTAAATTCGACAACACTCTGTCTTTTAACCAACAAACCAGAGAAGTAGCTGGCAACTGTTTCAATATTATCTGAGGTCTGAGAAAAATTTCAAACTGCTCCCTCTGAGTCCCAGATGGACTGTTGCAGTGGCTCTGATTACATCTCGGTTAGACTACTGCAACAGTCTGTATGCAGGGCTAAATAAATCTGCCCTCCATAGACTGCAGATGGTACAGCATGTCACAGCTAGACTAGTTCTAGGCTGGGCAAGAACATCTTCAGCCTCTGCCGCGCTAGATGCATTACACTGGCTCCCAATACAAAAGCGCATTTTGTTCAAAGTCCTGACAATTTCCTTCAAAGCTTTTCACCACCAAGGCCCAGCTTATCTACAAAAATACTTTAAACAATACCATCCTTTACGCGAACTGAGATCATCATCATTAAATCTGTTCACCGTCCCAAAGTTCAGGCTGACGACGAAAGGTGGCAAATCCTTATCCGTGATTGGCTCGAAAGCATGGAATAAACTACCCCAATCTCTTCGTGCTGCCAACACAGAAATAAGTTTCAGGAAACAACTAAAAACCTGGATTTACTCACTACCAGATACAGTATGTCAAACCCTAATATGATCCCTTCCAGTTCTCGAACGGTCTAGACATTGTCATCTGCTAGACACAGGAAGTCTTAGCGCCAAGATACTCCTCGGAGTGATAGTGCGCTCTACAAGAACTCAATCACATCACATCACATCACAATGTGGTGCGCCAAAAGCTCTAACAAAATGGCAGAATGCCACCAGTGTCCATTCATCTACGGACATTAATTCCTTCAAGAGAAAGAGATGCAAAAGAGGTTATATACAAGGAAGGAGATAGAATGAGAGCAAACACAAGAAAGTCAATAGAGGACTATAATGTATCAATGAGTAACCAAGAGTAACCAAGAGTCTGCCACAACAGCCTACACTTGTCTGGCAGGGGTTCCAAGCAAGCACCGCAAGGCTGGCTTTTACTGGATACCAGTGGTCTTCCTTCTGAGAGCATTTATGACACGGACAACAACGTTGGATTCCTTTTACCTTTCGTGAAAGGAAGAAGTGAGGAGTTGCCAATGCCTGTATTAGTTTGATCCTCACATGCTGGGAGAAAGCTCCCGGCATTTCCGGGTGATTTGCTTACTGCTGTTTCATGTGATTCTGAGTTTGTTTCTGACAACAAAAAAACCTTTCTTTGTTGGCACTCCGAGCATGGTGCCCATAGTAAAGCTCGAGTTCGAAGAGAGAGGCATGGCGACTTTGTTGAGAGAGCAGAGACCTCCAGCTACAGGGCAGAGGTGAGATCATGCTCCAGTGGCTAGCTAGGCCAATAAGGTTTCATCCAACCGAACAATGAACAAGCCTCTTAGTTAGCTCACAAAATGTGTCAATAGGCGAGAGGCGATGTAAACATAAGGGTGCATTGTTGTCATAGCGGGAAGCAATTACTGCTCTTCTCAGATTCATAGTGAGCATCCCCCATCTTCATCCTGAAAGGGATGTATTCATGCAACCGGAATTGATCAGGTAGAAGAGGGAATATCGCATAAGCACACTACTCAGCACACGGCTTTAAATCCACCTACATTTCCTTTTATCTTAAGCAGTTTGGCTGAAAGATAATAGCCTGGGTCCTTATCCCATGATGTAATTTCATATGTAATTTCACGATAGTCTTCTGATGTTTGTAAACGTCGTGTAAGTGCACGGCTCGCGCATCCCTTTGTCTTCTGCCATTGAAGTTATGAAGGGGAACCCTAGAGTGTCAAAGATGCATCTGTATCCAGCACGGGCGCGGCCAATAGCGGGGGTCTATGAGAAGCGTTATTGAAAACGATACCTTTGTTGTTCTGGTCGAGGGCCAGCGACAGGGAATCCTTTGTTATTTGTTGCTAGTGAATACTGCGTGTTCTCCTAACAGTTACCTCCAATCCAAGATAAGCAGCGACGTTTGTCAGACGGTGCAGCATCAGCCAGCATGTGATTAAGACACTCTGGTTGAGCTCATGAGGGTTATTTTGAAAGGACACACGCTGGGCGAGCGGCTGCTTGGCCTTTGTATGCGGGAAATGTTTACATTATGGGCACATCATTTGAAAAGCGACTGTAGCAGCCAATTAGGAATACTGTCATCTGGCCTGACAAGGCTGAATTGCATGCGTTCTCTT
The DNA here is from genome assembly GCF_964263255.1 of Lissotriton vulgaris. Lineage (NCBI taxonomy): Eukaryota > Metazoa > Chordata > Amphibia > Caudata > Salamandridae > Lissotriton > Lissotriton vulgaris. Next base: position 563,865,944 of record NC_141695.1, read on the forward strand.
TATAGAGCAGTTAATATCTTAGAGATAAAACGACATCTTTATATTTTGATTCCAGTTGGCTCAGCAAAGGTAGGGTAGGACCCTAATGCACGCAGGAAATATGTCCTGTATCTGATCTGTGTGAGTTACAAACTATTTTTTTTGTTTGTTAATATTTCTAAATTGTGAAGCAGGCGATTTGTTTCATTACAAATGCTGCAAATCCATAAGTATGTGAAAAAAGCCACGGCTGGGGAATAAATCATGTATTTGGCCTTACTATTAAGAGCCACCACCAGATTCTGCTAACAACCTTATTCTGAGGCAAAAATGCCCCATATCTTCTTATAGCGTATCATTTATCTTCTTATAGCGTATCATTGTATCGATCCGAATATGATACACAATATCTCTCTCAGTAAGGGGTCCATTACGATGTCGGGCGGATCGCCACCCCCATGGTGGCGGTGGCGATCTGCCCGACATTAATGCCCGCCCGCCACCCATTTCCCCCCCACCATATTACTATGGCTGGGGGGACCATGGCAGATGTAAACACCGTCTGCCGATTTTCCGCCCCGGTCACCTTGCAGCCGGGGCGGAAAATGTTTAATATGGTGGTGGTGTCTATTACACACCGCCAGCCATATTATGATGGGCTTTCAGACATGCCTTTTCGTGGCGGCAATGCAGGGACTCGCTGCGGGGACCCGTTGCGGGCCCTCTGGTACTACGGGGGGGGGGTGCACATGGGGGGTACCAATGCCGCATTTTGAAATGCACAACGTGCATTTTTACCATTACGGCGGGCGGGGCTTTCAGCACCGCTAGCCGCAATGGTAAAAATACAGGAAGCGCCCGCCAGTGTGGCGGGCTCATCCTAATTGCCAAGGCGGAGCCGCCACTCCTATGGCGGGCGGTCCCGTTTTGCACGGGGATGGCGGACGGGCAAAGTCCTCCCGCCATCCTAATGGGGGCCTAAGTATCTTTAACCCCTTCCATGCTCATGACAAGCTCAGCTTGTCATGAGGCACAGTGGAGCTGTGCTTATGAGGATCTGAGCTAGTCATGAACAATGGGGATCGATGAGGATCAGCACAGGAGGGGAAAACCATTAGCAGCCAAGGTGTTAAACTATTAGCCCATTCAGCAAAAGTAGGGCCGATAGGAGACTTCCAATGGTTAGTCTAATGTTTCGTATTAATCGAGTGGGAAACCACCATAAACATAAAGTGTGAACCTTCTGTCCCATACAGGGAGTGTGCAGCAATGCCACAGAGTGCAAAAAAAGTTGATTGTTCCACTTGCTGATCTACTTGGCCTGAAATCTGAGCAAAGATGTGAGTCCAGAAATCTTTCAAAACCTCATATGACCAAAAACATGTTCCCAGTTCCCTCGTTGGTCACACCTGGGATATTTCCCACTGACCGCCTGGAGCATTTTATTGAGTCTAGCATGAGTATAATAGAGCATCCAGCCATAGTAAAACACCATCCTATGAAAGGAGAAAACCCAAAACTAAAGTACCTAAGCTATCTTTCCCTGTGCATTTCAACACCCTTGCGGCACTGCCATTTAGCACAGATCCCCTCAATGACTTATGTACGGTCGGGCCAAGTTCCTTATACCACCGACAGAGAGAATCTCCAGTGACCAGTTTCATCACTAGGGCTTCTGATGGATTAATAACAATGATAGATACAAAATTAAAACTGAAACCACTTGATTTTATGAAATCCTATAAAATGCATTGTGCTGAAGGACAGTCATGGAGATTTCTTAGAGGGGCTTAATTCTAGATCCTGGAATGAAGTCATCTACCTTGGTAATCTGGATAGCCCACCAACGATTAATAACATCTTCTGGGAAACAAGGGGATACATGTTTACAACAGATCAGAGTTGTTTCAGCATGGATTATAGGGTTTTTCAAACTCGGTAAACAGTATAAACAGAGTAGACCAAACCACAGGTAGTGTCTTATATCTCACCTTTAGGGGACTTTGTGTTGTTTAAAGGCCTCGGGGAAACGGCTGAACTCATAATTCTTCAATACGTATAACATAGCAGAATTATAAATTCTAGAAGATTGCCCTACACATCTTCTAATGTGCAATACAAAGGACACCCAGTAGTACTGCCTAAAAGTGTGAAATGTCAGGCCACCTGCAGATTTAAGGAGTTGTACAATTCTCCTATTGACATGAGGGGTCTTATTTCCACAAACAACTGAGATCATCATACTATCCAGTGTGGTAAAAAAAAATCATTCTCAACTTTGCAAGGGTCGTTCAAAAATAAAAGTAGTACTAGAGGCTAAATTGGCATTTTAATAAGAAAGGTGCGGCCTACAATAGACAGAGGGAGGGATTTCTAAGTTTCTAATTCAAATTGAATTTTGCTTAAAAGAGGAATATAATTTAAACAATAAAGTTACAGTATTACAACGAAATAATATCTCTTCAGATTCCTATCATAATTGGCCCTAAGCTTGCAGGGTAAACCTTCTGGGGCAGAGTTGAAAAAAGAGTCTCCCTTTTAGATTCACTAATTTTGTTACCTTCCCAGCTGAGTACACCTCTGAATAGCCTGTAATGCAGTTAGAATATTATTTTATTTCTGGAAGTAAAAAGAGAGCCATGTCATCCGCATATAGTTTCAAATTAACCCCACCTGCTATGAGGTGTAAAATACTCTTTTAAGAACGAACCAATTCAACTAATGGCTCAATAAATACAGCAAATAAAATCGGGGAAAGGTGACAACCTTGCTGAATACCTCGATTTGGATTACTGCACCTGCGCATACATTGTTTAGAATAACTTGGGCAGAAGTGTTCTTGTCTAAGCGAAAGCTTGACCTCGGGAGCTTTGGAGGAAACTTATATTCCTCCAAAATCTTAGAAAGGAAATCCCAGCTCACAAGGTTAAGAGCTTTCTCTGCATCTAGCAAAATAATCATGGCTCGAGTCGGGGTACCACGAGGGTGGACGGCATCCCCCCACTTATTTTACTGGGCGCTCGATACCTGGAGCAAATGGAGCCGCACATTCACTCTTTGGCCTCTCTGGGTGGAGATCGGAGCTCATTGAGAACGCTGCTCATGCGCTGGCTTCTCTGATGCAATGGCATCTAAGGGGTGAGCAAGGGGAGGCAATGATCCTGATGGTGCAAGCCACCTTTCGTGACGTCACTTCCTGTTGTGACGTCAGCGTCCCCCCACTTCTTTTTTTTGGACTTGAGCCCTGAAAATAATAGCCATTGGGATTTTATCCTCCACCACCAGACCAATCAATTCTCCTAATGAAGCGTATTGGCCTTCAAGTTGCTCCTTTCGATAAAACCATTCTGGTCCATATGGGTTAGACTATTAATACCAGTATTAATTCGATGAGCTAAACCTTTTGTAAACATTTAATAGGCTGTAAGAGGGAGTGTATTAGTATCATATTAAGATGGAGCCAACGCATCTTTCACCTTCTTTTAAAAACGAATTAACAGGCAGGCATATTCTTTCCAGCTAAAAAAGAGCTGTCAGAGAGGCTACTAACAAGAGCTAAAGCAAAAACAAAATTCTGACCCTCTTCCATTATCCCCTGGGGTTTTAACCCAGGAGGTGCTTAATCACTTCCCTAACTTCACCATCAATTGGATAGACCAACAAATTCTCAGCCTCTCGTCCTAATTCCGGGATTTGTACTTCCTGCAGATACTTGTCCATGGAGACCAACCCCAAGCACAACACTTCACCTTTATATAGAGACTACTAAAACTGAATGAGAAAGTATGTTCACTTTCACACAAGTGAGACTGTAGGTTTGAAGTACATCTGGCACAGGTGTACAGTAAAATTCTGGGGGCATATTACCAACAAGTAGCGATATTTATCGCTAAATAGGCTTAGTGACGATTTTTTTATTGCTGCCTATCGCTGGATATGTTAGCGGAGAAAACATGCTATCAGCAACGTTTTTCTACATTGTGCTAAAATATCCAGCGATAGCGTCAAAATGCGTGAATATCGCTGAGAATACAGAGATATTCACGTATTAGCGACGAAATGCTCTTAGCCATGTTATCCACCTCCCATTGGATAACATGGCTAAGAACTGGTCTGGGCAGGTGTTAGTATTTGGAGATATTCGCGCTTAGCGCAAATATTTCCAACGCTACGCCTGCCTTGCTAATAGGCGATAGCGACATTAGCGACTGCTTTCAGTCGCTAACTGGTTTGGTACGCCCACTTTGCATGTCATTAGCGATAAACATCGCTGACATGCAAAGCGGGCCCCAAACCGCTCGCTATCGCCTAAAAGCTGTCGCTAACATCAGTTAGCGATAGCTTGCTAATAGGGCGATAGAATTGTCGCCGCTTAGCGTCCGAAAATGGCCGCTAAATCGGCGATAATTGCCTATCGCCCCCCCTTGGTAATATGCCCCCTGGTGTGTGAAGGTCAGGCAAGCATTATTGGCACGTTATTATATTAGCCGCAGGATACTTAATCAGGACACTGCTGTGTTTGGGATGCATAAGTTTAGCATGTTAGATGTCTTTAGCACTTTAGTGGACTTCACTAGGGAAACAGATGATCGGGTGTCTGTAGAATGCAGGGGGAAGGCAATATTCCAGTTTGCTCAGCACTGATTAGCGCTTTTGGCACTTTATCACACGAGCCTGTAGTTTTTTTTTTAAGTTGGTTGTGGCGAATATGGAGTCGCTGAATAATGCACTTTAGGTGAAATGTGCTCATTATGGGTTTTAATGGGGTATTGGAAGATGTACTGGTTTGGTGTATTAACTCATATGAAATGTTGGTAATTATATGTAGTACATTGTGATGTAAGAAGCGGTATTCCCTCCTCAATTAAAAAACTATATAAAGAAGAGATTCTGCTAACATCAAAGTGCACGCACACAGGAAACAAACTCTTTTTCTCAATGTTGTAATTCTCTCTTGCACTTTTTGCAAAGGAGAGAAAACATCAACAGAGCAAGAATTCTCAAGTACAGAACAGGCACCGAATGTTTCATCATCACTGTATGTATAATGCGCTTTACTACCAAGCATGAGCCAGTTGTGGGGTTTAACACTTGAAAAGAATGAGTTTCCGGAAGGACCGTAGATTGTCACAGATGGTCTGGTTTAAAGATTGGTGGGCGGGTACTCTGTCACAAAAGTGATAGATGTTCTGCCTACTTTATTACGAGTGCCGTAGGATGTAATGGGCTTGCAATAAGGTGGACGGGATATCCTTCATTTTTGTGATGGAGCAACCTGTCTGCCATACTCCAAATCAAACCCATAGGCCGAGAACTACAGGGAGATTGTTCCATTAAAAAACTCTCTCTGGGGGCCACTCCACTATTTAGATCTAATCTTATTGTGGTTTGGACACTCATTTTATCTATGGACCACAATTCCCTTGCTGGTTGACAACACGGTCTGCCTGTATTTCAAATAATCTGCAACAGAAATATGAATTGCTTTATGTGCCTGTAGGAGTTCTTCAAACCGAGCTCCAGGTTAACTAAGAGTTCACCCAGTGCAGAGCAGCCAGCAAAGTTGCAGCACTGCATTACGTGAACTTGAGAGAGCAGAGCTGCTCCATATCTACAAGAAATGGCTCAATTCTCGTCTCACCATGTGCTGGTGCAGTCTGGTTGACCATGCCCGAATGCAGACACCCTTGTGTCATAGTGCAAGAGTGTCTGTGTCGTGGTCTGCATAGTTTTGTGCAAGTAGGTGTACTTCCGGCACAAAATCTGCTTTAATTCTATTTCCTCTGTTTGTGTGCTTCTTGTTACGCCAGCCTCAGGTAGGTGCAGAATGTTGGCATAAATTCAGGTCTAAAGATAGTTGTCGACATGGATTTGCATCTTAACGGGATGGGAGAGTGTCCCAGGACTTGGTGGTGAAGTGAGAGAAGAAGCGTCCTCTGGTGCGCCAGCAGCATATGCGTGGTATCTGTGTGAGGGCGAGGTGAGTGGAGTGGAGGTTTCTGGATGGTCTGTGGAAGTTCAGGTAGTGGCCCATGTATGCAGGTCCTTGATCATGGAGGGCTTTGTAGGTGTGGGACTGCAATTTGAATTGGTATATTTCTGGGAGCTAGTGGAAGACTTTCTTGGAGCTAGTAGAGGACTGTCAGGTGTTGGGTGATGTGGGTCCTTTTGGGCAGGTCGACAATCAGTCTGGCCACTGCATTCTGGAATGTCTTGAGTCTTTTCATGGGTTAGTTAGTGGTGCCTGCCTAGAGTGCTTTGCAGTAGTCCATACGGCTGGTGATGAAGGCCTGCATCACTGTTTTTCTTGTGCTGATGGGGAGCCAATTGAAGATTCTGTGGAGCATGTAGAGAGTGTGTAAGCACGCTGAGAATATGGCACTGACCTATTGTTTCATGAAGAGCTCACTATCCAAGATGATGCTGACGTTCTGAGTGTGGTCTGTCCGAGTGAGTGTGGGTCTGAGTTCCAATGATCACCAGGAGTTGTTCCAGAGCGAGGTGTGGCTACAGAAAATCAGCACTTGGGTTTTGTCCGTGTTGAGCTTCAGGCAATTGGTCTTTGTAGTGTCGGTGTCTGCAAAAAGCAAGAGGACAAGCTCGGTGTTGTTGGTGTAGAAAGTGATTTTGATGTTGTGGATCCTGACAATGTCTGCTTGCGACATCAAGTAGATGTTTAAGATGGTTAGATAGAGGGATGAGTTTTGGGGGAGGCCGCAGATGGTGTGCTTGGATTGTGAGGTGAAGGAAGGATGCAGAATTTCTAGGTGCGCTCAGTGAGGAATTATGCCATCCATCTAAGAGTGTTACAGCAAACAAATGATGGGCCAAAGACTGTGTCAAAGTGGCAGAGGGGACCTTCATTAATTTTTGCGACCTATTCTGCCTACCTGTACATGCAATAGATGTAGCGGTAGAGGATCTGAAAAGGTATGGCACATTGGTCCGACCAAATTATAAAGGAGAGTGTTGGACTTGGCCCTTTTTGCACGGTTATCCCCAAACTTTTTGCTTCTTCCTCCTATTGTTTCCCGACCTGTTTTTGTTGGATTTAGGACTCTGAGCAGGTTACCACTGTTAATCAGTGGTAAAGTGCTTATGCTCTCTGTGTAAATTGTAATCCTGATTGGTTATCCATGATTGGAATATCTGATTTACTGGTAAGACTCTAGTACAGTGCACTGAGTGAACCTTTGCCAATGAGAAGAGCTGTGCGGAGGTGTAATGGGTACACAGTCAAAATATCGAGTAGGAAATATCGACCTACCATAATATCGAGTCTGAAATATCGAAGGTGCATAATATCGAAGGCAAGAACATCGTAGGACAGAATATCGACCCAAGGTAAGTAATATCGAAATACTTAATATCGATGTAAGTAATATCGAAGTTAGTAATATCGATAGCATATATATCGATGTTACTAATTTCGATGACACTAATATCGATATTTGTATTATTGTATAGTTTTTTATTATGTATGTGTTATATGTTTAATTTAAGTATTTAAAATAATTACTATTATATATGTATAAATTTAATATAATAATAAATACATTTATAAGTAAATTTTATGTTTTTGTACCGGAGCGGGTTGTGGGTTTATAGGGGAATAGGGTGGGAAGTAATTTAATTATGGTAAATTGATTAGTAATTAGTAGGATTTATTAATAAATTATAATTAATTGGTAATTATGTGAAAATAATAGGAAAATAATTTTAATTAATTTATTATTTGATATATATGTTCTGTAGCGGGTTGTGGGTTTATAGGGGAATAGGGTGGAAAGTAATTTAATTATGGTAAGTTGATGAATAATTAGTAGGATTAATTAAGTAATTATAATTAATTGCCAATTAATATTGATTAATTGGGAAACAAATTAATTGATTAATTGATATATATTTTCTGTAGCGGGATGTGGGTTTATAGGGGAATGGGGTGGGGAGTAATTTAATAATAATTAATTAATTAATATATGTTTTTAAAAATGTATATTTAATTTATTGGGAAATATTTAATATTAATTAGTTAATTAATTATTATAATTTTGTACATATTTAAAATTATTAATTAATTGGTAATTAAATAATATTAATTAGTTAGATTAATTAGAGTAATTTATTTATATATTATTTTTAGTTACTGTTAATTAATTAATTGGGGGAAAATAATATTAATTATTAAATTATATTAATTACAGCTAATGTGCTAATATATTTACTGTATTTGTTATTGTTCATTAATAATTAATTGCTAATTAAATAATATTAATTAAGTTTGGGTAAAGGAGTATTTTTAGGGTTCAGGGTCAGTTTTGGGTTTTTGGGTAAAGGGGTACTTTTAGTGTTCAGGGTCAGTTTTCAGTTTTTGGGTAAAGGGGTATTTTGAGGGTTTAGGGTCAGTTTTCAGTTTTTGGGTAAAGGGTTATTTTTAGGGTTCAGGGTCAGTTTTCAGTTTTTGGGTAAAGGGGTATTTTTAGGGTTCAGGGTCAGTTTTCAGTTCTTGGGTAAAGGGGTATTTTTTGGGTTCATTGTCAGTTTTCAGTTTTTGGGTAAAGGGGTATTTTTTGGGTTCAGGGTCAGTTTTCAGTTTTTGGGTAAAGGGGTATTTTTAGGGTTCTGGGTCAGTTTTCAGTTCTTGGGTAAAGGGGTATTTTTAGGGTTCAGGGTCAGTTTTCAGTTTTTGGGTAAAGGGGTATTTTGAGGGTTTAGGGTCAGTTTTCAGTTTTTGGGTAAAGGGTTATTTTTAGGGTTCAGGGTCAGTTTTCAGTTTTTGGGTAAAGGGGTATTTTTAGGGTTCAGGGTCAGTTTTCAGTTCTTGGGTAAAGGGGTATTTTTTGGGTTCAGGGTCAGTTTTCAGTTTTTGGGTAAAGGGGTTTTTTTGGGGTTCAGGGCCAGTTTTCAGTTTTTGGGTAAAGGGGTATTTTGGGTTCAGGGTCAGTTTTCCCTACTGTTGCACTCTCTGGAGTAGGAATAGAAATTTTTACCCTTCCGCTGTCCAAGGTTTTATTTAATTAATTGTTAAAATATCAAATGTTTATTTTATTTTTTATATTACTTACATTTTATTTATGTTACTCTTTTATGTTTGTAAATGTGTTAGTAAATTAGATTATATTTCATTAATTTATAAATTCGTAAAATAATTATTAATACTTATTGTTCAGTGCATATATATTACATATTTACTGTATATATTTAATTAATGTATTCTTAATATATATGTATTAATTATTACTTTTAAACATTATTAGATACTTTTAAATATGTTTATTTTATTTATTAGTCTTATAGACTTAATTTTACATTTATATATTAAAAAAAATAACGATATTTTTAACATCGATATTTTTGACATCGATATATTTTTTTTCGATATTTTTGTACTTACCATGTTGTAGATAGGATGTCGATATTTTTGCCCTCGATATTGTTGACTCGATATTCTTGTAGGTCGATATTTCTGTAGTCGAAATTCTGTCAGTGATTCGGTGTAATGCTCCTTTGATGTTTGCTGTGAGGGGTTGGCCTGCTGTTGCTGCTTCTGCCAAGGAAAGGACAAAAAGTGGAACTTTGCTGTGAACCTGCTTGAAGAAGAATCTCCATGGGCCTGAGTGTGCTGGCCTCTTATTCTGAAGTCTCAGAGGCACTCTTAGATCCCCTGAACTCTATTGCTGAGAGTTCTGACCTGCCAGAAGGTGACTATTCCAGTTCTGGGCCTCTGGAGGTTATTCCTGCTCTATGAAGCTGGAAGAACCCTAAGAGAAGTAAGAAATCCTGTCTCCGACGCTGTCAGCGATGCGGCTGTGATGATGCTACCTGCACCGATGCCAGCGGCACTACTCGTGAAGAGCACGACGCACCGCCCAGCCTGGACCGCAGCTCCAATGTTCAATAATACCTGCTGACAACTGCAGTTATCAGCATTTCCTGACTCCAGCGCTCGCACCAACTCTGTCATCACCAGTGCCTGCATCCTGTGATCACAGCACCGATAACCTCCATGGGTGACTCCACAAACTCACTGACTTTGCATCATCACCGGAATCGACATCCCACCGCAGATGCAACTGTCTTCCCCTGTCCTGGACGGGACACATTGCCTCATTGAGGACACGATGCCTCGCCTCTCCCATGGCAACCAGGGAGCCGGCAACGACCTCACCACCGACGCCTCACCTCCACAACGCTGTGCATCATCATAGACTTTGTTTCCATGGTACTGTGTTTTGGGGGTCCATGTGAATCCATGCCTGACGCCGTGCTCCCCGTTGTTGGCACCGCACTTTGGATTTATTGCCATCACAATGTCATAAAAAACCCAGATGGATCAATTTTCTTTCTACAATTTTTATTTTTGCAGTAACTGTTCTATACTCATATCTTATTACCTGTATGTTAGATTTTTGTCATTTTGGTCTTGTTGAGTGTAGATAGAGATACTTTATTTTTCTGAACAGGTGTGGTATCCATTTGTGCTGTTATCACTATATTTAATTGCGCTTTGAGTACAAATACTTTGCACATTGCCATTGGGATAAGCCTGTCTGTGTATGCCAAGCTACCCAGGGGTTGAGCAGGGGTTATTTGAAGTTTTTGTCCCTCTTACCCTGACTAGGAGCAAGGGCCCCTCTTTGGACAAAGGTACCTACCTTTGCCACTAGAGGGCCCTATTTCTAACATTGGTGGTCGGTGATGAAAACTTGTATTTGTACTTGACCCACAGTTTTTGGTGTACATCACTAGTTTAGTGCAGACCATTATGCAACTACATACTATTTTTCCCTGCTGCCCATCGGAATTTGGTTGTTGGAACTCTGGTTAGTTGCTGCACCTGTGAGGCCATGTCAAAATGGAAATCAACTTTTGACACCTGTATATCTACATGATGAGGGAACTAAACGTCTTTGGCATGGAGAGGGAGCTTCCTGTGAAGCTGAGATCCAAAAAGCAGGATCTTGATGCATCCCTCTATCGCTGTGAAGTTCCACCCTGGGAAGCAACAATGTCAGATGACTCTGAGGAGGAATCTGAGGGGGAGGATCCCCAGGCAGAATATCCAGAGGAAAGTGGCCCTGAGATGGGAACATTGTGGAGAAGATTGGCTTGTGAAGAAAGGAATCAGATCCGTGCTCATGACTGGAGGCTGACAAAGCTGGAACAAGGTTGCAAGGAGGTAGAGTGAGCCTTAGCTGAAAAGGAAATGTGTGCAGCTCATGAAAGGAGCATGGCTGGGTTGGAGATGGAGTCCAGCTCAGATGGTGTCAGCAAAATTGTGATATTAAGTGCTGAGGGAGTAGTACACATACCTAGAGATGTTGTATCGAAGAACAGGAGTATAAACCCGTCAACCGTGTTGGGATTGGGGTGAATTATGATAGGAACAAGGAGTATTCAAACTGGTATTATTCGTAGGCAATTAGTACGGATATGCATACACTGTTATCCAGAAGGAAACAAGGAGACTCTATTCAATTATAGCATGTACTCAAGGCATCATTTTTATAAACCATTTGAGGAAAATTTAAAAGGAAATCGAAAGTTGTTTACAGTTGTAGCTGCACTGTATTTACATAAATAAAAGCAATTATTGTAACCCAAATTGCAAGTGGTGCTCGTGGTTTGTGAGTGAAAACCGGAAGTAGCAACTCAGGTGAAAATGTGAACAGCGTGAGCGGCGCAAAAGTGGTAGGTGTAGAATTATATACAGTGAACAATTGGCACAGTATAGTTCTGGATTACTTCAGGAGTACATTTTGACTTGAATACAATTTTATTGTTCGTGAACCATTCTGTGTAGAGTGCCTATGGCAGCGCAGGTGTGTTGACGACGTTTCGATCCACATGAATCGGGATCATCATCAGGACTGTGTTGGGTTCAAGGGCAGTGCTGGAATCATGGCCCCGGTGTTGGAATCGCTGTGGGCAGGCAAGTCTCCTGGGTAAACGTGGAGGCTATTTCAGCGAGTGATAAGCTTGAAATATGGCCGTGGCGTCATCAAATGCGGGTTTTGCGATGAGTGCGGAACAAGGCGCACATTCTCATGGGAATAGATGGTGTACACGGGTCCAGAAGTGATCGGTCGGAGGAGACTGAATCTGTTGAGACAAGGGGTGCGAAAGGGTTAGAATGGGCCGTGGAGTAGCTGGGTAAGGTCAGTGGCTTCAGGTTTATGAGGTAGCTCCAGTGGTGCACACTGTCCCTGAGATAGATTGGGGAACTGGCATATATTTCTAGTGGTTAGAGAAATGCTCTACTGACTCTAGATGAGAGGAGCAGGGATAGGGATTCCCCCATGGTGGAAGCCTTGGTATGTGATAATGGAGATCAAAGAAGAGTGTGGGTTGAGTGACAGAAACAGTCAGACACTGTTTTCACAGTCTCAGGAGGGGGATGTGAGATACTTGTGTGAGGCACTGAAGGGTGAGGCAAAGAGTAACTTGGCTAATACTTGTGTGGGACTGTATGATTCAGTTGTGCACAGTGTTGAATTGCCATGTCAACCTAATAAGTGCACCCACTTGCCAGGCCCTAACCTTCCCTTTTCTTACATGCAAGGAACGCCTATGGTAGGCCCAAGGTACCCCCATGGGCTGGGTGGAGTGTATGTGAAAGGTAGGACATGTACTGGTATGTGTGACATGTCCTGATAGTTAAATACAGTGTATTTCGTTTTTCTCTATTGAAAAGCTATCTGCCCCATGGGACAGACTGGGAGGTACTTTGTTACACCTTACAAGTATAACTTCTCTTTGAGACAAGATAGAGAAATAAAGGTTAGGCTCTCTGAACTCAGAATTTAATAACACATCTTTTAGTAAAGATGATTTTTAAATTATGTGTTTGGAAATGCCACTTTCAACAAGTAGGCATTTTCTTGTTGGATTGAACGTCTGGTTTTTGAGTGACAGGGGCTGGAGATGCGCATTCACTATAGACAGCCACTGGCCACTGAGGGGGGTTTGAGATGTGGCTGGTTCTTTCCAGATGACTCAGCTGAGCTGAATTGACCTGCATTTAGAGCAGTGGGAGGAGTTTTCCTTGCACCTGAATAGGGCCTGTCTCCTTTGCACAAAAATGGGTATAAGTAGTAGAACTTAAACCCCAGAGCTTTAGATCACTTCTGGACTCAAGCAGATCATTTGCCAAGGAGAAGAGCTGAGGAGCTGTGAAGAGGAGAACTGCCCCTTTGCTGTGAACCTGCTTGAAGAAGAATCTCCAAGGGCCTAAGTGTGCTGGCCTCCTGTTCTGAAGACTCAGGGACACTAAGACTTCACCCACAGATCCCCTGAACTCCATTGCTGAGAGTTCTGATCTGCCAGGAGGTGCTTATTCCAGTTTGGGGACTCTGGAGGTTGTTCCTGCTGTTGGGAGCTGGAAGAAACCTAATAGAAGTTAGAAAATCTGTCTCCGATGCCGTCAACAGAAACCTGCATCGAGGTCAAGGGCTGGCCTGGCCATAGTTTGCGGAGTTTTGCTATGTTGAACTTGGCGAAGTGACAAAAAAACTGCTCAGAGTTCCACAAGTGGTGGACTGCAGTGTAAACTGCAGTTTGCACTGGTCTTCCTGCCACGCGGGTAAAATTTCTACCCGAGTGGCAGCTCGCGCTCTTGAACTTACCATTCGTGAGGGTGAGCAGGGAAAAAACTCACGTGCACTGCGCGGAGTGCGGAGAACAGAGGGCTCCATGAATGGAGGGGACTTCACTGCCCAGGCCTAGCCTGGGGCACGGCATGTTGAGTGCATGATGTACCACCCGGTCTGCACCGCAGCTCCGACACCCATCGTCACTTGCCATCACATGCAGTTATCGGCATTACCCAACACCAGTGCTCGCACCGACTCTATCATTGCCAGCACCTACATCCTGTTATTGTGGCGTCGATAACCACCAAGGATGACTCTAAGAACTCGCCAACTTCGCATTGTCATCGGAATCGATGCCTCACTGCCAACGCAACCCTCTAAACCTCTTCTCCTGTCCTGGCCTCGACCTCTGCACCAACGCCTCACCTCCATGACACTCTGCATTGTCATAGAATTCATTTTAAAGCTACTGTTTGTTTGGGTGTCCATGTGACTCCATGCCCGATGCTGAGCTACTTGAGGACTGCACCACATTTTGGATTTTTGCTGTCACAATGTTGCAATAGACCCAGGTGCAACTATTTGTAGTGCAATGAAAATCTTGTATAAAAATAATGGCATTCCCTCCACCCCAATGGTTCTGCCTGTCAAGTCTCATAGTAGAAAGGCCATGTGGAATAGTGGCAAGAATGTCCGGTGCCGAGTGTTCTATTAGCCAAGTTCACAAAAAAAGAATCACTGCCCTAAATATAAATAACAAGGCTAATAAAAACGGTGAATCTCTACAGAAGATACAGAGGAAACACTGTCTCAGTCTTCTGTAGAGAAAGTCAAGGGACAGATCAAAGTACCTCAAAAATGTAAAGTTTAGCCGTGCTTCAACCGTGGGTCCCAATCTCAGAGCCACAGCTGAAGTAAATAATTAATTATCTTACAGGCAAGTTATTACTGAAGCAACTTCAAGAATGTATTAAGAATCTCTTCTGAAGTCCCTATATTTATCAGCTAATTCAAAGAGTTCCATATTCCATTCTCCCATCATTGCCCATGAAACACACTGACGGTTTAGCTCTAGGCAAGAACACAAATAGGGATTCAGAGAGTATTGAAATGCACACATTGATACTTAATGTGACGCACCTGCTGGAAACAATATTAAAAATTAGGCCACTGATCATGTAATGAACGACATTTTAGCCCAGTATTTAAGATGTAATTTTGACACAATAAATGGAGGCAATATAAAGCGCGCCCAGAGTTATCACATTTAGATTTATCTTGCAAGTTGACCAATGAGTGGCTGATTTATAAGCCCTTGTGCCGCTCCTGTGTCACTTTTTGTGATGCTCCCTTGGCACAGGAGCAAGCTCCATATTTACCAGGCCGCACGAAGCCACTTTTTTTGGCTTAATTCTGCCTTGCAAATATTGTTCCCTTTAAAACAGTTTTATGCTTTAAAGGGGTGTGCAATGGTTGTTGCTGGGGGCATTTCCAGGAACATTCATGGCTTGTTTACTCTGCCCCAGATTTACGAGAAATCGCAACTCTGCGGCAGTGAGAAAAATGTATGCCTCCCGAGGGGGGAAGTAAGGGAGGCACAATGAGGAGAAATATATTTATATTTCTCCTTGTTTTTCTTTTTTCTATGTGACGGCAGAATATGAATATAAAAAAAACATATTTTATGCATATTAGGATGTCTTAGCTTTTTAATTTAATCGATCCATTTTTTTAACAAATAGCAACATTAGTAAAAGTCAACAGGATACCGAAAGGTAACATCGGAATCGAGCTACTCACCAAACACTTGCTGAAATCAGTGTTTAAAAAAAAACATTCAGAGCAACATTAACTAACAAAGTAACTTATAATCTGCACTTAGAAGTAAAGTATGTAATATGTTATTTTCGAGCTTGTAATATGAAAACTGGGATTCAATGTAGCTGCAGAAAGAAGACTGGAGCTGCCTTTCACAATCTTAATTGGAGGAAGCATAGATTGAGTACTACACTTCTGCACAGATGACAACATCTAAAGGAAACACAAAAGGCGGAATTGCTATTTATTTGCGCATGGTTTGATTTTGGTGCTCAAGTTGTTCAAACAACTTGAGGATCCTTGCAAACCTTAGTGCTTTTGATTGGAAAAAACCCTCAAAAACTGGATCACCTTTTCTAGAAATTAGGAACTGCAGCTGGTAAATCTATACATCAACACATTGCATCAGTTAAGGAAACACTTGGTAACTGATTTGGAGCAGATTATTATTGATCTGAAACCTGAATACACTGACAGTTTATGGCCAATTACAGGTAATTTTATTGAAACTTCTTGCATGTATTTTCAGAACAGGCTGGCAAGATTATATCTGGTCTTTACGGCTGTAAAAGGCCATATAGGTGAGTCTTTTCTGGCCTGCAGTCATGCCACTGGGCCTAGAGCCTGATGTACCAATCGATTTTATAGTTATAAAGGACAAATATCCGCCTTTGCTACCTCAAAATGGCTTTTTAAAATGTAGAAAAAACAAACGGTAATTCAATAATGTTATCAAATCACAATTTGGATTTTAGAATAAAGGCCAAACTTGTATTTGTAAGGCTCATGTAAAGGGCAACCCAATCAAACACCGATTCTTTAGCTTATGTATTAATGTTTTCTAACCAAAGTCCAGTCGCAAAACATTAATATTTTACCAACAAATCAAAATTGGGAAGGGGCCTTCAGAATTTCGACAACATCTTTTTTTTTCCCTCAGGCAGTGGTTCTTTCTCCTCAATATGTTTGGAAAAGAAACAAAGTTCATATAATTGTTCAGCTAATGCTGTCTTTCGAAATCGTATCTCTAGACACCAGTGTTTCGGGATTCCTCCCTCATCGGTAGAGAATATTTACAGGTTGCTGGACATGTTGCCAATTTTCTCAGGTATAATCCCACTCATAGTATGCAGGCATTCCAAATCTCATCATCTTGGGGGCGGCTCACAAGAGCCTTTTATCTGTGAAAGTGGGTTGGAGCACACTGCTTGCATGTTACAGCGCCATTACCCCCGAGCATCTTGGTAATTGTAGTTCAGTTTTTCACACAAACTTCATAATATTTTTAAGCTATTACCATCTTTCAAAATCGTATCCCTAGACAACAGTGTTTCGGGATTCCTCCCTTATCAGTAGAGAATATTTACGGGTTGCTAAACATGCTGCCAATTTTCTCAGGTACAATCCCACTCATAGTGTGCAGGCGTTCCAAAGCTCGTCAGTTTACGATTTCGACAGATGGCATTAGCTGAAAAATATGATGGAGTTTGTGTGAAAAACTGAACTTCAACTACCTAGACACTATGGGTAATGGCGCTGTTACATGCAAGCAGTGCGCTCCTACCCACTTTCAATTTATTGTTACGTAGGTTGGTTTAAAAAATACCAATTCATTCGGTAGAAGTTGATGTGCAAACTTCCAACAAATCCATTTTAATGTATTCCTAATATGAAATCACAAATTAGACAAATTGTTTTTTGATGCCATTAATGATTCTGTAATAGGAATCTTAGTACATCAGGACAGTAGACTATTGTATGGAAGACTCCTAGCCAACTAACTAATGTCAACAGCTTATTTTGCCTTTAACAGACCAGGGGTATAAGGGAACTGCAGCCCCCACGATGCAGTGGGGCCACCAGTCTTCAATACATAAAAGGGACCCTCCTCAGCTTGTCATCTTGGGGATATGGGTAGTGCGAGGGGTGCACTTACCATTCCCTGAAGGGGAACCCTCCGAGGTTACCGTACCCTGTCTCAGTCATTCAGTGTTGGATTGTCCAATGATTAGACGCTCCTATTTCACTAAATTAGCAGCTTTAAAATAATAAAACAACATGAAAGTGATTATTTTCCTCAAGTATTTTCAGTCAAAGGGGGGGGGCATGGTCTGCCGTGCTG
Organism: Lissotriton vulgaris; assembly: GCF_964263255.1. Classification (NCBI taxonomy): domain Eukaryota; kingdom Metazoa; phylum Chordata; class Amphibia; order Caudata; family Salamandridae; genus Lissotriton; species Lissotriton vulgaris. The sequence continues at coordinate 563,883,455 of NC_141695.1, forward strand.
CGGAATGGCCGCTCTGTGAGTGAGCTCCGCCGGCAGGGACGAAATACTTTAACAATCCTTAAATTGGAGAGCTGCTGTGGTGCCTACTAACGCCCCTCGGTGGTGGAGATTCCGAGTACCCTGTCACTGGTGCTACTGTGGCTCAATTTGCTCCGGAACCAGGTTGTGAGGCCGGCTGCTACACCGCTGGGGTCTGACGATCCTAACCCCCTGCCGCCTCTGGGCTGATCTGGAAATCGAGTCCGCGGCTGCAGCAGGGGCCACGGGCCATTCCCAGGAGGTTTATGCTCTGGTGACCCTGTTTGCATCGCCCTTGCAGGTTTGAGGCATGACTAGAGCCTGCTGGGTGCGGAGAGCTGTGGTGTGCCCGGTTGCTGTGGTGCGGTGTCTGCAGGAGCCCGAAACGTGCTGTCCCTGAGGCTGTGCCCCCCATCTTGTGGCTGTGATATCTGAGGCTGGAGATCGGATGCGGCGGAACCTGCTGGGACATTGGAGACACGCTGCGGCCGCGGCTGGCTGCACGGGCGCTGTGGACCGGATGTGAGTGTGTGCCACTGGTGGGGGGCGCCTGGAGCAGCGGGAAGAGACAATAGCAGTGAGTCTGACATTCTGGCAGAGGACCTGTACACCCACTGCCCCTACTATTAGGCTCATTCATTACTCTGAAGCCACGCTACTCAAGGCCAAAGCTTAGGGGTGGCTGGGACTGCTCTGTAGATTGGTACATGCTTGATACAGTTGATGACGGCATGGGCACTGTAAAATCACTACAGGTTACTGCACCAGTGCGTGTCCCTTGGAGAGGTGAGGTGTGCCCAAAACAATGTTAAGGTGTGGCGCTCCCTGACAACTGCTCACTTGGGAACTTTGGTTCCTGACTTTGACGCTGCTTATACGTCGCTGCCTCTCTGCTGGTTGTGGTGAAGATTAGCCTGGATCAGAGCCATTTAAGGTGCTTGCTATACCCCGACCTTGGAGGACCCTGAGTGTGGTGTGAGGCTGCATTGGTGGCCCCGTTTCCTGGGTCGGGCTCCTTGCTCCAATTCGAGTGTGTCTTAGTGCCAGACTAGCCGAGGTGCGGACGCCGCCGTACTTTGTGTGACTTTCTGGCTGCTGACAACATGGGAAAGCAGGATGCCAAGTAGCCAAAATTTGTCTTTCGAAAACAAACGTACCACAAGGCATATGGAGCCTGACTCGGATGCGCTGGGAGATGGTCAACATGAGTCGCTGGCAGAAGATCATGGGGAGGATCTGTAGACCCTTATGCTGGAGATACTCTCCAGCCTGCGCAATATAGACACCAATTTGGAAACCCTGACTGCACAACTAGATTCAATCAAGACACAAGTGGTGACGCACAAAACCCGACTAGATGTCCTAGAAAATCGGCAAACGAAATTGCATGAATTCCAGGGGGACACAAAAGAGCAGTTGTTGCATAAGGATAATCTGCTGGGGATCATGGAGGCAAGTTCAAGGAGGAACAACCTTCGCATTACTGCAATCCGAGAGACTACTGCCATTTCCAGGATGGAGACTTTTGTGACGGATCTGTTGCATGAACTCTTTCATCCCCATTTGTCATCAGTATTCATGGTGGAGAGGTCACATAGATCTCTGGGGCCGAAATCTCCTGTTGGTGCAACACCCAGACCAATCCTGGCAAAGTTGTTGAACTACCAGGACCGGGATCTCATTTTGCGCTTGGCCAGGGAAAAGGCCAGATTTCACATCAAGGCAACACCATTTCCTTTTATACCGACTTTACTCCAGCAGTCCAGCTGGCACGTTGGGAGTTTGTTCCTGCCAAGCGTATTCTCATGCAGTCACAGATCACTTACTCCCTGCTATACCCCGCCAAGCTAAAGGTTTCACATGATGACACTTGCCCACTATTTCACGGATGCGCAATCCGCCTTAAAGTTTGCCAAGCATATCGGTGGAAAAAAACTAATAGACACCTGTACGGCTGAGAGATCCCTAGAGGCCCATCTTAGTGATTATGATTGACCTGGTTTCCCTAGTGTCTGTTCATTGTACAAATATGCTTAAGTGAAGTTAGATGGGGGCTGACATGATTAATGTTTTCTTCTTTTTTCTATTTTAATGTGAGGCACCCTGTGGTTCCGCAGCCCGAGGGTTCCTAGTAGGATTTGTTATTGGTGATATTTGCTGAGAGCTGCTCTGCAGTACTCCTGGCCACCCTATGCGAAGTATGCCCATGCTTCCACTCCCTCATGGGAGATTTCCCTTTATTGCTTAGCTGCTGTTTGTTCTTCCGGTTTGGGGTGGATACTCTACAACCTGATTAGGGAGTTGGAGTGGGAGGTGGGTGGTGGGTAGGGGACGTTCTATTGTACACAGCCAGTATGCATCCAAGTTGTGGGTCAGGAAATTGGAACTGTAATTGGGTGATGTCACAATGCCACTGCTTATGTCATGTATGTGGGCTTAATATGCTAGAATTCACGCTAATACAATAAACTTTTTCACATGGAACATCAGTGGGTTGAATGACAATAGGAAGGCTAGATTAGTACATGCCTATTTACCTAGGCACAATATAGATGTATGTCTACTGCAGGAAACACATATAAATGTCACACCATCGCAGAAGCGTCAACACAATAGGTGGGGTCAGATGTACTCTCCCGTGTATTCCAATTAAGGGGTGGTTGTGCTGATTAGGCGGAGGATTGGACTGGCTAGAGGGAAACACCTACGTAGATCTCGAAGGGAGGAATCTTTTTATTAACCCTGGGCGCAAGACTACGCTCTGCCCACGGAGTGTACGTAGTGTTGCCTAATTTGCATTTTGCAAAGTAGGCGTAGTAGGCAACACTACGCACGCTCCGTGGATGGAGCGAAGTTGCCCACCACCCGCCTCCCTCCCACCCTCTCCTACATACCTAATTTTATTAAATAATAACAGAAAAGTAAATGAAAGGCACTTACCTGGTTCGCGACGTCCCGGGGCTCCCTCTTCTCTTTGGCGCCGCCGTCTTTGATCCCAATGCGCATGCGTGGCCGACCGCGCATGCAAATTTTTCGCACATTTCTTGCGCATGCGCATTTCTCGCTGATTGGTTGCGCTCCCCAACCAATCAGGGTTCATCCCTGGTAGGTCGACCGCTCATAATTTGAGAAACATTTTTTCAGCTTTGCATTACCTTCATCCAGAGGTGCACGCTACCTCTATATTTCTAGACGCCACAAAGGAATTTGATATACTTGAGTGGCCTTATTTGTTTGCCATTCTGAATCACATGGGGTTTAGGCTGTTGTACACTTTGCCAGCAGCCCTGATTAGGGTGAACGCTTGCTCTCAGATATGTTCCCAATATCGCGCTGTACTAGCGAGGGGTGTGCACTTTCTCCCTTGCTCTTTGCCATTGCGATGAAGCCCCTGGCTGCCCGTATTAGACAGCATCACACAGCTCGAGGCATTGGCTTTAGTACTAGAAGCCTACTCATTTCGCTTCATGTGGATGCCTTGTACATCATTAACCCCAAGGAAAACTTAGATCCGGTCCTTAGAGAGTTTATTCGCTTTGGGGGCCTAGCTGGTGTATAAGTTAATTGGGAAAAGTCAGTGGTGTTTCTCCTGATGGATGGCACACCCCAGGTGGCATCTGAGTTTCCCTTGAGTATTTGGGCGTTTGGTTGAGTCGGGACATACAAGAGGTGTGGAATCGGAATTTTGGGAGGGCGGTCACTTGGTTAAAGGAGAAGGTTAAAATTTGGTCCAAAATGCCACTGTCAATGCCCGGGAACATAGCATTAGCTAAAATGGTCATCTTACCGACGTTTTTACATCTGTTTGTCAATATCGCAATCTCTCTCACACAACATTTTTTTAACACCCTCAAATCTCAGCTGATCGCCCTGGTCTGGGTGGGTGGTCAGGCCAGAGTGTCCTGGGACTTAATGACTCTCCCTTTGCAACAGGGGGCTTGGTGGCGCCAGATATGCATTTATACTCACTATGCGCACAGGCCCAATTTCTACACTATTGGGTCCATCCGACGCCCTACCAGCCGCATGTGGCGGTTGCGATTGAGGCGGTTGCCCCTGTTAATTTCACATCAACCAGAGGCGCCTTGTATCTGTCTCCATCACTGTGCTGTCACTGCAATCCTGCCAGCAGTCAGTGCCTACATTGAGTTACCCCATTAGTACCACACAACACACTTTATGGCGAGGTTCATACATGTTATTTTTTCATGTTTTTCTACCCATGTTTAGAGCGTGGCCTCTTTGCCCTGAGCGAGCGCCAGGTGAGGTGAGGTCTTCTCCATAACCTGTATGGGTGAGTTAATCTTACAGAACTGTGGTACACTTACTTACACACATTCGATGTTTTCTAATATGCTGACATCTGCTTTGTTCTGTGTGTATTTTTCTTTTTCTTTTCTCCTTAGGAGAGTTTGTGTTATAACGATATGAGACTACCATAGAGTAAAAGTGTACCGGTAGGTCTACATCACCAACACTTATTGTGTTTTGAATCACTGTTGCAGTAGTGTACATCATAGGTCCTGATGAAAGCCTGTCTAGGCTGAAACATGTTGACCAATAAACATCTATGACAGATAGTAATTCTTTCTATACTACCTTCACTCTGCTTTTAATCCTGCCGTTAAGATGGTCACACCCAATAAAGCAGTTCTTTGTCATCATAACAGGTATTTTTAATATCACCACATTTACTTTTCACACTTTTTGAGCACTGCAACCTTTCCCTTCAGCCTACTAATTCTACCTACTGGCTGTCCTTCTCACTGGAGGATCCAATACTAGCACCCCTCGATAGAGATCAGATGAGGTGTCTAGCGGATACCAGTCTCTAATTTCTAACCCAGATGACGAGGCTCCGCCAATGGGTGGGCTGATGGGTATTTTCACACTCACTTCTCTCCTCTGGACTATCCTTTCTACACACTACAATTGAGTGTTTAGTATACGTATAGGATCTTCAGAGACCCTTGGCATCCTTCTTGTGTTGTTTTACTGTTAAGTTGGGGGACAGGATGCAAGCTGGTCTGTAAACATTATTTCCCCTCGGACCCCCCTCATATTTTGTTCTTTGTAGAGTGTGTTGCCTCTCTAGATTGCCCAAACTCCTTTATGGTGAAAATAACAGGGTTATGGTTGGACATAAAGCGGGATGCGATCTCTATAGTACAGCTGGTGGCCAATGATGCAGAGACAAAGAAGTAGTCCAGTCTAACCAATACTTGATGCGGGGCCGAGTAAAAAGTATACCCAGGTTGTAAAGGGTTTTTACTCGCCCAGCTATCTATCAATCCATGAGTCTGGATAAGATTGGTAAGAGCTTGAAAAACTTAAAGGCTTCCTTCCTTTCTATCTCCAGGTTGTGTTAGTGGCCCAGTGGCCAGGTAAGTGTATATTACAGTCCCCACATAGCACTATTGGGGTGGGCCAATGTGCTAGTTCACTGGACACATGAATAATGACTCCAGGGTCGTCAGTATTACTCCCATATAACGAGCAAAGGGTAAAAGAAGATTTGTTAGGGAGTTGAATCTGAGTGATAGCCCACCTCCCTAGTGAGTCTGATTTAGTATATGGACAACTAATAGCGAGTCTTCTGTCAGTTAAAATTCCTACTCCCTTTGTTTTAGCTCCTTGTGTGGTAGCACCCACTACTGTAAATCCTAATGTGTATAATAAGTGTATTTGGGACTGTTCTACATGAGTTTCCTGCAAACATATAATGTTCCCCCCAAGTGTCCGCAGGCCCATGGCCACCTTTTGTCTCTTTGATGCGTCATTCAAACCACAGACGTTGAGTGAGACAATTCGCAATGGTTCTATCCTAGCCATCTAAAGGGTACATCGATGCCCGTTTAAATTCCATGAAAAAAGAAAAAAGTGAAACAAGTCTAACGATAAAAGTTCGTGTGTGTGTGTGTGTGTGTGTAGAATTAGTACCTGTGTGTCTCCTGTGACCCTGCCCCCCCCACGCCCCTTGTGCCCTTTCTTGAGTTTAATCTCTTCCAAGTGCTCTTTGGATTTAATCTCTGACGTAAAGACCTTGGTAGTGCCATGCAGGATGACCTTCAGCCTAGCTGGATTCATGAGATACACCTCCGCGCCTAGTTGTTGTAGGGGAGAAATCAGCTGTCGCAGATGCCATCTGCGCTCAACAGTCTGGTGGCAAAAGTCCGGTTTAGAGAAGAAGTTAATCCCATGAGCCCCTTTTTTTGAGTTGGGGCGCACCTTTTCATAGACCAGTTGCCTCAAGATAAAATTGCCAAAATATACAATGAAGACCCGGGGCTGACCTTCAGTTACATTGCCGTTGTTATATTGCCTTTTCAGAAAGAAGGGAAAACGGTGAGCTCGCTGCACTTCGCGATCCCAATTCCAGTCGGAATGCTCTGGGAAAGAGTCTTGCAGTAGCTTAACAATGAACTGCCTGGGATCCTCCTCCTCCTTTCCTTCTTCAATCCCCATCATGCGCAGGTTATTCCGGCGATGCCGGTTTTCATGCTCCTCCATTTTCACAATCAGGTCCGAGAGGCAAGCGGAGTTGGAGTCAGTTGCCTGCTTAGTTGCCACTGCTTCGGTTTCCAGTTGTTCCATCCTGGTCTCGACCATGCCCACTCGCTCGCTGATATCTATACAAGTTTTGTTCAGCCGTCTGAGACTGCCCTGTAATTTTTTTGATGCGTTCTTGGCTGCTAGATTTTCCCCTCTCACTTCCTCCTAAAAATCTTTAATCAAAGTGAGTATGGCGGCAAGTGAGGGTTCCGTTTACTCATCGCCTTTGGTTTTTGGTTTTCTTGGGCTACGCCATTGTGTTTGTAGTTGCGATTGGATCGGGTCGTCTTCTCCGGGTGGTACGACATCTGCGAGTCCGAGTAGTCCCATTTAAGCTGACTTCTCCGTTTGATCTTATTCCTGGGTTTTTTAGGGCGGACGACCGTTATGGTATTACCATGGGAGGCCTCACTTTTCTCTTCACTAGCACTATTAGTATTATCTTGATCTTCTTCCATCTCCCCCTCCCCTGATGAACTCGGGGTACTGTCTGAGACTGAGTAAAAATCCTTCTGTCCAATCTCTGGAGTCCAAAAACCTCTCCATTGCCTCGATAAGTGCCTTAGGCGGTCCCGCATTACCGAGCAGGTCCCGCTGCGTCCTCCGCTGTCTCGAAATTCTCTGCACCTGTGATCCTAGCATCACTGATGCGTGCGCAGGGCAGGTAGCCGATCTCTCGAGGTCCGGTGGCTGGCGTGGTGGCCGTGAGCACAGGCTTACGCTGATTCCATCTTGCTGTCGCGCCCACTGCTGGTGCTAATGATGGTACAAATAGCACCAGTAAACTAGATGCTGTACTATTGCATTAGAGGGCCATAGTAGCAATTATTAAAGTCCATGGCTAACCTACTCACCGTATGACAGGGACAAGAGAGGCTGTAAATTATAAGACCATTAAGATGATTGCTAGCTAAGCCTAACAGTGAGTGATCCTGAGAAATGAGGTAGGGACCACCACCCCGTTTGTGAATCAGTCAAAGATGTCTTTGCCATGTGCAGTAGTGCCGCCACAATTCACCGGCATCTAACCTGTGCAGTGTCCTGTTCTGTGCAGTCCCCCCATGCTTCCACTGGGCACCTCTTCCCGATGTGAGTGACCTAGGTTCATGGTCCCCCTGCATGGACCTACCTCCAACATGACATGTATTTGAGCGTGCTGTCACCTTTGGGGCCTGCTGGCTTTGACAGAGACGTGACAAGATGAAGCATGCAACCTGCCCCCAAACTCAGCAGAACACCCCTGTGTGCGAGCTAACCACAAACGTTTGCCAAAGTATGCCAACCCATATAGTGTTTTACTTGCCTTTGCTCAAGGTGGGGGGGGGGGCAGTCCAGGGGTGTGTGTATTGAACAACATGTGCCCTGAAGTACCTATGATTTGAGTACAAATGTCACTAATTCATAGTATTGGGTGTTTTAATAAAACTAATAGCAGGTCCAACAAATCCACCAGGCTTTCTCCGCTTACCTTAGGCGTGTTGGATTGAGGGGCTCCAGCGTAATATGGGAGATATCTCCCTTGCATTGCCCTCCCTTTAGCACAACATTTACAGCTATTATGCTTGTCGCTTAAATAGTCTCTATCATGAGTTTAATGCTAATTCGTTTGAGTTCTGTTCTTGACAACATCCCTTCTATCCAACAGTGTTGAGAACCACCCATTTTTGTGTCTTGTACAAGTCATCCCCGTTAACTTGGCACTGTTAGACAAAATGAACCTTTTAACCAACTTCCTATACCAAAGTATATCAAGTTGTGCAACTTGGGACACTTACTTCTTTCCTACGTATGTTCAGGCATGGAAATACTGCCAAACGTATCCCCACCTGGTGCTGTCTAACCACTAAATAAATACTGTCTAAAGAAACAAAATGTTACCCGTTCACTCGCCATGGGCCTGGGTATCGGGATGAGTCTATTGTCAGCATAGTTGTAGCTATGCTGACAATAATCCTAATTTTAACAAAGTGCTGTTGCATGAAAAATTCTTCTCTTAAGCAAAGCTAAGTACTTGGGCCAAATATTTGAATTCCTAGGATTAAATCTAAAACCCACACATCTTCATTCTATAGGAGCACAGCGTTTATGTCTCAAGCTTGGGGAGGGGCAGCTTCATACCTTAATAAAACCCCCGCAAGTCACCACAGAGCCTAGAACATGTTGTCAAAATGACCAACCCTCTATCAACTCTGCCTGTTTGGTGTAAAAAATTGAAAGAATTCTTTATTGTTGACTGCCCAATAATGGGGCCCAAAGCAAGGGTAGGGCTACCGCTAGTTGCCGTCCACCCAGCACATCAGAGCAACACGTGCTCTGCAATGCCCATCAGGCCGTAGACCACTAGACTGGGGGTCATCAACTACCTAGCATAGGTCTACTAGGGCCTCCCTCTAAGTTATCTGGTTACCACCGAACACTTTAGGAACAAGACCTCTGGTTGTGCAGCACTCATTCACTTAGGTCCTGATGAAGTGTCATACGACTCATTAGGAGTGATATGGGCCGAAACATGTCGACCCATTAGAAAGCGATAGCCCTTTAGGGACATTGCATCCACATAGGACATCCACACACCATTTAACTAAGCTAGAACTACCTGAACCGTTACAATTGAGAGATTTCCTCCTTAACCCAGCACCCAATTCAGTTCTACCTTACAAAGGGACCACAACCCTAAGGAAGGGTACCACTCATCTGGAGGTGCAGCACCTGTGGGAGGTAATGACAGCGTGAGAAATGGTCAGCAGGTATACTTAAGGTAATTGGAGGATGTCCAAATATTGCAGGTCTCGTGCTATGTCGTGCCTTCCCGAAAATTGCACTAGGTACAAGATCAGAGGGCAGGAAGACTGTGACTGCCCTAATCTCCTTGCCCTACCTCCGCCCGGCTGTGCCCAAAAGACCTCACATAATCAGCAAGTGAAGTGCTTAACCTGTATAAAACTATCTCCCAGAACTGAAACCACGCGGCCCCTTAAATTGCGCCATACATACTCTTATCTATCCTTGCAACCTCGATCGTTCATGTGAACCTGGCGCGCCTACACGCACCACAGTATGACGTCCTTATGCCACGTGCCTGCAATACAAGGAGACTTTTAATACCAGAAATGTCAGAAGACCCGTAACCTTCTGTCTTTACCTGTTTACCTTGTAAGCTGCAATGCTGCAATTGCCTTTGGTTACTGGGGAGAAGCAGAAGTTGGGCCTGATCAACACTATAGCTGTTAACAGGTGTGAGTATCTCCGTAACAAGGGGTTTCAACAGTGTTGTGTCCTTGCCCACTACTTTAATCTCTATGTGGCTGACATGGCCCCCCAACCTCTACCACAAACAGTGCCCCTTCAAACTCAGAGGATAATGGATCAAATTGGAATTGGCCTATAACATACACTGCACCTGCAGGACTCCCTATTGTGCAGCCAACAATGTAAGAATAAATCGTGAAAGGTCAGCCAGCTTCTCACACTGGCAAAAGGATCCACTGGGAAGGTGGTTGGTGCATAATCATTAAGTATGGGCGTAAAATCCGCTCCGCTCGCGGATTTTGCGGATTTTCGGGAAATTCGCAATCCGCGAGATTCGCAGGTTTCCCGCAAAATCCGCTAAATTCGCACGCAGCGGATTTTTTTTCTGGGTGATACAATTTTTGCGGCACGCGGCGTTCACTTACCGTCATTCAGCGTTTGCCGAGTTGTTTTTCTCGATATTTTGCGAGTGCTGCGTCATTTTGGATCTTGCTGCGGGATCCCGCGAGAATTTGGCGAGCGCGATTACGTCATCGCGGCTTGCCACCTTGCGCAGCGAGAGTTTGTCAACGCGAGTACGCCGTGTTCACGTATCGCGGGAATTCGCAATTGCGACTTTGTAGATGCGGCGCGCAGGAATAATCTCGCACTCGCGAAAATATAAAATTTGCAATTCTGCACAAGAAGTCCACCAGCAAGCAGCATAAACCTTCTGGAAATGATGATTTTTCTCTGAATAACTCCTCAGGTTGACATTTGCCTGCACTTGTTTTGCGGGGAGTCCATTTTGGGGAGGAGGGGGGTGGGAGGAAGGAAGTGCCCCACAGTCTCCAACTTCCTGTTCCTGTCCAGCAGGCTCCTCCCAGTGCTTTGTCCATCTCCTGGTCACTTTTCATTTGGATCTGGAGCTGGAAGGATTACTTTTTGTGGATGCTGCTGGATATTTGGATTTGAGGCCTTTTTGACTTTCTTTGGATCACTTTTGGATTAGAAATTTCACAAGTAAGTTTGTTTGGGGCATTACAGTTGCTGCAACTACAATTTTGGAATTTTCGATTTTTGGGCTGTTTTGGGGCCTTTTGCCCAGGGGTACTCAGTGGTGGGTGGACTGAGTCTTTCTGTGGGTTGTCTTGAACTTAAACATCATGGAGGGCATGGATGGATTGGGATTGTGCTGATTTTTCAGTGATTTTCGTTTTTTGGGGCTGTACTTGTGGCCTTTTCACCAGGGGTATTTGAGTCTAACATGGGCCTAGTCTTTCTGTGGGCTGTCTTGAACGTAAACATCATGGAGGGCATGGATGGAATGGGATTGTGCTGATTTTTCAGTGATTTTCGTTTTTTGGGGCTGTACTTGTGGCCTTTTCACCAGGGGTATTGAGTCTTGCATGGGCCTAGTCTTTCTGTGTGGTGTCTTGAACTTAAACATCATGGAGGCCATGGATGGAATGGGATTGTGCTGATTTTTCAGTGATTTTCGTTTTTTGGGGCTGTACTTGTGGCCTTTTCACCAGGGGTATTGAGTCTTGCATGGGCCTAGTCTTTCTGTGTGGTGTCTTAAACTTAAACATCATGGAGGGCATGGATGGAATGGGATTGTGCTGATTTTTCTGTGTTTTTCGATTTTTGGGGGTGTTCATGGGGAGGGACAGGCCATGTGGGTGGGGGCCATTTTGAGTGCTGCTACAGGCCCTGGCCATGTGCTGGGAGGCAAGTGGCCATTTTGAATGCAGGCAGTGTTGTTAGGCCTGCAACCATTTTGCCTACTTTTCAACCTTAATGCCCAGGGGTAGTGAGCCTTGCATGGACCTAGTCTTTCTGTGGGGTGTCTTGAATTGAAACATCATGGAGGGCATGGATGGAATGGGATTGTGCTGATTTTTCAGTGATTTTCGTTTTTTGGGGCTGTACTTGTGGCCTTTTCACCAGGGGTATTGAGTCTTGCATGGGACTAGTCTTTCTGTGGGGTGTCTTGAACTTAAACATCATGGAGGGCATGGATGGAATGGGATTGTGCTGATTTTTCAGTGATTTTCGTTTTTTGGGGCTGTACTTGTGGCCTTTTCACCAGGGGTATTGAGTCTTGCATGGGCCTAGTCTTTCTGTGGGGTGTCTTGAACTTAAACATCGTGGAGGGCATGGATGGAATAGGATTGTGCTGATTTTTCAGTGATTTTCATTTTTTTGGGCTGTACTTGTGGCCTTTTCACCAGGGGTATTGAGTCTTGCATGGCCTTGTCTTTCTGTGGGGTGTCTTGAACTTAAACATCATGGAGGGCATGGATGGAATGGGATTGTGCTGATTTTTCTGTGTTTTTCGATTTTGGGGGTGTTCATGGGGACAGGCCATGTGGGTGGGGGCCATTTTGAGTGCTGCTACAGGCCCTGGCCATGTGCTGGGAGGCAAGTGGCCATTTTGAATGCAGGCAGTGTTGTTAGGCCTGCAACCATGTTGCCTACTTTTCAACCTTTATGCCCAGGGGTAGTGCGTCTTGCATGGGCCTAGTCTTTCTGTGGGGTGTCTTGAATTGAAACATCATGAAGGGCATGGATGGAATGGGATTGTGCAGATTTTTCAGTGATTTTCGTTTTTTTGGGCTGTACTTGTGGCCTTTTCACCAGGGGTATTAAGTCTTGCATGGGCCTAGTGTTTCTGTGGGGTGTCTTGAACTTAAACATCATGGAGGGCATGGGATTGTGCTGATTTTTCTGGTTTTTTTCGATTTTTTTGGGGGTGTATAACTGAACTGATGTTCCTCTGTCTTCCATTGCTTTTAGGTGCACAAGACTCAAGAGAACCACCAGTGCCAGGAAGAAGTCCTGCAGCGGTGTGTGTGCAGCATAACGTTACGCGACGTCACGTCTGGCCTCAGACAACTCTGCAACTCGTACAACTGCGGCCTGCTGTTCTGACCTGCTCTGAAGAAGATGGCCCCAAAAAAAGTTCCCCGTAGCTCCTCTAGCAAGAAAGTTGCTAGTAAGGAGCAGAAGAAGCAAGTTACCAAGGAGGCTGGTGTGCCGGCCGCCGTGTTTTTTGGGAGTAAAAAAAAAGTACGCCTGCAGCAGCAGCGGGATCTGCTGGGGACCAAGCTGGGAGCAGCACCCCCGCTCCATTGGGCTCGGTGCCTCCACCACCACGCCAACTTAAGTCAAAGCCCTTGAGTGCTTCAGAGGCAGTCAGTGTACTTCTTCAATCACCATCGACCAATGATGTTGGCTCATCGCAAGAAAGTAGCAGCAATGTCCCTGAATCAACACAGGTTGTTGTAAGTCATCTGACAAGTGTTGAACAACCACAGCCGCAACAACAACATGTGCAAGTAGTACAAGCCCAAGTACATGTGGAAGGAGAGGCAGCGCAAGGAGATGCGCAAGCAGAGGTGCATGGAGATGCGCAAGCAGAGGTGCATGGAGGGTCACAAGTGTCCACAATAGTTGTTCCTCCCGAAGTAGGGGCACATCAGGAAATTGACAATCAAACCAAGGTATCATTTGAGGAAGCCACTCCTCCTGATGATCATTCATTGTCTTCCACATCCCTAGCAAGGAAAAGATCAAGGGGGGTGTCTACATCTTCTTAAAGCCCACCTCCTACTGATGATCTGGATGACGACTGGGAACCACCACGGCAGTCTGAGAGTGAGGCACACCATGATCTGACAAAGATACCTAAGCGTAAAAGGAAGGTCGTCGAAAAACTCATAGCTATGGAGTGTGATGAGGCTCAACAAGAAGTGACGGATACTCCTGCTGATGAAGCCTCTCACGATGACGAGGCAGTCATCATAAAGGTCGCTGCAGCCCCAGCGGGCATGCAGCAAAGAGACATTTTGACCCTATCCCGAGAAGCTGCTGAGCGTGATGATGATGTCGACGAGGAGGCAATGGAAAGACAACAATCATTGGATTTGGAGTTAACTAGTACACCAACACCTACCGCTTCCATATTTCTTCCTCGCAAGAAGGGCTCTCCATCCACCTCGACCTCAATTAGTGGTGGTGAAAGTGCAAAACGTACTGAAGTTCGGCAATCCACATCCTCCACATCATCTGGCATTAGCAGCAGGACCACCACCACCAGTATCGCATCCTCCTCCGGCCCCCAAAGACATTTCAAGTCTCCAGTTTGGGACTTCTTTAGTGTTTGCCCAAAAAAGGAAAACGTAGCCATTTGTAGCATTTGTAAGCTTCGAGTTAGTCGTGGTAAGTTTGGTACCAACTATGGTACCGGAGGCCAGAGAGGTCATCTTAGGAGAACGCATGCTGTACAATGGTTTGCGCACCTAGAGGTGATCAAGGAAGCCCGAATTGCACGTAATGAAAACGTTGATTTTTCATCTGATGATGACGAGGAGGAAGAAGACGATTCAAACACTTCACTTACACCCAGTACCCCTGTCAGCAGCACACCCCATGTGAGCCACACTAAGAGTGTGGGAGAGAGTGAGACACGAATGCGAAAAAGTTCATCAGCGAGCGTAACTGGGTCGAAGATATCATCATCATCATCCCGTAAATCCTTGGTCCAGGGCAACATTAAAAAGATGTTGTTTACAGAAGCACAATATGAACGCAACCACCCACTGACGCGTCTGTATAACACTAAGCTGGCTAAAATGCTAGCTCTGGACCTTCTCCCTTTTTCTTTTGTAGAAGGGGTTGGTTTTCTAGAATTAGTGGCAGCGCTCTGCCCTAAATGGAAGGTTCCTAGCCGGTTCTATTTTGCCCGAGTTGCGGTTCCAGCACTGCATGAAGATGTTCTGAAGGTGATTGGGGCAGCTTTGCAGAAGAGTGCTGTTCACACTATACATCTGACAACAGACATGTGGACCAGTGGCGCAGGCGCTGATTACATGTGCATCACTGCACACTGGGTCTCTTTTTCAGGGGCTAAAGCAAAGCTAAACACAGGTGTTGACCCGGACATTGTTTTTAAAGCTGCTCGGAAACATGCAACACTAGCCATGTTTGGTTTGGAGAAACGTCACACAGCAGAAAACATTTTGGATGTCTTTAACACAAAGGACCTTAACTGGCTGTCCCCAAAAAAACGCCAGGTTGTTTATGTTTCCACGGACAATGGCGCCAATATAGTTAAGGCCATGAAGCTGGGTGACTATTTCAGAGTGCCGTGTTTGGCACACTGTATAAACCTGGTTGTCCAAAAATTCTTGGGTAATAAAGACAGTGAAGCGTACAGAGTAGTGGACACCTGCCGAAAAATGTGCAACCATTTCAGCTATTCTTTTAAGGCCCGGAAGCAGCTGAGGAGCCTGCTATATGAACGTCAAATGCCAGTGAAAGCACTCATCCAGGAGGTGGTAACACGTTGGAACTCAACCTTCTACATGCTTGAGCGTCTGTATGAGCAGTATACGGTACTCGATCACTATTTCTTAACGCAGGGTACAGCTCAGAAGGAGGACCTGAGGATGGGTGCGGCGCAATGGAACATAGTTAAAAGCCTGACACGCATGCTTCGTCCTTTTGAGTTCTTCACGCGTGCAGTCAGCAAGGAGGACTGTAATTTGGGAAAAGCTATCCCATTGTTGTACATGCTGGAGCACCAACTGAAGGAGGTGTGTTCTGTGTTTGAAAAAGATGAAAAAAACCAAGACTCTTTTGTTCTGGCTGAGAAATTATTAGAGCACCTACAAGGTGATGAACGTCTTAAAAGGATCCACTCAAACCAGCATTACATTTGTGCTACTATTCTGGATCCACGCTACAAAAAGGCGCTGGCAGGCCAAGCATTCTTTCCTTTTGCTGATGAAGATGTTACAAAGTACAAACAGTGGATAGCCTCCTCAGCCAAGAGGTTTGAAAGAGAACGGCAGCAAATTGAAGGAGAAGGCAGTACATCAGCATCAGCAGGCCATCCCCAGTCACAACAATCCTCTTCTGCACCTGTGGCTGCGGCACAAGTGACCTCTCAGCCGTTAAAGAGACCGGCAACCGGATCATCTGCACCACCAGACACAACAGTAACATTGGAGGCTGAAGAGGATTGGCTAGCTCGGCTTGGGTTTGGTTCTCAAAAGGTCACAGCAACAGCTAAGCAAAGTGGAGGAACCTTGGAGGAGAACCTTGATTCGATGGTCAAGGACTATCTGAATGACTCAACAGAGGTCTATGTTAATGCTGACCCATTGGCGTATTGGCATGGGAAAAAAGAATTGTGGCCACATCTCACCAACCTGGCTTTAAACTACTTGTCTTGCCCACTCGCAAGCGTGTCTTCTGAACGTGTTTTCAGTGCTGCTGGTGGCATTGTAACTTCCAAACGGAGCCACCTCTCACCCAAAAATGTGGAGAGGTTAACAATGATCAAGATGAATCAGCACCTCATACCACAAGATTTCAGAGTACGAGAAAGCGCGCCGGATGAAGACGAGGTGGACAGCAACATAGATGAGGGAATTTCTACTCTGTCAGGTGACACTGACCTCACCCTGCCTGAATTCGCAGAGTATGATGACGAAGCTTATTCTTATTCAGGGACCGTGATACCGAGCCCTGAAAATGAGACAACGAATCACTAACTTTCTTTTTCGTCCTTATTCACTTTTATTCCTGTGTGCCTGTCTTTCTTTGTTGTGCACAGTTAATATAATTCAAACTTTAATCAGATAATCACAAAAACAAGCCCATCAGCAGAACTGTCTTCACTTGTTTGCTAATTGATTTGAAGGTGCCGCAGTCTGCATTCCTCAGGTTCACAAGTTCAGAAGAACATGCTCCTCTATCGTCCTCCTCCAGACTCCTATTTCCATCAAAGCAGAGGGCTGGTTTACGCCCAATGAAGAAAGACTCAGCACTTGTGGGGGTGTTGTTCTACCTCTTTGCAGGTGAGTTGACGGCTCTGGGGCCATTGCTGGGAAGCTCTAATACCGGATAAAAGTGGTTTGGACCAAATCCTAGGCGGAATTTTTTTTGTGTTTTTGATGACTTGCTTGCCTTTGAGGTGCTCTTAGGGGGGGTTCCGTCTGTTTGTGGGTGAGTTTCGGGGTCCGTGAGCACTGCTGGGACACTCTAATCTTCATTGCATTTGCTTTTCAGGAAATCCATGGTGGCAAACCGGACTTATGGCCTAGCTACGCAGCGCGTTTGGACCGAAGGCCGAGAAATATTGTAAGTAGGAGATGTTGCTTTTGGCCTGTTTGGGGGTGTTATGCTTTTTGGCGGGTGGGTTGGTGGGTCTTGGGCCATTCCTGGGAAGGTCTAATACTGGGTAGAAGTGGTTGGGACAAAATCCACGCCGATTTTTTGTTGTTGCTATTTCTGACATTTTGCTAAATGTAGCATTTTCGGGGGCCTGTTTGGGGGGCTTCCTGGTGTTTGTGGGTGGGTTTCGGGGTCTGGGAGCACTGCTGGCTATGGATACTTTACTTTGCAAGAGGTTTGAAGCAAATCCATGGTGGCAGAGGGGAGTTAGGGCCTAGCTGCAGAGCGCGCGCGGAGTGATTTCGGAAATTTGGAAAAAAATGACTAAGTCCCCATTTTTGCACTTTTGCTCTTTGGCTGTTTGGGGGTCTTCTACTCGTTTTCTCCTGGGTTGACGGCTCTGGGGCCATTGCTGGGAAGCTCTAATACCGGATAAAAGTGGTTTGGACCAAATCCCAGGCGGAATTTTATTTGTGTTTTTGATGACTTGCTTGCCTTTGAGGTGCTCTTAGGGGTGGTTCCGTCTGTTTGTGGGTGACTTTCGGGGTCCGTGAGCACTGCTGGGACACTCTAATCTTCATTGCATTTGCTTTTCAGGAAATCCGTGGTGGCAAACCGGACTTATGGCTTAGCTACGCAGCGCGTTTGGACCGAAGGCCGAGAAATATTGTAAGTAGGAGATGTTGCTTTTGGCCTGTTTGGGGGTGTTATGCTTTTTGGCGGGTGGGTTGGCGGGTCTTGGGCCATTCCTGGGAAGGTCTAATACCGGGTGGAAGTGGTTGCGACAAAATCCACGCCGAAAAGCCTTTTGGCACTTTTTGTAACTTAGGGTTCGTTAGCCCTAGCAGCAGGATTGCATGTGTTTCGGGGTGTTCTACATGTTTGCAACTGAGTTCTGGGGTCTTAGAGCACTCGTGAGAATGTGTAATTTTGGTTGCAAGTCATTTGAAGAAAATCCATGGTGGGAAAGGGGGGATTTGGCATAGTTAAAGAAAGCCTTTGCCACTATTCCTAACTTAGGGTTCGTTAGGGTTAGCAGTATTTCGATTGCATGTGTTTGGGTGGGGGGGTTTTCGAGTCTTGGAGCGATGCTGGCTATGGATACTTTTGCTTGGTTGCTTGCAAGTGGTTTGAATGCAATCCACGGTGGGTAAGGGGGTATTTGGGCCTACTTTTACTTTCAAAGTACGTTTTGTCACCAGTTTTCCGCTAGGCCTCGTTTTTTGCGACTTCATTGGGGGTCTTCTACATTTTTGCGACTGGCTTTAGTAAGGGTCTGGGTGGGAGCACTGCTGGGAAGATCTAATTTTGTTCTAAAACACAGTTTACAGTACACCTAGCTTGAGGGGAAAGATCCGCTACATTAATTTGCCCATACTTATTTATCCTTCAAAAGGTGACTCAGACAGAGTACGCACTGTCAAAAATATCGTACTGTCTACTAGGAAAATCAAAGTGTGAGTTTTTGCACTCCACAGCCTACATACCTTATATTTATTTATCAGTGGTGTTGTAATATTACATCACTTCCTGTTTTTCGTTGAATAATTACAGGCCGGGTTTCAGTCTGAGCAATGGGGAAAAAAGGATGGAGTCAGGCTTCACATTAGCGAGCCGCAATTCAGCATCCGCCAGGCAGGGAGTGGACAGGGTGTCTTCTGGTCACCAACATTGATGGACGAAGCGTCAGATGGAATGGAGGAGTGCCGCTAATAAGAGGATTTTTTTTCTGCATGCAACTTACTTACCAAATTCAACAGGACAACTACAACAACATACAGATACAGTATCCATTGTGTTTTTCTAGGACTGTGACTGCATTTCTTGGATCTCTCTCTGCTTCTAAATTGATCCTTTAACACATCACTTAGTCCACTCCAGTATCACATCTGCACCACACATAGTCATTTGTAAGTGCTCCTACGTAATTCGCAAGTCGCAGCACGCCCCAGCCCATAGAGGACTGGGATGGCCCCAATGATGAAGCATGTCACCAAGGGGCAACCCTGGTGAGTGAGGGGACACCTAGAAAAAGAGCAATTTCTCCTTTTCTATCTACTACACCTTCCAGACCAACCCCATTGAGTGTTGTGAATGGATTTATAGTGACCAGCAAGGCTCTCAGGTATCTGGCAACAGAGACCTTATGTTGAATATAGTTATCAATAATTCCACACACACCCTGTACTGTCGCATTCTTTCTCCCACAGTTGTCGAAAGTACTACTTACTTTTCACTGACATGCATGCAGTAGTGCATGCACTTTCAAAGATTGATGGATAGGTTTGTACCCAAAGATTTGTTTATGTTCAATTATTTGTCCATGCTGTGCTTTTTTTACAGGGTGTCTTCTGGTGGTGACCAACATCGATGGACGAAGCGTCAGCTGCAATGGAGGAGTGCCGCTAATAAGAGGATCTTTTTTCTGCATGCAACTTACTTACCAAATTCAACAGGACAACTACAACGACATACAGATACAGTATCCATTGTGTTTTTCTAGGACTGTGACTGCATTTCTTGGATCTCTCTCTGCTTCTAAATTGATCCTTTATCACATCACTTAGTCCACTCCACTATCACATCTGCACCACACATAGTCATTTGTAAGTGCTCCTACGTAATTCGCAAGTCGCAGCACGCCCCAGCCCGTAGAGGACTGGGATGGCCCCAATGATGAAGCATGTCACCAAGGGGCAACCCTGGTGAGTGAGGGGACACCTAGAAAAAGAGCAATTTCTCCTTTTCTATCTACTACACCTTCCAGACCAACCCCATTGAGTGTTGTGAATGGATTTATAGTGACCAGCAAGGCTCTCAGGTATCTGGCAACAGAGACCTTATGTTGAATATAGTTATCAATATTTCCACACATGCCCTGTACTGTTGCATTCTTTCTTCCACAGTTGTCGAAAGTACTACTTACTTTTCACTGACATGCATGCAGTAGTGCATGCACTTTCAAAGATTGATGGATAAGTTTGTACCCAAAGATTTGTTTATGTTCACAATTGTTTGTCCATGCTGTGCTATTTTTTCTTGTCTCCCAAAACCTTTCCCAAAAACCCCCGTACCCATCCATTTTTCAAACCCTAACCCTCTTCCTCCGGGCTGTGTGGTTTTGATTGATGTGTAACTAAATTACAGCAATAAATCCACACACTTGCTGGGGAGGATAAGGTGATAGCAACAGGCTGGTGAAGAAATCCGAGGATATATTCTTACTCTGCTTGACAAAGACCCGTGGCTAATATCAAAGAACTTCAACCGAATTAGTAGTTATACTTTACCATTTGTTAGGCTAAAATGTGGCACTGTTCTAGTGTACTTCTGTCACCTGCTATATTCTCTAGTGTACCGTTGTATTGCTCAAGAGGACAAACCAGATTTCATTTTCTTTTTTTTCATAGGCATGCAACTGCCACTGTGTCACACCACTAGTACCACCGCTATGAGGAAATTTTATGCGCCCAGGATTGCCAACCTTATTCGCTGTTTCCCGTGGAGCCAGCCCTGGGTCTAGCCCTACTTTCAAACACAAATTACAGGTAAGATAAGCGTTTGGTGGTTTGGGAGTATAATGGAGTATTAGGAGAGACGAGAGACTGACGGTAGTACTACTAAAGTCCTAGGACTCTTGAATTCACTTCACTTACTCTGTGAGAGGCACTTAGTGTTGAAAACATTTGGGCATTTACACTTAAAGGAAGAAAATGGAACTAAACTTTCAGGAAAACAAAGTCACTGTTAAACCCCCACCCACCAGGCAAGCAGTAAAAAACAGGTATGCTCAGATAAAGTTTGAAAAAGTATATTTATATCCCTAACAAAATAATCTCCCGCAAGACCCTCCCTAACCCCAACGATTGTCCTTCAAAAGTCCCCAAAAACCCAACTCCCAATTCCCACCCCCAAAAGTCTCTAAAAAAGGGGCAAGGGACACTATGGGTGGATGCTGTTTACTTTTTGGGCCAGGGCATCATACTCCTGGCGGAGCAAGGCGTGCTCTACGCGGAGCCCCTCCAACACGTTTGTAAAGTGGTGGAGCTCCTGCTGAAGGCGGGACACCCTCAGGGTACTGCGGCGCAGGCATACCTTCACTGCCTTGCAGGTGCAATGGCTGTGAGAGGCAGCTGTTGTCCTTGCTGCTCGGCGGTGGCATTCGGCTTTGGCAGCCCGGCTCAGTCTGGGTGGAGCATTGTGCAGGAAGGCAGCCCGTGGGGGCACGGAGGCCGATGCAGACGACGTTGTTGTTGTGGTCGACTGCACACTTTCGTCGTCCTCCAGGGCCACCAGCCGCCGATATTCTGCAACAGTGGCATCGATCCTCCATTGCCGGGCCGCTCTAGCCAGCTCCTTCCTCCTTGCTTGTTTGGAAGGAGCATCTATATGAAGAAAGAAAGACATAGTCTGTAATCAATTCTTTTTAAGATTAACTCAATCATTCAGCAGAAATTTGTGTTGCAGTACAACTAGCAACTTGCAAGCGCATTACATAACTATTGAGGCCAGTATCTATCTAACCTCACACTTCTTCATCCTTGCTCTAACATTAGTGGGAGTTTAAGGAACAAATTCTACGAGCACTATGGACTTCCATTGGAGTCGACTATGAAAGTACACCAGTCTTATTCTTCTTCTTGTCTCTTGTTTAGGAAAATTGGTACGTTATCTTCTGCAAACCGGCATAATGCCAGCGCAGTGAACTTGCACCCGAGAAAAAGAGACGCACGCCATGATGAGTGACCTAGACTTGCGTTGCGTTACTGTACCGGTCCAGTACATGCAGGTGGTGAAGCTCTTACTTTTCTATTACGGGTGGCACTGAGAATACTCTGTTACAAGGGCTACTGCTTAATTAATTTAACTTTCACCCTACAGTGCAAATGAGTACTAGAAATGGAAAATTGAAGAAGATAAATAATCTGATTATCTATCACTTCACATGGGATGTTTTTGCTTATATATGGGATGACTTTAGGTGCTTTGCTTTTTATTGAGTGACCAGTGATACATCCACACATGAATGACTGAGTACTACTAAACTTATTAAGAGAGGTAGGGAGTGGCCACCGTAATAACCGGATCTATGCTGTGCTTGCAATACAAACTACTGCTACTATTGATGGTAGTATTTGGACACAAATACAACTTCTTTTCCTTGCCTTTCCTACACTGGAACGGACGTGCCGGTGCAGTGTTACATGCTCTTCAAAGTTACACTTAGTTCATCCACTGACCGTCTACTCTCTCTAGATCATGGGTACTCACAAACTTTCTCTCAGGGGCTGAATTTACAGTGTAGTTTGTGGCCGAGGGATGCACTGGTGGGGGAGGAGTCAGAGGGGGCGGGGCTAAATCAAAACGAAAACTTGTGACCATGAGGTTGCACACAGGTCCCTGCAGCAGATGCCTTCATCCACTGAGCCACCAGACCCAGCATTTACATACATCTCTCTCCCTCCTGCCCTCCCTCTCCATCTCTCTCTCCCTCCTGCCCTCCCTCTCCCTCCCCCTCTGTCATCTCACTGTGTGTGTGTCTGTCTGTGTCAGCCTTCAGCCCGGGCTGAGACAGCTTCCTCAACGCGCACACACAGACAGCCACACCAAAGTACTTAACAGGTCTTTTAAAGACCATTAACATATTATTGAGGCTTTGTTTGTTGTAGCGCCCCTGCATCTCCACCCTGACAATCACTGCTTGCCCGGCCCCACAGAGCAGAGGCTTTGTTCTATTTCACCTCTCTGTGGCCCTGCATCTCCACTCTGCTCTGTGGGGGCCGGGGGAGCAGTGATTGTCAGAGTGGAGATGCAGGGGCGCTAACAGGTGAAATACAACAAAGCCTCTGCTCTGTGGGGGCTGGGGGAGCAGTGATTGTCTGCAAGGTCTGCGCACCGCCAAGGAAGGCTTGCCGGGCCGCCACCGGCCCGCGGGCCGTACTATGAGTACCCCTGCTCTAGATACACATATGCTATCTAAGAGTCAGATAGTAGCATGATCCAGGTATATTATGGACACATACAGGTTCTGTGTCACCCACCCAGGCTGTTGTCCTTCCACCAATCATTGCTTCATCATTCACCCAGCCATGCATCTCATATTCTTTCCTTCCCAGCCACGTCTTCAATCTCAATAAGTAAGGAATATATAAGAGCTTACCTCTGCCCGCCACCACCACCGTCTGAACTCTCACAGCCGGCACTGGAACCGCCGCATCCTCCTCTGAGGAATTGCCCTCCGCCTCCGTGTCGAGCACCACCACCTCCGCGTTGCTCCCGCCACCAGATGTTCCACCTACAAAGTACATTTAAGAATGTTAGAATAAACCACTCACTAGTATTTGGTCTAGGAATGAAGACATGTGAAAACAATGTAATTTGTGACTGTGTACTCTAAAGTAAAAAAAATGTCCCTTTTTCCAGGGAAGGGTGTTGTCTTGCTCCGACGACACCCAGCTGATCCTCTCCCTGACCAACGACCCCGCCTCCGCCAGAGCCAACCTGCACGAAGGGATGAAAGAGGTAGCCGAGTGGATGACGACCAGCCGCCTGAAACTGAACTCTGACAAGACGGAGGTCCTCATCCTGGGCTCTTCCCCCTCCGCCTGGGACGACTCCTGGTGGCCTCCCGCCCTGGGCACCGCACCCAAACCGACAGACCATGCACGCAACCTGGGCTTCATCCTGGACTCCTCCCTCTCCATGACCAGGCAAGTCAACAACGTCTCCTCGGCGTGCTTCAACATCCTACGCATGCTACGGAAGATCTTCCGGTGGATCCCCACCGAGACCAGGAAGACCGTCACCCAGGCCCTCGTCACCAGCCGACTGGACTACGGCAATGCCCTCCACGCCGGTACCACCGCCAAGCTCCAGAAGAGACTCCAGCGGATCCAGAACGCCTCAGCCAGACTCATCCTCGACATCCCACGAACCAGCCACATCACCGGACATCTGAGAGACCTTCACTGGCTCCCCGTCAACAAAAGAATCACCTTCCGCCTCCTCACCCACGCACACAAAGCCCTACATGACCAAGGCCCGAGCTACCTCAACAGCCGGATCAACTTCTACGCTCCCAAACGCCACCTCCGATCAGCCAACCACGCCCTCGCCGCCGTCCCCCGCATCCGAAGAGCGACTACAGGAGGAAGGTCCTTCTCCTACCTGGCCGCCAAGACCTGGAACTCCCTCCCGGCCGACCTGCGCCTGACCCAAGACCACCTCTCCTTCAGGAAGAAGCTGAAGACCTGTCTGTTTGAGCAGTAGCGGCACCCCCCCACCCCCCAGCGCCTTGAGACCCTACGGGTATGTAGTGCGCTCTATAAGTGTCACTGATTGATTGATTGATTGCTGCACTTTTTGGCACAACTGATGAAGGCTGGCTTTTTAACACGCACCATTTTTCTCCACACAGACAGAAGATGGACTTCTAACAACAAGATCAAGTTGAAACAAGGTGAGAGCTCGGCTCGACCACAAGAAATGTCTTCAATTAATCGTCAGCACTAACCACTTTTCCAGTCTCAGTTAAACGTTTAGTTTTATTATTATGACTTCATTTTAATAAATGTGTTTACTTTTAATAAAGCTTTTAAACTTAAATAGACTCTGTGTTTTTTGGTCCAGACTAGAGTGACTGAGCGAAAGGTTTTGCAATTTTTGCAAGCATGAGTCCGTGCCTCTGACACTTCTTGACTCTGACTCCGTACTCTTGAGCTACGTTGGATAATCATCATTGGGGATCAATCATGGATGAAATCGGGAGGTAAATGACTGTGCCACACTATGTAGTCACTCAGTAAGGACATTGGGGGTTCAAAGTCTGTTATCACAGAGGTATGTGGAAACTCTAACAGCGCCTATTATAATTGATAAGCAATGCACTATTTATTGTCCATAGTTGTTTCTGCAGAAGAATTGTCCCCTCAACAGTGGTGGTATGGATTGTCCTCCTATCCAAACCAAAAGGTAGTATCTTATTCTTTCTTGGTGGTCATTCACATTTTATAGTTGGGAATTTTCAAAGCAGATAGAACACTTCAAAAGACATTATGGACAATCCCAGAGGACTGCACTGCACTAGGTTGATAGAGCTATTGCTGACTAGAATGGGAGTTTAGCCAACCGTGCAATCTTAGTTAGCTACACAGACAGACTAATAAGAATAATCTAGTAATACCACAGGGAGTCATAGTAGAGGCAGGATAAGAATTTATATACAGTCTACAAGAAGATCAAAGACAATTTTGAAAAAATCAAATGAGGAACGCTAGGAAAAATAGGTACTAGTCTAAAATGAAAACTTACTGGGGCCAGCAAAGGAGCCCTCGCCTGCCCGATCCTGGCCCTGTTCAACAGCATCTGCCGCCTGCTGCTCCTGTGTCCTCCCCTCGCCCCTGGGGGGAGCTGACGTATAACATGAAAGAAAGAACAGAAAACATGGATGATTGTTGCTTGTCAATGTCAACCAAATCAAACATTTCAAAACAACAATAACAAAATATTTCCGCGAAATTATATTGATTAGGGTTAGTTTTCATTGATTTGCGGACCTGCGACTTCGAAAGTCACGTAACTCACTAAACAAAGTACTGAAAGGTTCACCTAGGACTGGCAGGCAGCAGTCCGCAGGCAAGACGCAAAGTGACAGACAAACTCCATTGTGATTTCAGTCAGATCAGTGACAACACTAACAGTTGCCTGCTACATAACCAGTCATTTAAATAGTCAAACTATCAATCCACCGCCACTATTTTTCTTATTGTCAGGGGTACAAAGGAAGGGGCAGATTTAAGCCCCTTGCGGCTCTTTTGCTCCGTTCTTGCGTGATTTTTGTGACGCAGCAGCTAAACAAAAGAGGCGCCATGGTGCGGCGTATAATATTATAACAACGTGATGCATTTGGGAGATGCATCCCGTTATAAAGCCCTGCGCCATCAGGGGGCATTCCGGCGCAAGGGAGGGCATTCCTGCGCTGGAACACATCCTAAAAGTGGCTGAGGGAAATCTACAAAATTTCAATCAGTCACCTTTAGGACAATGATGCGTCACACAAACCCTGCACCTGCTTGAAGCAGACGTACGGCTTGACCCAGCATTGGGGAGATAGGGTACCCCAGAGCATTGCTGGAGCTGCGCCATCGTTGCGACGCAACTCCAGCAGTAAAGCTTCGGTGACGTTTTGGGCCCATGGTGCGCCGCATTGCAAATACGGCGCACCATGCTTGGTGGTGGTAGCGGGCCGCACAATTAATGGCGCATCCCTGCTACTTTGCAGGGATGCGACGGTAATTGCAATTCTGCCCCTTAGGGGCATACTTACTTACGCGTTCTGGCGCATCTCCAGAGATGCGCCAGATCAAATGCGTCACGCAAAACTACCCTTGCGACACGGCAGATGTGCCTCATTTACAATGCGGCGCGCCCTGGCGCAAGGGTAGGCACTTGCGTGACGCATCTCGTCACGTAAGAGCGGCGCATCGCTGGAGTCACGTCGCCAATGCAATGCAACTCCAGTAATGCTCAGGGCCACCCAATACTTAACATGCTCTGTCAGTCCTTACGCCTGCTTCAAGCAGGCATAAGGAATTGAATTGACGTAGCAGCGTCGCAGAAGTGCCTGCGTTAAATCTTGTAGATTTCACGCAGGCACTTTTGCGAGGCACACAGCCGCCGGACCGCCCACCCTGCGTACTAGGAACGCACCCATTGTGGTGCAGGCCCATGGCTTTATAACGTGACGCATCTCCCTAGATGTGTCACGCTGTAAATGACTCGCAGGGATGCGCCACGTTTACGCCGCTGTTGCGTCACGCAAGGCAACGTAAACGTGGCGCAAGGGGCTTGTAAATGTAATCTGCCCCCTAGTGTCTAGCATTACGCAGTTCTGTAAAGTACACTCATACATAATAGTTACTCAGGCCAATGAGACCACAAAATAGAAAACAAATAAGCATAATAGCAACGCCACTGCGAAGGAGAGCAGTGCACCTGAAATGCACAGAAGATTTTGAAATATAATTTAAGTACAATGTAATCGTCATCAGCTGCATTATTGGCTTGCTCCATGTAAAAAACAAATATTTGCAATACAACAACACAGAGCAGGAGAAAACATAGTAGTGAGTGATGAAATAGCTACTTCTACTCACCAAGCCCGGGGATATCCAAGCTGAGCTGGTCCAGCAGGTCGCGCTCCCGGTCCAGGAGGTCCGTCCAGCGGTGGGTGGCCTGGCTGTAGGTGCGCTGGACCCCGTAGAGGTGGGACATGGCCCAGCACACCTTCCCCCACCGCTTCCGGCGCTCCCGGATGTTGTAGCCGCCGGCCGCGATCCTGCCGCCTCCCACGATGGTACTGGGCAGGCGGCGCTGGACGAAGTAGACCAGCGCGCCCACTTCCTCCGGGCTGAAGATCTCCCGTCGCGTCTCCTGCTCCCCCCTCAATCGACCGCATGCTGTCCTGGCACGGGGTCCAGGACTCCTCCTCCCCGCCGCCGCTGTGGCCCTCAAGTGCCTGGGCAGCTTCACGGCGCCTGGCTTCACTATGGTCTGGGCAGGTAAGGTAGGAAGTAGAAAAGAAAAGAGTTTAAAAAAGTAGTTTAAAAGTAAAGAAAAATAGCAGAAAAGACAAAAATATACAGCTAGGAAAAGAGAGGGATAGATAAGAAGCAAAATCGTTAAAAAAAACTGAAAACAAGCAAAGGATGGCAAAGATAGCAAGAGGATTAAACACCATGCCCAGACACAGGAAATGAATGAAAAACAAGATGGCCGCCCGTTCACGAGCGCGAAAGTAAGTTCGCACGAGATTTTCCTCGCGATCTCGTGCGAACTTGTACTCGCAATGCGCTTACTTCACGAGATTATACATAGCGGGCGGAAACGGAAATACGTCACGCAAACAAAATGGCCGCGCCCGTACTCGACCTTGGGGTAAATTCGCGTGTTGCGCTGCAAGCGGCTCGCAAATACTGCAAAAAAACTCGCGAAACAACAAGCCGCAAAAAAAATATAAAGCTCATTCGCACGAATTGGCGGCTTCCGCTGTCGGTTTCGCACGACGCCGCGCCTCGCGAATAGCGCGAAAAACCAAAAAACGATTTTTGCCAAAGCAAAAGTAATGAGCAGGTGCAAAAGGTCAACCTCATGATTCGTAACGATTCCCTGTAGTGCTTCCTGAGGGGGCCCTCCAGAATTCGGTTGCCTGCTTGCAACTATTGTGTGACCCTGCTCTGACCTTAACTGTATGCCACAAAGGTCCTGATTTACAGCTAAGGGAGCAGACAAGCAGGTGCCAGGCTGGAACTTCAAATTCAGAGACACATTAATTAGCCCCTAATTCATTATTGTCAGTTGGGGCAGGGCAGGTGTTGTTAATAAACTAACCCCAAATTAATTCATGTCAGTTCAAGCAGGGCAGGTGGGCTTGCTTTTCCCCCGCATCTTCTACAGTGATGATGAACCAGAGGGTGGCATTGATGTAACAGAGGGTGGCATGGGTCAAAGAGAGGGTGGCAGTGGTGAAACAGAGGGTGCTGGGAGGCTGTGATGATGAACCAGACGTAGAAACAACATAGTCGCGACCGTTGCGAGCCGACAAGTAAGTTCGCAATTGCGAACTAGTACCAAATCCTCGCAAACTGGCAGAAACACTTGCGAACACAAAAAAAAAAATCCGCAAATTAGCGAGAATTCGCAGATTTTGCGGATTGCGAGTTCGCAAATCCGCAAAATTTGCGAACGCGAGATTCGCAAAATTCGCCCATACTTATCATGGCCATTAAAGGTGCTGACTAATACCTGGGCAGATTGTTTAACATCAAAGTTTTCTTCTCCAGGAAATTGGATTGAATCAAAGCAAATGAGGGCGGCTTAATTTATGCTTTCTAGCTTATTCACTAATCTGTCAGGGCCCCGTTCAAGACGCTTACTACCGGTAAAAGCAAAGTATATGCCTTCCCTGTTGTGCTTCTGCAAACTATTGTCTACCTCTCAGTTCGACAAATTGGAAATATCCAAGTGCCCTCTCATTAGAAGACAGCTGATGGCCATCCGATTTTCAACACACCAGGAAGTCTTTCTTTGCACTTTTCCGATAATAGCCAGTGCCAAGCTGCAACATACGTTTAGGCCCCTGACTGGTGCTGTGTCGTGGCGCATGAACCCCCAAAATAAACCGAGCCACTCGCCCCCTAGTTGGCTCACCTGCTAATCACTATGCCTCGTTGCACGCACCTTTCCCTCTCTCAGCCCAGAATGACAGGATGGGATGCAGACGCTGAGCCCCAACCCAGAGCCGAAGCTGCCAAATTCAGCGCTCCCGCAGGAATCATTCCAAGCGACGTGCCCAATGACACGGACCCCTGCCGCCACAGAGTTGCAGCAACCAGCTGCTAGGTGCCTTCCGATGTGCACCAACATTTCGGCAACAACACTGACAACAATCCTACTGACTGGGTTAGAACCCTAGTCTTAAAAGCCGAGTGAGACCCGCGAGGAAAGACTGGCCTAAACACTTATGGCACTCTAGAGAGTAACGAATCTGATACGTCTGTGCTTATCTGGAACTCAAACAAACCAGTGGAAGTATTCCCATTCCATAATTCTGAAACTCACAATGGGACTATTTAGCCAACTAATTAATATGCATAGATGGTAATGTGGCTGTTTGCTCCCCGCTGAGCCGTCCCCCTATACCCTATGCCACATATGGTCCAAGAGCAGACACTGCCACCTCCTGGAAATGAACAGCTAATCGTACTGCAGTGGCCATCCCATGTGGGAGAGACTGAACCCCCATTTGCACTCTACCTCAATGCAGGCCTCACCCTCCTCACATTCATTCTGTCATGGAGCATGTGGTGCATGGCAAAACCGACAACAGCCACCAGAAAAACCGGGTACAATCACCTGCTGAGGTGCAAAGTCCAACCACTCGAACTCTCTTTATCGTGCCCCCTTCGGGGACTGCTCATTGCGTATATGGACTTACTGGCCATGCCTGAAAGCCAGACAATGGGGGCCTTAACACTTTCGCCTAGAGCACAGCAAGCTGCCGTAAAATTGTGTAACCGGGGGCAAACCCAAGCCGCAGTAATGTTGTTAGGAGCTCTAACTGAGTTACCCTGCTGCTCATCGCAGGCACTCTGTTTGTGCCCGGTTTCTGCCTATCACAGGCCCCGTTTTTCCGACCCTTAGTGAGGCCAGACCGTGTCAAGACCGCACCCATGGCAATGTCATACCAATGTAGGTTACATACCTTCCTAGATGGTAGGCCTGCTCGGCTCTGCTGCCATGCCCACAACGTCACCATGCTGCCCAAAAGTTACCTGCACTCCAAAATCCACTAATGACCTGCCGCACTGAAAGGCCACAGAGGAGGGGGAAGGGCTGGCTGCCCAGGCCTATGAACAGGCAAGGCACCAACCAGGCCGCAGTTACCATCGCCTCCCGAACGACCCCTGAAGACCCAGAGCCACGTGCACTCCTAAACTCGCCAGCACTGCGAGACCGACAGCATGCCATACTTTCCTTGAGCTCGTGACTCCGACGAAGGCCCCACGCCACTGCCCCCGCTCACACAATCCGGCTCGGGGAGATTCAATGATTTGCCCAGAATCATATGAGGAGGACGCGAACCGTGAGCCTGTCTCCTCTCCACCTGAGAGAGAGGCACCACCCAGGGGAATCTACACACCCCATGTAGCCCAATGGGCCCGCGCTGCATCGGATACCAACTGCCCATCCGAAATCACCTGGGAGACGCAGCCCCCTGTGACCAGCACCAGGACTGCCTCACCCATTGCCCCTCAGGCGCATCCCTCTCCTGCATGCCCGCCCCCTTGCCGGCAACAGCATGATGGAAGCAAAGAGCCACGAGGAGACTTGGAGCCAGCCCCCGCGGACAGCTAATGAAGCCACCATGTGCCCCGCTGAGTCACGCGGTCCCTGTGGGGGAAGCGGGGCACCCAACCGCACAGCAGGAGGACTTCTTGAGAGCCTAATTGAAGGACGCAGTCCTGAGCGGCTGTCGGGTAAGCCTCAAAAGGAGCCCCTAGATGCAAAACCAATGGATACAATAACTTTATAGCACACACCGACCCACGTCTGGCTTTCACATGGAGCCCCATCTGACGTGCATGCAGCGCAATCGCAGTCTCTGGGATCATTAACACCTGTCCCGCTCAGGCCCCCGCATCTACACTGGGACCTGCCACGGCGAGCCCCTTGGGGGGCCGGGAGCAATAAAGGGTCCGAGAGCAGTAACGCGTGAGACATGATTCCCCACGGCCCTAAGCAAAACGAACCGCTCAGGCCAAAGCCCCCTTATCCCCGCTAGGACAAAGTCCCCCAAAGCCAATGAGGCACGAGAACCCTGCCGCCAAATGCTGATAGCCCCCCATATTGGAGCCACAGGGAGAGCGCCACCCGCTAAGGGAGGCCCAAAAAATGTTCTACACCTCCTCCCGACCCCGGGCCGCCCCTGCAGCCTAGGACTGCCAGTACCAACGCAAAGCCTGGGGCAGGGACCCATGCGAGCATAACCCCGCTGGGGAGGAGGGTGCACTCATCAGCACCACGGTGAGCGCATCGATGGCGACCAGGGGGACAAGCACCAATCCGCGAGACGGCCAGCGGACAAGAGGCTGCACCTACGCGTCTTATTTTCGTCTGTCAGATTTCTTCTGGCAGTGGTGAGTTTTTGGATACTGAGGCAGTAACTTCGTTACTCCAAACTCATTTTGAATTTTTTAGTCGCTCTTTAGGTTGTCTTATTGATGTGTGATGCTTTGTCACAGTTGAGGGTGTATCACAAAGTCAGCTCAGTGATGGGCCGCGAGTAGCGGTCAATTGAGTTTGCAGAATTGTCAGCATGTTCCCTCAAAGAGTCTCGTCTTTGTCTATGTAGTACCTTCTGATAGTGTTGAATTTTGGGTGCCTGCTGAAGCGATTATGCCGTCAGACAGCAAAAGGGTTTTGGTTGCCTGCCGAGGCAATCATGCCATCAGGCAGTGATGAGTTTTGCGTACCTGCTGGGCGTTTGCCTTCAGGCAGTGATGAGTTTTTGGATGCTGCGTTGCTGCTTCAGTTTCGCAAGGTTAGCGCTTCAATGGGACGCGGGTAGCGGTCAAATGGGTTTGTAGAGATGTCAGCGAGTTTCCTGATTAGTGGGTTTTCCTTTTGATCTAATCCTTTGTAGAATGTACTGTTGAGTTTGAGAAGATGGTCGTCCAACATCTCAATGCCTAGGTCTCTGTGGAGGTCTGCTGTTCGTGTGAACATATGTGCACCTGCTGCAATCCGTAAGGCCTTGCTTTGTAGTCTCTGTAGGTCTTTCCGAAGCTGCGGGTGGCAGCCACTCCAAACTGGTGAAGGGTATGTCATAGTTGGTCGAATTATTGCGGTGATAGCTCGCACCTTGCTCTGCATGGGCATAGACTTGGTCTTCAGGGGTAGATATAATGCAGCCAGTTTGGCTTCTGCTTTCTGGCAGGTCTTCTCTATGTGGTTTCTCCAGCTGAGTTTAGAGTCCAGAGTCACCCCCAGGTAGGAGCTGCTGTTTTCCCATTTGATCTCATCCCCATTGAGGAGGATCTGTGGATGTTTACTGTTCAGCTTCCTGGTGAATATTGTTGCTGTGGTCTTGCTTGTGTTCAGGGTGATCTGTCAGTCGCTGTCCATTCCGAGAGTCTGCAGGGCGATGTCTCAAGGTTCTTAGCCACTTCTTTGTTGCTGAAGGATTGGTAGATGACTGCAACATCATCTGCGTAAAGGGCAAGATCAGTCTTCTTTAGGTCAGTGGGGATGTCGTTTGTGAATATGTTGAAGAGGAATGGTCCTAGGATTGATCCCTGAGGCACTCCAGCAAGAATTGGGCGTGGCGATGAGCATTCTTCTCGCACCGCCACATGAAAGGTCCGTTTTGACAAGTAGCTAGACAACAGCTTGACCAGGTAGCTTGGAAACTTGAGGTTAATAAGTTTGTAAAGCAGTTCCTCATGCCATACTCGGTCGAATGATTTCGTTACATCCAGAAAGACTACTCCAGTAGACTTGTTGGTGTTGAATCCATGGCTGATGATGTCCACAACTCTGAGGAGTTGGTGATTGGCTGAGTGGTCTTTCCGGAACCCAAACTGTTCTTTGGCAAGGAGGTTTTCGCTTGTCGCAAAGTCCACGAGGCGGGCGAGGATAACTTTTTCAAAGAGCTTTGATAGGCCAGATAGGAGGCTTATGGGGCAATAATTTGTAGGATCTCGCAGTGGTTTCCCAGCCATGGGGAATACGACGACTCTTGCTTCTTTCCAGGCGTTAGGGAAATACTGGTGCTGCATGCACGCGTTGAATATCTCAGCAAGATGATCCACTGTGGTATCTGGGAGCATCTTGATGGTTTGGTTGACTATTCTGTCCTTTACTGGTGCCTTGCCGTTTTTTAGTGTCTTTACCAGGGCCAGTAATAAGCCCATTGAGCATTCCTCATTGATTTTGTTTCTGGTGGGTGCTCCCGGTGGTGCTTGGTGAGCTCTTGCTCGACTTCCGCTGCAAGCCTGCTTACCTGGTTAGGCCTGAAGGATGCCTCCAGTGTGTCAGCGAAGACCTCAGCCTTGTCCCAGTTGCTGCATGCCAAGTGAGTCTTCCCTTGTAGCGGTGGGTTTGGTTCCTTCTTCCCAATCAAGTGTCGGGTCATTCTCCAGAGAGAGTTGTCTGAGTCCTTCAAAATAGCTGTAGCTGCTTCCCATTTTCCCCCTCTGTGCTGGCTTATTTGCATCTTCAGCTGTCTTGTCAGTTCGTTGTACTTCTTCAGTAGGTCGGGGGTGCGGTTCCTTTGCCACTCTCTCCGGGGTCTGTTCTTATCAGCTATTGACTGCTTGATGCCCTTCGGGAGGTCGTAGATAGAGCAGTGTTGGAGTTTCTGCTCGGGGACGCTGGGCACAAAAGCAGTGTGGATTGCAGCTGTGAAGTGGTGAACCGCCTGGTCAATGTCTTTGATGCAGAATAGGGGACCTTGGACCAGAGTCTCTTCCAGGATTCTCTTGTATAGGGTCCAGTCCGCCTTCTTGAAGTTGTGCCTGGTGCCCTGTTGCTGGACTTCAAGTACTTCTCCAACTGTGATCAGCACTGGGTTGTGGTCAGATGTCAGTGCTGTTAAAGTTTCAAGCTCCATAGACTGGGAGAGATTCTTCATGACAACGATGTCCAGAACATCCGGTTTATGTAGTGCAGAGCCTGGATAGTGTGTTGGTTGAGTCGGGCCGGCCACTACAAAGTCCTCCTTCTTTGAGTGGTCAAGTAGAGCATGTCCTTTGCTGTTTGCCGTGTGAGAGTTCCAGCACTGGTGCTTGGCATTAAGGTTGCCTCCAATTAATGTTGGGGTGCTGGGGTCCAATAAAGCATCCAAGTCCTTTGGGTAGCTTGCCTGGGGGTGAGTAGGCGGCAATCAGCCCTAGAGGGCCTGCAGGTGTCTGGATCTGGATGCCTGTTGCTTCAATACTCCCCACTGGTGGTAGTGAGATCTCGTAGTGCTTCACTTTTGTACTGACAATCACCGCTGTTCCTCCGCCCTTGGCTCCAGTGGTGCGATCTGTGCGGTATACCCTGTGGTTTGCTATGTTGAGCTACTGGGTTCCTTGGAGGTGGGTCTCGGAGATAAGCGCTATGCTCACGTCCATGGTTTCCATCAGGTGCAGGAGTTCTGCAGTTTTCTTCTGAATGCTATTAGCATTCCACATCATGAAGAGGGAGTTTACTTTAGATTTTGCTGTCATTGCAGGTGTTTTCCTAGCCGTGGAAAAGCCCGGCGATAAGATTCGCCACCATTGTCACCATAGGGTGGATGTTCATGTCTGCAACTGTTTTCGCAATCTTCGTGATGAGTTCCTGCCAGTTGATGGTTGAGCCTATTTCACAGGATGGTGCTGGGGCAGTTGTTGGTGGTGGGCTGTCCTGTTTGGGTTTTGTTGTTTCTGTGTATGTTCTTCCATCCACATTCCCGTTGCTATGGCTGTTGATTGGATTCCCATTTGGGATCCTGTGTGACAATGCAGGTTTATAAGTCTTCCTTTGCCCCTGGTCCATTGTTGTTGAGTGTAGAGAAGTCTTTTGTGGTTTGAGGGATTTGCGCTGGCCTTCCTTCTTTGCCTTTTGCAGGTAGGGACAGCCGCAATAGCTTGCTGGATGTGGTCCTGCGCAGTTGGCACATTTTGCTGGTTCTGTTTCCCGGTTCCTTGTACTTAGGTTAGAGGTGTGCTCGCCTCCACAGCGTACGCACTTTGGGTTCTGGCGGCAGAAAGCAGAGGTGTGCCCCAAGCACTGACAGTTGTAACACAACTCCTCGTTTCCCTTTAGGTGCTTCTGTGGTGACGATGCAGCTGCAGAGACGTGTGACTGCTGAGAGGTCAGCTGGCTTCCCATCATGGCTTGCCGACAGGGTTACAACAAAGAGGGGACCTTTTTTGTTCTTGTCTGCTGGAGAGAAAATCTGTGCAATATTTTTGACTGGAAGGCCAAGTTCGGATAAGTCATCAGTGATGTGCCCAAGTGATGCATTTGCTCAGAGCCCCCGTATTACAAAGCGCTGGGCTTTTGTAGTGGTCATTGAAAATGTGTGATACTCCATTTTCTGGTCTGTAAGTATGCTGGCAACGATCCTGTAGTCATTTGGGGTGGCGAGCATAATCTTGGCGTGGTCCTGCCTGGGCTTGATTGTGAAGGAGGAGGTGCAGTGTTCATCCAGTATCTCCACGAGGTACTTGTGAGTGGCTAGGTTATTCAGGATGATGGGAGGGATCCGTAGTCGCTTGGTGGGGCCTGAAGAGGTCTCGGGTTCAGGTGCCTTGTAGTCTTGAAGGTGGGCGTCACTGTTCTGGGTACTTTAGAGAGCCAGATAGCGGTTTGAGGTTGGAATTGCGCTGCTTGCGGGGGAGGGCGGGCAAGCTTTGATGCTTTCTCTGGTGAGTTTGGGCACGATTCGCATCCTCTCTTCATTTTAATCTGCCATTCCATGTCACCTTCGGTGGCAGTGCTGGGTTGAGCCATGGCTTCTACCTCCATGGTCAGTTAATGCAGCTGGATGGGGTGGTTAAGGGGTTTAGGCCCTTCTCCTTCCCCTCTTTGGCACGTAGCCTGGCCCTGGTCAAGCCACAGAGACGCAGGCCCAGCACCTTAGAGGAGTGGGAGAGAGGGCAGAGCCGGCCGGACCGAGTGTCGGAGTGCAAGATTAATCAAGATAAATCAAGCAAAGCGCGGCAATGGCTAATTAGATTGTAATCTGAGTGAAAAAATCCGTCAAGCAGGGAAAACGAACCAGGCAAGCAGAGCGCAGCGGTGAACAAATTGTAATCTGTAACTAAAATTAATCAGGCAGAGGAAATGATAAAACAAGCAGAGCGCAGCAATTACAAGTTGCAATCTGGACTTAAAATCAGGCTGTGGAAATGAATCAAACAGAGTGCAGCAGTGCCAAATTGCAATCAGAGCACAGGAACAAGCTAAGGAAATTAATCAGCCAAGCAGAGCTCAGCAAAGTCAAATTGCAATCTGGAGACAGATCCTGCCATGCATTGGAAGAGTAACAACAAGAGTAACAAGCAACAAGCAATTAGCAGAGCGAAAAAAGCTCCGGCCGAAATTCATAATAAACTGATCAAACAATGAAACAGGCCAGATCTATCACTAAGGATAGAAAATGGCGCCTACCAGGCGTGTTGTCTCGGTGCTGCGAGCAGGATTCAGTCCCCCATCATGGCGGCCGTCTGAGAAATCAGCTGAGGCAGTCATCCGGGAACCAGGTGATTGCGGGTCGGCTCCAGCAAGTCCACTGGCCAAATCAAGTCCTCTGGAGCGAAATTGCGGGTGCGGGTCAGCTGCGACGCAGCTGCGGCGTCCGAGTCCCACCGACTCGCATCATCCAATCAAAATCTCCAAAAATCAAATCAAATTGAAAATTGAGTAGAGGCTGAACCTTGGGCAGGGGAGGGTATTTGTACCTTTGTCCTCCCCCATCACGGCCGGAAGTGTCACAGCTGACTGACCCCCTGGTCCCTAGATCGGGGGCACTAGTGTGCTGACTAGTGTGCTCTCCTGTGGCACTAAGGCAGCCGCCCTGTTGGAGGGTCCACCCGTGGCCCCCCGGACAGCCTTTGCAGTGTTGCGCTGCTGAAAGTTTGATAAATCTGGACCATAATGTCCAAAAAGGTTGACAGTTATGTATTGACATAACTATGGAAGACCCACTGAAGGGAGGGACTAATAACTTTCCCTGTAGAAAGTGGAAAAACTTCTCGCAAGACACTTTCAATAAGATGCTTAGCGAAGGAGGTCCCCCGAGAGGGTCGGACAGTGAAAGTGCAAGTGAAAATTTGAATGAACGCATTCTCCAGGCCCTTAACAAAGTGGCACCTCCGTTACTGAAGAAATCTGAAGGCAGACCCAGAAGATCTGCTCCCTGGTTTACTACCGCCTTGCAGAAGGCCAAGGAAGAATGCAAGAGACTTGAGAGGAGCTAGAGAAGGGACTTTAGAGCGCAGGAGCGGAGGCTCTTTAGAGTAGGAGAGAGGAAATATCAAGCCCTACTCAGAGGGGCTAAGGCCGCCCATTAAAAAACCAGAATAGGAGAGGCTGAGAACTCCTCTAAGGAACTCTTTAGAATTTATAAGGAGATTTCCACGGTGGCTGGCTCGAATGCCCCTGGCCATGACTCAGTAGAGGAATGCAACAGAGTAGCGGAATACTTCTCTCTGAAGGTTAGGAATATCTATGCTTCTTTCACTAGCAATCCTGGGAGCGGACTGACTTTTGAGAAAGTGCCTGGAGACAGTGTAGTGGGACTGAAACTAGAACGCTTCGCAGTCCCCTCTCCAGAGACATTAAGAAGCATCTGTCTCAGCATTAAGTCTGGATCCCCCAGTGGCCCAGCCCCTCCCAAGGTGCTAGGAGAGAGTTTGGAGACTCTTGAGCCGTATATTAGGCACGTTCTGGAGATCTCTTTTGTATCCCACACGTTGCCAGCATCCTGGAAAAGAGCTGTGATCCTACCTATTAGGAAAAAATCCACTCTTAGCCATGATATTCTTGAAAATCATAGACTCATCTCCTTGCTGCCTTATGTAGCGAAGGTAGCGGAGAAAGTGGTCAACATCCAGCTAATTGCACACATGGACGGAGCTAAACTTCTGCACCCCTCACAATCAGGGTTCCGGGTGGGACACTCTACTGAAACCGCTCTATTAAGAGCCACGGAAACCATCAGGCAAGGAGTAGACGCGGGACACACCATGGCACTGATAATGCTAGACCTCAGTGCGGCGTTCGACACTGTAGCACACTTCACCTTGCTGCAGTGTCTGAACAGAGGGGGTGTCTCGGGTCCTGCGCTGGGCTGGCTGAAATCCTTTCTGACAGGGCGCAGTTTCCAGATCCAACGTGGGTCTTTTCTGTCTAAAGAGGTTGCACTTGAGCAGGGGTTCCCTCAGGGCTCTGCCCTGAGCCCCAATGTGTTCAACTTGTACTTGTCCCCCCTGGCTGAGGTGGTGCAGGCGTTTGGAGTGGAATTAGTATTGTATGCTAATGACACTCAGCTGCTGATCTCCCTATCCCAAGCACCTTCGGTCGAGGCTTCCAACTTTAAGGCATGCATGCAGGAGCTTGCCTCCTGGATGAATAAAAACTGCTTAAAATTGAATGGAGGCAAAACCGAGGCGATAGTGGTTGGGAGAGACAAATCTTGCTGGACCGCAGATTGGTGGCCACAATGTTTAGGCCCCACCCCTATACCCTGTCTAGAGGCTACGAATCTAGGAGTCTGGGTGGATTCTGCCCTCTCTTATGAAGGACACATCCGCCGGCTAGTAGGGAAATGCTTCGGTGTTTTAAAAACCCTCAGCAAAACACTTGATCTGCTTCCGCTAGAGGCCAGGCAGATCCATGACGCACGCTCTTATTACTTCCGCTTAGATTACGGAAATGTCCAATATCTGGGTGCTCCAGAAAAGAATCTCAGAAGGCTACAAGTCCTGCAGAATACGGCAGCACGACTGATCTTGAGACTACCAAGAAGGGCAGCGTCTAAATCAGCCCTTGAAGCTCTTCATTGGCTTCCAGTCAAGAAAAGGGTGCTGTTTAAATCCCTTCTCATTTGTCATCGCATCCTCTGGCATAAGGCTCCAATGTTCCCGGGGAAACTGATCACTAGGTATGTACCGGGCAGAACGTTGAGGTCAGGAGGGACAGGGCAGCTTGAAATCCCAAGGATTAAGAAAGCAAGAATGGGCGGCCGCTCATTTCGCCTCTTAGCTGCGCAAAACTGGAATAAACTCCCGTTATGCCTGAGGATGGAACAATCAGAAACCAGGTTTAGGAGTCTTCTTAAAACTCACCTGTTCGCTAACTAGTTCTCTGAGATTAGCCTTGGGCCTGTGGCTTTTTGCTAACCATTGGACTGGCCTCTTCTCCACAGCGCGGGACACACCGGGAAGGCGTAACCAGGCGCTTTATAAACTTCTTTATTATTATTATTATTATTATTATTATTATTACTGCTGCCATTTGCTTTGAACATTTGAACATTGAGGCAGTGCTGCTACTTCAGCATTCTTGAGATTGCCCATCAGCACTACTGCTTTATTTGACCCTCCAGCAGCATTATTGTGGAAGAATCACTTGGAGTTTCGTGCTCTGTGCGAAAACTTGAGTGTGACACCACTGAAATGCAATGAATTTACTCATTGTATTCCACTCTGGCCAGGAGGCATATTCATATCAATAAGTCTTTTCTCGAACAGTACAAGGCGTCCTGAGCGCGTCTCGTTAATCGCACAGCCATCAATCAAGCCTGCCCCAACGGCGCATACATGGCAGCCTTTTTATTTCGGATGAGAGAGCCGCAGGCTATTGAATTAATGAGGCGCAGTCAGAGTGTTTAGGCCATCTATCAGCACTTCTAATTGGCTGTTTCCCCAGAGAGATGTACCAATAAGATGTGAGCTGTGGGCATAATCGCTGCCCATTTACGTTCTAGGAGTTGAGCTTTGCTGGATGCACCTGGTGAGTGATTAATTGAAGATTGACGGCGAGAATTAAAAGCGCCAGCATTGTCTGTATTCCACGAGTTATTTAAATGAGCTATTCTTGTACTAGGACGTTAATGTGATTCCCCCAAATCGTTTGTTGTGATGGTCACCTGGTCTGTCACAGCGCAAGTGCGCATTAAGGAAATAAAAACCATTACACTTGCAGAGGTGCTGGTGTCTATTTCATGATTTAGAGGTTGGTTATGATCTTCAAAATGATTAGAAATCATTTTCAGTGGGGTATGAGATGTTGTAACACGACCATTTTCAATATAACGTAAAAGTTTAACTATACGTGTGTGTAAGACAATAAAAACATAAAAAACACCTATTTTTCTTGTCCGCATAACCATTGGCTATAAACGTAAGAAGCGCGCAGCCTGGTACTGCATTTGGGAAGGACTTGTTTGTGGCTCGCTGTTGTTACGTTACTAGCAGTGTTTGAGTGTTGGAACAATAATGATGAGTTCAAACATATTGAATCCTGTTCAAAACGTTCAATTTACGGTTGGAATTTTCTCCACACCTAGATGTACGTCGGTTCCTTGATGTATTCTCCTTCTAAACGAATTCAGTAACTTTGGGCGGAGGCTTAAACTTGGATATAGGGGTATGCATCCTTATCCATTTACATAATGGTGTAGAGACAGGTACAACTCAAAATAAAATCTAGATTTTCAGGTTTTAAATCTGCTAAAAATTAAGTTCTACAGACCATAGCTAGACAACTCTCCTTTTGGTGTGGAAAACTGCAAATGGAAGATAATGGGGAACCTGGCATCACCTGAGGAAAAATTACATACTCTTTACAAGCTTCACTATTGTTAGCACATGAAAAAAACGCCTCTAGGCTCTGCTCTCTTCTCCTTGTGCGGTGAGACTTTGTGAATGCCAGACATCAACAAGAGTTTTTTGGGGGGGGTTGCAATGTGCTATGACGTGTCATTGAATGTGTATAGAGTAGTTTTACACGTGAGAGGAGTTAGTCAAAAAAATGATATACATTATCAATGTACTTACTGTCATATTCTATGTATATGCACCTGTTATGTTTATCCAACATTTTTCAGAATGTGATTTACATAGCTGTAAGAAATATTTACACGATTTTTTAGATTCATTTTATATTTGTACACTATAGGGTTTATGAAGCTATGCAACGTCTAAATGTCTAAACATATATATGCCAACTATTTTAAATTTAATGTATTTTTTCCAATTTCTAATTTTGTCAACAGTTGCACAATATGTTGTTTATGCGTTAGTGCAATGTTTAAAGCTATATGACTATTTATCAATTCGTTCATTTGTTTATTTATGGATTTATTTATTAGTTCTTATTTTGAGTTATAGGCTTTTGTGGTGGTAGCGATATTCTTTTCCTCAACAAATGTCTATGTCTTTCCTTTTCAGTACTTTTGTGTGGCCATATGAGGCGTGGTGAGTAACGTACAGTAAGGCTTGGATGGAGTCAATTTGAGCATCTTTGAGCTGTAGTTTTATAGGTGTAGATGTAGAAGTAACTGGACTGAATTGCAACCAACTTAACCTTTTGTAGTGTGATTTTATTTACACTTACATGTACTTTCCTGTGCCCCTCACACATTTTCTCTTTCCTCCTCCCTTTTGTCATACATAGTCACAGTTTTCCAGCACTATCCATTATCACACTCATGTTTTAAATAAATTAATAAATAAATAATACTCTGTTTTGTAGAGTATGGCTAATAACCTGTGAGAGTATCCAGGTTCTGTCCATAGGCATGAGGAAAATAATGATTTACAGAATCACAGGATTTTGAGCCGCAACTTGAACCTGGATCCCCAGCTCCAAAGTTAGCAGCTCTGGCCATTACGCCAAATCCTCTCCTAAAACATAGGACTATGTGGGTGGAGTTCTATACATGACATTGAACTCTGTACATAAGATATGGGACTGGTGTAGGTGTTGGTCTATAACTGTAACGATGTGTGTTGCATTTGGAAGTATGTTAAGTAGTGTTACAACAGTACTACTTCATATATTCATAAATACCTTTGGGGAATAACCCATATTGTCTTTGCTGGCATTGTTGGAATTGCCGGATAGGAATGTCTTTGCTAGCATTATTGGAATTGCAATTGCACACCTGGGCTACGGCGCCCCTGAAAGAACACTCAACCAGCTGCGCCCCTGATGTGCGAAGATGTGAGATATGGTGGATTCATTAGAAAAGGTGAGGTATACCAGGGCAGGCTCCGCACACAGTCTTCTCTCTGGGGATCATTTTCAAAAGTAACTCTTTATGTCTCAACCTTCATGACCCTTGAAAAGATTCAGGCAAATATCTCCCACATTTCTAAAGGAAATTTATTATTGGTGAAGCCAACAGCAAACAAGGGTGTGCCACCAGCATTCTAGCTTCCTTTCATAGTCGTTTCTGCAGCTATAGTCAATTCCAAGCCCTCCCATAACCTTGTTGTAAATCAACAGCGATTAGGTTAAGCATTAGCAGAAGACATGTTGTATTTGACCATTGTTGTAGCAAATGAACCGACTCCATTTTGTATTCGTAGTGGCCATTTTGTATGCCATACATTGCCATGTGCTCATTATGTGCCTTGTCGTACCTCCTTGTTAACTGCGCCTGAAATCTGCCCAGCAACAAGCTATATTTAGCATCCCCCACTTTAAGCATGCCCATGCATGCTCAGTACGGTCTGCATCTGTTACTAATTAGTTCCATATAGGAATGTGTTTACTAGTTTCTAAAAACTGTTAACTCCGCCCACTTATGTATTGTGTCTTCCAATATGCCCTTATTTGTACATAAAACTTGCTCTTGTATTTTGTACCGCCTTCTTTTGAGCCCCCTCATGGTGTATAAAAGGGGCCATGTGCTTTAGTTTGGTGTGCTACTCTATGCAATACTGAAGGGTGTGTGTGGACTGTAGTACCACCTTTAAAGGTTTAATAAACTATGCTTTTGTATTTTCCAGTTTCTGTGCCAACTACTTCCTATGGTCTGAGCACTCTGTGCAGAGAAGGGCGAACCCCTTGCACTGGTAGGCCTAGCTGAGGCTTGCTTACTTCAATTGGCGCCCGACACGTGGGGCTCATCGGCGACTCAGATGCCCGAAGGAGTGGATGTGACGAAGGATCGGAATCTCGCCACGGACGTGATCATTGCCAGAAGAGACCCGAGTCTTGGCATCCAAGGCGTTGTTCCTTTCTTTCCGATTTGACCATCCAGGTGGTGCCGATCCTCGACTGAGATCTCTTCTGTCGGCTTGCCATGCAGTGGCTGTTTGGTCGAATTTAGAACTTGGCAGTTGGAATCTGGACGCCCTGTGATTGGTAAGAACCGTTGTACGGTACTTGCTGTGGGTTTTGGAAGCCTGGGATTGGCAAGGCAGTTTTAGGATACGCTTGCTGTGGCAATTTTGGTTTGGTATGACTAGTCATGATGTGTATGTGTAAGTGAAATATATGCGTTGTAAGACATATAGGCAGGTAATGAGGAGATTTTTCTCTAAAATTGTGATTTTTATTTGAACTGCACAACTTATTACAGATACTTTAAGTGCTACTTTGATTATAATACTGCATATTTTGCACTATTTTTGGCATGCCTGCTTTTAGCGCACTTCGTAGGATGTGCTGCTTTTGTGGAAATAACCGGTTAAGACTTGAGGAATCGCAGCCGGCTCCCCCAGAGGGGACTCCTAATAGAGAGATGAACATAAAATATGGTCTTTCTTCTATAATTTACAGCACATTATGGAGGAAATACACACGAAAAAATCCTGAGTTACGTTGGTCAATGTATGGGTCATTTGATATGCGAAAGTTTGAGTATGTGGAACAGTGTATGTTCGAGCAAAAATCCAGACAAGATATGTTTGAATGTGTGCGAATGTGGGTGAAAGAAGTACGTGAGCGTGAAAAATGTGAGCAGGCGCTGATTAAAAAAGAGCAACGGAAGAATGTTCATTAAAAGGCACAAGAATTAAGGAAGAAAGAAGTGAAAGAATTGGAAGAGAGACAGGAGAAGGAGCGCAGATTACAGATATCTGGACAATATGCTGTTCGGCAACCTCTTTATCCTGTCCTTAATAAATTACAAGATTATTTCTCATTGCTAGATCGTCCTCCGCCTCCGTATGCCGTTCCGTCTGCTCCATCTGGCGCAGATGAGGATTCCAGTGCAGATCGAACAAAACCAGATACTCACTCTATGCTGTCGGTCGAACGTGCGGCAGAACTTAAAAAGACTGCTCGTCAAGCACTTTGTGATTCTGTTACTGTTTCTAATATCTTAGATAGTTTACAGGGGTGGCAGGACAGAGAGCGATTATATTTTACCAAGCATTTTGCTGAAAAAGTTGTTGACATGTTTCGGAAAGTCTCTGGTGTTTTAGAACCTGATGATGTAGCAGCCGATTGTAAGCAAATACGTAATTGGCTTTTTACTCTCCCCCAGGTGGCTGATATGATAAGACGGTTGTTCAAACTACGAACTGAGGCACTTCGTATGCGAGAGGAGAAACGGAAAACAGATGCAGATGCATGGACAGATTCACTCAGCGGGAAAAAATCATCTATCTTTGGAACAGATAAG
Source organism: Lissotriton vulgaris (assembly GCF_964263255.1). Taxonomy (NCBI): domain Eukaryota; kingdom Metazoa; phylum Chordata; class Amphibia; order Caudata; family Salamandridae; genus Lissotriton; species Lissotriton vulgaris. The sequence continues at coordinate 563,928,111 of NC_141695.1, forward strand.
ACCGCAATAGTGCATGCAAAGCCTATGCGAGAGGCTGCTCCTTTATATGTTCCTCCTAAGGGAGCGGGTACAAGTGATGATAAGTCCTCTGTAGATGCTTAAGGTTATTTTATTTATAATTGGGTGTACACTCCCTGGAATAGGGCAGATGTAATGGCACTTAAAGCTGCATTGCCTGACCCGCGGCAAAATCCAGCCGCTTTCTATGAGGAAGTTGAGGGAGCTATAAATTCTTGTTCCATGACATTTTTTGATATCAAATTATTTTTTGGGCTAATATTACCGCCTCATATGTGGAGATCCGTGCATAAAGTTGATGATCGCGCAGCGTATGGGGCATTATGGAAGGAGATAGAGACGGAAGATGAGGATAGGGAACCAGCAAAAAAGCCATGTCAGTTGATTTTAGACCTTCCTGTTGCAATACTAACTAAGTTAAAAAATATTATTTCCCCTAAAAAGATTGATTGGACTATTTTAGCATTGTGTAAGCAAAAGACAGATGAATCGGTTTCAGATTTCTTTACGCGTTTTGAGTAAGCCTTTCATAATTTTAGTGGTCAGTCTCTAACGGACGATACGGGGCGACATTTGTTTGTAGATAAATATGTTACGAATCTATTACCAGGAGTGGCTAGCCGTTTAAAAGCTAGTGAAAGCTCTTGGACTACCTCTTCTCCGGCATCTCTCCAGACGATGGCTCAATATTATGAGCGCCAGGAATTAGAAGCGAAGGGTAGTGAGGATAAAAATTTTAAGGAATTAAAAACAAAGGTTATGCTATCTTAGGTTTATGGTCCACTTCCTAGAGGTAATGATAGAGGCGGACGAGGATTTTTTGGCTCTTCTTACAATTGTTCAAATTTGGCTGTTGATCAATGCGCGTATTGTAGGAAACTAGGCCATTGGGCTGATGAATGTCCATTGTTGCCATCACAACGCTATGCCCATGGTCGAGGACCAATGAGAAATTGCGCGGGATATACAGGTCCTAGGGGCAACACGAACGATCGCGCTAGGTTTGATTCTAATGTGCGGGTACAAAATGGGTTCAATACTTTTGACAGGCACAACCAATACCAGATGTCTGAATATGTGCAGGCGATTTACATTATTCTGCTTATGCATAGGATTTCGTAGGATGGGGTAAGGAATCAGTTGAAGTTCCAGTAGGTCAGAGGGGTCCTTATGTTACAGCACATGTTTTGTGTTCTACTGATCAGTTTCTGGTTGATACAGGAGCTACTCGTAGCGCTCTGTCTAAACAATTGGTTCCGAGGGCTCCCCTGTCTGGCTTAACGATCACATCAGTAGGGTTCGATGGAACACCTTCCCTTAGCCCATTATCACAACCACTTGCATTTCATGTTGATACATTTGATGCACCATGTCCGTTTTTGCTCTCTCCAAATACACCAGATAATATTGTAGGTCTTGATATGCTTAAGTATTTCAGAGCTACAATAAGATGTTCCCCTGATGGAGTACGTGTGATTTTGAATGATAATAACCCAGTGATGGACAGAGTTCGCATTGCTAAAGAGGATACTGTATTAGCCTCCCTACCTAAAATGTTGTGGGCTACTTCAGATACTGATGTGGGACAGATGGTTATTCAACCGGTGCATATTAGTGTAAAGGAGGGAGCTGTGTTACCACGTTTGTCTCAATATAGAATTTCACAGGAGGGTGAGGAAGCACTCACACGAATTGTACAAGATCATTGAAGTCAGGGTGGTTGAAGAAGTTCCTTTTAATGTTTGTAACAGCCCTATTCTCCCAATTTTGAAGAAAGACACTGATACTAAGATTTATCAATTTATAATTGACCTACAGGAGGTGAATAAGATAGTGGTGCCACAATACCCAGTAGTTTCTGACGGCCCTCAATTTGTAACTTGCACCATAATCAATGTTATTGAAAAAGAGTACAGGACACAATATCTTGCATGATGATGATTTTCACATTGTTAGCGTAAGGACATTTCATATGTTCATATGTTTCCAAATTAGTGCTCAGACAGTGAACAAATATATATCTACAACAATATAGAAAAAAATATTGAACAGATCCCAAGGATGCATAGGATTTTATAACAAACAAATATAAGCAGACATCCTGCCTGTTCATGTATGGTATCTCCTGGTAAATCATAACATGTTTTGAAAGCAATTTGGGGATGTTAGCTTTTCAACCTGTAGTTATTCTTTGGGTCGCATCAAAACAAAAGTCGTCGGACTAAAGTTCCCTAGAAACCATTGAATCTTGGGCCTTTTCAATAGGAATCCTGTAAGCAATAGATGCTTCAAGACAGAGTCTACAATGTCTACCAGTGAGACTTTCAATGGCGTTCATCTGAGGGACGAGGAAATACACTAGTCTTCCACTCATTGTTTGTTGCGATCTGGATCAGGTGGGTTGTCACAACAGAGGTGCACGGTCTGGTTCTAAGCCTCGCTGAACCCAGTTTAATCCCTCTCTCAATACTCTTAGGGCGAACAAAGCAAACACTCGGGAATCCTCCTTCTTACCTGTGGACCCCATCTGTGTAGCACCTAACCTTAGCTTGCAGCAGGCAGTCAGTAACCACATGATCAACACAGTGGTGTGGCACAGTCAACCCCCATGGTGTGACTCCTGTCCCCCCCTAGTGACAACTCTGTCCACCAAGTCAGCAAGCCACCGACAGCTGCCAAGCCTTTAGCCTCTCAGGGCCTTTCAAACCGGGTGGCATCAGAGAGTGGGCGGGTGGTAGCACCATGTGCCCAGGACCCGTTGTCCACTCTCTCTCTGGCCAGATGAGGTATGGTATCCTGACACTGACCTACCAGCCCGGAGTCTGTACCCTGAGGCTGGATAGGAGACAGGGCTGGGCTCTCCCACATCCTGCACTCCTGCCTCGTGCTCTGCACTCTCCCACCCGGAGCAGAACCCCCAAACTCCAGAATTATCAGGGTACCCGTGCCTGGTATCCCGCGCAATCCTTCCACCACTTCAGGGGACTATCCTGCAACTGTTAAACCAGCCTAGGGTCTGTAACCGTCAGTTGGACATGGGTCAAGGGTTAGGCTTCCCTCTCCCTGCCCATCCTCCTGGGGCTTTGCATCCACCTTTCCCAGAGAGGTACCCTCAGAAGACAAACAAGTAAGTGCACTGATAGCAGTCGGCCCTTCCTCCAGGTCAGGGGGGACAACCTAAACCTGGCCCTCCAACCCAGGGTCTCTATCCTTAATCTGTATCTATGCCTGCAAAGCAAGGACATCATGTGAAGTACACCCACCCCCTCAAAGGGAAACACACTCCTCATGAGTTGTGTGAGAGTCTGCTTGGTGCAGGTGTCCAGCCTCCTGTCCACCTGAGAGTGCATGAAGACCACTGAGGCCCGAAGTGGCCTTATCAGGGTCAGTCCTGGGAGGCTCAGACCTCAGAGCTGGCAACCCCTGACCCACTGGTCTTCACTGTGTGCTGTCTCCCCCTCATCCCTTTCTCTGGAATCATGCACCCTCTCCACTGGAGTGGTGCTGCCAGACAACAGAACTGGTGGGAAGCTTGTTACAGCAGGCCCCACAGCTCACCCAAAACTGGGGGATCCCCCTCAGGGTGTGGCCTTCCGGTACAGAGTAGGCCCCCCTCCTGGGGTTCACTCATGAAGCAACAAGGCTCTGGGACTGGACATTGGGCCCTTCACCTATTCCACTGCACTGGGACCTATCTGGATCACTACCAACCTACCCTACCTCACCTGGTTGGGGAAAACCTGAGCCACCTCCTTCAGGATCACGCCCAAAAGCCTCATCAAACCCTTTGGACTCCAACATAAGGTCTCCCTCCAGTGCAAACTCCCTGTTATCATATAACTCACACTCCACTGGGTGTTGGCATAGTTCTGGAAAACAGGGGCTGAACATATGCTCTCCAGAATCCAAACTACAAAGCCCCTCACATGTGTTAACCAAATTACCCTTTACCCAACCATCCAGTTCCTCAGAAAAGTACCCCACATCACCCTCGCAAGACTGGTAAGACAGTGCCTGAGTGTTGCTGTTACTCAACCCACACTCTTATGAGCGGTCTCCATACTCACATACTATGGCTTTTACCATGGGGGAAACCCTCTCCCTGCAACTCTCTTCAGGAGTTAGTAGAATGTACCTCCAACCACTAGGAATATGATCCCCTGTGCCAGTTCCTCAATTCACCTCAGGGACCCTGCTCACGCTGGACCTTCCTCATACGCCTGTATCCCCTGGCCTAGGCCACCCCTGTGTATATGTATCTTTCTGTCAGCACTTGCTGCCACTATCTGAGCTGGACTCAGCCCTCATAGCTTCTACCTCCAGCCAAGCTCAGTTCCTGAGCAACACACTTTTATTTTTCCTGGGCTAATGCTCTTTTAGCCTCCGCCCTCATGAGTTACGGTCAAACTTTCTCAGTCTCTGTCACGTGCTCGACTCCTACTCTTTTCTCCCAAACCCATTTTTCCCTTCATGTTTCCTTCTCAGGGGCACTGCCCTCCTGGTAGTCTGGCTGGGGATCCTACTCCTCAGACTCATTCTCAGAGTCATCTGGTAGGGTTGCTACCCAGCTTCTTTCCTCTCCTTGCAAAAGACTTGTAGCTCCTTCATTGTGTAGGTGTACGAGTGCTAAAAGTTGATTTCCATTTTGTCAAGGCCTCACAGGTACAATAACTAACCAGAGTTCCAGTTTCTCATCAATACATTCAGAAGGTCAACTGGAGAAAATAGTATATGGTATGTAATGGTCTATGATATGGTAGTAGTGTACACTAATCACTGTAGGTCAAGTGCAAACGCAAGTCCTATCCCACCGCTGCCACCAATATTAGAAATGGTTTTCTGGTTGGCTGTGGTATGAACCTAGCCTGGCAGAGTCCACCACTCTAGTCAGGATAAGGGGTTTACAAGTATAAAATAACACCTGCTCATCCTCGTTGGTAGCATGGCACGAGCAGTCAGGCTTATCTCAGAGGCAGTGTATAAAGCATTTGCATATAAAAAACTTTAATACAGTGAAAACACTATAAAAGCACAGCACACCAGTTTTTAAAATATATCCAATATTTATCTGTGTAAAATAAGACCAAAATGATAAAAATCCAACATACAGTAATCCACAATACCAAAAAAGCAAAAATAGAGTTTATGTACAGTTCCTTGTAGTCAATATCTCATCCGGGGCCATCAGGGCTTCGAGAACAAACAAATCCAACAGTTCCTGGTCGGTTACGGCGTCAGAGGCCAGATAGGGTGTTGGGGTAACCTGTAAAACTGTACCTTTGTAGATTCAGGGCATTAGTCCTTGCGGTGAGCTCCGGAGAAGCGGCGTTGGCAGGCGTTGTTTCAAGAAGTTGGCGCAGAAGATGTCCAGCCATTGAAATCACATGCGTTGCGGCCAAACTCCTTGAGGTTGAAGTCAGGAGTACCAGCAGGCATCTTGGCTGCAGTGTGAAGCGAAGCTGTGTGACGTTCGGTGGCCTCAGATCATGGTGCAGGCAGCAGCACAATGACAGTCATCCAGTGGTGTCAGTGAGACAGGGCTGCAGTGCGAAGCAGGGCAGTGCTCGTTGTGGTGCTGACAGGTCACGGTGCAGGCAGCAGCATTGTCTTTGCTTAAGTGCTGTCAGCTGTAGATCCAAGGCTGGGGTAAGAGATGGATTCTTGTGACATGCGGGGTCAACAGGTTGCGGTGCAGGCTGCAGTGTTGGTTGATGAAATTAAGTTGACGGCACAAGGATTGGTGGGCCAAAGTTGATCTGTGGGACTGTGTGATGCATCATGTAACGTACGAACTGTGCACCCAAACCATGGTGTAAGCAGCGGTGTCAATGTCAGCTTGGAGCAGCATTATTGATGAGACGAGGGCTGAGGTGTGAAGTGGGAGAGTGCTCCGTGTTCTCCACGATCAGTGTCCAAAGGTCATGGTGCAGGCAGCGGCATTGTTGATGGCGGCAGTGTGAAGCGAGGCAGTGCGGTGCCCACAGGTCACGGTGCAAGCAGTGGTACAAAATGCAGCAGTGTACTCATGGAGCCGGCGGTGGGGTCGTTGACGGCATCTGATTATCTTTTTCCTCTGTGGCAGTTGAAACATCCAATTCCAGAAGCCGGTACCCAGAAGAAGTTGCAGTCTTTGATTTCCCTGAGCCTTCCGACAGGAGGCAAGCTCTACATCAAGCTCTTGGAGATATTTAGAATGCAGAAAGAACAGTCCAAGCCTTTACCTGCCCAAGACAGAAGAAACAGCTTCAAACCAACCCAGCAAAGCACACAGCATAGTGGTAGTCTTTCCTCACAGCTCTTCGTGGCAGGTTCCTTAGTCCAGCAGTAATCAAAAGTTGTGGGATCCGGGCCCCAATATTTATACCACAATGTTTTTGAGGTTGGCATAAACAAAGTTCTACAGGCATACATAATTCAGTTCTGCCTGGCTCAGGCCAGGCTCACTCCAGGGTGTGGAGACAGCATTGTGGAAGGCACACACAGTCCATTCAGGGGAATGCCGCAACTCCTCCCACTACTCTAAATGCAGCCAGGTCTATTCAGCCAGACTATGTGTCACTCAGCAAAGGCAGTGTAAGCAGAAACAATTCCCAACAGGTATCATGTAAAGACAATTTAAATAATGTATGCAATTTGCATTACACAAAAGGAAGAAACAAGGAGTCACTGGAGTTTTTAGAAAGAGGCAGTATTATTCACCAAGGAACAAAGGGAAAGGTCTTTCACATGACAATACAGTTGAACAGCACTGTACAGAGCAGATCATGTGACAACCCAGTGGCACTTGGTGCAAGGTGCTATATACAATTGGTGATAGTGAAGGTGCAAGTGCTAAAGTGAACAGCGTAATCGACGCATAAACTCAAGTATTTACATCAAATAATGGCTCCACAAAAACAAGTTGTAATCACTTAAAACAAGATTGTTAAAATTTGAACAGGAGCACAGAACGTGATATGCGTCATATGATTTATGCTGTAAAGTCGACGGCGTTTCGATCACCTTTAGTCGGGATCGTCATCAGGACAGGGTTGTCGATGGAATCAGTGCTGTGGGTGAGAGAAGGGCAATTTGAGCGGAGGACTGAGGACGGGAGCGTAGGGAGGGGTGGGTTGGTGGGTGGGTGAGTGGTCAGTGTAACTAAGGTATAAGTATTGGCTAAATACCTCACAAGAACATCTCAAATTCACGAGTGAGTCCAAATCTAATGACTTACCATTCCTTGATGTCACTATGCATGCAGAAGAGGGGACCCTTGGAACATCTCTCTTCCGCAAGCCTACGGAACGTAACACCCTGTTACATTACTCAAGTAACCACCCAAGAGGCCTACGCGATGGACTTCCTTTTGGCCTGTTCTTACTAATCCGCCGCAATTGCAAATGGCGCAAAGACTACTTCAGGGAGGCAGACGTCTTGGTAATGAAACTCATCAATAGAGGATACCCACGACGTTTGGTCTCAAAAGCAAAGAAACGAGCATGGTACAACCACCGCGAGGATCTATTGATGCCTAATAAAAACAAAAAATCTATGACCAGAATACCCTTTGTCTCCGTCTTCAGCCCGGACAGCAACAAAGTGGCCAAAATAATCAAGAAAAACTGGCCTGTGCTACGATTTGATGAACAATTCCACACACCACCTCTATTTTTATACCAGAGAGGCAACAACATCGCCAACCATCTTGTCCATGCTATTACATGGCCAACCCCCACAACTGAAAAACACACTATCACAGCTGCATGGGGCTTGAACCCAGTTATCGGACATTTCAAATGCCAATCTTGCAGTGTCTGTGAGCTGACAATTAACACAAAAGAATTCATCTACAACGGACATATCCATCAACTCTCCCACCACTCGAACTGCAAAACACAAAATGTCATCTACGCCATCCGTTGCCCGTGTGACCTAATCTATATTGGCCAGACCACCCAAATGGTTAAACAACGGATAATACAACACAAGAGCAGAATTAACTGCAAAGTACTTACTGCTCCTCTGGTCACACACTTCATGGAAAAATCACATGCTGATACAGATCTCAGATGGATGGTCATTGAAAAACCCACACTACCCATCAGAGGGGGGAACATGTCCACTCTACTCTGAGGTTCCGTGACAATCGTAAGTGGTGTTTTCGACTCGCACGAATATGGTCGAGTCTGGTATCTATGAACCGCAAATGACGATTTTAGTAAGTGTGCGCAGTTTCGCTGTGCTAACTTAAACCGTTCGTTTGTTATGTGGGTTTTTCATCTGTACCCACGGGTTCCATCTTAGATACGGCATCCATTTTGTCTCTTGCCCTCAAGTAGCCAGCGAACGGACGATGTCCGCTTCGCGACCCTGGGACTCCCAAGATATTTGCGGAAGACACATGTCCTTTGAAAGTGTCTTTATGACGAGGGGGATGATACTGTAAGGCAGATGGCCCCGCTCGAGGCTCATCTTGCCGTGCCGGTTTATTGTCTCAGCCGTGCATCTCATTAGGCACGTCCCTTTGATGCCTGTATCTCGTGTTTCCCGATACCTCCCCTTTTACACCCTTTCCGATCTCCCCACTGTCTCCGTCTTCCTCTGCACCTGTCCTTGTTCCTATTTCGATCTGTTTTACTGCCGATTGGAATGCACTAATGTTGGGAAGATGGGTTTTTACAGTTGGGAACCGCCAAATGTTTCCGCACTTATGTTCCGGACCTCATGTGTATCAAAGCGACCTCTCTGGGGGATAATGGTGGGAACCGGGTTGTAAACCTTTGTGTACCATGTTGTCCTATGGGTAAAAACTGTATAAAAGGAGCGATCCACAGAACCAATTTGAAGCAGTCTCCCCAAGTTGCACGAGTTGTACTTGTCGTGATATCTGTGTTCCCTGCAGCAAATAAACCTTGAATCTTTGACGCCGAAGGAAGTGTCCCGTGTCTCTGTCATTCGTACGCCGGAGCAGGTTCCCCACGAAGGTTTCAGGTGTTGTGCCCTGGCACCGCTGGGTCTTAAAGAACCCAGTCCTTCAGTTGGCGCCCAACGTGGGGCTGCATCAGTGGTACCGGTCCAAGCCCGACGATCGTGAGGAACTTCGTGTGAAATCTCCGAGGGAAGGTGCACTCCGCTTCATCGATCCTGTTGTCGAAATAAGTGGCCCGAAGACTTTTCCCGCGAAGATTCCCGCCTCCTGACGGCTGCGACGGACTGCTGCCCTGACTGTAGACCTGTTTTGGCGCCTGGCGTAGACCTTGGTATAGCGAGACGATTGACGGGCCTTCCTGGAGACGCCATCGATCTTTGAGTTAAGTATTTGTGGGTCGCTCCCAGAGTTCTTGGTTGTTGACACTTTAGCGAGTGTTCTTGTTGTTAACGCTGTGTGAGTGTTTTTGTCGGTGACACTTTGCTAGCGTACTTTGTTGTGTTGTTTGACGACTGCAGCCGCCAAAAACCAAGGGTTTTGTTCTTTGCTGGGACTTGGTAAATCCCGTAACCCTTGAAGTTTGTGAAACTCGGCTAGTGTGCAAGATGCCTGGTCGTAGTACTTTGTTTAGTTGTTTCAGGCCTTGTGGTATGGATTCCCGACTGGAGGACTCGTGTCCGATACCTCCGGTTGGAACTCCCACGTATGAACTGTATAGCAAACATGGGCTAGGCCCGATTACTTTTAATGAATACTGGATCAAATATACGAAGAAAGATGGTGACCTTCGCTGGCCACCACATGGTAGCTTCGAGGCCCCGATCTTAGATAATCTAGAGGTTAAATTGTTCACGAAAAAGTCAAGGCCGGCCATGTTTGATGCCTTTCGGTTGTGGCGTAAAGAAGCCCGACAGAAAGAAATCAGACAGACTAAACGAAATCAGCGAGATAGTGCTGGTACCATTGTAAAGAAAGCAGAGCAGTTCCAGTATGATAAGGAGGTTAGGGAAAAGGAAGTGTTTGACAGATTACAGCGTATGACTGAGGTTCCGTGACGATTTGAACCCGTGTTTTCAATATTGTCGGAAATACATAATATCGGTATCAGCGAACCGCAAATGATCCATTTAGTATATCCTGGTGTTTTCGCTACGCTACGAGCAAGAGCACTCCTTTAATAAACACATTGCTGATCTACCCACGGCATCCATCTTAGATCATGGCCGCCATTTTGTGTTTCTTGCCCTCACATACGCAATAGCCTCTAATCACTTCATTTCGATTAAGGACACGTAGCCTTAGCCGGAGATTCACCTCTTACATGACACGTGCACCTTAAACCAGATCACGCTGTAGCTGCATGACTCGACAAAGACTGTCTCCTCTGCCCGAGGCCAGTCCTGCCAAACTGGTCTTCGTGTCCATTGTCCTGATCACGATTAGGAGGCCGAAGCCGGTAGCCTTGCCCATTTACAACCCACAAACATCCCTTATCCTGCTTTTCTATCTTCTGCACCTGGCTCTGCTCCTTTCCTTCTGGGCCTTTATTAGGGGGAGGTAACGAAATTTACGATGAGGCGGTCCGGCTCTTGAATGAAAAGTTGACATGGGATTATGATGGAAAAGTGGGAACCCCTCGTTCGTAATGTTGTGACATCAGATATTGTCGACGATTCCTGTGTACGCCAAATATTTATTGTTCATGACACAAAGGTTTGGGAATGTACTAACATGTGAAGAATTCGCCTAAAGGCCAAAATTTAGTATATAAGGAGCAACCCTCTTTGTACAATTCGAACAGGCTCCTAGTTACTGCCCATGCGTAGTTTCTGTGACTTCTGTGTCCCTGCAGTAATAAACCTTTGGTCTTTGACGCCACCATCGAGAAGCCCGTGTTTCTGTTCATTTGTGCACCAAGGCAGGTGGAACTCTGGGGTCTTTGGGTGTTGTTCCCTGACACCTCTGGACGGAACCAAAAAGTCCAGAACTCCAATTGGCGCCCAATGTGGGGCGACGTCATTCGGTACCGGTCCAAAAGCCTGAAGAGTTCGAGAAGCTTCGTGTGAAGATTCCTGAGGGAGGCGCCCCACTTCATCGATCCCGGCATATCGCAAAAGTGGCCCGACGTTCTCTTCCACGAGGGTTCCCGTTCAGGACGGCTGCAGTGGGCCGTTGCCTTGACCGTCGCCCTGTCTTGGACCCGAGGTGCAGTCCTTAGTACAGCGAAACGTGACGGGTTTCTCCTTGGTGACGTCTTCAGTGCCTCAGTTAAGTATTTAGTGATAGCTAGCTGGTTACTTTGTGAGGGTTGTTAAAATCCTTGATCGGTTCTTGGTTTGGTTTGGTTTTGTAAGATTATCACTGGTTGTTCTAGTTACGATAATCTATTTGGTTTAGTTTGGGTATCGATACATCAGTTCGTTTTGGTAGGCCTAAGTTCTTGGTTCGAGTGCACATATCTGTTCCGTGTTTTGTTTGTTTTGTGTTCCGGACTGAAAATGGTAAGTCGGAAAAACTGTATGTTGTCCTGTTTTAGTTGCAACAGTGACTCACGATTGGAGGACTCATGTCTGGTTCCTCCGATTGGGACTCCCCTATATGACTTGTATTGTAAATTTGGTGTGGGTCCTATATCTTATAATGAGGTGTGGGTCCGTTACACTAAAAAGGATGGTGTCCTTAGTTGGCCACTACATGGTAGTTTTGAACCCGAAATTCTTGACAATTTAGAAGCAAAATTGTTTAGGAAGAAAGCCCGGCCGGCAATCTTTGATTCTTTCCGTTACTGACGAAAAGAATCCAAACAGAGAGAAATGAAAAGGTTAAAGAAAGAACAAAAAGAGCAAGAAGAGTTGACCCTAGAACAAGCAACTAAGCAGTTGCAGGCTAACGAGTGTGAGAAAGCCATAGAGGTGGCCATCAGAGAGCACAATTTAGCGATTGACAAGTGCTATCCTGCCTTGCCATCGAAAACAGCTAAGATACTGGAGGATTCCGAAAACGATCCTCTGTTATCTTATTTGTTACGGTCACCTCCACCGTATGCACAAGGTGCTACGGCTCCACCTTTACCGAATGTTCAATTGCCGGTTGCTGGACAACCTGGTGTTCCTGCTCCTGTCCCTCAGAATCAGGTCCCTGTACCTCCTGTGGTCAATGTAAATGTTCCTACGGCTCCTCCTCCTCCTCCTGGATTGCCGACTTCTATACCTGTATCTGTCTCGCTTACACTTACTGTTCCGCAAACTATCTTCCTTGATACTTCTACTAATCCGTTATCTGTTCCTACCTCTACTGTGTTCTCTGCATCTGCGAGTGTGTTGACTCCACTTTCTGTTCGTCGGAGAATCACTGATTCTGTGTCTAACATGCTGTCTCCTTTCTATAAAACACTAATTAAGACTCCTACTTCCGACTCTGTTCAGAGACGTAGTCAGCTTCCGAGTACTGAGGAACGGGGAATCTTAGATTCCACGGCTCTCAGATGGATTTCGAAGAGTAGGAGATATAGTACGAGAGATGTGCTAGATACGTTTATGCAGTGGAAAGAGCCAACGCAACGGTATGTCTTTGACGAGATGTGCTCGTTGTTACGTGAGGAGATAGAAGAAGACGATGTTGAATCAAATTTAGAAGACTTAATCAAGGTTCAGAAAGAGTTTGCTGCAGGAATGATAGTGGGTGATAATATAGAAGAAGCGATGGAACTGATTTTAAGTTATAGGAATGATCCATCACTTCGTTCACCAAGAGATTTAGAGAAAAGCAAGACGAAGCTAAGTCGCCAATATCCAATGAGGGAGGTTCCTCCAATTTGGCGCGAAGCTGTGCAAGCTGATCATAATAATGGTATTGTAGCCGCTCCAGCGCAATTCCAGAGAGTGTGGATACACATTCCGTGGAAGCGAGCTGAAGTGTTAGCAGTGAAGCAGGCCTTGCCAGATCCACGTAAGAATCCTGCTGGATACTATAAGGAATTAACACAGACAGTTGAGGCTTGTATAATGAACTTAGCAGACATCGATATGTTATTTGGCAACGTAGTTCCGCAACCAGTGTGGGCTAAGATTCGTAGAGAGGATCATCAAGTTGCCTTAGGTGGTGACTGGGCAGCTATCACTGCAGCGGATGGTCAGCAAGTAGGTGGTGCAAAACCCGAACCTCTAATTGCTAATCTTCCAGGTAGAATAATTGATCTAATGAAGACTCTGATGCCCGCATTGCGTGTTAATTGGGACAAGTTATCAGCATGCAGGCAGAAGAAAGACGAAAGTGTCTCCGACTTCTTCACGAGGTTTGAAGAGACTTTTGTAGATCATAGTGGTCAGGACATGAGTACAGAAGGAGGGCAAAGACTGTTTGTCGATAAATTTGTGCATAATTTGTTACCTGAATTATGCAATAAACTGAAAGATTCAGAGAGTGCGTGGGCTGTGTCCACAACCGCGCAAATACTTGCGACTGCACAGTACTACGAAAACAAGGATAAAGAGGAAAAGGAGAAATCAGAGAAGAAAACAAAGGATTTAAAGACTAAAGTTCTTTTACAGCAGGCGTATCCGCCTCGCACGAATCAGACTAATATGCAACAGGGTTCGTATCAAAGAACAGACTATAGTACATCGAGGCCTCAATATCAGTGGAACCAATGTGCATACTGTAAGAAAGAGGGTCACTACAAAAATGAATGTCCGATCTTAGCGCAAAATAATGCAGCAGCAGCTCAGAGAGGTTGTGATGGTTTTGTGCAAAATTCTAGAGGTCGAGGACGAGGTGTTATGCCTCCACAAACGAATGATCGTCCTTCAAATCACTTTGATCAACGAAATGGACAGTCTACTCAGCAAAATAGATCTCAACAATATCTTGTTGAAGACTATTGTGAAGTGGATGAGGGATTTCAGCAAAATGGGTACTAGGACAGCCATGGACAAAGAGAGGGAGTAGTATCAGTTCCAGTGGATCAGAGTGGGCCTTATGTCGCAGTAGCAACATCAGGTGTAGTCGAACCGTTTCTGTTGGATACTGGTGCCGCAAAAAGTTCTATCATTCATGCGAAACTCCCTGGCGCACCTTTGTCTGGCTCAACAAATGTTTCTGTGGGTTTTTCAGGCGCCCCTGTTTACAACCCGATATCTGGTCCTTTGTCTATTTCTGTTGGGCCATGTCACTTGAAAGCACCTCTGATTTTGACAACAGGTTGTAATGAAAATCTGCTTGGTTTAGATTTGTTAAAACGACTATATGCGACATTGTACTGTTCTCCGGAGGGAGTACAGCTTACGTTGGGTAAAAATATCACTTCTCCGATGTACTTGTCAATGGATGCACTCCCGCCAGAGCTACGCTCACTCCCTGATTCTCTTTGGGCGACTGGTCCTAACGATGTAGGCCTTTTAGAAATACCACCATATGTAGTAACTTTAAAAGCGAATGTAAAATTTCCAAGAATTCCTCAATATAAAATATCTAGTGAAGGTGAGCGTGCACTTTTATTGATTGTGCAAGATTTGATTAAGAAAGGTGTGGTTGAAGAAACAAGAGGAAATGTCTGTAACAGTCCTGTACTACCGATTTTGAAACGAACTGATCCTACAAAGCCTCCAGTTTACAGGTTTGTTATCGACCTTAGAGAGGTTAATAAGATTGTAGTCCCGCAGTTTCCTGTAGTCCCAGACATTACTGCCTTGTTAACACTGATTCCTGCTACAGCCACTTGGTTCTCAGTCATTGACTTAAAGAATGCCTTTTTCAGCATTCCGATAGCCGAAGAAAGCAGAGATATTTTCGGCTTCTGTCTAGGAGGTCGCAGTTTCAGATTTAAACGCGCTTCACAAGGCTATTGTGAGAGCCCATCTATTTACAGTCAAGCATTAAAAAGCCAGTTAGATTCCTTTGTCCTTCCTCCAGGTTCTGCTCTAGTACAGTATGTAGACGATCTTCTAGTGGCTGCCGATGACAAGGAAACTTGCAAAGCAGCTACGATTTCGTTATTGCATCATTTGTCTAATTTGAATCACAAGGTGTCACCTTCCAAAATGCAATACTGCTGCCAAGAAGTGACCTACCTAGGTCATCTCTTGTCAAAGGAGGGAAGGAAGTTGACCCCAGAAAGAATAAAAGCAATTATACAGATGAGCGTTCCTCGTACGCAGAGAGAAGTACGTGCCTTTCTAGGTATTACCTCTTACTGTAGACAGTGGATCCCACATTTTTCTCTTTTAGCAAAACCGTTGGTAGCCTTGACTGGGAAAAATGTTCCGAGTCCGGTACCATGGTCTGATGAATGTCAAGAAAGTTTTACTGAATTACGAAAAGCCTTGTGTTCAGCTCCTGTATTGGGTACACCTGATTACAGTAAGCCATTCACGCTCTATGTTCATGAGAGGGAAGGTTGCGCGTTGAGTGTTCTGACACAGAAGTTTGGTGATAAACAACGCCCTTGTGCGTATTTTTCATCAACATTAGATCCGGTAGCTAGAGCGTTGCCTAGTTGTTTGAGAGCTACAGCGGCAGCTGCGGCTTCCATTCGACAATCTGCTGGTTTGGTGATGAACAACATGCTAGTGGTCATATGTTCCTCATGCAGTGGATACACTCATGAATCGAACGAAGACACAACACCTTACCAGTGCGAGACTATCTGGTTACGAGCTGACATTACTAGCGAGTCATATTCAGATCAAAAGATGTAATGTATTGAATCCAGCAACGCTGTTGCCGACTGATCAAGAGTCGAGTGATTCCGAGCCACATGATTGTTGTTTTAAAACGGAGGAAGAGACAAAAGGACGCATCGACCTAAAGGATACTCCGTTATCCGATCCAGATGGTACGCTGTATGTGGACGGGTCATGTTTTAAATTGGAGAATGGTGATGTGACTGCTGCTTATGCAGTAACGACTTTGAAGACGATTGTGGAGACTGCAAGAGTGAGTCAGAATTCTGCCCAAGCTGCAGAATTAATAGCTCTAACAAGAGCGTGTGTTTTAGCTAAGGGAAAGAGAGTGAATGTGTTCACAGATAGTCAGTACGCATTTGGCGTCGCCCATAGTTTTGGCCGCTTGTGGAGAGAAAGAGGTTTCATTACGTCCCATGGGACTAGGATCCAACATGGTCAGCTAGTTAACGACTTGTTGGAATCTCTAACCTTGCCGACTGAAGTTGCGATTGTAAAGTGCAGTGCTCATAAAGCAATCACGGATGATGTTGGTCGTGGGAATGCTTTTGCTGATGAAATTGCTAAACAGACAGCTAGAGACACGATGAGCAGAATGTATGTTGCTACGTCTGCAAGATGGATTGCTGACTCTGGAATGTGTGAGGATACTATGGAAAGTGTGAAAGAGATTCAGAAAGAAGCAACTGAGGAAGAAAAACGTGTATGGAGAGAAAGTATGGGCAGGTTGGATTCGAATGGATGTTGGATTGATTTGACAGAACAGCAGCGTTGGATGTTGCCTGACGCGTATGTGCTTGCAGTGGTGACAATGGCGCATGGAGTAGCTCACATAAGTTCTAAAGGAATTTGTAAGATGTTGGCTCCAGTCTGGAAGAATGATGGGATCAGTAAGTGTGCAGAGAGGGTGGTGAAAAATTGTATGGTATGCCTGATGCATAATCCTGGCAAGGGAACTCCAACTCCAGCTGGTCATTTTGCTCCTCCTTCCTGCCCCTTTGAAGTGATTCAGTTAGACTTCATTCACATGGAGCGATGCAATAATTTGAAATATGTCCTGGTGGTAGTTTGTGCTTTTTCCAGGTGTATCGAAGCATATCCACTAAAGGACAATACTGCCCTATCAACTGCCAAGATTCTTCTCAAAGAATATTTCCCTAGGTACGGAATGCCACGGATTGTATGGTCAGATAACGGAAGTGAGTTTATAGGGAAAGTTATGCAGAGTGTGTGTGCTGGTCTAGGGCTGAAACAAAAATTCCACAGTGCGAACCATCCCCAGTCTGCTGGTTTAGTGGAGGGTTATAATGGCACCCTTAAGCTAAAATTAGCTAAAATACAAGCATCCACAGGTTTACCCTGGCCAGACGCACTTCCTTTGGCTTTGTTATCCACGAGAGCAACTGTACATTCTAGAGTGGGGCTTAGCCCTCACGAAATCGTGTTTGGCCGCCCGGCGAATATTTGGGGTGTGCCAAGGCCTAAAAAGTTTTGTTCTCTAGAATATCCTATGTTAATGGACTACCTTTACGACTTGACTGCTAAATTGAGTCTTATTCACCAACAGGTTTTCGATGCTTTGCCAAAGCCTCCGGAGAGTCCAGGGCATCAGCTGAAACCAGGCGAGTTTGTAGTCATCAGAAACTTTGCGAGGACGAAGAACCTTCAGCCGAGATTTGTCGGCCCCTTCCAAATCCTACTGGCAACGAGGACAGCGGTTCGTGTGGCTGGACGCAAGCACTGGGTGCATGCATCCCATGTAAAGCGTGTGCCTTTGCCACTTCCTTACGACGACTGGGTGAAGAAGGGAATTGGTTCCTCCGAATTTGAAAGCACGCCAAAATTCATCCCTTTCAGCGATGCGGAATTGATCACTGACACTCCAAGCTCTGACTCTCCTCCAGAAAAGACTCTTTCGAACACTGAACATTTGTCCCCTGTATCAGAAAGAACTCTGACATCTGCGAACTTGAACACTGCAACAGCTACTAGTGAAACGCTATTTGCTGATCAGACAGTACCTGCGAAACAGAGATATAACTTACGAAACCGTAAAATGGACAAATAAAGCAGGCAATTGCCTATTGTGAATATTTTGAAATTTTGAACTTTTGCCTTCAGCCAGGAAGTTTGCTATTTGTTTTATTATTTTTAAATTGCCTTGCCGTCTGGGTAGCCGTAGGGTCGTGGCTGTGTGCCTAGTTGAATTTGCAGGGGTCTGACACAAGGTCGATCTTTCTGTTGGTTCTGGGAACTCCTGGGGCTGACAGAGGCATTTTCATCTACGTACACATCATCAGTGGTCGCGAGCGGATTGTAGAAGATGGAGCTTCCTGCGCTGCAACGAGAAAATGTGATTTATGTTCGCAGAAACAGACTTTATAGAATTCTTCACAGCAAATGCTTTTTGATGCAATGTGCCATTACATTCTTGATTATTTTGATAACGTTGGTGGGTGGAATCGTCTTCAGTATAAATTTGATTTTTGTGCCGGTTACTACAGTACCTCCCCTTGATCCTGCTACTTCTACTGTTTCTTCTATACACTCTTTCCATTCGTTTCCTGAACATGAGCAAGCCCGACGCTCAGAATTCATTAACAACACTTTTGTACAGCTCTTGCATCAACACCAACTGGTAGTTAACACTACAGACTGCTGGGTGTGTGGCTTGATACCCCACACTATGGATAAAGGTATTCCCTATCTGGTTTTGCCTTTCAGCTACAATGGATCATTTCAGGCCCTTCAAACCATCTTTGCTTATGCCCTTGAAACCTATCCTCCACGTCCACCACGTTCCACTAAATATAACTCTGCCAACAAAGCTTTAGTCCAGGGAATTATTGACATGATCAAGGACGTCAATAATACTCCATCATACCCTAGAGACGAATTGCGAGTGTATTTAAGTTGGAATACTTCAGAGTATCGCCTTAGTTTAGAAGAGAGCAAGCGTAAAAGCTCAACTCCAATCTGGGTCGTACCTCACCGAGGTCAGGTCTGTTTGCAAGGGAATGGGAGGAATCCGAAAGGAGGAGTGAGTGCATAGAGACTTATGTGTTTCCGGCTAACTCTTCCCCTGCTTTTCTTACTGCTAGGGGTACCTACTTCATCTGTCGAGATAGAGCTTATACATGGTTGCCTGCCGACTTTTCAGGATCATGCTATATTGCTCGATTGTTGCCTCCGACATACACTGCTTCATCTGATTACCACAGAACCAGAGTAGCGAGAGGTGTCTTCAGCAAGGAAGATACTGCTGGTCAGAAAGCTGGAGACTTCTTCAAAGGCTTCCTTCCGTTCTGGGGGCCTATGGCCAATAGTAGAAACATACGTCAGCTAACACGGGTAGTTGAATCTACTATTACCGAAACTGCTGGTGCCCTTAGCAATTTGACAGCTGAGCTTCAGGCGGATAGACTCATGACGTTGCAGAACCGAATGGTTCTAGACGTTATCCTTGCAGATCGAGGTGGGGTATGTAGAATGATCCAATCGAGCTGCTGTGTCTTTATCCCTAATAATGCTCCAACAGTCTATGAGGCGATCTCTAAGCTACACAAGATTTCCGACTCTATTCACGTAGACAAGGGAAACTGGTCCTTCATGGAGTGGTTTTGGACTCTGATCTCAGCGTGGGGATGGAAGGTTCTAATGGTTATTGGTGTCATCTTAGTATTCCTATTCTCATGTTGCCTGATTATCCAGTGTGGTCCTGCTCTGTGTAGTCTTTGTGCTGCAACTTGTTTTAGGAAACCACCTGCGTTGGGAGAAAAGGCACGAGAAAGGATGATGATACAACAGCATGTCACTGACCTGATGAGCATAGAATTAGACTCTGACGTAGACTGAGTAATTGCCTATGTAAGGGCAAAAGGAGGGTCTGAGGTTCCGTGACGATTTGAACCCGTGTTTTCAATATTGTCGGAAATACATAATATCGGTATCAGCGAACCGCAAATGATCCATTTAGTATATCCTGGTGTTTTCGCTACGCTACGAGCAAGAGCACTCCTTTAATAAACACATTGCTGATCTACCCACGGCATCCATCTTAGATCATGGCCGCCATTTTGTGTTTCTTGCCCTCACATACGCAATAGCCTCTAATCACTTCATTTCGATTAAGGACACGTAGTCTTAGCCGGAGATTCACCTCTTACATGACACGTGCACCTTAAACCCGATCACGCTGTAGCTGCATGACTCGACAAAGACTGTCTCCTCTGCCCGAGGCCAGTCCTGCCAAACTGGTCTTCGTGTCCATTGTCCTGATCACGATTAGGAGGCCGAAGCCGGTAGCCTTGCCCATTTACAACCCACAAACATCCCTTATCCTGCTTTTCTATCTTCTGCACCTGGCTCTGCTCCTTTCCTTCTGGGCCTTTATTAGGGGGAGGTAACGAAATTTACGATGAGGCGGTCCGGCTCTTGAATGAAAAGTTGACATGGGATTATGATGGAAAAGTGGGAACCCCTCGTTCGTAATGTTGTGACATCAGATATTGTCGACGATTCCTGTGTACGCCAAATATTTATTGTTCATGACACAAAGGTTTGGGAATGTACTAACATGTGAAGAATTCGCCTAAAGGCCAAAATTTAGTATATAAGGAGCAACACTCTTTGTACAATTCGAACAGGCTTCTAGTTACTGCCCATGCGTAGTTTCTGTGACTTCTGTGTCCCTGCAGTAATAAACCTTTGGTCTTTGACGCCACCATCGAGAAGCCCGTGTTTCTGTTCATTTGTGCACCAAGGCAGGTGGAACTCTGGGGTCTTTGGGTGTTGTTCCCTGACACCTCTGGACGGAACCAAAAAGTCCAGAACTCCATGACTATAGATAAATGCTATCCTACTTTGCCTACGGAGTCGGAAAAGAAGGATGAGGCAGTTGAGGATCCTTTGATGTCCTATCTTATGAAATCGCCACCTCCGTACGTACAGGGTACCACAGCCCCTGTGATTCCCCCTGTACCTGTTCCTGCACCTATTCTTCCTCCGCCTGTTCCTCAACCTGCACCCGTCCTTCCGACTGTTCCTGCTCCTTCGTCTGTTGCTATTCCTACTGCTCCTCCGCTTCCACATACTCCTGCTCACGCTACTGCTCCTGCTTTGTTAACCCCTGCTGTTGTTTCTGTTTCTACTCCTTCACTTGTTAGTCCTGTGTCCTGTACTTCTCCCTCTACTCGTAGTCGTAATTCTCCTCTTGCGGCTAGCTTCTTTCATTCACTCGGACCTGTTCTTGGGTCCGCTGGTTCAGATGGTCCTCAGAGACGTAGTCAGCTTCCTGGTAATAGGGAACGTGCTTCGCTATATAATATGGCGATGGGTTGGATGACGCACCCCCTTAGAAATCCACCACGTGTTGTACTCGACACATTTTGTCAGTTCAATATACCAACCCAAAGATTTGTGTTCGAAGAAAATGTGTAAGGTTCTTCGTGATCAGATATCGGCCGACGCACCTGACGAGGTGCTGACCCCGTTGTCTGATTTACAGCTTCAGTTTTCGGCTGGACTGATAGTGGATACTAACGTTCGACGTGCCGTTGAACGATTGCTATCTTTTCGTCCCACTCCTATACCTCAAGCCTTGTTTGTTGAGGACATTGAAAGACAGCCAGACGAGTCTGGTCAATTTCCTATGCGAGAAGTTCCACCGGTTTGGATACCAGCTAATCCTAATGCTGCTCCTCCGGTATTGGCGCACTTCCAGAGAGTATGGATACATCTCCCATGGAAACGCTCGGAAGTATTGCAGGTGAAGCAATCTTTGCCTGACCCACGCAAAAATCCTACAGGGTATTACAAGGAATTATCGCAGCTCGTAGATGCTACGGTAATGAATCTTGCCGATATCGATATGTTGTTCGGCAATGTCGTACCGCAACCGGTATGGGCCAAGATTCGCCATGAAAACCATCCAAATGAATTAGGTGGTGCCTGGGCTGCCATTGTAGCGGCAGATGCCGGACAAGCGGCTGCTACTAAACCCGACCAGTTGATTATTGACCTTCCTCAAAGAATAATAACGCTAATGAAAACTCTTATGCCAGCTATGAGGGTGAACTGGGACAAATTGTCAGCTTGTAAGCAAAAGAAGGACGAGAGTGTTTCCGACTTCTTTACGAGGTTCGAGGAGGCATTCATCGACCATAGTGGCCAGGATATGAGCACTGAGGGTGGTCAAAGGTTGTTCGTGGATAAATTTGTTTCAAACTTACTGCCCGATTTGAGCAATAAATTGAGGAATTCGGAAAGTGCATGGGCCGTTTCTACCTCAGCTCAGATATTGGCTACGGCACAATATTATGAGAATAGAGAGAAAGAGGAGAGCGACCGTGCTGATAAAAAGACGAAAGAGCTAAAAACTAAAGTGCTGCTTCAGCAAGCGTATCCTCCACGTTCAAATCAGAATAATTCGCCACAGAATGGATCGCAGCCACAATCGAACCGATCTCAAACTCGTAATGACTCCTCTTCCCAAAGATCTTCGTTGGGGTACAATCAATGTGCTTATTGTAGACAAGAGGGTCACATTAAATTCAATTGTCCTGTTCTAAACGAACGTAATAGTGGTAACTCATCGAGAGGAGGTCGTGGTGGTTCGCAGCAGGCATCACGTGGTAGAGGTCGGGGTGCTCAGAACGATCGCTCAGATAACTCATCAAATTCCGATAATTGTTTCGATCAACGTGGATCGTCGCAAGGACGATCTGCGCAGTACAATGTAGACGATTATTACGTCGATCAGGGAACTGACGACAGTAATTACTAGGACAGCCAAAGACAAGGAGAGGGAGTTGTATCAGTTCCGGTTGATCAGAGAGGGCCTTACGTCGCAGTTGCTACATCGGGCGTCGTTGAGCCTTTTCTGTTGGACACTGGTGCAGCGAAAAGTTCCATTAAGCATTCGAAACTCCCTGGCGCACCTTTGTCTGGCTTAACAAATGTTTCCGTTGGATTCTCTGGCGCCCCCGTTAGCAATCCAGTTTCGCGCCCTTTGCCCCTTAAAATTGGGCCACGTGAGCTAGAAGCTCCATTGATTCTAACCACGGGTTGCGGCGAAAATCTTTTGGGCCTGGATTTGCTTAAACGTTTGTATGCGACTTTGTATTGTTCTCCTGCGGGGGTAAAGCTTACGTTAGGAGAGAGGGTTGTCTCTCCCATATACTTGTCTCTCGATAAGCTCCCACCGGAATTGAGTTCTCTTCCTGCGTCTTTGTGGGCAACAGGTCCCAATGATGTGGGCCTGCTTGACATCTCCCCATATGTTGTTCAGTTGAAATCTAATGTGCGATTGCCACGTATTCCCCAATATCGTATCTCCCTTGATGGTGAACGAGCACTGTTAGCGATCATTTATGATCTGATCGAGAAGGATGTCATTGAAGAGACTAGGGGAAACGTGTGCAACAGCCCTGTACTGCCCATTCTAAAACGTACTGATCCTTCGAAACCGCCTGTTTATCGCTTTGTTATCGATTTACGGGAGGTGAATAAAATTGTGGTTCCTCAATTCCCTGTTGTGCCTGACATCACGGCGCTACTGACTCTGATTCCAGCTTCTGCATCGTGGTTTTCGGTGATCGACTTGAAAAATGCGTTTTTCAGCATCCCGATTGCCGAGGAGAGCAGAGACCTTTTCGGTTTCTCTCTTGGTGGACGCAGCTTGCGGTTCAAACGCGCTCCTCAGGGCTACTGTGAAAGTCCATCGATTTACAGCCAAGCCTTGAAGGGTCAACTGGATGAGTTTAGGTTGCCGGTCGGTGCGGCCTTAATCCAATACGTCGACGACTTATTGGTGGCTGCTGATACTCAGGACATTTGCAAAATTGCTACGGTGTCGTTGCTGCAACATCTCTGTGAGTTAAATCACAAGGTGTCACCTACTAAACTCCAATATTGTTGTCAAGAAGTAACCTATCTAGGTCACTTATTGTCAAAGGAGGGAAGGAGGTTGACCCCAGAGAGAATTGCAGCAATTGCACGCATGGCTGTGCCAACAACCCAAAGAGATGTGCGTGCCTTTCTAGGTATCACGTCGTACTGCAGGCAATGGATTCCAAATTTTTCATTGCTAGCGAAACCATTAGTGGCTCTTACATGCAAGGATGTTTCGACTCCTTTACCATGAACGGAAGAATGTCAGAAAAGTTTTTCTGAACTGCGTGATTCATTGTGTTCGGCTCCTGTGTTGGGTACTCCTGACTATAGCAAGCCGTTTACATTATATGTTCACGAGAGAGAAGGTTGTGCTTTGAGTGTCTTAACGCAACCTTTTGGTGGTAAGCAACGTCCATGTGCATATTTTTCCTCGACTTTGGACCCGGTAGCTAGAGCATTGCCGAGTTGTTTACGAGCAACAGCGGCAGCCGCGGTCTCCATCCGACAATCAGCAGGACTGGTCATGGATAATATGCTTACGGTGATGGTTCCGCATGCAGTCGATACTCTTTTGAATCGGACGAAAACTCAGCACTTGACGAGTGCGAGGTTGTCTGGTTACGAGCTGACGCTGTTGGCAAGCCACATTCAAATAAAACGTTGTAATGTTCTGAACCCGGCAACTTTGTTACCAATTAGCACAGAGTCAAATGAAGTAGCAGAACATGATTGTTACTTGAGGACCGAAGAAGAAACAAAAGGTCGAGTGGACCTTAAAAATACCCCATTGGACGATCCGGATGGTACATTGTATGTGGATGGGTCATGCTTTAAGCTGCCGAATGGCGATGTGACTACTGCTTATGCTGTGGTAACGTTGAATACTGTTGTTGAGACTGCAAGATTAAATCAGAATTCTGCCCAATTTGCAGAGATGATTGCTCTTACTGGAGCGTGTGTGTTGGCGAAAGAGAAACGTGTGAATGTGTTTACCGACAGCCAATATGCATTTGGCGTCGCACATAGTTTTGGACGATTGTGGAGAGAGAGAGGTTTCTTGACGTCGCATGGTACGAAGATTCAGCATGGACAGCTTGTGAATGATCTCTTGGATGCCCTGACGTTGCCTAAGCAAGTAGCGATTGTTAAATGTAGTGCGCATCGTAAGGTGACGGATGATGTTGGTCGTGGTAATGCGTTTGCGGATGAAACTGCTAAGGAGACTGCCCGGAACCTTAGCACTCGAATGTATGTGACGAGTTCGGTTAGGTGGCCTACAGAATCGAGTATGTGTGAGGACACTATCGAGAGTGTGAAAGCAATTCAGAATGAGGCCACCGACGCTGAAAAGACAAAGTGGAAAGAAAGTACGGGAAAGTTGGATGCGAATGGTTGTTGGATTGATTTGTCTGATCAGAAGAGATGGATGTTACCGGATGCGTATGTGCTGGCCGTTGTGACTATGGCGCATGGGTTAGCACATATTAGCTCAAAAGGTATTTGCAAATTGTTGTCTCCTGTGTGGAAGAATGATGGTATCACGAAATGTGCTGAACGTCTGGTGAAGAATTGTATGGTGTGTATGATGTACAATCCTGGCAAAGGAACCCCAACTCCTCCTGGCAGTTTTGCTCCCCCTTCATGCCCCTTTGAGGTGATTCAATTGGACTTTATCCATATGGAGCGATGCAATAACCTGAAATACGTTTTAGTTGTGGTTTGCGCATTCTCCCGATGGATCGAGGCTTATCCTCTCAAAGACAATACTGCTTTGTCTACTGCGAAAATCCTACTGAAGGAATACTTTCCTCGGTATGGAATGCCTAGAGTCGTGTGGTCAGATAACGGAAGTGAGTTTGTGGGTAGTGTGATGAAGAGTGTGTGTAAGGGCCTTGGAATTAATCAGAAATTCCACAGCGCCAATCATCCCCAGTCAGCTGGTTTGGTTGAAGGGTATAACGGCACCCTTAAACTAAAGCTAGCGAAGATTCAGGCTACGACTGGTCTTTCGTGGCCTGACGCTTTACCTTTAGCATTACTGTCAACTAGGGCGACTGTACACTCCCGAGTAGGGCTTAGTCCCTATGAAATAGTGTTCGGTCGTCCCGCGAATGTGTGGGGGGTTCCTAGGCCAGGTATTTTCTGTGATCTTGAGTACCCAATGTTGATCGATTATCTTCATGACTTGACTGCTAAACTGAGGTTAATTCACCAACAGGTTCACGAAGCATTGCCGACGCAGACGGAGGGTCCAGGCCACCAGCTCCAGCCCGGAGATTGGGTGGTGACGCGGAACTTTTTGCGCAAGAACAACTTGGACCCGAGGTTTACTGGACCCTATCAGGTCCTCCTTGCCACGAGAACTGCAGTTCGTCTTGAGGGGCGGAAGAATTGGGTGCACGCCACCCACACCAAGAAAGTCCCCATTCCGTTGCCAGCAGACTCGTGGGTGAGGAAAGGCATTGCATCAACTGAAACCGAAGGATTGCCGGCGTTTGTACCTTTTAGCGACGCACAACCTGTCGGAGAATCCTCAGTGCAGCAGAGAGACACTGTTGAACAATTGTCAGAGAAGGACTCAAGACCAAAACATTCAGCTGATCAACAGGACGCTGTCCCTTCAACGGATCCTTTGTTCGACGAACAGACACGTCCTGGGAAAACTCGATACTTTTTGCGATCTAGCACTAAAGACTAATAAAAGATCCTGCTTTGCTGTATTGATAATTGCATTATCCCGTTTTCCACGATCAGTTTGAACATTCGTACCACTGTAATTATTTTGTACATATTCATTGAGTTTCGTTCCTTACACTTTTTGCTTTCACAGCTGAGAGATATTGTTTTGCATACATATATATATTGTGCATTGAAGGCCGTAGGGCCGCGCGCGTACTTCCTTCTGGATAGTAGGTCTTGACGCTAGGTTAAAGGCCGTCGGTTCCTGGGAACTCCTAGGGATTGACTATTGCTACACAGAACGAAGTGCGTCAAGAAACGTTGCGGACGGTCGTAGGGAATGGCATTCTCGAAGCTGAATGATTTGGAAGGAGCTCAGGCTCATAGATTCAAGCTGCAGCAACTCAGTCGCACCAAATGTTTTATATTCCAACTATTTGTATTGTTTTTGACTGCTTCTGCATTATTGGCGGGTGGGGTGTATTACACGATGTCTTACTTCTTACCTTCTGCTACACCTACTCCTACTCTTGACCCTAAACTTACCTCCACTGTTTCTCCTCATTCCTTTCATATGTTACCCGAACACGAACAGGCTAGACGTGTAGAATTCCGCAACAATTCCTTTATTCAGCTCCTTCATCAGCATCAGTTAGTGGTTAACACTACTAATTGTTGGGTGTGTGGGTTGATGCCACATACTACGGATAAGGGAATTCCATATCTGGTGTTACCGTATAGCTCCCAAGGGTCTGCTCGAGCATTTCAGACAATGTTTCGAAGCGCACTGGGTTTCCACCCCATTCGAGAACCACGTTCTCCTTACTCTGGTCCTACCTCGTATCAAAAACCTTTGTCGATAGCAATAGAGGATTTAGATAGCGATATAAATGATCCCTCGCTTATTCCCGAGGAAGAGGTACAAGCCTATAGGGTCCTAAGTAGAGGTGAATATAGTGTGTTCACCAGTGAAAAGCAGCTTAAAAGCTCGCCTCCAATATGGGTCGTACCCCACACTGGTAATTTTTGTCTTATGGGTCGTGGCCGAAGATCGCAAGCCCGACTTGGAGCAAGTGCTTGCACTGAAAATTACATTTTGCCGATGTTCTCATCCCCTGTGTTTCTGGCTGCCAAGGGTACATACTTTATCTGTCATGATCGTGCATACGCATGGTTGCCCGCTGACTTCATGGGCTCATGTTTCATTGCAAATCTGTTGCCTCCGACGTTCACTGTAGATGCCGATTATCATAAGACTAGAATTGTGCGAGGCGTAATTAGCGAAGAGGATACTGCCGGTCAAGAGGCAGGAGACTTTTTCAAGGGTTTCCTCCCGTTTTGGGGACCTATGGTTAATAGTAGGAACCTGAGACAGTTGACTCGAGTGGTAGAATCGACAGCTAATATTACTGCCAGTGCCCTTGGTAATATCACCACAGAACTTCAGGCGGATAGACTTATGACGTTACAAAACCGTATGGTTTTAGATGTTATCTTAGCAGATCGAGGTGGGGTATGTAAGGTGATCCATTCGAGCTGCTGCATTTTCATTCCAGATAACGCTCCAACTGTCTATCAAGCCATCTCGAGGTTGCATAAGATCTCCGAATCCATACACGTGGATGTAGGGGATTGGACGCTACTTGGGTGGTTTTGGGGCCTGATGTCGACTTGGGGTTGGAAGATTCTGATGATCATCGGAGTCGTTGTGGTGTTCCTGTTCACGTGTTGCCTTTGTGTGCAGTGCGGTCCTGCCTTATGTGGCCTCTGTGCTACAACGTGTATGAGACAGCCACCTGTTACCAAGGGGACTCGGTTGGACAGAGCTATGCTACAGCAACATCTCGATGGTCTGATGAATATCGAGTATGATTCCGACTAGTGCTTGCCTACATGAGGGCAAAAGGAGCGTCTGAGGTTCCGTGACAATCGTAAGTGGTGTTTTCGACTCGCACAAATATGGTCGAGTCTGGTATCTATGAACCGCAAATGACGAGTTTAGTAAGTGTGCGCAGTTTCGCTGTGCTAACTTAAACCGTTCGTTTGTTATGTGGGTTTTTCATCTGTACCCACGGGTTCCATCTTAGATACGGCATCCATTTTGTCTCTTTCCCTCAAGTAGCCAGCGAACGGACGATGTCCGCTTCGCGACCCTGGGACTCCCAAGATATTTGCGGAAGACACATGTCCTTTGAAAGTGTCTTTATGACGAGGGGGATGATACTGTAAGGCAGATGGCCCCGCTCGAGGCTCATCTTGCCGTGCCGGTTTATTGTCTCAGCCGTGCATCTCATTAGGCACGTCCCTTTGATGCCTGTATCTCGTGTTTCCCGATACCTCCCCTTTTACACCCTTTCCGATCTCCCCACTGTCTCCGTCTTCCTCTGCACCTGTCCTTGTTCCTATTTCGATCTGTTTTACTGCCGATTGGAATGCACTAATGTTGGGAAGATGGGTTTTTACAGTTGGGAACCGCCAAATGTTTCCGCACTTATGTTCCGGACCTCATGTGTATCAAAGCGACCCCTCTGGGGGATAATGGTGGGAACCGGGTTGTAAACCTTTGTGTACCATGTTGTCCTATGGGTAAAAACTGTATAAAAGGAGCGATCCACAGAACCAATTTGAAGCAGTCTCCCCAAGTTGCACGAGTTGTACTTGTCGTGATATCTGTGTTCCCTGCAGCAAATAAACCTTGAATCTTTGACGCCGAAGGAAGTGTCCCGTGTCTCTGTCATTCGTACGCCGGAGCAGGTTACCCACGAAGGTTTCAGGTGTTGTGCCCTGGCTGAATGCAAATGGATTGCACGAGTTGACTCGGTCAACCATGGGTTAAACACTCTTGATGAATGGACTAACACTATTACTGTTTAAAGTCTACTGCCCACCCTAATAGACTACTGTCATGTACTTAACTCTCTGGTTTTAAACCGTGTGTCCTGTTGGACCCCTACTACCTGTATTGTCCAATGTTGTTTTCTTCCCCTTACGAAAAGAGTTTATCATGATGTTAAATAATCCACTGGTTTCAGACCAATTATCCAACTGGACACCAATCACTTGTATATACACCCCTCCTCGTGCCCATAATTGACCGATCCCACAGTTTTTAACTTTAACTTTGGAACTTTGAAATGTATATCTGCTGTACTTTGTACTTTGTACTTTGTCTCTTTCTAATATCACTACGGCTTGTACAACCTCGCCTCGCTTCCTAATCGAACTACTCGATTCAAACAGACCTTGCCCCGTAATCACGCCCTCCCTTTGCGCCCTGTCTGTCAGTGTTGCCTTGACAACAATCCGACACACCTTGAGCCTTTTTCTTCTACCTCGCCACTTCCTGTTTGCCAATGTTACCTCGGTAACATCGTGACACGCCCCCTACCCCGCCTCCGGCGCTGACTGTACTCCGCCCCCAGCCTTCGGCTTCCTCATTTAGATGTAGGCTTCATACCTGCTCAGTTAGCTCCAGCATTACCTGCTCGCAGCCCCCCAGTAGAAGAGCCCCAATTGCCTTCCGCCGCCCTGATTCATTCAGGTAAGCCCAGTCTCCACACATACTGTGCGATCGGAGTATGATGTAACTTAACGGTCTCTCACGCCACCGGCTCTCTCTTACACCCAGTACTTTTCCTCCCCCATAGGCGCAGCAAGTCCCGCCCGCTGATCAGATACAATCAACGATCAGGTAACTCTACCGATTTGTGGTTTTTCCATCCAGCCTACATCCTGAACTTGATCAGACTCTCATAATTTCCCCCCCCCCTTGCTCCCCCGCAGCCTTCGACTCTTGAGCGACCGCATGGACCTCAGCTACCCACGCTCCCCTGCCTGGGTATTACTGTAAGTTTTCTTTTCCCTTTCCCCCCCACCCCCACCCCCTTTGTCACCTCTTCACTCCCTCACTACTCATTACTCACCTCGCACTAGTTAGTTGACCTCCTGGCTCACCTTTACACTATTACTTTAATTACTATTGGTATTCTTCCAATCGTCCAACTATATCTCTTGATATTGACACTTACCTTAGTCACCCCTAATCAACACTCCAACTACTCCCCGCTCCGGCCCCCACACTCCTATCACGCCATATTCACCTCTAGACATTCACTGCTCTAATACTTATACCTTAGTTACACTGACCACTCACCCACCCACCAACCCACCCCTAACTACGCTCCCGTCTTCGGTCCTCCGCTCAAATTGCCCTTCTCTCGCCCACAGCACTGATTCCATCGACAACCCTGTCCTGATGACGATCCCGACTAAAGGGGATCGAAACGCAGTCGACTTTACAGCATAAATCATATGACGCATATCACGTTCTGTGCTCCTGTTCAAATTTTAACAATCTTGTTTTAAGTGATTACAACTTGTTTTTGTGGAGCCATTATTTGATGTAAATACTTGAGTTTATGCGTCGATTACGCTGTTCACTTTAGCACTTGCACCTTCACTATCACCAATTGTATATAGCACCTTGCACCAAGTGCCACTGGGTTGTCACATGAACTGCTCTGTACAGTGCTGTTTAACTGTATTGTCATGTGAAAGACCTTTCCCTTTGTTCCTTGGTGAATAATACTGCCTCTTTCTAAAAAATCCAGTGACTCCTTGTTTCTTCCTTTTGTGTAATGCAAATTGCATACATTATTTAAATTGTCTTTACATGATACCTGTTGGGAATTGTTTCTGCTTACACGACACACCCATCCCAATGTGGCTTATGGGTCCTCTGCTGTTGTTCTTACACTCAGCAAAGGCAGGACACCCCTCAAACCCCTCGTGTCTGTCTATTGTGAAGGCACCAACCAGCCCCTGTCAGTCTAAAACCGAGACAGGTAATACACATCAGGCAGAGGCACATAGGATTGTTAAATAAGAAAATTACCACTTTCTAAAAGTGGCATTTTCAAACACACATAATAAAAATCATCTTCACTGAAAGATGTATTTTTACATTGTGAGTTCAGGCATGATAAACTCCTTTTCTCTATCTGATCCAAATAGAGAGTTATGCTTGTAAAATATTACAAGGCAACTGTCAGATCAAGGAGGGTGATCTCCTCGGGAGAAAATGACCTTTCTCCAAATCTCTCTGACCGCAGACAGTGACAGTTAATTACCAACTGACCTAGACTTCAGCCCGGGGGAAGGGGAAGTGAGAAGACAAAACAAGAGCAACTGCCTCAGGAAAGGTCTTCTTCAGGAATTCTTTTTAAACCTAGAAAAAATAATCACAATTACTTCTTCCTAACCCTACTCCAATTTATATATTTTCCAATTTACAATATCTTTTTACCTGTTAAAAGCCTGAGAAATGCCCCTCTCTTGGTTTGTCCTTTATTATTTGATCAACTGTATAGATTTTTTGTCTCTCGAAAGGAAGGGTTTAAAATACCCTTACTTGAGGAAAATAATGACAAAACTTCTCTTCACTGACGTTTTACTCCGAGCACCTCTGACGCTCTATTCTCCCATGACGCCGTGATTAACAGACTGCTAGGGAATTGAACGCTGCTACAACCAAGCTGTGAAATAAATGTATAAGGTCAAAAGCCTTCTGCAAATAAACAAATAGAGAAAATTCCCTCAGAAACTGCGCGTTGTGGGGAAACGTCCGTTCAACCGTTCCTCACAGTTGAAGTGCGCCACGCGATACTCGTGCAGGCGCATTGGGAGCACTGGGGTGTCTAGCGACTAAACAATTAGACCGAGAACCCCAACAGGAAGTGTACAGAAGTGGAACCTTTAAATCCTTATAAAATGGATGGGAGGGAAGCCCTCCAGCTGGGACCAATTCTCTTCCATTGCAGATATTTGGCAAAACGCTTTCTCTGCGAAAGCAAAGCAAGGCGGGTTGAAGAGATGCTTGAGCAGCTTAGAGGGTTCCTGACCGTAACCCCCACCAAAAGGCATCCCTTCAAACTTGGCTTTGTTGGATTGTCCTTGTGAAAGTCTTGAATTAGTTTTGGAGCATGGATGTTAGAATGTGGCACCCAAAGCCTCTCTTCTGAACCAAAATTCTTCCAGTCAATCAAATAATAAAATTTTCCTTTTCTGAAGGTGGAATTTAAAATGTTGTGAACTTCAAACTCCTCTACCGAATCAAGTCAAACTGGTTTTGGAGTTGAATGTATTCTCAATCGGTGTGGGTTTTTCTTAAGGAGTGACACGTGAAATACTGAGTGTACCTGGAGATAGGAGGGCAAGTGAATCATAAATGTCACTGGGTTTAACATTCTATCTACCTTAAATGGAACAATAAACCGAGGTTGAAATTTTTGGTTTTCTTTTAGCCTGAGATGTTTAGTAGCAGCCATCCTTATCTCCTGACTCAAAAACTGCGTTCTCTCTCCTTCTCTTATCAGCCTGAGATTTTTAGGAGTTTTTAGCCTTGACTATATTCTCTTCTGCATGTGTTAATGTGCTTTGAATCTTTTTTGCAAAGTTTTCTACAGGAGGTACAGGTCCTTCACCTTTTTCTAATATTAAACGTGGGTGCCTACCATGATTTAAATAGAAAGGAGAGTATCCAGTAGAGGATTGTTAAGCGTTATCATAAGCAAATTCTGCGGCCCAGACTAACTCATCCAGCTTTCTGATCCAGCAAATAGAGTTGAAGGTATTGTTCATCAGTCCATCAGTTTCGGGATGAAACCTGGTGGGGTAATGGGCATCAATTCCTAATTTCTTAGTAAAAGCTCTCCAGAAGTGGGAATCAAATTGTGAGTCACGATCTGAAACTACAGCTTGTGGGATTCCATGCAATTTTACAATGTGGTGAGTAAACAATTCTGCCAAGTGAGATGCTTGGGGAATTCATGTTAATGGAACAAAATGCGCCAATTTAGAAAATGTGCCTACCATAACCAAGATAGCATTTTATCCTTGACTAGGAGGAAGGTCAACTATCAGATCCATGGAAACTATGTGCCAAGGGTGTTTTGGGGTAGGAATAGGCATCAATAACCCTTGAAGAGCTAAAACTATCAGATTTCCCTTTTAAACATCTCTCGCTAGTGGGAACATACTGTTGTATCTGCGACTTCATTTTTGGCCACCAAAAAGTTCTCTCCACCAAATCTGTCATCTTTTGTATTCCTTTGTGACCAGCAAGCAACTCATCATGACAAGACGTCAGTGCTCTTTCTTGAAGCTCTTTAGTAGGTAGATACAACCGATCACCAAGATATGGAAGACCTCATATGATTCCTCTTTCAGACTGTTTCTGGGCCCATAGCGTAATTTCTTCATCTGATATTGCTTTCTTGACTTCAGTTGAAAATTCTGTATTGAAGGTGGCTGAAACAAACTTTTCTTCTGGAAATATGGTTTGCTTTTCTTGTTTTGGTTCTGAAAAGTCAGAATTTGGTCTGCTTTCACATTACTCACGCCAGGTCTTTTTTTCTTTCTTTATTGCTTTATTCGATTTTTGTTTAAAATCATAAAAGCGTACAGTTAAAAAATACAATCATAATTAAAAAGAAACATACATATGAAGTCACAAATGATCTGCAAGTTAAAAAATTTAAAACATTTGCTCACCTTGTACACATTACTATCTTAAAAATAACATACTTTACAGGATTTGTGATAACAGTTCTTACAGTACATCAAAAAGAGAGGTAATAGGGGTTGCAGTACTTAAGATTGTTATACAGTAGATCAAAACTGTTAAGCGCGGGGATACTACGCACTGTGGTATGCAAACTCCTCTGCCCATCCCGGTATTATCCTCAGCCGTTGGTCTAGGGGCAGAGATATATGAGGTACTTGGGTTGAAATCGTGAAGGTCCCAGGTAGATATGGGACCATTACCTTCTTTGGGAGGCCAAGTTTGGAGGTATGGAACAATATGTCTACTCCTAAATCTTATTAGTACCAAGTCACCAGTGATGTCTTTTGGGAGGGGCCCTAACCACCCCACTCTCCTCACACTCATGATCCTTCCGTCAAGATCATGGGACAGGGGTCTATTTTTTGATAGCCAAAACTTGACCTTATTTAACAGGTCATGTTGTCTCTCTGTTTTTCCCTGTTAGAGTTGCGGGACTCCCGAGAGGACGCACACAAATGGAGCGGCCTCTGGAGGTAGATGAATTCAAGAAACTGTATTACGGTCTACTCAGGTAACAGTATTGTGCACTATAGTGGGTTTAAGAGGGGCTTTAGGAACTTTTGGGGGCAAAGAGGAGGAAACTATTACTTGGGTATGGGCAGCTTTGTTTTGTGTGGTTGGTTTAGATACGTTCAGGGGGGCAATTGACTTGGGGTGATTAGATATTGTAACTTTGGTAGAAGGTGACAAATTAAGTTTAATTGTTTCCTCAATCCCTGTCAGTCTATCCCCCAAGGTGTTAATTTTGTAAATCAGGGGGTATGTAATGGATTTGATCAGTTGT
The DNA here is from genome assembly GCF_964263255.1 of Lissotriton vulgaris. Taxonomy (NCBI): domain Eukaryota; kingdom Metazoa; phylum Chordata; class Amphibia; order Caudata; family Salamandridae; genus Lissotriton; species Lissotriton vulgaris. The sequence continues at coordinate 563,962,700 of NC_141695.1, forward strand.
TCGATCATAGACAATAAAGCCATCATGGAAGTGGTTGATAGATCGTCTGATTTATTCACCACCTCTGTATTTGGGGGGCAATTGTTAGAAGACAAAGTTGGACTTGGGGGCCCATTTTGTAATTTTTGTATTTTACGTTTACTCCCATTATATTTGTACCCGTCATGCTTCCTTTTGGCAGATGTAGCCCAAGCGGGTACTATACTTTGAGTATTGGCTTTTGTGAAAATAGAGAAGGGTTCCAGCACACTCTCGTTAGGGGTTGACGGGTTAGTGTTGTTTGGCGGGGAGGGTGATCCTGCTGGGGCATACCTAGTCTTACATAGACTGTTTAGTTCCTCCAACAATGAGAGGCTACACCCTCTATTGGTTATTTGTGAAGGGGATTGATTACTGGCTAGGCTGGCTATAGGCTGGTTGGAAATTTTTTCAATATCTCTGCGCGTAGATAACAGTGTACTATTTGTGTTCGTGTCAATCGTCATAGGGCAGGAATCCGACCAGAGAGCTGTTTTAGTGGTAACCCCCTTACGAATCATAGTGAGAAATGAAGGTAATAAGGTTAATAAAGTTTATAAGGCAGGAGCTACTGTCCAGGGCAAAAACGTCAATCGTTAGCTTTATCTCCTCATGAAAAGCCAAGGGGGGTGGCCCGTCCCGTCCCATCCTCCTCAGGCCTCTGAAGGCCACAGAGGGCCCGCCCTTTGCCCGGGCTTAGCCCGGCTCGTCCCGCGCGCGTCCTCGTGGGACGAAGGAGCAGGTGAGTCTTTATGCGCCTCCTGGCGTGTGTGAAATGCGTGCTCTGCCCCGGTGGCTCCTGGGGCTTGCAGTCAGGCAGGCAATGTGATCCGGGGCGCTGGACCGGCGGAGCAAAGCCCGGCCGGTCAGTGAGGGCGGGGGGCGGAGCTAAGCCCGGCCGCGAGGGAAGGAAACAGCACAACAACAGACACCAAGTGACTCTGCAGCAGGCGAGTCTTTATGCGCCTCCTGGCGTGTGTGAAATGCGTGGTCTGCCCCTGTGGCTCCTGGGGCTTGCAGTCAGGCAGGCAATGTGATCCCGGGCGCTGGACCGGCGGAGCAAAGCCCGGCCGGTCAGTGAGGGCGGGGGCGGAGCTAAGCCCGGCCACGAGTGAAGGAAACAGCACAACAACAGACACCAGGTCTAAAGGGGATTACAAAATTAAAGTCCACAAAAATTAAAGCCCACAAAAAACAAAGACTGGCGTAACTGCCTAGCTCTTAGGGTGCGAGCTGACTTGCGGAACTGTAGATTTTGATGATCCATGAAGACGGTGACCTTGTGTTTAGCCCAAGCAAATAGTGTTTCCATTCCAAAAGGCACATTTGACAGCGAACAACTCCTTGTCAGCGGTAGAATAATTACTTTCAGGAGAAGTCAATTTTCTAGACTAATAGGCCACTGGATGAAGCTGGCTTGTGTTCTTGTGATGCTGAGAAAAAATTCCTCCAATTGCTACATCTGAAGTATCAGCTTCAACGTAGATTGGCTCTTCGGTTCTAGGAAGCAATAAAATGGGGGCCTGAGGAAATGACCTCTTTAGAAATTGAAAGGCTTTGTCAGTTTCAACATCCCAGATGAACTTAACTCCTTTCTTGAGTAAGCGAGTGATGGGGCTCACTTTATGAGAAAAATCTGAAATTAACCTTCTACAAAAATTGGAAAATCTAATGAAAGTTTGCATCTCTTTTACACTCTTAGAAGGTTATTCTTGAACAGACATGACTTTTGTAGAATCCATTCTCACTCCTTCAGGGCATAATACAAATCCTAGAAACTCAACCTTTTCCACATGGAAAGTACACTTCTCAACTTTCACATAAAGGTGATTCTCTAGTAACTTTGTTAAGATGGATCTTACATGGGTTACACTGTTAGAGAAATTCGAAATGTTGTCTTTGTAAACCACAGCAACTCTATCCAGATACTCTCGAAGGACATCATTCACAAAGTGTTGGAAGGCTGCAGGTGCATTGCACAACCCGTATGGCATCGCCTGATAATCAATTAGACCACACAGGTTTGAAACGCTGGCTTCCATTCTTCTCCGGGGGCAATTCGGATCAAATTATATGCCCCAAGTAAATCCAGCATGGTGTATAATATAGCATTCTTCACTCGGTCCAATAAAACAGAGATTAAGGGAAGGGGATAACGATTTTTAATTATCACTTTATTTAGGGCCCTATAATCAATATAAGGTCGAAGATCTCCATCCTTTTTTGGAGTGAAATATAAAGGGGAGGAGACTGGGAATTGGCAGGGGCGTCTAAATCTGTTTGTCAAATATTGATCCAAATAACTCTTTAAATAATGGTTCTCAGTTTCTGTTAATGCATAAATGTGACGGCAAGGCAGTACTGCTCTGGGTTCAATCTCAATTTTGCAATCATAAGGGCGATGGGGAGGAAGCTTCTCTGCTTCTTTTTTTCTCAAACACAGAAGACAGATCTTGATACTCCAAAGGAATGTCCTTAGTTTCCAAAGAACAAATCTGGGCTGGATGACTAGCTAATCTTCTTACTGGTGATTCTTCCAATAGCTTTGGCTGTTCACAGAAGCAGTTTTCCTTACAGTAGGAGGAGTCCATAACAACTGTTCACCTGTCCCAATCAATGCGCTGGTTATGTACAATTAGCCAAGGTAGGCCAAGGATAAGCTGAAACTGTGGTGCATCAATCAAATTAAACGTGATCAACTCTGTGTGACCATTTTAACCAGAGGGTTGGATCAATTCTGTTTCATGGGTGATGGGCCCAGAGGATACATTCGTCCTATCCACTGATCTGACAGCTTCTTTTCAATATACTTAATTCCAGGTCGCTGGGCATATTTGATGTCATAAAGGTTCCCAGATGCCCATTAATCAATCATCACAGACACTTCTTTTACTACCTCATCTTGGAACTTAGCAGTAAAAGAGACACCCAAATGGGGTGCCGAAGACTGCAAGGTATTCACAATTTGCTGTGAGACTGGTGCTGACTAAATTTGCTCCCACCTGTGTAACTCCTTCTGTAGCAGGGATTCTGTTCTCTTACAGAACTGTGCATAGAGATCAGGAACCTCAGTGAATTAGGGTGACCCAAAACTCACCTCAGTATCCGAAATCCCCTTACCGAGCTAGCTACAGTGTCTCATTGGTCATAACAATCTCCCAATGACTTAGACAAACCAGAACATGAACTTAGGTTACCTCAGGTATCGTGGAACACATGAACACTCTTTCGCTCTATAATCATTTCAAACCAGAACGTGGGGTAAAAGAGGACACGTGCAATTTTGAAATATTTATTATTCAATGCAAGGTTCTCAAACACAGTATCTTATATAATACAAGAAGACATATTATAAAAATTAGAGTTATCAGCATAGTCACTAATCCATAATAAGCAAACGGGGATAGCATATTATAATGCAAAAATCAAAAGAAATTTGTATCACCTATCTTTCACGCTCCCTATTTAGCATACTATATTATATCTAAGAAGGTCTCATTTGGGTTTTAGCAGGGCGGGCCCATACCTCTAAATGTCAGGAGGAGAGGATCACATCATCAGCTACCAGATCTCTGCATGCGAAGCACCATCAAGTGTGTTTTTGCATTCTCAGTAACTCTATCTTAAACCCGCTTAGAGCCCAATGTTGGCAGCAACTGTATTTGTGCTATGTCTAGTGGTGCGAGGATCAGAGCTCCCAGCAACCTTGTGTTAGGTTATTCTTAGAGGGTTCAGCACTCACTGTTTAGACAGTGTACCAAGCACGACTGATATCAGAGCAATAACATATTATTCTCAAATAAATCACATCTTTCGTCTAGGTTGAAAGCTACAATAACAATTATGTGTCGTGTGCAAACTGAAGCCAAAGGAAAATATGTCGTTTAAACACTTAATAAACTCATGCTAACTTAACACAGTATATAGAAAAGCAGCATTTATATAACACCCCCCCAATGATCCGAGGATGGTCAAAAAACACAAGCTAATACTAGAATAGAGGCATAACATGAAAGCAGAGTTCAACAATATTGAGCCAAGCTAAAAGTGTATATAAAAATTTTATAAAAATATGTATTAATGCCTATAGTGGCCAAACAAAATGGAATCCAAAGTCTTGAACTCGAGGCCAAATGTAAAATCATAGGCCTAGATCATATAAAGTTGAATGTTCGTTAGAAAAAGGCACCTTTCAAAAATACTAAACAGTCACGTGCCATAATAATGAAAGTCTCCAAGGCCTCTCATGATTGGACAGAATATGCAAAATAGGCAGCAACAGCTTCCAACATGAAATTACTGTCATCATCCGAAAACAGTTCAGCCATCCAATTAAGCAATGGGAAAGAACATACATGCTCCTCCAGCACCGGACCCTCTAGCAACATCAGAGGACAACTCGGTGGGTTCTCAAGAACGCTATGTGCCAGAAACTCATGCTCCGCTGTGGGTATGTCCCACTGACCCATTAGTCCATGCATCGCTGTTAAGGCCACAATCCTTTCGCCAGAACAAACCAACTCGTGAGCAACTACGGGACCCATCAAGTGATTAAAATCGACGTCAGGAGATATCAGCAAGCAAAGACACAAATCAATGGCCCAGTCGAAATCCAGCTCAGGCAATAAAACGCAGGCTGGACACATGTGAAATAGGAAAATCGAAACGATAATCCAAATGCCGTGCTTAAAGTTGCAAGCGGCAGGGTGCCATAGTAATCAAGCATCCGGTTGCGAAACAGTGTCAGAAGAAACTGAGCGGCTTCTCGCGCAGGGTGGGCATCCATGTTTTATGAAGCAGAATAATATCAAAACGCCTGCAGCTAAAGCCAGCAAAACAGGGAATCCGCCAAACAAACTCAAAAATATGGAATGGAAGAAAGCGGGGATGACACCAAAAATCTTTTCAAATGTAGTCACAAGACCACTGCTAACCAATTTGAAAAAATGAGCTAAGCCAGACGTGGAGGAGGCATTAAAGATTTGATGAACTAATTCGCAGAAATGAAACAGCAAGTCAGTATTTAAAAGTGCCTGCACCTCTGTGCGTGTGTTAGCTATGTGAAGGACATAAGTTTCACGGGCCGAGCTCAGGGCCACTTCCTTTTGAGACAAAAGAGCTCTTATTCTACTCATACCATTGAACTCCGCTTTCAAGGTTGGAAACATCTGAATTCCCATGTGTGGGAGGATATAGCACATTTTTGCAACACACCACACGTTCTGATACAGTAACCACATAAGCGATACCGACCATTAACCCACAACACTATTCGTTATTCAAAAGCAAATAACTACCATTTGTCAATAATGTAAATGTGGGAACTATTGCTGGAACTGGCGTGCCTTTAAAAAAACAGGCTAAATTAGGCTGGTCCTGATTACAAGCACCATGCAACTGGATGTGTCTGCATATTAGTGAACGGTCAGGCGACTGTGTGCATTCTTCTCCATTTAGATTCACTTCCTTTCCATCTTTCAGACATCTGTACGTGTATGGTAAAGACCATGCCTCATGGAGGAATGCACTGCCTAGTGGTTCATATCGCCCTATTGCAATATACTGCATACAATTAGTAAATTTGTACAAAGGCAAATGGTAACATAATAACTCCATGGATAAGCCATGTTGCAGCAGCGGCTTCAGCTACAGAAAAGGGTAAAGATTCTAACTTTTCAATATGTAACATAGAAAATGATGCATCTCGCATTGAAAGCATGCGCTGCTTATCAGTCAAATTAAATAGGGCAAATAGGGAGGACACGTTCATGTAACTCCAGGGCACGCGGCCCGCCTTAAGAGTCTGTAGTGTCCATGCAAACTGCATTACAGAACGCAATTGATTTTGACCATGGTATAATACAGACACCTCATCATTCACAATGTGAACTACAGAAGAAACAATATTATTCAACGTGTAAATTCGGGAAGAAAGCATGTTAATACGGTTATCGACAACTGCAAGCACTTTTTCCAAATTTGCTTGGTCAATCACCCTTAGGCGCTTAGCAGCCTCAATTTGTGAAAATTTCCAAATTTCATTGTAAACCGCATAAATCCACCGTTTAGACCTACCATTAGCCGGGCCTTTTATAAAATTATTTAAATCCACATTATCATTTAACTGAGATAGATGTAGTTTAACTGCAGCTAAGGTGGATGTTGTAACCAATTCTGACACAGTTTCCCCACAGAGTAAGTCGTGACAGTATAATCAGTTTCTTCCCACTGTGTGTAATTTACAGCAACCCTCCTGGAATTTGTTTTATGTAGAAAATGATTACCATAGTGTTGAAAACAAAACAAATCACCATAATTACCAGAATCTAAGTATAAATCCTCAGCATCAAATGCAGCATAGTATTTCAAATCAGAGAACAATGCTTCCACGGCCTGAATATCCCAATCATCAGAACGTATATTTTGTTTTACCACATCCCCATGTTTACTCTAAGCACATTCGGAACATTAATCACTTCAGTGGGGCCATGTATTTGAAACCTAACCGCATCCCACACAATCCCATCAAGAACAGGCCAAGAAGTAATGTTAACTGTATTCAAATCTCTTTTCAGTCTGTGTGCTGAATGTGAAGAGGAAAGAGGGGCCAATGTTCCATTAAGGTAACGAATTCCTGTTCTTTCTTTGACATAGTGTCCATCGATCAGACGGAAAAAATAAAACACAAAACCAATGGACATGAAAAGATAAAATGAAAATAGAATCATCCAAATGTATGTCCAAGGGGGAATTAAAAAATGTTTTTTAAATAAAGTGGCATATTTTGCAATAGTTGAAGGTTTCTTTGAATGTTCTGAAACAGAGTCAAAAGAAAATCTGGACTGGCCGGCCAAACGAGTCTGCAAATCCGGCATTGATAAATCAGTTGGATAGGTGTAGTTCAGCTCATCAGTGTTAGTAACAGGAATAATATTTAATAAAGGACTGGAAATAGCAGGCACCTCGAGGGACACCTCAGCACCAGAAGTAATGGCCAACACAGAACGCCTCACCATGGAAGGACAGGATACAGCCGGTATCATGCTATGAAGAATCGGCCACCCTGTTTGTCTTGACATTGTCAATTGAGATAAATCTGTTTTCCTTACGACCTGGAAGTGGTGGTAATATGACTGTTCTCGTGCCCTTCACTCCAAGAACTCAAACCAGGGCATGATATGAGGGACCAAACTCTTTCTTGTTATCGATCTTCTCTCGAACCAGTTCTGCAACGGGGTAGCCAGCCAACTACCGGGATCTGCAAAGCATCATCCGATGTGGAGGGCAAATGTTTCTTAGCTAGACTGTCTCTGGTCTTTTGTAGATCCTGTAAAACATTGCAATGTTCATCTACGTCAAATGCCGCGGCCTGGGCCTTGCAGTCTAGACCGTCGAGGTCAGGGACATACATCTTGATACCAAAGAGCATTTCGTATGGGGTCCGCCCACCCAGAGACCTTCTAGGGAGATTATTAAGCGCACGCTGCACGCCATTGAGATGGGCCAACCAGTTTCTGCCAGTGCCTATAACTCGAGCTGTCAAAGATTGCTTTAAGTCACGGTTCATTCGTTCCACTACACTGTTACCCTCAGGTCTGTACGGAGACGAAAACTTGACTTGGACCCCCAACGAAACCATAGCATCCTTATACGCCTTAGAGGCGAAAGCCGGACCCTGATCCGAATGGAAAGTACCACAGGCAAAAATCCCTACAAAGACACGCAAATCCTTTATGACAGTCCCTGAATCAGCGCTGCGATGGGGCCATACCCATACAAAGCGTGTGCATGAATCAACTGCTACTAAGATGTACTTATACGCAGTATCAGAAGAAAAAGGACCGCAGTGATCTAAATAAACACATCCCAGTGGTTTATTAGAAATGTACAACTGTGTCTGAGGCGGACGCGCAGCAGTTGAAGGCTTAATCTGCTGGCAAATGTCACATTGAAGGACATAATCGCGCGTCTGTTTGTACAGTCCCCGCCACCAGAACCTCTGTTCGAGCTGAGTTACAGTGGCTGAGACGCCCGCATGCGCAGACGCCACACCTTCATGAGCTGCTGTAATCAAAGTAGCTCTGCGATCCAAGTTGGGAATTAAACGTTCACCAACATCAGGAATTTTCACATAAGGAACCTTATCGGGACTTAAGTGGTATGTGTACTTCGACGGGAACCCCGCAGGATATTTACCTCCCTTCTCAGTGGCAGCAACAGCTGCCAAGATGCCATCATCTACCTTACTTTTGGACCGTGTAACTGCTGCAACTAAGTATTTTGATACTGCTGACTTCGCCGCCTCATCAGCAAGCGAATTACTGACAGCGTGGACTCCCACACGCTGGTGGCCAAGAGTATGAATCACAAACACGAGTGGTAACTTTTCTTTAAGTTCCGCCACTCGGACCCAGATCATTTTATGTTTTATTGTGCTACCTTTGGAATCACGAAATTCATTCTGAATCCAAAAGAACAAGTTTTCATTGTAAAACTGGACACAGTAGTAAGAGTCACTTACGATTTAAGTCGTCACACAAGGATCGGCGTACTCCAATGCAAGCATCAGAGCATGAAGTTCTGCTAATTGTGCGGTGCAGTCCCCAAAAGTCTGCGTGTACACGACACTGGACTTGAACTCATCATTCACCATGGTACCGACCACAATGGCGCATGCGGAAACGTAGGCATGTTTAGAGCCATGCGCAACCTGCGCCGAACCATCGGTGTAAATGATGCAATGGAAATCCTCCAGGGGTCGCATTGCTAAAGGAGCAGGATGAACAAATTCATACTGTAAGTACTCCTGCGACCGTAAAGTGGCGTCAAAAATAAACGTGACATCCTCGGATGTCAAGGACGCAGCCCATTGAATCCACCGAGGGTGCAAAGCTTTAGAATTTGGTACACTGGCTTTCGTAACTGCCTCCAAAGCAGGACACGGGGTAACAACCAACATGCGTTTTCCCTGTGACAGGGCACGTTCCTTGAATATTGCCATCTGCACAGCCGTCAAAACTTTTTCCACAGTGGAAAATCGCACTTCAGCCGAAGTGTACAAGTGTGACTTGTAAGCAATAGGTACTGTATCTCCTTCATTAAAAGTTAGGTACGTGAAACCTACCGTCCCAGGGACAATTCTTATCACCAGGTTGGTCTGGATATCACGAGTCTGTAAATATTCAGAAGCGAGCAAATCAGCTTGCAAAGACTGCAGAATAGCGAAATGCTCAGGCAGCCAGCATTATTTGGAAAAAGATGGTTGTATCAAAGCATACAAAGGCTTGATACGCTGGGCATATTCCGGAATGTATGTCCTTCCAAAATTTAAAAAGCCCAGTAATGATTGCAATTTTTTCAGTGTTGTCGGCGAGCGCAACTGCGCGCATTTCTCCAGGATGTGAGGAGCCAAACCTTTTCCTTCATTGTTGAGTTCATAGCCTAGAAACAACACTGTGTACTCTGCAATGTGCGATTTTGCAAAGTTAAACTTGTAACCCATGTCTGCAAAGTTACAAATAATACTGTTCACTCGACACAGATGCTCCCAAAGTTCGTTGTCTGTGAGATAGATGTCATCCACATAAGAACAAGCATCTGGGTCGACCCTCTCCAACAGAGAGACAATGCGGGCAGAAAATACTCCAGGACTATTCTTATAGCCTATTGGGAGACGCCTAAACATTTTTTGCACACCGCCGTATGTGAAGGAGGTCCATTGGGAACTTAGACCATCCAATCTATGGGCATAAAAACCATTGGAAATGTCAAGCGTGGTTTTGAACCGCTTACGCACAAGACTATTTACAAGGGCAGAGCCGTGAGTGTTCTGTACTGCACAGTTACGGCAATGCGAGTTTAAATGCCGGTGATCCAAAACCAAAAGATATGAGCCGTCCGGCTTGTTCACAGTAAAGAGGGGGTTATTCATTGGTGACACACATGTTTCAGTCACACCTTGATATTCCAATTGTTCAAGGATCGCCGCGACTGAAGCTTTGGCTTCACGTCGTATGGGATATTGAGGTTGAGGCTGCGGCTGAGACCGTAAAGGAATCTCATGGCTCGGGGACAATTTATCCCAGCCACATTGATTGCGGTACACAGCCGGTGCAAGCGCAAGAGCCCACTCTTCTGCAAAGTGCAGCGCTTCCACTCTCGAAACAGTGTTCGCGAAACTGGGGAGGATTACCTCCTCCCCTCTTGGAGCTGCGAGAACAAAAGGTGGGGGCCAGTCAGCCTCCGAAAACAAAATGTCATACGTAGATGAAAGATTTTCCCAAATTACCCCTTTTATGGTACGCTGTATGTCACCTTCAATTAACAGGACAATTTCAAATAGTCTAACAGGGGGAGCAACTCTTGTATCAGCTGTTTCAATTACAACATAAGTATCAGTCGCTGTCACCTTCAGTAGTGGACGGAGGGCCTCTCTCACTATGGTAATCTCCGCCGCGCTGTCCAGCAAGGTCAGAGCCCACGTCAGATTCCGAAGCCATGTTCTCACAATCTGGGGCATATCGATGCGCCCTTAAGGCTGCGACTTTCTTCTTGGCAAACTGTGGACTCTTGGGCGTAGAGCCCTCCTGCTTGTCTGCACCGTTGTGCGGGCGGGGCGGGGCTGGTCACGTCCTTGCTGGCCACCCCGGCCCAAGCCGCCCCATCCACCACCGGTTGACGAAGCCGATGAGTCCTGAAAGGAACGAGGAGAGCGTTGGTCAGAAGCCTGAAACCGATCAGGAGATTTAATCATCGCGCGGTCGCGCAAATCATAAACACGTTCCGACTGCGATGGCAAGAAGGACGCAGGGCGAGATGCCTGAGCCTGTTGTTGCTGTTTCTTACCCTGTTTCTGTTTTTTAGGCCAATTTTGTTTTTTATTGGAATTGGGTTGAACCGCCGCTGCCGAAGTCTGTCCCTGGGGCTGCTTTTTCTCTTTATCAGAAAAAGGCTTAAGACCCTTGGCATTGCGGCCAACCGTTTTATAAGCCGCCGCAATTATCCTCGCTAACTGTTGGGGTTTCTCGGGATCGGGAATAGCCTTTAACGCGAGAGCCACCTGAAAGTTCACTGCATCTCCCTTGACATTTGCAAGGATCAAATCGCAAACCACATCAAAGGTGCCACACAGCCGCATACCCAATTCAACCGCAGACTCCGGTCCGTGATCATCTTGAACACGTTTAAGGACTGTAGACAGATTGGACATAGACAGGGTGCCATAGCACCTCGAATAGACCGCTGCAAAAGTCTTACCCCATGACTCACAGTCAACAAGTTCAGGGGCCAAATCCTTCGGCAAGCTAAGCGTTAGAATCCGGTGTTTTTCACCAGGAGTCGTATTCGGAAATACCGCTTCCAGCTGGTCAAATTTCTCGGCAAGCCAGAAAGGAAAATCATCCTAATCCTGGGGCTTCTTGCCCATTACGGAATTCACCATGACAGGACTGATTTTCAAACCAGCCTGCCCTGCCGGAAGGGCTGCACCTCTAGGGGCTGCCCCGTGAACATTAGGACTTGTGTAATGCACAAGGGCTCTAATCACGGCAATAGCGACTACATGAAGTCGCCGAAGTTCACCTAAGTTACAATTGCCGTGATTAGGATGAGGAGTGAATCCAGCCAAAGCGGGCCAATTTGCGCCCGGAATGGACAAAGGACCTAATCTCGGAGCGGTTAAAGAGTGGGGTAGGGCGCCACCAAACCAAACTCCATGCTGCCAAAAATCAATAGGTACTTCCTGTGCTCTGTACGGAGCATATTCAGCAGGTACAGGTGACACAGTGTACGAGTGGAATACACCAGAATTTGCGTCCACCGCCGGAACAGTTCATATGGGTAAGCATGTTCCGCACTCACCACCAGAACCACAGCCAAGCCTTCTACGGGAACATCATAAGCCTGCAAATGATCACGCACCGCAATGCGACTATGCAGCGGGATGTCCACGGCTTGTGCCATGACTGCACAGGAAAGTGAAAAAACAAAGAGTACTTTGTAGCACAACTGGGTAGTAATTCAAGGAAACCGTTTTAGTAAGATTCAAGCTTGAAAAGACCTATTTCAAAAATAGGTAGGTTTGTCCGACACCACCGTTTTCCGGAAACGGGAATGAAGGTGTTAAGGTTTGAATGATATACTACTCGAGTGTCATGATATAAGGCCAACAACGTATGGGCGCCATGTAGCAGGGATTCCGTTTCTCTTAGAGAACTGTGCATAGAGATCAGGAACCTCAGTGAATTAGGGTGACCCAATACTCACCTCAGTATCCAAAATCCCCTTACCGAGCTAGCTACAGTGTCATAACAAACTCCCAATGACTTAGACAAACCAGAACATGAACTTAGGTTACCTCAGGTATCGTGGAACACATGAACACTCTTTCGCTCTATAATCATTTCAAACCAGAACGTGGAGTAAAAGAGGACACGTGCAATTTTGAAATATTTATTATTCGATGCAAGGTTCTCAAACGCAGTATCTTATATAATACAAGAAGACATATTATAAAAATCAGAGTTATCAGCATAGTCACTAATCCATAATAAGCAAACGGTGATAGCATATTATAATGCAAAAATCAATAGAAATTTGTATCACCTATCTTTCGCGCTCCCTATTTAGCATACTATATTATATCTAAGAAGGTCTCATTTGGGTTTTAGCAGGGCGGGCCCATACCTCTAAATGTCAGGAGGAGAGAATCACATCATCAGCTACCAGCTCTCTGCATGCGAAGCACCATCAAGTGTGTTTTTGCATTCTCAGTAACTCTATCTTAAACCCGCTTAGAGCCCAATGTTGGCAGCAACTGTATTTGTGTTATGTCTAGTGGTGCGAGGATCAGAACTCCCAGCAATCTTGTGTTAGGTTATTCTTAGAGGGTTCAGCACTCACTGTTCAGACAGTGTACCAAGCACGACTGATATCAGAGCAATAACATATTATTCTCAAATAAATTACATCTTTCGTCCAGGTTGAAAGCTACAATAACAATTATGTGTTGTGTGCAAACTGAAGCCAAAGGAAAATATGTCGTTTAAACACTTAATAAACTCATGCTAACTTACACAGTATATAGAAAAGCAGCATCTATATGACACTTCTACAGGTGAAGCCGACCTTTTCCCTGCTGTGAAGTCTTTGGCAAAATGGCCTGCTAATCCACAATATATGCATAGATGACCTGATCTTCACCTTTCTTTTTCTTCCTTGGTCAGGGGAACCTCTGATTGATCCTATTTGCATGGGCTCTTCCGAAGAGACCTGCTCTGAGGATTTATAACCTTCAGTCTTAACACGGTCAAAACGAGGAGGCAGAGAACGGACTTCTCAATTTGCAGGACCAGGTCAATCAGCTCAGAGATTTCAGACGGTATTTTCGGGATTTGAGCCAATGCATCCTTAAGTTAATCTTTTAAGCCTCGATAAAATGTTATCTTTTCCTCTGGCCAATTTGTCTACACTATCAATTTAATAATCAAATAATGTAGGTAACACTGAGTTAGAATATTTGTGCTCTTTGAGGATCACCACAAATTCTCTCAGGAGGTGCCAAAGGAATGATAGTTGAGATTGCATGGATAACCTGAGTTGGGATATCGGATGAGGATGGGTTACTAGGCAAACTTTGAGTACCCCTAACACCTAAACCCGAAGCTATGAGTTCATCTAACTTCTCTCTAGTCTGAACAGATTCTTGACTCAACATTCTGACTTCCTGCCTCTGGGAGGACTTATTTTCTTCTAAGGCATTATTTAATTGGAACTGACTTGCGTCTAATATCGTGGCCAAGGTCTTTAAATCTATCCCTTCCATCATACTGCCCAGGAGAAGATCTAATGCCTCAATAAAGGGGTTTTTATGGCACTTAAATCTGTCACATCAAGGTGGACTATCTCCCCGGGAGCAGATGACCTTTCTCCAAATCCCTCTGACTGCAGCCAGTGACAGTTAATTGACAACTGAACTAGACTTCAGCCCGGGGGAAAGGGGAAGTGGGAAGACAAAACAAGAGAGACTGCCTCAGGGCAGGTCTTCTTCAGGAATTCTTTTTAAAACTAGAAAAAATAAGCACAAACAATTACTTCTTCCTAACCCTACTCCTATTGATATTTTCCCAATTTGATACATTTTTTACCTGTTAAAAGCCTGAGAACTGCCCCTCTCTATATAGGTTTGTCCTTTATTATTTGATCAACCTTATAGAATTCATGTCTTGCAAAAGGATGACTTTTTAGAATTTGAGATTATTAATTTTCAATCAGCTGACACAAAAGATTGTTAGTTCCATTCCATTAGTAACAATTATTTCATGCATTTAAGCGATGCAATCTTGTAAATAAATAGTTCTCTTTGAAATATGGTAGTTATTGATTATAGTTTGTTTAAGCACTGGGCTACTGGAGAGTTCAATGCCATTTAGATTAGTTCTTAGTTCAGTCTGGTTTCGTCTCTTGTATAAGGTGCTATAGCTGACGAGGAAATACTCAACACCCTTCTCTATTTTAGAAGTTTTCCTTAGAGATGTCAAAGGTTCACACGTGAGCTGCCAACTCCCGAGATTATATCTCCAGACAATGATTTCAAAATACGGTACTTCAAAATCAGATAAAATATACTTACTTGAGGAAAATAATGAGAAAACTTCTCTTCACTAAAGTTTTACTCCGAGCACCTCTGACGCTCTATTCTCCCACGATGAGGTGATTAACAGACTGCCACGGTGTTGAACACTGCTGCGGCCAATAGCTGTGAAATAAATCTATAAAGTCAAAAGCCTTCCTTCTGCAAATAAACAAATAGAGCCTTGTAAACTTCCCTCAGATTAAAGGCTGAAACACTGTCTGTGAAATAATTGAAAACTTCCTCAGAAGCTGCGCGCTGTGGGGAAACATCCGTTCAACCGTTCCTCACAGGTGATGTGTGCCGGGTGATACTCATGCAGGTGCATTGGGTGCACTGGGGTGTCTCGAGTCTAAACAATTGGACCAGGAACTCAAACAGGAAATGTATAGAAGCGCGCCTCTCCCCATGAGAAGGGAACCCATCAATCCATATATAATGAATCAGAGGGAAGCCCTCTAGCTGGGATCTATTCTTCTCCATCGCGGATATTTGACAAAATACTTTCTCTGCGAAAGCAAAGCAAGGTGCCTTGAAGAGACGCTTTAGCAGCATAGCGGGTTCCTGACAGCAACTCCCATGTTAAGCACACAGACTTTCATTTGTGAAAAAAAAATATTTCACTATCAGGTCATGTCACACACCCCAGACCATGTCCTACCTTTCACCTACACTGCATCCTGCCCACGAGGGTAACTTGGGTCTGCTTAAGGGGTGCCTTACATGTAAAAAAAGGAAAGTAAAAAAAGGGAAAGTTTGGGCCAGGAAAGTGGGTGCACTTGCCAGGTCGACCTAGCAGTTAACAACTGCATGTATACATTGCAGTGGCAGGTTTAAGAACCCCTTTGAAAGGCTACTGGTGTGGGTGGCACAATCAGTGCTGCATGCCCACTAGGAGCATTTGAATTACAGGCCCTGGGCATACATGTCCACATTACTAGGGACTTAGTAGAAAATCAGATAATCCAATCATGAAAACACCAATCCATACACAATTTACTTGCAGATCATAGGTGCTTTAGTACTAAATAGCAGTGGTAAAGTGCCCTGATTCCTAAAACCCAAAACATCAAGGTAAAAAACAGTAGGCTAAAAGGCAAAAAGTCTGTGGGTGAACCCGCTGAAAAGCCAATTCTAACATGGGTATATAGGTCCGTATACCTAGCCATAGTTTTATGACTGGCATTATTTGAAGAACCTGGTCATTCGTATCTACTCTGCCCATGTACCTGTTGTAATAATGTATGCAGGGAGCTTGTGAACTTCGGCCATCTGACCCCAAACTGTGATGGGGTATGTGCTTTCATCATGAATTGCAGTGAGCACATAGACATCACATCTATCAATGAACTGAACTGTGAGCAGTTAGTTGGAATGCAGCACAGTACTCTAGGATTTCTGGAGCTTCTTATAAACAAGGTCCCACGGGAAAACTTTGTGGCAACAACTAACTGTACCACATTTCACATTGCCAGCTTTGTACAGCTCATTGAACATCTCTACTCCCGTATAGAAATTATCCACAATACGTTTATAACCTTTGTGAAAGAGTAGTTGGACAAGCTCCCATGCAATCTTTCCTATGACTCCTAATGTGGGAGGGCAACCTACAGTGTTTAGAGTGGAGTCCTTCCCTATATGCACTCTCAAGTTGTAAACATAGAGAGTAGAGCTCTCACACAGCATGTGCAACTTGATGACTAAGTGAGCTCTTTTACTTGTAATGTACTGCTTGAAAAGCATCCTTCCTTTCTACAGGATCTAGAACTCATTAAATGGCTATATGCTATCTAGGAAGATAAATATATGTAAACCTGGCAGATAAATGTTCCACAACAGGTCAAAGTTTGAATAGTCTATCATGGTCTCAGGGCAATGCAGCAGAATTGTCATTGAAATGCAGAATGCACTGCAATACCAAAAAGGATCTCTTGTCATGTATGGTGCGAAGATGGGGGATACCCAAATTGTGTGAGTAGACTAGAAGGATTGCAAGTTTGGTTTGTGCACTAACCATGTCATGTAGTTCACGCTAATCCATAAGATCACGTTTGTTGGACAACATGAACTTTTGGTGAGGTGCCCAGACTGATTCCAAGCACCCGTGCAGGATATGTTGGCCTAGAGACCAGCTAGCTCACAGTGCCACCATAAGCTCCCCCCACCCTACGAGGGAGCAGATGTTTTTGCAACCACTGAACATGACAACTCTAAACACTTAGGGATTGTGGTAACAGATCTGGACATTTCGTTCCATCAATCTTGTTTACTTGTGCTCAGAGAAATATACAGATATTACGCAGTTGGTCGTCTTCAATATATTTATTGAACCAACGTTATTCATGTATAGAATACATATGCTGCGATAATCAGTAGACAGAAGCAGATGAAAGTGAAAACAAGCACTAAAAGAAAAAATAGTAGATATAGTTTGACCACGGTGCTAAAACAGTATATATATGCAGGCATTGCATGGTGAAGTCTCAGCCTTCAGGGATCCTCGGTTTCAGCTGTAGTGCCTCCTCTGATAATCTTTTGGAATGCTCATCATTTATAATAGAAAGCATCTTCTGAAGTATGTATGGATTTGCAATGGTTGTTATGTATATAGTCCTGTCACACTTGAATGAAGAAAGAACGACATTTGTATATGGTGCATAAAAGGGCCTTGTACATGGTGTTCGAGGCATTGTGATAATGTTATATAAAGCTAAATATGTAAACAGAATTTGTTCAGCTAAAATAATCCAACATTGTCACACATACCAATATGTGCAAAATATCACAGCAGAAATGTTATTGTGCAAACTTAGGACAATGTAAGAAAATGTGCAGCTTCATTACTTGACCTTCACCCAGGCACATAACACCCCATTTTGAGCTTAAGGCCCAAAAATATCTCCAACTACTCAAGTGAGGTGTGAGTGTACCCATGTGCCAGAGATTGAGGATCTAGAGTGCCTCCATGATCCCTCAGAATTTATTTGGCATGCAAATTTGTTTTCTGCTCAATTTTTTCAAGGAAGTCAACATCCAAAAAGAGATTGATGTAGTCAATTAGGAAAACATTGCTACATTGACTTTCCATCCAGTATCACCAGGGAATGTCAGAATTTTAGGCGAAACTAAATTCGGAGGCTGCCAAGAAAGTACTCCATCTGTGCTTGCCCTTGAACATGACTGCTCTCCGTATTGGTCTACAATGCTACTTTCGCTCGGCAGGACAGACTGTGCTTGAAAAAATATGCAGGACTGCTATCATCATGAATGGAACTCCACCGGCTGAAAAATCACTTTCCAATTCTGCTCCATTTTCCTCTCCCTCAGATACTGTCTCAGTACCTAATCCTGCCTCAGAGCTGACCTCTATAACCCGAGTAAGGGCCGGGGCAGCAGTCATCTACCAAGATGCCATCTCTGCTGGCTGGCTAAAACTTCCTTCAGGAAATGTTTGTCCTATGTAGAAGGCAGATGTATGCCATTCGATCAGTCTGTGTGTGCGTGCAACTTTTGAGATGTGTGTGACAAAGAGTAAAAGCACTTACTGATGGCTGTGTGTGTGTGTTTGTGTGACTGTGAGATGGTGCAACAGTAAAGAAGTAAAATACACTTATTTGATTGATGCATCTTCTCCAAATTCTCCAAGAAAAAGACAAAAGCAAAAAGTATAACTTTACCTTGCCACATACACAATACCACAGCATACTTCAGAGTAGAAGGAGTGAGCCCATTCTAGCCACCGCTCATTCATATGGCACTGACATGCAGCAGAGAAAATTGCAGGTGAGAAACAACTAAACAAAACCATATCTAAGTCCGACTGGACTAAAATGTTGCACCTGCAGTCACACAACGTGAGGAGTTGGTCTCCAAGTTGTGAGACAAAATTGAAAATAGCTCTTAAGGGCAAAGGGTGGCCACAGCCTGCCCAGAGGGCCACGTGTGGGGAGAGGTTCCCGTAGTAGTTAAAGATTTAAAAAAAAGTGATTTGAGTTATGGGTACCACAATACCAGCTCCAGGTACAGAAGTACTCCCAGGGAAGCATACTGACAGTAGAGGAAGGGCAGGAGGGGCTAGGGCAGCAAGCTGACAATAACATGCTAGCTTGAGGGTAAGTGAAGCACACAAACAATGTGAAGCTGGTGCGTGGTGCTGGTGAAGCACACTGACAACCAAGGGTAGGTGGGAGGGCCTATGGCAGCAATTTGACAATGGAAGGTTGGCAGGAGGGCCCCAGAAACACACTGACAATGGAGGGTGAGTGGGAGGGATTGATTAGTAATGGAGGGCGGGAGGCAGGGTTTGGGAAAAGTAGATGGACATTGGATGGTGGGCAGGAGGGGCTATGGCAACAAACTGACAATGGAGGCCTGGCAGAGGGACTGGGGAGTATGCAGAAAGTGAATGAATTGATGCATAATTTATCATATTTGTACGGCAACTCGCACTAAGAAACCAGAAATCCTACCACAGTGGCCTCAAAATGATGAGAATGGAAAAGTCTCAGGGGTTTCCAGCAAAAGAATTAATTTTGACTATCCCAGAGATTGAAAGTAAGTTTATTCCAGGCCTGGGAAGCCAAGACGAAAAAAGAAGAACCACCTCCTGTAGAGTGGCCAAATTAAGGAACCACCATCAAAAGAGCCTCAGAGGAATGAAGAGCACTCCCTGAGTGATAAGGATCAATTCTCTTTAAGATACTGCAGTCTGACTCATAAAAAACACAATGGACCAGCACCAGAGATCTAAATAGGATGATCTTCTTAATAGGGAGCCAAAGTAGCTCGATAGGCTTGGTAGAAACAGAGGCACAACAAGGTTTTTTGAGTAAAAGATGAGCTGTAGCATTTTGGACCATTTACAAATGCTTAATGTGGAAATCTGAAAGCACCTGATAGAGGGCATTAGAGTAGTTCATCCTACAAATAATTTAGAGTCAACAAAAAGATTTTTCAAGGATCTTTTCCCTCCCACAAAGAGTTTAGATAGTTAGTGTGCAGCGCTAACCATAACTGTTTGGCACGAGAAAGGCACAAATGGCACTAATGGCGCAAGTCATGTGGAACCGTCAATCACATCTAAACCGAACCCTTAATTCGTTCAGGCATCTCCGTCATGGCAACTATTTTCGAACGTCATTCGTAGCAAACAGTTGTGGTTTGCGCTGCACACTACTGCAATTCTTTGTTGGAGGGAAAAGATCCTTGAAAAAATCTTTTGTTGACTCTTGACTACACATAAACTATCAGGGAGAAACATCTTACAGCTCTCTGTTATTAATACTGAAATGAAGAATGCTCTCCAGAGGAGCTTTTATCACTCACGGATGCCCTGAAGAAGCCTGTCACAGGTGAAACGCGTTGGCTGTATTGGCTTTCTATCAACAATATCTGAATTAAAGGATCAATTTTCTAAAGACTTTCTCCCGTCTCATATGCATATGTTCACCAATTATGCTTTTTACAGTCCAACAGTTTGTTTATGTTGCCTCTCAGAGCTTCCTGTTTCCAATCACATAATGAGGAAGCATGATACTATGACCGCTGAAATTTGAGGTTGAAAGTAAAGATGGTGGTTAATTTTACTCCCAGATTCAGAGCCACCAAGACAAGGATTGGAGCCCTGCAATATAAGTGTAGAGACTTGATGGCAGAAGAGTAAGGAGCATCCAGACGGCTTGTCATCTGTTGTAAACAAAAGAACAAATCATGGAGGACTGGTTGGAGGAGCCAGGAATGCAATCTAACTGAGGGCTTGAGGGTGGGCCTGGGGATCATACAGAAAATACAGAAAGGGTGGGAGAAGCTGTGCAGAAGGCTAAAAATAGAGAACTAGAAAAAGAGGATGAGGGATCACATAGACAGCAGTGGGCTAGTAGGAAGGGATGAGGGAGGCTACAGACAATGGAGGGCATGTGGAAGCTTCAGAGGGAAGGAAGTAGACAAAATAGGGCAATGAGAGGGACCAGGGCAGCAAGTTGGCAATTAAGTGCCATCGGGGAGCTGGCAAAGCACCCAGAGAGGTAAGAGAGGTTAGGGAAGCAGCCTAACAAGGATGTTGAGTGTTAGAGTCTGAGGCAGCAAGCTGATAACGAATATAGCCAGTAGGTGTTCAAGGTGGGCATACCCTGACCACCAAGCAGATCCAAAGGTGACTACCTTTTAGTTAAAAACTTTTGGGATGAATGTACTTCAGTAGCAGCTTCCGATACCACAGTACCCAGTAAAGCACCCTTTCCGCTAGCACAGTACGCTATGGGATACTGGCACTGTGCAAGATGTAGTCTGTGACCAGTGGAGATTTGACACTTGCATTGGGTTGGGTACAGAGCCAAAGCACAGCAGCACACTGTTGAATTCTATGCACAGCAGGGTGTTAGCTACCCATGGTAGGAGTGGCAAAGGGCCTGTGCAGTGGGGGCTGGCCATTGGCAGAGGTTTAGGCGAATGGCCTGGCCAGAAATCAGAGGCTAATTCCTGAAGCCAAACCCCCACAGAGCACAACTAGAAGCCATACGAAGAAAGGGTTGGTCATTTGCAGGAGGTTGAAGGGAGACCTTGCACAGAAGGAGAGTTGGATTAATATATCAAAATACCCTAGAAATTCACACAAAAAACAAGGTTAAAGTGACATTATATTTAGGTATGGTAATAAGATTTTAGCTCACATTGAAAATCCCTACAAATTCACTGAAAAAAGGCCAAAGAAACACATTATGGTTGTGTGTTGTAATAAGATAAAAATGAATGTTTAAAAAACAAAATAAAATTTAACAGTTAGAGGTTAATGATCTAACTATACCTTGTGCCCCTTCCATGCACTGATTATGACCTTGCATATTAAATCATGCATTTCGTCCTAAATAACATCACTGATGACATCACTTATGACATTCCATATGACACAAGGATGCTACTAAAAATGCTTGTCATTCGCCTTGACAACAAAATGTTTCTCTTTGATCATCAAATTTATAAACTACAGTGTGGAACTACAATGAGCTGTTTGGGAAAAGGGATTGACTTAGGCAGAGAAATGTGAGAAGCAGTTGGATAAAATATCAGAGAGAAGATGAAATCAGAGGATATTTTCAGAAAGACAACAGCAATCAAGGTTATTCATATTTTACCTTTAAAATAAATGCAGAACAAGAATAGTTTCTAAATGTGATAATCCGCACAAAGGAAGATAAAATATAAACCCCATTGTATCAGAAAGAGGCATAAATGTACAGTTTTCTGCATGGAAGCAATTTCCACCAGACAAATCTATAAAACAATATTCCCTATGATGGATTTATAAAATTGAGGCAAAACTCTTTGGAGGATGTTACATTTTCATAGAACTGTGCAGAGACTAAACAGAGGTTCTGAAATGATATATACAGCATGCTATCAATAAAAGATCTGAGTAAGCTAAAAAACAAACAGAGATAAGACACATTTATAACGAAGAAAGAAAAAGCAGACATGAAACTACCATAGATCGAAAAATCTATTTGACATAATCCAAATAAAAAAAACAAATAACAATAAGACATTTACAAACAATTTGTTGATTGAAAGCTTGCCTTAACACATGCACAGTAAAGGCACACCTGATTTCAAAACTTGTGATGGAAATGTAATTATGACATACTTACCATGTTGTAATTGACGTAAAGTTCCGAAGGTCTGACCCCATCTCGAGTTGGTCACTACTCTATCTTAGTTCATGGAGACAACCATCTTCCTAAACTTAGATATTGGATGCTGCCATATTTCCTGATTTATGCAGAATAATTGTCCAGTCGACCTTTTAATGTAGTCACCAGACCATATATTTCTAAGAACTGTGATATCAATTTCTTCAATTAATGACATAGACACAACATCTAATGCGACATTCGTCAGGGTAAAATGTATACTCCTTATCATGTCAAGGTTAAATAAGAACACATACAGACAGATAACCAAAATAATGTAGTCCTAATTAATGTCCTTTTGCCTTATATGTTCAGAAGGAAACGTCTTGAATGCACACCATGATGCACATAATCCATGTCAGATATTTCTAAACTTATGACAGAAATTCCAAGTTCTTATAAGATTTAGAATATAAGGACCGCCCCTTGACCATTCGTTGGGCGAGGTCCTTTTCCCAGTTTATCTTCTGTGATTCTGCCAGAGATGGTCGCATCTGCTGTAGCACACCTCACACTTTACAGATAATACATCTCTCTGTAGAAGCTGACCTAGCCAAATCCCGGATGACGGTGGGGAACACCTCCGACTGCAGGTTGCTCTGCCTTTCATGTTCTCATAGTATAGAGCATAGAAGTAGGCGTTAGACTATTAGGATCTAGATTACATTTTTAAATGACATTTTAGCAATGCTGGAAATGTTCATTTTGTTCTCATTGTTTATAACGTGCCTGGTTGCTGTTTTTATAATATTCTGTGTAGTTATTTTACATGTACTGAGAAACAGATTGTTCCTGTAATCATAAATACTTTAACATAAAAGTGTTTATTCTTGTTAGTATGATATTTGTTGTTGTTTCTATGGTGTCCTGAATCCCTTATGGTATTGTTAGTAACCGAAAAGCAATACTTCTATGTCAATTACACAGCCGCAGGTAAGAGCGATGGGCCCGGTGTGGGGGGGATTTCAGCAGACAACGACAAGGGAAAATATATTATTTATTTAATTTTTCCTCATGGTCTTCTGTTGAATCCCCCTCTTACCTGCAGAGGCCGCATCTGCAATTACAAATTAAGTGGCATCTTGAAGGGCCCCATTATCTCATCTTTCACATTCATCACTGGTGCATGAACCAAGCGGTTTTCAATTTGACGGAGATGATCAAAATGTTACAATCCTAACATTTATCAGTGGACTTGACCACACTTAGTGCATAGGCGATGGGGAACGAATAATATTCATAAGCCAGGTCATTTTGTAACCATAGCCATCTGCAAATGGTCAATTTGCAATGTGACCTATAGCTGCAGTATTAAACAGAATAGTGTGCAGTTCCTAGAGGAGGGATGCATAGGGGAGGTCTATTTTATTTATTTATTTTTATTTTAGTAGTTTTCTATAGCGCTGGCCAGACCCGAGGGAATCGGAGCATTTTACAGCAGGATGAGGAGAAGTCAAATATAGAATAAAAGAACAAAATACACATAATCATAAGTGTTCAAAGAATACAAATGAGTTAAGCGCCTGAGGTGCGACGTTGAGGTAAAGGGATCAAGGGATCCGAGGTTGCCATTGAGGTAGAGCAGTCAGGGTTTATGCTCGATGTCTTGACAAAGTTTTATCCTGAGATTTTCTCCAAGTTGTGATGACCCCCATCGATAGGATGGGAGAGGGGGTGAGGTAGGTTGAAGGTGCGCGATGTCCAGGTGGAAGCGTGCGATTCACGTAATTGCGCTTGGGAAGGCACGTTTGAGGCAGAAGACTTTCAGGCAGCTATTGAACTTTGGAAAGGAGGGTGTAGTTCTGATGTCCACAGGGATTGCGTTCCAGATTTTCGGAGAGTTGCCTGCAAAAGAGCTGGCTGCAGTTTTTTGTTTGCAGGTCTCCAGGGGGATGAGTAGTAGGGAGTTGGTGCTCCTGAGACTTCTAGACTAGCTGGCTTTCTTGAGTTTAGAGGCTAAGTATTCTGGTTTCCCTGTGTGCAAGGCTTGGTGTGTCAGGGAGGCAGTTCTGAATCTGGCCCGTATTTCCACTGGGTGCCATTTTAGATCTCTGGGTGCGGGAGATATGTGGTCAAATGTTTTGTCTCTGGAGACCATTCTGGTAGCTCCAATGAGTGTAGTTTTTAGGGGTGCTAGGTGGGAGAGAGCTTTACCGGAGTGGATTGCGTTCCCATAGTCCAGTCTTGACAACACCAGAGATTGGGTGGCTTGTTTGAGGTCTGTAGGATGAATGTGGGGTTTGACTTTATTGAGGAGCTTCAGATTGAGGAAGGCGTTCTTCGTGGAGTGGTTAGTCATGGATAATTTGTGGTCAACGGTGATTCCAAGTGATTTTACCGAGTTTGTCAGGGTGAGGTTCCAGTTGAGTGCATCGATAGCTTTCAGGCTTTAAGTGATTTGCAAGTTTTCTTCCTTGTTGGACAGGAGGAGGATCTCGGTTTTTCCTTGATTGAGCTTAAGGTGGTTCGATGATAGCCACTTCTCTGAGAGTATTGTTGAGTCTTAGAATGTCGTTAATGGAGGAGGATTCCAGGTATATCTGGGTGTAGTCTACATATAGATGGGAAGGGATGTTGGCTTTTTCCCGAATGGTGGTGAGGGGTACCATATATATGTAGAACAAATGAGGGGAGAGAACGGACCCTTGAGGGACACCTCTGTTCACGGGGAGAAGGTCAGATGTAAAGGATTTTATTTTGACTCTTTGGGAGCGATTCTAGAAGAAGGAGGAGAACCATTGAAGAACCAGTTTATCTGCACCTTCCCGCTCTTTGAGAGCCTTGATGAGAAGACTATGGTCTACCGTGTCAAAGGCTGCTGACAAGTCATGGAGGATGAGTAGACAGCAATGGTCTTAATCAAGGGAGTTGCGGATGTCATCCACGATGTTGAGGATTGCGGTTTCGGTGCTACAGCCTTTTCTAAATCCTGATTGGTGCTGGTACAGTAAATTGATATTGTCAATCTGTTTGTTCATTTGCTTGAGAACACATTTTTCGAGGATTTTGGCTAGGAAGGGTAGATTGGAGACCGGTCTGAAGTTATTCAGGTCGTTAGTGTCTAGGCCTGGATTCTTCAGGAGAGGTGTGACTTGTCCGACTCTGAGGCAATCAGGTGTGGTGCCAGTTTTTAGGGAGCTGTTTATGATTTCACACCAGAGTAGTGCAAGGGTGAATTTCAGTTCTTTGGCCATTTGAGAGGGTATGGGAGAACTTGAAAATACTTACTGAAGGTCCGTGAGCTACTACCTGCTGCCACAAACTCTTTGCCTTCCTCTCGTTTGGGCTCCCGCACACGCCTGCCTCCCGCCGCCGCACACTCTTACAACTCGAGTGCGGCCGCCGTGTGGAGAGCAACTCTGGGGACTACAGCTCCCAGCAGCATGTGCGGTTGGAAGCCGAGCACGGGACAAGCCCGCCAGGAGGCGCATAAATAACAGCCCCAACCCCAGAGGAGCGGGGAACTTGAATTACTTGCTGAAGGTCCGTGAGACCCTACCTGCTGCCACAAACTCTTTACCTTCTTCTCGTTTGGGCTCCCGCACACGCCTGCCTCCTGCCTCCGCACACTCTTACAACTCGAGTGCGGCTGCCATGTGTAGAGCAGCTCTGGGGACTACAGCTCCCAGCAGCCTGTGCGGCCGGAAGCCGAGCACGGGACAAGCATGCCAGGAGGCGCATAAATAACAGCCCCACTCTCCGCATCGCGGGAGCGCGTGGGCAGCGCTGGGCTAAGCCCGGGACAAGGGCGGAACCGTTTGTGGCCGTTCGTGGCCGGACTTGGCCGGGCTGGGCCCTCCCTCTTGGTCCTGCGGCAAGGGGTTATTCTTGGACTTTCACAGGCATCGTTTCATGGAAGTAAGATCTACCCCTTGCTTTGCTTTCTTAAGACCTTGTTGATATATGCTACAGTGTAACTCCCCAGCGCATTTGTTTCAAATTTTGGAGTTTTGTATTTGTCCATCTTTCATTGCTCCTTTTTAAACGCACAAACCAGGGGAAAAACAGCTTTTAGTAATGCCTGCAAAAAAACAGGGGGTTCCCAAGCCTACGTTACCTAGTTTGACGGCCATCGACCGTATGCTCCAGAAAACCATTGGGTGGTGGCTAATGCCGTTGAGCATACAGAAAGACGCCTTTCACTTCCTGTTGGATCCCTCCTGCCTTTTCCACCAACTAACATATCTACGACTACCATTAATTCACAGGACTCACTTTTGGCCCAATCCTTTGTATCTCTCCCAGGCATTCACTATTTTCCAAATACTCATAGTAGTCTCCCAATCAGAGGTAACGTATCCCTAGAGTTCCCTCCCCCCACAACCAGATTATCTCTGACCCCCACTATTTTCGCCAATGAGTCATTAACTGACCCCCCTGCAGGTTGAGCTGCCGGGACCCGTGGTCTTTCCACAAGCCCAATCTCGACTCCTGCCTCCCCATCAAGTATAAGGCATGTTACTCCCAGGGTCACAACCAGAGGCCAAACAGCAAAATTTGTAAATGTAAATTGATTCTTGTATAGCGCACTACTCAAGACGCTTGTACGAATACCGGCTGTGGAACCCATCCTGGCTTCCCCTGTGAGGCGTCCACTCCTGGGCACCCCCAAGGTGGAAGCCAGGTATCCTTCGCGTTGTGGGGGCTGTTGTGGAGATTAAGCAAGCTATTGCCCAGAGTTGCAGAGTAGGACTCCATGATTGGAATAGGTACCGAGACGAGAATTATCAGGTCCGTGGAATTTTGAGCCCAAGACACGCCGAGGCAGGGAATTGAACCCTGGTCCCGTGCTAGACCTCTGCATCATTGAGCCACACTTCTCCACTTGAGCCACACTTCTCCACTTGAGCCACACTTCTCCACTTTAAGGCAAATAACTGTAATTTAGAACATTCACTGACTACTGTTAAGAGGATAGGGGGTGCCCAGAAGCAGAAACTGAAACAGAAAAAGACTGCTTCTATACCAAAAACAACAAGGGGTTTAATAACAGAAAAAAGTGTGCTGGATGTTACCCTTGTTTCAATTAATCATCGCAGCCCTCGAGACAGTAGAAAGGACATGTTAGCTAGCCCTGTAACTTTTCCATCACACAACGAGGGACTATTTAGCAAAATTGAGCTTCTAATGAAATCTCCAACGGCCCCCCTCCTGGAAAGGGTAAAGAGATAAATTAGACAACCTGGAGAAAGTAATGGTCGTTGGCCAGACTACTTCAGGGCAGCCACCTAGAGTAGTACAGTCAAAGCTCCCAACAAAGGAACTCTGCCCCCTCAACCGGAACACTCCTTCAAATAATAGGACTCAACCTTTACCTGACCCCAGCCGGTTAATAAAAAGTACAAGTATTACTAAGGATCCCGTGGGTAGAGCAACACAAAAAACCCTACGAACAGTGGAACCAAAGGATTCGGGAGGGGAGGAGGCACTGCCAGGTCAAAGCACCAATGCAGAGGGACAGGCAGAAGCTACCCCTAGCACAGTAAAGGACCTCTCTCCCCCTAAAAAGCCAAGTAGGTCCTTCTCGCGTATTGATTTGCCCCCGCAATCCCTACCGTACACGGTAGTGTTGGTAGGTGCCCCGGAGCTACCTAGAGGAAGACTAGAATCCTTTCCCGTGCTATGAAATAAAGCGGCCCACTGGCTCAATAAGAACAGGCCCTTGCCTCTCGGAATGTCAGGGCAAATGTTATTCGCTAGGAGGATAAGTTGGCTGGGTCACAGAAGAAAGGAAATTTTGGGGGATTGTATCGTCCTAAACTTTGGGGATAGGCGGGTCGTAGAACATATTTTTAGCTGGCCCCCGCAGTTTACTGAGAGTAATATTCTCGCCAAGGACCTGAGTTTTTTCTACCCTCAACTTCCCCCAATACACGCAATTAACCAACATAGGAGTTTTTCAAACAGAGGCCATCCAGATGGAGGGGGGGTGAGATATAATGTACCAACTTTTAATTCCTTTGACAGGCTTTCGGACTTGGAGCAGGTAGATTGACTTACGTCCAGGTTCTCGATTCAACCTATAGTGGCCAATGTATCTGACAGCTCCTCACCCACACCTAGATTAGAACAGAGAGGTGCCACAATTAAAGAAGTTTTACCTAATCTAGCACAGCCCTGCTATTGCACGGTAGACACGGAGGCCGCCAGTAACTTTGTAACAACCCAGCTTGACCCTTCTTTGGGCATCCTGTTTTGGAAGATTGCAGGTTTACGCCTGAAGGTTGGAAACAGTACTTGGCTAGACTTTATCCACAACTACAGCGTCATAAGTTTACAGGAAACATGGGCAACGGTGGAGCTCCACATACAGGGGTACAGAACTTTCTTTTCCCCAGCCTTACCATCTACCTCGGGCAGGGCAAAGGGAGGACTGGTTACTTATGTTTCTAACACGCTTCAACTCTTAAGTATTGACTCTTAAACTTGAATCAAACTATCAAATACTTACCCTTCATCAAAGTAAACTTAGTGCCCTGGTAGTAGTAAATTTCTATAACAACTTACATGTGGACGACTTAGTAAAAACAATTAGGGAGATAGACAGTTGTCTGCACGAACTAGCTGCCAAAGTCCGTAAGAAGTTGATTATAATTTGGGGCGGAGACATCAATCAGACCCTCTGTAAACATAGTGACAACCTGCTCTGTGGGATTGTGGACGAAAATAACGACCCGATAACTCATTTATCTCACACTTTTGTCGGGCACACCCTTAATGAAATCTTGAGAGATCTAGACCTTACCATCGTCAATGACCTGGTAAATCCTCCAGTTCCAGTTGTCCCCACGTTCAATGGTAGAGGTCGGCTAAGTACAATAGATTTTATATTTATATCAGGGACAGTTGGAACAGCCCTTTTGAATAGCAAAACGCACAATATCGCCATTAGCGACCACTACCCAAACAGTATAACTTTAAAAGTCCACAAGGGCTATAAGAGGCCTAACATCGAGATCCTCCTAGCCCAGAACAATCTTCTAATGGACAGAACCAATGGCTATTCACTGAAATGGGAAAAAGTGGATCCGCAGGCTATTACAACAAGCCTGGTGACAAACTGCAGGCAAGAATTCGTAAATTGCTTAGATTCGGTGACCACTAGCGAGGGAATATTGATAAACTTCTCTAAATTACTGACAGCAATCAAGGAAATTTTTTCTGTTAAAGTGAAAGCAGGGAAAACTAGAACTAAGGGGTGGTTTGACAGTACATGCACCAAAGCACATCAAAACTTAAAAGTCGCCCTAAATAAAAAAGATAGAAACCCTAAGGATATTACAGTTCTCAGAAGGACTTACAAACAGGCCCTAAAGTCCAGGAAAAATATCCTTAAAATAGAACTCTGGACGCAAGTTCATAGATCCTGCACCTTGAGGGACAGTGCTGCATTCTGGAGGGTCGTGAAGTCCCCTTTCTTAATAGACACAATTGACAAACCCAGTATGGATGTAGCGATTGACGATCACGCATGGGTCAAGTATTTTGGCTCGTTTGGTGCAAATCAACCTACTCCATCTGGGCTAGATATGACTCCTTTCCCATTGTCCATCCATATACTTCATGAGGAGGTAGGACTTGCCCTTAAGGCCAGCAAAAATGGAAAGGCCCCAGGCCCTGACGGGGCCCCAATTGATCTTTTCAAGTACTAAGGGTTTTGCAGGCAACTTGCGATTTGGGGCTTATTGAATCCTGGTCCCAGTCAATCCTCGTCCCAATCTTTAAGAAGGGGGACCGGCAAATTCCATCTTGCTATGGACAAATCTCCCTTCTGGATTCGTTGGGGAAAGTGGCTGGTTGTGTCATTTTAGAACGCCTCCAATTGTGGGCCTCAGAAAACAAAGTTCTCTCCGACCTGCAATTTGGGTTTCGCGAGGGGCTGGGAACTACTGAGCAAGCACTTAACTTATCCCTACTGATAGAGAAATATGTAAACGCCAAGGGAGGGGCACTTTACATGGTATATGTTGACCTCTCCGCGGCTTTTGATTGCGTCAATCATAATAAGCTCTGGTCAATCCTGGCAGATATGGGTATAGAGTCCCCCCTTTTAATGTTTTTGCATGAACTATACTCAGATGCAACTGCCAGAGTTAGATACGGTATGGGGGGCGAGCTAACAAAGTAATTCAGAGTAGATCGAGGGGTACAGCAGGGATGTGTCCTGGCCCGTTCTTATTTAATTTATACACAAACAGCCTGGAAAAGGCAATGTTGACGTGAAGCCAGGACCTCCCCAAAATAAAAAAGCACCCAATCTCGGTCTTACTCTATGCGGACGACGCAGTAATTTTGGCTTGCACCCCCATGGAACTACAGCGTGCTTTCACAAGATACAGCACATATATGGCTAGCCTCGACCTAAAGATTAATATTAAGAAAACATTTGTCATGGCGGCCGGATCAAGGGTCAACAACATCAAGCCAGTGTTTGTCGATTTACAAAAGATAGAGAACACATCCACGTATCCTTATTTGGGAATAATATTTAACCAGAATTGCTCATGGAAACCTGCCATAGAATCCAGGAAACTTTCCCTTATCAGAACAACTGCTGCACTAGTTAAGTTTGCAAACAAACTGGGCAGGCGCCCTACTGCAGAATTATTAGACATCTACAGAGCTAAATGCACATCTAGTCCACTTTATGGGGCGGGCGTTTGGGGACACGCCAAAATCGATGAGGTACAAAAAGTAGAAAACACCTTCCTATGATTCCTCCTGGCAGAACCGCAGAGTACATCCACGTATGCCTGCCACTTGGAGGTGGGTATGTCCTACTTATTAGATCTGATCCGGATTCAACCCCTCCTTCTGTGCATCGCATTTGGACAGCACGCGAGACGACTCTCGCCAGGGAAATCATAGAGGATTGCATCTCCCTCGATATGTCACTTAAGATTAGCTGGATCGCTTATATTAGAAAATTCTTCAGTGACCTTGGCATGATACAGTACTATCAATTCCCCACCGCAATAGCTGTAATCCCACGTAAGAAGTTTAAAAAGATCTGTCCGGCCCATTTAGAATCTCTTCGACTTGTTAGTGAGATTTCAAAAGTTTCGATCCAGCACTCACTACGTATCCAAACAACACCGATGGTTCAGCCTTATTTAACATATAATATCACGGGCTACGAAAGATTCCTATTAATGAGGTTCAGACTGGACAGCTTTCACCATCTGGTTACCTTTCCTCAAATCAACATCTGGAAAAAACCTCTTCAAGCTTGTCCCTGTGATGACAGCTCCCCCCCAATCGACAATTCATATTACTCTCTACTGTAAATTCTATCTGGAACTGAGGTATTATTGTCTCTTGCCAATCCTCAAGATTATGGGCCTACGCAAGTGCCGCCCAGCTTACCTTGCTCTGCAATTCCTAGACGCTGAACCCTTCACTAGAAGGGTAGCGATTTTTCTAAAGCTAGTCATTAAACATAGGCAGAATTTGGGCTGAACTAGGATTGTACTCCCTCGCCAGCTAGCCTTCCCTATTAACTGTTAGTATAGTAACTTGCATAAAGGGAGCCAACTTCTGATATTTTATAAACTTCTTTTTAACCATGTATTTGTTATTATGCTAGTACTGTTAAGAATCCTAGCGTTTGTCATTTTAGTAGTGTCTTTCTCTATTTATTCATATGTGGGATTTAAATTATTCCCTGACACAAAAATCCTATTGTACCTATTTGTCTAACAGCTTGTTTCTGGGTGAAACTGTATTATACTTGCAATGAAAACACTTGATGTACAGTACGAAATTTTAACTTTTGCAGTATGTTCATCTCTGTTTTGCTAGTTGTCTTTTTAAAGAAAAAGAAATTTTACTGAAACATTTTTGTACTATGAGTTTTATAATGCATTTATGGTTGTTTTTCTTACACCCGAATAAAGCTTGTTCTGATTCTGATTCTGAGAGGGTATGGGGTCGAGGTTGTGGGATGAGGGCTTGGAGGAGGAGATTAAATTGAAGATCTCAGCTTTCAGGATTGGGTCGAAGGAAGAAAAGGTAATTGCGGGTCGCCCTCTAGAGGTAATTTTGATTGCCTTGGTGCAGTTATTGCCAGGAGGATTTAGATTGATGTCGATGGAAAGTTCGATTTTGGAGATTTTTACGTTAAAGAAGTAGGCGAAATTGTCGCAAAAGGCTTTAGAGGGCTGGACATGGGTAGTAGACGGCTTGGACGTTTGTTTTTTGATGATGTCAAAGAGTTCTCTCTGTCTGTTTTTTGCCTTGTCCAGCGCAGTACAGAAAAACATTTTGTTATTGATATGATTTTTGTACTTTCTTCTTGCTGATTTGAGTTCTTCGCAGTGGCTGAAGGAGGGTTTTTTTCTCCAGAGACGTTCTGTGGCTCTAAGTTGCCTTCTTTCCAATTTGATGTCCTTGTTGAACCAGGTTCTGGAGGGAATGTTCCTGTTTTTTTTCAGTTTCATGGGAGCAAGTTGGTCTAAGATGGAGGACTTCATTATATTGTAGTGTGATGTGAGTTTTGTAGTTGAGAGGCCATCCGGGGAGATGGGCAGGAGGGATGATATTCTTTCTTCTAAGTCAGCAGTGTTGATCTGCGATAGGTTTCTAGACCATGTAGGGGGGTCTTTGATGGAGGGTTGGCACATCATCGGTAGAGAGAAGTGGAATAGGATTAGGCAATGATCTGACCAGTCGACCGGAAGGATGGGGTCTATAGTAATTGAGTCATGTTGGGCGAGGATGGCGTCCAGGATTGCCCCTGTGTTTTGAGTTTCTTTTGAGCAGTGCTGGGTAAGGTTGTTGGAATGTAATAGCTCATTCAGGTTTTGTACTGGAGCACTGTTCTTATCATTCTAGTGGAGGTTGAGGTTGCCTAAAATGAGGTTGTTGGTGTTTCGGAGAGAGCAGTGGGCGATCAGGTCTGACAGGTGCTCCGTGAATATGACGGTGTTTCCTGGGGGATGGTCCAGGAGGTGGAACTGCAGTTGATTGTTGTTGGTGGTTCTGATGACGGTTAGGCATTCAAAGTAGTTGTGGTTAAAGGTATCGCTTTCTGATACTGATAAATTGTTGTTGTGGATGATTACTAAGCCTCTGCCTTTTTGGTCTTTCCTATCTTTGTTGATGATAGAGAAGTCCAGCGGTACGAGCATATCCAGGATAGGAGGCGAGGAGTTGTTTAGCCAGGTTTCGGTGATGAAGGCTATGTCTATGTCATGGTTGAGGATGGATTCTGCCAGCTCTGTGGCATGTTTCATGGCAGATCTGCAGTTTATAAGCATGCAGATAGTGTGGGATCTTTCTTTTTTTGTTTCAATAGGGATGTTGATGAGTAAGGCTGGGAGTCTAGGGGGTTTCTGGAAGGATTGATCACTTCTGAACCCGGTGATTACCTGAATTGTAGATTGCAAGACGTGAGGAATGGTGTATGAGGAGGGCACCTTGAGAGCTTCCTGCGAGGACATAGCTTCCGGAGCTCTCCTCGGTCTAGTGGCCTGGGATGCAGATGGGTAGGGTGACTGGCTAGGGGGCGGGGGCTTGGTAGGCCTAGGGTGTGTGGGGGGAAGTGGGGGTAGAGTGGGTATTTAGGGAGGGTTGTGTAGTGTCAAGAGGTTGGTTAGGATGAGATTCAATCCCTCTATTATAATGGCGACTTGGCTTTCAATACGGCTGAAGCGACAATTTGTCTCTTCTCGAGGGTGGAAGTGTCTTCTGGATGGGTCTCTTTGGCAGGGTGAGGAGTTGATAGCGTTGTGTTTGTCTTTTGGTGTTAATTACATTTTCTGTTAGGTTTCTGGGAAAGGTCATATGATGAGCGGGGTCGGGAAGTGGAGGTTGTTTATTCTTGGAGGACGGTAGGGGCCAGGGATTGGGAGCCTTGTGGAGTGTATTGTAGTTGTCTGGAGCTGATTGGGGGAGTTAAGCATAGGGGGTAGTTCTGGAGGATTGGACTAGATCAGGGGGTGGGGCCGTGTCCTTGGAACTGCAGGGAGTGGTGAGGGTTAGGGTTTCAGCGTAGGTGATTGTGGTTGTGGGGGCAGAATAGGGAGGGTGTTCAGTATGGGGGTCTGGTTGCCCGGGTGGGCGGGATGCGAAGGGAAGGGGGTGGTGCATGGTTGGTGTTGATAAGTAGAAGAGGAGATCAAAGGCCTCAAGATTGTCGTTGTTGGCTTGGGTCAGGATGGTGCCATTGGAGTAGATGGCCACCGAGGTGATCCTGTAGTGTGGCAGGTGGTTTGGAGAGTAGAATGAGAGCAGCTATGGGTCATCCTGGTGGTTTTGGTCATTTGGCGTTTTGCTCTCAGGGTGGAGATCCAATAACCGGGTCTAGCTGTCTGAAAGATGAGGTCCATTTTTACTTGACCTTTCGCAGAGCAGTGATAAATGTCAGCAAAGAGGGATTCTGGGAATTGTCTGATCTGTTTACGTTTGAGAGATTGTTTTGATTTTGGTGCGAGGTTGGAAGGGAGGGACATCGAGAAGGAGTATTGGCCATGCCGTTCTATGTAGGGTGAGGAGAGGAGGTTAGAGGGGGTTGTCATGGGGAAGGCATTATAACTGTGGTGTCAGTGAGGATGTATCCTTTTGTGCTGGGTTATTTTAACAGCCCAGAGGACGGGGCGGGGGTGCTTCCGGGTGGGCTGATTAGCGATGACCGATCACTCTATCTGTAGTGGGTTGGAGAGAAGTGAGACACGGTTCTGGGGGTCAGGGGGATATAGGGAATAGTGGACCTTGAGTCTGCTTAGTCTCTGAGGGGGAGTGGGGTATTAGTGGAGGCCAGTGTGTTTGGGAGAAAAAAATGCACTTGCCCCAGGACAGTGCTTCGTCAATGGGGCTGCAGAATCTCCGCAGTGGGGATAGTAACTGAGTATAGTGCTAGCTATGCCGTGGGGCTGCGGTCTCTTCGAAAGAGGGGGGTAGTCACTGAGTATAGTACTAGCTAATCAGCCATTCTGGGTTCTGAAGGAGAGAGCATTGGAGAAATTAGGAGCTCCAGTTCATCACGAAAGCACCTAGGAGAGGGGCCAGGGGCATGAAGAAGTCTCCAGGTCTTGCGACATGGAGCGGCTCACCTGTGCCACCTTCTGGATGCACCTAAAGGCGGGACCTGTGCATCCAATGTGCAGTCCGTCTGGTCCGCCAATTAAAGTCATGCAGAATGGACTGATTAAGTTAAGTTAGGAGCTCTGGTTAGGCTGGTAGACACAAGGATGGAGGCCAGGGGTAGAAGGCAGTCTCCCGGGCTGGTGGCAAGCGGGACTCCCCTGCACCTCCTTCATGATGCCCCCAGACAGCATGCGCCCGGCGTATTGGGACAAGCAGTCCTAGCTGGGCCGCATTTTAAAGTCAGGCGAAACATGGAGATAGAGTTAGGAGCTCCGGTGTGGCTGTGAACATCTAAGAAAGAGGTCAGGGGCAGGACGCAGTCTCTAGGGCTTGTGGTACGGAACGAATCACCTGCGCCTCCTTCTGGATGCTCCCATAGTGATTGAGGCATGGGATTTTGGGTCGGTCTGTCCTGGCTGCTCCTCCATTTTGAGGTCAGGCGAAATGGGGAGATTGACTCAGTGCTCTGTTTTTGCAGGTGAGCACCTCTGAGAGAGTCACATTAAGTGGGAGCTCGCACAGCTGATTTTACTCTGATGTGGAGTGTTATGATGAGTTGTAGTGTGCAACTGGATTAAGACACTGTCTGGCCAAGCAGTGTGAGCATTAAAGACAAAATCCGAAGGTTCCCCCGTCTGGGGGGAGAACAACCCAGTGCACAACAAGATGGACCGAAGTCTTATTCCATAAGCAAAGTAAATCACAAGTCTATGTTAATCATTTCAGGGTTTAATCATAACATAGTTGAACATTCTCATGTATTCAAATCCAAGATTGGTAAAGAAACCAAAAACGTGTCACTGCGTTATTTTAACTGAGCCATTGTAATCCTCAAAACATCCCGATGCATTTCGGGCGGGAGCCCTTTGTCAAGGGATTACTCTACAGAGAAAAATAAAAATGACCAGAATCAATCTGATGTCCATAACACAATATTCAGAAATCCATACTGAGTTAAACATTTCCAAAAATTAAGTGCCTAAATAGCGGTGACGGAAAACCAGAAGGGTGTGAAAGCAAAAGTGATGGAACAATAAACCGTCCAAGAAAGTCTTGACAATCTCGAGGTGAGTATAAGTGTGATAAAAGCTTAAAGTACAGCAAAGGGTGAGTGCTGGATAAGTAGAGGAGAAAACCGACATCGAGGACCCAACCCGAAATAACGTGAGTTTATGAAGAAACAGATAACGCCTTAACGTGCAATCCAGTGTACGTGTAAAAAGTCTCCCGTGGAGTACTTACAAGCAAGCGTATACGCTGTGCCTCGCGGCGTGCCGGCAAAGCAGTGGTACGAGTGAAGCGTGTTCTCATGGAGGTTAAAACAAAAAGTGTAAACACAAAAGAAGGACGGAGAACCCGGTACGTGTAAACATGAAGGAAGGACCGCTGAGTGGTATCCAAGAGGGTGAAAAAATATCGAGAACAGGTCGCCATGTTAGAGTGAATAAAAACGGAACATAGGTGTAAACAAAGGAGCAAGAATAGAAAACAAATGCAAGTTCAGCAATATAGGACATTTATAAATAACAAAGGAATTCGATGCGGTCGTTCAGCCCATTGGGTGCCATCGTGGACAAGAATCGGATCCAAAAGTTTTCTCGTTTTAGCAAGGTGTTCTTATTGTTATAGGTAACTTGAACTTGTTCCAAAACCTGAAATTTAAGTTGAGCCACAGTGTGTCTGAACTCAGTAAAGTGAGAGGCTACAGTAGATTTAAGATTGTTTGTGCGAATGTTACTTTTGTGTTCTAAAATCCTGACTCTGATTTTTCTTTCAGTATGACCGACATAACATTTACCGCACGGACACTTCAAAAGGTAAATGACATTGCTAGAATTGCATGTAGCATTCACTTTGAGTTTGATTGTATATCCTTTCATCGGGTGACAGATGACATTGCCAGTTATGCAGTTGTTACAGTTGGAGCAATTGTAACAAGGTTTGAGTCCTTTGTACACATTCTGAGCATCGTGTTGGCTGGGTTTACATAAGATCTCTTTTAAGTTTCTGCCTCTTGTGAATGCGAAGATTGGAGGTTGGTTAAATAGACCCTTGAAATCTGGTTCCAATGATAAGATAGACCAGTGTTTCCGAATGATGGCTTGAAAACGATTGGATGTCTTAGAATATTTGGATACTACGACCATGCGTTCTGACTGTTCTTTAATTTTTGGTTGCAATAAAGCAGTCCGGCACTTTTTATCGCTTCTTTCCATTGCTAGATCCAATATGGGTGTCGGGTATCCTCGTGCTTTCAAACGTTCAAGGGTGCATCTCATTTCCATTTTGCATTCTTCTTCTTTGGAAACAATACGTTTGATCCGAAGAAGTTGGGCATAGGGTAAGTTATTCTTAAGACCAGGACGGTGGAAACTTCCATAATGAAGAGTAGAATTTCTGTCCGTGGGTTTACGGTATACAGTGGTAGACCAGTCTCCTGGGCTTCTGTGAATTTCCACATCTAGATAATGCACTTGCTTCTCACTGTGTTCCCATGTGAACTGGATTCTCTGGTTAAACTGATTCCAAGAGTTAAGAAAGGAATTCAAAGTCTCTGTCGTGCCCTCCCATAGAAGGAAAATGTCGTTGATGAAGCGTAGATATAATCTACCATGTTCCTGCCAGCTGTCTTGGCAGAGAATGTAGGTCTCCTCGAACTGTTTCATATAAATGTTCGCATAGCATGGAGCTGCCGAATTTCCCATGGCCGTACCATTGAGTTGTAGTATCCATTTGTCTTTTACTGTAAAGTAACTGTGATACAAGGTAAACATGGTCAATTGCATGAGAAATACTTTGAGGTCTGCATCCAGATTGGATGAGGTGAGAACATTTTCGATCGCTTCAATACCCCCATCGTGGGGGATGGAGGTATAAAGTGAACATACGTCCACCGTGCACATGATGAGTTGGGTGCTTTTTAGTTTATTCATGATCGGCTCAATTTTTAACAGAAAGTCTGTGGTGTCTTTAACGTGTGACTTCGTTGCAAGAACAAACGGTTGGAGATATCTGTCCAAAAATTTGCCTATGTTCTCATGTACCAAAAAACTACAAGGGGGTGGCTCTAATCAGTATGGCTGAGCCAATATCTAGAAAAACAAAATGAAAATGCCAGTACTGATACAAAAGATTAATTAACAAATGTTAGAACACAGAACCTGAAGCAGTGATTCAAGACTGGGAGCTGATTAGTAGCTTTTATTATTTTGTTCAATTTTGTCAAAGAGCAGCTATGTTTTAGAAAAACTTGTTCGAAAAGGTAGACAATATTACATGCTAGGTACAAAAATAAGAAATAAGGGAATCTTTCATCATATCAAACATGTCACAAGCATACAACATTCAACCATTCAGGAACAATAGGGGAATTATGACGTGTGTAATATATTACAGTGAACAATATTTACAGTGAGCAAACAAGCACAAGAATTCTGGAGAAGGCCACGGTCTGCAAAGTATTTTAGAGGGTATTACTAAAAAATTATTTATACAAAAGTACATTCCTTAAACAAATTCAGATATTCACCGTTTTTTTGTTAGGGAAGAAAAAATGAACAAAGTAATGTACAAAGAGTAGTGATAAGCAACAGGGCGATTCAGATGAGCTTATCACCCATGCAGACTCGAGAGTGGCAATGGGCCTACGCGTTTCGAATCCTGCTGATCTATGAGGATTCTCTTCAGGGCCTTTAGTTCTATCTAGAAAAGGAAAAGAAAGATTTTAGGGGGAAAATTATACAAAATGTGCATTCAGTGGATCAACATCAGATTCCTCACTCAGGTCACACCCCCTCCTCCACAGCTTACCAAAATGGTGAAATTACATCCAGATAATAAAATTCACAGCATCATGGCCGGGGGGAAAATTGTACCTGTAAATGATCAAGGCAGACTTTGATTACCTACAGGACTTAATCCGGGTGGCTAAAGGATGAAAGAGTTGGAAAACTTTTAATCTTACCTGCCTTGGTAGTAGGCGGGAATGCTATACTTAAGGCGGAGCCACTTGGAAGAACGGTGGTAGTACCTGTAAAGCAGTGGACACGTATAGAATCAGGGCTTACTTCTTACTAATAGAGCGCGAAAAGTTCTAAGATTCCTGCAGCAATCCTTACCTACTATTCTTGAGCCTTTATCTTAGGGTGCAGCCGCCGTCGAAATAAGAGTAAAACAAGGCACGAGGTCTATAAAAGAGTAATGGAGCAAGAGCTTCAGTTAACTGCGACAGCCTCAAGATACTAACGTATCGAAGTGTAACCGCTGGAATTTCTTACCAGAGAGACTGAACATACAGTGTAGAAATTACTGTAACCGACACTTTAACTCAAGTAGTTTGGCGAACCTACGGAGGAACCAACATTGCGCTCGTCAGTACATTTGGGATGTTGCCCGCCACTGATTACACAGCGCTCGGTGGAAGCAACGCGGCTTACCGTAGTTTAATTGCGAAGGGCGTGGTCCGCCGAACGCGGCTTGCTGGTTACAAACAAATCAAAGGCCCTGCAAAATGTAACATGGCGAATGTCAGGGAACCATTAAAACGGATAAGTAGAACTAAATTTTAAAAATGGTTATAAGTGTATTACCGTCAACGCGGCGCTGTACGCTGAGGGCATTTTAGAGATAATTACTGCGGTAAAAACAAAGAGGTAGCAGTTAGTTACACAGCGGTAGAGTATAACTGGCTAACACTGCGAGGCAAGCGTTTTAGTAATACTCACATTTGAAACTCTGGTCAAGAATCTCGTGTGACGGCGTAGCGAGGGGGCTGCACTCTGGCGAAAGCGCCTTAGCTGGCTGGGCTGCCGTGCGACCGCCCATATATGCAGGTCGATAATTAGTGCACGCCCACTGTGTTTCCCGGTAGTCAGTTTGGAAAAGGAAAACCGGGACGGGATTAGTAGGTCCGCGAAGGCTTACAGTGGTCTACTAGAAACCAACGAATTTGCAGGCATAGAAGTGGTGAATGAAGGTAAAGCAAACCTGCTTATAATTTAAATATTTCACTTAGTTCATTCAGCCCAGACACCGCAGTGTCAAATTTGACTATTAATAAAGCTTCCCGTTTCGACAATGCAAGATTCTGATCGCCACCACGTGGATTTTTTTCCACTTTGGAAATTACAGTCCATTTGAGGTCACTAACAGCATGTTGCATCCGCGTTCAGTGGAGCACCAAAGGGGCGTTTTCGACCTTCCTTTTGATTCTCGATTTATGTTGCGAGATCCGGTGACGGATCTCCTGATTGGTTTTGCCTATGTACAGTAGGCGACAAGGGCATGTAATGCCATAAACAACAAACTTACTCTTACAGTTACTGAAGGATTCGTGTTTCCAGAAGATTCCATTATGCTGGAACAGTGAACCCTCAATCGAAGATTCACAACAGAGGCAAGTACCACATTTGTGGTGTCCAAGGATGGGGGGCATCCCCATCATTTGGCGTAACGTCGCAGGTTTTGGTGCTGGCATGGCAGCCCGGACTATATGGTTGGCAATGTTATTTTCCTTTTTGAAGGCAAATAGGGGGATGTCTACAAGACTATCATCCAAATCTTTCACTAAATGCCAATTTATGACTTTTTTGACTTTATGACTTTTTTCAGATGATTGGCATTCGGGCAATATGTCGTGACACAAACCTGTCGTTTTAATTCAGGTTTAGTCTTGCGTTCTAGGGTGGTTTCACGTGGTGTCCATTGTGCTCTCCTCATACAGCTCTTCACGAGTTTCTTAGGATACCCTCTATCGCACAATTTAGATGTTAATTTTGCTGAGTGGTGTTGAAAATCTTCTTTGAATGTGCAGTTCCTGCGAACTCGCAGGAACTGCCCGTATGGGAGATTTTCTTTGAGGTTCCTAGGATGATTACTTGAAAACATAAGAGACTTATTTCTGTCAGTGGGCTTGCTGTATAGGGTCGTCGCCAGTTTCCCTTCAGAAGGGAAGACTTCCACGTCTAGAAATGCAATCCTCCTAGTTGAACTGGAAATACTGAATTTTATATCAGCAGTTCTATCATTCAACCATTGATGGAACTGGTCAAGAGTGTCACTGTCACCCGTCCAAGTCATAAAAACATCATCAATAAACCGGAGCCACGCTCCGATGTATTGAATGAAAGGATTGTTTTGGTAGATGTACGCCTCTTCATACATTGCCATAAATAGTACCGCCAATTCTGGTGCGAAGGGGCAGCCCATGGCTACCCCTTTGACTTGGTAGTAGTATTCTCCATTAAAGCAGAAGTAGTTCTTCTTTAAGGCGAAAGCTGCCAAGTCAACAATGAATGTCGTGGGCACCTGCGTTGGTCTAGGT
Organism: Lissotriton vulgaris; assembly: GCF_964263255.1. NCBI lineage: Eukaryota > Metazoa > Chordata > Amphibia > Caudata > Salamandridae > Lissotriton > Lissotriton vulgaris. The sequence goes on from NC_141695.1 coordinate 564,004,440, forward strand.
CTGGAGTCGAGGTAATGTGTGAGTACTGCTATCGCCTCATCTTGAGGGATCTGGGTGTATAAAGCAGTTACGTCCAAAGTAACTAGTCTGTCTCTATTTTCAAAGAACTCAATGCTTTCTAGTTTGTTGATAAAATCAGCACCTCAAAGCCACAAAATCATCGATGCTTTTGAAAATCTGATCAAGCAAGAAATTCTGAACCTGCCTTTCCAACAAACCATCAAAAGAGGGATTCTCACCCCGAAGGAGAGAAACCTCCTGCAAAAGTTGGCTGATGACCCGACTATCACCTTTCAAAATGCTGATAAAGGTGGTGCCCTTGTCATCATGGACACCACTTTTTATGAACAACAAATAGATATACACATCAATGACAGCGACAATTATGATTTGTTACCTGGGGACCCGACTCTCGAGTTCTCACAAGCTTTGATACACATCATCAAGACAGCATTCGATAATGGTACCATCAATGAGAAAACACGCAGATTCTTGACACCATCAAATTCCAGACCTCCTGTACTATACATGCTTCCTAAAATGCATAAGCATCCAACTCACCCGCCTTTTCGACCCATCGTGTCGACTAGAGGCAGCCTACATGAGAACATAGGCAAATTTTTGGACAGATATCTCCAACCGTTTGTTCTTGCAACAAAGTCACACGTTAAAGACACCACAGACTTTCTGTTAAAAATTGAGCCGATCATGAATAAACTAAAAAGCACCCAACTCATCATGTGCACGGTGGACGTATGTTCACTTTATACCTCCATCCCCCACGATGGGGGTATTGAAGCGATCGAAAATGTTCTCACCTCATCCGATCTGGATGCAGACCTCAAAGTATTTCTCATGCAATTGACCATGTTTACCTTGTATCACAGTTACTTTACAGTAAAAGACAAATGGATACTACAACTCAATGGTACGGCCATGGGAAATTCGGCAGCTCCATGCTATGCGAACATTTATATGAAACAGTTCGAGGAGACCTACATTCTCTGCCAAGACAGCTGGCAGGAACATGGTAGATTATATCTACGCTTCATCGACGACATTTTCCTTCTATGGGAGGGCACGACAGAGACTTTGAATTCCTTTCTTAACTCTTGGAATCAGTTTAACCAGAGAATCCAGTTCACATGGGAACACAGTGAGAAGCAAGTGCATTATCTAGATGTGGAAATTCACAGAAGCCCAGGAGACTGGTCTACCACTGTATACCGTAAACCCACGGACAGAAATTCTACTCTTCATTATGGAAGTTTCCACCGTCCTGGTCTTAAGAATAACTTACCCTATGCCCAACTTCTTCAGATCAAACGTATTGTTTCCAAAGAAGAAGAATGCAAAATAGAAATGAGACGCACCCTTGAACGTTTGAAAGCACGAGGATACCCGACACCCATATTGGATCTAGCAATGGAAAGAAGCGATAAAAAGTGCCGGACTGCTTTATTGCAACCAAAAATTAAAGAACAGTCAGAACGCATGGTCGTAGTATCCAAACATTCTAAGACATCCAATCGTTTTCAAGCCATCATTCGGAAACACTGGTCTATCTTATCATTGGAACTAGATTTCAAGGGTCTATTTAACCAACCTCCAATCTTCGCATTCACAAGAGGCAGAAACTTAAAAGAGATCTTATGCAAACCCAGCCAACACGATGCTCAGAATGTGTACAAAGGACTCAAACCTTGTTACAATTGCTCCAACTGTAACAACTGCACAACTGGCAATGTCATCTGTCACCCGATGAAAGGACATACAATCAAACTCAAAGTGAATGCTACATGCAATTCTAGCAATGTCATTTACCTTTTGAAGTGTCCGTGCGGTAAATGTTATGTCGGTCATACCGAAAGAAAAATCTGAGTCAGGATTTTAGAACACAAAAGTAACATTCGCACAAACAATCTTAAATCTACTGTAGCCTCTCACTTTACTGAGTTCAGACACACTGTGGCTCAACTTAAATTTCAGGTTTTGGAACAAGTTCAAGTTACCTATAACAATAAGAACACCTTGCTAAAACGAGAAAACTTTTGGATCCGATTCTTGTCCACGATGGCACCCAATGGGCTGAACGACCGCATCGAATTCCTTTGTTATTTATAAATGACCTATATTGCTGAACTTGCATTTGTTTTCTATTCTTGCTCCTTTGTTTACACCTATGTTCCGTTTTTATTCACTCTAACATGGCGACCTGTTCTCGATATTTTTTCACCCTCTTGGATACCACTCAGCGGTCCTTCCTTCATGTTTACACGCACCGGGTTCTCCGTCCTTCTTTTGTGTTTACACTTTTTGTTTTAACCTCCATGAGAACACGCTTCACTCGTACCACTGCTTTGCCGGCACGCCGCAAGGCACAGCGTATACGCTTGCTTGTAAGTACTCCACGGGAGACTTTTTACACGTACACTGGATTACACGTTAAGGTGTTATCTGTTTCTTCACAAACTCACGTTATGTCGGGTTGGGTCCTCAATGTCGGTTTTCTCCTCTACTTATCCTGCACTCACCCTTTGCTGTACTTTAAGCTTTTATCACACTTATACTCACCTCGAGATTGTCAAGACTTTCTTGGACGGTTTATTGTTCCATCACTTTTGCTTTCACACCCTTCTGGTTTTCCGTCACCGCTATTTAGGCACTTAATTTTTGGAAATGTTCAACTCAGTATGGATTTCTGAATATTGTGTTTTGGACATCAGATTGATTCTGGTCATTTTTATTTTTCTCTGTAGAGTAATCGCTTGACAAAGGGCTCCCGCCTGAAATGCATCGGGATGTTTTGAGGATTACAATGGCTCAGTTAAAATAACGCAGTGACACGTTTTTGGTTTCTTTACCAAGCTTGGATTTGAATACATGAGAATGTTCAACTACGTTATGATTAAACCCTGAAATGGTTAACGTAGACTTGTGATTTACTTTGCTTATGGAATAAGACTTCGGTCCATCTTGTTGTGCACTGGGTTGTTCTCCCCCCAGACGGGGGAACCTTCGTATTTCACCTCTGAGAGAGGCCAGGGGCAGGAGTCAGTCTCAGGGCTTGTGACAAGGCGCTGCTCCCCTGCGTTTACTTCAGGATGCCCCTGAGTGATTATAGCCCGGAGATTTCCGGCGAGCTGTCTTGGTTGGGCCGCTATTTTGAGTACAAGTGGAAATGGGAGCTTGAGCAAGGCTCTCCAGTTTTGAAAGTGCACACCTCGGAGAGAGGCCAGGGGAAGGAGGCAGTCTGAGGGCTAGTGACAAGGCTTGTGACAAGGTGCTGCTCCCCTGCGCTTACTTCAGGATGATTACAGCCCGGAGTTTCCCAGTGAGCTGTCTTGGTTGGGCCGCTATTTTGAGGACAGGCGAAATGGGGAGATTAAGCAGGGTGCTCCGGTCTTCAAAGTACACACCTCAGAGAGAGGCCAGGGGCAGGAGGCAAGAGGTAGGAGGCAGTTTCTGGGCTACTGATAGGGCGTTGCTCCCCTGCGCTTGCTTCAGGATGCCCCTGAGTGATTCAAGTTTCCAGGCGAGCTGGCTTGGTTGTGCCACCATTTTGAAAACAGGCAGAATGGGTGGATTGAGTAAAGCTCTTCGGTTTTAAGAGAGTTCACCTCAGAGAGAGGCCAGGGGCAGGAGTCAGTCCCTGGGCTTGTGGCTAGGCACGTTACCCCTGCGGCTGCCTCACGGTGCCCCCAGAGTGATTACGGCCGGGAGTTTCACACAAACAGTCCTGGCTGGGCCGCCATTTTGAGTACAGGCAAAACGGATTCGCTCGCGTCCCGCTTTGCAGGGTGCTCAGCGATCCTTCAGTATTCCTCAGATGACCCTGAGTGACCTGTGACTGGTGTCGTTGTTCCTGTCGGTGTTTCTGCGGTTCCAGTAGGGGTCGTCCTGGGGTTGAGGGAGGACAGGGAGGCGCCGTTTACCAAGGAGGCAGCAGTTAGCAGCCAGAGTGAGATGCAGTGATGCTCCACGTCATCCAGATTCAATTCAGGCTTATCCTGCTCGGGAAGCCGGTGAGTCCTTGATCTTCATACCAAGGGTTGGTTGGGGGGCAACAGGGAGTGATCTTTCAAAGTGATTGGTCGCCCGTTATAAGAGTTCCCCCTTTTTTAGAGTTGCCCTCAAACGCCCCCGAGGATGTCATGCTTCACCATAGGTCATGCTCCTGGTCGGGCCAGCACTGTAATGCCCGATGGGCACATGCAAACGAGGCTGTTAGAATTGGGGGTCTCTAGTTGGCAATGGCATACACTTTTGTCCAAATAGGGACCCTTGCTTCTAAGTCTGGAAAAAAAGGGATTACAACACTGGATAACCTCTGCTCACCCCCTTGGTAGCTTGGCACAAGCAGATAGGCTTATCTCAGAGGCAGTGTGTAAAGAATTTATAAACACATACAGTAATACAGTGAAAACACTATAGATGGACACAACTCAGGGGTTTTAAAAATAATTATTCTTTATATAGACTTATCACAAGACCATAAAGAATAAAAATCCACAATACTGTACTCAATAAGAATTCTTCAAGATGGTGGAAATAGTTCAGAAATAGGTTATTCCCTTAAATATATTATTTAGCAACAAATAACCCCAAATGGAGTTATCACAGCATCAAGGTCAAAGAAATCCCAAAGTACGGTGCCGACCGCGAGGTGCACGGCATCGGGCCAGGAGTCAAAACAGACCCACAGAGAACAGTACTTTGGAAAAGAGAAAAATAAGGGACAGCTCACGGCATCGGGGAAGTGCGACGTTGTTGATGCGTTACGGTGTCGGTTCCTTACTTCGGGGGATATGATGTGTCGGTGTCCTGGATGCTTGCGCAGGTAGGGTAGGTGTCAGTTCCTGACTGGAGAGCAGATGGCGTCATGATGGCACCAAAACCACGGTTCAGTATGATGCCACGATGTCTATGGATTCTTGACCACCCACGTCAACGATCGACTCCGCGATGATGTCGGCTTCAGAATCACACCAGGAGGCGTCGGGGACGGCGTCGCAAGTTGGAGCAGCGCTCACGTCTATGGCAGGCTTACGATGTCGTTCGCTGGCATCGATGTGGCACGGCAGCCGTCGTCAGGTCTACATGGCAAGTCAGAGCAGCTCTCACAACTTCAGTGCAGATTACAGCATCGCTCACCGGTGTCTGTATTGCACATTCCGTCTGTAGCACTAGACCAGCAAGTTCCAGATGTGGGCAAACAGAAGGGGGTGAAGTCTGGTATCCCTGAGACTTCAGTCAGGAGGCAAGCTCAAATCAAGCCCTTGGAGTAATATTCTGCAAGAAGATGAAAGTTCTTTAAAAGTTCCTACTCCTTTCCTCTGCAATGAAGAGACCACTGTAGGCCAACCCAGCAAACATCACACTGGCAGAGGGGCAATACAAACTCCTGCAGCTTCCTTGGTGCTTTTCCTTGGCAAAAGGTTTGTCTTGTTCCCAGAAGTAATCTAAAGTCTTGGGGTATTACCCCATATTTATACTAGCAAATCATTTGTCCTCTGAAGGCAGAGCGGCCTCTACCCAGTCCAAACCAGTTTGGTGCAGTCCTGGAGCACTTTGTTGACAAGACTCCTTCTTTCGTTTGACAGTGTGGGCCAGGGACATCAGACGCACCACGAAAGGTGCAGCAAGCGTTGTGGAAGGCAGTCCCAGGTGCAACTTCTCACATCCATCTACATGCAGATGGCCCTAGCCAGCCTTGTGTTGATTCACCCTGTGTCCTGGAATCCCCAAGCCGCTCTCACTCACACTCCAGACAAGGAATACACAAAATAGCAGAGGCAGGCTTGGACAGTTAGGCAAGAAAATACTGACTTTCTAAAAGTGGTATTTTCAAACACAGAATGTTAAAACCAACTTCACTAAAGATGTATTTTATCATTCTGAGTTCAGGCATGCTAAATTCGAATTTCTCACATGTTCCCTCTGTCAGTTAGGATTATAGGATGTTATAATCAAACTTCCCATTCTGGCCTATGGGGAACAGGTAGCCTTGCAATAGAGAAAAGCGAAAATGGCTGTAATTCACTATTAGGACATGCCACACACCTCAGGGAATGCCCTACCTTATACTTACAATGCCCCCTGCCCTTGGGCCTACTAAGGGGTGTCTGATATGAAGAAAAGGGAAGGTTTAGGGACTGGCAAGTAGGTGCACTTACCAAGTCGACATGGCAGTACTAGACTGCACACAGGCTCTGCAATGGCAGGCATGAGACATACTTTACAAGCTGCTTCTGTGGGTGGCACAACCAGTGCTGCAAGCCTATCAGCAGCATTTGATCTACGAGCTCTGGGCACACATGGTGCACTGTACTAGGGTCTGGCAAGCAAATCAAATAATCCAATCATGGAGTCAGTGATCAATACATCACTTTAACATAGGGGCACTTGCACCGTGACACTGAATAGCAGTGGCACAGTGCCCAAAGCGTATAACCAGCAAAAACATATCAAAAACAGAGGACGCAATCAGTAAAAAATGGAAGGGAGACTCACGGCAAGGATACCAGTTCTATCAGGAGCTCTTTAGCAGAGATCTTTTGATGAAGCCGTTGGATGAGTGGGGGTGTGTGGGCGAGGTAGTGCAGTGAATAGGTGGGCTAAAATAGGTCTAGGGCAATCCAGCTGATGAGTGTATTGTATGGGAGAACCCCGTTTGCGGCTGCCCGTTGGGCATTGCAGCGCTTGCCCGAAGAGGAGCATGCCCTATGATGAAGCATGACATCCTCCTGGGCGTATGAGTGCAACTCTTAAAAATACCTTCCGTTCCCTCCCTCCTCTAGGAACTGCACACTATTCTGTTTAATACTGTCCCCCCTGGAGCGTGTGTGCAGGACCTGCTTAAATTTAGCTCCTGGGTCCTCCCGTTTAAGACCTATAGGTACAGGCCACATTGCAAATTGTCATCCTTGTTGGCAAACCATTTGTTGTGAAAAATGGACATGCCTGCTTTGCCTATTGGAATAATACATTGGGCCTATTTGTTCGATAGTGTGTTCTGTTTGTATGCTGAAACAACTGCTAAATTTGTGTTATAATCACTCAATACAAATTGTAAATTCTTACTGCAGAGGGTGATGCTCCACCATTTTTGACTGTACAGAATCATTTATGTATAGTAAAATATTGACAGGCAATGATCCTCACCAGTGCTGTGCTTCCCAACTTTTTTGAACTATGATCCAATTTTTAGAACAACAAACTTTTATGACCCACCTCGTTTTAATTGACATGAGGCAGGTGATTTCTTAATGTAACTAAATGATTGTGTGGTAGAGCACTCTCATTTACAGAAAACACATTTTCCATTGAAATGAGCACTAAATGTGCACAGATTGACAATTTTACTGATAAAACGGTAAGACTACAAATGTGTCGCTATCGGGTTTCAGTGAAAATGTATTATGTATGCATCACCAAGTAAAATGTTTTGATTCTGTTAAATTTTTGTTTTTCGTCATACTTCAGAATTGCAAACAAAAAGTGATGAATATGTACAGTTCATTTACAGGTATTTACATTGTGTTGTGTGTTACCAAAAAAATTAACAACCTACAGCTTTTGTACCCCAGAAAGATTGTCACATAATTTACTTTACTTTTCTTTCTCTGACTGCAAACTGAGAGAAGTTTGCAAAAACTGATCCCCATATTACAAAAATAAGCATCAATTTCTCAGAAGACATAGCCTGACATTTTACCTCTGCCTTTGAAATGCAGCAATTGAGACAAGATAAATACAGAACTTAGAGGCATCTTTGTTTAATGCTTGGGCTTTCCAATCCCCACCCACCACCATATATGAAACATTGCACTAGTGCATTCTAAAGAGTAACTCTGACACACAGTATATTCTCCATGCAAACCCAAGCACACTGGTAAGAACATACATAAGGGATTAAAAAAAGGATTCGCTTATTGAACTCCAGCATTTACTTTAATTACCTCCCCCCAATGCCATGGGTAATTTAAATTCAGTGTATACCCAACAAGAACAGGTCTTTTCCATAATGCATGCTAGATCGGTAGCTTTCTAAGCCTCTGTAAATATTAATGAATCATTCCATGAGAGTTTAATTAAAAATAATAAGTATTGCTTTGACCCTTTGGAAAATTAGAAAGATGGAATAGGGTGGGTGATATGAGCTCGGAGAGAGCACTAAGGAAATACCCATAGCTGTGCTAGTATTAATTGAATGCAAAATCTGGATTTTGACCTAATATATCTAATCATTTTAAAATAGCAGATTTACAGATGATTACGCAGCCAGCTTCATTCGAGAAATGCTCTACAAAACCAGAAACAATATTGTGCTCACCTGAAGCACTTCAAATATAAAAAATATGGTCATAGATATTATTTCAGAACTAGAAGACTCAGCATTGGATTCTGAATTCTCAATGACCTTTTAGAACAGGGAACCATGGCTAATACACTCATCCACGAGAAAATTCAGTTTAACATACTTTTCCATCGCTGATGCAAATTGTTAAGCACTGTTCAGCACTGGATTTGAACCTATGCCCAGCAGGGCAGGTTGCTACTGATCAGAGACTGCCTCTTGTTTCTAGAGTCGTCTAATGACCATCCGAAAATCAAACTCTTGTGTTTTTCTAGCCTATGGTCTACAAGCTTGTAAGCTTCTCTATACATTAGTGGTTGGGCAAATTGCAATGTTTTTCCTCATGTCATTTGTTAGAAAATGTGTTATAAGTGGGTGAAGGATGTGACTCTGTTACATTCTTGCATTCGTTCAGTTTTGTTTTCTATGTCTATTATTTCTATTGTAGTTGCTGGAGCCTGGAATGTATGATGCGTGCCTGCATCTTACGTGCTGGGTTCCAGATTCTGCCTTCAACTGTTTTATCTATCTGGACTTGCTGTGTAACGGACGTGCTGTGCTCCTTCTGCAAAGCTTCAAAATAAATACTTATATTTTTATATTATACATGCTTCTTACTTTTTATACTGGCGACGAGGATGGGATCCAAACCCACACTTTTACACGCTCTTCTTTTCCTTGCGTGTTTCGATTTAATTAATTCTCACTTGAGAGAATTTTCACTAAACCGATTTTTTTTTGTTTTTCAAGATTTCTTTGCAAAATATTGGTTACTTACTCATTAAGACTATTTTATAAACTACACGCTATATCGACATTACTTTGTACATTTGGAGTTATATACAGTGGAAACTTGAACAGGAGTTCTTTTTATTTTTTGCAAGACTGCCATCTACTGGATGTTTTTAGTAATTATTCTTAACTTTCATTACATTTAAGAGTCATGTTGGACATTATATGGTGATATTATTTTACTTTCTTTTCCTAATTTTTTAGTTTTATTTATTTAAGTATTCGTTTTACATTTAGGACTTATTATATCCTTTAAGATGCAATTTGATCCTCCTTCAAAGTTCTTACAGTCTAAGGGTGATCCGCCTATTCCATGGACAAGATGGAAAGAAGAATTTTTTACTTATCTCAAGGCAATGGACGGAGAACGCATGTCTGCAGAGAGAAAAAAGAACATATTCTTACATTGTCTTGGTTCAGAGGGACAGTTAGTATTTAGAACATTGCCACCTGTTAGGTCGGGTGGTGATAGTAATGTATATGATGAAGCTGTTTCAAGGATTGAAGGGAGATTCAAACCTATTACTAGTGTTGCACTGAATAGATTTAAATTGTATACTAGAGTTCAGGATGAAAAAGAATGTTTCGATGATTTTCTTACAGCTTTACGGGCATTATCACTACATTGTAACTTTGGTCTTATGACGGATGAAATGATCAGAGATCAGATCATTGTGCACGTAAAGAGTAAGAAAGTTCAAGAACAGCTGTGGATTTTAGGTGATCCAAGCTTAGAAACAGCTATCAGTACTGCAAAAGCTCTTGAGCAATCAGATAAATGGATAAAATCTTTGAATAAAGCATCTACTTCTAGTACGTCTACCTCTAGTAATGAGGTCAGTGTTGTTAAACCTCATGAGCCGAAGGCTGTTTATTATTCCAATAGAAACGATGGAAAGACTAAGCAGTTTTTTTGTTTTAGATGTGGTAATCCTGACCATATTGCTTCTTTTCCGCAGTGTCCAGTTATTAGTAGACAATGCAATAAATGTGGGCGTTCTGGACATTTTTCCAAAATGTGCAAAACTCCTACAAAGCCCTTCCAAGACACTAAAAAATCTTCTAAACGTCCTGGTGGTAATGTTTCATATGTTAATGATGAAGCATGTAATGATCCTGATATTAAGGAGTTTGGTATTGTTGTTTCTGTACAAGAGTCATTTGACATTTCACAAGCTGATACTTTATCATCTCCTAAAAGTTTAGTTAACATTTTAGGAAAGGTATTTGAGCTTATGGTGGACTCTTGTTCTCCATGGACCATTATCACTCAAGAATATTGTATAGAATCGTTTGGAGATCTAGTAGATATCAATGCGTTGTCTAAACCTGATATCAGTGCTTACAATTTCGATGGATCAAAAATCAATTTTATTGGTTTTAAGGAAGTTCTACTTACTATCAAGAGTAATTCTGCTATGGTTAAATTATATGTTGCATGGAAAGGTGTGAATGTGTTGGGATGGAGGGATCAAGCAAAATTAGGAGTTACGTTGAACCTTAGGTTAAAAGATCCGGTGTCAGTCCTTGCAATATCTAATGGAGAGTCTAGTGAGTTACCTGAGTTCACACGAATTTCTCGTGCTTTTCCAAATGTGTTTTCTGATAAGTTGGGTAAGTTGAATGGGTTTAGTCACAGAATCAAAGTTAAGCCCAATTCTGTTCCTGTTAAACAAAAGCTAAGGGGGGTTCCTATTAGTGTTAGGAATGAGCTTAGAGATATGTTGGATACCATGGTGAAGGAAAATATAATTGAGCAAGTGGAATCATCAGAGTGGGTTTCTCCCATTGTTTTAGCCATTAAACCTGACAAAAGTATTAGGTTATGTGTGGATTTGAGAGCACTTAATAAGAGTTTAGTTACTGACTGTCACCCACTTCCTAACATTAATGAAATGCTGTGTATGTTGGATGGTGCATGTGTGTTTTCGACGTTAGATGTTAGGTCTGCGTATCACCAGATCGAGCTCACTGAAGACTCTAAACAATTCACAGCATTTATCACCCCTCATGGGTTATTTCAGTTCAAGAGAATGCCATTTGGTTTGGCTTCAGCTGCTTTAGTTTTTCAAAGGGCCATGTATCACATATTTAAAGATCTAGGGTCATTCGTCAAGTGTTTTCAAGACGATATACTTGTTTTTTCTAAGAATAACTATGAACATCATTCTCACCTTAAAGAAGTTTGCTCTAAATTAGAACAATATGGTCTGACAATTAAGGCCAGCAAGTGTAAATTTTTCTGTAAATCTGTTGAGTATTTGGGACCCACTCTTTCCGGAGAAGGAGTTGTACCAAAGAAAAATCTTGTGGATGCTATTGTGAAAGCGCCAGCTCCTGATAATAAGGAAAAATTGCTCTCGTTTGCTGGGTTATGTGAGTATTATAGCAAGTTTATTCAAAATTTTGCTAACAAGATGGAACCACTGAGAGAGTTGACCAGGAGTTCTGCTAAATTTGTTTGGACGGACAAGCAAGACATTGCTTTTAAGCAAATCAAGAGTGAGATTGTCAATGCCCCCACACTAAAATCATTCTGTATTAATATGAAATGCATTGTTACTGTGGATGCCAGTCTATATGGGATTGGAGGTGTTCTGAGTCAGTGTTCGGGTAAGGATGAGTGGTGTGTGGCATTTGCTTCAAGAACTTTATCTCCCACAGAAAGAAGGCACTCGGTTATTGAAAAGGAGCTGCTAGCCTGTATTTGGGCTGTGGAGCATTTTAGAAATCATGTGTGGGGAAATAGGTTCATTTTGAGAACAGACCACAAACCGTTAGTAGGGATTTTGTCCCCTGGGGGTGGATGGAACTCTACAGCACGGATAGCTTGTTTATCTTCACGACTTCAGGAATATGATTTTGAAATTGTGTATGTAGCGGGAAAGAGCAATGTCACGGCAGATTTTCTCTCCAGGTTACCCTGTGGTGTTGAAAAGGTTCCTACTATTGATCTTGATGTTGTTGCTTCTATTGGTGATTGCATTTCTCAAGAGTTTTTAACGTTAAGTGAAGAAGAGTGGTTTAAGGAAATGGAAAAAGATGCTGTATGCCAACAGATTTTTGACTACGTAAGAGTAGGATGGCCAAACAGTAAGTGCATTTCTACTGAATTAGCCTTTTTTTGTCAGGTTGCTTCTGAAATTGAAGAATTTGGTGGTTTTTTGTTTAAGACTGGTAAGTTAATCCCTCCTTCTTCTTTACAAGAGAAGATTTTGTTGCTGGCTCACCAAGGTCATATTGGTATGTCATCTATGAAACGTTTGATTAGAGAAAATTTTTGGTGGCCTAGGATTGATAAGATGGTTGACAGAATGGTGAGGGAATGTTCACAGTGTATTAGTAGCGATAAAATGCTTCATTTATCTTCTGCTCCTCTTAAGCATGTGGCTTGGCCTAACTTTCCTTGGCAGAAAGTGGCTTTTGACATCTCTGGTCCTTTTAGACATTTGCCATTAAATGCTCGTTTTGCTTTGGTTTTGATTGATTACCATTCGAAATGGCCCGAAGTAAAGTTTGTTAGTAATGCCTCTTCCCAGGTTATTATGCTTTTCTTGAAAGAGATTTTTGCTAGGGAACGTTTTCCAGAGATTTTTGTCACGGATAATGGTAGGCAGCTTGTTTCTTCTGATATTGAAGAGTTCCTTAAGAGTTGTGGTATTAAACATCATACTGTCTCCCTATATGAGCCTAGGGAAAATGGTCAGGTTGAGCGTTTCAACCGAGTTCTTAAGGATTGTATTAGTGGTATAAGTTCTTCTGATGATAATTGGTTGGATGTTATCAGGAAAAGGTTGTGGATCTATCGCATCACACCTCACTCTGTTACTGGTGTGAGTCCTTTCAAACTTCTAAAAGGAAGGGAACCTACTTCTGTCATTTGTACTTGGTGGGTTAAGAAGTTAAACAAGAATGATTCTAAAGTTGATCTTGAGAGCGTTGCTAAACGTGTTGAAGATAAGCAACAGAGTATGAAGGTGTTGTTTGATTAAAAAATAAATGTCAAAGTTCATGATTTTAAGGTGGGAGAATGGGTGAGGATTAGAAAACCTGGTTTTCTGGTTAAAGGGTTTTCTAGATTCTTTCCTCCCATTAAAGTGGTAAAAGTTTTCTAAAACAGTGTTGTCACTCAAGATGGAAGGGTTTGGAATGGTCGTAGGTTGGCCAAATGTCCCGGGTCCTTTAACTCACTTGCTTCTCAGACGCCTTGTCTGAATAACAATCCGAGCGTGTTGATGCGTAATGTTCATATGTGTCCTCAAGGTTCACCTTATAAAGATTTGTCAATTGCATCTAGAGTTAAAACTGATGTTAGACCCAAAAGCATGCCTAGTAGGTACCTGTGTTCATTTCTTTTGTTTAGGGATAAGATGTGTTACATTCTTGCATTCGTTCAGTTTTGTTTTCTATGTCTAATATTTCTATTGTAGTTGCTGGAGCCTGGAATGTATGATGCGTGCCTGCATCTTACATACTGGGTTCCAGATTCTGGCTTCAACTGTTTTATCTATCTGGACTTGCTGTGTAACGGACGTGCTGTGCTCCTTCTGCAAAGCTTAAAAAAAAAATACTTATATTTTTATATTATACATGCTTCTTACTTTTTATAGACTCCTTCCCAAACCATAAGTCCAAAATCTTGTCAGTCCAAATACACGATATCGGAAAATAAACCTGGGCTCAACCTCTGTGAGTTATTCTCAGAACACACAGGTTTAACATATGAAAAATATGTTAAGGATTTAGCAGTACTTGTGTGATGAAGTTCGCTTTCCTCCATCATATAAATCTGACGCAAAGTCCTCTTGAAGTCAGGAACGTATGGGACAAGGTCCCCCTGAAGGCATAGACTCAGAGCAGGAAAATTTTAATTTGGCACCTGCAGAAGTCCTCTCACAAACAGGATACGTGTCCCACCTTCCCCTAGTCAGAATTTGTGGGACTTAGTGCCTTTTTTGGGGCTCACAAATCTCCAGTGGAAACTGTAGCCAGGGAGATTGTACCAAAGCCGAATACCTTAGTATCAAGGGTCAGTTGAAGTCTTCTTTTGGCCATCAAACAGCTCTAAGCAAGAGCATGCAGATTTTCTTTTTCTCTGAGGTCGCAACTTGGTCAGATTCCCTTGGTGGTTAGTCATGGTCCTCCAGTGGTGAAATCAGTTCTACATTCCCAACCTTTTCTTCTTACATGAACACCTTCTCCTGGTCACTTCTAAGGCTCCCAGGATCTCAGGGGCTGTACCTAGAGACTAGAATTCACTCCAGAAGAGCCCACTAGCACAGTCCACTCAGGTTCTAATTGGCACTGGTCAACTGGTCACTTCTAGAAAAGGCCTCTTGCTGATTTTTATGTCCCTTTAGACATGCAGGAGGTCAGCCACTTGACCTTCAGTCTCATGTACAAGTGGGAAAAGTACAGCCCTTCAGGTGTCCACATAGATCAGAGACAGAAGACTTGTTCCTCTTTTGTTCATCCTCATGTCAAGAGGCCTCTGAGGAGCTCAGGGCGAGCTCCTACTTTTGTACAGTGCATTAGCCAGGGAGTGAGGATGAATTGTGGACTTTCCCTAAACACTGGCTATCAAGTTTTCAAGCAAAAAACTTCTCCCCTTTTACCACTCCCTGTTTGCCTCACTGCAGACTGTCCCACTGTGCACATTTCAAGATGGCAGAATCTATTCTCCTCTGCAGTAGCATGTGATCCATCCAAGGGTGTGAGCACGGTAATGAGCAGTCACCTCCTACTAAACCACATCAAACTGGTTCTCGGACAAGCTTCTCTATCACTCTGGATGACAACAGAATGGCTGGAGTGTAACCTGGGCTCTTCCCCAGGTCTCCCTTATAACCTAACTTTGAATGGGCAGGCCTCAAACTGGTCTCTTACAAGTTGATTAAGTTCCTGGACACTTCTGAATGGCCATTCCTGAGATTAGTGGAGTGGCATACCTCACAGCCTGGCCATCCTGCAAAAAGTTTCAAGTCCTTGTCTCAAATGTGAAGCACATAGCAAAGAGGGCAGCTGTAGGTAGGCTAATGCAAATTAGCATACTGGAAGTTCTGGTCAGAAACGTACAACTTTCTCAAAACCATGTTTCTGTATATTCATCAAAAGTCCGTCTTCACCATTACATTGGATTTTTTATAAATATAAATATTAAAACAGTGGTTGATGGGCTAGTTACCTTTTTCCACAACACAGCTACAAAAAAAATAGAATTGTACATTAGCTTTTCTCATTAAAAAAGCCTCTGTACCTTTACTGTGAAAAAATCTTTTGGCTGTTAATCGTTGCAGGAACACGTCAAAGTTAAACTCTTGTATATTCTACTTTTAAGTACCAGAAAACCGTCCCTTTTAGGTGACAAGGCGCAGTAAGCTGTGTTTTTCAAATAGGTTTCCCTGCTGCCAAAAAGGGTTAAGTTGTCTGCCTACAGGTTTAAAAGTTCCAGCGGTCAGGCTACACTTGTAGGACTGACACCCTGTTATACTGATCAACCTGGAGGACGGCACAACCCATGCTACATACAGTCCATGGATGGCAATTAACTAACCAGCCATTTGTATATTTCCTGCACCATGTACTATGGCCTTACCAGAAAGATAAATATGCCATTATGGATTGACCAATTCTGTCATGCTTTAAGGATAAGAGCAATTACACTGTAATAGTGGTAGAGTGAGGCCCCACTTAAACAGCTTAAGAGGGAACTGCCAGTGGGCTCCAAGTGCTGAGGTACTGGATCCCACTACAACATCAATTAGATATCTATTGGTCTTTTCTGTCTGAAGGCCGGCAGTCAAACATCTTACAAATAATACTATTAGGGAATACAATGACAGAGAGGTGTAGGAGCCGGGCTGACATGAACAGCAAAATAAAGAGAGAGGTTATTAAAATGAGGAAAAGACAGGGAGGTGGTCATATAGAAAAGGTGAGCATTCAAGTAAAAAGTAAAACATTAAATCAAGGATGGGAGACAAACAGCCATATTCATCAATCTCCCGTTTTGCGAGGCCCTAATAGCAATTTATAGCGATTCGCTATTAAGGACTCACAAAACGGGATTCATGTAGGATTAGCAAAAATTTTGCGATTCCTACTGATTCCTTATTTGCGATTAGCAAATTGCTAATCGCAAATAAGGAAAAACTCCCCATTCATTCCTATGGGCCAAAAGGAATGGGGAGTATTCCTTATTTGCGATTAGCAATTTGCTAATCGCAAATAAGATTGCAATTTGAAGGGTGCCAGGGGTGTCCAAAGGACACCCTGTAGCACCCCTCAAATGCACATTTGAACAGGTGTTGCGCACACACATGTCCAGAGGACATGTGTGTGTGTAACATGCAAAAGTAAAATATGCACAAAAGTGCTTTTTACTCGTTTTTCGCAATTTACCACGAAGTCAGATTTCGTGGTAAATTGCGACCAAATATTGCGAATTCGCAATTTCAATTAGAGTGATGAATTGCATTTAAGGAATCTCTATTAGAGATTCCTTAAATCCAATTTCTCGCAAATATGCGATTTCGCAAATAGCGATTTTTGCATTTGGGATGATGAATCCCAAATGCAAAAATCGCACTCGCAAACGGCCAGATTCTCAGAATCTGGCCATTTGCAAGCGCAATTCCGGTTGATGAATATGGCTGTTAGTATGGTCAGGTACGAGAAAGAAAGAACTGGAGGAAAAAGATATGTTGAACTGGAGGAGGTGTGAAAGAAATAAAGGAAAAAAAGATGGAAGGTGAGATGGAAGTGTGAAAGGAATGGTGAAATAATGAATTGATGGACGTCTGAAAGAATTAATAGACGAAATGGTGAAAGAATAGATGTAAGAGTGAAAGGATTGCTTGGAAAATAGATTAATGAGTAAAAGGATAAAGAATTGACAGATGGGAGAGGAGATGGCTAGATGGGTACATGAATGTGTTGATGGGTGTATGGGTACATGGATTGACAGATGAATACATGAATATATTAATAGATGCAGTGTTGAAAGAATGGATGGATTTATGGACATGTGAATTGATTGACTGATTAATGCATTATTAGATAGAAGGGTAAACGGGTGGAAGAATACATGGAAGAAGGAAGATGAAAAGGTGAAGGGAATTCTCCTAAAGGGAGTCAGGTATGCTTACTTGGCAAGCTTATGTGAATATAAGTATGCTTCAAGTGGGGAGGGACAGTTTTATTTTTTTATTTTTCTCATACACTGCAAACTGGACAGCAGTGTCCCAGTGTACAGAGTTGAAAAGACAGTAGCATCAGTCCCAAAAAAGATCAGTATGAGCACGCAAAAAAAGGCACGTCTCCCAGCAGATTAGAAACCGTTTTTGTAATCATATTGTATTTTTGTAGAGCGTAATTATATGTCTACAGGCAGAATGGATATAATATACTGAACCCCTTCTCAGTAGAAACTTTTGATTGCACGCCACATTCTTGTTCCATCTTGCTAACTGTGATACAACTCAGAGTCCATTGTCTCTAAAGGGTATAGCTGTGCTCTACCAATTAAAAACATTTGCTGGTAGCTATCTGTCACTTTTTACAACCCACATTTATGGCATTTCCAGGTTTCCCCTAATTGGATTGCTCTTAATCTTTGTCATATTACATCTATTTTCAACACTTTATCCATACTGCAGACCTGACATCAACAAGTACTTGTTCACTTGATGATTGAACCAGGTAACAGAAGCTCCAGAAAAATGTTTAGAAAACTTATCAAGCCCCCAATTATGCAAGGGTAGTGACTGAAGGCTACCAGATCTGATTGGTGCCTTGCCTCTAGTTGAACTCTAATTACCCCCTGGAACATTCCCAATTGACAATATTCAGTGAAGTATTAGGCAGATGATACACAGCACTTTATGAAACTCCTACATTATTAAAATAATATTGGGGTGAAATAGTTTTGATGGTGGAGGAAATTCAGAGGTAATCCTGCACAACTAAAATCAAGGGTACTCTCCTATTGTATTTAGAGTTGTGGGGGAGCACTGGGTTACATTGGCAGTGCCACAGCGGGTTCTGCCAACATAAACCTTTGACTTTGTGGTACATTCTTCCCTGTGATGCCATGAAGATTGCACCTCCCTACATGGGTCTTGGGTGACTCACCCTCATTTTAACTACTCGACATGTCAGTCTTGGCTAGGAAAAACTCGGAATGGCCCACAAACACAGAGAGAAAAATCCCTGTGCACCATGGGCATTTTTTTCCAAACAGGCATTTTTTACTAAACTTGTATGGAAATGCCTCTTTTTTATGTTAACGCCTTAGTTTTTGGACTGATGCTGCTAGCTTTTGACTCTGGAAGTGCACATAGGTGTGCCACCTAGAAATCAGTGCTGTGCATGACCCTAAATAATGTATGTTGATTTGGTTTATACCGAATTTGCATACACTAGCTTACCTATAAGTTGCTAGTATAAGATACCCAGGATAAACATTAAAGTTATAAGGTCACCCCAGGGACTGCAGCACAAGGTGTTCCCACCATGGATGTGACACAGGTAAACGAGTCTTCTAGTCCACAAATACAAATTGGAAGAGTAGTTTTAAACTACAAGCCCTACTTTGCCATTTAAAGATGGCAAAGCCAAGTCTCCCCATGCAATGCGTGTAAGTCGCCCCTGTTTGTTTTTTTAACATGAAGGTATGTTAATATGGTCACTATGGAGGGCATTCAATATAGTTTCAACAGATGTTGGTCTAATTACCAAGATGGGGGGTCACAGGGTATAATTTTTGTTATTAACAGATTCTCGATACACACACAGATTTTTATAAACTTTTTTCCTGGGCAGAAGTTTATACTGTGAATTGCAGTGCAGGACGTTCTCCTCTTTCAAAGATGAATATTTAAGGACGACAAAATTACGCTTTGCATAGACGCTGAAATTCTACATTGCCGATTCTGGGCTCACTGTTGAGTTTTGTTTTGTGTGACATTCACCTTTTGTGCTTACACTATTTTTCATTAGAAAGAACTGATGCAGCCAAACACTTCATGTGTAAACACTTCAAAAGCATTTGATCCAGAAGCATTACGGTATCCAATTGAAGAACAATCACATTTAGCAGGCCATTTTGATGTTCATACACAGATTCTAAAGGTCTCATTTATGGGGTTTTGGCGTAAGGCAGCTTGCTTCAAAGTGAAAGAGCAGGCATTCATCATATTGATCCAATACAGTGCATTCCTGTCCTTTCCCCCTCTGCTTGGCTGGCTAGTGCCAACAAAGTCACTCTTGCACTATGGTGCAAAGAGGCCTGTGTTATTTGTAGGATCGTTTAAAGGCAGGAAGGTGCAACTTCCTGCTCAGAAACACTTCACTGAGGCCTGTTCCTTTTTCTATATATGCTGCAGACTGAAACATGCATGGAAGGAGGAACACATTTGGAGAAATAAAGTTATTTCTCCTCATTACACTTCACCTTCCCCTTGTTGACACAGTCTTGTCACTCAAAGGAAGCATCAAAATCCATAGGTGTTGCATGGAAACACCCACTTCAATGACCCTGGAATGCCTCCCTTGCAGAGAGTAAGGTAGTGCAGAGATTTGCGCTGCCTTGCCTTACGCCATATCTATGAGTCCATTGAAAGTCAAGCAAATTGGCTTTGGGTGACCACATAGATTTAATTTCAAGGTTTGCCCCACCGGAGCGCAACAAAACATGACACTACAGTGGTGCAATAGCCTCATAAATATGCTCCTATGTGTGGTAAAGATGGGACGTATATTATACATATTTATTTTAAGGCACAGCTACCTCGGGAGAGGTGTACGGCAATGGGGGCCATCTGGAAGATTAAGCGAGCTACTGCCCAGAGTCACATTGTGCTGGGCTAATCTGATGCCGGTGCTGGGGATTCAACCGTGAACCCAGTGGTGCGAAGTCAGGCACCCTGGCTGCTGCACCACACCTCTTCAACCTCAAAAATAGAAGTGAGTTTATTATACTTGGTGTTGAACACATACTTTAGTGTATTATAGTACAGTACAATAACGTTAATCCTTATGGCTGTAAAATAGGACTTTTCCCACGGGGAAATGCCACCAGGGGAGCGATTAGGATCTCTCAAAAGCGTTTTACTAAAATGAATGGTACCATGGATACGAGATGATCATGATCATGCAGTAAAGTATAGTTTGCAATAATGTTTATCATGATTATGAAATTGTTTATTTACTCGTTAAACAATTAATTTGATCCCGTATTTGACTTGGTTTGTTGTATATTATTTTTTATAGAATCATTATCTCCTGATGAAGGGAATTCAGCCCGAAATTTATTGGGATTTGTTCAGTTATGGCTTGATCAATTACAATATGGAAGTAAAGTGAAATCTATGAAAGATTAAATTACATCAATATACCTGGCAGTTGTGCACAAGTTTCATTTACACTCTGTTGTGCGACTGTCATAGTGAATTAGAAGAGCATATTTGGCATCATACTGAACTCATCGCTCACTATGAATTGCCAGAACAACACCGCCTTCTCCTCATGCTTCAATACCCTCGGCATACTATGAAAAACATTCAAATGCATACCCTCCAACCACATCACCCAACATCGCTGCAACTTCCTCCTGCTCCTTGTAGAAAGAAAAATATCTTTCAAGCTGCTCACACACACCTACAAGGCCCCCCACAACATCAGACCACAATATCGCAACAACTGCCTCTCCTTTTGTGCCCCCAAGAGAAACCTTCGCTCAGCCAACCTCTCCTTAGCCACGTCCCATGTTTCTACAGGAACAGAGCGGTTGGAAGGTCCTTCTCCTACCTTGCAGCCAATTCATAGAACGAGCTCCCCCTTCACCTCTAGCGAAGCCCGACACAGAACGAATTTAGAAACGACCTCAAGACCTGGCCCTTTAAATGACCCTAACAGAGCTGCACATACCCCCCTCTGCCTTCAGACCCTATCGGGTGAGTGGTGCACTTTATAAACCACCAATTGATTGATTGATTGGTGAACAACATGAAGAATATTGGTGAATCTTTAAATAAATTCCTTTGGGCAAGGAAAAATATGTAGTGTGGAACGGGGATTCTGTACCTGACACAGGACAGCTCAGATAGTCTCATGTTCACATACACCCAGGATCAGAATGTGATATCTTTCTGCACACAGTGAATCTGACAAACTGTGGATTACTTATATGATTACACAGACATTGTCAGCTTTTATCTTTTTCAACATTTTTGATCACCAACAATAGCATGCAAGGTATCATGTCATTTGAAGAGTTAGGGACACGAGAGCCAAAACATTTGGTTTCACTTCAGATGAAGCATGACCAATCTATTCTCTAGTTATGGAATGTGAGCCATCTCCACAAGAATGGGACAGATTCACACTAGCATCAAACAAATATTATATCTAGCAAACGGAGAAGTTAATCAAAAGTTACATCAACTACATTAATAAAATATCACAGAATACAAAGAATTCCTAGAGGGTTAAGGATCTCATTGAAAACAATGTTATGCCAAATTAATCTGAAATTTGTGGATCCCTTGATCTGATATAACTGATTATTGAAAAAATCTCAACAATGATCAACAAACTAAATCGAGAAAATAGTCAACTGAAACAAGAAATAACTAACAAAATGGAAAAAGACGAATGGGGAAAAAACACTAACTAGAGAGATATACAGTAGAGATTAATGAATGTAAAATCAGAAAGTTCAAACCTGACATAATTGATTACACATTGGGAGAACTCTAAAAATGGGCAGGGGTACACGCCAGGAGAAGACAGAGTAGACCCACAACAAAAGCCTCAGAAGGTGAGACTTCCTCCACTGAAAGTGAATACAGTTAAAGGAAATAAACACTCAATACCAGAAGCCCAGAAGTACCAAATGACCAGGTCACCTCCAATCCTAGGGATACTGCACAAGAAGTACCTGGAGGACTTTTTGTCAAAAATCAATCCAGCCGCAAAAGAAGACCCAAAGAGGCCACAGCAAAAAAAGGTTTGGTTGTACAAAAAGATATGAGGATACAAACCAGGAGTCTAAAGAATATATAGACAAAAGGAATATAGTAATCAACACCTCTAAATATCAATTAACTTCACTACAGATCTGTTATTAAAGCAAGGAACTTCCTTTGTTCCCGCATTCCATTCCAGTGAATTAAAATGCAAAGTAAGTCATACGGGCCTTAAGACAATGTCACTTTTTCAAGAACATCATTGGAGAACATCCCAAGAAAAACAAGACTTCTTGATGAAACTAAGATCGAAAACTTCTTTCAAGGGTTTCATCAGTCACAAGGTGTTAGGCTTCTACAAAGAAGAGTTAAGAGACATTTTTAGATCCAAAATGTTATTCAAAGTTGAGCATGAAAGAAATAGTCATTATACAACATACATCAGATTGACAGTAATCCCATTGTCACATGGTATAAAGCAACAAAAGGGGGGCACTGGTCATAATGGATAATTGCTTCTAAACATAAAATGTTGATGCAGATGTACAATACAAGTCTACCTACATGAAACTAAGTGGTAATCCTCCTGAAGATTTTTCAAAAATATTTATAACCATCCTTCAGGCAGAGATGACACATATCACAATAACTGAAGAGGACAACCCATCTGAAAACACCAAGCTTTCACATGTTGGCAAAACTCATAAGCATCTACTACATCCTCCATTCAGATCAATCGTTTCCACATGGAATTCCATCCACAAACTGGTAGTCATGTTCCTGGACCAACATTTCCAACCTCTGGTTTAGGAAATGACCACATGTCTTAAAGATACAACAGATCTCTTCTATAGCGGGAGTCAGAATGGTCCCAGATGACAAAATCATCTTCTGCACCATTGATGTCATATCACTATATACTTCTATTCCAAATGATTTAAGCACCAAAGCAGATGTACATAGCCTGTTAAATACCAACATGATTGAAGATCTGAAAGCTTTCGTGCTGGAGCTGTTAAGGTTCACATTTTACCATAGCTACTTTGCATGGAACAATAATTATCTTCAAAGTACAGGGACATCAATGGGCGATTGCATAGCTCCTTGCCATACACATCTAATTATGTACAAATTTGAATAATATCATATTCTTTCCAAACATCCTTGGTAAAATATTCTCATTGCTTACTGGCAATACATTAATAACATCTTCACACTGTGGAAAGGTTTGAAAGAGGATCTTATGACGGCCATAGGTGACTTGGGGAGAGGATATAGCCTTACAGCTAGAGCGGTCGACCTTGAAACTGGAGAACCGTGTTCGAGTCTCGGCAACGACGCTCAACATCCTATGATTCTGGGCAAATCACCTAATCTCCCTGTGGCTAACAAAAATGAATGTGTCCTTCTGTAAAAACACTGGTGCTCATGTAAAGCACTCTGATACCTGATGTCTCGGTCTAGTTTGCGCTATATAAAACTACCCAAAAAAAACTCAAGACTATTAATTATCATACATGCTTAACTCATGAAATCAGTGAAAAAATCTTAGCATTTTTCGATTTTGAAATCGCCCTTGATAATAACAGGTGACACAAATATATATGTCAAGTCTTCGGGTAGGAACTCTCTTCTACATTATAACAGTTTTCATCAAAATACCTTGAAAATGGGAAACATCCGTTACAACGGAACTGTTATAACGTGGTACCATTACAACGCAGGATTTACAACGAAAGTCGTTACAATGACTTTCGCTGGAGGGTGCTCTAGGATAGGGGATAGTTTAATTTACTATCCAACATCTTCCCTACTATCCACGGGGACTAGTGTTGGAATAGTAAATTAAACCATTCACTATCCAACGCCCCCAACGCAAGTCATTGTAATGACTTGCGTTGTTAAACCTGCGTCGTAAAGGTACGCATTGTAACGGTACGGGTTGTACCGTCATACACCCCTTGAAAACGTGTTTACCTTTCTCATATTAGTTACAAATGAAACTAATAATTTCTGATCCCAGAAATTTTGAAGAAGGCAGAAACATGACGGTTTAAAAATTCACACAGAGGGTATCCAAATACCCTTATTCAAAAAGAAATGGATAGAGTTAAAACCAAAAACATATCCCAGTGTGGAGAAGTGTGGAGAAGTGTAGCTCACTGGTTAGTGGAGGCAGACCTGGAAGCAGAGGTCAGCCCGGGACCAGGGTTCGATTCCCGGCTCGGCAGGGTCTTGAGTCCAAAAATGTCCATGGACTCGACAATTCTCGCTCCGGTGCCTACTTGATTCGCGGGTTCACACTCTGCGACTCTGGGCAATAGCTTGCTTAATCTCCACAATGGCCCCTCGCGGAGGGATGCCTGGCTTTCACCTTGCGGATACCCTGCCGGTGTTATCTCACAGGGGAATACCAGGATGGGTTCCCTAAGCAAGCGCTTAGAAACCGCTTGGTGATTTGCGCTATATAAATTCCTGTACATTTACATTTACATTTACATTTTTGACAATAAAAAAGGATAGAAGTGACTTGACAAGGATTTGTGAATTTGTGTCCAAGTCTTCATCTAGAAGTGTAAAACTAAAAACATTATTTTGAAACAATGGCACAAGCTCCAGAGGGAAAGTGATTCCTGTGGTATTTTCAAACAGATGGCACTATTTGCTTATGAAAGAGGGAGAAATTTAAACGGACTACTTGAAAAAAAGGATGCTGAAGATGAATCTGAGCACAGGCCCTCATAAAAAGGTACCATGGCCTGTTTGAGATGCAGCAATTGCCAGCACATTTAGCAGGCCATTTTGATGCTTATATACCCTCTCTAATTGTGGTAAAGATGAGATGTATTTCACAAAAATAGATGTGAGTTTAACATCAATAATGCCCAATACACACGAAAAGCGTATCATAATGTAGAACAACAACATTAATCCATACAGCTTCATATTAGGACTTTTCCCACAATGAAACATCGCCAACGGAGTGTTTAAGATCTCTAGACAGCGATTTTAATGCAATTATTGTTACCATGAATTCGAGACGATCAAGCACTACAGTTTTCTTTGAATAATGATGGTTATGAAAAAGTATATTCCCTCATCAAGAATCAATTTGATCCCCTGTTCGATTTAGTCTGATGTATATTTTTCTTTATAGAATCATTGACCCTGATGAAGGGCATTCAGCCTGAAATGCATTTAGATTTGTCCAACTATGAGTTGATCAATTACAATGTGGAAGTAAAGTGCAAATATGGAATAATTGATTTCATCAATATATTGGACAGTGGTTCATGAGCTTCATTTGACCTCTGTTGAGTGACAGCCATAGTAAATTTCAAGAGCATATTTGATGTACAACATAAAAAATATTGGTGGAATTTTGCATTAATTCCTTTAGACAAGGAAAATTCCGTAGTGAGGAAAGGTAACACTGTTCCCTGTAGGGAACAGTACAGATAGTCTACACATTACCCCTATAACATGCCTATCAAGCCCTAAGGCAGGCTGCAGCCCATTTGCATCGGCAGAAAATACAAAGCTGTTCTTTTTATTGTAGGAAAACCTGGCCACCCTAGGGGTGAGTGCAGGGTTACATGCTGAACCCTCAACTGTCTTAACTCCTGAATTGTGTGACTAGAGTTAATACTCCAAGGTATCAAGCATTTCTATTGGAAATTAATGTAACTGGTTGTGAATTGCAATTTTTACAAAGATGCTACTTTGTTGCCTTTAGACTCCAGTGTTTGCACAAGTATACTGACCTCGAGACAGCTTCCTGCCCACCTTAGCAGTTATGCTCATGTCTCCCAGGAAAGACAAAGGGAGCACACACTGGCAAGAGATGTTAACTCATTCCTGCAGGAAGCCACAAGGGTGTTAGCCCAAAAGTCGAGCTTCAAAGGAGAAGCCACTTTTGAAGGGCAAATGGGTAAAACTTGTGACAGGGGATGCTATATTGGCTAAGTAGCCAGGTTGGCACTAAGAATAGGAAAGGAGAATTAATAGCCACACTGGTTTTCCAGGAGTGTGTAGTCCCCTGGGTAGCCATACCTCTAGGTTCGGCTTGGGAGCTCTGGACATTGAGAGAGGGGTGCTACAATGTTGAGAGTGGGCAGAATGATGCATCTTGGGAGAGCAAAATGACACACTTTGCAGGAAGTGGTCACCAGTAGGCAAAGAACCTAGTAGAAGATTGGCTACAAACCACATACTACCCTGACTGAATTTTTCTAGCATAAAAGGGCACCCATAGCAGCCTGAACCCACATCTCAACTGGACTGAGAGAAGGACCAAACAAGGGCTGTCCTGCTGCACCACAGAACTGGTAAAAAGAGGCTGCACAGGTGTGGACTGCAACAGCTGAACCTGGTGGCTCGAAAAGGAGAAGGAACTGTTCCTCCTGTGTCCAGCTCAAGTAGATGTAATCTCAAGAGCACAGTCAAAGCAAGAGACTCGAATGGTCATTTGATTGACCTCCTGTTTACAGCACATGGCCACAAAAGCTGAAGAAGCCTGATGGAGAGAATGTTGATAACCCAAATCTTCAAGCTCCCACCTCTCGTTGTCATGCAGCACCAGAGACCATGACTCAATGTTCAAAGTTGCACCTAAGTCTGCTGGATCCAGGAGAATCACTGGAGTGCAGCTTGGTCAACTAGAAGGCAAGTTTTCATCAAAAGAAGGATTTGGCCATGTACGTCATACCAGGCTAATGGTAGCACAGTGGCGGCTGAAATTCTACCAGGATTGAGAGGACTTGGAGGGATGTTGACTCCTGTGGCTAGGACTGCCTCACCCAGTTCATGGACTAAGTAGTAGCTATAGGAAGGCCCCCATCAACTGCAACGCATCTACAGCATCTTTGAGCATTTTCTGCATCCTGTACCCCTAACATTAGGACCCCTTCCAAAGTAACCTATTGCAGATGGAAAGAAGTGCCTGGATCTTCCTGAAGCCCTTGCTGGTCCCTCTGACTGGCCCCCTGCTGACGTTGGTCACTCAAAGTAAGTCAAAATAACCGCATTAGATACATACCCAAGTATTTGTTGAATTTGCTTATTCTTTTTTGTGGTGAAGCTAAAAAGTGCATATTCACTATATTTTTTTACTTTTTATATCTCTAGAACCTCTGCTTGGTTATATTCATTGTGGTGTATAAACACTGAATATATATATATATATATATATATATATATATATATATATATATATATATATATATATATGTATGTATGTATGTATGTATGTATGTATGTATGTATGTATGTATATATATATATATATATATATATATATATATATATATATATATATATATATATATATATATATATATATATATATATATATATATATATATATATATATATATATATTGGTGTCAGATTTGTTTAGTGTCTCAATGACTTCTTCAATTCTTTTGATGTTGTTTAAAAGCTTTAAACTTGTTCCTTTGTGTGAGCCTTGCTGCTCAAAGCCACAGTTACCCAAGATTGACCTAGAGGATTTAGCAAACAAAATCTACTGGTTCTAAAAGGGTTTCTTAAGTGTATTACATGGTGAGGTCTCACAACCATTCATATAATGCACCCTTTTCCTCACAGAAAGTAAAACCACTCTGCCAATCTGGCACATCAATATGGCACCTGCTTGGCAAAGAATCAATGCATTTGACAAGTACAGCTCTACTAAAGGCACAGGGATCCTTGCATGCTGAGCATGGATTTATAAATGTAGTGAGTATTCTCTGCCAGTGGAGTTGAGTCCATAATCTCTGCTTATGTTTGGGGCTAGTTGACCACTTTCTAGGCTCTAAATTAGCCCAGGAATCTATTAGTTTTGACCCCCTTATACATGACTCACATAGGGCCTGATTACGAGTTTGGCAGGGCTGCGCTGGGTCTGCCTTGTCGCTACACTGCCAAACCCGTTGTCTGGCCGCCCGCAAGATTATGAGTGTTTCTCATGTCGGGTGGACTTTTATTTTACATTTTTACGGCGGTGCCTCAGAAAATGGGCACTGCAATGGGAACACCAAAAAACAGTTACTGCACTGCATGGAATGTAAAGTCCATGCCATGCAACGTATTTCATTCAAAGCATGGCAAAATCAGCAGGGAAAATAATCAAAGGTTCCAATGCACAGAAATGAAAAAAATCAGGGCACAGCAGGATAAATAAACATGACTTCTGTTTGGCATTCATCAGTGTATTCAGTACATCTTCCCCACTGTTGGATGCTCTGAAGGTGGACAGTTCTCTTTGCAGATGGGTATCTCTAGCTAGGAAGTGTGGTGCTTCACCACAAGAGTGAAATTCAGGGTTTCAGATGGCCCAGTTGTCAGACCAGCAATATATGGACATATCCCGTACTATCCCAACGTACAGCTGTATCCTAGTACTAAGTCATAAATAACTGATGCCACCTTCTAGCAGGACAAATATCTACTTTGTAAGGGGTTGAAATCAAAGCATTGCATACAAATGCATCTTTGTCATCATACGCTCCATCCTGCATAAGCCTTGCACCATGTTTTCCCCAGGATTTGTGGACTAGAATCTTATTTCAGATTTCAAACTCTCATATGTTCCCTTTCTGTATACAGATTTGGGTTCTAGATCAGCCATCTTCTTTGAGTAATCTTCCTCATCCATGTAAGGACTAGTAAGTTTCACCTTAAGACTGTTCCCAGTATATGACACCTAAAAGGCCTTTGACATCTGTTAAGACAGAAGTTAAATGCAGTATTCATCACCTAATCCTCATCTCTGACCTTTATACCTGTTCTTGAGGGTTTACCTCTGTCATCCCCAATTTTCAAGATCCATAAATGTGGTCAAGTTGACATCATCCAGAATTTAATCTCAAAGGCTCAATACAAGAATACATGTCTGAGATTCTGACACAGATCTTGGTGCACAGGATTGCTAATTGTGCTTTCTTTGTGTGATATCATGCTGTTCCCCCGTACAACTTACAGAAACCAAATTCTTGATAGACTTATACAAAACATATATGTAGTCCATCAAATACCTGACACAACATGTTTGGTGATATTTTCTCTCACAAAGTGCGCTATTAGGCAGCACTAAAAGGGACATAAACATAACACAAGGTGTGTTTAACATAAAACATATTGTGAGGTAGGTTTTTATAAAAATCATTCTCATCTGGTAGATAGATAGTTCTTTATACCAGAGAGCCAGTCAATTCAGGCTCTTTGTTTCTCCTAGTGTTATAATGTATTTAATTGAGACAGAGGTGTATTAAGATAGATTTTTCTTTTGTTCTCATAATCCTTTCAGAATTCCATATCAATGAGAAAATGTGAATTGTAGTACTTTGCTTAGACCTCACTCTTGCAAGACTAAAACATTCTTAATAATGTATATGTTTGATGAGACATACTTCAAATGACTCTCGTAAATATCACATACGGCAAGCTAGCTATAGGCGGATCTTACTGTTACTCTAAGCTTCACAATTCTCTACCTCTAGAAGGAATTTCCACTAACTCCACCAAACGTAAGAAGATAATTGTGCCATTTCAGTATATTACTCAAGCAATATTATATTATTTATATATTACTTTGTGAGAATTTGAAGTTGTTGCTTGAGAAGGATTCCTCCCCCACCTGAACCAATATCCCGATTTCTCACATTGTTTGTGGGCAGGCACAGGGCTCCCTGCCCTGGCAGGTGGCTCCTATCCCTTAGGCAAACTGTCCATTTTATTCTCAAGGATTTAAAGTTCGGGGTCAATGGCCTGACCCATCTCCTCTGTGTCAACGTTCTCCTCCTCCTCCTGTGCTGTGGGCTGTAACTGGCTGGCCTCCCACCAGCACCTGAGAGCCTTCAGGAGCTCTTCCTTCTTGAGAGTTTAAAGCTCTACTCCCTGCAGAATCCCTTTAGCGCACCCACAATGTACCTCTCCATGCTGTTCAACTCAAACTCAATGCTTGCAGGTAGAGTCAAAAGTACACCAATTCATGTGGAATGGAAGTTACTTTGGAAAATGCAAAAGAGGCTAGTCAATGAAAATTTAAAAGTGGTTGAATCTGGTATTACATTATTTATAATAGGTTTTTAGTGTTGCACAAAATCACTCAATAGTACTGCACAAACACAAGTATTGAATACCACGACTGAACACCAATGTGAGAAATCGGGTTATTGGTTGAGGAGGGTGAAATACTTCTCAAGCAACAGCTGCAAACCTCATCAGAGTTAATCACAAAAAGTCACTAGATTAACCTGTGCATAACCCTCTGGTAGCTTGGTACAAAAGCAGCCAGGCCTAATTTAGAGGCAATATGTAAAAGCACACAAACAATAATAAAATGGAAACAAAACTCAAAAATATTCCAAACCAATTTAGAAAAATTGGTTACACTTTACTAAAAAAGTTCAGACCAAAGTTACGAACATCCAGTCAGTAGTACTGGAAATATGCAATGTTAAAGATTTAGATAAAAGTAGTGCCAAATGTTGCAAAGTACCAACTGGGGGTACCTGGTTGCACTGTACTGAAAAGCAGTCACAAGTTCAGGCCAAATGCAACAGAGCATGGTCCAGGCACAGGATACTATTTGGCCTGCTGACAGTTGTACTTTATATCCTTGGTGCTTGGTCTGCGTGTCATTGCTTTGAGAGGCTTTGTGTCAACCGGCGTCAGTTCCAGTGAAGCTGTGCAGCAAGGCTTTGCATCACTTGGTTCATTGAAATTTGCAGCTGTGCTGTGACACTTTGTGGGGCTTTGCGTGACTTGTTGTCAACTATGATGACATGGCTCAGCATCAGTTCTAATGAAGCTTGCAGCTGTATAGCAAGGCTGTGCTGGGCTTGGCGTCTCTTGGCGCTGGTTCAGATGAAGCTGTGCTGCTGTATGGCCAGGCTTTGCGGGGCTTCACGTTGCTTCATGCCAGATCAGATGGAACCTTCAGTTGGGCCAGGAGGAGTTCTCTCTAATGCCAGTCAAGGGTCCAGGACCTGGGGTGGCACCTCTAGGGGATCAGAAATTCACTTCAGTATATGTCAGCAGATCTCAGACAGATCCACTTGGATATTCCAGCAGGTCTAATGCAGCAAGTCAGTTGGGTAGTTTCAGAGAAGCCTTTTGAGCTTCCTGTATCCCTGTTGCTCAGAAACGGAAAATAAGCCAGTTGACCCTTGGAGTCACTCAGTTAGCCTGGGATAAAGGTAGCAGGTCCAGTCTTCCTTCTCAGAGAGTAGAGCAAGTCTCAGAAGCAGGGCAGTCCTCTGGAAGCAGAGCATTCCTTCGTCTTTAGTGTCTACAGTTCCAAGAGGGCACTGAAGAGTGGCTCTGAGGGTCCTATTTTTATACCTGGTGCCAGTTCTGAAGTGGAATAAACGCCTGGAGCTATCCCCCAACACATGGTTATGGAATTTCCTTTATCCCTTCCAAGGTCACAGGATGTTTGGGATGACAAAATACTGGTATTGTCATCTGTGAGTGTGTTGAGGCAGCTCCTTTCAAATGTAAATTAGGTTGTACCCAGCACCGCCCCCCATCATGGCTGGATGGCCATTCCTTCTAACCGCTTCGCGTCACTCCCTGGGAGGAATACACAAAGGCTAACTGCCAAATACACCTACTCATGTAAACGAGGATATAGACTGCAGGTACCAAATGGTTAGAACAACAATATGCCAACATTCTAAAACTGGCATTTTTGGAAATGTGACTTTACCATTAATGACACTTTTAAATTACAAATAAAGGACACATGCTTAAAAAGTAAGCATGGGCGAATTTTGCGAATCTCGCGTTCGCAAATTTTGCGGATTTGCGAACTCGCAATTCGCAAAATCCACGAATTCTCGCGAATTTGCGGATTTTTTTTGTGTGTTCGCGCGGGTTTCTGCCAGTTCGCGAGGGTTTTGTACAATTTCGCAAACGCAAACTTACCTGTCGGGTCGCAAGTTTCGCGAACTTGTTGTTTCTACGTGTCCAGCCTGTTTGGGACACGCTTCTTCATCACTGCCACTCTCTGTTACCACTGCCACTCTCTGACTACTCATGCCACCCTCTGGCCCACCCATGCCACCCTCTGTTTCATCACAGCACCCTCTGGTTGTCCAGTCAGTGTACATTATTGTGGCAAAGCAAGCACACTTTCCCTGCCTCAAGTGACCTGAATTAATTTGGGGCTGATTAATGTGTCACAGAATATTTTTTTAGCTGGCACCTGCTTTCTTAGTGCTTCCTGATTAGTGATCTTTTGCACTTGCTAAGTGCTTTCATTGTTGCAAAATTAGTTACAACACCTGCCCTGCCCCAACTAACAATAATGAATTAGGGGCTGATTAATGGATTTGAACTTCCAGCCTGGCTCCTGCTTGTCTCCCTTAGCTGTAATTCAGGACCTTTGTGGCATATGTGTAACTATTCTGAGGTTCAGAGCAGGGTCACATAATAGTTGCAACTGGCAACTGAACTCTGGAGGGGCCCCTCAGGAAGCACTACAGGAAATGGCTACTAATGATGAGCCTGAACTTTTGAACCTGGTAAGTAGTTTCAGTTTTGCTAAGATCGTAATTCTGCAATTTTGCGCTTATTCGCGGGGCGCGAGGTTGAACTGGGAAGCCGCGAACTCACGCGAACAGTGCGAGCAAATCCGCTGCTCGCGGATTTGCGGATTTTGCAGGAAATTCGCGAATCTCGCGGATTGCGAATTTACCGAAAATCCGCAAAATCCGCGAGCGAAACGGATTTTCCGCCCATGCTTATTAAAAAGGCTCCTTTGGTGGGTGGCACAATTAGTGCTGCACGCCAGTAGCATTTAATTTACAGGCCCTGGATACATGCAGTACTATTTTACTGAGGACTTGAAAATAAATTAAATGTGCCAATTGGGTGTAAGCCAATTTTACCATGTTTAAAGGAGAGAACACAAGCACTTTATCTCTAGTTAGCAGTGTTAAAGTGCACATATTCCTAAATGCCATAAAAAATTGATTCAGAAAACAGGAGGGAGAAGGTAAATTGTTTTGGGGGTGACTCCTGCAGAGAAGCCCAAGTCAGCACACATTCTCAACACATCCTTTATTAAACCATTTTTAATCAAATTCTTATATATTAATTTAAATTGGTACTCAAAACCTAAAGTATGACATGCTAAGACGACCTATAACTTATAGATCATACTTCGCTATGAGCTGCAAATGCTAAACTCACAAAAGTATCTCAATGGGATTAACCTGAATAGATCAGTCACTGGGTCTATTCAGCACCCAATCTCCAGGTATTTATTCTTTAGGGGCATCACCTGAAAGTGATATTTAGATTAACAAGGTAGTTCTCAGAAACATGTTCCCAGGGTCATAGGTTTCAATGGTACAGATCTGTAGTGGGTCAATATCAAGTAGGAAAAAAAGGTATCCCTCTTATTCTATTTTGAGGTCTGGGAAAAGGGGGAAAGTAAAGCTGACTATAGTGCAGGATCCCACACAACCTGTATTGCTTCGATAACAGCTCAAAGTGCACACAAGTCGCACTGAGAACAATGTTAAATCCATTTATATTTGGCACATTTGCATGTTTTATTTTTTTATTAAAAAAACATTTTCTAAACATGAAATATTACATACTGTAGTACTATTCAATTTACATATCCACAGTATTATTTTCAATTCTCTTAATTGTCAAATCTTTACTTTTTCCAGTATCAAAAACAATTTTATACATTTTTCTATATCAAACACCACTTTTTACAGCTTTAATACATTTTTCATAAAAAACAATTGCAGTACACATTATTTTCACAACAACCCTCAACCTACTTTCTCAAGAACCGCATCCTCTCATATATACCATTCATTCTATTCCCAGCCACACTCCACATACACCACGGTATACAATGGGAAAAGATCATCAAATTCTGCTGTTGTTGTGCTGCAGGCTAGAATCTTTCACAAAGACAGTCAACACACGTTTTGGTGGGTTAAAGATTATATGAATCCACCTTCTTCAGTTCCATTCAATAACGAACATAATCTATGGTTTGCCAAAGGGGGGAGTTGTAATGTTATACACAGAGAACACCTGCAGTGTGTTACTCGAAGATCATAAATTCCAAATTGACATATCCTTCTAATGGAGTCCCGCTAGCAGACAGTCACACTCCTTACTTCGTTGTCTCTACTTTTTATTTGTAAATCATGTTCATATCCTTTAAAACAGCCACACCAATGTCTTAGGCATTGCTGGAGATTCTTAAAATATATTATATGTACCTGTGGTCATCCATGGATGTTGATTCATCAAAATGGTAGGTGTAGTGGACGTGAAATTGCATGCCATGTGCCCCCGAGTGACAACACCTGCCCTTTTACCCACTCCAAAGATGTCACAGAAAGTGACATCACAAGGCATTTGACCTGAGTACATCACAGGAAGTGACATCACATGAGCTTTGTACCACATGAAATCCAAGGAACTGACATTGAATGATCTTTAACTTGGTGCTTTCACAGGAAGTGACGCATCTAACTTTCTGGTTACTTACATCACATACAGAGCGGGAAAATCTCTTCAGATACAAAATAAGTACCTTATAAACAGGCATGCTTCAAATCCAATTAAAAATGCAATTACATACATTGTTTCAAATAGTATCTTCGGACATACAAGTAAGATAATGTAGCATTGATTACTCAACTTTCAATTTGTGTAAAGCAATGTAAAATGCACTAGTCAAGTTATAATCAGCTACTATCAATATCAAATAACTTAAATATGGGAATGTTAATGGACATATATAGTTCAAAGCAAGTTAACTATGTTATTTGTTTTAAAAACAAAGAGTACCATGTCATGAAATATCAGTCTTGGAATGTAGATAACAGTGCTATTTAATGCGGATCAAGGTCTCCCAGCAAGCTTCCTTTGAGTGAAATAGTATACATACTTTTAAAGCTGTGGAGCCATTGTACCTTTCCAGGTGCACTCTAATTAAATTCTTCTACAGATGATGAGGGATGCCTAATTTCCTTCTTTGTAAGCAGTAGCTTATTCCCTGTTTTCGGTTCCAATCGCTCTGTTGAGGGGTTTTTACAGTTTCTTCCTTTTCTTTCTCCTGGTTCCTTCGGTCCCCTCCTTCTTTCCCCTTGTCAAAAAGTGCAGCCTGTGTGCTTTTTTTACCCCCCTGGGAATTGAAATCACGCACGATGTACCTGCCTTCCTATGTGGTGTAAGAAGTAGCCGCACCACAGCATCGTTTTTGCCTTCCTCCGACAGGCTGATGTGGTGGCTCTGCTGTGGTATTGCTACGGAAAGACTAATCGCTCCCCGGAAGCAAATCCTCCCCACAGCTCTCCTGGACGGCCTTGTGTTGAAGGCTGCCTCCGCCCACCGTGAAGAGCATTTCAGAGTTGATTCCCCCTTGACCTGCCTTCCCCCGCACTGAATCTCCTGGAGTCCTGGCATCGGCGCCAGGACACAGATCCTTGACTGGGGGAAAAAACGTATCAGTAGGCCTTTACCGATTTCCTTTTTTTCTGCAGTATTGGCCAGTGGTTGCCAGATCACCTCCGCATCCCCCCAGTTGAGTGTCGACTGTTACAAGTGCATACCACGTTTAGTCACCAGAGCAGGCAGGGAGCTCCCGACTGGACCTCTTGTGCCTCTAGCCCGCCGCCATGTTCTCCTTGAATTACATGATTATTAACTGTGTGAAATGCCAAATTTTTGTCAGTGTGAAAATGTCTTCCATGGGTCCATTCTTGGATGTAGTGAAGAAGCATCAATGTTCTTTTTATTTTTTGCTTCTAGTAACTTCGTAATGTCTTTTAAAGACTGAAGCCAGATGCTTCTTTTCATTTTACCATCCTTACTATTTATACTACTCTGTTCACTTTTTGTTAAAAAATAAAAAAGAAGAAAAATATTTAAAAACTGATAAAAAAACCCTTCTAGATAAAAATGGTTCTGTTAGAACCACCATCTGGTCAAACAAACTTTACTCTGGTTTCTAATATGTCAGTTACTGTATTGGTGTGAAAGTGGGTGTGTCAGTGTGTGCTTCAATGTATGCCTGGCTTTGCTATTAGATGCATTAGTGTTTGGCTGGGAGTCAGTGTAGGCTTTGGTGTATGCCCGGGTGCATCAGTGTCAACATTGGTATGTTCCTAGATGTGGCAGTGTATGCATTAGTGTGTGCCTTGTTGTATTATTGCATGCATTAGCGTATCACTGGATGTGTGAGTTTCTGCGTTGATGTATGCCTGAGAGTGTCAGTGTCTGCCTCAGTGGATGCATCAGTGTTTCAGTGTATCTATCAGTGTGTGCCTAATTGTGTTACTCAATACATTAGTATTTGGCTGGGTGTATCAGCTTTATCTGTATGCCTGGGTGTGTCAATATATGCATTGGTGTATCCCTGGGTGTGTCAGTGTGTGCATGAGTATGTGCCTGGGTGTTTTAGTGCATGCATTAGTGTGCGCCTGCTTGTATAAGTGTATTCATCAGTGTCTGCCTGGGTGAGTGAGAATGATCATGCGTGTTCGACTCAGTGTGTAATTGTATGGATACGTGTCTGCCTTGCTGTCTCAGTGTATGCATTAATGTGTGCCTGGGTGTATTATTGGATGCATTAATGTTTGGCTGGATGTGTCAGTGTCTGCTTTGGTGTATGGCTGACTGTGTTAGTGTCTATATTGCTCTATGTCTGGGTGTGTCAGTGTATGCATAAATGTGTGGGCTGGGTGTATTATTGGAGACATTATTGTTTGCCCGGCTGTGTTAGTGTCTGTATTAGTGTGTGGCTAGGTAGGTGTGTAACTGTCAGTATAGTTGTGAATATGGGTACTTCAGATGCTGTATCTGTGTTTGGCTGAATATCTAAGTCACTGAATAAATATGTTACTGGAAGTGTCATTGCCTTTATCAGTATGTGCCTGGGTGTGTCAGTTTCTTTATCGGAGTGTGTCTATATGTATCAGTAGTTGTATCAGAACAAAACTTTCATAATTGCATTTCTGATGTCTTCCAATGAATGAATGACAATTGTCTGAAATGCAATTCTAGTAAAACTGAAATATTGCCCATTGGGAAAAATGACAATTTTAGCCACAACAAATGGTGGCCTAAGGGAGCCACCCAGCCTCCCAGTTCGGTGGAAACAGCAAGGAATTTTGGCATTCTTTTGGATTCGTCACTATCCTTTGACCATCAAGTTAGGAACTCGGACAAGACGGACAAGACGGAAGTCCTCATCCTGGGATCCACACCCTCCGCCTGGGACGACTCCTGGTGGCCCCCCGCCCTGGGCAGCGCACCCCAACCTACAGACCACGCACGCAAACTGGGCTTCATCCTGGACTCCTCCCTCGCCATGACCAGACAAGTCAACGCTGTCTCCTCGTCGTGCTTCAACATCCTGCGCATGCTACGTAAGATCTTCCGGTGGATCCCCACCGAGACCAGGAAGACGGTCACCCAGGCCCTCGTCACCAGCCGTCTGGACTACGGCAACTCCCTCTATGCCGGAACCACCGCCAAGCTCCAGAAGAGACTTCAGCGGATCCAGAACGCCTCAGCACGTCTCATCCTGGACATCCCCCAGCGCAGCCACATCTCCGGACAGCTGAGAGACCTGCACTGGCTCCCGGTCAACAAGAGAATCACCTTCCGACTCCTCACCCACGCACACAAAGCCCTACACAACCAAGGCCCGGGATACCTCAACAGCCGCCTCAACTTCTACGTTCCCAAACGCCAGCTTCGATCGACCGGCCACACCCTCGCCGCCGTCCCCCGCATCCGAAGAGCCACCACAGGACGACGGTCCTTCTCCTACCTCGCCGCAAAGACATGGAACTCCCTCCCAACGCACCTCCGCCGGACCCAGGACCACCTCGCCTTCAGGAAGCAACTCAAGACCAGGCTGTTCGAGCAGTAGCGGACCCCCCCTCCCTAGTGCCTTGAGACCCTTTGGGTGTGTAGTGCGCTATATAAATGCTGTGATTGATTGATTGATTGAGTTTAGCAGGTAGCTGTTTTAACACCATCAAATCATTGAAAAACTTCTTTGATTTTCTTCCCTCTGAATCAAGAAGGTCAGTGGCAATGGCCTGATGGCGGGAGTAAAAAAGTTGACACTAAAAAAACTACATAGTGTCCAACATGCTGCTGCACATCTGGTATTGAAACTGCGCAGAAAATCTTCGGCATCTGCGGCCCGAAGGAAATTGCATTGGCTTCCTCTCCACAAAAAGGATTATTTTAAAATTATTACTGACCTCTTTAAGAGCACTAAATAACATTGGCCCTAAGTACCTCTCAAAAAGATACTCACGCTACAATCCCACCAGAGTCCTGAGATCAGCAGGTTGTAACCTAATTAACACTCCCACTTTTCACTATAAAACCAAAGGGGGAAAAATACCCTAAGCGTCCTGGCTTCCAAGGCCTGGAATGTGATGCCTAAGGAGCTAAGGCTACTAGATTGAGAAGCCCCTTTCCGTAAACAACTTAAAACTTGGTTATTTAACTTGTCAGATGCTTATGTATTAGCTGCCATCTAGCTGTCACTTCTGTTGTCTCTCCCCCTCCGTAGCGCCAGGATGCTCCATTTGGAGGGGCAGTTTACGCTCTATAAATTCAGAATAACATTAACATTAATATTAGTTGTATCAGTGTCAATGGCTTTATCTGTGAAACCTGGGCATGTCAGTGGCTGCATTGGTCTGTGTATGAATATGCCAGTCTCTATGTAGTTTCATTAGTGTATGATTGGGTATGAGAATAGCTGCATTGGTGTATGTATTTGGGTGCGTGGGTGGGTTAACAGTGTATAATGGGTGTATGAGTCACTGTAAAGATGTGTGCCTTAAGGGCATATTATCAAGCACAATGTTAAAGATTATCACCATTTTAGCAGCAGAAACTGCTGCTAAAGTGGCAATAATGGCCTTGATAATATGGCCTTGTGAATTCCAATAGAAACCCATGTTCTGGTGTGAACATGGGCTTCTATTGGAATTCTCCGGGGCATAATATCAAGCCCATTATTGCCGCTTTTGCAGCAGTTTTCTGCCGCTAAAATGGCGATAATTTTAACGCCCTGCTTGACAATATGCCCCTTAGGGTTTGTTATTGCATGAGAGTGTGAGTCAGTGTGCAAATGTATGTATCGGTGTATGAGTCCATCTAAGTAGATGCTTCATGTGTACATGGGTATGTTACTAGCTGTATGGGATTTGAAATGGCTCTATGAGTGTATGTGTGGGTGTGTCAGTACCTTTGTAAATGTCTCTATATGTTTGGCAGTTCATATATGACTACCTGTGTGAGCCTGTTTGTGACCTATAACTAAAATTAGTAATATACATTTTTATAACTTCACAAATACATTTTATTAACACATTAAAAAACAATTTAAACTAAACAATTAACAAAAAAGACATAATGTATTTAACTATTTACAGTAGCACTTTTGTGCACAAGTACTTTAGAAAGGAAAAAACTAAGTGATAATTTGAAGCATCTTACAATACTGTCAAGAGAAAAAAAGTTTACATATAAATATATACAAAGCAATACTTGCTGCAAGCTGCTATTCAGGGGCACTAGAAAGAATTATTTACATGGACAACCTCCATGTGGCAGCACTTAAAGACAATTACAGAAAGGGGCCACAACTAAATCATGCAGGACAAAGTAGGTGCTGCTGGGCAGTCCGCCTGACGAGTACCATCCCCCATAGGCATTTTTATCTCAGGCATAATCCATTATGTCCTTATGATGGGCCTCAAATTTTATGGAGGACTCAAAACATCGCCGACAAATAGTACCATGAGCACTTGAATTGCTAGTTAAATTAGTTATATGACCATTGGTACTTTAGCTGATATGTGACATAATTGGTTTGCTATTTCCACAGTCTCATAAAAATGTGTGAGCCTTGACAATCTTTTTTGTTGCTGCTCTCCACTTCATTTCATGCATTATATGTTTGAATAAATGTACATTTGACATAGATTTCATTACAATTCAATGGGCTGTGTTTTGTGCTATCCTACAGTAAGGGACCATTTGCTCCTTTGTAACAATAACTATAATTCTAATTCTGTATACCAATTCCTCTTTCTCCTTTTCTGCTCACTGTATTTTTTTGTTAATGTTCTGATCTAAGCACTGTGGTACTGAAAATTCTGGACCCTGCTATTGTGTGGTACCGAAGCTCTGCACTCGTGTCAGAAATATCATCGTATCATGACGATTTTGGTATTGGCAGACCGGTAATGATTGGGATACTATACCTAAGCATTTGCGTCATGATCGAGTGACTAAATCACCCTGAAATCGTAGTTTTCGTCTTGAACCCTCGGGTTCCATTTTGTGAGCGGCAGCCATTTTGTGATTGCCCTTACATAGTCAAATGACTAAGGCCGAATTCGATTTGAAAGGACACGTACTCCTTTGCTGACTTCTCTGTGACCTGGGCGAGCTGACTCCACTGCCTCAAGCCAAACCTGTACGGGCAGTTCCTTTCCCAGTGGCCGAACGAGATTAGTATCAAGGCACAACATGTCATAAACCGTTCATCGCATACAAGCTATGTTTAATCTCACACACACCTGTCTCTGTTTCTTCTTTATGGCCTGTTTTAAAAGGAGGAGGTGCCTGATTTTATTAGGGGTCCGTCGATATCTGATGAAAGTTCTGGGCCTTGCCGGGTAATCTATCATGAACTGGACAAACTGAAATGTGGGCTTGTCATCATGACTCTGCTTTTTCTTTGTAGTA
Source organism: Lissotriton vulgaris (assembly GCF_964263255.1). Lineage (NCBI taxonomy): Eukaryota > Metazoa > Chordata > Amphibia > Caudata > Salamandridae > Lissotriton > Lissotriton vulgaris. The sequence goes on from NC_141695.1 coordinate 564,045,333, forward strand.
GAAATGTTTGTATGACCAACTGTAAAACAAGGAATTCTTGCCTGAAGCCTATTATTTCGTATAAAAAGAGAAGGCTGGTTCTGTAAAAACGAGCAGTCTCCTGAGAACATACATGTCGTTGTACTTCTAGGTTATCTGTTACTGGCTGCAGCCAATAAATACGATATTTGACTTCACCTAGAAGACTCTGTGTTTATATAGTCCAAAACAGGAAGGACTCGAGGTCTTTGGGTGTTCTCCCTGGCACCGCCGGGTCCATAAAAACCCGGTACCTCAGTTGGTGCCCACGTGGGGCGGTATCAGTGGTACCGGTCCAAGCCAGAGGTTCGTGAGGAGCTTCGTGTGAAAATTCCGGAGGACGGCCAGCCACTTCAGCGACCCCTGTATGTCGACGTGGTTCCGAAGGTCTTTGCTGCAATGTTCCCCACGTCCCGACGGCTACGAAGGACTACTGCCCTGACTATCGCCCTGTTTTGGACCCTTGATGATTGGTAGAGCGAAACGATAGACGAGTCTTCTGGTGACGTCATCGATACCTCAGTTAAGTATAAGTGGAGCGTCTCCCAGTCCTTAGTTTGGTTCTTAGTTTGGTATCCTTCGGGAACGCTTTGATTTGGAACTTGCAAGTGCCAAAGCCGAAGGACTCGTGGATTCACGAGACTATCGTATTCGATAATCCTTTGAAGTTTGAAGCTAGACTAGAGAGCGAAGATGCCTGGTCTTAGCAGACTTGGGCATTTGTTTTGTCTTGGTTGTAATAGGGACTCCCGGTTGGAGGACTCTTGTCCAGTTCCTCGGATTGGAACTCCAACATATGAGCTCTATGTGAAGCATGGCGTAGGCCCTATCACATATAATGAAGTATGGGTCCGATACACCAGAAAGGATGGTGTTCTAAAATGGCCACAATATGGTAGCTTTGACACAGAAATCCTAGATAATCTAGAGGTTAAACTTTTTAAGAAGAAAGCCCGGCCGGCGATGTTTGACTCTTTTCGCCTATGGCGCAAAGAAGCCAAACAGAAAGAAATGAAATTAGCGAAGAAAAATAAACGAGAACGAGGTATGTCAATGGTATAAGCTGCTGTTGCATTTAGGGATAATGAAGAGGAGCAAGAGAGTGAACAGATGAAACGAGTAAAGAAGTTAGCGGTAGATAGATGCTACCCAGCCTTGCCAACTAAAGAACAGGAAGCAAGGAACGATCTTGAGAAAGATTCGTTAATGTCACATCTCCTGAGTTCACCACCCCCTTATGCACAGAATGTTACGGCACCACCGCCACCAGTTGTGGCTGTACAACCTCCGAATGTTGTGCCTCCTGTGATTCCTCCACAACCAGCTCCTCTTCCGTTGGTTGCCATTCCTTTGGCGCAGCCTCCTCAGGGGCCACCAACTTTGCCTTTGCCTGCTACTTCTACGTCTGTTCCTAATGCTCCTCCTGTTTCGACTCTGGATTCTTCTCCATCTTCCCTTATTCTTTCCTCTTCTCCCTCTGCTAGACAGCGAATGACTGCTGCCGTTTCTGGTTTCTTTTCTCCTTGGTTGGGACAACTGAGTATGTCCCCTGCTACAGAGCGTAGACAGTCGCGCAGTCAATTGCCTGACTCTAGAGAGAAAGAGATATTGGATTGTTTGGCACATAAATGGGTTACAGACCCGGTGCGATATGATTTAGATTCTATTATGGATGTCTTCCATCAGTGGGAAGCATCGAAGCAGAGATACGTTTTTGAGAAAATGTGTGTTTTACTTTGTGAGGAATTGGAGCAAGATAATTCGGAACCCAATATGTCTGAGTTGTATTGTGTGCTGTTCGAGTTTGCGAAGGGCACAATTGTGGGTTCCGATGTTGAGAAAGCAGTTGCAACATTATTGTCGTTTAGGAGTGAGAGTGTTTCCCAGTCGCTGTTTGACTCTGAAGTTAAGAGAAAGGCAAGACAATATCCCATGAGAGAGGTCCCCCCAGTTTGGAGGGAAGGGAATGCCAATGTTGTTCCACCCATTCTGCCACATTTTCAGCGTGTGTGGGTACATGTCCCATGGAAGCGAGCAGAAGTTTTGTCTCTTAAGCAGACATTGCCTGATCCTCGTAAAAATCCTGCAGGGTATTACAAAGAATTATCACAGACCGCAGGCTCCTGTATCATGAATTTAGCAGGTGTAGACATGTTGTTTGGAAATGTTGTTCCACAGCCTTTATGGGGAAAGATTCGTCATACGGATCATGATCAAGAGTTAAGCGACACATGGTTGGTGGTGCTAAACCTGAGCCCTTAGTAGCAGAACTTCCTGGTAGGATTATTACGTATATGAAGACTTTGATGCCCGAATTGCGTGTTAATTGGGACAAGTTGTCTGCATGCAAACAGAAGAAAGATGAGACTGTGTCTGACTTCTTCACGAGGTTCGAGGAGACTTTTGTAGATCATAGTGGTCAGGATATGACTACGGAGGGTGGCCAAAGATTGTTTGTTGACAAATTTGTACATAATTTGCTTCCTGAATTATGTAATAAGTTGAAGGATTCTGAGAGTGCTTGGGCTGTTTCCACGTCAGCGCAGATTTTAGCCACGGCCCAGTACTATGAGAATAGGCATAAAGATGAGTTAGAGAAAGCGGATAAAAAGACTAAGGAATTGAAAACTAAAGTCCTTCTACAGCAAGCTTATCCACCTCGTAATATTAGTCAGCGCGACTAGCAGCAACCTCAGCAATAATCGAGGAACTCGCAAAGAAATGAGTCTTCTCAGCAACGTTTACCGTATGGTCCCAATCAGTGTGCGTATTGTAGGGAAGAGGGTCATTTCAAGAGTAGTTGTCCGGTTTTGTTACAGCTTACGAATGGTGCTTCTGGTGCGAGAGGTCGAGGCGTTCAACAAGCTTCTAGAGGTAGAGGACGTGGAAATTTTCCCCAGAACGCTCGTTCCTTCCGGCCTCAGAATTCCATGAATAGTTTCGACCAGCAGAATAACGCGTTTGCTAGGACGGCTCAGTACTATGCTGATGACTACTATGCAGAAGATGGGTATATGGAAGGTGATGATTGCTAGGACAGCCATGGACAAAGAGAGGGAGTTGTTTCAGTTCCAGTAGATCAGAGTGGGCCCTATGTTGAGGTGATTACATCAGGTGTGTCAGAGCCTTTTCTGTTAGATACTGGTGCTACAAAGAGTTCTATTATGCACTCAAAACTCCCTGGCGCACCTTTGTCTGGCGAAATGAATGTTTCAGTAGGTTTTTCTGGTGCCCCGGTTAGGAACCCGATTTCTAGTCCTATGTCTCTTTCTGTTGGACCTTGTGACTTCGAAGCACCCCTCATTCTTACAACAGGTTGTGGTGAAAACTTGTTGGGATTAGATTTGTTGAAAATACTATATGCGACTTTGTACTGTTCTCCTTCGGGAGTACAACTTACACTGGGTAAGAAAGTGGTTTCTCATTTGTTGTCTTCTCTTCCGGATATTCTTTGAACTACTGGCTCCAAAGATGTGGGTCTCTTGGAAATAGCTCATTCAACCAAAACTTTGTCCATATTCCTTTGCATCAGGAAACAATAAAAACCGATCAACTGAAAAACATCTGTTTTATTTGTAGTTTTCTTTTGCTTTGTTTCTCTATCTTGGTACATTACTTCATGTACATCCATCCATCTTTTTCAGTAAATCCCAATGCATTTCGGTATAACAATACCTTCATCAGGGGAATACTGTAATCGAAATCAACATAGTAACAATAATCAGAATTTGGGAATAAGGGAGCCCCTGACTCCACCTCATGTGCATATCACCTCTAATGCAAGTTTGTCAAAACGAGTACCAGCTTAGCTGTGCCTTCACCAATGTGTCTGAAAGCAAAGTGTGATGATCACCACGTGTCACACTATAATCGTGTCCAAAAAATATAAAAAAACGTGTACCTGACTTGATGCAGTTCACGACTGTATTATAACAAGTATGCAATTCCTAAATGGTAAAACAACATGATAACTATCCGTGCTGACCAGCTCTGAGAAATGCCATAAACAAAAAACCAACTGCCGCCTACCTATGTCAGCGATCGTTCTCCCCTGGAAATAAGCGTCAAAGTAACCTGCCTGTTCGTAATCTTCAACTGAAAGAAAACACACACGGAGCCATTAGTATCCCGCTAACGGGTCTTATCATTTCTCCACCCTTAACCCGCATCTGTGCCTCTATTTACCTCGCTACCTGAAACATACGTGGACTAAATGTAAAAAATAAAAAATAAAAAATTATGCTAACGTCTACAACTAAAAATGATAAAACAATTACAATACACTTTAAGGAAACAGATTAACCAAAGGCTTCACGCCACTACGCTAATTCAATACCACAAAGTGAAGCGTATTCCACGCGGATTGCGTATATCCCTTAGACCATTACTTTTCAAATTCAACAAGCCCTTCATGTTGAGGTGGTATGCGATACTTAATAAGTGTTCTTTAGATTTGATTTTACTCATAGTGGAAGAGCTGTCCAACATTCTAAAAGAATTAGACACTGAGATACAAGAACTACAAACGGAATTATCATCAAGGTTATCAGAGGAAGAATTGGCCACTACCCTTAAGAACATCAATGATCAATTGGAAGAACATACTAGGGAAGTACACAAACGTAAACTGCGCAAGTTTAAGCGCGACACAATAGACTACAAGCTAGACGAGGTCTATTCTTGGGCAGATCAGTATGCCCAAAGGAGAACTTACAAAAAAACCCCAAGCTTCCTCTTCAAAAGAGAGTGTGGCAACCGAACGTTGCCAGGGCCGGCTTTTTTAGAGGGGGGCAAAACATCCAATCACCCCCACGGAACAAACCCAGTCAAAACCAAACAGACAAGGAGGGGACAAGGTTCCAACAAAAAAAGCAAAGAAACAGGAGGAATTAGTGATGAACATTTCAGATTACCAACTAAACCAAACAGAACTAAGGGTTTTGAACAAAGGCATGTCTTTTGTTCCGACATACTCCACTAACAAATTGGAAACTGAGGTTTCATTATTAAAATTCATGAGGAAACTTCGATTACGGTGGTCTTTCCACACGATTAACTCAGAGTCCGCAATCTCAGTCACTACACCTGAAAAACCACAGGACTTCAGACCTAAGAGCACTTTTATGGCTCCATTTTCACATAAGACTTTGGATCTATTGGAAACTTTGGTAAAGAAAGATGTAGAACAGATCTCAACTACAAAGACTAGACAAAACAACTTGATCAAAGTAGAACATCAAACTTTGGTAAAATTGGCACAGAACGACATGTTAAAGATCGTTCCGGCAGATAAAGGAGGAGCACTGGTTGTACTTAATCATTCTCATTATCTGGCAAAGGTCAATCAGCATGTTACCGATGAAGACACATACATCAAACTAGATACCGACCCCACTGTTCGTTTTCAAACTATTTTGTACACGATTCTTGAAAGAGCACAGGATATGGGCTGGATAGATGAGCAAACCCATAGATTTTTGACTGTCCAATACCCCAAAAGACCTCACATATATATGGTGCCCAAAATGCACAACAATCCAGCAGACCCCCCATTCAGGCCAATTGTGGCGGGGTGTGGGTCTCTGCATGAACCTCTAGGCAAGTTTCTAGATCATTATCTACAACCACTAGTACAACAATGGAGCACGTACATAGAAGACACCACAGATTGTCTAAAAAGGATCAGTGAAGTGATTTTAACACCAGAGGAAAATGTTTTGTTATGTACTGTGGATATATCTGCCCTGTATACCTCTATCCCCCATCAGGAGGGTATAGAGGCGGTTGAATGGATGTTACTACAGCATGATTATGATGAAGGTACTAATGTTTTTCTTTTAGAATTGTTGCATTTTTGTTTGTACCATGGATATTTCAGATGGCAAGACAGTTTTTACCTCCAAAGGACAGGCACTAGCATGGGTTTTACTGGAGCACTAACTTTTGCTAATATATTCATGGCAAAATATGAGAACGAGAACATTTTGCAAAATTCCCAATGGTCACAACATCTTAGGCTTTATGTCAGGTACATAGACGACATTCTTATGGTGTGGGATGGTACACATGAGATGTTAGAAAACTTGTTGACAGAGTTAAATTGTTGTCATGATCAGATCAAGATTACATACTCTATTGAAGACAAATCCATTAACTATTTGGACATACTCATAGAAAACAAAGGAGATGGCCTACATACAAGACTGTACAAAAAATCTACTGATCGCAATAGGGCATTACACTATAGCAGTTTCCATACCCTATCTTTGAAAAATCACCTACCTTTTTCACAGTTTTTACGTGCACGCAGAATATGTTCACATGAGGAACAAGGTATTCAAGAGATGGAGGTCATGGCTCAGGCATATAAAGAGAGAGGCTATCCAGAAGAGGTATTAGAACAGGCTAAACACAAAGCCAGCCAGAAAGACAGACAAGAACTGCTCGTAAAAACAGTTAGACAACCACTTCAGAGGGAGGTATTTGTAATTAAACACTCCACGTCGAGTAGGTTCATCAAGAAAAGCATTCTGAAAAGATGGGAAGTGATTGAACAAGAGACCGATTTCAAAAATGTGTTTTTTGACAAACCATTGTTTGCACACACTAGATCCAGGAACATAAAAGAGATATTAAAACATTCTCAGATCAACGCAGGCAACGCCCGACACAGAGGCATGGTAAAGTGCCACAACTGTGGTCATTGCGGCAACGTAATGACAGGGGATGTGTTCACACATCCACAGACAGGCAAGCACATACAACTAAGACACACGTCAGACTGCAATACCAGCATAGTAGTCTATGCCATTAAATGCCCTTGCGGGCTGGTATATGTTGGTAAAACCACAAGAAAGTTTGTGTAGCAACTTTGTCATAACCAGCACTCACTTAGTTGTGGACGTTAGCATCATTTTTTATTTTTTATTTTTTACATTTAGTCCACGTATTTTTCAATATATGATTTACTAATGTTACATACATGTTTCATTAGGTTCGCTACTTCTCTTGAATCCCCGTCCATACGCGCTATTTGACTAGGCTAATATGGCGCCCACGGCAAGGTTTAGTTCACAGAGTCCGTTTTCAGTGTTTACACGGAAACGGCTGTTCACTTATAAGAATGGGATAGAGACGGCGTCTTTGAGCGCAAGACGACAAGGCAGTGACAAGTTTCAGGTAGCGAGGTAAATAGAGGCACAGATGCGGGTTAAGGGTGGAGAAATGATAAGACCCGTTAGCGGGATACTAATGGCACCGTGTGTGTTTTCTTTCAGTTGAAGATTACGAACAGGCAGGTTACTTTGACGCTTATTTCCAGGGTAGACGTTCGCTGACATAGGTAGGCGGCAGTTGGTTTTTTGTTCATGGCATTTCTCAGAACTGGTCAGCACGGATAGTTATCATGTTGTTTTACCATTTAGGAATTGCATACTTGTTATAATACAGTCGTGAACTGCATCAAGTCAGGTACACGTTTTTTTATATTTTTTGGACACGATTATAGTGTGACACGTGGTGATCATCACACTTTGCTTTCAGACACATTGGTGAAGGCACAGCTAAGCTGGTACTGGTTTTGACAAACTTGCATTAGAGGTGATATGCACATGAGGTGGAGTCAGGGGCTCCCTTATTCCCAAATTCTGATTATTGTTACTATGTTGATTTTGATTACAGTATTCCCCTGATGAAGGTATTGTTATACCGAAATGCATTGGGATTTACTGAAAAAGATGGATGGATGTACATGAAGTAATGTACCAAGATAGAAGAACAAAGCACAAGAAAAGAAATCTACAAATAAAACAGATGTTTTTCAGTTGATCGGTTTTTATTGTTTCCTTATGCAAAGGAATATGGACAAAGTTTTGGTTGAATGAACTTTTATATTAATATTTGATATTATACATCACTGTGGTTTATAGAGCACCCCGCGGGGGCTTGTGAAAAGTGCGTCGTTTTCAAACAGTTTCTGTTTGTGTTATATGTTATGTTACTGACGTGAGCCAGTCAGGTCAAGCGACAGCACCTAGAAAGAAGAGAATACAGTTCAGAGTACTAGATTCACACTAGCAAAGGAGTGCAGAGTGTCAATTTCAGATATATATTCTCTTGGAAATAGCGCCATATGTTGTGACACTGAAAGCCAATGTTAGAATGCCGCGCATTCCCCAATACAAGATTTCTAGTGAAGGTGAAAAGGCGTTGTTAGCGATCATTTATGATTTGATTGAGAAAGATGTAATTGAAGAGACAAGAGGCAACATCTGTAATAGTCCTGTTCTGCCGGTTCTGAAGCGTACTGATCCTTCCCAGCCACCTGTTTACAAATTTGTGATTGATCTTAGGGAGGTGAATAAGATTGTTGTGCCACAGTTTCCCGTTGTCTCTGATATCACTGCCCTATTGACTATGATTCCAGCTTCAGCCACTTGGTTTTCAGTGATTGACTTGAAGAATGGATTCTTCAGGATCCCGATTGGCGAGGAGAGCAGGGATATTTTTGGCTTCAATTCAGGAGGCCGAAGTTTCCAATTCAAACGCGCTCCTCAGGGCTACTGTGAAAGTTCATCAATATTCAGTCAGGCTTTAAAAACACAGCTTGACACGATTGTTTTACCTGATGGCGCTACCCTTATTCAGTACGTCGATGATTTGCTAATAGCGGCAGATTGTCGACAAGAAGTAACCTACTTAGGTCACCTCTTATCGAAGGAGGGAAGGAAACTGACCCCAGAAAGAATTCAGGCAATTGCAAAATTGAGTGTCCCAAGGACACAGAGAGAAGTGCTTGCTTTCTTGGGCATTACATCATATTGCAGACAATGGATACCGAATTTTTCCTTATTGGCCAAACCTTTGGTGGCACTAACTTGTAAAGATACACCGAAACCCACTCCGTGGTCTGAAGAGTGTCAGAAAAGTGTTTCCGAATTGCGTGATGCATTGTGTTCGGCTCCTGTGTTGGGTACCCCCAATTACAGTCAGCCCTTTACATTGTATGTCCATGAGAAAGAAGGTTGCGCATTGTCAGTTCTGACACAGTCTTTTGGGGACAAGCAGCGTCCATGCGCGTATTTTTCAGCGACTTTAGATCCGGTAGCTAAGGCGTTGCCAAGTTGTTTGAGAGCCACTGCGGCAGCAGCTGTCTCTATTCGACAGTCTGCTGGATTAGTAATGAATAATATGCTGATTGTAATGGTCCCGCATGCAGTGGATATTCTGATGAATAAAACAAGGACACAGCACTTAACTAGTGCTCAATTGTCAGGGTATGAGCTGACACCATTGGCAAGTCATGTGCACATAAAGAGGTGTAATACACTAAACCCAGCCACATTATTGCCGATTTTAGCTGAGACAGATGAGGATAGTGAAGATCAGCATGACTGTTTTCTGAGAACAGAGGAAGAGACGAAAGGGAGGATAGACCTTAGGGACACTCCTCTTCCAGAGTGTGATGGTACTTTGTGGGTTGATGGTTCGTGTTTCAAGTTGCCGAATGGTGATACGACTGCAGCGTATGCTGTGACGACTTTGCATACTATTGTCGAAGCTGCACGTATCCCCCATAATTCAGCGCAAGCAGCAGAGTTGATTGCACTCACAAGAGCATGTGTGTTGCCATAGCGCTACACTGGTAGAAGCTCAATCGAGTGTTTCATATTAATTATAGCAAATTCCATACTTAAGCATTGCCTTGATTCATATGCGCAGGCTCATTGTTTAGTTTCATAGCCTTGATCCTAATTAGCATTGCTCGCTTTTTTGCATTTAAATTTGTAGCGCTTACTTCAGAGAGGGTTTACAGATCTTCAATTACTCTGTGTGCCCCTTCCTGTTCCCGGTTTCAATTTGCTGTCATCTTGTTGTTATTGTGACTCGGAGCCCCATCCTCTCCGCCCCGCTCCTGCCTCCCAGCTGACCCTCCCTCGCCCCTCCCCCCCACTATCCACATATGACAGATGCCTACGCGTGCAGCGGTCGCGCCCCATGCGCGCCAAAGGTAAGCCCGTCTACGCCCGTCTGCGCCTGGACTGCGCACAGCGCCAGACCCCCTGGTCCTCGCAATACCCTCTCCACTGGCTTAACGTATGACGCCGCTACTCTCCATGCCCTTAACCCCAAATGCACCCCACAATGCTGCGTAGCTACCCCGGGACACACCAACGGACCATTCGCCTGCCAAGCCTGCAAGTTCGCCTGCATCAGGAACCACACCAATTCCTCCTCCTCCAAACACAGCTCCGACTCTAACCACCTGAAGTGCATCCTGCTGAACACCCGCTCGGTCCACAAACACGCCACTGAACTCTGGGACCTACTCAACACCACATTGCCGGACGTCGCCTTCCTCACAGAAACTTAAATGAACGCCTCATCAGCGCCCGACATCACCATAGCCATCCCGGACAATTACAAAATCATCCGAAAAGACCGCACCAACGAAACAGGAGGAGACATCGCCATCGTCCATAAGAACACCATCCGAATCACGACTAGCTCCGACGATAACCTCGCGACCGCCGAACACCTTCACTTCCAGATCCACACCGACCCCAGGACCACACTTAGAGGCACCCTCATCTACAGACCACCAGGAACCCGCACAAAATTCATCGAAGACATCACTGACTTCATCAGCCCACATGCCCTCACCTCCGAGAACTACATTCTCCTGGTTGACCTCAACTTCCACCTAGAAAAGAATAACAACAGCAACACCACCACCCTTCTGGACAACCTGGCCAATCTTGGACTCAAACAACTTGTTGACACCCCCACCCACTTAGCCGGACACACGCTCGACCATATCTTCACCTCTAGCAAACACATCTCCTTGGATCACACCACAGCTCTCCATTGGACGGACCACAGCTGCGTTCACTTCAGCTACAAAAAGACCACGCCCCACATCCCACCACAACCTATTCCTCGAAGAAACTGGAACAAAATCACCACCGACCAACTCTTCACATCGCTTAACCAAAACCCCCCCGCCATACCATCGGACCCAAACCAAGCTGCCACCAAACTCACACAATGGATCACCCACAGCGCTGACGAATTAGCACCCTTGAAAAACCACAAGATCAAACAAGATAACAAAAAAGCCCCCTGGTTCAACGATGACCTTAAGAAATCCAAGAAGCTATGTCGTACCCTCGAGAAAACCTGGAGAAAAAACCCAACCACTAACAACCTGACCACCTTCAAGGACGCAATCCGCAAACACCACCAATTGATCCGATCCCCCAAGAAATCAGCATTCAAGGATCGACTCGACAACAACGCCCACAACAGCAAGGAACTATTCAACATCGTCAAAGAATTTACCAACCCCACCGCCGGCACCAACGACATCACTCCCTCCCAAGACCTCTGCGACTCTTTATCCACTTTTTTCCACAACAAAATCGCCCATATTCACAACAGCTTTGAAAAATTGTCCGTAGAACAACCCACTCCAACCACCTCCGAACCAAAACAGCACTCTCACAACCTTTGCGCCTGGAACCCAATCACTACTGAAGACACCATCCGTCTGATGAACTCCATCCATTCAGGCTCACCAAATGACCCATGCCCCCACCACATCTTCAACAAAGCAGACTCCATCATCGCACCCCATCTCCGCGATGTCATCAACTGCTCCTTCAACTCCGTCACCTTCCCAGAAAGCTGGAAACATGGCGAACTCAGCGCCCTTCTGAAGAAAGCCACAGCGGACCCCTCTGAACTAAAGAACTACCGCCCCATCTCGCTCCTCCCCTACCCTGCCAAAGTCATCGAGAAAGCAGTGAATAGTCAGCTCGCCGCCTTCCTTGAATCGAACAATTCACTCGACCCCTCACAGTCCGGCTTTCGAGCCAAACACAGCACCGAAACCGCCCTCATCGCTGCTACAGACGACATCCGAACGCTACTGGACAACGGAGAAACAGTTGCCCTCATCCTACTTGACCTCTCCGCCGCCTTCGACACAGTCTGTCATAACACCCTCATACAACGCCTCAGCAATGTCAGAATTCAAGGAAAAGCGTTGGACTGGATCATCTCGTTCCTCGCAGGAAGAACCCAGAGAGTCTGACTTCCCCCATTCAAATCAGAGGCAACCGAAGTCATCTGCGGCGTACCACAAGGATCATCACTCAGTCCCACACTCTTCAACGTGTACATGAGTCCCGTCACCAACCATCGCGCGACAACACAACCTCAACATCATCTCCTACGCTGACGACACCCAACTAATCCTCTCCCTCACCAAAGACCCCAACACCGCCAAAACCAATCTACACGAAGGACTGAAAGAAGTATCCGTATGGATGAAGAACAGCCGTTTAAAACTAAACTCGGACAAAATGGAAGTCCTCATCTTAGGATCGTCCCCCTCTGCATGGGACGACTCATGGTGGCCACCAGCACTGGGCACAGCACCCATACCTACAGATCACGCACGGAACCTGGGCGTCATCCTAGACTCCTCCCTCTCGATGACCAAACAAGTCAAAGCCGTTTCATCATCATGCTTCAACATCCTACGCATGCTCAAAAAAATCTTCCGCTGGATCCCCACCGAAACAAGAAAGATAGTCACCCACGCACTAGTCCCCAGCCGACTAGATTATGGAAACACCCTTTACGCCGGAACCACAGCCAAACTACAGAAAAAACTCCAATGCATCCAAAACGCCTCAGCCAGACTCATACTGGACATCCCCCGTCAAGCTCACATTTCCGGTCACCAGAAAGATCTCCACTGGCTTCCCGTCAACAAGAGAATAACATTCCGTCTCCTCACCCACGCACACAAGGCCCTCTACGACCTCGGACCCAAATGCCTCAACAAAAGACAGTCCTTCTACACACCCACCCGCCAACTACGTTCATCCAATCAAGCCCTCTCCGCAATTCCCCGCATCAATAGAGTCACCATAGGAGGAAGATCCTTCTCCTACTTAGAGGACAAAACCTGGAACTCACTCCCCACTCACCTCCGCCTTACACAGAACCACCTCTTCTTCAGAAAACAGCTTAAAACCTGGCTATTCTATAAATAATGCACCCTCCCTCCCCCAAGCGCCTTGAGACCCTATGGGTGAGTAGTGCGCTATACAAATTACTGAACTTGAACTTGAACTTGTTGGCGAAAGGAAAACGAGTGAATGTGTACACGGACAGACAATACGCATTTGGTGTGGCTCACAGTTTTGGACGATTGTGGAAAGAACGTGGGTTCCTGACTTCGCATGGTGCTAAGATCCAGCATGGTCAGTTGGTGAATGAGCTTCTCGTGTCACTGACCTTGCCGCTACAGGTTACAATTGTGAAATGCAGTGCGCATAAAAAGGTTACGGATGATGTTGGTCGTGGAAATGCGTTTGCGGATGAAGTTGCGAAAGAAACTGCTAGAAATGTAATGAGCCGAATGTATGTTGCAGGCCCTGCGAGATGGATTGGTGACATTGGTATGTGTGAAGATACGATTGAGAGTGTGAAGTCCATTCAAGCTGAAGCCACGGAAAAAGAGTTGAATGAATGGAGAGAAAGTAAGGGTAAACTGGATGTGAACGGTTGTTGGATTGAATTGTCAGAGCATCAGAGATGGTTGTTACCCGATGCGTATGTGCTTGCAGTGGTGACAATGGCTCATGGAATGGCTCATATCAGCGTGAAAGGGATTTGTAAGTTGTTGGCTCCAGTATGGCAAAATGGTGGAATCCCTAAGGGCCCGATGTAGGTAAATCTATATTTACCACTTCATAAATACCGAATCATACCGATTCGGTATTTATGAAGTGGTAAATTAGAGGGGGGGGATGTAGGTATTTCAGATTCGGTAAATACCAAATCTGTAAGATTCGGTATTTACCGATTCTGTAAATACCGAATCGGTATCCCCCATTGATTCCTAAGGGCCTTGAAGCCCATAGGAATCAATGGGCATTACTGATTCGGTATTTACCGAATCGGTAAATACCGATTCCAGCAAGGGTGCAGGGGGGTGTCACTTTGACACCCTCTAGCACCCCCAATACTGGCTTGTGTGCCATGTGGCACACAGACATGCCCAAGGGCATGTCTGTCTGTCACATGGCATAGGTGTGCATGCACACATGTGCATGCACACCTGGATTCGGTATTTTAACACCCAATTAGATTGGGTGTTAAAATACCGAATCTGAAAGGCCTGTGGGACTCAGAAGAGTCCCACCTACATCTGGAAGATACCGAATCGGTAAAAAGACCGATTCGGTATTTTACAGATTCTGTAAATTTACCGATTCGGTAAATATACCGAATAGGTAAATACTGGCCCCCTACATCTCAAAGTGCCAAATACCGGTCGGAAACGGCCGATTTCGGCCGTTTCCGACCGGAATTTGCCACCTACATCGGGCCCCAAGTGTGCAGAGAATGTGGTCAAGAATTGTATGGTATGCCTGAAATACAATCCTGGTAGGAGAACTCCAACTCCAGCTGGTCATTTTGTGCCTCCAACGTATCCGTTTGAGGTTTTGCAGCCAGATTTCATCCACATGGAAAGGTGCAACAATTACATACTCGTTGTTGTCTGTGCCTTTTCAAGATGGGTTGAAGCATACCCCCTGAAGGACAATACTGCTTTGTCCACAGCCAAAGCCCTTGTCAAAGAGTTCTTCCCTAGATTTGGAATGCCTAGAATGGTTTGAAGTGATAATGGGAGTGAATTTGTGGGTCAAGTGATGAAGAGAGTGTGTGATGGGCTAGGCATTCAGCAAAAGTTTCACGCTGCAAATCACCTCTAATCAGCTGGACTAGTAGAGTGCTATAATGGCACGTCAAAACTGAAACTGGCCAAGATTCAAGCAAGCACAGGTCTCAAATGGCCTGACGCTCTGCCCTTGGCACTCCTATCAACGAGAATGACTGTTCACTCTAGAGTGGGACTTAGTCCCTATGAAATTGTGTTCGGCCGCCCGGCCAACATATGGGGAGTGCCAAGGCCCACCAGGTTTAGTGAAATAGAACACCCTGTACTGCTTGACTATCTGTATGAATTGACGGCTAAATTGTGTGTTTTACACCAACAGGTCCACGACACTCTACCTCAGGCCTCTGAAGCTCCAGGGCATCCGATCGATCCTGGATCCTGGGTGCTGGTTAGAAATTTCCAGTGAACAAAGAATGACCAGCCCCGGTGGACCGGCCCTCATCTAGTTCTTCTCTCGACGAGATCTGCCGTTCGAGTAGAAGGAAAGAAACATTGGGTCCACGGCAATCATTGTAAGAGGGTCCCACTGCCTCTTCCGTATGGTCCGGTGGGTCCAGGAGGGAATCGCTGACTCTGAATCTGAGACCGTGCCTCGTTTCCTACCCTTTAGCGATGCACGTATAAAAGGAACAACTTCTGAAAAGGAGAGCGACAACATTTTGCAAGAAGCTGTGCCTTCGTCAATTCGATTGAACACTATAGAGCCTGAACTCTTATTTCAAGACCAGACAGCACCTGGCAGAAACCGTTACAATTTGAGGCCAAGAACTATGAATATGGACAAATAAATTTATTTTTACTTTTTATTGTGCAGCTCTCTCATCCAATAAACTTGCTCATTTTTGTTTTTCGAACCACCATCCGGTTCTACTGCTAGGGTCGCGGTTGCCACAGTCTTTGGAGTGCAGCTGGAGACGGATAGGTCGACAGTTCTGGTTGGTTCAAGGGAGTTACCCTGGACTGACAGAAGCACTCTTCAGCAGAAACAACCTACCACCGCAGGCAGCAAATTAGAGAGGATGGAGTTTTCTGAGATGGAGAGACCTGCCAAACGAATGAACTTTAAAGAAAAAATGTGTATATTAATGTCGAAGAAGAGATCATTGATATGTTGTATCTTTATGTTGCTTGGTGTCATGATGTTTTTAATAGGAATGGTTTTATACATTTTTCAAGTTTCTTTTGCGCCCACTACTCAGCCCAAACCTCCTCCTACTGTTTCCTTGCATTCTTTTCACCCTCTGCCTGAACATGAGTCCTCAAGAAGATTAGAGTTTATTAATAACTCTTTTATTCAGCTCTTACACCAACACTAATTAGTAGTGAATACAACTAACTGTTGGGTGTGTGGTCTTATGCCGCATACGACAGGCAAGGGTATCCCGTACCTGGTCTTACCATTTAGCTATAATGGTTCGTTATGGGCGTTCCAAACAATGTTCATATTCACCATCGAACTGTATTCCCCACATTCCATGAAGGGTAACTCAAGCAACAAAGCATTGGTAGTAGGAATTGCAAATATGAGCAGAACAATTGACTTGTATAGAACGATTCCTAAAGATGAGTTACAAGCTTATGTTAGATGGAATATGACAAAATATGGAATTGCTTTGAGTGAGAACCAGCGAGCGAAGAGATCCTCCTCTATTTGGATTGTACCCCATCAGGGTCATCTATGTCTGCAAGGTACTGGCAAGAATCCCAGAGCTCAGTTGGGCAAGAGCGTTTGCACGGAAACATATGTGTTTACGTCCCGGAATCCCCCTTTGTTCTTAGCAGCTAAGGGTGCTTATTTCATCTGCCATGATAGAGCCTATACATGGTTGCCCCCTGACTGCTCGGGGACATGTTTTGTCTCGTTCCTGTTGCCTCCCACCTACACGGCCGAGGCAGATTACCATAGGACAAGGATAGTTAGAGGTGTCATCAGTACAGAAGACACTGCAGGACAAGAATTTGGAGATTTTGCAAAGGGTTTTCTGCCATTTTGGGGGCCTATGGTGAACAGCAGGAACATAAGGCAACTGACAAGGGTGGTTGAATCCACTGTAGTTGAAACTGCTGGTGCCCTTAGTAATTTGACTGCTAAGCTCCAGTCGGATCGCCTTATGACTCTTCAGAACAGGGTTGCGTTAGATGTCATACTTGCAGACCGTGGTGGGGTATGTAAAGTGATCCAATCGAGTTGCTGCATTTTCATCCCCGATAACACTCCGACAGTATACCAGGCCATCTCCAAACTGCATAAGATCTCTGAATCTATTCAGGTGGATGAAGGAGACTGGTCCTTAATGGGGTGGTTCTGGGAACTGATATCTGCCTGGGGATGGAAGATTCTGATAGTCATTGGGATGATCCTAGCCATCCTTTTCCTGTTTTGTCTGTGTGTGCAGTGTGCTCCTGCAATATGTGGCCTCTGTGCTACATCATGTGTAAGGAAACCTGTATCAAGAGATGAACTAAGTAATAGGATGATGTTACAGCAACATCTCAATGACTTTATGAATACAGACCTGGACTCAGACTAGCATGAGTATGGGTTATTGCCTATATAAGGGCAAAAGGTGGGGCTGTGGTACTGAAAATTCTGGACCCTGCTATTGTGTGGTACCGAAGCTCTGCACTCGTGTCAGAAATATCATCATATCATGACGATTTTGGTATTGGCAGACCGGTAATGATTGGGATAATATACCTAAACATTTGCGTCATGATCGAGTGACGAAATCACCCTGAAATCGTAGTTTTTGTCTTGAACCCTCGGGTTCCATTTTGTGAGCGGCAGCCATTTTGTGATTGCCCTTACATAGTCAAATGACTAAGGCCGAATTCGATTTGAAAGGACACGTACTCCTTTGCTGACTTCTCTGTGACCTGGGCGAGCTGACTCCACTGCCTCAAGCCAAACCTGTTCGGGCAGTTCCTTTCCCAGTGGCCGAACGAGATTAGTATCAAGGCACAACATGTCATAAACCGTTCATCGCATACAAGCTATGTTTGATCTCACACACGTAGTAATTAATCAAGAAGGGGGATTAGGGATTGGGACATCTGTTTCATTCCCCAGGGTAAGTTAGTAATTGCTCAGAAAGGAGAAACAGACACTTGTTACACTTCTAGACCATTGGTATAGAATATTTTAGAGTAACCTCAAAAAACACAATGCTGATGTGGTTGTGCGGTATATCTGTTTCATCCGCCCCACATTAGGGTTGTTGGCAGTTATCATCGGGTACTCCAAAAGTAGTGGTGTTGCCCGCCTCAACCCGAGGCACCTCTGGTCTATTGTGCAGTGTCCAGAGAAGTGAAAAAAGTGTGCAAAATAAATTCTCAAAAAAAGGAAGAAATAATTAAAAAACTGGAGAGTCACCCTTCAAGGCTTTTAATATTGGTGTGATTTCCAGGTTGGTTAAAATGATTTCGGTACTACTTTGTAGATCGAGTTACTGGATCTGGGTAGTGTTATATATACAACGTCGACATGTTTCAGCTCTCTGGGCCCTAGCCACCGCTAGTCCAACAAACACCAGCCTACTTAAAGGACACTCGTGATCTTCTAGTGCAAATTGAAAAAATGTCATTCAATCCCAACACGATGCTCCTGGTGGGCTCAGATGTGGAGGCTCTATTTACAAGTCTCCCCCAAGACGACACCTTACAAGTTCTGGAGGATGTACTATTCACGAAAGAGTGGCACTATAACACACCGAGACACTTTATACTTGAATGCTGCAAACTAGCACTAAAAGAAAACTTTTTTGCTTATGAAAATGACCTGTACCTCCAAATACATGGAACCTCCATGGGGAGCGCCTTCGCTCCATCGGTGGCAGGACTTTATGTGAGCCACTTCGAGGAGCAACACATAGCCAGTGAAACAAACATGTTCTCTTCCAGTATACTATACTGGAAGAGATACATTGATGACATCATAATGATTTGGGACACCAAACTGGACCTACAGGCCTTTATGAACTGGCTTAACAATCTAGATCCTTGGCTAAAGTTCACATACACGGCCACAAGTAACAATCTCGATTTCTTGGACATAACAATATTTGCAAAAGATAATGTGCTTCATACAAAGACCTTCAGAAAACCCACGGCCAAAAACAGCATTTTATCATTCAAGAGCTACCATCCAAAACCGTTGAGGGATAACCTTCCCAACAGCCAGTTTTTGCGCTTGAAGAGGAATTGTAGCAACAATGCAGACTACCAATTGCAAGCAATAGAATTGAGTGACAGGCTCAGGCAAAGAGATTATACAGAAAAAACAATCAGACTCTGCAAGAAGAGAGCGAATAACCAACCCAGAGACTGTCTCTTACAAACATTCCCAAAAGCACCAACACCAGATTTGACCACTTGTGTGACAACATTCTGCCAAGCTTCCTATGAAGTAAAGAAACTGATTAACAAAAACTGGCACATTCTGCACACGGGTTCATTCAACTGGCCAAAACCTAGATTTGCAAATCGAAGATCAAAGAATATTAAAGATGTCCTTGTACATACCCGACCAACCAAAAAAGTGCAATTGGCCACAACAAGAGATGCAACCATGGCTCCTGTAACTGGGCATTACCCTTGCGGTTCTTGCGTCGCCTGTAAAACAACAACAGCATCCAAATCACTACAACTCTCAGACACACTAGTTTGGCATCAACGTCAACATACAAATTGCAACTCTACACACGTCATTTACATGGTGAGTTGCCCCTGCGGCAAACAATATATTGGAATGACGTGTCGTAAAGTAAAAATAAGAATTGGTGAACATAGGAGCAATATTAGATTGAAAAAGAACACCACCAAGTTATGTTCCCCTTTCGTGGAAGCAGGACATTCCTGCGACGACATTCACTGGACTGTAATTGAAATGCTGAATGACAAAACCCTGAGATGTGAGAAAACACTCTTTGAAAAGGAGCAGAGGTGGGTGGAACGTCTTAAAACCCATGAACACGGACTTAACGATTCAATCCTGTGGCACCAGTTTGCAAAATGAAGTTATCCCAAACTTTCAATAATACAAGCTTCTTAAACATCTAGAACCGTGAATTAAACCTAATCTGAATGATCACTCCTTAACTATGGTAATTATTGGGCACACAAAGAACCAACTCTGTTCCCGATTTGGTGACTGCATAAAGTTCGCATTGATAAAAAAACATAGCAACAAGCCGCTTCGATTCCCTGCGCCTTTAAAAACGACTCGTTCTGCTGAGGGTGTCATTTCCGGGGGCAGAGCCAGCACAGGACGGAATTCTGAATACACGCGGGTAATGGCGGAGGGAGGATGTGAAACCACAGAACTCCGGTAAGATGCCTGCGTGATATGCTAACTAATGCGATAATCTCTAAACACAGCTCTGGGTAAAAGCAGTCGCGACTTCCCCGATGCAAGAAAGAGTTTCTCCGGTATAAGGTAGGACAGCGCACAGCGTTTATACTAAATTTCTCTGCGAGTCCTCCCACCCGTAAACCAGGATAATTTAACTCCAACATGTTGCAAGACTAAATGAGACTTCTGAGAGTCTCCAATCACACACAGATGCCCTAATAAAACCTTGAACTAGCGCGCCCCATTCAAAGCTAGCGCGTAAAGTCAACAAACCTGATTTTTGATTTTTAATTTGTCAAAATGTTACCACTGCTCGAACTCGAACTACAGACCCTCCCCATATCTAAAGTCTCTGTAAATGAATAATAATTTTATTCAACAAATGCATAAACCTGATTCAGAATGTATAAATCAAGTGTGTATTTCTCTATGTACTCTCCCCATTCTATTTCAGAAACCGGAGGAGCATTTTTCCTGAAATAAAAACAGGAACCTACTTAAAACTACACAAATGGTGTGAGTAAAAAGTCCATTGTTTATGTGTATGTGAGTCCTGACGAAAGCTCTATAGACCCCTAGGGCCCAGAGAGCTGAAACATGTCGACGTTGTATATATAACACTACCCAGATCCAGTAACTCGATCTACAAAGTAGTACCGAAATCATTTTAACCAACCTGGAAATCACACCAATATTAAAAGCCTTGAAGGGTGGCTCTCCAGTTTTTTAATTATTTCTTCCTTTTTTTGAGAATTTATTTTGCACACTTTTTTCACTTCTCTGGACACTGCACAATAGACCAGAGGTGCCTCGGGTTGAGGCGGGCAACACCACTTCTTTTGGAGTACCCGATGATAACTGCCAACAACCCTAATGCGGGGCGGATGAAACAGATATACCGCACAACCACATCAGCATTGGGTTTTTTGAGGTTACTCTAAAATCTTCTATACCAATGGTCTAGAAGTGTAACAAGTGTCTGTTTCTCCTTTCTGATCAATTACTAACTTACCCTGGGGAATGAAACAGATGTCCCAATCCCTAATCCCCCTTCTTGATTAATTACTACTTAAGCTGCGTGCAGCAGCGGGATTCTATTACATATATACACAGGGTTAATCCCCTGACATTTCTATATATATATACCCACACGAGACTTACTATGGAGGGTAACCTTGGTTTGAGTTTTGACGCAAATGACATAGAAGAAATCCTAGCGGGTCAGCCGCTCCTACAAAATACTGAACTAACTGAAGCACTAGCATTGGCAGATGATTGGGACAAGATGACAGGAAAGAAAAGAGAGCAGATTAGAACATCTATACACGGTATAATAATGACGGAATACTTGAGGGTCAAAGCAGCACCAAGAGGTCTTTGGGTCAACAATGCCCCACGGATTTTTTTGAGTGACCTAGTCTTTCGAAGAGACTGGTCGTCAATTTCGTGGAAATGTACACTGGATTATCTAGTTCTTATTGTAAAAACAGCGAGAAGGCTATCAGACAGACTCCTCAAGGAAATTGAAGATTGTGAGAAAGAACTAAAGAAAGGCATTAACCCCGCAATCTACAAACAATGGTTAGAATAAATTAATAAAGAAATGGAGGAGACTCGCGAATTCATCACGCAGAGTAAACTAAATAAACTTGGTAAAGATTTTAAAAAGTTCAGCCAAGAAAAATGCACCCATACACCGCAGAGGAATACTCCCCACAAGAAACGGGATCAGACAATGAATCAACTGGTAATAACTCCTCCAACAACTCTGTGAGCAGCACAGATGATTATTTCCCAAAGAGAGGTAGGAACAACTATAGACAACATCGTCCAAGAAGAGGAAACAGATGGCAGAGACCATACTTCCAAGGCTACAATATGCCATTCTACCAACCATTTATCCCTCCATATGGAGGATGGATGGACCCGTTCAACTAAGGAATGCAACAGATGCCACCAATGGGGGACCAACAAATGGGACAAAATATGCACACCACCCAAAAAGAACCTCATTTTTTATCGAGAGGCCAAAATCAACCAAGAGGCAAGAAAAAGTCACTCAGATGGCAAGATCAACAGAGGAACGTGCAGACACGCAGCATGGCAGCAACCCATCCCTCCACCAGCTAAAGCAATCCCTTGTAGTCAACCTCTCAGGTCTAGAGTTACCAGATGATCAGATAGAAATCCTCAACAAAGGATTAGGATTTGTGCCTACCCCCCGACTCGACACCTTCAAATTGAAGTGCGAATTGGCAGAATTTTGTAGAACATTGAAATTGAAGGCCTTCTTTTCCAGTCAGAACACTAACAACGGGATGATTGAACAGGGAGACACCACCCTACGAAAAAAATCCACTTTCAACCCCCCAAATACGAATGTACACCCAGAATTACAGACCTTTGAACAAGCACTTTTGAACGGTGTAGATAAACTGAAAAACAAAAAGGTCTACCAAAATCTGAGCAAGAAAGAACGCACAGCCCTTGAGGCTTTGAGAATGAACGAAGAAATAGTGATCAAACCAGCTGATAAGGGGGGGGGACAGTTATCCTGAGCAAAAATGGATATAACTTGCAATGCCTAGCCCTTCTGTCTGATACAAGATTCTACCAAAAGATCCCCTCAGATCCAACAGAGAGACTCAAGAATACCATCTCCATCATGGTACATGAAGCAGAGACCAAAGGCTGGATCACACCTAAAGAGGCCGACTATTTAATGACAAAAGAGCCCGTCACACCCTACTTCTATTCCCTGCCGAAAACGCACAAGAATAGAACTCCACCACCTGGTCGCCCGATAGTTTCAGGCATCGGATCGGTATTAGAGCCTCTCTCTAAATTCGCGGACGAATACCTAAAACCGCTAGTCCAACAAACACCAGCCTACTTAAAGGACACTCGTGATCTTCTAGTGCAAATTGAAAAAATGTCATTCAATCCCAACACGATGCTCCTGGTGGGCCTAGATGTGGAGGCTCTATTTACAAGTCTCCCCCAAGACGACACCTTACAAGTTCTGGAGGATGTACTATTCACGAAAGAGTGGCACTATAACACACCAAGACACTTTATACTTGAATGCTGCAAACTAGCACTAAAAGAAAACTTTTTTGCTTATGAAAATGACCTGTACCTCCAAATACATGGAACCTCCATGGGGAGTGCCTTCGCTCCATCGGTGGCAGGACTTTATGTGAGCCACTTCGAGGAGCAACACATAGCCAGTGAAACAAACATGTTCTCTTCCAGTATACTATACTGGAAGAGATACATTGATGACATCATAATGATTTGGGACACCAAACTGGACCTACAGGCCTTTATGAACTGGCTTAACAATCTAGATCCTTGGCTAAAGTTCACATACACGGCCACAAGTAACAATCTCGATTTCTTGGACATAACAATATTTGCAAAAGATAATGTGCTTCATACAAAGACCTTCAGAAAACCCACGGCCAAAAACAGCATTTTATCATACAAGAGCTACCATCCAAAACCGTTGAGGGATAACCTTCCCTACAGCCAGTTTTTGCGCTTGAAGAGGAATTGTAGCAACAATGCAGACTACCAATTGCAAGCAATAGAATTGAGTGACAGGCTCAGGCAAAGAGATTATACAGAAAAAACAATCAGACTCTGCAAGAAGAGAGCGAATAACCAACCCAGAGACTGTCTCTTACAAACATTCCCAAAAGCACCAACACCAGATTTGACCACTTGTGTGACAACATTCTGCCAAGCTTCCTATGAAGTAAAGAAACTGATTAACAAAAACTGGCACATTCTGCACACGGGTTCATTCAACTGGCCAAAACCTAGATTTGCAAATCGAAGATCAAAGAATATTAAAGATGTCCTTGTACATACCCGACCAACCAAAAAAGTGCAATTGGCCACAACCAGAGATGCAACCATGGCTCCTGTAACTGGGCATTACCCTTGCGGTTCTTGCGTCGCCTGTAAAACAACAACAGCATCCAAATCACTACAACTCTCAGACACACTAGTTTGGCATCAACGTCAACATACAAATTGCAACTCTACACACGTCATTTACATGGTGAGTTGCCCCTGCGGCAAACAATATATTGGAATGACGTGTCGTAAAGTAAAAATAAGAATTGGTGAACATAGGAGCAATATTAGATTGAAAAAGAACACCACCAAGTTATGTTCCCCTTTCGTGGAAGCAGGACATTCCTGCGACGACATTCACTGGACTGTAATTGAAATGCTGAATGACAAAACCCTGAGATGTGAGAAAACACTCTTTGAAAAGGAGGAGAGGTGGGTGGAACGTCTTAAAACCCATGAACACGGACTTAACGATTCAATCCCGTGGCACCAGTTTGCAAAATGAAGTTATCCCAAACTTTCAATAATAAAAGCTTCTTAAACATCTAGAACCGTGAATTAAACCTAATCTGAATGATCACTCCTTAACTATGGTAATTATTGGGCACACAAAGAACCAACTCTGTTCCCGATTTGGTGACTGCATAAAGTTCGCATTGATAAAAAAACATAGCAACAAGCCGCTTCGATTCCCTGCGCCTTTAAAAACGACTCGTTCTGCTGAGGGTGTCATTTCCGGGGGCAGAGCCAGCACAGGACGGAATTCCGAATACACGCGGGTAATGGCGGAGGGAGGATGTGAAACCACAGAACTCCGGTAAGATGCCTGCGTGATATGCTAACTAATGCCATAATCTCTAAACACAGCTCTGGGTAAAAGCAGTCGCGACTTCCCCGATGCAAGAAAGAGTTTCTCCGGTATAAGGTAGGACAGCGCACAGCGTTTATACTAAATTTCTCTGCGAGTCCTCCCACCCGTAAACCAGGATAATTTAACTCCAACATGTTGCAAGACTAAATGAGACTTCTGAGAGTCTCCAATCACACACAGATGCCCTAATAAAACCTTGAACTAGCGCCCCCCATTCAAAGCTAGCGCGTAAAGTTAACAAACCTGATTTTTGATTTTTAATTTGTCAAAATGTTACCACTGCTCGAACTCGAACTACAGACCCTCCCCATATCTAAAGTCTCTGTAAATGAATAATAATTTTATTCAACAAATGCATAAACCTGATTCAGAATGTATAAATCAAGTGTGTATTTCTCTATGTACTCTCCCCATTCTATTTCAGAAACCGGAGGAGCATTTTTCCTGAAATAAAAACAGGAACCTACTTAAAACTACACAAATGGTGTGAGTAAAAAGTCCATTGTTTATGTGTATGTGAGTCCTGACGAAAGCTCTATAGACCCCTAGGGCCCAGAGAGCTGAAACATGTCGACGTTGTATATATAACACTACCCAGATCCAGTAACTCGATCTACAAAGTAGTACCGAAATCATTTTAACCAACCTGGAAATCACACCAATATTAAAAGCCTTGAAGGGTGACTCTCCAGTTTTTTAATTATTTCTTCCTTTTTTTGAGAATTTATTTTGCACACTTTTTTCACTTCTCTGGACACTGCACAATAGACCAGAGGTGCCTCGGGTTGAGGCGGGCAACACCACTTCTTTTGGAGTACCCGATGATAACTGCCAACAACCCTAATGCGGGGCGGATGAAACAGATATACCGCACAACCACATCAGCATTGGGTTTTTTGAGGTTACTCTAAAATCTTCTATACCAATGGTCTAGAAGTGTAACAAGTGTCTGTTTCTCCTTTCTGATCAATTACTAACTTACCCTGGGGAATGAAACAGATGTCCCAATCCCTAATCCCCCTTCTTGATTAATTACTACTTAAGCTGCGTGCAGCAGCGGGATTCTATTATATATATACACAGGGTTAATCCCCTGACATTTCTATATATATATACCCACACGAGACTTACTATGGTGAGGAAATATAAATTTTATGGTCAAGAAATGTTCCCTAACGTGTACCCCACCGTCTCCATGTACCAGCTTAAAGTGCATGTAACTTCCCTCCTGTGCCAGCTATGAAGACGCAAATACATTTGCGTCCAACGTTAACATGTCCTCTTTCAGACCCACCCTGAATGGGTTGAATGTTCCGTTCCTAAGTATGCCATGCCAACGTCTTTTTGTGGTTTACTTTACACGTTTTTCAGCTCTGGCAAAGTAGGCCCTGAATTCTGCCATCGAGCCTTTTTCTTCCTTCTGACTCTGAACGCCTCAGCCGGGGCTGCCTCTGTACCCGTGACCTCTGCCTTACTCCCTGTGCGGCTAACGGCGCTTAGCTCAGCCTGCTGCCTGCCAAGACTGAATTCAACCTTCGAATTATCTGTTCCGCTTCTCGAAAATGCATTCCTACCTACTAGTTTAAGTAAACATTCCCCCAGCTGCAGAGCAAAGGGCCCGGCCTCACTGTCTCCGTGTATGTAATTCATAAGCCTCTGTTGCCATGGCAGGCCCATGCCCCCCGCATCTCATGCAGACACTTAGACGCTTATACACGCACTCACAGTTAGTATAGAATAGCTTTCTGCCCCAGAGACCTTTTCCTTCTAGATAATATGGTTCCTAAACATCAGATACCAGATATGATAGAGGTACGAGTTGATCTGACATGCCAGACTTCTGTCTCTTTCCGCCAGCGTAAATGTCAAGTCCCCTGCACCCTCCAGTTTCACGTCAATCACACGTCATGCAGCTGCGCGCGCATCCAGGCCTCAGATTTCTGCTGACATTGCCAAATTCTGCTTTGTACCCACCTACTCGTGACACTTACCTATGACGTTCCTAGCACATGCCTCTATGTTCACGCCTAGTTCACGCCTTCTAATTACATATCACTACCACGTGTATGCTCTTATCTTGTTTCTCTCAGCTGTTACGCCTACTGTATTGGTATCCATTATGTGATTTAAGTATATAAGCTATGTATTGTCAATAAAACATTGCTCTATCCCTTCCTGCACCCCAGTGGTGGCAGGAACCCGATATCCGATCTGGTACCATGACCATTCCCTTTTAAGGAATAAAACCCCTAAGAACTCTAACACCACGGACTCTGCCTCTTTCTTTCCGATTGAGTTATTTTTGTTAAAGTACTTACCTGCATAGAAATTAGGACGGTAAATCAAATATTTACCACATTATTTTGGCGCCCGAATAGGGACCCCTCCCCCACCTCACGCGCCGGTAGGTGCGTTGCAACCTTGGCCCCCTGCCATCAGTCAAGACGGAACTACGCGTACCTGCAGGATTTCCTGTATCTCCCTCTGGCCCACGGAGGTGACGGAGACTGCGATCAGCACCCAGACGAGGCGGTGAGGAGTGCGGAGGATCCCGACCAGAGCCTAGCCGAAAGAAGCAAGGTCCGAGGTGTCAAGAGGCCCACCAGTTTCCGAAGTATCCACGTGTCGAGTCGAGTCCAGTCCAGTCCGGTCCAGTCCAGTCGAGTTTTCCGAGGCCTTCCGATTCCGTGCTTCCCGGTGAGTACCATTGCTGGGACGTATCTAGACGGGTGCATTTTTATGTATCCGGTAAAGACGGGTTTGTGTACACAAACGCGGTCTGCACTGTTTTAGACAGTGTATCTGTACTGTTTAGCAGTATATCAGTTATTCAAGTTCTTGCACTATCTTCGACAGTGTATCTGTGCTGTTTAGCAGTACATCCAGTATCTAGGGTAGAGATATATGTCCATATGTTTTCAATGTGATTAATGTCGTGGTATGAGTGACTGTTTGATGTACATTATTGTGTTTTTGTGTAACTAGCTGTATTCAGAAGTAAGTAACAAGTGTCGAGTATTCAGTACTAAGTAAACAAGATGCCGTTTTTCAATAAGTTAAAGCAGATAGGAACTAGGAAAGGGATACTAGAGGAAGAAATTCCTATTCCCCCTAGGGACACTCCTGGAAACTTCATGTATCATAAGCATGGCTTAGATGCCATACTGTATCTAGATTTATGGGCCGATTATACTAAGCATCTAGACGAGAGACACAGATGGCCCGTTACAGGAACATGGGATGCCGAGTGCATCGTGAAGGTAGAAGAAGCGTTATGGAAAAAGAAAGCCAGACAATCTCAGAAAGACGCCATAGAATTTTGGCGTAAAGAATCGCATAAACGTGCGGAAAGAGCGCTCCGTAAAGAAGATAGACATAGAGAAGAGTCAGATAGAGCCCGAGAAAACGAATTAGTTAATGAAGGGATCCGAGTGAAATCAGAACAAGTAGACCGCGCACGAAACAATCTTGTAAATGGCATGTACTTAGTGGCCGAGGGTTCGCCTGAAGCCACTTCAGAAATACCGAAAAATCTGCCGTCACCATTGGTTCCAACTAAAGTAAATCACAGGACTACCAAAGACATATTCCTTGCTTCCTATCTAGACGACGTAGCACCCGCTTACACCAATTCACGCGTCCCGCCTACTGACGGTGACGGGGACGGAGGTGGCAACCCGCCTCCAGACCATATTCCGCCATTACCGCAACAAAGTTCCCCCGTCCGACAGCCTGCTCCTCCACCTCCACCACTTCCCACACCTAAGGTTAAGATACCAAATCCGTTTTTACCTGATCCTATTAAGAGACAAGTTCAAGTACACATACAGACTCCACAGAGGGATAATGCCCAAGCCTCCGCCTCAGGAGGTGCGACCGGGGGTTTCCAGACCCCGCCAGCAACACACAGATTACACCTTAGGGACATGCAGAAGCACCCTACACTCCAATCACCCCGTCTCGACATACTCAAAGAACAGCTTCCAGTTTGCAGATACGATCCAGTACCTGGCAAAGACGATAGAATGTTGATAGCATCACTACGCTTGCGACAAGCTACAGATTACCTAGTGTTATTCTCAGGGATGACTGATCACCTAGATAGAATATATCATTTTGTCCAGACTGGGGAAAATCCTGAAAGTATTAAGGAGGCCCTGGCACATCAGAAAGTTGACACTCAAGCATATATATTACGTTTTTTCATAAATTGCTTAATAAGAGAACGAGACAGGCCTGGGACAGACCAGGATGAAATGGAAGCACTAAACAAGTGGGGTCAAAATATAGCCGAAGGAAAACATGATAAAGTGAATTGTATAGCTAGTATGTACAAGAAAATAAGGAAAACAGTAATAGAAATACACGAAACAGAAAAAGAAAATGCCTCCTCTGAGGAGGAGGAAGGACCTGTAGAACAAGAAACAACTACAGATACGATAGTGTATGTAGGTAAGGGAAATTACCTCAGGAAAGGCATTCGTCCAGAAAGCAAGAGAGTTTTTCTCTCTGGCATATTAAAACCAAAATCGCCAGAACATCTGTTTCAAGTTACCGATAAAATACTTCAAGAACAAATGGGGTACCATGTACTCAATTCCATGGATGAACAAGAACTAGCCCGGTCAGCAGTACTATGGGCTGACAATTCTAACACGTACAATGATGACACCGTAGCACAGACATTTCTGAACCTTTCCCCAGACGAGCAGAAATTAGCTGGTATATACATGATTCAGCATCTCATGACGTTATACATGCAACAACATTCTGATCCAGGTCCCTTACCCGATACATTGGAAGCCTTACTCATGAATAGATGGAGAGGCCTAAGTACCAGATTAATTCAAATAATTCTAGAACAACGACGTAAATATAACGCTTTCGTAGGCCCGCAATATGTCCCAGCTCAGCCACCCGAAAGAAAAATGTGTCACTTTGAGCATTTCGACAGGCAGAATCTGTTACGAGAAGTACACCCCGTTATGGGCACCGATAATACCCTGAAACGTGTGTATGTATACACACCTCTGACCAAGTTAGAACTATTGGAGATGAAGAAACTAGTACCCTGTCACGATAAAGACCCTGCAGGTTTTCACAGAGAACTTAAAGACATGTTACTGATGGGAGATTACACATATACTGATGTTATGAAATTGTTAAAGGTATTGTTGCCTACCGGCATCTACGAGAAACTTAAGGAAAGAGAATGGGAGGTGGGAGACAAAAAGATTATACTGACAGAAATAGAAGATGAGGAAAAACTTCGTACTCCAGGGCTAGGCCTTGGGGATAAAGCTAAAGCATTACCAGGTTTGATAGTACAGGTTCTGCCAAGATTACTGACAACTAAAAAGGAAGACTGGGACGCAATCTCAGCCTGTAAACAGAAACACAATGAAGATACTAGTGACTTCTATTCAAGATTCGAGAAATGTTTCATTATTAATAGTGGCCTAAAACCAGGTAGCGAGTCGTACCCGCATCTTTTTGTAACGAAATTAGTCGAGAATTCCTTGACATCAGTTAAGAACCGTGTATATAAGGTTGAGAGTACATGGCAAGCAAACACGCCATCCCAGATGTTACAGATGTTACAGTACCATCAGAACAGAATTAGAGAAGAACAGGATCATGAACAGAGACGCATGAAAGACACAAAAATGAAAATGTTAGTGGCCCAGTCGGTTCCAGCCGACGGCCAGAGAAAGGGTACGGCCCAGACAGGAAATGCAGCAGCTCCCGTTAAAGGGACATGCAACTATTGCAAACAGCCAGGTCACTACGTACATGAATGTCCAGTCCTGAAACACAATATAGCAACAGGTAAAACTAAGGAAAGACCGCATCCGTCTAGACAAGACCAGGGCCAGCAACAGACTTCACAGAATTCACAACCTATGCATGCTCCACAACATACAGCACAGACAGCAGCGGTATCACAGCCACAGCCACAGCCCATTGCCGCGACACAGCAAGTTTCACGACAGATGAACCAGTATGCCCAATCTGATTATCCCGATTATCAGCGATACACATGAAACAGCCTAGAGAGGGAGGTTGGCTTGCCTCTTATTGAGGTTCCTGTAGATCAAGAGGGTCCTTATGTACACAGTCAAGTATTGGGAAAAGACAGAAAGTTTTTAATTGACACAGGGGCAAGCCGCACAACAATCAGCCATAATGAAGTCCCAGGGGCACCCCTCTCAGGCTTACAGAATGTTTCCCTTGGTTTTTCAGGACAGCCTATTGTAAATGAGGTATCGAAACCTGTCCCTCTGGCTGTGGGTCCATTATCACGTGTTACAGACTTGTTACTAATGAAATCATGTCCAGAAAACTTGTTAGGTATCAAAACATTGAAGGCTCTAGGAGCTGTGATATGTTGTTCTCCGGAAGGAGTTAGACTTTTCTTGCGTGACTTTAAGGGTCACTATGTATTACGAGAGTTTGATGTCAGATTGAAAAATGTACCAGAACACCTGTGGGCACAAGGCCCAACCGATGTAGGCTGCATGCATATCACACCATACCGTGTTACACTCAAGCCAGGTGTTGTTTTACCGCGAATCAGACAATACAAGTTACCCCCCGATGCTGTAGTGGCTTTACTGGAAATCATTGAAGAGCTCATTGCCCAAGGAGTGGTCGTAGAGACCAACTCCAATATCTGTAATTCCCCTATCATTCCGATTCTTAAACGAACTGATCCCAATGCACCGCCAGTATATCGGCTGGTGATTGATTTACGAGAACTGAATAAACGCATTGTTCCACAGTACCCTGTGGTTCCCGACATCTCTTCCCTATTGACTGCTATTGATTCAGAAGCAACGTTCTTTACTGTAATTGACCTCAAGAACGCCTTATTCAGTGTGCCCATTGATCCAGAGAGCCAATACCTCTTCGGATTCAGTTTAAATGGACGAAGTTTCAAATTTTCACGCGCACCTCAAGGATTCACAGAAAGCCCCAGCATCTATAGTCAAACACTGAAAAGACAACTTGATTGTATTCAAATGCCAGTCAACACCGCCTTACTGCAATACGTCGATGATCTGCTGATCACCGCACGAAGTGAACCCGAATGTGAACAAGCATCACTGACAGTTTTACATTTTCTGGCCGACAAGGGACACAAGGTGTCTCCTTCGAAGCTACAATTCTGTGTTCAGCAAGTTGTGTACTTGGGTCACTTGCTGTCCAAAGTGGGGAGACAGCTCACTCCTGACCGTATCCAGTTAATTGTAAATATGCCACAACCCCAGACACAAAAGGAAGTGCGGGCCTTTATAGGCCTCACCTCGTACTGCAGACAATGGATTCCTCAGTATGCATTTCTAGCTAAACCACTCATTCAGTTGACAACACAGGAGGCAGCGACTTCGACTGTCCTTCCTTGGACTCAGGAACATACACAGGCTTTTGAGAAATTAAAGAAAGCTTTATGTCAAGCACCAGTTTTAGCAACACCGTGTTACAGCAAACCTTTTACACTTTTTGTTACAGAACGTGATGGTGCAGCGTTGTCTGTCCTCACTCAAGATCAAGCAGGATCGCATAAGCCTTGCGCTTATTTTTCAAGTACATTGGATTCAGTAGCCCAGGCACTCCCTGCGTGCTTAAAGTCAGTAGCAGCAACAGCCCTAGCAATCAGACAGAGCGATTCAATTGTTTTAGGACATCAATTAACAGTACAAGTTCCACACTCTGTAGAGGTTCTTCTAAACCGAACCCAGACTCAACACTTGACTATAGCACGACTGACAGGTTATGAACTGACGCTATTCCAGCCACACATAGAAATCAGACGCTGCAGCATTCTGAATCCCGCAACATTGTTACCTTCGAGTATGACTAATTCAGCCCCGCATGATTGTATAGAGATCATTAATGCAGTAACAAAGCCTCGACGAGACTTAACAGATGTTCCACTGACAAATCCAGACCTGACACTTTATGTGGATGGTTCATGTATGAGAACAAACACAGGAGAACTAGTGGCCGCGTATGCAGTGACCACTGAAACTGAAGTTAAAGAAACATATCGTATTGATACACTGTCTGCTCAAGCAGCGGAGCTCATCGCTCTGATCCGAGCCTGTGTACTAGCCAAGAACAGAAACGTTAACATATACACTGATTCCCGTTATGCTTTCGGAGTCGTACACGACTTCGGAGTGTTATGGCAAGAACGAGGTTTCCTGACCTCTCACGGTGCCAAGATCCAACACGGTCCCCTCATTCAAGCACTGTTAGATGCAATACATCTGCCTTCAGGCATATCCATCATGAAGTGTAAAGCACATACTAAAGTTACAGATTCTATTTCCCAGGGTAACGACCTGGCAGACCGAACAGCAAAACATACAGCATTGACTCACACCCAGACAACTGATATGACAAAGACAATAGTACCGACACATTGTATGACAGTTAGAGATCCCACACTAGATGTAATCGAAATTCAGACACATGCTACTCCAGATGAAATAAAGAAATGGACTGAACTAGGAGGGATTCAGACAGATCAAGGTTGGATGACGAAGGGAAAATCTACATGGTTTCTCCCCGACTCTATGGTTCAAGTCATAATAAATACAGCACATAGTCCAGCACACCTAGGAGAAAAAGCTATGTTAGACAGTTTACAGAATCTCTGGTACAACAAACACTTACGAGCAGCAGCAAAACAGAAAGTGCGTACTTGCATGATCTGTTGTCAGTTCAATCCAGGTAAAAGCGTCCCTGTAGAGCAAGGTGGATTCCATCCTCCCGATCACCCTTTTGAAGTCCTCCAGTTTATTATATCCAGATGGACCGTTGTCGAGGATTCAAGTATGTCCTCGTAGTTGTTTGTGCACTTTCCCGTTGGACCGAAGCATATCCAGTCCCAGATTACACTCCTCCGACCACTGCCAGGCAGCTGGTTCGAGAATTCTTCCCACGGTACGGCTTGCCTCGTATCGTGTACTCAGATAACGGACAGCCATTCTCATCCGAGCTCATGAAGCAGGTTTCCCTTCTGCTAGGATATCAGTGGAGATTCCATTGTGTCCGACATCCCGAGGCCGCTGGCCTTGTAGAAAGGCATAACCAGACACTGAAAACACGCCTTGCTAAAATCTGTAAGGAGAAAGGGGTCGACTGGATAGTCGCCCTGCCCGTTGCGCTGTTCTATATGAGAATGGTCCCCCATTCGAGATCAGGACTATCCCCGTATGAAGTGGTCTTTGGCCGACCACCGAATATGTGGGGGACGCCCATGCCTAAGAAAATAACCGATGTTGATTGTAACATGCTGACAGATTACCTTGCCTCCTTGATGTCTGCACTCCAATCATGTCGTTCACAGGTTGCTGCAGCCTTTCCCGACAACACCGATGTAAAGCCACATGATGTCCGTCCCGGAGATACGGTGTTAATTCGCAACTTCGACAGGAAAAGCCCGCTGGAGCCCCGCTGGAAGGAGCCGAAGATTGTCCTTCTTACCACGAGGACCGCAATCAAAGTGGAAGGCCGAAAGGGGTGGATCCACACGAGTCATATTAAAAAATGTAATGAACTGTTGCCAGAAACTGACTCGTCCACCCCCTCAAAGGACTGCCTCGATACTAAAGACTTCAAAGTTGCAAAAAGAGAGAAAACTCCCCAAGAGGAGTATCGAACAAAACTTCGATCTAGCAAGTCAGACAGTTTAATTGTTTAAGTCCTCCCCTAGGTGAATCGTTTAAATAGTTTCTGACATGTATCCCCTAGATCGAGATAGAGAGAGAGAGAGACAACTCAAGAAACGTACATATTGTGAATCACTCCGCAGTCACTGTATAGTGACACTATTGATTATGTTTTTTCTAAGTCTTCTGATTATTGTTGCTAGTATATTGCTTCCCATATACTACCCTATCTTCAAGCGTGAACAATCTGCTTACAATGTCACTGCCGAACATTCTTTTAGTGAATTACCTCCTCATGAACTATCTTACAGACTTGCGCTGCGCAACAATACATTCATTAGTATGTTACATCACTCCCATCAGACTAACAATGCTACAAACTGTTGGATATGTGGCCGACTCCCTCCCTATCAGAAATACAAGGGAGTTCTGCCTCTCTTTCCGTACCCGTTCACTCACAATGGCTCCTGTGGTGCATGGTTTAGAATAATTAATTCCTTAGATCCTGATATTGCTGTTTTCAAGGGGAATTGGATTTGGGGAAACCTGAACCTAGTTCTGCTCAATGCCTGTTATCCTGACAAAAAGGGACTCCCCATTAGAATAGGAACTGATCTAGAAAATGAAGTATATGGATTAGGTAATTATACAATTAACCTTATGATTCTTACTGTCGAATCCGAAGCTGCACCAGTTCTCCCTGCTATGTCAGTATTACCAGTCACTGGTGATTTATGTGTCAGAAAGAAGGGTTCAGTACACTTAGGTCATAGTATATGTACTACTGTGGTCGAATTCAGTGATCAAGGCAAGTCTTCCTTTAGAGCTACTCGTCATTCCTACTTTGTTTGTGGCCATACCGCATACATACGCTTACCTCTAGATTGGGATGGTACCTGTTACATTGCATTCCTTCTGCCACCTGTTTTTCTAGCCCCTCCTGATTATCACAGAAATACAAATCTAGTAAAGAATAGACTCCGAAGAGATCTCCCGATTGTCGACTATACTGAAATGGCATGGGAGCAATACACAGATTTCAATAAAGGATTCTTTTTCTTCACAGGCCCCGTCCAAAATAGTAAACTAATACGCAGATTAACTAGAACACTTGAAGCAGTAGTGAATGAAACTACCTCCGCTCTAGGCAACTTAACAGAGGAGCAGTCCGCCATGCGGGTTGTTGTTCTTCAGAATCATCTTGTTATTGACGTCATCTTGGCCGATAGAGGCGGAGCTTGTAAGGTCATCGGGTCAAGTTGCTGTGTTTTCATTCCAGAAAACGCGCCAATGGTATACCAAGCTATTACACGTCTTCATAAAATTGCAAGTTTGATACATCAGAATCCAGGCACCTGGACTTGGTCCGGTTGGTTCTGGACAACGTTGACTGCTTGGGGATGGAAGATCCTATCCTTCCTAGGCATTGCCCTTGTCATAGTATTCAGTTGCTGCCTGTGCCTACAGTGTGGGCCAGCGATTTGTGGTCTGTGCGCCACATCGTGCATTACACATTCCAGTTTTCACTCAAAACGCGAAAAGAAGAAAGAAGAGCAAATGATGTTACAAGAACACACTGATCGATTCATGAGGATCGATATATCATGAAGGGTCCGTAGGGAACAAGGAGGGAATGAGGAAATATAAATTTTATGGTCAAGAAATGTTCCCTAACGTGTACCCCACCGTCTCCATGTACCAGCTTAAAGTGCATGTAACTTCCCTCCTGTGCCAGCTATGAAGACGCAAATACATTTGCGTCCAACGTTAACATGTCCTCTTTCAGACCCACCCTGAATGGGTTGAATGTTCCGTTCCTAAGTATGCCATGCCAACGTCTTTTTGTGGTGTACTTTACACGTTTTTCAGCTCTGGCGAAGTAGGCCCTGAATTCTGCCATCGAGCCTTTTTCTGCCTTCTGACTCTGAACGCCTCAGCCGGGGCTGCCTCTGTACCCGTGACCTCTGCCTTACTCCCTGTGCGGCTAACGGCGCTTAGCTCAGCCTGCTGCCTGCCAAGACTGAATTCAACCTTCGAATTATCTGTTCCGCTTCTCGAAAATGCATTCCTACCTACTAGTTTAAGTAAACATTCCCCCAGCTGCAGAGCAAAGGGCCCGGCCTCACTGTCTCCGTGTATGTAATTCATAAGCCTCTGTTGCCATGGCAGGCCCATGCCCCCCGCATCTCATGCAGACACTTAGACGCTTATACACGCACTCACAGTTAGTATAGAATAGCTTTCTGCCCCAGAGACCTTTTCCTTCTAGATAATATGGTTCCTAAACATCAGATACCAGATATGATAGAGGTACGAGTTGATCTGACATGCCAGACTTCTGTCTCTTTCCGCCAGCGTAAATGTCAAGTCCCCTGCACCCTCCAGTTTCACGTCAATCACACGTCATGCAGCTGCGCGTGCATCCAGGCCTCAGATTTCTGCTGACATTGCCAAATTCTGCTTTGTACCCACCTACTCGTGACACTTACCTATGACGTTCCTAGCACATGCCTCTATGTTCACGCCTAGTTCACGCCTTCTAATTACGTATCACTACCACGTGTATGCTCTTATCTTGTTTCTCTCAGCTGTTACGCCTACTGTATTGGTATCCATTATGTGATTTAAGTATATAAGCTATGTATTGTCAATAAAACATTGCTCTATCACCTCCTGCACCCCAGTGGTGGCAGGAACCCGATATCCGATCTGGTACCATGACCATTCCCTTTTAAGGAATAAAACCCCTAAGAACTCTAACACCACGGACTCTGCCTCTTTCTTTCCGATTGAGTTATTTTTGTTAAAGCACTTACCTGCATAGAAATTAGGACGGTAAATCAAATATTTATCACAATGGAGGGTAACCTTGGTTTGAGTTTTGACGCAAATGACATAGAAGAAATCCTAGCGGGTCAGCCGCTCCTACAAAATACTGAACTAACTGAAGCACTAGCATTGGCAGATGATTGGGACAAGATGAAAGAAAAGAAAAGAGAGCAGATTAGAACATCTATACACGGTATAATAATGACGGAATACTTGAGGGTCAAAGCAGCACCAAGAGGTCTTTGGGTCAACAATGCCCCACGGATTTTTTTGAGTGACCTAGTCTTTCGAAGAGACTGGTCGTCAATTTGTGGAAATGTACACTAGATTATCTAGTTCTTATTGTAAAAACAGCGAGAAGGCTATCAGACAGACTCCTCAAGGAAATTGAAGATTGTGAGAAAGAACTAAAGAAAGGCATTAACCCCGCAATCTACAAACAACGGTTAGAATAAATTAATAAAGAAATGGAGGAGACTCGCGAATTCATCACGCAGAGTAAACTAAATAAACTTGGTAAAGATTTAAAAAAGTTCAGCCAAGAAAAGATGCACCCATACACCGCAGAGGAATACTCCCCACAAGAAACGGGATCAGACAATGAATCAACTGGTAATAACTCCTCCAACAACTCTGTGAGCAGCACAGATGATTATTTCCCAAAGAGAGGTAGGAACAACTATAGACAACATCGTCCAAGAAGAGGAAACAGATAGCAGAGACCATACTTCCAAGGCTACAATATGCCATTCTACCAACCATTTATCCCTCCATATGGAGGATGGATGGACCCGTTCAACTTAGGAATGCAACAGATGCCACCAATGGGGGACCAACAAATGGGACAAAAGATGCACACCACCCAAAAAGAACCTCATTTTTTATCGAGAGGCCAAAATCAACCAAGAGGCAAGAAAAAGTCACTCAGATGGCAAGATCAACAGAGGAACGTGCAGACACGCAGCATGGCAGCAACCCATCCCTCCACCAGCAAAAGCAATCCCTTGTAGTCAACCTCTCAGGTCTAGAGTTACCAGATGATCAGATAGAAATCCTCAACAAAGGATTATGATTTGTGCCTACCCCCCGACTCGACACCTTCAAATTGAAGTGCGAATTGGCAGAATTTTGTAGAACATTGAAATTGAAGGCCTTCTTTTCCAGTCAGAACACTAACAACGGGATGATTGAACAGGGAGACACCACCCTACGAAAAAAATCCACTTTCAACCCCCCAAATACGAATGTACACCCAGAATTACAGACCTTTGAACAAGCACTTTTGAACGGTGTAGATAAACTGAAAAACAAAAAGGTCTACCAAAATCTGAGCAAGAA
Source organism: Lissotriton vulgaris (assembly GCF_964263255.1). NCBI lineage: Eukaryota > Metazoa > Chordata > Amphibia > Caudata > Salamandridae > Lissotriton > Lissotriton vulgaris. The sequence goes on from NC_141695.1 coordinate 564,084,041, forward strand.
AGAACGCACAGCCCTTGAGGCTTTGAGAATGAACGAAGAAATAGTGATCAAACCAGCTGATAAGGGGGGGGGACAGTTATCCTGAGCAAAAATGGATATAACTTGCAATGCCTAGCCATTCTGTCTGATACAAGATTCTACCAAAAGATCCCCTCAGATCCAACAGAGAGACTCAAGAATACCATCTCCATCATGGTACATGAAGCAGAGACCAAAGGCTGGATCACACCTAAAGGGGCCGACTATTTAATGACAAAAGAGCCCGTCACACCCTACTTCTATTCCCTGCCGAAAACGCACAAGAATAGAACTCCACCACCTGGTCGCCCGATAGTTTCAGGCATCGGATCGGTATTAGAGCCTCTCTCTAAATTCGCGGACGAATACCTAAAACCGCTAGTCCAACAAACACCAGCCTACTTAAAGGACACTCGTGATCTTCTAGTGCAAATTGAAAAAATGTCATTCAATCCCAACACGATGCTCCTGGTGGGCCTAGATGTGGAGGCTCTATTTACAAGTCTCCCCCAAGACGACACCTTACAAGTTCTGGAGGATGTACTATTCACGAAAGAGTGGCACTATAACACACCGAGACACTTTATACTTGAATGCTGCAAACTAGCACTAAAAGAAAACTTTTTTGCTTATGAAAATGACCTGTACCTCCAAATACATGGAACCTCCATGGGTAGCGCCTTCGCTCCATCGGTGGCAGGACTTTATGTGAGCCACTTCGAGGAGCAACACATAGCCAGTGAAACAAACATGTTCTCTTCCAGTATACTATACTGGAAGAGATACATTGATGACATCATAATGATTTTGGACACCAAACTGGACCTACAGGCCTTTATCAACTGGCTTAACAATCTAGATCCTTGGCTAAAGTTCACATACACGGCCACAAGTAACAATCTCGATTTCTTGGACATAACAATATTTGCAAAAGATAATGTGCTTCATACAAAGACCTTCAGAAAACCCACGGCCAAAAACAGCATTTTATCATACAAGAGCTACCATCCAAAACCGTTGAGGGATAACCTTCCCTACAGCCAGTTTTTGCGCTTGAAGAGGAATTGTAGCAACAATGCAGACTACCAATTGCAAGCAATAGAATTGAGTGACAGGCTCAGGCAAAGAGATTATACAGAAAAAACAATCAGACTCTGCAAGAAGAGAGCGAATAACCAACCCAGAGACTGTCTCTTACAAACATTCCCAAAAGCACCAACACCAGATTTGACCACTTGTGTGACAACATTCTGCCAAGCTTCCTATGAAGTAAAGAAACTGATTAACAAAAACTGGCACATTCTGCACATGGGTTCATTCAACTGGCCAAAACCTAGATTTGCAAATCGAAGATCAAAGAATAATAAAGATGTCCTTGTACATACCCGACCAACAAAAAAAGTGCAATTGGCCACAACCAGAGATGCAACCATGGCTCCTGTAACTGGGCATTACCCTTGCGGTTCTTGCGTCGCCTGTAAAACAACAACAGCATCCAAATCACTACAACTCTCAGACACACTAGTTTGGCATCAACGTCAACATACAAATTGCAACTCTACACACGTCATTTACATGGTGAGTTGCCCCTGCGGCAAACAATATATTGGAATGACGTGTCGTAAAGTAAAAATAAGAATTGGTGAACATAGGAGCAATATTAGATTGAAAAAGAACACCGCCAAGTTATGTTCCCATTTCGTGGAAGCAGGACATTCCTGCGACGACATTCACTGGACTGTAATTGAAATGCTGAATGACAAAACCCTGAGATGTGAGAAAACACTCTTTGAAAAGGAGCAGAGGTGGGTGGAACGTCTTAAAACCCATGAACACGGACTTAACGATTCAATCCCGTGGCACCAGTTTGCAAAATGAAGTTATCCCAAACTTTCAATAATAAAAGCTTCTTAAACATCTGGAACTGTGAATTAAACCTAATCTGAATGATCACTCCTTAACTATGGTAATTATTGGGCACACAAAGAACCAACTCTGTTCCCGATTTGGTGACTGCATAAAGTTTGCATTGATAAAAAAACATAGCAACAAGCCGCTTCGATTCCCTGCGCCTTTAAAAACGACTCGTTCTGCTGAGGGTGTCATTTCCGGGGGCAGAGCCAGCACAGGACGGAATTCCGAATACACGCGGGTAATGGCGGAGGGAGGATGTGAAACCACAGAACTCCGGTAAGATGCCTGCGTGATATGCTAACTAATGCGATAATCTCTAAACACAGCTCTGGGTAAAAGCAGTCGCGACTTGCCCGATGCAAGAATGAGTTTCTCCAGTATAAGGTAGGACAGTGCACAGCGTTTATACTAAATTTCTCTGCGTGTCCTCCCACCCGTAAACCAGGATAATTTAACTCCAACATGTTGCAAGACTAAATGAGACTTCTGAGAGTCTCCAATCACACACAGATGCCCTAATAAAACCTTGAACTAGCGCGCCCCATTCAAAGCTAGCGCGTAAAGTTAACAAACCTGATTTTTGATTTTTAATTTGTCAAAATGTTACCACTGCTCGAACTCGAACTACAGACCCTCCCCATATCTAAAGTCTCTGTAAATGAATAATAATTTTATTCAACAAATGCATAAACCTGATTCAGAATGTATAAATCAAGTGTGTATTTCTCTATGTACTCTCCCCATTCTATTTCAGAAACTGGAGGAGCATTTTTCCTGAAATAAAAACAGGAACCTACTTAAAACTACACAAATGGTGTGAGTAAAAAGTCCATTGTTTATGTGTATGTGAGTCCTGACGAAAGCTCTATAGACCCCTAGGGCCCAGAGAGCTGAAACATGTCGAAGTTGTATATATAACACTACCCAGATCCAGTAACTCGATCTACAAAGTAGTACCGAAATCATTTTAACCAACCTGGAAATCACACCAATATTAAAAGCCTTGAAGGGTGACTCTCCAGTTTTTTAATTATTTCTTCCTTTTTTTGAGAATTTATTTTGCACACTTTTTTCACTTCTCTGGACACTGCACAATAGACCAGAGGTGCCTCGGGTTGAGGCGGGCAACACCACTACTTTTGGAGTACCCGATGATAACTGCCAACAACCCTAATGCGGGGCGGATGAAACAGATATACCGCACAACCACATCAGCATTGGGTTTTTTGAGGTTACTCTAAAATCTTCTATACCAATGGTCTAGAAGTGTAACAAGTGTCTGTTTCTCCTTTCTGAGCAATTACTAATCTCACACACACCTGTCCCTGTTTCTTCTTTATGACCTGTTTTATAAGGAGGAGGTGCCCGATTTTATTAGGGGTCCGTCGATATCTGATGAAAGTTCTGGGCCTTGCCGGGTAATCTATCATGAACTGGACAAACTGAAATGTGGGCTTGTCATCATGACTCTGCTTTTTCTTTGTAGTAGAAATGTTTGTATGACCAACTGTAAAACGAGGAATTCTTGCCTGAAGCCTATTATTTCGTATAAAAAGAGAAGGCTGGTTCTGTAAAAACGAGCAGTCTCCTGAGAACATACATGTTGTTGTACTTCTAGGATATCTGTTACTGGTTGCAGCCAATAAATACGATCTTTGACTTCACCTAGAAGACTCTGTTTCTGTAGTCCAAAACAGGAAGGACTCGAAGTCTTTGGGTGTTCTCCCTGGCACCGCCGGGTCCATAAAAACCCGGTACCTCAGCACCCTTTCATTTTCACTTCTAGTTTACTATGTAGAACTTACACATTGTCATTTAGATTATGTATACTCATTTTTTTCTAAATATACTGTTATATTACACAACCTAATTAACATACCTGTAATTGCTCCTTGCTGTTCTCTCAGTTTTATTTCTATGTCTGGTAACATCTGTTTTCATTTGAAATCTCAAATCAGAACTCCTGCAAACCAGCTCCTCTCTAAGTAGAAAAGCAAGTAAAACGGTTACCCCTGACCATGTCCTCTAACTTACGCTGCTCTTGTTAAGAATCACAGGCTTCCTTTCATCTTTTAAATGGTAAGGATTTTTTTTTAACCCTTTCCACATTTCCTGCTAATAAGCCCAATTTTTTTCTCCATAAATGTTTAAAATGTTCATGACATTCAGCACGAACCCCTGTGTAACTTTGCAGTGGATTCACAAATGTATGCGGAATCCATTACACCACTTGACATTATTCTATTCTATAAGTTTGCATCTACCTTTAACTTTATAAGATAGCACTGATTTAAAAAATAACTACTCCATTACAAGGAATATGTCAAAACCTCTCTATATAAACATTTGAAAGGAGAGTCTCTTCAGAACCCTTACCCCACACAGCTTTAGCCCAGTAGCTATAGCAACTGCGGGCATCACAATGGTTGTGTCTTTCTGTGTGTGTCGCTGGGTGTGAGAGAGATTTTATGTGCATCACTGTGGGTGTGAGAGCATCTCTCTGGGTGTACAATTGGGTACAGTGTTTGCCTGTGTTTGTGAGTGGATGTGAGTGTGTCTTTATCTGCATCAGAATGGGTGTGAGAATGTCTGTCTATGTGTGTGAGTAGATGTGAGAATGTCTCTATGGGTGTCACAGTGGGTGAGAGAGTGTCTGTCTCTGTTTCTGTGAGTGAGTTAAGGAGTGTCTGTATGGCAGTCAGAGTGGGAGTGAGAGTGTCTATGTATGTCACTCTGTGTGAGATTGTCGGTATGGGCATCAGAGTGGATGTAAGAGTGTCTGAGTGTGAGAGTATCAGTATGGCTGGCAGAGTGGATGTGGGAGTCTCTGTCTAGTTATCACAGAGGGTTTAAGAGGGTCTGTCTGGGTGTGTGACTGAGATTGAAAGTATCTGTCTGGGAAACACATTAGTGGTGAGTGTCTGTAAGTGTGTCAGAGTCAGTGTGTGTGAATATGTATTTCTTTTTGATTTGTGGCCAGATCTACGGGTCCGTCGCATATTTACATGGTTTGGGTATTTTGCTGCTCATTGACATTCTTTCCCCACATCTGTAACACAGCTACTTTTTTGTTCCAGGGGCCGTTTTCAGATATATAAAATGGTGTCTGCAATACACCCATACAACCTCTAAAACACTTACTCCCACACAAAAACTTAGATACCCAATCAATCAATCAATCAAAAAAAACTTTATTTGGTTATCATGCAGAAAAAATAATCATAAAAGTAAAATTAATAGGTCACAATTTCAATATTTAAAAAAGATATAAAAATAATCATGATTCATTAAAAAATAGGCTAGTTACGTTTTATACATAAATTGTTTTCCGTGATCTAAAACCCTTTTTTTTTATAGCAGAGACAGATGCAACAGTAAATATATTGTCTAATTTCTGAATGGCTAAAAAACCGGGACGACATTGCCTAAGTTCCATACTCTTCAATATTGGTACTATCCATCTTTTCCTCGGAATAGTGTAAAACTTACAGAATAACAAGCCGTGCATATCCGATTGGTTGAACAAATCATTGCATGGATAGTTACAAAGTTGTCTTGTCCAGTCATTCATCTTGGGGAAACTTAAGAATCTGAATAAAATGTTTACCCTAAGCCGCGTTAATAGGAACCTTTCAAAATCTTTCATGTGTAGCTTAACATACGGTTGGATATTAAAAGTGGTCATTGTTAGGTGGTTGGCCGCCACGGAGGTTTTTGTCATTTCAGTGTTAATTCTATAATCACTCAGATGCATCATACAAAGATTTTTAAGTTCTTTCCTTGAAACCTGACACATCAATAAGGGATCACTGGAGTATTCCTAGTGGCCTGTTTGTGTGAGAAACATCTTTACGTAGTATAACCATCTTATCTTGCTAACATTATCAATGCTGATCGCATCATTCAGAATGAAACGGTTAAAAACACACTCCTTGGTTGTCCATACCCTATGCCACAGAAGAACCGGTTGTACCTTAATGACATCTTCTAGATTCGGTAGTCCAAGTTCAGCATGGCAAATGAATGTAGAGAAACTATCTGGGACTGCTTAAAGTTATGTCAAAAAACAGTTTTCTGCCACCTGTAATGATTTCACATTTATATAGCCCCATTTTCCTGCACCATAGATCGCGATTGCTACAGAAGTTGCTCTATAAACACATAAAAGTTCCCCAATCGGTCGCCTACCCATTTTTCTGCTAAAATTAGTCAAAGCCATTAAAGATTTACAGAACAGAAACTTTCTTGTTTTTATCGCATTACTCCATGAACCGGACTGATCGAACAATATTCATAAATAAGGGAATGTGGGTGTAAAATCCAGCGGTTTAGAATTAATGTGCATTACTTTTTTCTTTTTATCAGCCCCAGAACCACAGTTCATGCAGAACGTTTTCCTACAATTTTTTCTCAACCAAATTTTTCATGAATTGAGAGAAAGATTTGACCATACTTTGCATGGCGACAGGCGTCCGGGCCATCAAAACCTTGTCATCCGCGTATAGGAGTGCGGGGACAGATATGTTAGCTATCATAGGCATGTCTCTATGCTCCCTCAACAATATTCTTTCTAGGTCATTAATGTAAATTGTAAACAAGAAGGGGGCAAGGACACATCTTTGCCGCACCCCTCTTGAGATACTAAGTGGCCTAGTGCAATCCCCATTCTTGCTGAATCTAACTTTAGCCCTTGCCCCAGAGTAAAGCTCCCTAAGAAAAAGAATTATATTTTCATCCACCCCTAATTTTTCCAGAATCAGCCATAACTTACTGTGGGTGACGCAATCAAAGGCTGAAGTTAAATCAACAAAGGTTAAAAGTATGCAGCCTCCCTTGTCTTTGGGATATTTTTCTAAGAGAATATGTAAATGTAGGCCCTGGTCAATGTACCAAGGTCCTTCCGAAAGCCGTATTGGAGATCACTAATTATCGAATGTTCATCAGCCCATAGTTGTAATCTATTTAAAATCACACATCCTATAAACTTAATTGTTGAGTCTAGTAATGATATAGGGCGATAGCACAAGCAACTTGTTCTATCCCCCTTTATTTTATTTTATTTATTTTATTTATGCAATTTTATATAGCGCGGACTTTACCCGAAGGCGTCAGAGCGCTTCACAATAGGAACAGAAATGATACAAACTGAGAACATTACACGAACAACAGATTGCAGAAGCATACGTTGCGTTACATACGGTAAAGTGATAATTGTGAGCAAACAAGAATACATGAGGTAGTAAAAATTGTGAGAAACCAAAAATACATGAGGTAGACAAGGTAATAGTGACACTTGTGAGCAAACAAAATACATGAGGTAGTAAAAAGTGCACAGGAGGAAAAAGTGACAAGTGTGCAGGCTACAAGAGAAAATAGAGTATAATTTGCGGAATAATACTGCAATATATGTTAGACACTCAAGCACAAGAACAAACGATTACGTAGGCAAAAGTGGCACTTGTGCAGGTATCAAAGGTAAAAAGCATGTGAGAGGAAGCAAACCGTGTGTTACAGGGGCAAAGTGGTGAGTGCAAGTTGCAAGAGGGTACCAAACACAAGTACATGGATAATACTGCAATAAAAGGCAAACACTCTAACCACAAGAACACACTGGGAAGGCACTTCCATGGACATGAGAAGTAGAAATTTTCAGTAGTGGGAGGTCTTCCTTCAGATAAAAGAGAGGACGTGAATTACTTTTGGAGGTGTCTCTGGAGGAGGAGAGCTTTGAGGTCCCTTTTAAAGGCCTGGGAGGAGGCGGTGGTCCGGAGCTGAGGCGGGATTGAGTTCCAGATTCTCACTGCGTTGCCTGAAAAGGATTGGGCCATCGTTCTTTCCTTCTTGAAAGTGGGAGGTTCATGCAGTAGATTCTCCGCATTGCGTGAAGGTGTAGAACCTCCAGAGAGTTTCAGTTTATTCGCCAGGTAGCGAGGAGAAGAGGAGTGCAGGGCTTTGTGGGTGATACAAGCGGTCTTGTAGATAGCTCTAGCCTCAAAGGGAAGCCAGCGGAGGGTAGATAACATCAGTGTGATGTGATCGCTTCTTTTGGCCCCATAAATGAAACGAGCTGCTGAGTGGAAAACAGACTTAAGTGGGGACAAGTGGGATTTGAGGAGGCCAGTAAGAAGAGAATTACAGTAGTCGAGTCTGGAGAGGACCAGTGCTTGCACCAGGGTTATAAGATCCCGCTCCGGGAAGAAGCGACGGATTCCCCAAAGAAGACGCAGTTGGTATCGAGCTGATTTTGCAATGGAATTGATGTGGGGAATTAGATTGAGTTTTTTGTCTAGTATGACACCAAGGGATTTGGCGCTGTCGACAATGATGGGTTTATTGTTTAGTAGATTCATCTGATCCATCCATGATTGAACCGGGGGAGGAGAGAGTGAGGAGGAGAAGAGGAGGAATTCAGTTTTTGGAGGGGTTCAGAATCAGTTGATGAGTTGACATCCAGTTTTTGAATCGAGAGTGGAGCTTAGGATGGAGAGATCGTGATTAGAGGCAATCTTCAGGCAGAGTTGAGTGTCGTCAGCATAGAGATGATAGTGAATCCCGGATTTGGTTAGGAGATTTCCTAGTGGTTCTAAATAGAGATTGAACAGTGTGGAAGCAAGTATCGAGCCTTGGGGAACACCTTGACCTACCGCCACAGGAGGTGAAAGACTGTTCGCTATTTTGATCATTTGGGATCTGCCAGAAAGGAAGGATGCAAACCATTTAAGCACAGTGCCCTCCATGCCCATTCTCTGTTGAAGAATATTGAGGAGGGTGTTGTGATTGACAGTGTCAAAGGCTGCGGAAAGGTCAAGGAGAATTAGAAGACAGGACCCCCCTGAATCGAGTATCCTCAACGCGTCATCAACCACTTGCAGTAGGGCTGTTTCAGTGCTGCAGTTTTGGATGAAGCCGGACTGACAGTTGTCAAGAAGATCATTGTCCTTGATATGACAGAAGAGTTGTTTTGCTACACATCTTTCTGTGATCTTTGCCAGAAAGGGAAGGTTAGTGATGGGGCGGAAGTTGTTGAGGTCATTCGCATCAGCAGTGGGTTTTTTAAGAAGAGGGGTGACCTGCCCAGTTTTGAAGGAGGCAGGAAGGGAGCCTTGCCAGAGTGAGAGGTTGATCAGAGTGGTCCAATAGGAGAGGGAATGGGTATAGAAGTCAATGGCAATGGCACTGGGGATAGGGTCAAGAGAATGGTTGGATGGCTTCGTTTCTCGTATGCACTTGAGAAGGGCATCTTCAGATATGGGGTCAAAGCTCTGCCAAATGGCTAAGGATTTGCGCTCCTCTGGAGGGGTAGGATGAGCGACCTGATCCACAAGTGATTTCACTTTATCATCGAAGAAAATAGCAAAATCCGCTGCTCTCTTTGTAGAATCATCCACCTTGGAGGTTGGGGGAGAGCAGTTAGGCATTTTGATGAGATCGAATAGTTTTTTGGGTCTATTTTTGGCTGAGTCAAGGAGGGTTTTGAAGTGTGTCGCTTTCCCAAGGAAGATGTGCTTGTGGTACTTGGATCTTGCTGAGCGAAGCATGGCCAAATTGTCGGAGGAGGGCAATTGCCTCCATGTTTCTCCAGGAATCTTAGCTGCTTCCTTTCCTCATAAAGGGATTTGTTGAACCAAGGTGCTGAGGGAGTGGGCCTTAACCTTTTGCTTTTGAGTGGAGCGACTTTATTAATTTCAGCTGCAAGAACTATGAGGCTTTGGGAGGTGATTTCATCAACATCTAGGTTCGGGTCGAGCCTTGGAAGAGATAACAAAGCTGATTCACAGAGGGGACCGACATCAATATTTTTGGCATCCCGGAACCATGAGATGGCCCTCTTGAGTTGGCCAAGAGTTATAGAGTGGGAAAGTTGAAGAGAGAATGGGATGAGGAGGTGGTCAGACCAATCTACATGAATTGGGGTAGTGGTAGAAAGCATGCCTGCTTTAGAAATAACAAGGTCCTGGATTGCGCCCTTAGAATGTGTTGATTAAGTGCAGTGTTGGATAAGATCGTTTGTAGAGAGGAAAGTGGCCAGTGAGTTCGCAGAGGAGTCTTGCGGTACTCCCCAGTGGAGATTGAAGTCACCCACGAAGGTCTGATTGTCACTTCGCGAGTATTGGTCGCTGATGAAGTCGGTGAGTTCATCCATAAACGAAGGGCCACTACGAGGCGGGCGGTAAATGACATGGAATCTGAGGGGTGAACGGTGTTGCAATTGAAGCTCAAGAGAAAGGTATTCAAAGGTTTTGGAGGATCTGTTAGGAGGGGCCTTGAGTTGGAGGGTGTTTCTAAAGATGACTGCAAAACCTCCCCCCGTGTTGTCAGTTCTGTCATTCCTAAATAAAGAGTAGCCTGTGGGTAATAGGAGATAAAATATAGAGTGAGATGTATCTTTGAACCAGGTCTCTGTGAGGAAGAGCATGTCAATATTATGAAGGGTGATGGTATCGGAGATTTCAAGTTTGTGTCTTACTGCAGATCTGCAGTTGTGAAGCATGCAGCGCAGCTCTGTCAAGACTGTTTTGGTGATGGGGGCACTAGGGCTCTGAAGGGTGATCGGGATATTGTACTTATGAGGGGGTGCTCGGGGGAGTTTAGGTGGATGCTTTGTTCTGACAGAGGTGATGATCGGAATGGTGTAGATAGTGGGGTTGCTAGGGTATGCCGGTTGAGGAGGGGTGGCGTTCAAGGGCTTGAGTGAGTTAACAGAGTTTTCCGATGATAGGTTAAGCTTGGCTGTACTGGGGTGAGGGGGCGAGGTGCATCTCGTGGGAAGTTGGGAAGGAGTAGTGGTGCAAGAAGGGGTGACAATCTTAGAGCATAAAAGTGAAATGGCAGCTGTAAGCTGGGAGATGGAGGTGATAAGAGAGCCTAGCGTGTTTTCCAGTGAGAATGAGGCAGAGCACGGAAGGTTGGGTTGGGGAAGGTTGGGTGGCTCTATTGAAACAAGGGGGGTGGAGTGGGTGGTGGCAGGCAGGGAGAGGTGGCAGGAAAGGAGGTAATTTGGGGTGTGGGGTTCATAAGTGGGGAAGGGTGGTGGGTGAGAGCGGAGTTAGTGAAATGGAGGTTAAAGGAGAGTTGTCTATGTTGGTGTTGCAAGAGAGAGAGGAATTAAGGACAAATTTAGGGGGAGAGGGGTGCGAAACACGGCGGTTGGGCAGAATGAGAGGGGAGGCCTGTGTGGAGTCATGAGAATATAGGAGGTTTGGAAGGAAAAGAGGCACGGTGGTTGTGGAGGACCTGTCAGCTAGGAGAGGTGGCTGTGAGGGAACGGGCATCTGGTAGAGTGAGGGGGGTTGGGAGAAAGGAAAGTTGAAGAGAGGAAGTGGTTCTGCTGGGCCCGAGGGAGGGAGGTGGAAGGGGTTACTGGGCGGGGAAGGGGAGTAGTGCAGCATTACTGGCGGAGTAGGAGGGAGGAGCGAGATGCAGTGGGATTGAGGAGAAGACAGGGTGAATAACGAGGGGTGGAGGGGGTAGGGAGGAGGGATGGAAGGGATGAGGGGAGCATAAGGAAAGTACACTGGGGGAGAGGGACGGAGGAGAGGTGGGCTAAAAAGGGGGGTGATGGGAAGGAATATGGGGGAGGAGAAGAGATTGGAGAAACGGGATGGTGCAGATGGGACGAGGAGCGTATTGGCTTGTGGTAAGGCTGAAGTGATGTGTGAAGGGATATACTGTGTCGATACCCAAACTAAACCAAATAGATTATCGTAACCAGAACAACCAGTGATAATCTTACGAAACCAAACCAAGAACCAAAAACCAAAAAGGATTTTAACAACCCTCACGAAGTAACCAACTAGCAACCACTAAATACTTAACTGAGGCACTGAAGACGTCACCAAGGAGAAACCCATCACGTTTCGCCGTACTAAGGACTGCACCTCGGGTCCAAGACAGGGCGACCGTCAAGGCAACGGCCCACTGCAGCCGTCCTGAACGGGAACCCTCGTGGAAGAGAACGTCGGGCCACTTTTGCGATATGCCGGGATCGATGAAGTGGGGCGCCTCCCTCAGGAATCTTCACACGAAGCTTCTCGAACTCTTCAGGCTTTTGGACCGGTACCGAATGACGTTGCCCCATGTTGGGCGCCAATTGGAGTTCTGGACTTTTTGGTTCCGTCCAGAGGTGTCAGGGAACAACACCCGAAGACCCCGGAGTTCCACCTGTCTTGGTGCACAAATAAACAGAAACACGGGCTTCTCGATGGTGGCGTCAAAGACCAAAGGTTTATTACTGCAGGGACACAGAAGTCACAGAAACTACGCAATTTTCAGTATATAAGGAGCAGCTCTCTTTGTACAAATCGAACAGGCTCCTAGATACTGCCCATGCGTAGTTTCTGTGACTTCTGTGTCCCTGCAGTAATAAACCTTTGGTCTTTGACGCCACCATCGAGAAGCCAGTGTTTCTGTTTATTTGTGCACCAAGACAGGTGGAACTCCGGGGTCTTCGGGTGTTGTTCCCTGACACCTCTGGACGGAACCAAAAAGTCCGGAACTCCAATTGGCGCCCATTGTGGGGCGACGTCATTCGGTAGCGGTCCAAAAGCCTGAAGAGTTCGAGAAGCTTCGTGTGAAGATTCCTGAGGGAGGCGCCCCACTTCATCGATCCCGGCATATCGCAAAAGTGGCCCGACGTTCTCTTCCACGAGGGTTCCCGTTCAGGACGGCTGCAGTGGGCCGTTGCCTTGACCGTCGCCCTGTCTTGGACCCGAGGTGCAGTCCTTAGTACGGCGAAACGTGACGGGTTTCTCCTTGGTGACGTCTTCAGTGCCTCAGTTAAGTATTTAGTGGTTGCTAGTTGGTTACTTCGTGAGGGTTGTTAAAATCCTTTTTGGTTTTTGGTTCTTGGTTTGGTTTCGTAAGATTATCACTGGTTGTTCTGGTTACGATAATCTATTTGGTTTAGTTTGGGTATCGATACATCAGTTCGTTTTTTTTGGTAGGCCTAAGTTCTTGGTTCAGGTGCACATATCTGTTTCTTGTTTTGTTTGTTCTGTGTTCCGGATTGCAAAATGGTAAGTCGGAGAAATTGTATGTTGTCTTGTTTTGGTTGCAACAGTGATTCACGATTGGAGGACTCATGTCTGGTTCCTCCGATTGGGACTCCCTTATATGATCTGTACTGTAAGCATGGTGTGGGTCCTATATCTTATAATGAGGTATGGGTCCACTATACGGAAAAGGATGGTGTCCTTAGTTGGCCACTGAATGGTAGTTTTGAACCCGAAATCCTCGATAATTTAGAAGCAAAATTGTTTAGGAAGAAAGCCCGGCCGGCAATGTTTGATTCTTTCCGTTACTGGCGAAAAGAATCTAAACAGAGAGAAATTAAAAGGTTGAAGAAAGTACAGAAAGAGCAAGAAGAGTTGACTTTAGAACTAGCGGCTAAACAGCTGCAAGTTAACGAGTCTGAGAAGGCCATAGAGGTGGCCATTAGAGAGCATAATTTAGCGATTGACAAGTGCTATCCTGCCTTGCCATCGAAAACAGCTAAGATACTGGAGGACCCCGAAAACGATCCTCTGTTGTCTTATCTGTTACGGTCACCTCCACCGTATGCACAAGGTGCTACGGCTCCACCTGTACTGAATGTTCAATTGCCGGTTGCTGGACAACCTGGTATTCCTGCTCCTGCCCCTCAGAATCAAGCTCCTGTACCTCCTGTGGTCAATGTGAATGTTCCTACGGCACCTCCTCTTCCTGGGTTGCCGACTTCTATACCTGTACCTGTATCGCTTACACCTACTGTTCCACAAGCTATCTTCCTCGATACTCCTACTGTTCCGCTATCTATTCCAACTACTACTGTGTTCTCTGCTTCTGCCAGTATGTTGACTCCGCTCTCTGTTCGTCGAAGAATCACTGATTCTGTCTCTAGCATTCTGTCTCCTCTCTATAAAACTTTAATTAAGACTCCTACTTCTGACTCTGTACAAAGACGTAGTCAGCTTCCGAGTACTGAGGAACGGGGAATATTAGATTCCACGGCTCTCAGATGGATTTCGAAGAGTAGGAGATATAGCACGAGAGATGTACTAGATACATTTATGCAGTGGAATGAACCAATGCAACGATATGTTTTTGACGAGATGTGCTCCCTTTTACGTGAAGAATTAGAAGAAGATGACTCTGAATCTAATTTAGAAGACTTAATTAAGGTTCAGAAAGAGTTTGCTGCAGGAATGATAGTAGGTCAAAATATAAAAGAAGCAATGGAACTGATTTTAAGTTATAGAAATGATCCATCACTTCGTTCACCGAGAGATTTAGAGAAAGGTAGTACGAAGCAGACTCGCCAATATCCAATGAGGGAGGTTCCTCCGATTTGGCGCGAAGCTGTGCAAGCTGATGCCATTAATGGTATTGCAGCCGCTCCGGCCCAATTCCAAAGAGTGTGGATACACATTCCGTGGAAGCGAGCCGAAGTGTTAGCAGTGAAGCAGGCCTTGCCAGATCCGCGTAAGAATCCTGCTGGGTACTATAAGGAACTAGCGCAAACAGTTGAGGCTTGTGTAATGAACTTAGCGGACATCGACATGTTATTTGGGAATGTAGTTCCGCAACCAATTTGGGCTAAAATTCGTAAAGAGAATCATCCAGTTGCCCTAGGTGGTGATTGGGCAGCTATCATTGCAGCGGATGGTCAGCAAATAGGTGGTTCCAAACCCGAACCTCTAATTGCTAATCTTCCAGGTAGGATAATCGACTTAATGAAGACTCTGATGCCCGCATTGCGCGTTAATTGGGACAAGTTGTCCGCATGCAGGCAGAAGAAAGACGAAAGTGTCTCCGACTTTTTCACGAGGTTCGAAGAGACTTTTGTAGATCATAGTGGTCAGGATATGAGCACAGAAGGAGGACAGAGACTGTTTGTCGATAAATTTGTACATAATTTGTTACCTGAGTTATGCAATAAATTAAAAGATTCCGAGAGTGCGTGGGCTGTCTCTACAACTGCGCAAATACTTGCAACTGCACAGTATTATGAAAATAGGGAGAAAGAGGAGAAAGAGAAATCAGATAAGAAAACGAAAGACTTAAAGACTAAAGTTCTCTTGCAACAGGCGTATCCGCCTCGCATGAATCAGACTAATACGCAACAAGGGTCATATCAAAGGACAGATTATAGTTCACCGAGACCTCAATATCAGTGGAACCAGTGTGCGTACTGTAAGAAAGAGAGTCACTACAAGAATGAGTGTCCAGTCTTAGCGCAAAATAACGCAGCAACAGCTCAGAGAGGTCGTGGTGGTTTTGTGCAGAATTCTAGAGGTCGAGGACGAGGTGCTATGCCTCCACAGATGAATGATCGCCCTTCCAATCATTTTGATCAACGAAATGGACAGTCTGCCCAGCAAAATAGATCTCAACAGTATCTTGTTGAAGACTATTGTGAAGTGGATGAGGGATTTCAGCAAAACGGGTACTAGGACAGCCATGGGCAGAGAGAGGGAGTAGTATCAGTTCCAGTGGATCAGAGTGGGCCTTATGTCGCAGTAGCAACATCAGGTGTAGTCGAACCGTTTCTGTTGGATACTGGTGCCGCAAAAAGTTCTATCATTCATGCGAAACTCCCTGGCGCACCTTTGTCCGGCTCAACAAATGTTTCTGTAGGTTTTTCAGGCGCCCCTGTTTACAACCCCATATCTGGTCCTTTGTCTATTTCTGTTGGACCGTGTCAATTGAAAGCACCCCTAATTTTGACGACAGGTTGTAACGAAAATCTGCTTGGTTTAGACTTGTTAAAACGCCTATATGCGACATTGTACTGTTCTCCGGAAGGAGTACAGCTTACATTGGGCAAGAGAATCACCTCTCCGATGTACTTGTCAATAGATGCACTCCCGCCAGAGCTGCGTTCGCTCCCTGATACTCTTTGGGCGACTGGTCCTAACGATGTAGGCCTTTTGGAAATACCACCATATGTAGTCACTTTGAAAGCAAATGTAAAATTTCCACAAATTCCTCAATACAAAATATCTAGTGAAGGTGAACGAGCACTTTTATTGATTGTACAAGATTTGATTAAGAAAGGGGTGGTTGAAGAAACTAGAGGAAATGTCTGTAACAGTCCTGTATTACCGATTTTGAAACGAACTGATCCTACAAAGCCTCCAGTGTATAGGTTTGTCATTGACCTCAGAGAAGTTAATAAGATTGTGGTCCCGCAGTTTCCTGTAGTTCCAGATATTACTGCCTTATTAACATTGATTCCTGCTACAGCCACATGGTTTTCAGTCATCGACTTGAAGAATGCCTTTTTCAGCATTCCGATAGCCGAAGAAAGCAGAGATATTTTCGGCTTCTGTCTAGGAGGTCGAAGCTTCAGGTTTAAACGCGCTCCACAAGGCTATTGTGAGAGCCCATCAATTTACAGTCAGGCATTAAAAAGTCAGTTAGATTCTTTTGTACTTCCTCAAGGTTCGGCTCTAGTGCAGTATGTAGACGATCTTCTAATGGCTGCCGATGACAAGGAAACTTGCAAAGCAGCTACAACTTCGTTATTGCATCATTTGTCTAATTTGAATCATAAGGTATCACCTTCGAAAATGCAATACTGCTGCCAAGAAGTGACCTACCTAGGTCATCTCTTGTCAAAGGAGGGAAGGAAGTTGACCCCAGAGAGAATAAAAGCAATTACGCAAATGAGTGTTCCTCGCACGCAGAGAGAAGTGCGTGCCTTTTTAGGTATTACCTCTTACTGTAGGCAGTGGATCCCAAATTTTTCTCTTTTAGCAAAACCATTGGTAGCTTTGACTGGGAAAAATGTTCCGAGTCCGGTGCCATGGTCTGATGAATGTCAGGAGAGTTTTTCTGAGTTACGAAAAGCATTGTGTTCAGCTCCTGTATTGGGTACACCTGATTACAGCAAGCCATTCACGCTCTATGTTCACGAGAGAGAAGGTTGCGCGTTGAGTGTTCTGACACAGAAATTTGGTGATAAACAACGCCCTTGTGCGTATTTTTCATCAACATTAGATCCGGTAGCCAGAGCGTTACCTAGTTGCTTGAGAGCTACAGCGGCATCTGCGGCTTCCATTCGACAATCTGCTGGTTTGGTGATGAACAACATGCTAGTGGTCATGGTTCCTCATGCAGTGGATACACTCATGAACCGAACCAAGACGCAACACCTTACCAGTGCGAGATTATCTGGCTACGAGCTGACACTGCTAGCAAGCCATATTCAGATTAAAAGATGCAATGTATTGAATCCAGCAACATTGTTGCCGACTAATCAAGAGTCGAGTGATTCCGAGCCCCATGATTGCTGTTTTAGAACCGAGGAAGAAACAAAAGGACGAATTGATTTAAAAGACACTCCGTTGTCAGATCCAGATGGCACGTTGTATGTTGATGGGTCCTGCTTTAAATTGGAGAATGGTGATGTGACTGCTGCCTATGCGGTAACAACTTTAAGAACGATTGTGGAGACTGCAAGAGTGAGTCAGAATTCTGCCCAAGCTGCAGAATTAATAGCTCTAACAAGAGCGTGTGTTTTAGCTAAGGGAAAGAGAGTGAATGTGTTTACAGATAGTCAGTACGCGTTTGGTGTGGCCCATAGTTTTGTCCGTTTGTGGAAAGAAAGAGGTTTCATTATGTCCCATGGGACTAAGATTCAACATGGTCAGCTAGTTAACGACCTGTTGGAATCTCTAACCTTGCCGACTGAAGTTGCGATTGTGAAGTGCAGTGCTCATAAAGCAATCACAGATGATGTTGGTCGTGGGAATGCTTTTGCTGATGAGACCGCTAAACAAACAGCTAGAGATATGATGAGTAGAATGTATGTTGCTACGTCTGCAAGATGGATTTCCGAATCTGGAATGTGTGAGGATACAGTGGAAAGTGTGAAAGAGATTCAGAAAGAGGCAACTGAGGAGGAAAAACGTGCATGGAAAGAAAGTTCGGGCAAGTTGGATTCGAGTGGGTGTTGGATTGATTTGTCAGAACAACAGCGTTGGATGTTGCCTGACGCGTATGTGCTTGCAGTGGTGACAATGGCGCATGGAGTAGCGCATATAAGTTCTAAAGGAATCTGTAAGATGTTGGCTCCGGTCTGGAAGAATGATGGGATCAGTAAATGTGCAGAGAGAGTGGTGAAAAATTGTATGGTATGCCTGATGCATAATCCTGGCAAGGGAACCCCAACTCCTGCTGGTCACTTCGCTCCTCCTTCTTGCCCCTTTGAAGTGATTCAGCTAGATTTCATACACATGGATCGCTGTAATAATTTAAAATACGTCCTGGTGGTAGTCTGTGCATTTTCCAGATGGATCGAAGCATATCCACTAAAGGACAATACTGCCCTATCAACTGCCAAAATTCTTCTCAAAGAATATTTCCCTAGGTATGGAATGCCACGGATTGTATGGTCAGATAACGGAAGTGAGTTTATAGGGAAAGTTATGCAGAGTGTGTGTGCCGGTTTGGGCATTAAACAGAAATTTCATAGTGCAAACCATCCCCAGTCTGCTGGTTTAGTTGAGGGTTACAATGGCACCCTCAAATTAAAACTAGCTAAAATACAGGCATCCACGGGTTTGTCCTGGCCAGACGCACTACCCTTGGCATTGTTATCAACGAGAGCAACTGTACATTCTAGAGTAGGGCTTAGTCCTTACGAAATTGTTTTTGGCCGTCCGGCAAATGTTTGGGGTGTGCCTAGGCCAAAGGAGTTTTGTTCTCTAGAATATCCTATGTTGATCGATTACCTTTACGACTTGACTGCTAAATTGAGTCTTATTCACCAACAGGTTTTCGATGCATTGCCAAAGCCTCCGGAGAGTCCAGGGCATCAGCTGAAACCCGGCGACCACGTTGTGGTCCGAAATTTCGCGAGAACAAAGAACCTTCAGCCCAAGTTTGTCGGACCTTTCCAGGTGCTGCTTGCAACGAGAACTGCCGTTCGTGTGGCTGGACGTAAGCACTGGATACACGCAACTCATGTCAAACGTGTACCTTTGCCACTTCCTTACGACGACTGGGTGAAGAAGGGAATTGGTGCCTCTGAATGCGAGCAAACGCCCAAGTTTATCCCTTTCAGCGATGCCGAATTGGTAACTGACACTCTGAACTCTGACTCTCCTCCTGAAAAGACTCCTCTGAACTCTGAATATTTGTCCTCTGCACCAGAAAAAACTCTGTCATCTGCGAACCTGAACACTGCAACAGCTACTAAGGATACTTTATTTACCGATCAAACAGTTCCTGCAAAATTAAGATATAACTTACGACCTCGTAATATGGACAAATAAAGCAGGCAACTGCCTATTGTGATATTTTGAAATTTTGAACTTTTGCCTTCAGCCAGGAAGTTTGCTATTGTTTTATTGTTTTTAAAATTGCCTTGCCGTCTGGGTAGCCGTAGGGTCGTGGCTGTGTGCCTAGTTGAATCTGCGGGGGTCTGACACAAGGTCGATCTTTCTGTTGGTTCTGGGAACTCCCAGGGCTGATAGAGGCATTTTCATCTACGTACACATCATCAGTGGTCGCGAGCGGATTGTAGAAGATGGAGCTTCCTGCGCTGCAACGAGAAAATGTGATTTATGTTCGCAGAAACAAACTTTACAGAATTCTTCACAGCAAATGCTTTTTGATACAATGTGCCATTACATTTTTGATTGTTTTGATAACATTGGTGGGAGGAATCGTCTTTGGTATGGGTTTGATTTTTGTACCAGTAACTACAGTACCTCCCCTTGATCCTGCTACTTCTACTGTTTCTTCCATACATTCTTTTCACTCGTTTCCTGAACATGAGCAAGCTCGACGCTCTGAATTCATCAATAACACTTTTGTACAGCTCTTGCACCAACACCAACTAGTAGTTAACACTACAGACTGCTGGGTGTGTGGCTTGATACCCCACACTATGGATAAAGGCATTCCCTATCTGGTTTTGCCTTTTAGCTATAATGGATCATTTCAGGCCCTTCAAACCATTTTTGCTTATGCCCTTGAAACCTATCCTCCACGTCCACCACGTTCCACTAAATATAACTCTGCCAACAAAGCTTTAGTCCAGGGAATTATTGACATGATCAAGGACGTCAATAATACTCCATCTTACCCTAGAGACGAATTACGAGTATATTTGAGTTGGAATTCTTCAGAGTATCGCCTTAGTTTGGGAGAAAGCAAGCGTAAAAGCTCAACTCCAATCTGGGTCGTACCTCACCGAGGTCAAGTCTGTTTGCAAGGAAATGGGAGAAATCCGAGAGCTCAGCTAGGGAGAAGTGAGTGCGTAGAGACTTACGTGTTTCCGTCTAACTCTTCCCCTGCTTTTCTTACTGCTAGGGGTACCTACTTCATCTGTCGAGACAGGGCATATACATGGTTGCCTGCTGACTTTTCAGGATCATGTTATATTGCTCGATTATTGCCTCCAACATACACTGCTTCATCTGACTACCACAAGACCAGAGTAGCAAGAGGTGTCTTCAGCAAGGAAGATACCGCTGGTCAGGAAGCTGGAGACTTCTTCAAAGGTTTCCTTCCGTTCTGGGGGCCTATGGCCAATAGTAGAAACATACGTCAGCTAACACGGGTAGTTGAATCTACTATTACCAAAACTGCTCGTGCCCTTAGCAATTTGACAGCTGAGCTTCAGGCGGATAGACTCATGACGTTGCAGAACCGTATGGTTCTAGACGTAATACTTGCAGATCGAGGTGGGGTATGCAGAATGATCCAATCGAGCTGCTGTGTCTTTATTCCCAATAATGCTCCAACAGTCTATGAGGCGATCTCTAAGCTACACAAGATTTCCGACTCTATACACGTAGACAAGGGAAACTGGTCCTTCATGGAGTGGTTTTGGACTCTGATCTCAGCGTTGGGATGGAAGGTTCTGATGGTCATTGGTGTCATCTTAGTATTCCTATTCTCATGCTGCCTGATTATCCAGTGTGGTCCAGCTCTGTGTAGTCTTTGTGCTGCAACATGTTTTAGGAAACCACCTGCATTTGGAGAAAAGGCGCGAGAAAGGATGATGATACAACAACATGTCACTGACCTGATGAGCATAGAATTAGACTCTGACATAGACTGAGTAATTGCCTATGTAAGGGCAAAAGGAGGGTCTGAGGTTCCGTGACGATTTGAACCCGTGTTTTCAATATTGTCGGAAATACATAATATTGGTATCAGCGAACCGCAAATGATCCATTTAGCATATCCTGGTGTTTTCGCTACACTGCAAGCAAGAGTACTCCTGTAACAAACACATTTCTGATCTACCCATGGCATCCATCTTAGATCACGGCATCCATTTTGTGTTTCTTGCCCTCACATACGCAATAACCTCTGATCACTTCATTTCGATTAAGGACACGTAGCCTTAGCCGGAGATTCACCTCTCTAGTGACACGTGCACTTTAGACCAGATCACGCTGTAGCTGCATGACTCGACAAAGGCTGCCTCCTCTGCCCGAGGCCAGCCCTGCTGAACTGGTTCTAGTGTCCGTTGGCCTGATCATGATTAGGCGGCCGAAGCTGGTAGCCTTGCCCATTTACAACCCACAAACATCTCTTATCCTGCTTTCCTATCTTCTGCACCTGGCTCTGCTCCTTTCCTTCTGGGCCTTTATTAGGGGGAGGTAACGAAATTTACGATGAGGCGGTCCGGGTCCTGAATGAAAAGTTGACATGAGATTATGATGGAAAAGTGGGAACCTCTCATTCGTAATGTTGTATCATCAGATATTATCGACGATTCCTGTGCAACGCCAAATATTTATTGTTTAGGACACAAAGGTTTGGGAATGTAGTAACATGTGAAGAATTTGCCCGAAGCCCAATTTTCAGTATATAAGGAGCAGCTCTCTTTGTACAAATCGAACAGGCTCCTAGATACTGCCCATGCGTAGTTTCTGTGACTTCTGTGTCCCTGCAGTAATAAACCTTTGGTCTTTGACGCCACCATCGAGAAGCCCGTGTTTCTGTTTATTTGTGCACCAAGACAGGTGGAACTCCTGGGTCTTCGGGTGTTGTTCCCTGACACCTCTGGACGGAACCAAAAAGTCCAGAACTCCAGGGGAGGAATAGGAGGGGAGGTCACAAGGGAGGGGGAGGGAAGGGGGCCGACCTGTGCTTCTCGAGGGAGCAGCCAATTGGAGTGAGGTGGGGTCTGCGGAGGAGAAAGGGAGTAATGGGTGGAGCTGGAAGGAGAGTCATGGGGAAATCCGGTTGCAGAGGAGGGGAGTAGGGAGGGGAAGAGGCAGTCAAAGAGCGAGAGGCAGTTGTCTTTGCCTTGGATCAGGACAGTACCGTTGTTATAGAGTGAGATAGTGAGGTTACCTTTGAAGCAAGCAGAGGGGGAAATTTTTAGTTTTTTCCCATGGGGGATAGAGGAGGAGGTGGTGAGGTTGAGGGAATAGTAAAAGCTGTTGGACCAGGAGGGGATGTCGTGAGTGAAGAAAATGAAATCAGCCTCCCAAAACAACTTTTGTAAAATTGATCAACAAAAAGGGAATCTGGGAAACGTTCAATAGTGTTATGTTTCCATCGTTTAGTTGCAGCTTTAGACAGGCTGGGAGGATAAATGATTTTGTAGCAATTAGTTCCAGCCTTAACTCGAGGGGGTTGCCATGATGATAAAAAGTGGCAACGGAGTGTGGGGGGGATAAGAGGAAGGTGTTACTGGGAAAGCGGTGGAGAAGAGAAATAGAAGGGCATAAAGGGGGCACATTGTCCGGACGTTAAGGTGAGGATATCAAAGCTAATGTGCTGTTTGGGACTAGCGAAGCCTAGGTGTGCAAACCAGCCTCAACATCTTAAGACTATCAGTAGAGGTGCTCAGGGCAGGGTGAGGAGAACATACTACATGAAAAGCGATTTCTAAGACCAACAAATATCTACTGGCCTGGCGCCCTACAAGTCTTGCAGACTCCTTGTCCAGCTGGCCATTTCGGATGGGGACTCACATGCCCTAAAACCATAGTGTCAATGGTGCTGTCTCTGCAGTAGGATTCCATCTTAATCATATCTGACCCCAAGGAGAAGTAACTAAAACTGGGTGCAGAAGGGCTAATAGCCGCACAGCTGAAATGGGTCAAAAACAGTGCAGCTGTAAGCAGCTCTGCTAGCTGCACATCTGTTAACGGCCTAAATGACGCAGCTGGCACTACTTGCTACGCAGCTGAAAAAGCTGAAAAGGCCTAAACGGTGCAGCTGGCACTACTGCTGCGCAGCTGTAGAAGGCCTAAACGGTGCAGCTGGCACTACTTGCTGCGCAGCTGTAGAAGGCAAAGAAGATGCATCTGGCACTGGAATGAAATCTGTTTCCGACAGCCATTTGGCTAAGCTTGTCCATGGCAGTAGATTGGCAGCGAGGATTTTATCACTCAAGCGCTGTGCCCAACAAGTTCACCAGGACTTCATCGCCGATCCGACGCTCAAGAAACAAAGCTCACCTCGGTTTCGGTCTTACTAGGCGGCCATGACAGGGTCAGGTATAGAAAGTAGATTGAGAGCAACAGCTGGGTCTGGTCTCTGTTTCAACCTCTGCGCTCGGCCGCCCAGTACAATCACACCAAATCAGCTGGTTACGCGCTTACCCAAGGCACTCGGTTAATTTTACCTGCTGTTGAACCGACAGACATCTCTCATCCTCAGATTGCACCCGCCATCTTAGGATCAAAGCGCCGGTACCTCAGATTCCACGCGTGTCAATCTGGCAAAGGTTGTTGATCTTTAAATTACTTTTCCCCGAGTTTCTGCTACTTTCTGCAAGTTTTGGGGCAGGGTGAACGCTTTGTAGCGTTCCTGTGCGCTCCGAACGAGAGAGATGGATGGCCCCTACCAAAGCTCACGCATCTCCCATGAGCAGCCGTGAAGCGCTGGTGTGGTTCTGTAACGTGCACCTATTTCCCAAATGCACTAATGCGCTGTGCGTCCCGGGTCTCTCCCAACTGAGCAAGCCGCTCCGCAGCACACTACTTGGGCCCAGGGCAATATAGGGGCTCCGCCGTCCTCACTGGGGATCTCGTGGGGCCTACTGCTTAAAAGTTTACTAGGCGCCAAATGGCGCCCGTCTTGTCCCGGGCGCCGCCATCTTAGGGTCAGGCAGCTGGGGCTAAACAGATGGTGTTGGACGGCCCCCGCCCACCTGCGTGCGCTGTCTCCTCACCGGGATCATGAACGGGAGCTGCAGGCTATCTTCCGGTCGCATCAGCAGGGTTCCAGCATCCCCGGTGCAGTCGCCAGCCTCGGTGGGTTTTCCTAGCGCCTGACGCCAGTCTCGCCAGTCACGGACGCCATCTTGCCGCCTGTGGGCACCAGGAGCATGGAGAGAGGTAAGAACTCCGATTATTTGGCCCCCACGCCTCCGCCGCCCCAGGGAGCAGTGCTCTAACAGGGCACCGATCTTTCATGGGCAGATTAGTGGAGCCGCGTTCCAGGATTGCTGGCCACGATCAATGGTTATGGAGTGCGGCCGCGGAGGAGCTCCGGAGCTCCTCGTCCGCACCAGACCGGAAGACCGCGAGAGTGGCATTGTAAAAGCAGACCGCAGTGACTAACTCTTACAGTGCTGATTGTGCAGCAGTCCGATAGGTTTCTCCATTACACAGTATTTTCGGTAGCGTATGACTGCAGCAAGATAAAGATGAGTGAAATGGGCCTGCCTGGTTTAATTATTGTTTTGTCTTAAGCGACGCTCTTCAGACAGGCTTTTTGAATATAGGTACAATAATAGACTCATACCATGACGGTGACAGTCCACTCGAACAGCATGCATTGAAGAATTGCGTGAGGAGAGGACCCTATAATGCCCCGTTATTTTTATACAACTCAACCAGCACCCCATACAGGCCCGGTGCCTTTACTCCCATGCTGGCTTTAATACCAAAGTTAGCTTCATTCAGGGTGATACCCAGATGCACTCTCTTAAAAGTATGTACGGGTTCCTCATCCACTACAATCTCAGTTGGTAACTGCTCTAATGCGGACAAAGCACTATATAAATCTGCATAATGTAATACCCATTCATTCTCTGTTATGGCTATCTCTAATTTTGC
The DNA here is from genome assembly GCF_964263255.1 of Lissotriton vulgaris. Classification (NCBI taxonomy): domain Eukaryota; kingdom Metazoa; phylum Chordata; class Amphibia; order Caudata; family Salamandridae; genus Lissotriton; species Lissotriton vulgaris. The sequence goes on from NC_141695.1 coordinate 564,108,994, forward strand.
TTTTATTTTATCATTAAAAAAGGGACATTAACCGCTTTCCAAAAAGCGGCCGTATCTCTTTTCAAAGAAGCCTCACACAAAGAATCCCATGCTTCCTTTTTCATTGCAACCTTTCTTTTTTTATGGTCTTCTTATAAATCTTTCTCAGTTCTCTCACTAAAATCTGTTTTTTATCAGGAGCATTTAGGGCATGCTTGAGATTAGAATAGGCCTTAGTGCAAGCTGTATCGAACCAGCCCACTGTATCTTCTCTAGGATTGTTCATTTCTACCCACAAACTTTTTTTAATGTAGGAAGCAATTACTGTAAAGTTTTTAATAATTACAGAATTGTCTGAATTTTCCTCCAGGCAAGGATGGATACTGGTTTCACATTTCTTTACTAAATTATATGGAAAGTACTCCGGAATCACTTTTGTCCATTTTAGGGAATACCCATTTTGTCTACTGAAGGCAATATTATTTATGACGAGCTGCCTTGATGTACTATTTCTACCAGATTCATGATTAGGTGTTATAATTTCAACACTTAGGGGAAAATGATCGCTTAAGGCGATATCCAAAGTATTACAATTCTTAACTTGGCCTGAGTATCTAGTAGATATCAATATATAATTGATTATTGAAAAGACACTTCTACTATTAAATGTGGGACAAAAAGAGCCTCTGGTTGACAAATTCTATTAGCGTAACCCATGTCACAAGAAAACATAATTTCATTCATGAGGTCCCCACATACATAGTGTTCAAAATGCGTTAGACTGATCTCTTTGTCCAACATAATACAACATGTCCCTAATTCCCCACTTTTACATAATGAACAATTAAAATTCCTTCCCCAAATGACAAAAACTTCTTTAGTTTTCCATCCTAACAACCTTTTAACATCTATACTCAATGCTCTCAGCATATCTTCCATAGCCTCAGAGGAGGCATTATTATAAAAATGTACAATAAACAAACAGAGCACTTTATCAATATGTATTCTGACCGTATGATAATATCTATTATTATGGGGCATCTCTATTTTCTCACATTTAAAAAGGTTTGAAATATATGTACAAAGTCCCCCTTTAGCACTACCATGTTTAGAGACTCACTGGTGTAAATTATGTTTTAAAACCATACAGATGGTGGGCCTCTTCAGCCAAGGGCCCTTATTTATGAGGCCTTGCGTCAGTTTTGCGCCGCCGGTGCGTCACTTTTTGTGACGCACCAGCGGCGTAAAATATGCGCCTTGTTGCGCCATATTTAAAAAGTGACACATCTAGGTAGATGCGTCACTTTTTAAACCCCTGCGCCACATTATACCTTGTTCAGGTATAATGTATGCAGAGGGGGCGTTCCCCCGCAAAAAGCCTCGTAATAGTGACGCAGTGAAATCTATGAGATTTCACTGCGTCACTTTTAGGATGCTGTTGCGTCAAAATCTTGCGCCTGCCTCACAGCAGGCGTCAGACTGAAGCAAGCCCTTTCACATGGGGCTTTCCCCATGTGAAAGGACGCATTGCTGGAGTTGCGTCACTTTTGTGACACACTCCAGCAATGCGTCACTTTTGCGCTTACAGATACGTCAGAAAAACTGACGTATCTGTAAGTCCTTGCGACATGATGCGTCATATATTAAATATGACGCATCATTGGTGTCGCAAGGAGTGCGCAGTGAAAAGTGACGCATCGCTGTTTTTACGCAGCGATGCGTCACTTTTCATAAATGAGGCCCCAGGTTTCTTGTAGGCTCAATATATCATACTCATTTACAAGATCAATCCCGATCTGGTTAGACACCTTTGTTTTTAGACCAGCCCCATTCTAAAACATATTCAACCATTTGCCCTTTTTAATGGTACTATCTACCTGGCCGGTATAGCCAAAGTCATCAATAGGTTTGATATTATTTTCAATTGTGGTGTTAGGTGCTAAACCATTTCCCTCCATTACACCAATCTCTGCTGTGTTAGATGCCCCAAGTCTCACATAAGGATCTAACTAGGAACAATTCACTCCGTCTAAGGGATCGTCGTTTGATTGTTTTACATTTGGTAGACTTTAAGTCAATGTAACAGTAGGGTTCCCGGATCTCAGTCAATTCACTCTCCGTCAAGCCCATAGAGCATGTCTAAGCAATTGAACGTCGGGATGCTAAATATATTTTTATGCGGAATCGTGGAATCCCCTTGTCGTACCCCAGAGGAATACAAATGTAATGGCAGAGTAGTGGAAGGGGGATAAAAGTAACTTAAATCAAAGGTTTGTATACCACTTACCCCCCCCTTTGGTGGTACCAGTCACAAATGTGACGAACTACCAGTCTATCCCTAAAATTAATAATGATACAATCACCAGCTAAATCTTTTGGTCTATGACCCACTCAACTTACTCTTCGAGCATACACAATTTCACTATGTACATAGGAAAGGAGGGGTCTATTATTGTTTAGCCAAAAGATTGCCTTATTTTTTAATTTGGGATAAGTTTCTATTCTGCCATTGACCAATTTGGGGACTCCAACCAGTAAAACAACATATGGAAAGGAATCTGGTGGCAAATCAATACATGATAAAGTGCACTTTGGTTTAACATGATTTATTGTTTCCTTAACTACACTCGTTGTTTTTTGAGCCGGTCCCAGGTCCCGGGATTCCTGTTCCAACCTCCCTCCCCCTACCACTTGTTGTCCCTCTCTTCCTTGTATCAATGCCTCACTATAAGTGCTTGTGCCAGCTTGACTAGTCCCGCACAAAAATAAAGAGGGTATATTGGGTGCAGTTGGAATGAGCAATGGGGGAATTATGGTTGTCGAATCTTGTGTTATATTATTTTCCACTACACTTGGTTTGGGAATCCTCTCTACAGATTTTTTTTTATATAAATCTTTTTATTGCTTAAAGCAAAAAATAAACAGACATATCTGGTGCCATACATACATCCAATAATGACAGGGTGAATTGGGACATAAAAACAGGATAATCGTGGAACAGCAAGGATATTCGAGAGGCTCGCACTATTAAGCACAAAATAAAATTGCATCAGTATTGCATCAGTATAACCGGTTAACGTTTAGTTGCGGACCCTCAAAACCTTCCCACCCATAAAATCAAAACTGCAGGAGAATCATGGCAACCAGATACTAGAGTTTAAGGATCAACGTCAGGATATTTCGCCAATATTACAAGTAAAGGAAAGACTGAGAAAAAATTGGAAAAGGGAAAAAACCAAATGGACGATAACAGAAAGAAAACAATAAACCCATCCCTCCACCCTGCACCCCAGCAAACGGCTATCGCCTAACCCCCAGTAGCAGCGTGCCTGTCGCCCCAATCAATGACTCTACTTTCTCCATAAATCCCTCATCAATATGGAGCAGAGGCAGAAGAGGATCAGCCGACTCTATCGGCAGGGTCCTTGACGGGGTGGTAGATGTCACTGAAGGTGCAATATCTGATGGGGCCGGGGTCTCAGTTTCACCATTCTTAGTTATTCTAGACAATTTTGATATCTTTGAACATCTTCCCTTATGAGGACCCCCTCCTCGCTTCCTCTCAACAGTAGGTCCTGATACTTGTTTTAGGGGTTGAGGGTTGGGGTTGGGTTTGGGTGCTGAGCTTGTAGATAAACGTGGGGCTGTTCCATTAAATATATCGACCAGAACAGAGTCATTATTAAAGTAATGGGGCTAGAATCTTTTGCCACAGATAGATTAGACAATTCTTGTGACTGATGGTCATTACTTTCGCCCACAACATTGTGGTTAGGATTAGCATATGTTTGTTGTTCAAGTAAAATAGCCAACATTAGACCTCCTAAAGATGATCGTTTAGAATACATAGGGTCCAGTGAAAGGCGACGTTCAGTCAAGGCTTAATAGGCCGACTTTATTTCATTATCAGTGACAGCGCTCTGTTCTTTCAGGCGCATAAAACACCTTGCGCGTTGGCAAAACACTCATGATATTGATCTGGCGCCACTGGGAAACGTATCTCTCCAGCCCCACGGGCTTAAATCCCATGCTTGACCTCCTGTGTCAGGGCAGTTGGGAGGGGCAAGGGGAGTGGTGCAGCCAGTGCTATATATTGAGCCCTCACTTCAGATTTGCCAGGACAGTGCTCCATGTCCACTCCACAGGGCCCTCAGTGGTCACGGACCAGTACCTCTCAAGACATCGCTACTGTGTCCGTCACCAGCATACCCCAGCTACCGCCCCCTCTGCAGGATCGGTCTCCCCCTTGGCAATGCAGCCAGGGAGCGAAAGCATGCATGGCAGAAGTCAGTCAAGTGCTCAGCACTTTCTCTTTGATGGAGCCGGCCGTGCTCCTGGGGGGAGAGGAACCCCCCCTGTTTCCCCATCATATCGTTCCCAGCAACTCGGTTGTTGTGGCTGTCCCACTTCCTGCTCGGCTGGAGGACGGGAGGCCGTGTGGGATATTCTTTACTGCTAGACCCCTTAATTGCCCTCTTGGACCATAAACATGCTTCCTCCCTCTTCCCCACTTAAAGAAATGCTTACTTTGCACAGTTATACTGATCGGTACCCCGAGAGTGCACAAAACCTTCCCCTACATTTCCAGCTTGTTGTCTCTAAGAGCGTGCGGGAGGAACATCTCTGAGTGACTTCAGTGGAGCCTGGTGGGAGCTCCTCGCCAGGGGGAAGGTGTGCATCCATAGTGGCCTGTCTGGACGTATTTACACACTTGTGCAAGATAAACAAAGAACGATAGACAGACAAGCCTAAACCCCAACCCCCAATGGTGAAATTTCCGAGTAGGGTTCGGTGTGGTGGCACAGGATGCATTTAAAGTCAATTTTGCGAGAGAGTGGAATTCCAGTATGCTCTCTTCAGAATGGACAGCAGATAATACAGGGCATGGGTGATGGGGCTGCTTGTAGCCGGGGGGAACCTAGCTTATGTCCAGGAGGGCCGGATTCCATTAAAGCTTGTCCGGATTTCTGCTTAAATATGTGCATACAACTAATCTGAAAAAAATTAAATAGACCAGACCCAGAAAGGCATAGGTTGTGCCCTCTTGTCTTATATCTTTGAAGGTATACACTGACACGTATTGAACAAATGCTAATTGAATGACCCAATCAGAAGATAGAAAATACTAATGAGCTGCCGCTGCTGTCATCTGGAATATCATGAACCACAATAGGTAGGGAAAGCATGAACACTACTTACTAGGGAGGGCACTTCTTAAACAACTATCAAAATAGGTTCTCATGATTAGGTGAGGAGGGATGGGGATTCCTCAGGTAAGCAGTCACGGATCCGGTCTATGTACATGCCATCTCCCCCCCTTCTGAAGGAAGCCTCCCTTTCCCCATTGTGTTACATTTGTTTTAGGAAATCCAACTTCTGACTGGACCCACTCCCTTGCTTTTCTCCTCCCCTACACAATCTATTTTCTTTCTCGAAATGAGTTAACATCTCCTATTATGCTGCAGCTCCTTTCCTGGCAACTTTACCTGCAGTTTCTTATTTAAATATTTGGTGGCTTAATTTGATGCCTCCTGCATGCCATGTCATTGCCAATTTTGGGAAAGGTGATGGACAGAGTTTTTGAATGATGCAGAATACTCCTACCAGGTCAAGAGATCAGGGCTTGATCCATCACCGTTTTTTAGCTCACTACACCATCCCAGCTTCAGAACCTGGCTATATGCAAATTAGTCTGTTCCTGTCCCAGTGCATGATGGGAACAGGGCAAACCAAACTACCAAGGCAATTCTTATACTGAGAAAGGAGACAAGCTACCGGGGACCGGTTTCTGGCATTTCAGCCGTCGTCGGCCCGGCTTGCTTGAATCCTGATGGTGCAATGAGCTAGGGACTCACGTCTGAGTATACCCTCCCACACATAGTGTGGATACAATCAATTTTGGAAAAGGTGATGGACAGAGTTTCTGAATGATGCAGAATACTCCTACCCAGTCAAGAGATCGGGGCTTGATCCATCACCGTTTTTTAGCTCACTACACCATCCCAGCTTCAGTACCTGTCTATATGCAAATTAGTCTGTTCCTGTCCCAGTACATGATGGGAACAGGGCAAACCAAACTACCAAGCCAATTCTTATACTGGGAAGGAGACAAGCTACCGGGGACCGGTTTCTGGCATTTCAGCCGTCGTCGGCCCGGCTTGCTTGAATCCTGATGGTGTAATGAGCTAGGGACTCACGTCTGAGTATACCCTCCCACACATAGTGTGGATAAAATCAATTTTGGAAAAGGTGATGGACAGAGTTTCTGAATGATGCAGAATACTCCTACCCAGTCAAGAGATCAGGGCTTGATCCATCACAAATTTTTTAGCTCACTGCACCATCCCAGCTTCAGAACCTGGCTATATGCAAATTAGTCTGTTCCTGTCCCAGTGCATGATGGGAACAGGGCAAACCAAACTACCAAGCCAATTCTTATACTGGGAAGGAGACAAGCTACCGGGGACCGGTTTCTGGCATTTCAGCCGTCGTCGGCCCGGCTTGCTTGAATCCTGATGGTGCAATGAGCTAGGGACTCACGTCTGAGTATACCCTCCCACACATAGTGTGGATAAAATCAATTTTGGAAAAGGTGATGGACAGAGTTTCTGAATGATGCAGAATACTCCTACCCAGTCAAGAGATCAGGGCTTGATCCATCACCGTTTTTTAGCTCACTACACCATCCCAGCTTCAGAACCTGGCTATATGCAAATTAGTCTGTTCCTGTCCCAGTGCATGATGGGAACAGGGCAAACCAAACTACCAAGCCAATTCTTATACTGGAAGGAGACAAGCTACCGGGAACCGGTTTCTGGCATTTCAGCCGTCGTCGGCCCGGCTTGCTTGAATCCTGATGGTGCAATGAGCTAGGGACTCACGTCTGAGTATACCCTCCCACACATAGTGTGGATAAAATCAATTTTGGAAAAGGTGATGGACAGAGTTTCTGAATGATGCAGAATACTCCTACCCAGTCAAGAGATCAGGGCTTGATCCATCACCGTTTTTTAGCTCACTACACCATCCCAGCTTCAGAACCTGGCTATATGCAAATCAGTCTGTTCCTGTCCCAGTGCATGATGGTAACAGGGCAAACCAAACTACCAAGCCAATTCTTATACAGGGAAGGAAACAAGCTACCGGGGACCGGTTTCTGGCATTTCAGCCGTCGTCGGCCCGGCTTGCTTGAATCCTGATGGTGCAATGAGCTAGGGACTCACGTCTGAGTATACCCTCCCACACATAGGGGGTCATTATGATTGCGGATTTTCCGCATCCTCGGGGCCGGCGGAAGCCACCGCCGGCCCCGAGGATGCGTAAAATCCTCAGCGGACTGACCAAAGACCTACCGCCAGATTAGGATGGCTGGTGGGTCCTGGTTTCCGTCCGCAGCTTTTCCGCCGCGGTTGGATTACAACCGCAGCGGAAAAGCTCTAATATGGTGACGGTGTCTTCCAGACACCGTCCACCATATTAGGATGACCTTTAAATTATGCTTTTCCGCGGCGGGTTTTCCGCCGCGGAAAAGCATACGGAACTTCACTGCGGGGGCCCGTTACGGGCCCCCTAGGTGAAGGGGGGTGGGGGGTGCACATGGGGGGTACCTATGGTATCCCCCTGCATTTGCATGCAGAAAGCGGCAGGCACCGCGCGGTGCCTGCCTCTTTCTGCATGCAAATGCAATGCGTGCATTTTTAACATTGCCGCGGGTGCATCTTGAAGCTGCACCCACGGCAATGTTAAAAATAGAGGATGTGACCGCCAGGGTGGCGGTCACATCCTAATTGCACAGGAGGGAACTCCGCATGCCATGCGGAGGTTCCCTCCTGCTCTGGGGTTGCGGACGGACGCAAGTCTGTCCGTGATCCTAATCGACCCCATAGTGTGGATAAAATCAATTTTGGAAAAGGTGATGTACAGAGTTTCTGAATGATGCAGAATGCTGCCATGTCATTGCCGTCATCTGCTCTCCAATTCATGGATGGAGTTTGTTGCTTTTGTGTTCTTAATACTGTGATAAAGTTATGATATACATCTTTTTCTGTGCTATAACTCTGCTGCCTTCTACCTGACATTCAATCCACTAGAATCTAATTACCCATATTACATCATTATGTATGTCTTTGTTTGCCAGCATCAGATTTAGCTGGTTTCTGCTGTCTGATCCTTGCAAGGAGGATTAGCGTTTTTCCACTTATCGTCCAGTTATACAGCTATTAGGCTCACTACTTCCAGCGACTGTTGAGTATCATGTAACCTTGTTCCCCCTTTAGCTATTTATGACTAATTTTAATTTTATGATGCCAATGTTGCAACTTATACCTATTCATTTTCACTTTACTCCTAAATGTGTAGAGCTCGAATGCCCTTTCCTCTCATTGGCAATTAGACTCATTGTGACTGTGTGTCTCATGTTGCACTTATGTTATGTATTTGCTGTTTAGTCCTAACCATTGCAAGCCTGGTAGATCTACAGCACTCTGAAACCCGTTCGAGAAGAGTTTGCCTTGATGTTAAAAACCAGGTTACCAACAGATTATACCAAGACGTATCATCACGGAAGAAATATTTTGGTAGTGTAGAAGGCAGTTGTTGATTAGTGCTACAGAGGAAAACGTAAAGTTTAATTTATCAGAAATTATTCTTGGTCAAAACATTCTTCAGCTGGCCAGTTTATACAGTCCTTGGGGCTCCCAGGGCAAAACAACTTGGTATTATCCAGTGCTAAAATACATCTCATGTTTGGAGTTTAACGTGGTCATTGGTGTTCGACCTTTAACCTGTCACTAAAGGGAATGTCAGGAAGCAGATGTCTCTGAGCACATTCGCTGCCCACTTAGAGGGATCTCTCCATCAGAGCCAACCTCCAACCAAAACAGCAATATATAGTGGGTTCAGACAAAGGATAGAGGGTCATAATATCAAGAAAGGGCGATACATTATCTCCGCTTTTATCGGCAGGAAACTGCAGCTAAAGCGGCGATAATGGGCTTGATAATATGCCCATAGGAATTCCCATAGAAGCCCAGGTTCTAGTGTAACCTGGGCTTCTATGGGAATTCACAAGGGCATATTATCAAGCCCATTATCTCCGCTTTAGCTGCAGTTTCCTGCCGATAAAAGCGGCGATAATGTATTGCCCTTTCTTGATAATATGGTTCTGAGTTCCTTGGAAAGTCTGCAAAGAGTTCTTCAAGCTTCTACAGCAACTAGACAGTCATCCAGGATCGCAAGACAGCTTGTTCCCAGCAACATACATTCTGCAATGTAAAGCCCGAAGTCAATATCTCTGTGGTGTATTGGGCCTTGGGTTCAGTGCATACTCAGTGTCGATGGATCTAAACTAGCGTTCAACCTCAGTCACGTGCTGTACTTTATCTAAAATACATCTCATGTTTGGAGTTTAACGTGGTCATTGGTGTTCGACCTTTAACCTGTCACTAAAGGGAATGTCAGGAAGCAGATGTCTCTGAGCACATTCGCTGCCCACTTAGAGGGATCTCTCCATCAGAGCCAACCTCCAACCAAAACAGCAATATATAGTGGGTTCAGACAAAGGATAGAGGGTCATAATATCAAGAAAGGGCGATACATTATCTCCGCTTTTATCGGCAGGAAACTGCAGCTAAAGCGGCGATAATGGGCTTGATAATATGCCCATAGGAATTCCCATAGAAGCCCAGGTTCTAGTGTAACCTGGGCTTCTATGGGAATTCACAAGGGCATATTATCAAGCCCATTATCTCCGCTTTAGCTGCAGTTTCCTGCCGATAAAAGCGGCGATAATGTATTGCCCTTTCTTGATAATATGGTTCTGAGTTCCTTGGAAAGTCTGCAAAGAGTTCTTCAAGCTTCTACAGCAACTAGACAGTCATCCAGGATCGCAAGACAGCTTGTTCCCAGCAACATACATTCTGCAATGTAAAGCCCGAAGTCAATATCTCTGTGGTGTATTGGGCCTTGGCTTCAGTGCATACTCAGTGTCGATGGATCTAAACTAGCGTTCAACCTCAGTCACGTGCTGTACTTTATCTAAAAGCTGGGTGACAAACTGTTCAGAGGGATGAGTTACTTTGGGCCTTTTTTTAATGAAGTCACAATGCAAACTGTTCTGAACAGGAAATGTACGACGATTCCAGCTTTCGAATCAGGCAGTAGGTAAGAGTGTTTCTTTTTTTGGGGGGCGTGGGGGGAGGCGGGTGTTCTTTATTGGGTTTTCACAACATCCAAGGATAGCTCCATTGCAGATTGTTACTGATAAACAGATATACAGAAAGGTAACGTCAGGCAACAAGCACTCAGATGCTGGACAAGGTTCTGTCATAAGTTCCACAGCACTGTAGAACAACATGACAAGACATGAGGGCAATTATATCATCAGTTATCACTGCTGCAGGTGTTTCTTCATGATGCAGGATGTGTAAAGGGGACAAGTACACCAGTAACCCTCCCCTCAAAATATTGGCAACTCTGGTGGAACTCCCGGAGAGACACTCCGGGTGCGGACGGCCCTGCATTACAGAACACATTCACGGGCATCTATCACTGCCAGGCAGTGAATCTCAAACAAGAAGAACTCCATTTGCCATATACATACGCACATGTTCTCTCACTCTCTCCTCCCACAACTTTGGTCCCACTCTGGATTTTATAGTTATGGGCAGGGATGGAGGGGAAGGTGTCATTAGCCTTTACCTCCGAATGTGAAAGGTTTTGTGCATTTTTCAAACTCAAATGAAGCCGAACAAATTATATTCATTCTCGCCTTTAGGTACCCTTTAAAGGAAAACATCAGCATAATTATCCAATCTCTTCATTTTCAGACAATACACCTTCAGCTGTGGTGTTTTTACCGGCGCCGTATTGAATTTTTAGGTAAATTGACATAAAGAAAAGGAATGTAACGCCCATATCCTGTTGAAAAAGTCGCAACACATTAAGAAAACGGTTGCTACCGTTTTTCCGTTCATCATGCATCCTGCAGTATGTAATATAAATTAATCTCACCATTGTATTTGTGTCCCCTCCTTTCCTTAGACGTTTCTTATATTTGAAATGCAGTGGGTGTGCCCTCGACCACCTACGGTATTTTCTTTTTCAAGAAGTTGCCTCTTTCCTTTATGCCGAAATGGGTGTGTTTGGACTGGAGGTCAATTAGCTGGGAAAATGGGAGAGCGCTCTGGCGCCGGTTTCTACTTATCCTGAAATAGTCTTATCTCTGGAGCAAGCAGGATTGCATCATAGTATGGGCTGGAATCCAAAGTAGGCTAAAACAAGCATTGGCATAACATGCAAATTAGTCCTTGGGAGGTAGTGGAGCCTGCATTCAATTTTAAATAAAACGTTAGTGATAATTCCCGAATATCACAGTTTTGCAGCAGTTTTTTTTTTTAAAACTGCCTTTTCGGCCTGTTGAGGTCCCTCTTGGACAAATGGATCACATTTATGGGGTGCGGGTATTCCTGCCTTCCCCCTTTTTTAACATTTTGTTTGTGGGTCTCCGCTCACGGCGAGTCCCAACATTGCTGCCAACATTTCCTAGTTGATGTGTTGGCAGCCAATCAAATTTTAGGTGGGGGTTAAAAGTCCTTTTCTGTGACAAAATTGAGTGTTTCTTCATTATGAGGGGGTCCCATAGCACAGCATCCCCCCAGGGCTAGCCTCCTCCCCGGGGCAAATAAAAGAATGAATGATGCATGGACCCTCAAGGCCCCCCTGCAGCACCGGGGATCATCACGTCCTCAGAGCTATGTGTAAAATTAGTGTGGGGGAGCCCTGGGGACCACCACTTCCATGGGTCATTCCTCAGAATGTATGTGGGCTTCCCATGGGGATGGTAACCTCCCCAGGGCAAATGTATTATTGTGGGGGGCTACTACGCCCCCCTACAACTCTGGGGACAACCAAGTCCCAGGAGATAAATTTGATTTTAACATGGGGCTCCAGCCCCTCAGCCCAAGGAACCAACACCTCCCTGGGGTTAAATATACAATCAATGCAGAGAGCCTATGGGGCATCCCCATTGCCCTTGGGACCACCACCTCCCCAGAGCTGTGTCTTGCAATGGAGAGGGATTGCACAGCCCCACTCTTGGAGTCATAGATGGCCCTGGGGACTGCCACCGCCAGGGCTGGCTCCTGCTACCTCCTGAGGTGCACACTCTCAGGAGGAAGCCATTTGCTATGGCTTGGCAGGAGCTTTACAGCTCCCACCAAGCCATAGAAGACTGTACTCCGCTTTGATCAAACAAGAGCATTTTGCTCTGGCTTGATCAAAGGAGAGTACAATTGCTTTGACACATGCAGCTCCCTCTATGTGAAAAGAATGCCAGCTCCTGCAGGAGGTGGGGAGCCGATAGGGACTGCAGGGGCCTTGAGTTTCACCCACTGTCCCCAACAATAGAGAGTGTGTGACTGGGTAGGCCAGAGAATCCACACTAGACAACGGAATTCACCAGGGGGGTGCTGCATGCCCCCCTCCATTACTTTAAAAAAAAAATGCTCGACCTTGGTAGATGGGTACTTGCTGCTAAAATCTGCCCAAGGCATGAGGTCACTCTTCCCTATTCAAAATAGCCCTGGCCCCAGGGGATGGGGTCCCGGGGCCTAAATTGGCCCAGAGAAGGAGAAGTCAAATGGCCTCTTCCCCCCAAAAAATGCAAAAAAGAAATGACTGACAAATCTCTCGAAGCCCAGCCACTTTGCTTCACCACTCTGCTAACGCGACTCCTGGTGCACTGCTGGTTGGGGATGAAGTCTCCTTGATACCAGAGGATCCTTGGGGGCCATCAAGCCCTCCTGTTACCTCCTGTAAGTCCCACACAGGCAGCTTGCTTAGCAGACTTTGGAGGCCACCACGCCCTTTCTCCACCACTCTGTAAATGTACTGCTACAGGATTTGGCAGTAAAATCTGCCTACTCTTGCAATAGTCCTGGATGCGGATATGACATTTCATAGGTGGGGTCAGTAAATATATGTGTGCACCGCAGGACCTGATTCACCTTAGTGTAACGTCATAGAGATGTCAGCTCCCAAAATTTGCTAATCTCCTTTTTTGCCAATTTCTCCATGTTAAAAATCAATATTAATTCATAACCTCTAGTAAGTTGAATGTCAGTTGCTCCCTTTGTATGGAACATCCGTGGGGCTTTTTCTAAAAAAAATGCATGGGGGCTCCAGCCCCCCATGCTGCCCTGGGGACCGCCAGCGCCCCAGGGCAATTACGTTTTATGGCGGGGAGCCTCTCAGCCCCCCCCCCTCAAGCCCCAGGGATCACCACCTCCCCAGGGCTTAAAAAATTAAAATTAGTGTGGGAGGGCACCTGCCCCTCCCCACAATGCCCACTGGACCAACACCTCCCTGGGGTACTAATTATTTAAATAGGGGGGTCGGCTGTGGACCCCCAGGCCCCATGGACCACCACCCCCACCGGGCCTAAATCAGTTGGGAGGGGGGCCGCATGGCCCCCTCCTGGAGCCCTCGATGGCCCTGGGGACCGCCACCCCTCAGTGCCAGCTCCTGCAATGTCCCAGGGTGCCCACCCCCGGGACATTGCCATTTGCTGTGGCAGGGTGGGTGGACTGCATAGCAAACAGTGCTGTGCTTCTTCGAATTGAGAGCAGAATTGGTTTTGGACAAGGGGAGCTGCCTTTTACCAGCTCCGCTTGCCCAAATGCAATGCCGGCTCCCACAGGAGGCGGGGAACTGGCAGGGACGGTTGGGGCATTGGGGCTCCCCCCATGGTCCCCAACTTCAGGGCTGACCACAGAGGATGGGGTCCCCGGGGCCAGAAGTGGCACTCGGCCTCCTCCTTATTGATGTTTAAAAAACAATAAGGCCGGGACCTGGGGGATGGGGCCTTAGTTGGCCTCAAGAGGGGGGCCACGCAGCCCCCTTCCCTTAAAAAGAACAGCCTGTCCAGGTCCCGGGGGTCGGGTCCCAGAGGCTAGAAGTGGCCAGGGGAGAGTGTTCACGCATCCCCCTTTCAAGCAAAATGAAAAAAAACCAAGGCCAGGCACCGGGGATGGGGTCCCTGGGGCCAGAAGTGGCCCAGGGAAGCGGGGCCACGCGGCACCTCTGTTCCTTTTTTTTAAATAAAAAATGCTCAGGCATGGGGGATGGGGTCCCCAGGGTCAGTGGTGGCTCCTCATGGGAGTGCTGCCGGTTGGTGAGGCAGGGCAGGGGAGACACAGGGTGAGGGGTAGGAAACTCCAGCATAAAGCTGAACAGAGATCAGTTAATACATAAATAAATAAAACTAGTTTTATTGCACGCTACTCTACAGTGGTGCAATGCAGCGCACGCAATGAAATTTGTTTTATTTACTTATTTATTAACTGAACTTCGTTTGGCCTTAAGTCTGAGTTTTCTACTCCCCACCCTGCCCCTCCCCTGCCCCGTCCCACTCCCCTGCAGCACTCCCACCAGTAGCTGCCACTGCCAGGTGTCTAGAAAATACTAAAAGAAGGGATGGCCACACTTACACCCTTCTAAAAATATTTTTGTAAAGAAAAGCCAGCATCTTGCTGGAGGCCCCGCCCCCTCCTGACACCACTGTGCAAACGCGCCTTCTGTTGCATTCTATGTTGAGGATTAAGTCCCCTTGAATTCTGCGGGTCCCTGGGTGCCAACTATCCTACCAGGTGCCGCCAGTAAGCCCCACACAGTGGTCCGAAACACTCCCCTTTTTTCACCACTCTGAAAACTCTCCTCTTGGCTCATTGCTGGTGGGGTGAAGAGTTCCTCTTGTGTCCTGAGGACCCCAGAACTAAAGTGGACATCATCCACCGAGCAGCATAGTGCCAGGAGGAACATTTGCAGAGTAGTGTAAAAAGGGGGCATGGCCTCAGACCACTCTCACCAATCCAGCTGTGTGGGGCTTATTGGAGGTACCTGGTGGGCTAGTTGACCCCCAGGGACCCTCAGGATTCAAGGGGACTTTATTCCTCCTCCCAGAACACGCCAGGAGGCGCATTTGCAGAGTGGCGGCCCGTGTCCACCAGTCAGCTATCCCACTACCTGGCACATACTGGAGGTCTCAGTCAGGGCTGTTGGCCTCTAAGGACCCCCAGCAGTGAAGGAGACTTTGATCCCCATCCAAGAGTGCACCAGGAAGTGTGTTTGCAGAGTGGTGTAGAACTGGGGCATGGCCTGCTATGAGAATTTAGCAATCCTGCTGGTTTGACCTACTGGAGGTAATAGGAGGGGTAGTTGGCCCCCAAGGTTGACCTTAGAGGCTAATTACCGCTCCTGTTACCTCCAGAAAATCCCACACTGTGGCATTGCTGAGAGGTCTTTGAAGACCAAGTTCACCTTTCTCCACCACTCTGCAAAAGCACCTCCTAGCACAGTACTGGTTGGGGGATGAAGTCCACTTTACTTCTGAGCGACTTTGACGGCCAAGTAGCCCTCGTGGTTCCTCCTATAAGACTTATGCAGTGGAATTCCTGAGCACTGGTTGGAGGCCCAGCCCCCTTACTCCACCACTCTGCAAACAAGACTACCAGTTAAAGAAGCATTTGTAATGTAATGGATCTCGCATTTGCAAGAGTTAGATCCATTAGTGTCTTAAATCAAAAAGTGTTTCATCAATGTTTCTTGGAGAGGAGTGGATGTAGTATGTGTGTGTTGGAATTATTTAGTATGGTGTGCAGTGAAATTATGTGTATAGAACATATTGTGGTATTTAGTGTATAGGAATTATGTAGAGTGAGATTATGCATCATGGAGAGTAATTATGTGGAACGGTAGTCTGTGTTGTTGAGTGGTAACATCAGGTTTAGTCTTCCTCGTTTCCATAGAAACTAAACTGTGAACTCAATGAGACAAAAAAAAGAAGGAATCACTGAGGAGCACTTCTGGACCTAGTCAGAGGTATGAGCAGGGCCACTGGAATGTTGCGACTGTTTGGCTGCGCCAACTTTTGCACAATTATACAATTTCCACATTAGCCACATAAGTCATCATCTGCTGCCTAATCTGCAGATTTGAACAAAAAAAGCCTTGTTTCTAGCTTAAACGGGTCAAACGTTAAAAAAAATGCAGCGACAAGTGTTACAGAATGGTGGAAGGTCCTTTGTAAACCTAGAATGGTCACCTGTTACTTATTGCTAAATGTGGGTGTTAAAATAGTACTAATGGTGTGCAAGGTACTCTTACTTCTTTCTGCACCTCTCTTACCTCTTTCTGCATTTCTGTTGCTTCTTTATGTACCTTTCTTTCTTTTTCAACACTTCTCTTGCCTCTTTCTGCACATCTCTTCCTTCTTTCTGCACTCCTCCTGCCTCTTTCTGTACCTCTGTTCCTTCTTTGTGTACTTCTTTTATTTCTTTCTGAACCATTTTTGCTTCCTTATGCACCTGTCTTGCCTGTTTCTCCACCCCTTTTCGCCCTTTCTGCATATCTGTTGCTTCTTTCTGCCCTTCTCTTGCCTCTTTCTCCATCCTCTATCCTCTTTATATAACTATCTTGCCTCTTTCTTCACCCCTTGCGCCTCTTTCTGTACCATTCTTCTCTATTTTTGCACCCCTCTTGCACCTTTCTGCATACCTTTTCCCTCTTTCTGCACCCCTGCTGCCTCTTTCTGCACCTCTGGTCCTTCCTTCTACGCCTCCCTTGTTTCTTTCTGTAACTCTCTTTCTCCATCACAATTCCCAATTTCTGCATTACTGTTGCTTCTGTGGGCACTTCTCTTGCTTCTTTCTGCACCTCTCCTGCTTCTTTTTGCACCCCTTGTACCTCTTCCTGTACCCCTCTTACCTTTTCTGCACTCCTCTTGCCTCTTTCAGCACCTCTGTTGCTTCTTTTTGCACTTCTCTTACTTCTTTCTGTACCCCTCTTGTCTCTTTCTGCACCCCTTTTGCCTCTTTGTGTATCTCTCATTCCTCTTTCTGCACCTTTGTTGCCTTTTTCTGCAGTTCTCCTGCCTCTTTCTGTACCTCTTTTGTTTCTTTCTGCACTTTCCTTGCCTCTTTCTGTACCCCTCTTGCCTCTTTCTGCACCTCTGTTGCTTCTTTCTGCACTTCTCTTGCTTCTTTCTTCACCTCTGTTGCCTCTTTCTGCACCTTCCTTGCCTCTTCGTGCACCCCTTTTGCCTCTTTCTACACTCCTCTTCCCTCTTTCTGTACCTC
The DNA here is from genome assembly GCF_964263255.1 of Lissotriton vulgaris. Classification (NCBI taxonomy): domain Eukaryota; kingdom Metazoa; phylum Chordata; class Amphibia; order Caudata; family Salamandridae; genus Lissotriton; species Lissotriton vulgaris. The sequence goes on from NC_141695.1 coordinate 564,126,105, forward strand.
TCTTGCCTCTTTCTGTACCACTGTTCCTTCTTTCTTCAATTCCTTTGTTTCTTTCTGCACCTCTCTGGCTTCTTTCTGCACCACTCTTGCCTCTTTTTCCAAACCGCTTCCCCTTTTGTGCATCTCTGTTGCTTCTTTCTGCACTTCTGTTGCCTCTTTCTCCACCCGTCTTTCCTCGTTCTGCACCTCTGTTGCTTAATTCTGCACTTTTCTTACTTCTTCCTGCACTCCTCGTGCATCTTTCTGCACCACTTGTGCATCTTTCTGCACTCTTTTTTGCCTCTTTCTGCATATCTGTTCCTTGTTTCTGTACTTCTTTTGTTTCTTTCTGCACCTCTCTTGCTTCTCTCTGCTTCCCTCTTGCCTCTTTTCCCACCCTCTTCCCTCTTTCTGCATCTCTGTTACTACTTTCTGCCCTTCTTGTGCTTCTTTTTGTACCCTTAGTGCCACTTTCTGCACCCCTCCCCTCTTTCTGCACCCCTCTTGCTTCTTTCTGCACCTCTGTTAGTTCGTTCTGCACTGCTCTTGCTTCTTTTTGCACCTCTCTTCCCTCTTTCTCTACCTCTCTTACTTCTTTCTGCACTTCTCTTGCTTCTTTCCACACTGCTCTTGCTTCTTTCTGTACCTCTCTTGCAAATTTCTGTATCCCTCTTACCTCTTTCTGTACCCCTGTTCCATCTTTCTGCACCTTTCTGGTCTGTGTCTGTACCTCTGTTGCATCTTTTGGTACCTCTGTTGCTTCTTTCTGTACTTCTCCTGCCTCTTTCTGCACCTCTGACTTAGAGGTAGTTTTAATCCCCCCGCCCTATTATGTACTATGGCCTTACAGGGGAGGTCATGCCAAATCCAGATGTACCCCAACCTATAGTGTACACTAGTGTATGCACGTGTTTTCACTGTATTCTAAGTGTATTTCAGCATAGCACTGGCTCCGGGCCTGGTTAGTCAGAGTCAGTTACCACCAGTACTTCAAACAGTTGGCGGCACAGGATGACCTTGCAACAAGCCCTCTTTCAGCATCCCTGTTGGTTCTTGCTGCATATCTCCTGCTTCTTTATGCACCATACTCCATCTTTCTGGACTTTTGTTGCGTCTTTCTGCATTTCTCTTGTTTCTTTCTGCACCTTTCTTCCTCTTTCTGCACATCTCATACCTCTGTTAGCGTAGTTAGAAATTAGCATTTTAAAAAACCTTAGAAATTCACTGAAAAAACATATGGTTCTGGGATGTTCTAGCTAGAAATTAGCATGTAATAAACCTTTGAAATTCACTGAAAAATTCATAGCTTTCAGTGACGTTATAGTTAGAAATTAGCATTTAAAAAACCGTAGAAATTCACTGAAAAAAACAGGACATTTCACTCGTACAAAACCGGAGAAAATCAGCCGTTATATTTAGTTGAGCTAACTATAACTTGCGCTCTGCAATGCACTGCTGATGACATCACATATTACATCATTCATGACATGATCAGTGACATCACAGATGACATCACTGATGACTTCTCAAATGACATCACTGATGACCACTGATGACATTATCCAAGTGATAATCTGATGGACCTCCTCACACCCTAATATAACCTTTGATACACTGACTCCAAAATACAGACTACAATTTTCCAAACCATACACACAACAATATCAGTTACTACATACCCACTCACTGATTTCTGGGTCTACACAAACATCCACTCATTCACCCATATAGTCACTCATACATACAGTCACTAATCAATACAGCCCTTTCATATGCACTCATACACCTATACAGCAACTCTTACACCGATACTCATCCAGAATTACTCGCACACCTAGTCAGTCATGCAAAGAATCAATAACACTCCCATTTACTCACCTATACAGCTATACACACACCACCTCACTTATTCATACAGATACTAACACATACTTACCCTCTTCTACAATAACTGATACAAGCACACACCCATCCCTACAGCCACTCTCACAATCACACACTCTCACATATAGTCATTTATATGCTCTAACACTCTCATATACTACATTTCAAATATGTAGTTATTCCCATATGTGCCACTGGGACTTTCATTCACTCACCAACACAGCCATACACACAGTCACTCACCCATACAGCCCTTCACAGATGCACTCTTGAACCCATATACCCAGTGAATCACCCACTCACACATCTATATCACACACCCTCCACCTACCCACACAGATACAAAGGCACCCATACAGACCCTCAGACAACCAATCAATAACCCATATAGACACTTATGTAGCTACTCACCAACCCATGCAGCCTCTTACACACCAACTGACAGACTGATACAGACATTCACACAGATATAACTAACCCATGTATTCAGTAAGACATGTTTAATCACTTAGTCATACAGTCAGACACAGCCCTACTAAATCATCATATATTACCTACTGGTGGTTGCCAGTAGGTAGTTATTGTTAGGACTGAGTTACCATAGGAAAATTGCAACATTCTATTCCCAATAACTTTGGCGCCAATTGACGAATCTTCGCAACATTTTCAAAATGGATGACCCACTCCGGTCCGCTTCTACCTTGAAAGTTTTGGGGTGATTTGGCTAGTGGGGGCCTAGAAAAAATGGGGTCACAAAACATGTTTTCCCAATGCAATTTTCCATAGGAAACTTTAGACACAGCTCCAGCCCGAACTGCTGAACGGATTTCCACCAAATTTAGCAAAAAGGTAGCCCTTGGTTCAGAATGATCCCTTTGTGTTAAATAGTATTAATCCGTTCAGAAGTTGCTGGAAAAATCAAAATAAAAAAGTTTCGATATCTAGCGGCGCGTAGGATCTGCGCACCCTCCTGATCACAAGCTGCATGCTAATTGGCTGTCAACACTCCAAACCAGGAAGTGTTGGCAGCCATTTTGTAAGAGAAAACAAACATGCAAAACACAAAAAGGGGGCGGGGTAGAAACACCCTAACCCCCTAGGCCTGCTCTGGGGGTCCCACAAGGACCACCAAGGCCCAAAACATTTTTAACATGTTTTTTTTTATATCACGGGACGCGCAGAGGATTCGCGGATCCGGCCGCAAAAAAAAAAAAGCACGGGCACCCACGCTTTGTTAATATTTAGCTACCGGGTGGGCCAAGTCCTGGGGCAATCATTATATTGTAATGGGGTGCCAGAGCTTTTCAAAGATATGTGTGGGGGCTCACAGCCCCCCCAGCCCCGGGGTCTGCAACCCCAGGGCTTGTAACTCAAATGGGTGGGGGGCTACAAGGCCCCCCCAAGCCCGGAGACTGCCACCCCGTGGCTTGTGTTTTTTAAAAACAAACATAACCTGTGGGGGGGCTTGAGCCCCATCACATGCCCCAGGGACTGCCACCTCCCCAGGGCACTAAGTATGCAAATTGGGGGGTCTGTTATGGACCCCCAACCCCGTAGACCACCACCTCCCCATGCCTTTGCTAATGTTGGGAGGAGGCCATGTGGCCCCCCTCCTGTAGCCCTGGCATGGCCCTGGGGACGACCACTCCCCAGGTCTGGCTCCTGCAGTGTCCCGGAGTTAACACCCCAGGACACTGCAGTTTGCTATGGCAGGGCGGGAGTCTTCCAAAAACCAAAGCAGATTGCTTTCCCACATGGGGAGATGCATCTTAGCAGCTCCCCATGTGGAAAAGCAATGCTGGCTCCCGCAGAATGCGGGAAGCCAGCGGGACGGTTGGGGGATTGGGGACCCACCTCCTCAAAAACTTTTTTTTAAAAAATAACAAAGGCTGCCCCCGGGGGATGGGGTCTCTGGGGCCATTAATGGCCTGAGGAGGAGGGCAAGGCAGCCCTCCCTCCAAATATATATATACTTTTTAAATGGCCATGCCCCTAGGGATGGGGTCCTCAGGGCCAATTAGGGCCTCGGGAGGGGGGCCGCAGCCCCCTTCCAATTTTTTTTTAAAAATACAATTCGGGTCAGGCCCTGGGGGATGGGGTCCCCAGGGCCAGTAAAACAGGGAAAGAAGGAGAGCCATACAGCCCCCTTTCTACAAAAATTAAATGAAAAAAAGATCAGCATCGCACCAGAGGCCCCGCCCTCCCTACATCACTTTACAATTGCGCCGCCTGGCACGTTTGCAGATGGGGAACTAATTCCCCTTGAATACGGGGGGTCCCTGGGGGCTAACTAGCCCACCAGGAACCTCCAGTATTCACCAGGGAGCTGCGTTGCAGAGAGGTGTTCAGAGGCCAAGTCCCATTTTACACCTCTCTGCAACGCAGCTCTGTGGTGCTTAATGGAGGTACCTGGTGGGCTAGTTGCACCCCAGGGACCCTCAGGATTCAAGGGGACTTAATACCCCAACTTAAAACACGCAACAGGGTGCCTTTGCACAGTAGTGAAGGGAGGAGGCAGGACCTGAGGTCACATGTGTGCAAACTCGCCCTGTGGTGCGTTTTAAGTAGGGGAATTAAATCCTCATCAATCCTTAAGTCCCCTGGGAGCCAACTAGCCCATCAGGTACCTCCAATAAACGCCAGAGAGCTGCATTGCAGTATGTTGTAAATAGGGGCGTGGCCTCTGAACACCTCCCTGCAACGCAGCTCCATGGCGCATACTGGAGGTACCTTGTGGGCTAGTTGGACCCCAGAGGCCCTCAGGATTGAAGAGGAATTAATTCTCCATCTTGAAAAGCGCAACAGGGCGTGTTTGCACACATGTCATCTCAAGTCCGCCTCTTCCTTCACCACTGTGTTGACACACCACTGGCGAGTTGTAAGTTGGGGAATTGATTTGCCTTCAATACTGAGGGTCCCTGGGGGCCAATTAGCCCACCAGGTACCTCCAGTATGTTCCAGGGAGCTGCGTTGTAGAGAGTCCCAGATCCCAGCGGGAACCTAGGCAGCGGTCTAGCTGGGGGAGGGGTTTATGTATATATTGCACATGTCTGGCCAGAAGCCCAGCGGTCGCACGCAGCGGGCGTGCCAAAGGCGCGCCTAAGGCAAGCCCATCTGCGCCCATCCGCACCCCGGAAGCGACCAGCGCCAGCCATTCTGGTCAGGCCACGCCTGATCTTGCTAGTGGGAAGAGTGTTTATAGTCACGAAGAACTGTTAAAGCTTAAGGGCACTAGCTGTGGCGGAGGTAAGCAGTGGGATGTTTTCCACAGTTTATCTAGAACCTGCCCGGTCTGCAAATTCTGCTTTCACACCAATTTGACTAATCCTCCTATCTCAGACTCCAGTTAACCTAGGATGCAGGCGGCGCTTATTAATGCTCGCTCGATGGTCAAGCCTGCATCTGACATTTATGAGCTTCTGTCAGACACCAAATTGGACGTTCTCTTCATCACGGAGACTTGGCTAAACGAGTCTTGTGCTCCTGTAGTGGAGTTCACCATTCCTAGGGGTAACAAAATTCCCAGGGTTAATCTCAGAACCGGGAGAGGAGGGGGGACGGCGGTGGTGTTTAGGGACACGTGGTCTTTTACCAGCAAAGTCACAGGAGATTAGGTGGGGGGTGAGGCCCTGGATTTTACTTTCACCCTTTTCCCTCACTTTACACTGGGCGGTACGCTGGTCTATTATCCACCGGGGCCTCCCAGAGCCTTCCTGAAGGCAGTTGACGATATTATTATTCCACGCGCCCTCCGTTATTTTAAGTTCCTTCTTTTGAGGAAGTTTAATATCTATCTGGATGCCCTGGCTGCTCATAATGCGGGGGCTCTCTTGGATTCTTTGGGTTTAGCTCAGCTGGCACAATATGTGAAGTAGCCATCCCACTTGGGCGGAGATTTCATAGATCTAATTTTGCCATTGAGGTAGAAGATCCTGAACCTGTTACTTGGTCTGACCACCACCTGATTAAATTCTCCTGGACTTCGGGCAAGCCTTTTAGAAGCCCTGTTCTTCCTCCTGACCTGCACCCTGGGAAGATTCATCTTCCAGCCTTTTCCATGGCCCTGCTTCAGTCTCGTCCGGCTCCCACCTCTGATTTGGAAGGGGCTGTTGAAAGCTTTGACCACTGGATTATTTGGGGTATTAGCGCCAGCTCCAAAGCTACACATGGTAGCAAACAGCGCTCTCTTCCCTCGCAGCCTTGGTATTCGAATAAGGTCAAGGACCAGAAATTGGAGTGTAAAAAGCTGGAGCGATGAAGGCGCCAGAAGTATTGTATTTCGCGCGATGACCCAGTGTTTAGCACAGACTGAGTACTATATGGCCATTAGAAAATCTAAAAGTGACTATTTTGCCAGGCGTATTACGCTGGCTCGTACCAACAGTAAGGAGATATTTACTATTGTTAAGAGCTTCTTATCACCTTGCGTGGAACAAAGGTCTCTTCCTGTCTCCCAACAATGGTGCGAGGAGTTGTCCACTTTCTTTGTGAACAAGATATTAAGGGTTCAGGATAGTGTAGGCTCGCATTTCAGGACTGTGGAGACCTCTTTTTTAGGGTCCACCTCCATTTCTCGTGCAGTCCCCCCTCAGCTTACTTCGTTTGTGCCTGCTGCCGAGTCAGACATTTTGGCCATTCTTAGTTCCCTTAAGTCTGGCTCGCCCTCTGATCCTTGCCCGGCTCGTGTATTAGCCAGGGTAGCCAAGGAGATTTGTCCAGCAGTAGTGGATATCAATAATCTTTCCCCTCAGACCGCCTTGGTTCCAGCTCAATGGAAACAGGCTAAACTGCTACCCCTTCTTAAGAAACCTTCACTGGACCTTTCCGACCCTGCCCATTACCGGCCTATCTCTCTGCTACCTGCCTTGGCCAAGGTCTGCGAAAAGGTGTTTTTTTGGCAGCTCAAGACCTTTGTGGAATCATCAGGTGCTTTGCGCCCAGCTCAGTCGGGGTTTAGATCTGCTTATAGCACAGAGACAACTCTGGTGTAGATGTCTGAGACAATCAGGTAGTGTCTAGACAGGGGCGGCAGGGCGGACCTGATTTTACTCGACCACTCTGCCATCTTCGATACGATGCCCCACCAGTTGCTCCTGGCCCGGCTATCTGTGATTGGCATTTCGGGCCAGATTTGGGAGTGTGTGAAATATTTTCTGAATTCCCGCTCGCAGCAGGTTTGCATGACTCCCTGTTCATCCTCTGTTAGGAACCTTGCTACAGCGGTACCGCAGGGCTCCACTTTGAGCCATAAACAAAATATGGGCTGTCCCTCAAGACACTCTTGCTATTTCTATTCCACACACAGAAAATGTAGCGGTGTATAGAAAATTTTTACTCCCACGTGCCCATTGTTTTTAGGCTGTCCATTACTGTGCAAGTGTCAATACCTATCAAGGTACACAATAAGAAATATTTAAAATTGTCACAATTCCATCACCAACCACAAAATTTGTGGAGAAAAATATGGAGAAAAAGAATGAGCCACTCACGGTAGCACCGCCAATGGGGTTTTCTGGCTAGCAATTACCAGTGTACCCACTTATCATCATAGGTGGCTCACTCTTGTAGTAGTGGAAAGAAAAGACAAACAAAAGAAAAAGACCAACACCATAAAACAGCACTTTTTCTTAACGTCAGCCAGACAATGTACTGATTGTTCGTGCGATAACAAGTCAACATAAGCACTTGCTATTTTAGTGTACACATACACTAGTAACCCCACTGAGAAAAAAAGATGTGAATCTCACACAATTAAAATTAAAGAGCTCACTGGCCACTCCTAATTTATTCTGGGCTGCGAGTTCTCCAAATTAAAAATGATTCACACTGAGAAAAATCTTGTGTGAATCATTGTCGCCAACATGTTTCGTTGCTCTTATTTTACGCAACTTCTTCAGGGCAAACAGGGGTTATCCACTTCTATTTCCACTCTCTTGTAAACCACACCTGTGATAGTAAAAATGACAAATTGCAAATAATAATGAGCCGATGGTTCTGGACCCTCACATGCCAGCTGGCTGGGTCAAATACAAATAAAATATTGTGGCACTTAGATCATTTGTAACATAATCACCTGGGGTTAGCGTCTTTCACGCGTACCTGCTACCCCATATTGTTGTCAATACCCTTTGGGTTCACACTTGGGAATGCAATAGTGGCGGTATGCGCACTGCACCGAGTGTGTGCCAGTAGTTGATTCGTCCCCCTTGTGATAAAAGGGTATTGACAACAAATACAGGGTGAGAAGTGGGAGGTGACACGGCCGGACATTGATTTAACCTGGTGTCTGTTTGTGTATTTATGCACAGAATACCTGACGGTAGCGGGTTTTGAGAGGGACACGTGATCTTTTGGACACGGACGTTCACAGTGAATGGGGTAGCAGGTACGCGTGAAAGACGCTAACCCCACTTGGGGGTGTGGTTTAGCGAGGATCTACAGTTTGCTGACCATGTAAAAAACTGATGGGGGTCTGCTTTGGCATCCTCAAAGCACTTAGAAAAATCTTCCCTCTGCTCCCGAGAGTGGCCAAAGAGACGGTTGCCCGTGCCTTGATTATTTCTCGGCTATTCTATGCCAATGCTCTGTTCATCTGCATGCCTGGCTATTTGCTACAAAAACTACAAATTATACAGAATGCCGAGACTCCTTTTTAATGCCTCGAGGAGATCCAGTGCTCGGCAATATCTGCGGGATCTGCATTGGCTGCCAGTGGCTCAGCGAGTACAATTCAAAGCTATTACCCTTGCTCACAGTGCAAAAGAAGATGTACGATATGTAGTGCCATAAAAAGGGAAAGGGACAGAACCCCCACACTAAAAAGGATTGTGAAATCAGTCCACTCTAGTGTTCCATAAATCACACTCTGTGTACTTATTCTCTATGAAACCACGCGTACACCCTGTAGTGGGCGAGGGAATGCCTTTAATAGCCCTAATTGTAAAACTTCAATTTTGGGTCAGACAGGAAGGAAAAAATTATGTATTCAAAATTGAATAAAAAGAGAAATACATGAAACAACTACAGAAGACTATATCGCGCTACACGATTCACAAATCAGTACACTGGAGGAGAGGCTGTGTTAGTTAATGCTACACCAGGTGTGCGTGGAATCCCTCATTTTGACTCAGGCCATTTTGATGCTTGCAGTTAAGCCGCACTATGTATTCTGACTCCAGTTTCAATATTGCCCATTCCTGGTCAACTTCTCTCAGAATCTAAGGGATCCTGTCAACATCAAAAAATGACATCAGAACACTTTTAGGTCCATTTACTTGATTGCAATGCCTCGTCACTGGGTAACTCACATCTTGGTTCGTGATAGCACAAAAGTACTCCAGAAACCTTTCCTTGACCGGAATAGTAGTACTCCCTATGTAACGCGAGCCACAAGTGCAAACCAAAACAGATACCACAAAATCACTGTTGCAATTCAAAAACTGCTTTGTCTTCACTTTCCTCCCTGTTGGTAAGGAGTATGTCTTTACATTGGAGCTATGGGCACACGACTTGCACCTGCCACATTTTTAGAATCTTTGTGATTCTCTCAGCCAGGACCCTGGGATCCCTTGCTGTCTCCTGGGATAGCTGTGCACTAGCATGTCTCTAAGGGAATCACTGATACGATAGGTTATCTGTGGTTTGGAGCTCACCATGTTACCAATTACCATGTCCGACCTAACCAGATACCAATACTTGCCTGTAATCTTGCTTACAGCTATGGATTCACTACTGAAAGTAGTAATCAATCTGACCTCTTTCTTATCATCCTCTCTCTTTTAGGTATAAGGAGAGTGTCCCTTTTGGCACTCAAGCTCTTTTTTGTGACAGCCTTAATCACCCTCTCCTGGTATCCCCTTTGCCTGAATTGCCCCTCCATCGTCTTTACCTCTGCCTCAAAAGCATTGTTGATACTGAAATTTCTCCTCACACTTGGCAGTTCCCTGCAGGGGATACTCCATTTTGGTTTGGTGGGATGATGGCTGTGGGCATGTAGAATACTGTTTCCCTCCGTACTTTTCCTGAATATGGTAGTCTGGATACTCTCCCCAACAATATCTATATGACATCTAAGAAGTCAATGCTGGTAGTTTCTGTTCTGCTGGTAAATCTGAGATTCAAGTTATTGTCTGCTATCCTCACTAGGAAGGCATCCAATGTCATTTGTGACCCATAACAAATTAAAAGAATGTCATCTATGTAGCGGGCCCACAGTATCAGGCGCTCAGTCCATTCCTCATTAGCCTCTGACCAGACATGCTCTGACTTCCACCTCCCCATGAACATGGGGTGGTGGAAGCGGTACCAAAGGGGATGATGGATGGGGCGTTTGAGCAAATCAAACACTTACCCTCAGTCAACTGATCTGGGTTTAATCCATCACCATTCTTTAGCTCACTCAACCACCCCAGTTCAGACTTGGCCATATGCAAATCAGTCTGACCCTGAGCCTCTCAGTAACAGTCCTGCCCGAACTACCAAGCCATGTCTTCCCTGGACCGGAAACAAGCATCATGGTACCGGTTTCAGATTCATAATCCTCATCATCAGGCTATCTTGAATCCAGTGGCAGAGTGAGCAAGGGACCCTCGACTTGGCATACCCTCCAACTTAGGGCGAAGAAAGCGATACCAAAGAGGATGATGGACAGAGCGTTTGAGCAAATCAAACACTCACCCCCAGTCAACTGATCTGGGTTTAATCCATCACAATTCATTAGCTCACTCCAGCACCCCAGTTCAGACATGGCCATGTGCAAATCAGTCTGACCCTGTACCTCAAGGGAACAGTCCAGCCCAAACTGCCAAGCCATGCCTTCCCTGGACCGGAAACAAGCATCCTGGGACCGGTTTCGTTTCGGATTCATAATCCTCATCAGCCAGGTTATCCTAAATCCAGTGGGCAAGGGACCCACGTCCGGGCATACCCTGCCAACTTAGGGTGAACAAAGCGATACCAAAGGGAATGATGGACGGAGCATTTGAACAGATCAAACACTCACCCCCAGTGTTTTTGCATTTGTCACCCTGAGTGGGACGGGTATGCTCAGGCATGAGTCCTGTGCTCTCTATGCCACTGAAATCAAGCAATCCTGGCTCATGAGGGCTGAAAGCCCGACCAGTCCTAGGATGCTTGTTTCCAGTCCAGGCAGGATCTGACTTGGCAGTTCGGGTTGGACTGCTCCCACGGGGCACAGGGTCAAGACTGTTTTGCAAATGGCTTGGTTCAAACTGGAATGGCATGGTGAGCAAAAAAACGATGGATTTAGGCCCAGATCTCTGTACTGGGGTGAACATATGACATTGTTATGCATTCTGTCCATCAACTGTTGTTTTTGCATGTAAATTTTATGCAACATGTAAAACCATGGTGTCTTGGATCTTTTAACATACAGAAAATGCATTTCAACAAAGCTCAAAAGACCCCTCTCGTGCCAACTTGAAAAAATACTGTGGTACAGTGTAATAGTTTGACCATACATAGCTGTATTGGTTTTACCATAGTTACAAGACAGATCCAACTCAGGAACAATGAGCGAGTTTATCCGCAAGAGGCTTGGGGAGGCAAAAAGCTTCTTTGATGAAGGTGAAACTAGTGCTATTGGAGGAGCGGACGTAGTTATTACTGGGGACTCAGGTGGAGGTATGGATCTGAAACAGAAACTATTCCACCATGAGAAATTATGCTAAAAAGATATCAACAGGAGTTGAGAGGTGATCTCTGGACAATTACCTCGAGGTGGTGAGAGTACTGAGGGGTCTACGTATCCTCATAACTCCTACCTATCAGAACCCACACACCTCTTTAAAAACCAAATAAGGAAATTGCCAGGCCATGGAATCCCTTGGCCAAAATCAGCCTGGGAGGGGGCCACGTAGCCCCCCCCCTCCCTCTTTAAAAAAAATGTAAATATAAAAAGGGGCAGGTCCCAGGGAATGGGGTCCCTGGGGCTGAAAATGGTGCAGGAGGAGGGTCGCTCACCCCCCTTCTTTAAAATAAATATGAAAAGGTCAGAGGATGGGGTCTCTGGGGCACACATCAGCCCATGGAGGGGGGCCACACAGCCCCCCTTCTCTGAAAATAAAAAAAATAGAAAGAAAACCTCCAGCAAGTTGCTGGAGGCCACATATCCTTCAACACTATTCTGCAAATGCACCTCCTGGCACAGCTGTGGGTGTGGGTTGAAGTCCCCTTAGATGTTGAGGGTCCTTGGGGGCAAGGAACCCCTTCTGTTACCTTCAGTAAGTCCCACACAGCGGGATTTTTGAGAGGACTTGGAGGCCACACCCCTATTTCTCCACCACTCTGCAAAAGCACCTCCTGGCATGCTCCTCGTTTGGGACTGAATTTCACTTTACTCCTGAGGGCTTAGGGACTCAAGTGGACTACTTCCCCCAACCAGTAGTGCACCAGGAGGCTTGGAGTATGGGGGCATGGCCTCTGACAACCTCTCAGCAATCCAGCTGTGTGAGTCATACTGGAGGTGAAAAGAGGGGTTATTGGCACCCCAAGTACCCTCGTGTGCCAAGGGGACGTCATCCCCAACTAGTAGTGCATCAGGAGGCGCATTTGCAGAGTGGTGGAGAAAGGGGTGTGGCCTCTGACAACCTCTCAGCAATCCTACTACTGTGGGACTTACTGGAGGAAAGAGGAAGGGTAGTTGGCCCCCAAGTGACTGCGAGTGTTTCAAAAAGTTTATGTTTGTTAAATATACATACCAAGGTTTATTGGTGAATCAACGGGTATGTGACTGACTGTATAAGTGAGTGATTAGGTGTCTCAGTGATTGTATAAGTGAGTGACTGGTTGTGTGAATGTCTGTATCTGTCTGTCAGTTCGGGTCAAAGTGGCTGTATGAATGTATTGGTGGGTACATGAGTTTCTGTATGGGTAGGCGATTGGTTGTCTGAGTACATCTGAGTGTCTGTGTGGGTGGGTGAGAGTGTGTATAACTGCCTGTATGGGCGAGTCAGTGGCTGTATGGGTTCATGAGTACATGTGTAATGTAATGTATGTGTCTTGTAAAGCGCACTGCTGCCCTGAGGCGTCGTGACGCTGTAGACCGCTGGGGAACCCGTCCTGGCTATCCCTGTGAGATGGTCCCTACTGGGTATCTCCAAGGTGAAACCAGGCATCCCCGGCGAATGTGGGGGGCCGTTGTAGAGATGAGACAAGCTAATGCCCAGAGTTGCCGAGTGTGATCCCTGGTTAGAGTAGGCACCGAGGCGAGAATTATCGAGTCCGCTGACCCTGGTCCACGACCCTGCCGCGTCGGGAATTGAACCCTGGTCCCGGGCCGTTCTCTGCTTCCGGGTCTGCTGCCTCTAACCAGTGAGCCACACCACTCCTAAGGGGCTGGTTAGGTGAGGGAGTGTGCGTATGGCTGTGTCCTTGAGTGAGTGCATGTATCAGTGGTATATGGGTGAGTAACTGGGTATGTGAAAGGCAGTATAAGTGAGTGATGGGCTATGTGAGTGATTGTATAGGTGAGTGAGTGAATATGTGAGTGTCTGTATGGGTGAGTGTGTGCTTGTGCCAGTGACTGTATAAGTGAGTGAGTATGCATTAGCATCTGCATGAGTAAGTGAGTAAGTGTATGTGTAACTGTATGGGTGAGTAAGTGGCTGTGTGATTGACTGTATTGATGAGTGAGTAGGTGTATGAGTAGCTCTATGAGTGAATGGCTCAGTGTGTGAGTAGGTGTGGATAATGTAATCAGTGATGTAATGAGTTATGTCATTTGAGATGTCATCAGTGATGTCACTGACCATGTCATGAGTGATGTAATATGTGAAGTTATAAGCAGTGCATTGCGGGTGCAAGTTATAGTTAGCTCACTAACTATAGCAGCTGAATTTCTCTGGGTTTGTACGAGTGACACCAGAGCCTAACTACAACGTCTCAGTAACCTTTGGTTTTTTCAGTGAATTTATATATATCACTCAATTGTGGTTGCCACAGGGGAGGTATAGTTGTGATTGTGTTTACCTAGGTAATGCATTTTTGTGCTACTAATAACTTTGGCGCTGTTGGACGAATCTCTACAAAACTTTCCCCACAAAAGTGCTACTTTTTGACTAGTTTGCGCATTGAAAGTTTCAGGGTGATCCATCAAGAGGTGGCTGAGAAAAGGGGGGGGGTCGCAAAATGTGTTTTCCCCATTAATCGTCCATAGGAACTTTAGACATGCTACAGCCCAAACCGCTTAAAGGATTTACACCAAGTTTGACAGAAAGCTAGAGCTTGGTCAAGAAGAGTGCTTTTTGTGTTTTGGTGTAAATCCGTCCAATACTTTTAGAGAAATTAAGGTAAAAAAATTGTATATTTCACGCCGCGGAGGATCCACAGACCTGACAGATGTGAAAGTGAGATCTGATTGGCTGCCACCACCTCGACCAGGAAGTGGTGGCAGTGATCTCAGGACTCGCTAATCAGTTCTGAGTCCTAAAAACAATTGCAACAAAAAGAAATAAGGGGGCAGGGTTTGGGCAGGATGCAGATACCCTGACCCCCTAAGGTTGGGGTAAAAAACATTTTTTTACAAATGTTGTTGTGAATTTGCAAAGATTCCGCTGCAGCCCACACCTGTTACATCACAGTTTTGCTGCCTGCACTGAGCTGGCAAGAGCTTTTAAAATTATCCCACAGACTGGGAGCAGCCTTTTGATCTGTTTCCCTGCCAGCACTGATGGGGGCAAGGAAATAGAAAAAAATAGTGCTCCCACCCGGAGGGAGCAGCATATTCAGGTGTTCCGTGTGGGCGGGGGTAATGCTGGCCCCTGCTGCATGTGGGGAGCCGACTGGTGCCACAGAGGAAATGGGTCTCCACCTGCAGCCTCCAGCGCATATATGGTGGGTGTCCTAGGTTAGCAGCAGGGTACCCACCTTTAAATATTGGGGTCCCTGGGCATGATAACTGTGCCGGGAAGGGGCTGCATGGCCCCATCCCTTTTATTTTAGCTAGTGGCCCTGGGGATGGGTCTCAATGGCTAAATAAGGCTCAGGGATAGGGGACAGGTCTCCTTTAATTAAAATCAACAGCCCTGGGAGATGGGGTCCCCAGGGCCTAATAAGGCTTGGGGTGGAAGACGCATGGACCCCCACACTTAGTTTGGAGCAACAAGGAGAAAATACTTTAATTTTTCCTCATTTTTGCTCTTTCTATGTCCTGCATCCTGTAGCACACATAGAAAGAGCAAATCACCTTTAAAGATTGTTTATGTGCTGGGAGGCTTTAAGAAACAGTAGCTGGGTACATTGTGAGAGGAAGAAAAGGAGCACAGAGAGGAAGTTTCATGGATAGAGTCTGAAGGCAGAAGAGAGAGGTCTTGCGTGGAAGAGACCAGAAGTATGTGAAGGTAATGATACTTTTTATGTCACAAAGTTATTCATCAATATTCTGGATACATGTGTAAACACCCTGACGTGTGTTGCTATCATTAGGACAGTAGATGAAGTGCCACATGGCCTAACAATGTGAGGGGTCCTTCATGCCTTATTTGTGGCCGCTTTGACTATCTAATCGTGTTGTGGGGAGCATTTCGTGGCTTGGTCCCTCTTGGTCCTTCTTGGTCCCTCTTGCTACTCCACTGTTTTCCATGATAATTTGATGCCGTTCACCTTCCTCTGCTGATGGTGCTTTTTCCTAGGATTTGTGAAAAGTACAGGACAGAAGTAGAAGTGAGCTAAGGTTTCCTTTATGATGAGCTCTCCTCATTATCTGTAAACATGTAACTAAAATCAATAGAATTGGAACCAAGATATATCTCTATGGCGGCATTGGTCAATGCACAGAAGTATACCCATGTTTGACCTCTGGTTATACCCACTGCTTAAGAAGTCGTCCCAGGTCCATTCAGAAGGTGGACAATACATTATTGACAGTAGAAGGACTAACGCCTAATGTTTTTTTCTTAGTTTGTGTGACTGACTGTAGTAAAATATTTGTTATTTTTGATTCGGGCACTGGGTGCATTGCTCTGTAAATGTTTTTTGTCTGATAACATAGCTGTTTGCTGCCAGGCCAGAATCCCATGAGTTGTTCTTTGGCATGGTGTGGTTTTTAGTGCTGCTGCATTTACTGTTCTTTATTTTACAATAAATGTATTTAAATGAGATGCATGTTTACCCATAACTTACATTTATTTTTAGAGCTTTAAATTGCGCGAACTATGCCTGAGATAGCGGTTTACAAGAGCACCAGTTTCGTTCAGATGTACATTTTTTTTCTTTTAGGCACGGGGAGATTAAGTGATTTGCCCACAATCACAGGACGTCGTTGCAGAGACTCGAACCCGCTCTAGCCGTAAGGCTACATTCTCTCCCCGATATTGATCACCAATATTACTCATCAATTCTACCATAGCGATCACCCGCCTCTCTGTCCATCAATCTCTCTGCCTGCTTCAGTCTGTGAATCAGAATGTATGCCCAGGAACAGGTTAAATGTTCTTATTTTTTTTAGCAAAGGCATCACTGACTCACAGGTGGCAAAGTAAGAGATTTCATCATTTGTTATGACAAGCGTTGGTAATAATTTGCACTCTGTGTGTGTGGATAATCTATACATTTCTGAGCTGTACTAAAAATTGTTTCTATGGTCACAAAGGTCGGAGAGAAAAATGTATGAATTTCTTATGCTGCTCACTCCTCTTGGAATCCAGCCAAGCGCAGAGTATCAGCAACGCTTGCTTAATTATAATTATAATTATTCTATTGGCATTTCTTAAGCCCCTCTGCTAATACCTCTACTTCTCGGGAGCGTGCTGTGTGTTCCCAAGGGAGGCAGTCTTCTTTCCAAAACGACAACAACCGTGAGCTGTTTACAAGAGGGGGGTGGGGGGCTTACCAAATAGCCTTGGTCCGAGGGTGGAACTAGGCATGCTCGCCGTTGGTCTTGGCTGCTCTCTGTATCCGATGGGCTCAGAAGTCTTAATGCCTCTTGCGAATAATTCTGAGTGGCAGTATGGAAAGGGGGGGGGGGGAAGCTGTCGAGCTAAGTAGGAGATGAGGGCACGAGGGCCCGTGGAGCATTCGTACTAACAAGATCACGTCAAGGTAGTATTTATTTATTTATGCATTTTTACATAGCTCGGACTTTACCCAAAGGTGTCAGAGCGCTTCACAATACGACCGGTTACGTTACATGAGGAGAATGTTACAAATGTGCATGTTACAGAAGCAAATGAAATACAAGAAGAGGTATAAAACGGCAATAGAAGACAGTCACTCAAAAACACAAAAACACACTGGGATGACACTTGTACAGGAATAGAATACAACATTTACAATAGTGAAAGAACATCCTTGAGGGACTTAAAACGGCATGTATTAGTTCTGGAAGTGTCTTTGGAAGAAAAGAGATTTGAGGTCAGTTTTGAAGGTCCGGGTAGAGGTGGTGGTGCAGAGGTGCGGCGGAAGTGAGTTCCAGATTTTCACTGCATTGAATGAGAAGAATTGCACCATCCATCTTTCCTTTTGAAAGTGGGAGGCCGGAGTAGGCAAGATGGCCGCTGGTGGACTATAGTGGATAGTCGCACTTCGCTCCTTCTCCTCTCTACAGAACTTTAGATGGTGGAAAGTGAACTACTCCTTCGGTTATGAGCAAGGACCCCTATGGCCTCTTAGACAGACTTTGTGACCAGGGCATTGGGCTTTGGCAGCAGGACCTTCGAGGGACCTGGAGGAAGCTTTTTCGGCGGAAGCGCAAAAAGATATCATCGCTGGTTGCTTTCCTGGCGAAGGGTGTCAGCAGGATGCCGCTGCGTATCGTAAAACCCAGTGAAACTAAAGCCAAGGAAGTGGCAGCACCTAAAGACGAGAATAGGTTCGAGCCCAAGCCCGTTACCGGCTCTGGCAGCATTAAGAGCAATTCGGCTGGTGGGCTGAGGAAGAATATGGGAAGGGATGTGGTGGAAATGCGGGCTGGCAATGAAGCAGGGATTACTCCAGGCGCCCCGCGTGAAAATGCCCCCCTTCGGCAGATATAAACAAAGCTGAAACTTAAAAAGCACAGTTTGAGACAGGCTACAATGACTGAAAGCTTTGCGAACAGACCTGCATCAATGGCGGAGGACGCTGCCAGTAAAGGGACCAGTGGAAAGGATGCAGAACTGCAGTACGTCCTCGTGGACGCCGTTTCCACGGTTTCCATGGATATCAAGGCGTCGGAGCAGACGGGAGCTGCTGCCGCAGCTCAGGCAGTATCCTCCCTACTCCAGGACAAGGCAGCCTTCTAGAAAAGATCTCACGCCTGGATGACCCTTATCTCTTACAAATCGCTCACCCCACAAACATATTTCAATCAGCCCTACTCTAGGATGACAAAAATGAATTTCCTAAGGTACAGATTGGGGATCCTTCCATGTACCCAACATTTACCACCATGGTTGAGGACCAAAGGCCAAGCTGCCTGCAGACTGTGCAACAACAAGAATGGTCACATTCTGCACGTAATTTGCTTATGTGAAGAACTGCATCAAGCACGGTCTCAACTTTTAAAAGATTCATTTAATCAGAAAGGAATCCGCACCAGAAGGCAAGCAGTGCTGGCCTGCTTTAACCCGGCGAACATTCAATTAAACTGTAGACTGGTAAAATATCTGAGGACGGCCGAACAAAAAAACGCAGCTAAAGTTTTCTCTCAAAGCCAGACTGTGTGAAACAGCTACTGGAAGTGGACAAGGAGGAATGGCGGAAACTTAATTGTAACAAGCAGAGACAATCTCGCCAAGATATCTGAGCATGCATGGTTGCTGCCCAGATTTCCGAATATATAAAAATCACAATATCTCGTAATCCATTGACTGTTCCAAATACCGTAATTCGATCATGTTTTTATTACAATGTAGTTTTTATTCTAATTCTTAAAATGTTTTTAACCATGTTATACAAATTTTGTAGTGCTACTTTTGCAATGGTTTTAATTAACTATGCTAATAAACTGAAACTGAAACTGGGTGGAGAGCGGCCCAGAGGAGCTGGCTGAGAATCCTGTTGTGCGAGTTGCCGTGAGTAGCAGGGGTGACAGAGCTAAGCTACGTGGGCAAATAGGCGAAGGGGTCACTGTCAAGCTTCATGAGCAAGTTGTGGAAGGAAGTGGAGGAAAGGAAGCCGCTAGAGAGATGGAACGCACAATAGGCAATGTAACTGGGTCGACAGGGGCCGTAGCGGAAGAGACAGAGCCAAGAGAGCATTGAATAAACCTGACAAACTAACTGTGGGGGGGTTGAAAGCCTCATGTTCAGAAGCAGACAATGTCAGTCTTGGTGATGCAGGGGCTGGTGGCGATATTGGCGGCAGTGCAGCCTCACCAGACCGGTTTTATTCAGTCAGTGAGGATTCAGACTCAGTGGGCTCGGAGGAAGAGAGCTCAGGGGGAATCTCTGGCTCTGGAAGTACCTCTTCAGCTATTAAAAGTACGCAAAAAAAGAAACGGCTATCTAGAATGAAGATGAACCCCCTAGACAGCCCAGCGGACCCTTCTAAAAAACTGTTATGGGATTATTCGGCCACTTCTCAGACCTATTGTGAACTGGATGCTACCCTTGGCCTGGATGGGAACCAGGCCCCCACAACGTACCACCCCAACCTGTATCAATGGATATGCTTTTTAATACTCTCAAATCCATGCAAAGCGAGGCCAGGGCTGAGAGCCGGAGGGCAAGGCAAGGGACAAGAAAGATACAGAATACTTTGAGGAAAATGAGTAAACGCTATGATGAGATCACGGAGAGGGTAACGCACGTAGAGGAAAGGACAGGGAAACTCGAGGATGATTTCAACAGCCTACAGACTTTTAAGCAGGATCAGCAGAAGGTAGCTGAAGACCTACAATGGAAGTTAGAGGACTACGAAAACCGTCGACACCAGAACAACGTTAGACTTTTGGTGGTGGCAGAGTGACTGGAAGGGCAGGATGCCAGATTATTAATTGTGAATTTGTTAAAAGGGGCCTTTCCAGAGCTATCTTCATGGCATTGGGAGGTAGAAATTCAGAGGGCTCATCGTTTCCCTTTCTCAATTAAGGGAGGTCAGACTGGAGATCAAGAGGGAAGACCAAGAGCCATCCTTATTTTTGTAGGCAACTTTTTGATGAGGCAACTAATTTTAGATAAAGCAAAACCGGAGGCCAAGCGTTCCTTTAATAATATCATGTTCTTCGCTAGGCCAGATTTCTGCCATGTAACTGTGGAGCGCCGTTGGCGACTGAAGCAGTTAATCGCCCCATTGCAGGCTCTGGGTTCAGAGGCCTATTTGCTGTACCCAGACAAATTGAAAGTGATCACCAAAGGACAGGTGAAAATGCTCTTTTCGGAGATAAAGGCTGAGGAGTACATGGTGGAAGTGCTGGGGTTTAAGAAAGGGAAATGAGGCGAAGTAGGTTTAAACCTTCTGGCTCTGGCTTCTGTAGTAGGGTTAATAGGGGGCAGCTATTGGTTAGTAAGTAGCATGTCATAGAAGGGGCTCACCTTCATGTTATAATGGTGGTTAGTTGAGTGGAGGGGAGGAGGTGGCGACTGCTACTTTTCTAAAGTGACTACACATAGGTCATGGTTGACCTATTTGTCTGTAGGGGGGGAGGGGCTTGGAGAGCAGGCGGAAAGTGGTGTGGGGGAAGGTGGGACAGGGGGCAGGGGGGAAGTAGGGCACACACAGCACAGGAATCAGTTGCAGCACAGCAGGCTTTTTTTCTAAATGAAGAGTTGGTTAGAGCAGTCGAACAACCATTTGCCGTTTTTTAAATGGCCTGTCGGATCGCTACAATTAATGTATGTGGTCTAAATGACGCACAGAAAAGACTTCGAGTGTCCGCAATGTTGAAAATGATAAAGTTGGATTTTGTTTGTTTACAGGAAACGCATGTTGAGGGGGGGAAGGGATTTTTACTTGAACAACTGGGGTTTACTTTATTAGGTAATACTAAACAAGGTTCCAAAACAAGAGGTGTAGCTATACTTGGTAATGGGAGGGATTGTTCAGTGGTAAAAAAAGCGGAAGGTTTGTGGGGTAGGTGGGTTTTAGTTGAGTTACTTTATAGGGGGGCGAAATTTACACTGGCCTCAATTTATGGCTCTAGAGAGGATGACCCCGATATTTTAGAGTTTTTAGACGGTGAATTAGCTAATTGGTCTGAACCTATTGTGTTCAGACCAATTTTAATGTTAATAGTCCCTCAGACTCTGAGATTTAATCAGGGAGGGGATACGTTGGCAGGAAAAGGAAAACAGTGCGAGCTTTGACAGCTTTGGCAGAACACAATGCCCCTCATAGAATTTTTGCAAGATTAGATTATTTTCTGGTATCAAACTCCTTGTTATATAGAACTGGAATAGAAAAAAAGCATCGAATTATTTCAGACCATAACCCCCTGATTCTCTCTATTAATCTAATGGGTGCAGCCATCAAACAAAATATCTGGACATTTGAGAGAGCCCACCTTAAAGATGACGGGTACATTAACCATATGAGTAAATGGATTAGGGATTTTTGGATAAATATTAAGGGGAGTACAGCCTCGGGTAATGCCTCAGATGCGTTTAAGGCTGGAGTTAGGGGGAAGACGCTCAGTTATTCAATGCATAAGCAGAGCTCTGAGAGACATAGGGTGGAGGAAATAGTGAGTCAGCTGTCTAAGGAAGAGGAAGACCTCATCCTACTAATCCAGCAGGGTATGCAATAGAACAGCATTTATTAAAAATGATTGCGTTAAAAACTGACGCAATAGAGGATATTGCTAGCAAGACCGCAGCCAAATATTTTGCTAAGAAAGAACAGGCATTCGAACTAAGTGAAAGGGTTGGTCATATATTGGCAGTCCGCACTAGGCAGCTAGCTTTGGCGGGGGAAATTAAGGGTATCCTCGATGCTCAGGGGAGGTTGATATCTGATACACAGGGCATCCGGGAGGTGTTTAGAACATTTTATGCTGAGCTTTATTGTATAGTCGAGGGCGGGAGGGTGTTTGAGATTAAGGAATATCTTAAGTATAATTTAGCGCCGGAATTGTTAGAGGAGGATAAAGCAACTTTAGAATCTCCTATTAATGCGGAGGAACTGATTGCAGCCTTAACTGAGCTCCCTTCAGCCAAAGCAGCAGGTCCAGACCAGATACCTGTGGAATTGTATAAGGTTTTTCAGAAGGAGTTGTTGTTGGACCTATTAAACACGGTTGTGCAAGCACAGAAAGGACATTCAATCCCAAATTCATGGGGTGGGGGCGGAAGTCATAGTCATTTTAAAAAAAGGGAAACCTGCTACAGCTCCCGGGTCCTACAGGCCTATTACATTAATGAACGATGATTCCAAGGCGTATTAAAAAATGTTGGCAAAAAGATTGGCTAGGGTAATAGAGGGCATGGTTAGTAATAATCAGCACGGGTTCATTCCAGGTAAGGGTACCACTCAACACATTAGGCAGGTTTTAACATTGTTTGACGCAGCGGAGGCCCCAGGGGACCCTATTGCTGCCTTGTTTCTAGACGCAGAGAAGGCGTTTGATAGGGTCTCCTGGGACTATTTATGGGAAGTGATAAGGTGGTATGGGCTAGGGGATGGCTACATTCAAGCAATTCAGGCGTTATATAGGGAACCGACAGCTCAGAATAGGATCAACAGAGTTCTTACAACCCCTGTATTTATTAGGAGGGGAACTAGGCAGGGATGTCAGTCATCACCGCTGTTGTGCGCATTGTATATGGACCCTTTTTTGCGCAAACTAGAAAGGAATCCAAATATTCCAGCAGTAAGCTTTAACAGCAGGCAGTTTAAAACATTCGCATATGCGGATGATGTGGCAATAGTTACTCCTAACCCCGCAACAGCCATTAATGAGATAGAAGCGGAGACAAGAACATTTGGGGGAATCTCATGATATGGGCTTAACAGTAACAAGACTCAAATAGTTGTAAATTCATTTGTTGTGTGTGATGATCCCCGTGTAGTGAGTGACGCTGTCTACCTGGGGGTGGAGATTTCCTCAGATTTAAATAGGGTAGTGGAAAGAAACATGACACCTCTTATGGCTAAGGTTAGTGCAGATTTGGTCAGGATGAATAATCGGGATAAACAAAATGGAGAGCAAGGGTTTTGTTAGGGGCGAGTCCTTACCCCTGAGGTATAATCAAGTAAACAACGAGGACTGGCCCACTGTGTTGGGGTGTTGGAATCTGGTTAGTATTCCATGTCGCCTGTAAGCATAGCTGTATCAGCTGGGCACAAGCAGTCTTTGTTTAAAACCCCTCACACACCAACCTGGTTGGTGTCATGCTTCATCATCGGGGTCACGGAGGACCAAAACTAGGTTTACTGCGGAGCACTTCCAGGCAAGGATCCCCAGAGGTGTATTTTAACATTCACTTCTCATTCACTTCACACTATTGCACGACACCCGCTCCGCTGTAGTCAGGCGTTGAAGCACAGCCAGGTGGCACTCGGCTGCCTGGCTGGACCCCGATGATGAAGCATGACACCAACCAGGTTGGTGTGTGAGGGGTTTTAAACAAAGACTGCTTGTGCCCAGCTGATACAGCTACGCTTACAGGTGACATGGAATACTAACTAGATTCCAACACCCCAACACAGTGGGCCAGTCCTCGTTGTTTACTCAGGATGAATAATCTCCATCTCTCCCTGGTAGGTTGCACGAATGTAATTAAGATGCTGATTCTTCCAAAGTTTTTATATTTATTTAGGGCAATCCACAGTTTTTTGAGGGTATATGGTTTAATAAACTTGAGACCCTCCTGAAGAGGTTCATCTGGGCGCATGGGAAAACCAGGAGAGCGTATAGATTTATGTCTTTACCTAGAGGTAGAGGAGGATGGGGGGCCCGGATTTTAGATTCTACTATTGGGCAGCGTTACAGTTTATGCAGGGATTGGTTGGTGGGGGGGACAGACCCGAGAATAAAATCAACTTCTACCGCAGTGTACGAAACCATTCTTGGGCCTGACATGGAGAACTGTTTTCCTAATTGTACTTATTACTCATATTTTAAGAGTACAAGACGGTAAAAGCCGCTTACAATATTTGGTCCGCCTTTGCAAGGAAATTTGGCTTGGGAAGGTTTAACAGGTATACTAGGCTGTATAAAAATAGAACCTTACCCCCACTGATCTTTTCGGATGCAATTATGGCAGAATGGGATGCCCAAAGGGCATCTTGAAAATCTTGGACCTGTTAGGCCCAGATGGGACACTGCAGCAATTTACAAGCCTGGAAGCTAAATTTCATATAAATAGAAGTGTTTTTTTTAAATATCTCCAGGTGCGCAGCTTTTTTAGTAAAAGGAAAGGTGGGGCTGTTGGTTTTGGTAAAAATAATATCCTGGAAGTTTTTGAAAGAGGGGGGAGTGCTCAATCTGTAGTTTTTATGCAGCCTTGGTAGTGACTAAGGCGGACGACTTGGGAAAACATGGGGATAAATGGGCAAATAACTTGGAGATTTATGCAGCCTTATTTCTTAATTCCTTGGAAATGGGGCGGTTGGTTCTATGCTCTGCTTCAATCTCAGCACTATAAAACATTATTTTCCCTATACTTTACACCGGCTCACATAGCGCAGTAGGGAGGGACTACCGGGACAACATGCCCACGCTGTGATATTTCTGAGGCAGACAGTATTCATATTTTCGCTACTTGTCCCCTGCTCCATACACTTATCAAGGGCATTGAGGATTTTTTCTCTGGTTCACTTGGGCTCGATATTACTCTTTCCCCCCTTTGATACTACTTGGTGTTATTGCGGAGACTGACGGCTTGTATGATGAATTTCTGTTTGTCTCGATGGCACTATATAGGCTTGTGATAGTGAGGGCATGGCTAGATAAAACAGCTCCAGTAATGCAACAGTGGCTGTCTACAACTCCTTGGGGTTTATAACTTAGAAAAAGGAATATATGCTAGGAAAGGAAGGAGAGGGAGGAATCTAGGAGAGAAAATATGGGGTCCAATATTGGTTTGAAAAGAGGGCATGGTTAATGGTTGATGCTACTAATATGATTTTGCATAATATGGTTAACTTGATTTTGAGCTGTTACTGGATCATTGTACTTTTTCTTTTTTGTTACGGTACTTGTATTGTGCTGTGTGTATACGTAAATAACCAATAAATATATTTTTTTTAAAAAATGAAAGTGGGAGGCTCAAGCAGTAATTTTTCCGCATTACGAGACGGTCAAGAGCCTCCAGAGATTTTTAGTTTATCCTCCAGGTAGCGAGGGGAGGATGTGTGCAAGGATTTGTGGGTGATACAAGCCA
Organism: Lissotriton vulgaris; assembly: GCF_964263255.1. Classification (NCBI taxonomy): domain Eukaryota; kingdom Metazoa; phylum Chordata; class Amphibia; order Caudata; family Salamandridae; genus Lissotriton; species Lissotriton vulgaris. The sequence goes on from NC_141695.1 coordinate 564,151,226, forward strand.
TCTTGTAGACTGATATTGCCTAGATGGAAAGCCAATGGAGGGAAGACAAAATGGGTGTGATGTGATTACTTCTTTTGGCCCCAACTATAAAACGAGCCTCTGAATGGAGAACGGATTTAAGAGAGGAATAGTGGGATTTGGGGAGGCGAGTAAGAAGAGAATTGCAGTAGTTCAATTTAGAGAGAACCAGCGATTGGACCAGGGTTTTAAGGTCTTGCTCCAGGAAGAAGTGTTGAATCCCCCAAAGAAAGTGCAGTTGGTATCGAGCATTATTTGCAAGGAAGTTGATGTGGGAGAGTAGATTGAGCCTTTTGTCGAGTAAGACAAAAAGGGATTTTGCGCTGTCGACAACGATAGGTTTATTGTTAAGTAGATTCAGCTGATCCATGCAAAATTGAACAGGAGGAGGAGAGAGAGAGGTTGAGAGGAGGAGGAATTCTGTTTTGGAGGGATTCAGAATGAGTTGAGTTAACATCCAGTTTTAAATAGAGTACAGTTGAGGATTGGGAGCTCGTGTGTGGAGGGCACCTTAAGGTAGATTTCGGTGTTAGCCGCAAAAGGATGGTAGAGGATCCCAGATTTACCTAGGAGATTTCCCAATGGTTTCAAATAGAGATTGAACAATGTGGGTGCAAGGATAGAGCCTTAAGGGACACCTTGACCTACCGCCAATAAAGATGAACGACTGTTTGCTATTTTGACCATTTTGGATCTGTCCGAAAGGAAAGAGGCAAACCATTTAAGCAATGTGCTTTCCAAACCCATTCTCTGTTGAAGAGTGTTAAGGGGAATGTTATGATTCACAGTGTTAAAGGCTGCAGTAAGATCAAGAAGAATCAGAAGCAAGACTCCCCTGAATCGAGTATACGCAGGGCATCTTCGATCACTTGCATCAGGGCTGTAGTTATGAATGAAAGCGGACTGGAAATTGTCAAGAAGATTTTTGTCCTTGATATGACTCGAAATTTGTTACGCTACACATCTTTCTGTGATTTTCGCAAGAAAGGGAGGTTGTGATAGGGCAGAAGTTGTTGAGGTAGTTCGCATCAGCGGTGGGTGTTATAAGAAGAGGGGTATCCTTTCCTGTTTTAAAGGTAACAGGAAGGGAGCCTTGACTGAGGGAGAGGTTAATCAGACTGATCCAAAAAGAAAGAGTATGAGTGTAGAAGTCAATGTTAATGTAACCAGGGATGGGGTCAAGAAAATGGTTGGAGGGCTTTGTTTCAAGGATGCATTTATTTATTTATTTAATTAATATTTGTATGGCGCGACGAATCATCCCCAAGGGGATCTCACGGCGCCTAGCCGCAAAAGCCACACAATTCTTCCGGAAGCCTGTTCCAATGGAAGGGGGCAAGATAAGAAAATGCGCGACCTCCCATTCTGGCCTCGTTTATTTTACAAGGGACTAAGAGATTTTGATAACTCGATCTCAGCAGATGCCCCGGGATATATGCTCTCACCTTCTTTCTTAGGTATGCTGGGCCCAGGCCTTGCCTAGCTTTGAACACCAAGATCAGAAGCTTAAAAATTGCTCTCTTCCTAACGGGCAGCCAATGCGAAGATAGCAGTAGAGGACGGGACAGGGTACGTCTGGGCTTGTTCAAAGCCAATCTTGCCGCCGTATTCTGCACTATCTGGAGCCTAGAAATGAGTTCTTCCCTGGCACCCACCAAGAGAGCTTTCCCGTAGTCCAACCTACTCACAATCAATGCCTGGATTAGGGTCGTTCTTGTAGCCTGAGGGATCAAAGGAAAGACTTTCTTCAGCATTTTCAAGGTCTCAAAGCAAGAGCTGGACAATGCTTTTACCTGATCCTCTGAGGATAGCTAACAGTCCAGTAGGATTCCCAAATTCCTAGCCTGATTAGTGGGGGAGAGCGAGATTCCCCGTTCCATTTGAGGAGGGCAACTTCGGAGATGGCGTCAAAGTTCTGCCAAATGACTAAGGATTTACGCTTTAGAGGGATAGGATGAATGACCTGACCCACCCATGATTTCACTTTTTCATCAAAGAATATAGCGAACTCCGCTGCTTTCATTGGAGAATCCTCCAGCTTGGAGGTTGGGGGAGAGCAGTTTGGATTTTTGATGAGGTCGAATAGTTTTTTGGGTCTGTTTGTGGCTGAGTCTAGGAGGGTTCTGAAATGTGATGCTTTTTTAAGGAAGTTGTGTTTGTGGTATTTGGATATTGCTGATCGAAAGGTAGCAAGATTAGTGGTGGATGGAGCTTGCCACGGGTTCTCAGGTTCTTCCTTTCTTCATAAAGGGATTTGTTGAACGAAGGTGCTGAGGGAATAGGCCTTTTTCTTATCCTTTGGAGAGGAGCGACACTTTCAATTTTGACTGCAATGACTGAGAGGCATTGGGAGGTGAGATCGTTGACATCCAAGTTCGGGTCTAGCCTTGGAAGTGATAACAAAGCGGAATCACAGAGAGTATCGAGGTCAATGTTTTCTGTGTTACGGAACCAGATAGTAGTCCTTTTAGGTTTACCTAGAGTAATAGATTTTGATAGGTGAAGACAGAAGGGGATGAGGAAGTGGTCAGACCACTCTACATGAATACCGATAGCAATAGTAAGCATGTCTGCTTTAGATATAACAGCTACAGAATTGACCCCTTAGAGTGTGTTGTTTCAGTGCAGTGTTGGATAAGATCGTTTGCTCAGAGAAAGGTGGCCAGCAGAGGAATCTTCCAACGAGCCCCAGTGAAGATTGAAGTCTCTTAGGAAGATCTGTCTGTCACTTTGCGAGTATTGGTCGCTAATGAAGTCGGTGAGTTCCTCTAAAAAATAAGGAGAGCAGCCACCAGGTGGGCTGTAAATGACATGGAATCTAAATGGTGAGCAATGTTGCACTTGAAGCTTAAGAGATAAGCATTCGAATGAACGAAAGGAGCTGTTAGGCAAAGCCTTAAGTTGAAGGGAGTTTCTAAAGATGATTGCAACACCTCCCCCAGCTTTGTCTGTTCTATCATTTCTATAGCTAGAGTAGTCGGTCAGTAACAGAATATCAAATATAGAATGAGAGGTGTCTTTGAACGAGGTCTCTCTGAGGAAGAGCATGTTGAGATTGTGAAGGATGATGGTGTCAGAAATTTCCAGTTTGTGTTTCATTGCAGATCTGCAGTTGTGGAGCAAACAGCAGAGCTCTGAAAAGATTGTTTTGGTGACAGGGGCGATTGGGCTATGGGGGGGTTATGAAGATATTGTTTTTGTAAGAGGGTGCACGGGAGGAAGAAGGCAGACAATTCGTTCTGACAAAAGAAATGGTCGGAATAGTGTAGATAGTAGGGTTACTTGGAGAGGAAAATGGAATGGAGGAGGCGTTTGAGGACTTGTAACTTGCCAATAGGCAAGTGATGTCTGCAGAGGACGGATTGTGCTTTTTATTTGGGGCGTGGGGGCAAGGTGTTTCTCTGGGGTTTGGTGAAGTGAGTGTTTGCCAAGGGAGTTGAGGTGTTTGGAAAGGTGGAAATCTTAGTGCTTAAGAGTGAGATGGTAGCTTCAAGCTGGGTGATGGAGGTGATGAGAGCTCCTAACTTATTTTCCAGAGAGAGTATGGCTGTGCATGGTGAGTTAGGTGGCTCGATGGTTACAATTCACGAGGAAGAGCCGTAAGAGGTGGAAGAGTGAGGGGGTGTTGGGGCACAAGGTGCAAAGGTGGATATAGATAATGGTTGAGAGCGGTTGTTGATGCATCGGAGGTGAAAAGAGAGTTATCTTTGTTGATATTGTATGGAGGATAAGAATTGAAGTCATAGTTAGGGGGAAATTGGTGAGGAACGATGGAGGAGGGCAGCAGGCAAGGAGAGAAAAGAGGGGAGTCAGAAAGTGGCAGGGGGTTTGGGTAGAAGGGAGGGGAAGCGGTGGATGTGAAGGAACAGGCCCCAGGCAGAGTGAGGGGGGTTTGGTTGTAAGGTACTTGAAGACAGAAAGTGCCTCTGCTGGGTCCAAGGGAGGGAAATGGAGTAAGGGTGGGCGTAAAATCCGTTTCGCGGGCGAATTTGCGGATTTTCCGCGATTTCGCGATCCGCGAATCTCGCGAAATCGCGGTAAAATCCGCGAATCAGCGGGACAAATTTTTAGCCAAGCAAGGGTTACAGCAGCAGGTGCAAAAGTTGAACCTAATTTCTTTGTAACCTTTTACAAAAGGGTTACAAACAAATTAACTTCAACGTGGACACCTGCTGCTAATTGCTTCCTGGCGCCTCGTTATCTACTTGCAACTATTCTCTGACCCTGCTCTGACCCTTGAAGCAGGGTCAGACAATAGTTACAAGTAGGCAACGAGGCACCTGTCCAAGGAATTAAACCTCATCAGGAAGCACTTACAGATATAAAAAACAGGAAGAAGGGAGAGGATGGCAAATACACCCATTTTGAGTTGGCAGGAGGGGTTAAACTAAAAGAGACCTTGACAGCACAATTTTCATATGCATTTTGCTAAAAATAAAAAGCTGTATGTTCTGTAGGGGCAACTCAGGAATCTGGCCTTTCAGAGATCCGGCCTCTCTTTCTTTCTCTAGTTCTCTCTCTCCCTCTCTCTCTTTCTATCTATCTATCTATCTATCTATCTATCTATCTATCTATCTATCTATCTATCTATCTATCTATCTATCTATCTATCTATCTATCTATCTATCTATCTATCTATCTATCTATCTATCTATCTATCTATCTATCTATCTATCTATCTATCTATCTATCTATCTATCTATCTATCTATCTATCTATCTATCTATCTATTTATCTATCTATCTATCTATCTATCTATCTATCTATCTATCTATCTATCTATCTATCTATCTATCTATCTCTCTCTTCCTCTCCCTTAAACGACTGCATGGGTAACTTCGCTATGCAAGCGGCTCGCGAAGACGCAAAAAGCCCAGCGAACACGCCAAAAACCCCGCGAACACGCAAAAAACCACGCAAACACGCAAAAAACAAAAATCCGCAAATTTGCACAAATTCGCGAATTTTGCGGATCGCGAATTCGCAAATCCGCAAATTCGCGGATCGCGAATTCGCAAAATTCGCCCATGCTTAAAATGGAGGGGATTACCAAGGGGGGGATAGGGGGTTGAGCAGCATTACTGGAGGAATAGCGGATGAAGAGAGATGCAAGGGGTTAGTGAAGAAATCAGGGAAAAGGGTGAGGGGGGAGCGAGTAGAGAAGAAGAGAAGGAGAGGGAATAGGGGGAATGTATTGAAAGTTAGCTTGGGGAACAGGTTGTAGGACTGGAGGACTAAATAGGCGGTGGCAGGTAGGGGTAGGAGGAAAAATTGGAATACTGGGACTGTGCAGAGTGAAAGAAGAGAGTATTGGCTAGAGGTATGGCAGACGTGTTGACAGGGGTGCACAATGGGTGGGGGGAAGAATGGGAGAGGAGGGAACAGGGGAAATGGGGGAGATTAAATACGCGGTGGCAGGTAGGTGTAGGAGGGAGAAGGTAAGATTGGAATATCAGGACGGAACCTCAAATTCCCTTCGGACTAGTGCCCCAGTTAACCTCCGTAATTTCGAGAATACCTTCCTGTTCTACCACTTCTAAAGTGTGTATATTTACATTGATGTACAATTTTACAAATCCTGCTTAGATGGGAATTAAGCACCACTAGAAGATTTCCTCTTCCTGTCTCTATATAACCGGGGGACAGTGATGTTTCCTTCCACAGGGGTTAACTGGGGCACCGGTCGAATGGAACTTGAAATATACTGCAAATGTACATAAATGGTAATACATACAAAACGTACATCAATGTAAATATACACACTTTAGAAGTGGTAGAACAGGAAGGTATTCTCGAAATCACGCTGTTCTTATCCACAATGTTTGACCATTACAAGATGGCAGCTCCATTAAATTGTGTAGTTCCACGGAGGTTAACTGGGGCACTAGTCCGAAGGAAATTTGAGGTATACTGCTAGTGTACATAAATGTAAAAATACATATACTTAATGTATATAAATGTAAATATACATGCCTCAGAAGGGTTGGAAAAGGAATGTACCCTTGAACTTAGTGTTATTTTCCACAATGTTTGGCCATTCAAAGATGGCGGCTCCTCGCAACTGTGTAGCTAACAGTACAAAGTTACCTCCTTTATGTTTACAAACCTCTGGGTGATGTGTATATTAGGTTTTGACCTACAGGTGTTATTCACATGTGATCAAGGCAAGATTCATTGCCGAAACGCATATCGTGTTAACTGGGCAATAAACTCGGTATGCTGTAGTACTCCTGAGTGCGTCTTCTTGCTTTCAAGCTAACTGTGGATTAATACATATATATATATATATATATATATATATATATATATATATATATACATATATATATATATATATATATATATATATATATATATATATATATATATATATTACCTACTGGCGGTTGCCAGTAGGTATATATAGTTAGGATTTTTTCCCTATGGGATTTCTGAAAATTCTATGTCTAATAACTTTGGCGTTTGTGGACGGAATCATTTGAGATGTCATCAGTGATGTCATCAGTGATGTCACTGACCATGTCATGAATGATGTAATATGTGACATCATTAGCAGTGGATTGCGGGTCCGCGATATATAGTTAGTGCAACTAACTATATATGGAATTTCAATGGTTTTGTGCGAATAAAATAAGGTTTTGTAAATGCTAATCCCTAACTATATATGGTCTATAACCTATGGTTTTTTCAGTGAATATATATATATATATATATATATATATATATATATATATATATATATATATATATATATATGTATGTATATATATTATGTTTCTCTTCTTCTCTGTTTGCAAGAAAGGCACAGCACTTGCAGGGGAGAGTCTTTGATTTCATTTAGACTCTCAAACGCACCAGACGCATTTCGGCATTCGCCTTCTACGGTAGTACATGTTTTATTTTTACCGTGATGACTTTCCTATTCGTCACAAACATTAACATAAACAAAGGACTAATGTATTTTTCCAAAACAAGGCGCCATCTTGGAACAATGTTAAATAACTGAAGTATATACATGAGAATCCAAATATACACTGTGTCCCTCCCAATGGTCTACCATACTGGTAATAAATCTATAATTCATTGATTATATATCATTTCATTAAGACCAACTCTCTTCGGTATTCACGCCCTGAATGGGCATTTGCCTTGTGTACAGTTCAAACATCCAGCACCCTTGCAACTCATCACGCCCTGGATGGGCACATTGTAATACATTAGCCAACAGTTTCAAAAGTGCAACATAACCCAAAACCATAAATTAAAATCAAAATAAATGAATAAAATAAAATAAAATAAAATAAAAACAATAAATCATTGCCCTTGAGAAATTCACAATATATCACATATATCACATAATCCTACGAGTAAAGTGCAGATTTGTCCTATTTACAAATCTATATACATACTGGACATATAATCATATGTCCCTGAACTATGATTACAAAGTGATTCATATTTATTTATTTATTCATTTATTTTTGTAATCATAGTTATTTTTTTTTATTTTAATTTATGGTTTTGGGTTATGTTGCACTTTTGAAACTATTGGCTTTTGAGAGTCTAAATAAAATCAAAGACTCTCCCCCGCGAGTGCTGTGTCTTTCTTGCAAATGGAGAAGACAAGAAGCGTAATATTGGCGGGAGCAACCCCCGCATACAGCACCCGTGTGAGAGTGCGTGAGAAGGTGCAGGAGGAGCGACGATGTATATATATATATATATGTATACATGTGATCAAGCCTCGGCTGAGGCGAAACGCGTCATGACGACTGGTGGGCTGCATACTCACAATAAACTGCACTGAATTTGGAAAAACGCGCTTATTGGTGGCTTTATTCTTCTTTTCCGAGTTGGCTCCTTTGGATTGCTTTTTGAACTCTGGAAACTCGTAGGAAATATATATATAAATATATATATATATATAAATATATATATATATATATATATATACATATACTTTTTCGCCATGCATTCAACAATGCGCCGATGCACTCCCTCCGATTGAAATTGTCACTCCAAATTTGTTACGTGCAGGATTATTTATTTAATACTAGGACAGTGAGCCAAGAAAAAAAAAACAACGCGTTTCAGCGAACAGCTCGCCTTGTTCACGGGTAGTTAGCTTCGTGAAACAGAACCATTAAAGAAACAAACCACTAAAGTTCCGTTCTCAATATCCACTTCTTGGAAAAGAGTATCAGCACTCACGGGGGGATATCAAAGTATTTATTTACAACAAAATTTTGAGAGTAAGGAGCAGTAATATTGTGTGGCGCACCATCACGAGAAGCACCCGTCCGGGAGTGACTCCTAAGGTGTGAATTGGAGCGAATATATATATATATATATATATATATATATATATATATATATATATATATATATATATATTATTAGCACCCATAGCGCACCTCTCTTGATTACTGCACGAAATGTAGCTGCGATTTTAGAATTGCTCTGAAGGATCCGCGTAGGGTGTGCTATTGGTGTGTATTTTCATGCCCGTATGCGACTTCAAGTGCTTACACGATATATATGTATCACGCCACGCCATGCTCGCGTGTTTCCGCATGACGTCATCTACATCTTGAACGCTGTGGGAGCGTGATTTTTCGATATACAAAAAGATATATATCTGTATTTAATATAAATATAAGGCAAAAAAAAATATTTTAATAAACATATTACTTTTAAATGCAATTTCACGAAGTCACGCAAGGTGCGTGTTGCGTGCACGCACCCAACGCGGATCCCATCTGACAAAAAAAAAGAGATTTGATTGGTTTATAACACTTACTGTTCTAACTATTGAAGAACCCCACCCATTTCAATTACTCTCCTTAGACCTTCCTCAGGAGAAGACCTGTCCTGAGAGGAACCTCACTTTTCCTTCATTGGAAATCTGAATTTCTTTTTTGGAGACAAAAATGGCTAAACCATTGGAAGAATCATCTGATTCTGATGATTTTGTTGCTGATCAATTTCTACCAGAACCTCCCCCTCCCAAAAGATACACATCCATTGTATGGAAATGTTTTTTTCTTTTCCAGAGGGGCAAAAGAAATGTAATGCCACCAAGGTGACATGCAAGATTTCGCAGGCAGTGCTGTCCAGAGGACATCCAAACAAGAAATACTCCTGTGGCACTGCTAGTATGTTCAAGCACATCCAATCCCTGCATCCTGTGAACTATGCTCACGAATAATTTAGAAGAGTGCGCCAAAAGGCACCTCCACCACCGGCAATACCAAGTACCTCTCGGGCATCACCTTCAACATCACCCCCAGACATACATCCCCAATTTGTGAAAGTTAGAATGTACTGCGTGAAGTGCAATCGTTTATTTGTAATGGGGAGCAGTCAGTAGACCAAGTTTTCAGAGCAATTGATAACCATTGATGCTAGTTTTTTTTGTATTCCCTCAAAGTTCATGGTTTTGTTCGTCCTGTCGACTTTTTTTTATTTTTAAAAAAAATGAAAATAAGAAAAAAACGTTCGAAAAATCAAAATAAATACATAAAAGTACAAAAAAAATATATTTTCAGAACTAACTACTCTGGATAAAGGAAGAGCTAAATTTGTATGCTAGTGTGTGAAAGTTTAGATGAATGTATACATATGGCATAATTGAGTGAAAGAATACATTTGTGGTGTATGGTGAACACTGTAAGCGCTTTACCTAGAGCATGCTAAGGAACTGCTGAACCACAGGGATGCAACATATATACATAAATATGTTGCAACTCTGTGCTTCTCTCTGCACTGCTGCTTAAACTACATCCATGTGGTGACATAGGCACCCTTGCACCGTGGTGCAAAAATATCTGTGTCAAGTGTAATATATTATTGTACAAAAAGGCTCACCTTCCTGCACAAAAACAATCAATGAACAAATTTTTCTCCTTCAATGTATGCTGTGCATTTTAGCATATATTGAAAGAGAAAACATGAGGAGAAATAAAAAGAATTCTCCTTTTTGTGCATCTGTATTGTCCGGGTTTTTGGCTCTATTTCTGAGTGATGGTGACTTTAGCTTGCTACCATCCTAGATCCCTATTCTTAGCTAAACTAGCATAAGCATAAACTAGAGGATAGCCGCTTTATATGATGATAGATCCCTTATTTCTGACTCTAATGCATCTATTGCCTATTGGCTTTGACATAATTATGTGTCCTTTCATCATTCTCAGGCCTGAAGACCTATAGTAGAGGGTGGATCCTGTAGTTCTGACTTTATATTACCTATTGGTAGGGTTTGTGTTTGTACTCTGATAGAGCTATGTGTCTATTTCATCCTTTTCGGGCCTACACGGCCCAGAACCAGAGAGACTCCATTTTGCTTTCTGCCTCTGCTGGCTGAGGAGCTTGCAGGGTAAAGGTAATGTTTATAGTTAAGCCTGTTGTGTGCTAGAGAAAAGTCCGCGGAGACTGGTTCTTATCGAAGAAATGTGTTTGTCTCTTGGGTCCAGACGTAACATGCAGATGGCCACTGCAGTTGCGCGGAGAGCCTTGGAGCTGGCACAGGAATTCGGTGGGAGGTAGTTTCTGTTGGAAATTTCCATGAGGAGAGAGCATTCCATATTAGCGAAGTGCAGAGAGGCAGAGTGTTCAGATGGTTTTTGGAGCTGAAGAAAGCAGTCAGAAGCAGTTACTTGTCAGAAGGAGTTGTGATCAGAGGGAGCTGGTCAGGATGAGATGCAGTCTGGAGAAGATGCAGTCAGAATAAGTTGCTTTGCAGTTGGAGTAAGATGCTTTGGAGGCAGAATGAAGTTACATCATGAGAGATCAGTTGGAGCAAGCAGTTAACAGCTGGAGTTTGGAGTGATACCTTTTGGAAGAGACTGAAGTTATATCGTGGATTAGTCTGTGGGAGCAGCTGGAGTGAGTTGGACATTGGTAGCAGAACAATCAGACAGAGTGAAGAAGCTAGTGGAGCAGATGGTTATCAGAGCGGCAGAAACTATATCATTAGACTGAAGTTGGAAGGTGAAGACAGTTCGTGGGAGAGAGGAATCCAGTGCAGAGTGATCGGCGCAGATGTGTGCCCAAGAGTGCAGGGGAGAATCTGAGATGAGCCAAGGCACAGACGAGAGAGGGACCCAGATGACAGCTAGAACAAGACTTCATAATAATAAGGTAATATCTGTCCTGTTATATTAGTTCCCATATATATATATATATATATATTAATCCTTTCCTTTATTTCCTAGGCTATATTCCCGACTGTATTGTTGCACTGATTAATCCCTTTTCTTTCAGCGGTGTGCAGTCCTGTTATAATTCATTATTCAGCTATATGTGGATGTGTTAGTAATAAAGCTTTCTTGTTTTCATTCTAATAAAGAGACCCCGCAGATCTGTGTATTCCTTAGATGTACCTATTTCCCTTTACTTTTCAGGCTATGTCTAGATTGCTAGTTATTGTGATGTTATAATTTGCTATTGTGTAATAAAGGGACCCCAGTTCTTAGTGAACAGCTGTGCAAGTGTTATTTCTTGATGAGACTAACCTTTCTTCTAGTCAGATGCTGTTATGTGGACGGATGTGTTTCCCGTCCGGGTAAGTGGTAACTGAGCAAGGGAGCAGGGAGCGCCAAATCAGAGAATAACCTTTGCATGTTGTGATTTGGCCATTCTTGTGTGAGAGAATTGGATCTCCTATTCGCCACATAAGGGTTAACAATTGTGTATGAGACATCCCTAGTAATTATTAGATATATAGAGAAACTTCCCAACAGAGAGACAGCGAGAGCTGAAGGTATTCATAGGACAGAGATTGCCGCTAGAGAGAGTGGCATTAGTGAGAGCATTGATTGTGGTCAGTGTGTATCCGCACCAGATTGTGACGGAAGTGAGAGCACCGGGAGGATACGGTGTGTACTGAGATTGCCGCTAAAGAGAGTGGCACTAATGAGAGCATTGATTGTGGTCCATGTGTATACCCACCGGATTATGGCTTGCTTGAGCACTGATTGAGGTCAGTGTGTAATGGTAAATGATCAGAACTGCCCCCTTCACTATGAGGAGAAGATTAGCATAGTCTGGGCCTGAGTTGCCGCAAGACTATAAGGTATGAGTGTGGTGTGGAATATGGAATTCCTTAGTAAATAGTGAGTATTCCTAGTAATCCTATATATTTAGTGGTGATTTTGATGATATGAGCTTGTACATTGCTAATTCCCCATCCCCAGGAAGGTACCTAGGTACTGTGGTAAGTAGGCTCTGGGGAGGGAGATGGTTACGTTTCGGCTGGATTGGTGGTGTCGTGGTGAGCTGGTGATATCTGGTCTGAAAATCCGGTCATTACAGCATCGCTACATCAATTGCAGGATGGTGCAGTATTCAAACACATGCCCAGGCTTATCAATTCTGATAAATCTGGTGATGTGTCTTGTTCTGTTAGTGTTCTGTGCAAACACGCACAGCAACACATATAAAACGCCCTTTCAACTAAGCATGGGCGGAAAATCCATTCCGCTTGCGGATTTTTTTACGGATTTTCGGTTAATTCGCAATCCGCGAACTCTCGCGAATTTACCGAAAATCCGGAAATTCGCACACAGCGGATTTTTTTTCTTAGTGATACAATATTGCGGCGTGCGGCGTTCACTTACCATCAATCAGCGTTTGCTGATTTGTTTTTCTTGATATTTTGCAAGTGCTGCTCCATTTTGGATCTTGCTGCGGGATCCCGCGGGAGTTTGGCAACGCATCGCGAGAGTTCGCAATTGCGAACATGTAGGTGCGGCGGGCAGCAACAATCTCGCACTCGCGAAATTACAAAATTTGCAATTCTGCACAAGAAATCCACTAGCAAGCAGCATAGACCTTCAAAAAATGATAATTTTTATCAGAATAACTCCTCAGGTTGACATTTGCCTGCACTTGTTTGGATTTGAGGCCTTTTGACTTTCTTTGGATCACTTTTGGATTAGAAATCAACTTTCACAAGTAAGTTTGTTTGGGGCATTACAGTTGCTGCTCTGCAGAAATTTTTTTTTACAAAACTGAAAGCACTCAGCAGGTGCAAAAGTTCAAACTCATCATTAGTAACCATTCCCTGTAGTGCTTCCTGACTGAGGCCCCTCCAGAGTTCAGTTGCTAGTTGCAACAATTGTATGACCCTGCTCTGACCCTCACAACAGGCTCATAGAATAGCTACAAGTAGGCCACAAAGGTCCTGGAAAAAAAAAATGCACTGCAACAGAAAGCAAATTACAGATAAGGAAGCAGGTGCCAGACTGGAATTTTAAAACAGTGACACATTAATAAATCAACCCCAAATTAATTCATGTCAGTTGAAGCAGGGCAGGTGTGCTTGCTTTTCCTCCCCCATAATCTACAGTGATGATGATGAACCAGAGGGTCGCATTGATGTACCAGAGGGTGGCATGTGAGAAACAGAGGGTGGCAGTGTTGAAACAGAGGGTGCTGTGAACCTGTGATGATGAACCAGACGGAGAAACAACATAGTCGCGACTGTTGCGTGCTGACAAGTAAGTTCGCAATTGCGAACTGGTACAAAACCCTCGTGAAGTGGCAAAAACCCTTGCGAACACAAAAAAACCAAACAAATCCGCAAATTTGCGAGAATTCGCGGATTGCGAGTTCGCAAATACGCAAATTCGCGAACGCCAGATTCGCAAAATTCGCCCATGCTTACTTTCAACGTAAAGTGGTGTGCATGATGAAGTAGTATTAACATGGAAAAGAAAAGGTACAAAGACTGCCTTTTCCTCTCCTTATATATATGAAAGATTTTTTTACTCTACCACTATGTTACAAAAAGTGATATATTGTTGGCATAGGATGCTTTCTATACATATCTGCTGGGTCAGTTGGTTCCCAGTGACACTCCGGGGCAGATTTCCAAGCTCTCTGAGCCACCAGTAAATCACTTTTCATGACGTAGTGGTGATGCAGGTGGCTTATCCATATTTACAAAAAGAGGAAAAGTCACCCTGCGTGACTTTTCCTTTTCTTCTAAATACAGCCCCTTCACACGCAGCACTTTGAAGTGAAGGGGCATTTCATGGGCGTTACTGTGGGTGTTTCCACGCAACACCCGTGGAAGAAGACACATCTCCAGATTTACCAGAAAATGTCAATCAGGAGATGTGTCTCAATGGTAGGCCACCGAGAGGTGGAGTAGGGAGGCGCAACAAGGAGAAATGTTTCCATTTCTCCTCGTTTTTTTCCTCTTTCAATGCAATTGTTTTTGTGCAGGAAGGTGCCCATTCCTGCTCAAAAAAAATCTACCCATGGCACAGGCATCCTTGCTCTATAGTGCAAGGGATCCTGCACTGGCTTTAGCAGTTGTTTCTGCACCAGAGCAGGAGACAGCATGGGAATGCGACATATCATTGAAGATATGTTGCATTCCTGTGCTCCAAAAGTACAGCATTTCACTAGAAACAACAATTTAAATCGTACTCATCACATAACAACGGGCAAAAAAAAATCAGTATGATTGCTTTAAAAAAAAAAAAGGATCCATCCTCAATAAAATACCATATAATACAAATCACACATATATAAAATTATCACTGGTAAAAAAAATGTATAACTTACATTTATAAATACTGTAAATGTTGTTGCTTAAAACTATACGCCGAGATAATGTGCAAGAAAAAGTCTGTAATTCAGACAAACACCTTTCCTCAAGGCCAAATGGTATTCTTGAAATCCGTTATATTGAAATTTTGCAACAGTAATCATATTAATGCATAGTAATAAATTCTTTAGAGGCCGAATTTTGTTCCTAAAACTTTGTCTTTAAAAATATTAGGTAGGAATTAGGTAATTCGTTTGGCAAACGTTGTTTAAAAACGAAGTGAGCATCATTACAAAGTGTACAGCCTTTTTCACATTTTAGATAGGCAGTGTAATGTCTAGATTTTGTGGAACAACCATCATGGAAAATTATTGCTACTGCTACAAAAGATATTGATAGTTGACCTGCTGCAAAATGTTTTATTAAAGTTTCTAATTTCTAATTCTAATCAGCTGTACAAAGTTGTATCATTAAAATTATATATTGTCTATATCTTTGTATAAATAATGTTGATAACATTTCTGATTTGCATTGGCTGCACTCCATGTTCTGATTTGCTGCTTTACCTAGTTTATTGAAAGACACGGATTTACAGTCTGGCAATGTCAAATATATAAATCGTTCAGTGTCTATGTTAGTGCTACATGTATACATGCAATTTTCACAATGATGTTCCCATTTATAATAAAGGCCAAAAGACTTTTAATTTGTATACCTCCATTTTCCAATATGGTAAGCATATACATTAGAAATTCCTGAGTATCTATTGGATATTCTGTATAAATTGTGTAGAACCAGAACATACATCCAAAAGATTACGAATATCAAAAACACTTTGTATTTCACTTTCATCAGTTCTCAATTTCTCATAAACGCAATGCAACAATGAACAAAATCTTTCTTCCCGATTCTCTATAATTTGCTGTTGCAAACCTTCAGGAAAAAAACAACATTGGCCACTACATTAGCATAGCAGTTGACACCTGAACTATTTTCAAACTAATAACCAACAATCTCTTCAGTACAGATGTTCTCATATCTTCTTTTTCTTCCTACTACACGCTTTTCAAATACAGGATATTGACCTAAATTAGGAGCATAAACTCTTCTTAATGAATGATACTCTTTTACACAGTTTGCATCTGCAGTAACCTTTGTGTCACCAAAATCAATCAAAAACAAACCAGATAAAGTTTTGACTCGTTACAAAGCAACGTATGCCATACCATCTTTAAAAATATTATTTCCAATGTTCACCAAAGCACTTTCTACACTTAAACCTTGAGTTTTATGAATAGTCACTGCATATGCCAGAGAAACTGGAAACTGCTTTCTACGGACCTATAAATCTTTAACAAGCA
This sequence comes from Lissotriton vulgaris, assembly GCF_964263255.1. NCBI lineage: Eukaryota > Metazoa > Chordata > Amphibia > Caudata > Salamandridae > Lissotriton > Lissotriton vulgaris. The sequence continues at coordinate 564,167,162 of NC_141695.1, forward strand.
AAAAACGAACTGAACAAGGACCAATTTGTTTTACTTCTTCAATATGATCAAATTACATTTTTAAAAATTCAATACCATCTTTATTCGGATAATTAACAAAATCCATGCCCATTGCTCCAATTACTAGAGCTTTTTCTACATTCAAATTACGCCTTAAAATTACCCGACAGTTTCTACACACATATACATTATTTTCTAACCCAGCAGTTTTACATATCGATTTTAATAAAGAATCCAATTTTGTTTTCAACTTTTCTATCAAAAAAATAGTGATTCCAGTTTGCTCAATTTTATCAATGGCTTCCATTTTTATTATTTCTTAATTTTCCAGCTTCAAAAGTTGTTAGTTGAATATAGAAGACTCATGCAGTGTTGGCATTAAGCAGATTACAGATTTCTTTTCTGCAATTTTCATATATATTTTCTCAGGAACTACATTTTTATTTGGAAATAAATTGGAAGGTAATTGACTCTGCAAAGCTTCTCTCTCATGTTCTGTCAGTACACCAATTCTTATATCTTGAAGAATAGTTCCAAAATCAACATCATTTGCCTGTCGCATACATGTATTCAAAATATGACCAAATGTTTACATTTCCAACACTACCCAGAGACTTTCTGGTGTCTTCATGCGCAAGTATTTTAAATACTGGTTGTCCTTTTACGGGAGTAAGTTGCAGTAGATCTCCAAAAACTATGGCATGTTTTCCTCCAAATAAGACGTCATACTCTGTTTTAAGAATTTGCTGCATTCTTAAATGCACAAAAGCAAGCATTAAGTTTGAGATCATGCTTACCTCATCAATATTAGGAAGTTTCATTTTCTTCAGCACTCTTGAAACTTCACAACAAGCTTCTCCAGATAGCTTGTGATATTCCAATTTGTTTTCATGCTCCACAGGTAGCATCAGTAAACGATGTAATGTAATTCCTTTAACATTGTGTGCTGCTAACCCAGTTGGAGCAGTTACAAAACAAGACAAACGTGACTCAGTTGTTTTATGTAGATAACTGGTGATCACTTAAATTAAGAAACTTTTTCCTATTCCAGCTTGTCCACTCACATACATTCAGATAGGTTGAAAACAAGTGCATGTACATTCTTTCTTTTCATGAAGAAATCCATGATCAATCTGTTGTCTCACTTGCCGACATATTTCTTTATGTTCAACATTTAGTTGTTCTTCGAAGTTTGCTAAGTCCGTTACATCTACTTGAGCTTGATGCATTACTGTTTCCACCTCATTCATGGCGATTGCTGCTTCATTTTCAACAATTGGTTGTCCTAGTGGATCTTGACTCAGTGCAGCAGAACTTTGACGGTCTTGAGAACTGTCTCTAGCAATTTCAGCTGCAATAGTTGCTTCTTGATTAATTTCATTGTTCAACATTTTCATATAATTTGTAAAAACAGTCATTGCATGGTATCTCTACAAGCATAGAAGGAATCTTCATAACTCTGAAATTCTCCAAGTAATTCCAATTCTGAACGCCATGAATTGAACAGTTGCAAAAGCTCTAAATAGTAAAATTCCCGTTTAGCAGCAGTGTCACAACTCAGCTTCCTGGGATAAATCACATTTCATTTAATTTGTTTCACCAAACATCCTTCAGAACCAATAACTCCATATTTTCCATCATTGATGTTCTCTGTAGTGTTCCATTTAAAAGTGTAGTTTTGCAGCACTTCATAGAGACACATGTTCTCAAGATGATGACTTCTGTTTGGGTAATATGTGTCCAACATATTAATTTTCAAAATATCTGTACTTTCTGGATCTTTTTCTGCTAAATATTCAATTTCTTGAACAGATTTCAGTACCTGATTTTGCTTTGCAGCAAGACCTAGACTCTCCCAAATGATTCTTCTAGATTTGGAGCATAGATTTGCAGATGTTAACCGATCTGAGCATTCATATGCTCCAATTACTCCATGGGATAACATCTTCAAACTGAAACTGTATAATTTCTTACTTCGACTCTTCTCTTGAGAAATATCTTCCCACATTTCTTTCAATTTCTTCTTCTCTAATTTTGAAATGTAGGACGTTACATATCGAGCAACAGCAATCAAATGTCCGCAACTTACTGAATATCCATGTTAGCATTCCACATGGACAGAATAACCGGATTGTAGTCATTTATGTATTTTGATTCTTTGCTTCTTCTTGAATTGTACGTATTTTTTGGCCACTTTCTTGTAATGGCATGTCGCATAACTGTTCACTTTTCCTTTGGATATTACAGGATGTGGAAATGTGGAACGTCATTTGGTACAGAACTTCTCCTTAGACTTGTACTTTTGTATGCATTATTTTCTACATCGATGGCTTTTGAATCGTAAGACTTGTTGTCTTAAGTTATTTTCTTCTGTGCTTTCAGGTACAGCACATGTGGCATATTCTTCTATAAAAGACAAAACAGTATCATCTGAATCTGTTCCGAATTTTTGGGCATCCTTGATCCAATTTCAAAAATCTTTATTTCGGTAAAAGTTTACCATAAAAGACAATTATATAAAAACAATTCATTTAAATGATTTATACAGCGTATTGTAAAATTCATGAGACGTTACTACGAATAAATCCTTATATACTTAAAACAAGTCCGCACTCAAGTCTGTGTTTTGAGACATTTCCTTCTAATAGACCAGAGGGCGCCCAAGTACTTGGCCATAGCAAACACAATATGATCTGACAAATCAGTTTTTAAGACTCTAAAAGCGGCCAAACATTTCTTGAATCCCAGATTCCTGCATAGGGGAACAATCCAGTACCTTCGGATCTCTCGGTAAGCTGGACAGAAGAAAAGGATGTGGAGCTCACTTTCATCCGAAATTCTGCATGCTGGACAGGCACTACTTGGATCATGACTCCATTTAGTTGTGAAAGTTCTGATGGGGAGAGATCCATGTCTCCACTGGAGGTATAATTTTCTTAGTAAGGCGGGATAAATTTTATCCAAAGTTGGTTCCATAATGTAATTCCCCTTGTGGGACAAAAAGGAAGCTGTCAAGGACCCAAGATGTTGGTGGTTAAGTATCAGGGAAAGTTTGCTTTCTCGATATGCCCTGGCTAGGTCCTTTTTAGAGAGGATATGGCACGTGTTCTGGGGGTCAGACCACATGTTGAGAGACCCAGGGCCTCCAGTTCTATTTTGATAGAATTGAGCCATTTAATTTTTCCAGCACCTGGAGTGGCAAGAACCTCCCGGAGTCCTTCCCTGTAAGTGGCCAATTCTGGAGTTGTCCATATTCTACGCCAGAAGGCCAATGGGCGTAGAGCCAGTTCCTCATCAAGCGGGCATAGGCCTAGGTCCATCCTGAGGGGGACAAGGGGGGCGCTCGGTGGTAGCCCGACAAGGTTACGAATAAATTTATTTTCCACCTTCAGCAGCTTTGATGTTTTTTCATGGCCCCAAAGTTCAGATCCATAGATGACAGCCCCTTGATCCATAATAGCATATGTATATGAGGAGCACCTCTTGCTTGATACTCCTTTCTCCAAAAGAAATCCACAACTTCTCCAAGAGGAGGATTCTTTTTATTGCATATAAATGACATCATAGCTTCAAATCTATATTTAAAATACCTGCATACATTAACAGGATCCAAAGAGCACAATTCTCCAGGGGTCTTGTATTCAATATTTTTTATATTGGAATTTGCCTCTTAAAGAAATTCAAGTAAATCATCCAAAGCGTACCCAGCACAGCTTAGGGAAAGGAACCATGTAGGAGTTCCTAAATTCCGTAGCATACATGTCACTTCTCCATGATGACAAAACCAATATTCCTTAGTACCACACTGACATGCCATCAGATTATTCAGCTGAGATTCCAAATGATCATCCCTCTGGTGCACTTTATCCATAAAATCCTATGCAGAAACATTTTGCAGATGTACTCTTGTTTTCAATATGTGATTCACTGCATATGAAATTCCAGACAAGTCACTTTCAAACAAAAGATGAAATATATAAGGGATACATTGTTTAAATCTTGGATCTTCTGCATATAATCTTATTGTCCGATATTCAAATTCAGGAATTTGCAAAGGTCGTTCGTCATATCGTCTTCTTTTTCCTATTGGAAACAACTGCGGAAAACAGCGAGCTTCCAAGCTCTCTTCCCATACACTCATGGGACTTCCCTTTGCTTTTTTCATTTGAAACAACTCAATAGTATTCACCATCACTTCTTTTGAATGAAGTGGATGTACACTGTAATGTTCATAGATTTCTTCACTTCTTGACAAATTTACTTTTTCAATTTGTCCACTTGACGTTTTAGTATCTTCTGCTAAAAACATTTCTTTTTCTCCGATATACTTATTTTTATAGTACTCATAGTTTTTTATTGAATACAAAGTCGCCTTCTGCACTTTCCTAACATCCACTAACCCCTGCCAGATTTTCTTTCTCTTAGTAGGAATGCCATTAACTAGAATGACTAGTGGTTCATTTTCTACACACTCTACATCAATAGTTTAAACATTTTTCTTTAAATCTAATGGTAAATATACAACTCTTCCTTTTAATCCTCTCTGTAAATCTAAAGGAGGCAATTTACCTGTTTTAGGCTCCATACAAACAATAGCCTGAAACGGGTGCACACATTGAATGAGAATAGTCTCATAGCTCTTTAAATCGATCAGTTCTGGAGAAATAGCAACCAACTCTAGATTATTATGCACAGCTCTATCCAGCATTTTATTCTCATCTAGGTTTTTATAACAATATTTACAAATACGCTGATCAGAACCCAAATCAAAACAATTCTCTACCAATAAATAAATTGCAAATTCCTTCGACATATCATTATTTTCTCTTTCACTTTTTAAATTTAGATCAACACTCCTAGTCTGATTTTTATAGTGAGTTCACTGGCAACAAATACAAGAGTAATTTGTCCTTTCACCTGAAATCACCTTAAACTTTGTAATTTCACCGTCAAAATTTTTTGAACAACTATATTCAACATGCTCTTTAACATTTTCTTCTATTATTGTCTGAGTTTATGCACTATCTTGTTCAGGACCAAAGTAACAAAACTCAATATCATCACAAATCTTCTTCACATCTGAAACTGACCCACGCAAAAGAGCACTGTTCAACTTATTTCATTTAAGTGCTGGACTATTTGCATAATACAATCTTTGACTAACATCCGCATTTGAGTATGATGTACTGCCAACATCCTGGAATGATGAAAAACACTTTGACATACTTTTCTTGAAGGACAAGAAAAGAGAATGACCATGCAAACTAGTATTTTTTCTCAATCTACAAGGGTCTAGTCCTTGCAAAATCTTAAGCTATTGTTTAACACTTCTTTTACGTAAAAGATCAATAGATTATTTTTGTACACTACAAATACTACTGCAATCCCAAGTGTACACTAGGGCTTTAGTACATCTGCCTAGAACTTCATCAGCTATCACTTCTTCTGCATTTCTGGGAACCATGTTTTCTTTGTCAATTGGACAACCAATTCTAACCTCATAAGCTCGACCACTGGTGTCAACTGCTTGCAACAAATCAGTGGTCTGAAAATAACCCTCTTCATTAAGAAACTGCTTTGAAATTTAACTGTGTTTCCATTCACCCCAGAAAAATCACAAAAATTAGTTCTGTTAATTATTCTTTTCCTCTTACTTTTGTCCTTCATTGAGTGTATTGGTTTATCTAGTGATCGAATTCTGTTTAAAACTGCAATAAATTGTTTTCTTCTTACTTCAAAAGCATTTTCAACAATGGATTCAATATGCTTCTTCTTTTTATAAAATAGTCATTTCTTTTTATATTTCTTCAAATCTTTCAGCAAATTATGTACTACTTTATTATAAAATATTTTCTTTCAAATCTCTTTATACTGATTTTCTCTTCTTTTACTATAGGTCAAATTTTTTGACTCTACATTTGCTTTTTTTCCTTTCCTATTATTTCGATTTCTTTTGTCAATGAAGTGTTATCACTGATTTCAACATTTTGAACCTGCTTTTATGGTCTAGAAACATTTTTAATAAACTTAATTATGTTGCTCATCCAATACTTGTTGTTGAGATTTCTTCAAGTAAATGTCCTTTAGCTATCTTTTTCTTTTTCAACCTTTTTTAGGCATGATAACTTTATTTTAATGATGATAAACAATATCTGTAAAATATAAACATAAATAAAAGTTTATTACTAATCTTATAAATTATACTTTTCTAATACTATGCAAACACATTCTATATAGATACTGACAGAGGGGTTGTAGACCTTAAATAAAAGTGTAACAGTGGCTACACCACTACATGAATAGTGCACCTATGGAACTCCCCTTCACCGCAAAGTGCTGCATGTGAAGGGACCATATTTACAAGGAAAGGAAAAGTCACGCAGGGTGACTTTTCCTCTCCTTGTAAATATGGAGGAGCTCCCTGCACCACCAGTACGTCACGAAAAGTGATGTTCTGGTGGCACAGAGAGCTTGTAAATCTGACCCAAAATTTGATGGGTGTCCAGAGGGGTCCTGTATCCCAGGGACCGACATCCCTCAGTGCTACAAAATAAATGGGTGGGGGACTCAAAGTTACTCCCCAGTAAAATACTTGGGTTGGACAGGCTCCGGGAACCACTACTCTTTGAGCCTTTGAAAAACAATCGGTGGGAGGGCTCAAAGGTCCCTCTAAGACCCAGTGACCACCACCCTCTGGGGCTTTTTATATTGTAGGAGAGAGGCCGCGTGGCCCACATTCTGGAGCAGCCAAAAGCCTTGGGAAACTTCACCCCCCAGGAGCGGCTCCTGCTGTGTCTTGGGGTGTCTACCCCGGGACACTGCTCTTTGCTATGGCAGGGCGGCAGTCGAGGTTCCAGGGCTGTCATAGCAAACTTGAGGGCATATTAACAAGTACCATTTTGCCGCATTTTTTTTAAAAAAGCCAAAAATGCAGTGAAAATTATATTGCCCTATATACTGACACTAAGATGCATTAACGCATGTTAGCAGCCGGTTTGGTACCGGCTCGCCTCGTATCCCCAATGAGTTGCAATGTAAGCGTTCCCAGAGGCAAGTTACATTTTCCTATGACAATAGAACATAGAAGAGGGGAGTACGACAATAGCATTGTATTTACAAGTTAACCCTGCATTTGAGGAGCGATACCAAATCTCTCGCTAATTGCGGTTTATGTAGGATCCTTACATGGGCTCTGAAGTAGACTTAAGCATGTTAGGAGGTGGATTGATACTTGATAAGTTAACAGCAATAAAAACTTTTAAGCACGTATGTACCTGTAAACACATCAAGCAACCAAATGCTTCTCTCACAATTTTCCCAAATACACACTGACTCACAGTGTGATTCTAGACAAATTACAGCATCCTTTCACTTCACCAAAAAACATTTACTAGTCTGCAACAAATGAGATGACTGCACACATCCCACGAAGCAGATCTACAAGAAAGTGTTGGAGAGCGGCACTGCAAACCCTTTAGCTGTGCCACCCTACGGCACTTTCAGAACACAGGAATGTGACATATGTACAATGATATTTCGCATTCCTGTGGTCTCCCCTGCGCTAGCGCAGAAACAGCTGCCATGCGTCGGCACAGGCACACTTGAAATTCTAGACAAGCAACAGTACTACTTGGATTTTACCAGGAAAAACACATTAATTATATCAAAAACTAAAATCCCACATAAAACTCTTCACAATTTACTAAAATACTTTTCAAATTGATTTATAGATTAAGAAGAATGTCTGTAACATGCAAGATTTTCTAATACAGAATCTCTGTACTGCACCACTCAGCAAAATCAAAAAAAGGCAAACTTTCCCTCTCATTCTGCACACATATACATGTAAATATCAAATCATATTGCTTCCACCATTAATTCAAAATCTAACACACATTTCTACTGGTTACACATTTCAGCTCTTTCCAATTGACATAAGTTTGAACCCTACCCCCAAGCTGCTTACTGCCTGTTAATAAGGTAACAGTACATGGAACACTGAACTAAGCACACAGGTCAGAAGTTCAGCTCACAATGTTGCTAATGCAAACAGCAAGTGTGCTTGACCTTTCATAAATATCACCTTATCTAATGTAATGTTCCATTCAAACAGTTTTTCTTAACCAATGAGAAATATGCTTTAAAAAAAAGGAAACATGCACCCTACTTTTCAGACAAGAATGTTTTTAACAGTCAATCATTTCTATTGTTTTTTCAAAACTGCACCTTATCCACCATTTTAGAAAAATCTTACTTTTCAAACTACCATTTCATTTACAGAGACCATCTAAGTGCATCCAGACTTCCTTTCAAAATGCTTAGAGTGTGAATTTTAAGGGAACTTAATATTATAGATGCCTCAAGAGTGACAAAGTACCCTAAGAAAGTACGCTATAAGATCGTACAATGGCTATTCAAACAAAAAGCCCAGCTTCTGGCATATTATGATATTCTAAGAATTAATAGCTCAACTAGACTAGACTCAAATATGTACACAGGAGAAATGGTTATTTTGGATAAAAATACATTAAGATTGTGGAAAGAAAATGGATATGATAAGATTCAGGACTTCATTGAGGGGAATTGTTGGAAAACATGGGAAGAGATCGAGACGGGGCTTCAACACTCTAATATAATTTTAAAATGGTCTTTTGTTAGATGAAATGGGACACTGGAAAAGTTAGATATGGAAAAACTGCGGTATAAAACTGGCATTAGTGAAGCCCTCAATGGCCCCATACAATGGAAGGTCAGTATCTGGATAAAAATCTTTAATGGGAATAATTCCCCTCTGCTGTAAGAAAATATCAGGGATAGATGGGGAAAAAGAGAAGGCATACAGATCAGTAAATCAACCTGGAATAAATTAAATAAATGTAATGCAGTTATATTCGTCGAGCAAATTTTAAACATATGCAATTTTACTCAAAATGGTTGATTTATAGAACACCCTCCTTTCTCCATAACATATACCCCCAAATAGAAGATAAGTGCTTTTGCTGTGCAGAGAAAGGCAATTGGACACACATTAAGTGGGAATGTCCAAAAATCCGGAATCTGTGGGAGGAGATGGAGAAATACCTCAGAGGTACAATAGACCCTCAAATCTCATTTAATGAATCTATTGCGATTCTGGGTTACTCTTCTATTGTCTCTGCGCATGACGGAAGTTTATTTATTGCAGCTCTAGTAGCAAGATTGCTAATCCTGCAACTCTGTAAAACAGACAAAGTACCTACTTTTAATGCATGGAGAGTAAAACTATCCAAAATACAACAGATGGAAAAGAAATATGCACTAAGATCAGGAGCAGTGATTCTTTCCCTTTTTTGTCTTGCCAACACATAGCTCAGCGTTTCCCCACTTACCCCAGCTTTGAAACAATCCCAGACCGCCCCTGGAGATGCCGAGCCTCTATTGATATCCCAGAAAATTTTTATCCAAGCTTCCATATGCTTCTGATAAGCCACATCCTTTAATAGGATACGTTCAAAAGTCCACTGCGTGTTCCTACTCTGAACCAGAGGCATATTAAATGTTAACACCAGGGGGCTATGGTCTGAGATAATCCTGGGTTGTTTTTCCACCTGTGCACCAGGGATTAAAGAAATTACGAAATAGTCCAGTCTGACCAAAATTTTATGTGGGGCGGAAAAGAAAGTACTACCATTCAAAAAGGGATGTAGCTTCACCCACGGGTCAACTAAAGAGTTGTGCTGAACAATACTGGCCAGGGCACTGTATGACTTCTTCTTTCTCCCTGGGTATCTTCCCCCCACCCCCCCGGATCTGCGAATGAACTTTTTGGGTCATGGATGTTGAAGTCCCCACAACATATAATGGGCTCTGGCCACTGAGCTAGTTCCGTATCCATGAACTGCCAGACATCAGGATCATCATCGGTGGAGCCATATAATGCAACCAAGGTGAACCTTACCCCTTTAGAGCATATTTCCACTATGACCCACCTACCCCATTGATCCTCCTTTTTCCTACGAACCACTACATCCCTACTTCTCCCCACGATTGCCACCCCTCTGGTCCTGGTTCCTTGTTTACTGGCTGCTAATACTGCAAACCCCAACTGATCCAAAAAGTATACCTGTGTTGCTTCAATGTGGGTCTCCTGGAGACATACCAGGTCTAATTGGAGAGCTCTCAGCAATCCGGATACTTTCAATCTCTTATTAGAATCATTGAGGCCCCATACATTAATTGAAGCAATCTTACAAGACATTAAAGGACGTCAAATAAATCTCTGCTCATAGACCATCCTACAACAGGAAAAATTTGAAAAATTTGAAAACAACATCCTGCGTTCTTTATGCGCTGTCTGCACTGCCTGTACTGTACCTTACACCCAGTGAAAATGTGCGTTATCAAACCAAAAAGACCAACAATTTTGACCGTGTTTAAAACCCCTACCCCCTACCCCCTCCCTTGCCCTTCCCCCCTACTAACCCCACCCCCCCACTACAGGCAAATAGGTCAGGAATGACCTATACGTGACCGTTTTTTGGGTTGCGTCAGTCGCACCCCTCTCCCATCATCACCCTCCAACTAATACCCCCCTCAGAAACCCTCAGAAACCCTCAAAACCCGATGATCCTTATAAAACCCGCATGACTCTTGGAATTACTAATGCGCTACCAACCCCGCAATTCAATTTATTCTTTGTACATCCTATTTTTTCAGCTCTTCCATGAACTGCTGTGCTTTAATCTCTGATAAAAACATTCTGGCTCTCCCTTTCGTGACTACTTTCAGCTTGGCAGAAAACAAAAGATAGGCCTCTGATCCCAGAGCTTGGAATTGTGAGATCATCTGCCTCAACCTCCACCTTCTCTAGACCGTCACATAACAAAAGTCCAGCCTAGCAAAGAAAGTGGTGCCCTCAAAAGATCTCTTACTGTCAGGCCTAGCTTTTTCAATGATTTCTTGCCGTAACAAAAAGTTCCCGACGTAGACTAGAATAGCTCTAGGAAAGGACGCCTGACCCCCACCTTCTGCGCCATGCACCTTCCTCTGAGTGAAGGGGAACCTATGGGCCCTTTGAATCTCCCTGTCCCACTGCCACTGGGACTCTGGGAACGCACCCTTGAGTAAATTAATCACATAGTGGCTGGTGTCCTGCCCTTCCAACCCACCAGGCACACCCAAAAGTCTAACATTGTTTCGTCTTTGAAGGGGAATTAAGTCCCCAACTTAAAAGGTGCCACAGTGCGTGTTTGCACACCTCACCTCAGGCCTGCCCCCTCCCTTCACCACTGTGGAAACACGCTCCTGGCACGTTTTAGGTCGGGGAATTAAGTCCCTTTGAATCCTGAGGGCCCCTGGGGTCCACTATCCCACCAGGTACCTCTAGTAAGCGCCACAGAGCTGTGTTGCAGAGAGGTGTAAAAAGGGGTATGGCTTGGACCACCTCTCTGCAACAAAGGCCTCTGGCGCTTACTGGAGGTACCTGGTGGGCTAGGTGGCCCCCAGAGGCCCTCATGATTGAAGGGAAATTAATTCCCCAACCTAAAATGTGCCACAGGACGTGTTTGCACACATGTCACTTTAGGCCCAGCCCCCTTCCTTCACCACTACGCAAAGGCGCCTGTGGTGCGTTTTAAGGTGGGGGATTAAGTGCCCCTGAATCTTCAGGGTACCTGGGGTCAAACTAGCCCACCAGGTACCTCCAGTAAGCGCCACAGAGCTGTGTTGCAGAGAGGTGGTCTGAGGCCATGCCCCTTTTTACATCTGCCTTACTGTTTAAGTGGCAAGCGATCTATCAGAGTTCAATTGTGCTACTGCTTAGCATGGTCTGAATAATTTCTACATTTGTACAAACTGCCTGAAAAAATATCCTTGACAAACCATTCAAAAAGGACTGAGGCACTTTCCTAGGTCTGAATGGAGGGCTTAATTATGTGACATCGCTCTAGTGAAATACTTTTCCCCAGCCTAAAGGCACTAAAACAAACTATGCAAAAAGGGAAACTGTGAACCCACAAACAGACATGTTTGTAAAGGAGGATACAAAACGAGGCACTGCATAAATTCCTCTTCATTTCGGGGGTCGTGCTAGGGTATTGTTTTAGCGTTTAGGGTAGTGGAGTGGAATTTGTGTAGTGTAGGGGGTCGTGCTGGGGTAGTGTTTTAGGGTTTAGGGTAGTGCAGTGGTATTTGGGTAGTGTAGGGGGTCGTGCTGGGGTAGATTAAAGGTTTAGGGTGGTGCAATGGTGTTTGTATAGTGTATGGGGTCATGCTAGGGGTAGGGTTTTAGGGTTTATGGTAGTGAAGTGGTGTTTGTGTAGTGTAGGGGGTAGTGTTTTAGGGTTTAGGGTAGTGCAGTGGTGTTTATATAGTGTAGGGGGTCATGCTGGGGTAGTGTTTTAGGGTTTAGGGTAGTGCAGCGGTGTTTGGGTTGTGCAGGGGGTCATGCTGGGGGCAGTGTATTAGGGTTTAAGGTAGTGTAGTGGTGTTTGTGTAGTGTAGGGGTTGTGCTGGGGTAGATTTGGGGTTTAGGGTAGGGCAGTGGTGTTTGTGTAGAGTAGGGGGTCGTGTTGGTGGTAGAGTTAGGGTTTAGGGTAGTGCAGTGGTGTTTGTGTGGAGTAGGGGGTCATGCTGGGGTAGTGTTTTAGGGTTTAGTGTAGTGCAGTGGTGTTTGTGTAGTGCAGAGGATTGTGCTGGGTGTAGATATAGGGTTTAGGTAGAGCAGTGGTGTTTTTGTAGTGTAGGAGGTTGTGCTGGGGGTAGTGTTTTACAGTTTAGGGTAGTGCAGTGGTGTTCGTCTAGTGTAGGGGTAGTGTTTTAGGGTTTAGGGTAGTGCAGTGGTGTTTGAGTTGTGTAGGGGTCGTGTTAGGGGTAGATTTAGGGTTAAGGGTAGTGCAGTAGTGTTTGGGTAGTGCAGGGGTCGTAATGGGGGTAGATTTAGGGTTTAGGGTAGTGCAGTGGTGTTTGTGGGTTTTTGCTGGGGTAGTGTTTTAGGGTGTAGGGCAGGACAGTGAGGTTTGTGTAGTGCAGGGGCTCGTGCTGGGGATAGTGTTTTAGGGTTTAGGGTAGCTCAGTGGTGTTTGAGTAGTGTAGGGGCAGTGCTCACAAGGGAGTGAACTGGAAGTCTACTGCTGGTATTGAAAGTGATTGTTCAGTCTGCATGTCAGAATTTTCAAATTAAATAAAAGAGCATTTGAGATCTCACTTAAAACATGCCCTACATTTTCTGCAGCACTAACCATAATTTCTATGGCAAAATGAACACCCTCATTTTGTTCCTTTTTAAATTAAAGTTTTTAGTGTTACCAGTTTATTCCAATCAAGATGGCTTCAGGTGTGCCATAATTTTGTCATTAGTAAGGCTGTTAGCGCTCTAGTTGTTCTTTAGAACATTCTGGGCAGCTGCAGTAGAACACAAAACAATCAACTGACAGGCTGCTTCTGTTGAAATATAACAGGAAGATATTTGAGATCTCAGTTAAATCCTGTCCTCATTTTTCTTTCAAATGCACTAACCATAATTTCTATGACAAAATAAACCCCCTTATTTTGTTTCTTTTTAAATTAAATGTTTTAAGTGTAACACGTCTATTCCAATAAAGATTGCTTCAGGTTTGCCATACTGTTGTCAGTAGTAAGGCTGCTAGGGCTCTAGTTGTTCTTTAGAACACTCTGGGAAGCAGCAGTAGAACACAAAGGAATCAACTAACAGTCTCTGCCCTTGTTGGAGGTACATGTTTTACTGAGAATTTCAGACTTCATTATCACTTGACTGAGAAAGATAATGTGAATTTACAGAATATATGCTGTCATTTTAGTTTCTGGAGCACCTTCCAAACCTCTATGGGAGAAGCATGAGAAAATAGTTTTCTCTCAAACATGATTCATGATATCCCAGCAGAAGGCTTTTTCACATGTTAAAATCACCTTAGAACACACCACTATTCCTAAAATGAGTATGGTACCATCAACAAATGATTTATAATGTAACTAAAGTCTTAAAACCTTTCATTAACAGCAGTGCTTTTTATTGAGGTGCTATCATGTATATATGGTCCCAAGATGGCTGCAAACACTTCTCGGATGAAGTGCTGACAGCCAATCAGATCTCATGATGAGATGTGTCGTTAGGCTTTACCCAGATTTATATGTAATTTTTTCCTTTAATATCTAAAAAAATACTGAACAGATTTACACCATTTAAGCAAAAGGCCCAAGTCTGAACTAGGGACTATCTATTTGCCAAATTTGGTGTAATTCCGTTCAGCAGTTCGGGCTGTAGCTGCAGCTAAAGGTCCCTATTGATAATTGCATGGGGAAAACATGTTTTGGGACCCCCCTTTTTTCTTGGCCGCAGATTGACAAATCACCCCGAGACTTTCAGGATAGGAGCAGAGCGGACCTGGCCATTAGTTTTGAAAATTTCCCGAAGATTCTTAAACCGGCGCCAAATTTATTCCAAATAAAATGTTGCGGATTTCCTATGGAAAATAGGTCCTGACTATAACTACCTACTGGCGATCGCCAGTAGGTAATATATATATATTCACTGAAAAAAACATAGGTTTCAGGCACGTTATAGTTAGAAATTAGCATTTAAAAAAACCTTAGATATTCACTGAAAAAAACATAGGTTTCAGGGGTGTTATAGTTAGCTATACTATGTAGGCAGCACAAAATTACAGGCACATGTACGAATCCTCCAACATCTGAGAGCGATCGTGAACTCCGACTCCGCCTACCTGGTTGCTCAGCATTTTAAGATCACACACAACAATAACCTCAACTGTTTACAGTATTTTGATATTGATGCCCTGGCACCCAGTAATAGGGGTGGCAATAGGGAGAAAACCCTATGTCAGCTGGAGTGGAACTAGATTGTAAGTTACCGATGGGGCTCAATTTAGGAGAAGACCTTTACAATTTCTTATAAATGGGTGTTTCAGTGGCCTAGCTGGGATTTCCTTGATGTAGCATGTATCTTTTTCCTTATATTTTTCATTTCCTTTGACATGTTGTCATCTCATCACTTCACTTATTTTTCTGCCATATTTCAGAATTATTTTTGTGAATTATCTCTATCCAACCTCTGAGAGGACCAAAATGGAGTTTTGCTCATATAGTCCCAAATCACGTGAGCATAATATATGGATTTATCCATGGGAGTAACATGTGATTTTTCACGTGATTATAAGGGAAGTAGACATTTAGTCATCCCTCCATGTGTATACATCTTATATACGGGACTCTACTGCCATTTTTTCCCGTACCTATATTTGTTAGTATGATTGTTTTACATTTATCCTTTGAGCACTTAAGCACCATTATCGCACATTTATCATTTCTTGAGCACTATTAACACAAGAGAGGCGCCATTGGGAGGAATGCAGACTCAGTGCATTATACTGTTTGAGTTTTCAGGATGGACTATGATGATAGGAATGAGCATTCAAGTATGTGCCATCGTCATTTAATAGGAACTGAAATTTGTATTGGTTTTGAAATTGAAAGATATATTATTCCTGCGAATTTGCACAGCGATTGTTGCACCTAATATTATGATCCATTTCAGCGTAATTGCACATCCGCAGTTGCACTAAAAATCAGGACTTTTCTGGATGTATTGATTGCACTACAAGTATGTGTTTTAACGTTTCCATAACGTATAGCTTCTTTTGAACATTGAATTACATTTACTCACAAATGTCTTGCATGGAATTTAAAAATAGCATTTTTTATCTGCATTTGGTGTATATACCATGTTTTATGACATGGCACTTTGCACTTTAGATTCGTTTGAAACTGGACATTGTATTAAGCAAGATGCATATACCCATTAGCATTGGAGCGTGAATACCAACTTACATGCACTGATTTCTCTTTTAATAATGAAATGTATTGGTCATTGTGCATTTCATACAGCTGTAGGAATACATTTGGAGTCAAATTGCATCTTAACAAAAGCTGTACGTTGTGAAGATATATCAATAGGAAGAAGTCTGCTTACTTATAGTATTCTTTCTATGTCCATGACGTTAATTGACGTACCTGGGTGGCACCAAATATGTGTTTTAAATTGCATGTTTATGCTTCCCGTTTGTTGAGTGAACAAGGACACAGCCCAGTGTCCGAAATGCATCTTGAGGCAAGCACCGTTCCATCACATTAAATTAAATTAAATATAAATCGGGCATCAGCGAATTTTGTGTCTGTGATCCCGTTTGTTCGAGGAGGCACTAGGGAAAAGGGGTGTTGATATATATATATATACATATGCATATACATATACATGTACATATACATATACATATATCCATGCTAATATAATAAAGAGAGAACCCAAACCGTTTAGACGGGTAAAGTCCAGAACCACAGCGCCAACCGGAACACCGCATACAGATTCGGAACGGCGACTATAGGCGGATGGACATAGGCTATACACCAGCCCAGCATATACATTACAAGGGAAAAATACCGTTAGGGACAAAGTAGTGCGTTGTGGGCGTTGAGCTGTAAAGCGATGGGCGTGTGCTTGAAGTGGGCGTGTCATGTGGGGGGATGGCGTTCTGGGGCGTTTGTTGTAGACGCGCTGTGTGGCATCTAAGTGCACCACTCCGTATTTGTGGAGTGTGTATTGTGCAAGCCAGGACCCATCAGGGGCGTCATACTTATGTACAAAGTAGTAGTGTTCACCATTAAAGAAATCCAAAGAACTGACTGAGTGTGGCGTGCTTGTACATATTTGTTTACAGAAAAAAACAAAGGGTACAGGGACATTATAGCTAGGCTCTGATTTCACTCGTACAAAACCAGTAAAATTCAGGAGTTATAGTTAGTGGCCCGTAATGCACTCCTTGTGCAGTAGGAGTGCGTAGGATCTGTTCTTCTGATGACCTATTTGAAACTGAAGATAAATCTCTGATTGTGATGTTAATTGAAAGAGGATACACAGAACAAGTCCTCAGAGAGGCGAAATTTGAAGTCTTAACCACAAACAGGGAGGAATTGCTGTTCTTGAATATGCTGATTACATCTAAAGCTACACCAGGTGATGAATTGTAAATAGACAATGTGATAAGATTTTTTTTTTTGGCTACAATATGGATCTATTAGTTCCCTGATCAAGCAAAACTGGCACGTATTACAAAATGATGAACATCTGAAAGGCATCATGGGCCAACATCTGAGCATAACATATCGCAAAGTACCATCACAGGCGATATGTTAACGAGATCGATATTTTATCAAGAATCTGATTGGCTTATGAGTGGGAATCAACGTTTTAAACGTACTATGTGTAAGGTCTGCAGATATAGAGCTAATCATACGAGCTATGAAACATTTGAAGTCGGAACTTGCAGGATCAGGGAAAAGATCACATGTGAGACTGAGTGTGTTGTCTATGTTCTGGAATGTAGCTGCAGAATGAGGTTTGTGGGCAGCATCGTCACCAAGGTAAAGCTTAGGATTTTGCAGCACATCAGGGCAATAAAACATCAGGATTGAGCGCACCCCATTGTTGTGTATCAATTTAGATATCATGTCTAGATTTCCGATTTCATGCCCTTATATAGGTAAAATTCACATTGCCCTTATTTAGGCATAGAAATCCAGTCCTTATTTAGGCATTGCTCATGCTAAACAAATACAGGCATGGTCAACTACATCCGATCCTCTTCGTCACAACGAGTTCTTGGAAAACCAGACTCTTAAACCTTTAGGACTTCCCCTTCCTTGGATACTGATTTCTCCAAGAACTAATTTATTATACATGAACATCTATTTCCTAGGGGTTCATTCATGACGTTCTTATGCACGACTTTTATGTCAATGCATGCATTCCTAAACACCTTCAAGGTATAAATATGCCTTCACTTGCTATGGCAAGGCACTGTGCAATTCAACTACCTACTTGCACGACGCGGCTCACCACAGCAAGTCCCGAAGGAAGTCAAGTCACCAACTGACGCACTGACCAGACCCTGTCATCCTCTTTGCAGAGAATCCAGCTCCAGTTCTTCTGACTCCCCTTGTGGGGTATTACAGATCGAGTCCCGTGAAAGAGATACCAACCTCTCCCATTCTAAGGTATGGAGCTGATTAGAACCTAGAGAAACTTTTGGCAACTCTTGGCATAACTAAACCAGACTAAGAAAGCACCTACTTCTTCTCTTGTACTACACTTAGGGTAGATATACTGGGGTAGGAATATTTTATAAGCACCAGTTGAGTATTTTAGCCTGTTTTATTTATGTATTTTCATGAATATATGTGATAGCTACAAGACATGCTATTACAGTATTATTTTATCTCACTGCTAACGCTGTACATTTTATATTTCGCATTCTGTCTTAAGATTGTAGCAGTTCATATCTCTTGCATGACAAATAAGACTGTTTAATAAACCCTTTTTATTGAAACTCCTGTCTCTCTATTTCTGTGCAACTCTGTAGAAACAAAGCATGCACGATTGACTGAGTGAAACGGTTATCTATTGTTTCCACGACTCTGAAGATACTGTTCTGATTGTAGGGGAACAAAGTTGTCATATTTATGCGGTTGTCAGAAACAAATCCCTTCTTGTTCATTCAAAAAAGTTTCTAGTTACCTCTGAGTTAGCTGGCACACACAAGTAATTAAGTTTAATGTACTCGACAGAGACATACTGACCTCAGTCCTATGTCAAAACTATAGCTCGAGCCCCCACACACAGGTATATATTTTTTTTTAAAGAAGCCCCGGGGGTGGCGGTCCCTGGGGCAGCGGGGGGCCATTGAGGCTCCCCCACACATGCAAAAAACAAGCGCCAGGGTTGGCGGTCCCCAGGGCTGTGAGGGGAATGTGTACCCCCTGCAAATATTTATAGAAATCCCCGGGGGTGGCAGTCTCGGGGCTGTGGGGGTCCCCCTGGGCCCCTGCAAATATTTTCTGAGATTCCCACCCGGGGGCTAATTAATAACGAAGCACAGGAGCCCACACTTCATTTTTTTATTTTCCCAGCCGGATCCGCAGATCCTCCGCGCATCCCATGGGGTTAGGATGTTTTTATCTGTCCCCTTTTCTTGTTTTGCTCCCTAATTTTTCTGTTTTCTATGCCATGTGCCTTGGTTCTACCGAGGCACAAGTGGGCTGCCAACACTTCCTGGTTTGGAGTGTTGACAGCCAATTAGCATGACGCCCGTGATCAGGAGGGTGCGCTGATCCACATATCAATAGAATTTTTATTTTTATTTTCCCAGCAACTACTGAATGGATATACACCATTTAACAAAAGGAGATCTTTCTGAACCAAGGGCTACCTTTTTGGAAAATTCGGTGTAATTCTGTTCAGCAGTTCGGGCTGCGGAAATTAACATGAAGAAAACACGTTTTTGGACCCCCTTTTTTCTCAGCCCCTGCTTGCCGAATCACCCGGAAACTTTCAAGATAGGAGCAGACCGGAGCGGGCCATAATTTTTTTAATTTTGTGAAGATTCGTCAACCGGAGCCAAAGTTATTGGGTATAGAATGTTACGATTTTCCTAAGCAAATTAAGTCCTAACAGTAACTACCTAATGGCAACCGCCAGTAGGTAATATATATATATATATATTACCTACTGGCGATAGCCAGTAGGTATATATAGTTAGGATTTTTTTCCTATGGGACTTTTGAAAATTCTAAGTCTAATAACTTTGGCGTTTGTGGACGGAATCGGCTGAAATTTTCAGGAAAATGGCACAGTTTGTTTCTGAGCAGCCTTTGAAAATTTGGGGGGGTTTCGTCAAGGGGGGGCCGAGAAAAAAGGGGGGTCCCAAAACGCGTTTTTCCCATGTTAATTTCCATAGGGCGTTTGGCCTCACTTTTAGCTCGAACGGCTGAATGGATTTGCACGAAACTTGGCAAAATTATAGGGACTGTTAGCCCGATGTGCCTTTGCTGGGTCTCAATATATGTGCTCCAGTGGATTTTGAGAAATTAACGTTTAAAAAAATTTATATATCTGTGACAGCGTCCCAGATAGCGCTCCAGATCGCGTACTTTTCGCGTCACGGAGCTTTGCGAAGCGATGCTGATTGGCTCTCCGGTGTCTGTCAACATTCTAAACAGTCCGGTGCGGCCGCCATCTTGTCTCTCGGTAAGATCGAGAGACAAGAAGAGGTGAAAAACGAAGGGGGAATTTAATGAAAAGGGGCAAGGTAGACCCCTCTTGACCCCCTAGGAATGATGTTGGGGTTATTAAAGGGTCCCGTGGGGAAAATAAAAAAAATTTGATTTTTCACGGTAGAAGCGCTTCCCGGATCGCGAACCGGGCCGCAAACTGGTAGCGAAACGGGAATTCGCCATTTTGTGTTTCGGTTTAATTAAATTACAGGGTATAAGGGGGTACGGGAGACGTATCCTGATCCCTTATGTTTTTTTAGGGTGGCTGAGGAGGCTCATATATGTTGATACATGTCTTCCAGCGGTTGTGCGTGAGGGTTTTATTTTTTTTGCTGCGTGACGTCTGTTAACGTTCGATTTGATGGAAATCAGGAAGTGTTGACCGCCATTTTGTCACTGCGAGTAAATATTTTATTTGTTATAAATAAATCATTATTGATAAACATTGTCTGCGCCATCTTGCCTTTTTTGCAATACCACACTTTTGTCGAGCACTGCAGCTATTTTAGATGCCTTGACCAGACCCACTGTCTGCACCCTCGCAAGCATCTCCCCCACGCACTGGTCACTCCCGCTCTCTCTCTCTTGCATGGGCCAGAAACCTCCTCCCATCTGCGCTGTTCTTCTCTGAGAATCACACCCTGTGCCCGCCCGACACCTGCCTTTCACCCTATTCACTACTGCACCCTCTGACACTCCTCTTCCTCTGTGTCCGATTGTCCAGGCCCGTCCCAGGCTATCACCTAGCCCTGCAGATGTAGTTTATGGCCTCAACTGTAAAGAATCACCCCTCTTCAAAGAAGTTACAGTAGATCAAGGCCCCCACCCGATAAGATCCGTCACACTACACGCGTTCCTGCAATCTGATAACCATCCTGTATTGTGATTGGAGAGGGGATTCTCACTGTGAGGGTGTGTGGGACCGAGACTGAAGCGGAAGATTCCAGGGATGCCTTTTTGTACATCAAAGTCTTTACAATTATGTGTCACATTAAAAATATATAGCACTCCAACAAAGTAGAAGGAAAATAACACTTTAATAACTTATAAATATATACATCGCAACAAAAACAGTAAACACCTTAAAACATTTTTTATTAAAACAGAAGCAACAATGGTTTATGACATGGGGAACAGTAGTGATATCCTGGGCGGGTGATGGAACTGGGTTTGTTAATGGAAAAACATCTACAGAGAAAACTATTGGTAAATTATACTTCTCCGGAAATTTTAAACTCACAAATGTTTCATTTGAGTAATCGTTTTATGAACATGTACATTAAAAAACTAAAAGAAATGCCAAGAACGTCCCATGTGAAAGTGAATCTTATCTGGCAATTTTTTTCTTTTCCTTCTCATGAAAAGAAAGTTAAAGCCAGGTTCGTTACCTGCCTCATCTGCAAAAAAAAAACTCTCGAGAAGGACCGAAAAAAAATAGCGCTATGGTAATCATACCATGCATCGGCACATGGAGAGGTGGCACCCTCTTAATTATTCTAAAGCACAACTTTGAGATTTGGGGGATAACCCCCGACCGGCAAAAACATCCACCAATGACTTAGCAATAAGTGAGTCAGAGGCAAGGGAAACGTTCCCAAATCTGCAAAAGAACTTTGGGCAGATGAGATTGACTTGTGTAGCATGTGGAAAATTAATTTCATGCAGAGAGATCAGTATTACTTCAATAAATACAGTAATCAATGATGCATCAGAACTTAATATCAATTCATTTTCCGAACGTGTAATCAGTATCTGTCCCATGTCAATTCATTGTTCAAACGTATAATCAATACCCATCCCGGATCAATTCATTGTCCGAACATATAATCAGTAAAAAGTGCGACAAGTGCGACAAAATCATATCGATAATTCATTGTGAGCAAGTACCAAAAGTGTCGACAATTCTAACCTTCAATAAATACAGTAATCAACGATGCATTAGAACTTAATATCAATTCATTGTCCGAATGTGTAATCAGTACAAGTCCCATGTCAATTTATTGTTCAAACGTATAATCAATACCCATCCCGGATCAATTCATTGTCCGAACATATAATCAGTCTTATCCCATATCAATTCATGTGCTAAAAACTGCATACATATCTCATGATATCAAGGCTGAGCAATCGGGGCACAATAGTTTCATTTGTACCGGCGCCATTTTGGGTGAGGTCTGGAAGGTCCAAGTATAGTCAAAATGTCTCCACCAACTCGTGGTTGGACCGGGACCTCTTTCGGCAGTCCAAAAGTTTACGTTGAAGGGTAGTAGAGGGGACTGGCGACATGAACCATCAGTCAAAGAGGGGTGGGAGGCAAAAATCTCTCCTACCGGGTCATACTGGTGTCCCACCGGAACTGATCAAGTTGGTAGTCTTGCAGGATTTTGGTGATTTCAAGACTGAGGCCGGCACCGGCATGAGCGCGCCGACGTCCCGCGGCCACGTCGTGGTCGTTCCGTGGGTGATCATGGCAGTCATTCCCCATCGGGGGTCGGGGGCCCCCGTGGCTCTTATAGAATCTTCAAAGTTGAGGAGAACGTTTCTGGATGCAGGACTCATTTTGTAGTTGAACTCAGAAGCGCCGTTGCACCGCAACAGTGGACGAGACCCCCGCTGGGTGAGCGGAGCATCATTGCCTCGCAATAGTGGACGAGACCTTTTGTCGGGTGAGTGCAGCGTCGCTGCATCGCAAGAGTGGAGGAACCCTTTTGTTGGGTGAGTGCAGCGTCGCTGCATCGCAAGAGTGGACGAACCCTTTTGTTGGGTGAGTGGAGCGTCGCTGCATCGCAAGAGTGGACGAACCCTTTTGTTGGGTGAGTGGAGCGTCGCTGTATCGCAAGAGTGGACGAACCCTTTTGTTGGGTGAGTGGAGCGTTGGGGGTGCAGCTGAGGGGCCCCCACCTGGGGGGGTGGGAGAGGCTCGTTCGCGCCGCCTCTCCCTCCCAGCGCACCCCACGCCGACACCTGGCATTGATATCCGTGATGTCCGGACCAGGCGATAAGAGGGGGGGGGGGTCGGAGGCAGAGGCAAGACATCCCCCCCGTGGCCTGCAGGGCGCCGCTTCAGGCCCGAACGGGGAGCTCATATCAAGCCGGGGCCAGACCAGGAGATACGAGGGGGGGGGTCAGTGGCATATGCAAGACACCCCCCCCGTTGTCGCAGTCATTATCTAAGAAAGAAGAAGAATCCCGTCGGCCTCGGCTCCTCTCCTGGCCCACCTTACGGGATGACCTCCCCGGCCGACGGCTGCCAGCAGGACTCGCCCTACACGTGCCGAAGGCCTCGTCTTCCGGATGGGCGTAGCCGCGAACCTGTTGCACTTCGGGAGTTTCCGGAATGGGGGTAGGTATCTGCTGATTTGTATTTATTTCATGTTACCGTTATTGGGCGTGGCGGGCGGTGGGACAGACATGCTTGGAGCAGTGGGGGGCTGGCGGAGCCTAGCTACCTCGTGGCTGCCGTAACGTCAAGCTTGGCTTCTTTCACCATTTTCATGTTTCTTATTTCTAGCGAAGTCAAAAACTCATCAGAGGCCTACTGATTTTGTTCGATTTCTTTCCTTTCCTTTTCAAGTGTGTTTCATGCTAAAGTTTCTGTTTAACAGGATACAGGGATTACTTCGTATTTTACATATGTCTTCTTTATTAGGGGTTCTCTCCGGTTGAGTCAGATGATGTACCTCTAATAAATGGTCCGGGTGGAAGTAGTTTCTCAATCAGTGGGGAGTGACAGATTACAACGGGGGACAAAGGTCCGCATTACCCACCCTTCACTATTTGCAAAGACTAGACAGAATATTTCTATTCCACGTTATTTGCAAACAGAGAGTTCCTCGAAAGAACTATTCCTTGAACAATAAATTTCCAGCCAATCAATCAATCAGGCATGACGGATTACAACGGGGGACAAAAGTCCGCATTACCTATCCTTCACTATATGCAAAGGGAGACAGAATATTTCTATTCTTCTCTGTTTGTAGACAGGGAATATCTCAAACAGCAATAATCGATAAAAAAAATAGTAGGATTATAACACTTTAATAACTTATAAATATATACATCGCAACAAAAACAGTAAACACCTTAATACATTTTTTATTAAAACAGAAGCAACAATGACAACTAACAGTAGTGATATCCTGGGCGGGTGATGGAACTGGGATTGTTAATGGAAAAAGATCTACAGAGAAAACTATTGGTGAATTATACTTCTCCGGAAATTTAAAACTCACAAATGTTTTATTTGTGTAATCGTTTCAGGTCAAACGGATTGTGGGACAATGTTCACAATGGAAGAGTCACCAAAAGGCATTTGGATCGATGTTGCAGCAGGCTGTCATGTATATAGTTATTTAATAAAACGTTTTACCCTGTTACTTTGCTGGTGTGTTGTATATATTTATAATATTTGCATAGGGTTTGTCGTTATTTTGGGTGGGGTGGGGTGGGCGGCGGAGTCGAGCTGTCTTGCAGCCATCATGGTGAGGAGCTAATTTCATCTTACTAGTTTCGTATTTCTCATGAGGGGTTGTTCTTAATGTTTCTATTTTAGCGAGGTCAAAAACAGATCCCATTAGTGGCCTACTGATTTTGCTCGATTCCTTTTGTTTTTTTAAACTATTTTTCACTATCTGCAAAGACTAAACAGAGTATTGCGACTCTGTGCTTGTTTGTAAATACAGAATGAACCAAAGAGAACCAATTCTAAAACAGTAAATGCTTGGATAGCAATCAATCAAATAGAGAGAGAAGCAGGCACGACAGATTACAACGGGGGCAAAGGCCTGCGTTAACTACCCTTCACTATCTGCAAAGAGAGAGTACTGGTAAGAGAAAAGAGGGGGGCAGCGTTCAAAGCACATCAGCGTGCATAAACACGAAAATGTTTTTACCTATCATGTACTTGACATTTGACAGCATTTGATATTTGGTATTAAAAAACCATTGAAATTCACAGAAAAAAACATAGATTTTAGGCCATATATAGTTAGGGATTTGCATTTACAAAACCTTATTTTACTCGCATAAAACCATTGAAATTCGCATATATAGTTAGATGCACTAACTATGTATCGCGCACCCGCAATCCACTGCTAATGATGTCACATATTACATCATTCATGACATGGTCAGTGACATCACTGATGACATCATTCATGTGATAATACGATGAACCTCTTCAGACTCTAATATAACCTTAGATACACTCAGGGTAAACAGACACTCACAGACTGTAACTCATCCATGGAGTTACTCACACACCTAGTCAGTCATGCACTGAATCAATCACACCTCCATATCCTCAACTATACAGTTATACACACCTTACTTATTCAAACATATACTAACACATATTTACTCTTTTATACAATCCCTGATACAAGTTCACAATGATCCATACAGCCACTCACACATTCACTGGCTCTTATGCACAGTAATTTATATATGTGAACTCTCACATGTACTGTGTTTTACATATGTACTTACTTTGACATGTAGCACTGAGATATCCATTCACTCACCAATACACTCGTACACAGTCAACCACCCATACAGCTGTTTCCACATGCAGTTTTGAACCCATAGATCTAGTGAATAAACTGTTCACACATGTATGCACAGAGTCACACACCTCCCAGCCACCCCCACACACACACTCACTCTCCCATACAAATACTTGGACAACCAATCAATAACCCATACAGTTACTCATATAGCTACTGATCAACACATGCAGCAGTTCATAGAACAACAGATATAATGATGCACAAATTAAGATAGTTTAGTCACTAACCCATGCACTCAGTGAGACACATTTAATCACTCTCTCATACAGTCAGTCATGCACCTACTAAATCCTTCATCCAGACACTTATACATCCACTCATTCTTCAATATGTAAGACATATTTTAACTTTACAGAAACAGACAGCCACTGGATGATGTCATCAGTTATGTCACTGACCATGTCATGAATGATGTAATATGTGACATCATCAGCAGTGGATTGCGGGTGTGCGATATATAGTTAGCGCATCTAACTATATATGCGAATTTCAATGGTTTTATGCGAGTAAAATAAGGTTTTGTAAATGCAAATCCCTAACTATATATGGCCTAAAACCTATGGTTTTTTCTGTGAATATATATATATATATATATATATATATATATATATATATATATATATATATATATATATATGTGTTTTTTTTTAAATTTATATATATATGTATATATACATATATATTACCTACTGGCGATAGCCAGTAGGTATATATAGTTAGGATTTTTTCTCTATGGAACTTTTGAAAATTCTATGTCTAATAACTTTGGCGTTTGTTGACGGAATCGGCTGAAAGTTTCAGAAAAATGGCACATTTTGTTTCTGAGCAGCCCTTGATAATTTGGGGGGGTTCCGTCAAAGGGGGGCCGAGAAAAAAGGGGGGTCCCAAAACGCGTTTTTCCCATTCATTTTTCCATAGGGCCTTTGGCCTCACTTTTAGCTCGAACGGCTGAATGGATTTACACGAAACTTGGCAAAACTATAGGGACTGTTAGCCCGATGTGCCTTTGCTGGGTCTCAATATATGTGCTCCAGTGGATTTTGAGAAATTAACGTTTAAAAAAACAGATATATCTGTGACAGCGTCCCAGATAGCGCTCCAGATCGCGTACTTTTCGCGTAACGGTGCTTTGCGTAGCAAAGCTGATTGGCTCTCCGGTGTCTGTCAACATTCTAAACAGTCCGGTGCGGCCGCCATCTTGTCTCTCGGTAGGATCAAGAGACAAGAGGAGGAGAAAAACGAAGGGGGAATTTAATGAAAGGGGGCAAGGTAGACCCCTCTTGACCCCCTAGGAATGATGTTGGGGTTATTAAAGGGTCCCGTGGGGCAAATAATAAAAATTTGATTTTTCGCGGTAGAAGCGCTTCTCGGTTCGCGAACCGGGTCGCAAACTGGTAGCGAAACGTGAATTCGCCATTGTGTGTTTCGATTTAATTAAATTACTAGGTATAAGGGGGTACGGGAGATGTATCCTGACCCCTTATGTTTTCTGAGGGTGGCTGAGGAGGCTCATATATGTTGATACATGTCTTCCAGCGGCTGTGCGTGAGCGTTTTTTTTTCTTTTCTGCGTGACGTCTGTTAACGTTCGATTCGATGGAAATCAGGAACTGTTGACCGCCATTTTGTCACTGCAAGTAAATATTTTGTTAAAAATAATTGTTATAAATTAATCCTTATTGATAAACATTGTCTGCGCCATCTTGCCTTTTTTGCAATGCCACACTTTTGTTGAGCACGGCAGCCATTTTAGATGCCTTGACCAGACCCACTCTCTGCACGCCGCCGATCCTCAGCATGGCTCCCCACCCTCGCAAGCATCTCCCCCACGCACTGGTCACCCCCCCTCTCTCTATCATGCATGGGCCAGAAACCTCCTCCCATCTGCGCTGTTCTTCTCTGAGAATCACACCCTGTGCCCGCCCGACACCTCCCTTTCACCCTATTCACTACTGCACCCTCTGACACTCCTCTTCCCCTGTGTCCGATTGTCCAGGCCGGTCCCAGGCTATCACCTAGCCCTGCAGATGTAGTTTATGGTCCCAGCTGTAGAGAATCACCCCTCTTCAAAGGAGTTACAGTAGATCAAGGCCCCCACCCGATGAGATCCGTCACACCACACGCGTTCCTACTATCTGATAACCATCCTGTATTGTGCTTGGGGAGGGGATTCTCACTGTGAGGGTGTGTGGGTCCGAGCCTGAAGCGGAAGATTCCTGGGATGCCTCTTTGTACATCAAAGTTTTTACAATTATGTGTCACATTAAAAATATATAGTACTCCAACAAAGTAGTAGGATTATAACACTTTAATAACTTATAAATATATACAACGCAACAAAAACAGTAAATACATTTAAAAAAAAATTTGAAAAAAGAAGCAACAATGGTCAGTAGCTGTGTTTTGTGCGAATAGTCCCAAGGCAGCACAACGTGCTGAGTTCTGGACGGCACCCAGGTGATGTTACCTGGGTGCCGCACTGGTTTTTGGTATCCTACAATGCAGCTCCGAAAAACGGCATGGGGCGTCCCGGGGGAGGCCTCGTCAGTAGCGGTCTGTTGTACAAATAGTCCCAAGGCAGCAGAACGCGCTGAGATGTGGATGGCACCCAGGTGATGTCCAGTAAGTTGCCGCACTGGTTTTGGCATCCTACAATGCTGCTCCGAAAAACAGCGTGGGGCGCCCAGGGGAGGGTGGGGGACCCGGTGTGAACGGGCCTCCCCAGGTGGAGGCTCGTCTGCTGTACTGGGGCGCCCCTTTACCGTTTCAGTTGCCATTCCGCCCGCTTTTGCTACACTGTGCCTCATCCTCCATTCAGCTGTTTATCGCCCGCTCTTGCGGCTACAGCGTCTCGCTCACCATGTAGTTGAGTTGCGCCCACTCTTGCGGTGCAGCGATAGGCGGCTGCCACAGGACTCTTAAAATGGCGGACGGCTCTTCGGATTTGGGCCTGGTCCACTAAAATGGCCCTGGGACACCTTGGAACTCGGACGTCCCCTGAGCCTTGAAGATTTTACAAAAGTCTTGGGGGACCCCGACTACTGCAGGCTTCCGGTGGGGAGCGGCTGCCATGATTGCTCGCGGAATGACCACGACGGAGCCACGAGATGGTGGTGCTCTCATGCTGACGCCAGCTTCAGTCTGAAACATCCAGAAACAAGGTGGGGCTTCCATCGATTGGGAAAAAAAATGTTTTAATCCAATGAAAAGTGTTATTTTTAGGTCATATGATCAAGCCTTCCATCATTAGGAAACCAAAAGTAAAATGAACCAATGAAAAGTTTTATAAACAAGTCACATGACCTGTTATGCTTACGTTACGCGCTGCTATAAAAAGCGTAGAAAATCCGTTGGCACGTGAGGCGGCGTCAGTAGCGGACCGATGTGCGAATAGGCCGCACAACGCGCCAAGATCCGGATGGCACCGAGGTGGTGTCCAGCAAGTTGCCGCACTGGTGTGGCCATCCTACAATGCTGCGCCGAAAGTCGGCGTGGGGCGCCTCGTTGGCCTGTGAGGTCGCGTCAGTCAGTGGGGGCTGTTTGAGGATCTGACTGCATTGGAAAGCAATGTGATGCTGTGCGTCGCCCCCAAGATGGAGGCTCCTTGGCTGCAGTGGGGCGCCCCTTGGTGTTTCACTCGCTATCCAGCTGAGTTGCGTCCGCACTTGTGGCTACAGTAGGCCGAAGGCAGCACAACGCGCCGAGATCTGGATGGCACCGAGGTGGTGTCTAGCAAGTTGCCGCACTGGTGTGGCCATCCTACAATGCTGCGCCGTAAGTCGGCGTGGGGTGCCCCGTTGGCCCATGAGGTGGTGTCAGTAGCGGACCAATGTGTCAATAGGTCGGAACCAGCACAAGGCGCCAAGATCCGGATGGCACGGAGGTGGTGTCATAGTTGAGAGTTCTGAGCAGCGCTTGTAACACTGTCTGAAGCTTATTTGCACCTGCTGCAGCTTCACTATTGCCCTGGTGTGGCCAAAGATCGCCCATGACATAGGCGACTGGCTCCCGGGGTCCGGCGGAACTTTTTTCCTTTTCCTTTCTGCATCTTGTCCCACAATCCGTTTGACCTGAAGACACGACCAGGTCCCTGAATGTGTGCAGGGGGACGCTATTGATTGAATCAAAATGGCGGCTTCACACAAAGCTGACTCAAGCGTTGCTGCTGATGCTATACAGACAAAAACTGGTTTTCAGTTTGTACATTCTTCAGGATTTTTCCATCCAAGGCTGGTTGAGAGTTTGTAGAACAATGGCTTCAGATCTTGCCCTCCCCTCTTTTGACTGATGGTTCTTGTTGTCTATCTCTTCTGTTGTCATTTAACTGAACCTTTTTTGACTGCCGAAAGGGGTTCTGGTCCGACCACTGGTTGGTGGAGACATTTTGACTATATCCAGGACCTGCCCGGCCTCGCCCAAAATGGCGCCGGTATAAATGGGACTCGTAACTCCTTTTTGTGTACTGGTTGCACAACCTTGATATCACGAGATAGGTATGCAGTTTTGAAGCACATGGCGGGCGGGGACGAGAATTGATTGAATATTTCGACATCCCTATTGATATTAAGTTCTGATGTGTTATTGATTACTGTACTATTGAAAGTTCGAATTAACGTCACCCATGGTACTTGCCCGTAAATGTATATCTAGATAATTTTATTGTAAGTGGCCCTGTCGTATTTTAATTACAAAATGTACGTCCACCGATTCCGCAACTGTTAGACACCTTAGTTCTTGCAACCTAATGGCCCGCTCGTTACGTTCCTCTACAGTGTAAATGTCTCCTCATCATATACGATTCCAGTTTGCTCCGTGGCCGGCCCACCTGGTTATAGGCCCGTATTTGTATACTGACATTTTTACAATAAAGGTTTTTAAAACAAAACATGGTAGTAGTATTTACATTGGTAAAGTTTTTAATTTTAGTCACTGTTTTCGAATCAGTAAAAGGCAAGTGAAATAAAGCAGTCCAATTACATGACTGATAAAAGGTATAATACGCAGGAACGCAGTAAAGATAAATGGTCAAGGGCAGTTGTGTTTTCTACTCCTGCAACATAAAGTGATCGATAAGAATCTGATATTCAGGCGTATCGGCGACTAAGACAGCAGGCCAAGCATCTTTTGCTCAACGGCTCCGTCATGGGACGAAGAAACGCCCTTTTTCTAGAAAAAGGAATATATTTTACTTGCAGGACAGTTGTAAATTTTCCAGGAAAGTACATTAGCCTGGAACATTATAACATATATGTTCGAAAGCAATAAAAAGCGTAATTTTTAGGTCATATGACCAAGCCTTTTATCATTAGAATAACAAAAGTAAAATGAACCAATGAAAAGTTTTATTAACAAGTCACATGACCTGTTATGCTTACGTTACGCGCTGCGCGCCGCGCCCCGGATCGCTTCCGGGAAGCTGCGCTTCGCGCACCGGAGCACTTCCGGGTGCGCTAACGCGGCGTGTCATATAACGCATTACTCGACAACGTAGGTCCAGAATATAGTCAAAATGTCTCCACCAACCAGCAGTCGGAACACAACCCCTTTCAGCAGTCTAAAAAATTCTGTTAAATGACAACAGAAGGGACAGGCAACAAGAACCATCAGTCAAAGAGGGGAGGGCAAGTTCTTCCCTACCGGGTCACGTTGGGGCGCTACCGGAACTGATCGAATTGGTAGTCTACAGTGTTTCTGGATGTTTCAGACTGAAGCTGGCGTCAGCATGAGAGCACCACCATCTCGTAGCTCAGTCGTGGCCATTCCACAAGCAATCATGGCAGCCGCTCCCCACCAGAAGCCTGCGGGAGTCGGGGGCCCCCAAGACTTTTGTAGAATCTTCAAGGCTCAGTGGACGCTTTCGAGAATGGGGCCCAAGCCCTAGCAGACAAGCGTCCGAGTTCCAAGGTGTCCCAGGGCCATTTTAGTGGACCACGCCCAAATCTGAAGAGCCGGCCGCCATTTTGAGAGTCCTGTGGCAGCCGCCTATCGCTGCATCGCAAGAGCGGGAGCAACTCAACTACATGGTGAGCGAGACGCTGTAGTCGCAAGAGCGGGCGGTAAACAGCTGAATGGCGGAAGAGGCACAGTGTAGCAAAAGCGGGCGGAATGGCAACTGAAACGGTAAAGGGGCGCCCCACTACAGCGTGTCTTCAGGTCAAACGGATTGTGGGACAAGGTCCAGAATGGAAGATTCATCAAAAGGCAAAAAGTTCACCCGGACCCCCGGGAGCCGGCCGCCTATGTCGGGGGCGATCTTAGGCCACACCAGGGCAACACGACTTGGGGAGGGGGCAGGAGCCAAGCGCCCCCTCCTAGTCCGCGCCACCACACCGTATGTTGAAAATCTGAAGCCATCGTTCTACAAACTCTCAACCAGCCTTGGATGGAAAAATCTTGATGAATGTACAAACTGAAAACCAGTTTTTGTCTGCATAGCATCAGCAGCAACGCTTGCTATCAAAGTGCATGAGTTTCATGCTCGATCGATTGAGCTAGCCGGATCAGGCAGCAAAAAGTATAAAATAGTTATGTAAATAGTTATTTAATAAAATGTTTTACCCTGTTACTTTGCTGGTGTGTTGTATATATTTATAATATTTGCATAGAGTTTATCGTTATTTTGGGCGGGGTGGGTGGCGGAACCGAGCTGTCTTGCAGCCATCATGGTGTGGAGCTCAGTTCATCTCACTAGTTTCGTATTTCTCATGAAGGGTTGTTCCTAATGTTTCTATTTTAGCGAGGTCAAAAAGAGATCCCATTAGTGGCCTACTGATTTTGCTTGATTACCTTTGTTTTTTTACATGATTTTTCACTATCTGCAAAGACTAAACAGAGTATTGCGACTTTGTGCTTGTTTGTAAATAGAGAATGAACCAAAGAGAATCAATTCTAAAACAGTAAATGCTTGGATAACAATCAATCAAATGGAGAGACAAGCAGGCACGACGGATTACAACGGGGGCAAAGGCCTGTGTTAACTACCCTTCACTATCTGCAAAGAGAGAGTAAGACTAAGAGAAAAGAGGGGGGGGCAGTGTTCAAAGCACATCAGCGTGCATAAACACGAAAATGTTTTTACCTATCACGTACTTGACATTTGACAGCTTTTGATATTTGCTATTAAAAAACCATTGAAATTCACTGAAAAAAAACATAGGTTTTAGCCCATATATAGTTAGGGATTAGCATTTACAAAACCTTAATTTACTCACACAAAACCATAGAAAGTCGCATATATAGTTAGATGCAATAACTATATATCGTGCACCCGCAACCCACTGCTGATGATGTCACATATTACATCATTCATGACATGGTCAGTGACAGCACTGATGACATCACTGATGACATCTCAAATGACATCACTGATAACATCTCAAATGACATCACTGATGACATCACTGATGACATCTCAAATGACATCACTGATAAAATCACTCATAACATCTCATTTGTCATTACTGATCACATCACTGATGATATCATTCATGTGATAATACGATCAACCTCTTCAGACTCTAATATAACCTTAGATACAATCAGTGTAAACAGACTCTCACAGACTGTTACTCATCCATGGAGTTACTCACACACCTAGTCACTCATGCAAAGAATCAATCACACCTCCATTTCCTCAACTATACAGTTATACACACCTTACTTAATCAAACATATACTAACACATATTTACTCTCTTATACAATCCCTGATACAAGTTCACAATGATCCATACAGCCACTCACACATTCACTGGCTCTTATGCACAGTTATTTATATATGTCAACTCTTACATGTACTGTGTTTTACATATGTACTTACTTTGACATGTAGCACTGAGAAGTCCAATTACTCACCAATGCACTCATGCAGATAGTCAACCGCCCATACAGCTGTTTCCACATGCACTTTTGAACCCATACATCTACTGAATCAACTGCTCACACATCTATGCACAGAGTCACACACCTCCCAGACACCCCCACACACACACTCACTCTCCCATACAAATATTTGGGCAACCAATCAATAACCCATATAGTTACTCATATAGCTACTGATCAACACATGCAGCAGTTTACAGAACTACAGTAATAATGATGCACAAATTAAGACAGTTTAGTCCCTAACCCATGCACTCAGTGAGACACATTTAATCATTCTCTCATACAGTCAGTCATGCACCTACTAAATCCTTCATCCAAACACTTATACATCCACTCATTCTTCAATATGTAAGACATATTTTAACTTTACAGAAACATACAGTCACTGGATGTTGTCATTTGAGATGTCATCAGTGATGTCATTTGAGATGTCATCAGTGATGTCATTTGAGATGTCATAAGTGATGTCATCAGTAATGTCACTGACCATGTCATGAATGATGTAATATGTGACATCATCAGCAGTGGGTTGCGGGTGCGCGATATATAGTTATTGCATCTAACTATATATGCGAATTTCTATGGTTTTGTGCGAGTAAATTAAGGTTTTGTAAATGCTAATCCCTAACTATATATGGGCTAAAACCTATGGTTTTTTCAGTGAATATATATATATATATATATATATATATATATATATATATATATATATATATATATATATATATATATATATATATATATATATATATATATATATATATATATATATATATATATATCACAGGTAACTTCTCTGAAGAAGACAAGGCGCACACACTTGTGAGAAGTACAGCTTCATTTAATCAGTCACGGCAATCTCGAACAGCTTCCCTGACGCGTTTCAGTAGTCCTGCTACCTTTCTCAAATGTCTACTGCAGCATTGTTCTGTATTGCACCACATTCGCTCCCGCTATTTCCGTTGTTTTTATAATGATGATCCCCATTGGACCACCTCTGGTGGTATGTGCATTGCATTATGGGGCTCGTGGTTTCGCTTGTGGTGTTCCTCGCGGTAGTTTAATGCCGTCTGTGTCAGCTGTTCATTTTAATTCATGCCGTGTGTTCACAAGTCCCTGCACAGTCCCATTTTCAAGGCTGGTATGGGTCCCTGCCTCAGCCGGTCCGAGGCGGCTGCCAGTGCCCCTAAACAGTCTTGCGACATCAAAAGTTGTAGTCCATGAGGGCGGGGCAATACGGCGCTCTTGACGGGCGGTGCGTTCCTTGGTTCGGCTGGACTGGGCCGTTGAAATATCACAGGTAACTTCTCTGAAATAGACAAGGCGCACACACTTGTGAGAAGTACAGCTTCATTTAATCAGTCACGGCAATCTCGAACAGCTTCCCTGACGCGTTTCAGTAGTCCTGCTACCTTTCTCAAAGGGTCCACTGCAGCATAGTTCTGTATTGCACCACATTCGCTCCCGCTATTTCCGTTGTTTTTATAATGATGATCTCCATTGGACCACCTCTGGTGGTATGTGCGTTGCATTATGGGGCTCGTGGTTTCGCTTGTGGTGTTCCTCGCGGTAGTTTAATGCCGTCTGTGTTAGCTGTTCATTTTAATTCATGCCGTGTGTTCACAAGTCCCTGCACCGTCCCATTTTCAAGGCTGGTATGGGTCCCTGCCTCGGCCAGTCCGAGGCGGCTGCCAGTGCCCGTAAACAGTCTTGCGACATCAAAAGTTGTAGCAACAGAGTATTGTTTGAATATTTAAATGTTTGTATCTGTGTTTCACTTTGTGTATAAGTGGCTGCATGGGTTGGTGAGTAGCTACATGTGTGTGTATATGGCTTATTAGATGGTTTTTTTAGTATCAGTATGAGTGTCTGTATGGTTTGGTGGGGGTGTTAATTAGCACATAGATGCATCAATGACTGACTCACTGTTTGTATGTGTTTTGAAGACAGCATATGTGCAGGACTGTATGGGTGGATGAGTGTGTATATGTGTGTGTTAGTGAGTGAATGACTGTCTCACTAGTGTATTTATCAGTAACTACATTTGTTTTAATCTAGTATATGTGAGTATTGATGTATATAAGTGAGTATATGTGAGAGTGAGAGATTGAAAGAGTTCTTGTTTAAATAAGTATGTGTTTCTATAAGTGATTGTTTAAGAGAGTAAGTATGTGTAAGTTTCCTTAGAAGTAAGGTGGTAGTGTGTATAGCTGTATATGCAAATAAATGGATGTTCAATGTTTATTTGCATGTGTGATTAAGTGTGTGAGTAACTTTTGGATGACTGTCGGTGTGTAACAGGATGTATATGTGTATCACTACATAGGATGAGTGAGTATATGTATGAATGACTATATAGAACTGTTGCTGAATGAGTGGATGTGTATATAGATGGTGGTATTACTGAATTGGTTGTTGTAACTGGTATGGGTGAGGTTCCGTGACGGTTCCGTGACGACTTGAACCCGTGTTTTCAAGTTTGTCGGAAATACATAATATTGGTATCAGTGAACCGCAAATGATCCATTTAGCATATCCTAGTGTTTTCGCTACGCTACGAGCAAGAGCACTCCTTCCTCTGACACATTTCTGATCTACCCACGGCATCCATCTTAGATCATGGCCGCCATTTTGTGTTTTGTGTTTCCTTGCCCTCACATATGCAATAGCCTCTGGTCACTTCATTCACTTCACTTTGATTAAGGACACGTAGCCTTAGCCGGAGATTCACCTCTTACATGACACGTGCACCTTAAACCAGATCACGCTGTAGCTGCATGACTCGACAAAGGCTGCCTCCTCTGCCCGAGGCCAATCCTGCCAAACTGGTCTTCGTGTCCATTGTACCTGATCATGATTAGGCGGCCGAAGCCGGTAGCCTTGCCCATTTACAACCCACAAACATCCCTTATCCCGCTTTCCTATCGTCCACACCTGGCTCTGTTTCTTTCTTTCTGAATCTTTATTAGGGGGAGGTAACGAACTTTACGATGAGGCGGTCCGGGTCCTGAAAGCAATATTGACAGGGGATTGTGATGAACTAGTGGGAACCCCTCTTCGTAGATGTTTGGTATCAGATTTTATCAACGGTTCCTGTGTAACGCCAAATATTTATTGTTTAGAGACACAAAGGTTTGGGAATGTACCGACATGTGAAATATTTGCCTAGAGCACAATTTTTAGTATATAAGGAGCAACCCACTTTGTACAAATCGAACAGGCTCCTAGTCTCTGCCCGTGTGTAGATTCTGTGACTTCTGTGTCCCTGCAGTAATAAACCTTTGGTCTTTGACGCCACCATCGAGAAGCCCGTGTTTCTGTTCATTTGTGCACCAAGGCAGGTGGAACTCCGGGGTCTTTGGGTGTTGTACCCTGACACCTCTGGACGGAACCAAAAAGTCCAGAACTCCAATTGGCGCCCAACGTGGGGCGACGTCATTCGGTACCGGTCCAAAAGCCTGAAGAGTTCGAGAAGCTTTGTGTGAAGATTCCTGAGGGAGGCGCCCCACTTCATCGATCCCGGCATATCGCAAAAGTGGCCCGAAGTTCTCTTCCACGAGGGTTTCCCGTTCAGGACGGCTGCAGTGGGCCGTTGCCTTGACCGTCGCCCTGTCTTGGACCCGAGGTGGTGCAGTCCTTAGTACGGCGAAACGTGACGGGTTTCTCCTTGGTGACGTCTTCAGTGACTCAGTTAAGTATTTAGTGATAGGTAGCTGGTTACTTTTGTGAGGATTGTTAACAATCCTTGATCGGTTCTTGGTTTGGTTTGGTTTTGTCAGATTATCACTGGTTATTCTAGTTACGATAATCTATTTGGTTTAGTTTTGGGTATCGATACATCAGTTCGTTTTGGTAGGCCTAAGTTCTTGGTTTGAGTGCACATATTTGTTCCGTGTTTTGTTTGTTTTGTGTTCCGGACTGCAAATGGTAAGTCGGAAAATGTTGTCTTGTTTTAGTTGCAACAGTGACTCACGATTGGAGGACTCTTGTCTGGTTCCTCCGATTGGGACTCCCCTATATGATTTATACTGTAAGTATGGCGTGGGTCCTATAACTTATAATGAGATATGGGTCCGTTATTGTAAGAAGGATGGTGTCCTTAGTTGGCCACTGCATGGTAGTTTTGAACAAGAGATTCTCGACAATTTAGAAGCGAAATTGTTCAAGAAGAAAGCCCGGCCGGCAATGTTTGATTCCTTCCGTTATTGGCGGAAAGAATCCAAACAGAGAGAAATGAAAAGGTTGAAGAAAGAACAGAGAGAACAAGAAGAGTTAACTCTAGAGCAAGCGACTAAACAGTTGCAGGCTAACGAGTGTGAGAAGGTCATAGATGTAGCCATTAGAGAGCATAACTTAGCGATTGACAAGTGCTATCCCGCCTTGCCATCGAAAATGGCTAAGATACTGGAGGACTCTGAAAACGATCCTCTGCTATCTTATCTGTTACGGTCACCTCCACCGTATGCACAAGGTGCTACGGCTCCACTCGTCCCAAATGTTCAATTGCTGGTTGCTGGACAACCTGGTGTTCCTGCTCCTGTTCCCCAGAATCAAGTTCCTGTACTTCCTGTGGTGAATGTAAATGTTCCTACAGCTCCTCCTCTTCCTACACTGCCAACTCCTATACCTACCTCTGTACCTACTGCTCCAGAAACTATTTTCCTCGATACTCCTACTGTTTCGTCATCTATTCCTACCTCCACTGCATTCTCTATGTCTGCGAGTGTACTAACTCCACTTTCTGTTCGTCGAAGAATCACTGATTCTGTTACTAATATGCTGTCTCCTATATATAAAACTTTGATCAAGACTCCTACTCCTGACTCTGTACAGAGACGGAGTCAGCTTCCGAGTACTGAAGAACGGGGAGTTTTAGACTCCACGGCTCTCAGATGGATTTCGAAGGGTAGAAGATATAGTACGAGAGATGTGCTAGACACATTTATGCAGTGGGGAGAACCAACGCAACGGTACGTCTTTGATGAGATGTGCTCGTTGTTACGCGAAGAGATAGAAGAAGACGATGTCGAATCAGATTTAGAAGATTTAATTAGGGTTCAAAAGGAGTTTGCTGCTGGAATGATAGTGGGTGAGAATATAAAGGAAGCGATGGAACTTATTTTAAGTTTCAGGAGTGATCCATCTCTTCATTCACCGAGAAATTTAGAAAAGGGTAAAGTGAGGCTAAATCGCCAATATCCTATGAGGGAGGTTCCTCCAATTTGGCGTGAAGCTGTACAAGCTGATGCGGTCCGAGGAATTGCAGCTGCTCCAGCACAGTTCCAACGAGTGTGGATACACATTCCATGGAAGCGAGCAGAAGTGTTAGCGGTGAAACAGGCCTTGCCAGATCCGCGTAAGAATCCAGCCGGATATTACAAGGAATTAACACAGACAGTTGAGGCTTGTGTAATGAACTTAGCTGACATTGATATGTTGTTTGGTAATGTAGTTCCACAACCGGTGTGGGCTAAAATTCGTAGAGAGGATCATCAGGCTGCTTTGGGTGGTGATTGGGCAGCTATCACTGCAGCAGATGGTCAACAAATAGGTGGTTCGAAACCAGAACCTTTAATTGCTAATCTGCCAGGTAGAATAATTGATCTAATGAAGACTCTGATGCCAGCATTGCGTGTTAATTGGGACAAGTTGTCAGCATGCAGGCAAAAGAAAGACGAAAGTGTCTCGGACTTCTTCACGAGGTTCGAGGAGACTTTTGTAGATCATAGTGGTCAGGACATGAGTACAGAAGGAGGACAAAGATTGTTTGTCGATAAATTTGTGCATAATTTGTTACCTGAATTATGCAATAAATTAAAAGACTCAGAAAGTGCGTGGGCTGTATCTACGACAGCGCAAATACTTGCGACTGCGCAGTACTACGAAAATAGGGATAAAGAGGAAAAGGAAAAATCAGAAAAGAAAACGAAAGATTTAAAAACTAAAGTTCTTTTGCAGCAGGCGTATCCGCCTCGCGCGAATCAGACTAATACGCAGCAAAACTCATGCCAAAGGACAGATTATAGTACATCAAGACCTCAATATCAGTGGAATCAGTGCGCGTACTGCAAGAAAGAGGGTCACTATAAAAATGAATGTCCGATCTTAGCGCAAAATAATGCAGCAGCAGCTCAGAGAGGTCGTGGTGGTTTTGTGCAGAATTCTAGAGGACGAGGACGAGGTGCTATGCCTCCACAAACGAATGATCGTCCCTCCAATCACTTTGATCAACGAAATGGACAATCTGCTCAGCAAAATAGATCTCAACAATATCTTGTTGAAGACTATTGTGAAGTAGATGAGGGTTTTCAGCAAAATGGGTACTAGGACAGCCATGGACAAAGAGAGGGAGTAGTATCAGTTCCAGTGGATCAGAGTGGGCCTTATGTCGCAGTAGCAACATCAGGTGTGGTCGAACCGTTTCTGTTGGATACTGGTGCCGCAAAAAGTTCTATCATGCATGCGAAACTCCCTGGCGCACCTTTGTCTGGCTCAACAAATGTTTCCGTAGGTTTTTCAGGCGCCCCGGTGTACAACCCGATATCTGGTCCTTTGTCTATTTCTGTTGGACCGTGCCAATTGAAAGCACCCCTGATTTTGACGACAGGTTGTAATGAAAATCTGCTTGGTTTAGATTTGTTAAAACGACTATATGCGACATTGTACTGTTCTCCGGAAGGGGTACAGCTTACACTGGGTAAAAATATCACCTCTCCGATGTACTTGTCAATGGACGCACTCCCGCCGGAGCTACGTTCACTCCCTGATTCTCTTTGGGCGACTGGTCCCAACGATGTAGGTCTCTTAGAAATCCCACCGTATGTAGTAACTTTGAAAGCAAATGTAAAATTTCCAAGAATTCCCCAATATAAAATATCGAGTGAAGGTGAGCGTGCACTTTTATTGATTGTGCAAGATTTGATCAAGAAGGGTGTGGTTGAAGAAACTAGAGGAAATGTCTGTAACAGTCCTGTATTACCGATTTTGAAACGAACTGATCCTACAAAGCCTCCAGTTTATAGGTTTGTCATAGACCTTAGAGAAGTTAATAAAATTGTAATTCCGCAGTTTCCTGTAGTGCCAGACATTACTGCCTTGTTAACATTGATTCCTGCCACAGCTACGTGGTTCTCAGTTATAGA
This sequence comes from Lissotriton vulgaris, assembly GCF_964263255.1. Lineage (NCBI taxonomy): Eukaryota > Metazoa > Chordata > Amphibia > Caudata > Salamandridae > Lissotriton > Lissotriton vulgaris. Next base: position 564,207,874 of record NC_141695.1, read on the forward strand.
CCTTAAAAATGCCTTTTTCAGCATTCCGATAGCCGAAGAAAGTAGGGATATTTTCGGCTTCTGTCTAGGAGGTCGCAGTTTCAGATTTAAACGCGCTCCACAAGGCTATTGTGAAAGTCCATCCATTTACAGTCAAGCTTTAAAAAGTCAGTTAGATTCTTTTGTCCTTCCTCCAGGTTCGGCTCTAGTGCAGTACGTAGACGATCTTTTAGTGGCTGCCGATGATAAGGAAACTTGCAAAGCAGCTACGATTTCACTATTGCATCATTTGTCTAATTTGAATCATAAGGTGTCACCTTCAAAAATGCAATACTGCTGCCAAGAAGTGACCTACCTAGGTCATCTCTTGTCAAAGGAGGGAAGGAAGTTGACCCCAGAAAGAATAAAAGCCATTACGCAGATGAGTGTTCCACGCACACAGAGAGAAGTACGTGCCTTTCTAGGTATTACCTCTTACTGTAGGCAGTGGATTCCAAATTTTTCTCTTTTAGCGAAACCATTGGTAGCTTTGACTGGGAAAAATGTTCCGAGTCCGGTGCCATGGTCTGATGAATGTCAAGAGAGTTTTACTGAATTGCGAAAAGCATTGTGTTCAGCTCCTGTATTGGGTACACCTGATTACAGCAAGCCATTCACGCTCTACGTTCACGAAAGAGAAGGTTGCGCGTTGAGTGTTCTGACACAGAAATTTGGTGATAAACAACGCCCTTGTGCGTATTTTTCATCAACATTAGATCCGGTAGCCAGAGCGTTGCCTAGTTGTTTGAGAGCTACAGCGGCAGCTGCAGCTTCCATTCGACAATCTGCTGGTTTGGTGATGAACAATATGCTAGTGGTCATGGTTCCTCATGCAGTGGATACACTCATGAACCGAACGAAGACACAACACCTTACTAGTGCGAGATTATCTGGTTACGAGCTGACATTACTAGCGAGTCATATTCAGATCAAAAGATGCAATGTATTGAATCCAGCAACATTGTTGCCGACTGATCAAGAGTCGAGTGATTCTGAACCACATGACTGTTATTTCAAAACGGAGGAAGAGACAAAAGGACGTATCGACCTGAAAGATACTCCGCTATCAGATCCGGATGGTACGCTGTATGTGGACGGGTCATGTTTTAAATTGGAGAATGGTGATGTGACTGCTGCTTACGCGGTAACGACTTTGAAGACGATTGTGGAGACTGCAAGAGTGAGTCAGAATTCTGCCCAAGCTGCAGAATTAATAGCTCTTACGAGAGCATGTGTTTTAGCTGAGGGAAAGAGAGTGAATGTGTTTACAGACAGTCAGTACGCATTTGGCGTGGCCCATAGTTTTGGCCGGTTGTGGAGAGAAAGGGGTTTCATTACGTCCCATGGGACTAAGATCCAACATGGTCAGCTAGTTAACGACTTGTTGGAATCTCTAACCTTACCGACTGAAGTTGCGATTGTGAAGTGCAGTGCTCATAAAGCAATCACGGATGATGTTGGTCGTGGGAATGCCTTTGCTGATGAAACTGCTAAACAGACAGCTAGAGACACGATGAGTAGAATGTACGTTGCTACGTCTGCAAGATGGATTGCTGAGTCTGGAATGTGTGAGGACACTATGGAAAGTGTGAAAGAGATTCAGAAAGAAGCGACTGAGGAAGAGAAACGTGTATGGAGAGAAAGTACGGGCAAATTGGACTCGAATGGATGTTGGATTGATTTGACAGAACAGCAGCGTTGGATGTTGCCTGATGCATATGTGCTTGCAGTAGTGACGATGGCACATGGAGTTGCGCATATAAGTTCTAAAGGGATATGTAAGATGTTAGCTCCGGTCTGGAAGAATGAGGGAATCAGTAAGTGTGCAGAGAGAGTGGTGAAAAACTGCATGGTGTGCTTGATGCATAATCCTGGCAAGGGAACTCCAACTCCAGCTGGCCATTTCGCTCCTCCTTCCTGCCCCTTTGAAGTGATTCAGTTAGACTTCATTCACATGGAACGCTGCAACAATTTAAAGTACGTCCTGGTGGTAGTTTGTGCTTTTTCCAGGTGGATAGAAGCATACCCACTAAAAGACAACACTGCCCTATCAACTGCCAAAATTCTTCTCAAGGAATTTTTCCCTAGGTTTGGAATGCCACGGATCGTATGGTCAGATAACGGAAGTGAGTTTATAGGGAAAGTTATGCAGAGTGTGTGTGCTGGTCTAGGATTGAAACAAAAATTCCATAGTGCAAACCATCCCCAGTCTGCTGGTTTAGTCGAGGGTTATAATGGCACTCTCAAGCTTAAGATAGCCAAAATACAAGCATCCACAGGTTTAGCCTGGCCAGACGCACTTCCTTTGGCCTTGTTATCAACGAGAGCAACAGTGCATTCTAGAATAGGGCTTTCTCCATATGAGATTGTGTTTGGCCGCCCGGCAAATATCTGGGGTGTGCCAAGGCCTAAACAATTGTGCTCCATTGAATATCCTATGTTGATAGACTACCTTTACGACTTGACTGCTAAATTGAGTCTTATTCATCAACAGGTCTTCGATGCTTTGCCAAAACCTCCGGAGAGTCCAGGGCATCAGCTGAAACCCGGCGACCACGTGGTGGTCAGAAATTTTGCGAGGACAAAGAATCTTCAACCTCGCTACATCGGCCCCTTCCAGGTTCTGCTGGCAACGAGGACAGCTGTACGTGTTGCTGGCCGCAAGCACTGGATCCATGCTTCTCACGTAAAGCGTGTTCCGCTGCCGCTGCCCTACGACGAGTGGGTGAAGAAGGGAATTGGTGCCTCCGAATCTGAAATTACTCCGAAGTTTATCCCTTTCAGCGATGCCGATTTGATTACTGACACTTTGAAACCTGACTCTCCTCCTGAAAAAACTCCTTTGAACACTGAACATTTGTCTCCAGCATCAGAAGAAACTTTGTTATCTGCGAACTTAAACTCTGCAACAGCTGCTAGTGAAACACTATTTTTTGATCAAACAGTACCAGCGAAGAAGAGATACAACCTTAGAAGCCATAAAAAGGACTAATAAAGCAGGCAACTGCATATTGTGATTTTGATATATTTTGATATATTGAACCTTTTGCCTTCAGCCAGGAAGTTTGCTATTGTTTATTGTTTTTTAAAATTGCCTTGCCGTCTGGGTAGCCGTAGGGTCGTGGCTGTGTGCCTAGTTTGAATTTGCAGGGGTCTGACACAAGGTCGATCTTTCTGTTAGTTCTGGGAACTCCCAGGGCTGATAGAGGCATTTTCATCTACGTACACATCATCAGTGGTCGCGAGCGGATTGTAGAAGATGGAGCTTCCTGCGCTGCAACGAGAAAATGTGATTTACGTTCGCAGAAACAGACTTAATAGAATTCTTCACAGCAAATGTTTCTTGATGCAATGTGCTGTTACATTTTTGATTGTTTTAACAACATTGGTGGGTGGAATTGTCTTTAGCATAAATTTGATTTTTGTGCCAGTTTCTACAGTGCCTCCCCTTGATCCAGCTATTTCTACTGTTTCTTCTATACACTCTTTCCACTCGTTTCCAGAACATGAGCAAGCCCGACGCTCAGAATTCACCAACAACACTTTTGTACAGCTCTTGCACCAACACCAACTGGTAGTTAACACTACAGACTGCTGGGTATGTGGCTTGATACCTCACACTATGGATAAAGGTATTCCATATCTGGTTTTGCCTTACAGCTATAATGGATCATTTCAGGCCTTCCAAACCATCTTTGCTTATGCCCTTGAAACCTATCCTCCACGTCCACCACGTTCCACTAAATATAACTCTGCTAACAAAGCTTTAGTCCAGGGAATTATTGACATGGTCAAGGACGTCAATAATACTCCATCATACCCTAGAGACGAATTGCGAGTATATTTAAGTTGGAATACTTCAGAGTATCGCCTTAGTTTAGGAGAAAGCAAGCGTAAAAGCTCAACTCCAATCTGGGTCGTACCTCACCGAGGTCAGGTCTGTTTGCAAGGTAATGGGAGAAATCCGAGAGCTCAGCTAGGGAGGAGTGAGTGCGTAGAGACTTATGTGTTTCCGGCTAACTCTTCCCCTGCCTTTCTTACTGCTAGGGGTACCTATTTCATTTGTCGAGACAGAGCTTATACATGGTTGCCTGTCGACTTCTCAGGATCATGTTATATTGCTCGATTATTGCCTCCGACATACACTGCTTCACCGGATTACCATCGAACAAGAGTAGCAAGAGGTGTCTTCAGCAAGGAAGATACCGCTGGCCAGGAAGCTGGAGACTTTTTCAAAGGCTTCCTTCCGTTCTGGGGGCCTATGGCCAATAGTAGAAACATACGTCAGCTAACACGGGTAGTTGAATCTACTATCACCGAAACTGCTGGTGCCCTTAGCAATCTGACAGCTGAGCTTCAGGCGGATAGGCTCATGACGTTGCAGAACCGTATGGTTCTAGACGTTATACTTGCAGATCGAGGTGGGGTATGCAGAATGATCCAATCGAGCTGCTGTGTCTTTATTCCTAATAATGCTCCAACAGTCTATGAGGCGATCTCTAAGTTGCACAAGATTTCAGACTCCATACATGTAGACAAGGGAAACTGGTCCTTCATGGAGTGGTTTTGGACTCTGATATCAGGGTGGGGATGGAAGGTTCTAATGGTCATTGGTGTCATCCTAGTATTCCTATTCTCATGTTGTCTGATTATCCAGTGTGGTCCTGCTCTGTGTAGTCTTTGTGCTGCGATTTGTCTCAGAAAACCACCTGCGTTTGGAGAAAAGACACGAGAAAGGATGATGATACAACAACATGTCACTGACTTAATGAGCATAGAACTAGATTCAGACATAGATTGAGTAATTGCCTATGTAAGGGCAAAAGGAGGGTCTGAGGTTCCGTGACGGTTCCGTGACGACTTGAACCCGTGTTTTCAAGTTTGTCGGAAATACATAATATTGGTATCAGTGAACCGCAAATGATCCATTTAGCATATCCTAGTGTTTTCGCTACGCTACGAGCAAGAGCACTCCTTCCTCTGACACATTTCTGATCTACCCACGGCATCCATCTTAGATCATGGCCGCCATTTTGTGTTTTGTGTTTCCTTGCCCTCACATATGCAATAGCCTCTGGTCACTTCATTCACTTCACTTTGATTAAGGACACGTAGCCTTAGCCGGAGATTCACCTCTTACATGACACGTGCACCTTAAACCAGATCACGCTGTAGCTGCATGACTCGACAAAGGCTGCCTCCTCTGCCCGAGGCCAATCCTGCCAAACTGGTCTTCGTGTCCATTGTACCTGATCATGATTAGGCGGCCGAAGCCGGTAGCCTTGCCCATTTACAACCCACAAACATCCCTTATCCCGCTTTCCTATCGTCCACACCTGGCTCTGTTTCTTTCTTTCTGAATCTTTATTAGGGGGAGGTAACGAACTTTACGATGAGGCGGTCCGGGTCCTGAAAGCAATATTGACAGGGGATTGTGATGAACTAGTGGGAACCCCTCTTCGTAGATGTTTGGTATCAGATTTTATCAACGGTTCCTGTGTAACGCCAAATATTTATTGTTTAGAGACACAAAGGTTTGGGAATGTACCGACATGTGAAATATTTGCCTAGAGCACAATTTTTAGTATATAAGGAGCAACCCACTTTGTACAAATCGAACAGGCTCCTAGTCTCTGCCCGTGTGTAGATTCTGTGACTTCTGTGTCCCTGCAGTAATAAACCTTTGGTCTTTGACGCCACCATCGAGAAGCCCGTGTTTCTGTTCATTTGTGCACCAAGGCAGGTGGAACTCCGGGGTCTTTGGGTGTTGTACCCTGACACCTCTGGACGGAACCAAAAAGTCCAGAACTCCATGGGTATCTCCTTTTTTTTGAAAATTTTAGTTTCTATTTTTGAATATGTGTTTCAAGGGTTACATTACACTGAACGGAGGTCTGTCACTCTGTCACAAGGATGGTGTCATCAGTGATGTCCTGAGTGATGTCACTGACCATGTCATGAGTTATGTAATATGTGACGTCATCAGCAGTGCATTGCAGGCGCGCAAGTTATAGTGAATCCAACTAACTATAACGTGGGAATTTCAATGGTTTTATATCAGTAAAATTTCCAGCTAACTATAACTGGTGTCAAACCTATGGTTTTTTCAGTGAATTTAATAGGTTTTTTAAATGCTAATTCCTAACTATAACTGGTGTGAAACCTATGTTTTTTTCAGTGAATTTCATAGGTTTTTTAAATGCTAATTCCTAACTATAACTGGTGTGAAACCTTTGGTTTTTTCAGTGAATTTCATAGGTTTTTTAATAGCAAATTTCTATGAAATGTAATATTTTTTATAATGAATCCTATAATGTATATTTATGTAATACTATTTTTTTATGTATATTGCTCATGGGTTTTTTTTTGCCCTGGAGCGCTCCCGGTGCGCGTCCCGGTGAGCGCACCGGAAAGCGCAGTCTTGCGGCGCGCCCCGGGACGCGTACCGGTGAGCGCCCTGTTAGCGCTTTTTCCGTGAACAAAAACATCATCGTGACGTATCCCGTAGCCGCATCCGCGTGATACGCACGGCGTAAGCGCACCCGGAAGCACTCGAGCGCATACGATCGTGCAACGTAAGCATCCGACGCGCTTACGTGACGCGCCCCTGGGCGCGCCACGGGGCACGCCCGGGGGCGCGTAGCGTAAGCGCGTCGGGTCATGTGACCTAAAAATAATACTTTTTTATTGGTGCAGGACAGTTTTGGTTTCCAAATGATGAAAGCCCTGGTCATGTGACCTGAAATTAACACTTTTCATTGGTTCAGGACAGTTTTTTTTTTCCTAATGATGAAAGCCCCCACTTTTTTCCTCATTCTCACTTTGTACTTTGAGTGAAGAAGACCTGTTGAAAGACCTCTCTGTACTTTTTTGGACTGCAGCAGCAGGAGCATCTCAGCCACCACCACCACCACCACCACCACCAAGAGGACCACCACAACACCACACTGGTGGAGATGAAGAAGAGGAAGAGGAGGAGGAGGAAGAGGAGGGGAGGAGGACATTCCTGCCAGAAGACAATACCCCATATAGGCCAAACCCACACATTGTATGGGAGTTTTTTTAAATCCCAAGTGGCCAAAAAAAGGTGAATGCGCCAAAGGTGACTTGCCTAATCTGTAACATGGAACTTTCAAGGGGGAACCCTAACAAAAAATACTTATTTGGCAATAACACCATGATTCGCCACATGCAGCGCAAGCATCCCAAAAACTATGCTGCGGCAGAGGTGAGAGAACTAGCCAGTAACCCTTCCCAATCTTCACCCAGCACCTCAAAAAGAAAGCAACCCACTCCATCGGGACCAGAGACAAGAGAGATGGTCGCAAACATTCAACCCCCAGTTTGGGAAATACAAGATCACTTGTATTTTTTGTGGGAAAACCATCACCTATGGTGAGCAAAGCATAAAGCTCATCAACCGTGCTGGTGACAACCACAAATGCCCCAAAAATCCATAATTTTTTCCTGTTTTTTTTTTTGCTCCAGTTGAGCTGTTTTCAATTCCTTGTTTTTTGTTTCTCCCCATAAAAATAACAAAAAAATATAAAATAGTTCATAAAAGCAAAAAAAAGTACAAAATGTTCAAAAAAACATAAAAAAAATATTAAACAACAAAAAGAAGAAAAAAAACAGTTCTTTTCAGAACTACCTCCAATTTATAAAAAAAGGCTAAATTTTTAAAAAACTCTGTCATTCTTTTTCCCCCATGGTACGCTCCCCGGTGCACGTACCGGGCACTCCCCCCGCGCAAATCGAATTTAAAAAAAATTTTTTTTTTGCCCAGGGGGTCACTTTTATGGCCCCCACATCAAACCTAGGGGGTCAGGGGTGGTCTATCCTGCCCCCTTTTGGTAATTCCCCTCTTTGTTTTTGCCACCTCTTGTGTCTCGATCCTACCGAGACACAAGATGGTGGCCGCTCCGGACTGTTTGGAATGTTTACAGACACCAGAAAGCCAATTATCTTTCCGCGCGCGAACTGGCGTAGCGCGCTGGTTCGCGCCCCGGGGCGTGTACCGGGGCGCGCTTAACCTCTTGGCTGCTAATGACAAGGGTAACTCGTCATGGACTTTCCATTGATTTCAATGGAAAACAAAGGGGCCTTCAAATATTGCCTTAGCAGTAAAGGGGTTATAGATATATATATTTTTTTTAACCTAAATTACTCAAAATCCACTGGAGCACATATCTTGAGACATAGCAAAGGCACATCGGGATACCAGTCCCTACAATTTTGCCAAGTTTGGTGGAAATCCATTCAGCCGTTCGGGCTAAAAGTGAGGTTGACCGCCCAATGGAAATTAACATGGGGAAAACACGTTTTGGGACCCCCCCTTTTATCTTGGCTCCCACTTGACGAATTCCCGCGAGGCAAATTTGAGGAAATTTTCAGGCAGATTCCTCAACCGGCGCCAAAGTTATTCCCAATAGAATGTTGCGATTTTCCTATTGAAAATAATCCTAACTATAACTACCTACTGGCGACCGCCAGTAGGTAATATGTATGTAAAGATATATATATATATATATATATATATATATATATATATATATATATATATATATATATATATATATATATATATATATATATATATATATATCAATCAATCAATCAATCAAAGCATTTATATAGCGCACTACTCACCCAGAGGGTCTCAAGGCGCTAGGGGGGGGTCCGCTACTGCTCGAACAGCCAGGTCTTGAGTTGCTTCCTGAAGGCGAGGTGGTCCTGGGTCAGGCGGAGGTGGGTCGGGAGGGAGTTCCAAGTCTTGGCGGCGAGGTAGGAGAAGGACCGTCCCCCTGTGGTGGCTCTTCGGATGCGGGGGACGGCGGCGAGGGAGTGGCCGGTCGATCGAAGCTGGCGTTTGGGAGCGTAGAAGTTGAGGCAGCTGTTGAGGTATCCTGGGCCTTGGTTGTGTAGGGCTTTGTGTGCGTGGGTGAGGAGACGGAAGGTGATTCTCTTGTTGACTGGGAGCCAGTGCAGGTCTCTCAGGTGTCCGGAGATGGCTGTGACGGGGGATGTCCAGGATGAGTCGTGCTGAGGCGTTCTGGATCGGCTGGAGTCTCTTCTGGAGTTTGGCGGTGGTTCCGGCGTAGAGGGAGTTGCCGTAGTCCAGACGGCTGGTGACGAGGGCCTGGGTGACCGTCTTCCTGGTCTCGGTGGGGATCCACCGGAAGATCTTACATAGCATGCGCAGGATGTTGAAGCATGACGAGGAGACGGCGTTGACTTGTCTGGTCATGGAGAGGGAGGAGTCCAGGATGAAGCCCAGGTTGCGGGCGTGGTCTGTTGGTTTGGGTGCGCTGCCTAGGGCGGGGGGCCACCAGGAGTCATCCCAGGCGGAGGGTGAAGATCCTAGGATGAGGACTTACGTCTTGTCCGAGTTCAGTTTCAGGTGGCTGTTCTTCATCCATTCGGCTACCTCTTTCATCCCTTCGTGAAGGTTGGCTCTGGCGGTGGCGGGGTCGTTGGTGAGGGAGAGTATCAGCTGGGTGTCGTCGGCGTAGGAGATGAAGTTGAGGTTGTGCTGGCGTGCGATGTCTGCGAGGGGGCTCATGTAGACGTTGAAGAGGGTTGGACTAAGCGAGGAGCCTTGAGGAACGCCGCAGATGACTTCGGTGGCTTCTGATCTGAACGGGGGGAGGCGGACTCTCTGTGTCCTTCCGGCAAGGAAGCAGATGATCCACTCCAGTGCCTTCTCCTGGATTCCGACGTTGCTGAGGCGCTGCACTAGTGTACGGTGGCAGACAGTGTCGAAGGCCACGGAGAGGTCTAGGAGGATGAGGGCTGCTGTTTCTCCGTTGTCAAGCAGGGCTCGGATGTCATCGGTGGCTGCGATCAGGGCGGTCTTGGTGCTGTGGTTGGCCCGGAAGCCAGACTGCGAGAGGTCGAGGGATCCGTTCGTCTCAAGGAAGGCGGCCAGCTGCTTGTTGACGGTCCTCTCAATGACTTTTGCAGGGAACGGGAGCAGCGAGATGGGGCGGTAGTTCTTGAGGTCGGTGCGGTCGGCTGATGGCTTCTTTAGTAGAGCGCTGAGTTCGGCGTGCTTCCAGCTCTCCAAGATGGTAGCGGTGTCGAAGGAGGTGTTGATGATGTCCCGCAGGTGGGGTGCGATGACAGAGTCGGCCTTGTTGAAGACGTGGTGAGGGCAGGGGTCGGTCGGAGATCCGGAGTGGATGGAGTTCATCGTGCGGACATTGTTTTCGGTGCTGATCGGGGTCCAGGCGCGGAGGGTGGTGGTGGAGGGCAGTGGTTCGGTCGTGGCGTGCGTCGGTTGAGTGCTGAAGCTGTTGTGTATGTCCGCGATCTTGTTGTGGAAGTAGGAGGCGAGGGAGTTGCAGAGGTCTTGTGAAGGGGTGATGTCGTTGTTTCCGGCGTTGGGGTTGGAGAGCTCTTTAACGATGTTTAACGATGTTGAAGAGTTCCTTGCTGTTGTGTTCGTTGTTGTCCAGTCGTTCCTTGTATGCAGTTGGTGGTGTTTTCGGGTGGCGAGCTTGAGGGCAGTCATGTTGTCCGGTGTTGGGTCTCTGCGCCAGGCTCTCTCGAGGGCTCTGCAGTTCTTCTTGGAGCTCTTGAGTTCGTCGGTGAACCATGGGGCTTTCTTGCTGCCGGGTCTGCTAGGCGGGGTCCTCAGGGGGGCGACGTCGTCTGCGCAGTCGCTGACCGCTTGGCTGGGGTTCGTTGTGCTGGTGGGTGGGTTCTTGTTCAGGGAAGTCGCGAGCTGGTCGGCTGTGATCTTGTTCCAGCTTCTGCGTGCAGCCTGTTGCTGGTGGTGGTGGATCGTGGTCCTTCTGAAGCTGAAGTGGACGCAGCTGTGGTTCGTCCAGTGGAGTCCGGTGGCGTGGCTGAAGGTGATGTCCTTGCTGGATGAGAAGACGGGGTCGAGGGTGTGTCCGGCGTAGTGGGTGGGGGTGGTCACCAGCTGCTTGAGTCCGAGGTTTGCGAGGTTGTCCAGCAGGGTGGTGGTGTTGCGGTCGTTGTTGTTCTCCAGGTGGAAGTTGAGGTCCCCGAGGAGGATGTAGTCAGCTGAGGGGAGGGCCTGCGGGCTGACGAAGTCGGCAATGTCCTCGCTGAATTGTGTGCGTGGTCCCGGGGGTCTGTAGATGAGGGTGCCTCTGAGGGTGGTCTTGGGGTTGATGTGGACCTGGAAGTGCAGGTGCTCAGCGGGTGCTAGGGTGTCGTCGGTGTTGGTCGTGATGCGGATGGTGTTCTTGTGGATGATGGCGATGCCTCCTCCAGTCTGGTTGATGCGGTCACTCCGGATGATCTTGTAGCCGTCTGGGATGGCGATGGCGATGTCGGGCGCTGAAGAGGCGTTCATCCAGGTTTCCGTGAGGAAGGCGACGTCTGGGGCCGTGGTGTCGAGCAGGTTCCAGAGCTCGACGGCGTGTCTGTGGATGGAGCGGGTGTTGAGCAGGATGCATTTCAGGTGGCTGCTGCTGTTGCTCGTCTTGGTCTTGGTCGGTGCTGGAGTAGTGCAGGTCCGGATGCAGGTGAACTTGCCGGAGTGGCAGCAGAAGGGTCTGTGGGTGCGTCTCGGGGTGGCTCGGTAGAAGCCCGGGATTCGGCCGTCGTTGAGTGCGTTGAGTTCAGTGGCGTCGTAGCTCCGGTGGGTGGGCTGGTGTCTGCGGGAGCCAGGGGTCCTGGCACTGGGCGCGGTCCAGGCATGGACGGGCTTAACTTTGGTGCACTTTCGGCACGTCTGCTGCGCGGTCGCTCTGGGGGCGTCATAAGAAGGGAGCTGGGAGGGAGGGTCCGCTGGGAGGCGGGAGCGTGGTATCCAATCGGCTGGCGTGGGGGCGGGGCCGCAGGCAGGCAGCGGGGGGAAAAAGGCTTCAGGCTAGGTGGGCGGTCCTGCGGCAGCTGGGGCGCTGGAATCGGCGTTGGCGCTAAGCACAGGCAGCAGGTGAGGCTCAGGAGGCAGGAGAGGCGAGGAGCTTGGGGGCGACCAGGCCGAAAGCGCAGTGGTCGCTCCCGAGTAGCAGTCCAGGTCCCATTAAGAAGGGAGCCGGGAGGGAGGGTCCGCTGGGAGGCGGGAGCGTGGTATCCAATCGACTGGCGTGGGGGCGGGGCCGCAGGCAGGCAGCGGCGGAAAAAACGGGTGCAGGCTAGGCGAGCGGCCCTGCGGCGGCTGGGGCGCTGGAATCAGCGTCGGCGCTAAGCACAGGCAGCAGGTGAGGCTCAGGAGGCAGGAGAGGCGAGGAGCGTGGGGGCGACCAGGCCGAAGGCGCAGTGGTTGCCAATTATATATATATATATATATATATATATATATATATATATATATATATATATATATATATATATATTCACAGAAAAAACCATAGGTTATAGACCATATATAGTTAGGAATTTGCATTTACAAAACCTTGAAAATTCACTGAAAAAACCATAGGTTATAGACCATATATAGTTAGGGATTAGCATTTAAAAAACCTTATTTTGTTTGCACAAAACCATTGAAATTCCATATATAGTTAGTTGCACTAACTATATATCGCGGACCCGCAATCCACTGCTAATGATGTCACATATTACATCATTCATGACATGGTCAGTGACATCACTGATGACATCACTGATGACATCTCAAATGACATCACTGATGACATCACTGATGACAACACCCAGTGACTGTATGTTTCTGTAAAGTTAAAATATGTCTTACATATTGAAGAATGAGTGGATGTATAAGTGTCTGGATGAAGGATTTAGTAGGTGCATGACTGACTGTATGAGAGAATGATTAAATGTGTCTCACTGAGTGCATGGGTTAGTGATTAAAGTGTCTTAATTTGGCAATCATTATTTATGTTCTTCTGTAAACTGCTGCATGTTTAAATCAGTAGCTATATCAGTAACTATATGGGTTATTGAATGGTTGCCCAAGTATTTGTATGGGAGACTGAGTATGTGTGTGGGTGGCTCGGAGGTGTATAACTCTGTGCATAGATGTGTGAGCAGTTGATTCCCTAGGTGTATGGCTTCAAAAGTGCATGTAGAAACAGCTGTATGGACAGTTGACTGTGTGCATGAGTATATTGGTTAGTGAATGGATATCTCAGTTCTACATGTCAAAGTAAGTACATATGTAAAACACACTCCATGTGAGAGTTGACATATATAAATAACTGAACATAAGACCCAGTGAATGTGAGAGTGGCTGTATGAATCATTGTGAACTTGTATCAAGGATTGTATAAGAGAGTAAATATGTGTTAGTATATGTTTGAATAAGTAAGGTGTGTATAACTGTATAGTTGAGGAAATGGAGGTGTGATTGATTCTTTGCATGACTGACTAGGTGTGTGAGTAACTCCATGGATGTGTGACAGTCTGTGAGTGCCTGTTTACACTGAGTGTATCTAAGGTTATATTAGAGTCTGAAGATGTATTATCACATAAATGATATCATCAGTGATGTAATCAGTAATGTCAAATGAGATGTCAGTGATGTCATCAGTGATGTCATTTGAGATGTCATCAGTGATGTCATCAGTGATGTTATTTGAGATGTCATCAGTGATGTCATCAGTGATGTCACTGACCATGTCATGAATGATGTAATATGTGACATCATTAGCAGTGGATTGCGGGTCCGCAATATATAGTTAGTGCAACTAACTATATATGGAATTTCAATGGTTTTGTGCAAATAAAATAAGGTTTTTTAAATGCTAATCCCTAACTATATATGGTCTATAACCTATGGTTTTTTCAGTGAAATTTCAAGGTTTTGTAAATGCAAATTCCTAACTATATATGGTCTATAACCTATGGTTTTTTCTGTGAATATATATATATATATATATATATATATATATATATATATATATATATATGTATATTTATATATATATATATATTTCTGCTCCTTACTCTCAATATCCACTTCTTGGAAAAGAGTATCAGAACTCACGGGAGGGGATTTCAAAGTATTTATTTACAACAAAACAGACGCATTTCGGGTTGCCTTCGTCAGTGTTTACAAGCGACACTGCGAGGGGCCATTTTGACTGTTTGCGTCGTAATTCATTAACATAGAAAGGAGACTGTTTCTAGTCGCCGTGATCTTAACGCATTTGTAATTTATATATGACATTTTCTTCAAAGACAATTTACATATTTACAACTTCATATGTATATTCATCTCATGTACATGTCTATAATACAATTATTAAGAACAGACCTTCACTTCATTTCAGATATATTTGTCAGCCTGATTACTGCCGCCCTATTTAATAAATGCAAAAACCACAGTTTATGGACAGAATGCAAAACAATGTCATACATTCACCCCAGTACAGAGATCTGGGCCTAAATCCATCGTTTTTTTGCACTCCATACCACCCCAGTTCAGACATGGCCATATGCAAATCAGCCTTGACCCTGTGCCTCATAGGAACAGTCCAGCCCGCACTGCCAAGCCATGTCTTTCCTGGACCGGAATCAGGCATCCTAGGACCGGTTTCTGACTATCAGCCGTCTTCAGCCAGGATAGCTTGACTCCAGTGGAGTGGAGAGCATGGGACTCACGTCTGAGCATACCCATCCACTCGGGGTGACAAATGCAAAAACCACAGTTTATAGACAGAATGCCGAACAATATCATACATTCACCCCAGTACAGAGATCTGGGCCTAAATCCATCTTTTTTTGCACTCCACACCACCCCAAGATAGCCTGGCTGAATAGGGTTATAAACCTGAAACCGGTCCCAGGATGCTTGTTTCCGGTCCAGGGAACGTTCAAATACTAGGAGTTAAGAGGGATTTTTAGGACTAGGTCGCCCTCCACTCATTCAATCAAAAATCACAAAAACCTAGTCCAAAAGGCAATAATTTTTATAAATCTATGGGCATACATGGATTTGTCAAAAGATCATTCCAATCACACTCCTAAATGTAGAAGTAGGTGTCGTGCTCAAGATACTTGCCAAATAATAAAAGTAGCCAATCTCTGATAAGTCTAACACTAGGCAACACAGTACAAACATTCACTAGAAAGACGACATTTGAAAAAATGTGTGAATAGCTAGAAGACACCTCACGGGCGCACCACCAATGGGGCTCCTGGTTGGTACTCACCAGGGTAGCCCTGTTCTCATCATCGGTGTCAACTAGCTTAATGCAAACGTGTCCGACTCCCAAAAGTAAAAAGACAGTGAATGGTGCAGTGTACACAAACTTATATGTGACAAGGACTAACAACGTTCAACATATAACACAACAAATACTGTGCAAACAAGAATAAGAACCTTTTTATTTGTATCCTCTTGTCTGCCAACAGTGAACATATATACATAAAAAGGAGAGAAGCGAATACTACCTATCGATTCGCTTTCAGCTCACTGCCGACATGTTTCATTGCCATGGTAGAGATTCAGGCAATTTCTTCAGGGCAAATGTTTTTAAAAAACCACTGCCAGCAATACTGTGTTGAGCGTGCTGGCTTACGGCTTTTACTATCATACCGTTATGGTCACGTCTTTAAAAGTCATGGACCCACTTCCAATCGGTAAGTGTGGTCTTGTCCTCCCTTATATTTTATCTGTGGAGAAAGCACGAACGGCGTCTTCTCAACACCAAATCCGGTCCAGGGAAGACATGGCTTGGCAGTTCGGGCTGGACTGTTCCCATGAGCCACAGGGTCAGACTGATTTGCATATAGCCATGTCTGAACTGGGGTGGCGGAGTAAGCTAAAGATTGATGATGGATTAAACCCAGATCACTTGACTGGGGTGAGTGTTTGTATTGCTCAGACGCTTCGTCCATCATCCCCTTTGGTTTTGCTTTGTTCGCCCTAAGTTGGCAGGGTATGCCCAGACGTGGGTCCCTTCCTCACTTTGCCACTGGATTCAGGATAGCCTGGCTGAAGAGGTTTATGAACCTGAAACCAGTTCCAGGATGCTTGTTTCCGGTCCAGGGAAGACATGGCTTGGCAGTTAGGGCTGGACTGTTCCCATGAGGCACAGGGTCAGACTGATTTGCATATGGCCATGTCTGAACTGGGGTGGCGGAGTGAGCTAAAGAACGATGATGGATTAAACCCAGATCAGTTGACTGGGGGTGAGTGTTTGCATTGCTCAGACGCTTTGTCCATCATCCCCATTGGTTTTGCTTTGTTCGCCCTAAGTTGGCAGGGTATGCCCAGACGTGGGTCTCTTGCTCACTTTGCCACTGGATTCAAGATAGTCTGGCTGAAGAGGGTTATGAACCCGAAAAGGGTCCCAGGATGCTTGTTTCCGGTCCAGGGAAGATATGGCTTGGCAGTTCGGGCTGGACTGTTCCCATGAGGCACAGGGTCAGACTGATTTGCATATGGCCATGTCTGAACTGGGGTGGTGGAGTAAGCTAAAGAACGATGATCGATTAAACCCGGATCAGTTGACTGGGGGTAGTGTTTGCATTGCTCAGACGCTTCGTCCATCATCCCCTTTGGTGTTGCTTTGTTCGCCCTATTTAAGAAAGCTGTGTATCGGCATTGCCGCTGTTTAATCCTTGCCAGTACACTGTTTTTGCCAGTCTGGAAAAAACAGCGGAATAGACAATTTTAGTTATCTCGATTTATTTCTAGATGGATATCATTTTCTTCGTTAGTATTGCAGCTTTATTATCGGGCAACAGAATTATAGATCTGTGTATCAGCAATTGTTACTGTTTACATGTCTCCAATATCTAGCCATGAATTGTCAAATCTCAATTCGTGATTTTTGTAGTAGTTCAGTGGATCGTTATTCTATTTACCCAGGTGCACTGCCAACTCTTCCCCTTTGTTTAATCCATTCGGTGCCTTTGACTGTAGGTCTATGATGTAGCGGAACTTGCGCAGGAGAGGCAGCAAAAGACAGGGCGAGGGGGAGGATTACATTTAGAGCTGGGACTCTAAAATACAACATGAGAGATGAAATGTTTAGCGAGTCGGCACAGAGGGAGGCGGCCACGGAAATGTTTAAAAAACGTAAAGCAGAAAATGGATCAAAGAAGATAGTGGGTAATGTTGAAACCACGAGCAATTTAACTGTCCTATTTACAAAACTGGAACGCCTTAATGAAAGAGAATTAAGGAAGTGGTGGGAAGCCACTTCCTTACAGAACTATGTGGAGGTTGAAAGAGTTCCAAAGGGTCTCAGGATATATACGGTTCCTGCGTATGAGAACCCCGATCCCTTGCTACTTGAGCTGTGGGCAGAACACAGCTTAACCAAGCAAGGGAATGCTGGATCTACTGATCAGATTTGCGTGGTGTGAGTGAGAGAAAGCATTGATGGAGATCAAAGCGTTGGAAGAAGAAATTATGAAGGATACAGATAAAAATAAAAAAGAAGAACTGAGAGATGCCATGAAAAAATGCCTACAAAAGTTTGAAGTAAAAATACAACAAAGAAAACAAGAAAAGTTTGAAAGAGACGAAAGAGATTACCTACAGGGTAGGATACTAAGTTTTGCTGGAAAGTTTGATGCCCCTAGAAAGGAAATGAATAAAAAGAAATCACTGCCACCACCTGTAAGAGTAGAAACCTCTGAATCTGAGATAACCAAAAATTAATAATCAGGGGATGAAATCCCAACCACCTCAACCGAAAACCCGAAGACCACTTTTCACATGGAGTTCAATTTAATATGCCAAACGTGACTGAGAAGAGGGAAAAGAAAGCCACCGGAACCCACAGGAGAACAAGGGGAGGGGGCTGGAAGGGGAAGAGTAACAGTCACTCCAAGAATAACACGGGGCAAGAGAGCAGGGTGGAGGTAGTAGATGAAGACAATCTGACCATCATAAACTTAACATCTAAGACATTAAAACCCATAGACGAATCTACATTAAATCTAGGCCGGACCTTTTGTCCCAGTGAGAGAATGGAATTCACACAAACAAGGATTGGCCTTTTTTAAATTTGTGCTAAAGCTGAAATTACACAAATTCTTCAAATTAAAACCTTCAGTTAAAGAATGCAGGCAACTGAAATCGAAAGACACTGACATTCTAACAACAGATGATTTATCAATGTTGGAAATTTTAGAAAATCTGCGATCTGAGAAAAAAGAAAGTGAAGAACAAACTCTGACACAAAGAATCAGAGAAGTAGGAATAGATCTAGAAGCACCATCACAAGCTTCAAACCTGCATCGCAATTTACACCTCAGATGCCGTACGATGCAATAGACGCATTCTCAGATGCAGTAAGGAAGGATTTGACCACATTTCGCTCAAACAGTAGAAGTCCATAAAAGACCAAAATGAATATTTCAAAAGAACAAAGACTCATACTACAAGAACTGGAAATGAACCATGAAATCATTTGCAAACCTGCAGATAAAGGGGGCAACAGTGTCCTCTTAATGAGGGAACAATATTGGCAAGAGGCGCTAAGACAACTGAACAATGGCAATTTCTAAAAAAAAACAACATGAGATGCTACAATGAAAGCATCACACAACATCAAGCCTTAATTAAAAAATGGCACATGAAATCAATGTTGGACACAGAAGAATAGCTATTTCTTAAGAACAACAATCCGTTTATACTGACATTTTATCAATTACTCAAAATTCACAAGGATGAAAAAAACCTGCCTGGAAGACCATTTGTCTCGTCGATAGGAAGTCTAGCTGAGAACTTATTAATATATATTGAACATTTCCTCTTTCCTTGGGTCATACAATTGAGTTCCTACATAAAAGACACCAAAGACTTCATTATGACGATCAGCGACCTTATATGGGAACCATCATACATAATAATGGCATTGGACATCACAAGCCTATAGACGTGCATTGACCACCAGCATTGAATAACGACAGTTAGGCACTTTTTGAGCAAGAGACCTATGAAGTACTCGGAACACAGCAAAATGCTGATTGAACTCATTCAATTTTGTCTAACAACAACATTTTTCTATTCGAAGGTCAACTGTACAGACAAATATCAGGAACAGCTATGGGTACCTGCTTCACCCCCAGGTATGCGAACTTGTTTGTAGGCTGGTGGGAGGAGCAGGTATCCCAAGACCCGGCAAATGCAAAAGGGGTAGAAAATATCATAGTCTGGTACAGGTACATCGATGACCTCTTCCTAGCTTGGACGGGGTCGTCAATTTTGGCAGAGGAATTTGTTCACCACTTTAAAAAAAACAAAATCACCCTCAGATTCACCTCAGACATTAGCTCTAAAACTATAAAGTATCTTGATCTAAGAGTATTTTAGAAAGACAGCAAACTAGAGACAGAATTGTTTAGAAAAAGAACAGCTGGCAAATCCATTCCGCAGGCCAGCAGTAACCACCCAGAGAAATTGATAAAGAGCCTTCCATATGGGGAGTTACTTAGACTTAAAAGGAAGTGTTCCAGGGAGTGCAACTTTATTGCAGAAGCACAGGATAGCATTGCAAGGTTCAAAGTTAGAGGGTACAATGCAGCTCTCTTGAATACCACCTTGGATAAATTAAACAAGATTTCAAGAAGGGAGTTATTCAAAGCACACAAAAACAAACATGAAGAAGAAGGAAAAGATGGAAGGAAATCCAGACTAGTCACCACCTACTCAGATAATGTCAATTCCCTAAGAAATATATTGAGAAAGAGCTGGCACATCTTGAAAACTGATACTATCATCCGAAATGACGTACCACAGGCTCCACTCGTCACTTTCAAGAAATCTAGATCACTACGGGACCGGCTGGTCCATAGCCATCTACATTAAATGCCCGATAAAATTGGTAAAATAAAAGATATGAGAGGTTTTCATCCCTGCGGGAAGTGTAAAGCCTGTGAAATAAGTAGAAAGGTGCTGTCTTACAAAATACCAGGCTTGAAACATAAAAAGACCATCAACAAATGTCTTACCTGTCACAGGACACATGCTGTATATTGCCTCACATGTCCTTGTGGGTTACGATATATAGGCAGCACTGTACTTAGTGTAAAAATCAGGATTTTAGAAAACTAGTGTGCGATTGTAAATAAGGATTTTAATTTCCCAGTAGGGAGGCATTTTTCCATGAAACATGATAGCAACAGGGAGCTGCTGCAATATTTTGCCATAGACCATGTACCGCTAGACCCAAGGGGAGGGGCTAGGGTGCTGAAGTTGCGGGGATTCAAGTCCCGCAACATCATAGACCTACAGTCAGAGGCACCCAATGGATTAAACAAAGGGGAAGAGTTGGCAGTGCACCTGGGTAAATAGAATAACGATCCATTGAACTACTGGAAAAATCAGGATTTGAGATTTGCCAATTCATGGCTAGATATTGGAGACTTGTAAACAGTAACAATTGCTGATACACAGATTTATAATTATGTTGCCTGGTTATAAAGCCGCAATACTAACAAAGAAAACTATATCTATCTAGAAAAAAATCGAGATAAGTAAAATTGTCTATTGTGCTGTTTTTGCCAGATGATCTTTAAAACGTACTGGCAAGGATTAAACAGCGGCAATGCTGATACAAGTGAAACGCCGCGTATGAATATAAATAAGTAAATATGTTTATATAGAACGTCTGTCCTTAATAATTGTATAATAGACATGTACATGAGATGAATATACATATGAAGTTGTAAATATGAAAATAGTCTTTGAAGAGAATGTCATATATAATTTACAAATGGTGTTTAGATCACTGTGACTAGAAACAGTCTCCTTTCTATGTCAATGAATTATGACGCAAACAGTCAAAATGGCACCTCACAGTGTAGCTTGTAAACACTGATGAAGGCAACCCGAAACGCATCTGTTTTGTTGTAAATAAATACTTTAAAATCCCCCCCATGAGTGCTGATACTCTTTTCCAAGAAGTGAATATTGAGAGTAAGGAGCAGAAATAGTGTGTGGTGCACCACCATGAGAAGCACCTGTCCGGGAGTGACCTGTGAGGTGTGAATTGGAGCGAATATATATATTCGTTTTGGAGGAATGGATCTGCATATAAATATATATATATATATATATATATATATAGGACCCATTCAATGGTGTGTGATCAAGAGTACTAGTTACTCGAAACGCGTCGCCAGGAAGGTTTTAAATAAAAGCAACATCTTGCCTGAAGCCGTGGGGTCTGTCTCCTTCTTTCGCCACGCCATGGGTGTGGAGGTCAGAGGATTTTCATTGAAATATATGTATATTTTATATTTTTGTAATGCCGAGTGCTTCACTTCACAAGGACTCTAGCCTCTGAAGAAATGCTGTGTGAAGCATGAAACGCGTCAGGCTGTGTAATTCTTCTGGAACAGACTTGCCTTTGCTGTGCTGCAACTTCCCAATAAAAACGAAATACTTGCTATCTGCGTGGGCTCTCCTAAGTGGGCTTTGTGAGATGTAATATATATATACCTCGCAGATCAACCTCGCATGCACACAAAATTACGAGCGTGGACCCAATTGTAGTGCAATATTTTATTTCCTTTTTTGCAAAAGTCAAGACGCGTTTCGGCCTTCCAAGCGGCCTTGATCACATGACTTACACAGTTTGACAAGCCCTTTTTAAAGTGCACATGCATCAATTTTGTCATAGACATAGAAACAATACTGTCATGTTTAAATACATATGTATAAAAATGCTTTTACATGTGTTGTCTTTTGTATATAACCGTTTGAATACGTTACAATCAAAAAGAATGTTAATAGACGCATAAATGCTTGGTATTTCATGACTAGTAAAAGCAAAAAACACAACGGTGGAGGTTCTCCCAAGTTACATATACTTTTTCTTGGTACCTATAATGCTATAGAGCCTCAACAACCATAAAGTCATAGACCAATTTGATGCACTTCATATACGTTTTTCTAAAATATAAGTGCTCACCACAACGTGCAACATTAAATTAACCTTGAGAATCACTGTTCTCCAAATAATATACAAAAGCTAAAATTCATCATATGTTAGTAAAACATCCTTTTCATAAGCGAGGGCATAATTATATTCACAATGTTGAATTATCGATGCAAGGTGTTGTTTAACAGATCTACCAATACTTATTCATCTAAAGTGACCTGTGCTTCAGTGCAACAACGTGAAAGTGCTCTAAGTAAAGTGCAAAAAGAGTCAGAGTTACAGTTTTTTCGAAGGAATAGGGATGGGTCTAGGGAGAATGTGCAAAATCTCAGATGTGCAAAATCTCAGATGTGCAAAATACGCAATAGATCAAAAATAGCAGACATATATCATGGCTATAAGACAAGTTTTAAAACAATTGATTTAAAAGACAAACAGATAAAAACTACCCATTTTGCCTAAAAGCAATCATAAAAAATACTATATAACTATTCATGGAGGCTATACACCTGTTTCTGACTGGGAACCCCACAGCTACTGCTAATTAATACCACATCTAATCACATCTGATCTAAAAAATACTTCATAAGAATGTGTGCAAATCTTCAGTCGCATTCAGCCCCCCTGGCCATTTGCAATCAAATTCTAAAATATATTGTGTCTCCAATCGCCTAAGGCATGATTCTCTATCTCCTCCCCTCTTTGAAAATGGGACAGAGTCAACTGCATAGTATTTGAGGAATTTGGGGTTACTGTTGTGCACTGCCTCAAAATGCCTGGCGACTGGATAATTATTGTCTTTGTTTGCAATGGCGCGCAGATGCTGCAATATACGTTTGTGCACCTGCAGTTTGGTACTGCCTATGTATTTGAGATGGCAGTTGCATTCCAGGACATAAACATAATACTCTGTCTTACAGGTCAGATGTTGTTTTATAGTTCTTTTAGTCCCTGAGAATGCTGTGGTGTATACCTTGGTGTTAATCCCAAACTGACAGGCCTTGCATGTCAGGCATCTATAAAAACCCTTTCTTGGAGGGTAACCAAATATCCTTCTTAAAAGCTTCCTGACTGTTCCTGGATAACATGTTACCTATACTTCTTCCTTTCTGAAAGGTTATAGATGGATTGGCTGGCATCAGATCCTCAATTATCGGATCAGACTGAATGAAGTGCCAGTTCCGCCTTAAGGAACTTCTCAACTCTTTCTCTTGTTTAGAGTAGGTAAGGATCACACGGACAGGGGTAGATTTGGATAATCCCTCTTCTGGTGTAGTCTTAGACTTGTACCTGAGGAGTTCCTGCCTTGGTTTCTGTTGGGATTTCCACACGGCGGAAGCTACCACTTGGGGGCTATAGCCTCATTCAATGAATCTAGTGCAGCTCTCCAGCTGTTTTGCTTTGGCATCCTCCCGATTACTACATATGTGTGAGATGCGAAGAATCTCACCATACGGTATGCTTTTAATTAAATGCGGAGGATGGGCACTAGTAGCATGGAGCAATGTATTGCCCACAGTGGGCTTTCTAAAAAGGGTAGTGGTTAAGATATTCTCATTTATAAAAACCTGTACATCTAAAAAGGTTACTGAATATTTGCTGATGTCTGAAGTAAATCCAAGATTAAGATTATTTACATTAATTTCATCTATAAATTTCCGCACAGTTTCCTCTGTCCCACGCCAAACAATAAAAAGATCATCAATGTAGGGCATCCAAGAAACTATGTTGTGTTTACATTCAAATTCATATTCGCGTCTGAGGACCAGTTCTTCCCACCAGCCCATGAATAAACCGGCATAACTGGGGGAAAAACTGGCCCCCATCGCTACACCCTGGATTTGCTGGTAAAATTGGCCATTAAAAAGAAAGTAGTTATTTTCCAAACAGAACAGCAGCATATCCAACAACATTTTTGTGTGCTGAGTGAGTTCCAGTGGTCTAGTGCTCAAAAAATATTCACATGCACATAGACCATCAATATGCTTGATACGCATATATAGGGAACTCACATCTAGTGTCACAAGCAGTAAGTCAGAGCTCCACACAATGTTTCCTATTTTGGAAATAAAATCACTAGTGTCTTGTATGTATGACTCCAGTTTTTTCATGTGAGGCTGTAAAAAGTAGTCTATGTACTTGGAGAGGTTTTCCAAAAGGTCCATGACAGGCTGAAATTATTGGTCTTCCAGGTGGCATATTCAAATTTTTATGGACCTTTTGTATAAAGTATATGTGGGGCACCAGTGGATATTCATTTTTGATGAATTTGTACTCAGCTCCACTTAAGAGGCCCATACTTTTCCAGGCTAATAGACTCTTGAAAAGGTTTTCCTGGGATGTTTTATATTTAACTGGAGTGCTCTTTCTGTAACATCGTATGTCGTTAAGCTGTCCATATGCTTCATTTAAATAGTCTGCCACTGGCCAAAGGACTATGTTTCCGCCCTTGTCCGAATTCCAGATGATCAGATCCTGATTCCTCAGTTTGTTAATTAGCTGATTAAACTTTCTGTCCTGATTTGAAAACTTCTTTTTCTTGGTATTCATTGACGGTGCCAATTTTTTAATATCTGCCACTACGTGGTCACTGAAGGTATCAAGACCATCATGTGCTGCGAGAGGAACAAACTTGGATTTCAATTTGAAAGGGGTATTGGGCTTCCTCTGTCCATTCATGGTTACCCTTCCTGAGATGTAGCCAAATCTCCTGTCATTAAATGACACATGTCCTGATAGATGTAATTATCCGAAACCAATAGACCCATATGATTTGTGTCTGGTCTTGTTTCCATTGGTTTATCATTGTGGAGAGGTGTGGCTTACTGGTTAGAGGCGGCAGACCTGTAAGCAGAGAACGGCCCGGGACCAGGGTTCAATTCCCGACGCAGCAGGGTCGTGGAACAGGGGTCAACGGACTCGATAATTCTCACCTCAGTGCCTACTCTAAGCAGGGAACACACTCGGTAACTCTGGGCATTAAGCTTGCCTCATCTCTACATTGGCCCCCCACAAACGCCGGGGATGCCTGGTTTCACCCTGGAGATACCCAGAAAGGGTCCATCTCACAGGGAAAACCAGAACGGGTTCCCCAGCTGTCTACAGCGCCAGGACACTTGGGTAGAGTAACAGTGCGCTTTACAAGAATCCCACATTTACATTTTATCCATTGCCGGTCTTTGAAGGTGCATTTTCTTCAGTTTCAAATTTCGGATAAATTGATAAATATCCACCCTCATTCTGGTGTAGTTGAAACTAGATTCAGGACAGTATCTAAATCCCAGGCTCAATAGTTGTTTCTGTGCATTGGTTAGAGCCAGGGTGCTTAAGTTAATAATAGATTTACAAACCTGATTCTTAAATACACCATCAGACAGTGGCGCCATATCATTTATTATTGCTGGTTTTTCAGGGAGCACCCCGACCCCTCTTCTTTGTTTCTCCGCTGTTCGCAAGCCTGGCACATCCCCCTTCTCCGCTGGCATTTGGTTTTACCACTGTACTTGGATTCCAGGATCTTAGTGTGTCCCTGCGGCTCTGTTTTAAAACGTCAAATTCTTCCCCCAACGTCAGCTTGATGTTTGTTGGTCTTTTTATGCCTTCATTTTCAGATTCACTCTCAGGAGCAGAGCTGGAGAGTGACGAAAGTTCACTTGGCTGTTTCTCCAATTGTTTTTAGCAATACCTGCCCCTCGCTTATTAGCAGTAACCGCTCTCAGTTTGTCATAGCGGCGAGCGAAAGTAAAAATTTTCGCATTGGCACAGTCATCCCTATCCCTCTTAAATTTATATATTTTTTGTATTTTTATTTTGTCCTCTTCCTTAGCCAACCTTCCAATCATATCATCCCTTAGTTTCTTTTCTTGGCGTGCCTCGTTTGTACCAACTAATTGCTTGATTTTTTCTTCCATGGCGTCTATTTTATTCTGGAGGTCTGCACCATCAATTTCAGCGTACTTCACTAAAATTTGAACCAGGCGTCTCGAATACTCCAAATTGCACTCCCCCCACTCTGCCATCATTAGGGGGTTAGGTGCCTCATAGCTTGGGGCCAGTGTGCTACGCAGCCCTCTCAGTATTCTACTGACATCCAAATATCTTTTTAATGAGCGCTCCTCCCACCATTTTGATTGTTCTTGCCGCTTATATTTTTCAAGTAGTTTAAAGGAATCCCTTAGGTTGGCAGTGTCAGCTCCACTCACAGTGTTTCTTTCTCCATTAATGATTGTCTCACTCTCTAATGCATCTGAGAACATCTCATCTGCAGCAAGCTCACGGGCTCTGTGTACATCACTCGACATTTTATTGCGCAAAAGGAAAAATTTAAAATATGCCGCCTCACACGTTCCGGCAGTGTATTCAGAGGCTAGATGTCCACATCAATAATGGGCACTGGCCCCTCATTGTCATACACCGCCTCCGTGAGCACAAAACCTCCCGAACCCGGGCAGCCACAGTCTTTCGAACTATGCGTCTTTACCGCGTAGCGATGAAGCTGCTCGTTGCCGTCGCCGTCTCTCGCCTGTTCAGCCGAACGGTTGATCCGAGACGTATGGCAGCAACTCCGCCTCACCAAGGTGGACGTCTCCTTGTTTTAGTGTGCCGCTGCTGCTGTGGGGGGCTTTCCTCGTTTTCCTTGCCAGAAAATACTTCCAATGCCCCTGGGGTCCCCGTCAGAGCACGGCCACCCACCTGCAGCGAAGTCGGAAGAAACCTCCTGGTGCAAAACAAGACTTCACCGCCGCCGCTCCATATTCCTGCACACTTCAGCAGTGGTGACCCGCTAAGTATTACTTCACACAGCAGGCGCTTCTTTGGCTTGCAAAAAACGAAAGGCACACACGGAGTTGATTTTAAAGTCTTGAGATGCTTTATTCGGTGCTCAGCCTTCTCCCCCCTATTGACAGACGCGTTTCGCCTCGCTGCTTCATCAATGTCGACTACAATTGTGTAACACAACCATTTTAAACTCTCCATGTGTCGTCATAGCCATGAAAACAGAAGATGGACATTCCACCAACCCCAATGATGCAAATTGTAAGGCGGCCATCTTATAGTGGGTAAATATAATACAAACAACATATTAAATTCATTTTTAAAGTGCAAGTACAAAAACCAAAACATAAATTTAAACCAAAATTAAGGAACTAAAAATAATTTCATAAACAGGCATGTTTTTTTTTTTCTTTTTTTTTTTTGTCCTCATATCCACCATGGTATAAGAAAGCCATCTAGAATAAGCCTTGGTACAGCTGGCTCAGTGTTATAACTGGATGGGATCATTTGGAGTAGAGAGACCACGCATCCCTCAGCTGTCACAAGCTTAATATCATTTTTGGCTACCAATGGGGAGGTCTACAGCAGGGCCTGGGCCGGGCTATGACCGGATATCTGCTGGTTTATGGCACCATAGTAGTGTAATCATTGGACCCGGGGAAAAAAAAACCCCGGATCTTTATTGTGCCCATACAAGCATGTGCCAAAAAGCCCTTTTGCTTTGATTTCCTGGTCTGGCTAGGTCCATTCGTGCCATCTGTAGACTGGATGTCAGCCAGTCCCGTGGGAAGGAGAAAGGGAATCTTTCCACCTCCTGCAGATTTCCCTCCTTGCCAAGAGGACCGTGTAAAACACTAGGCTTCTAGCTGCATTTTGAGATCCCCTCAGGACTCCAAAAATCACTAAAGGTAGATCCATGATAACTGGGAAGCCCAACGATGCTGTAAGAGTCTTACCAATAGCATCCCAATATGCAGCGACCCGGGGACATTCAAAAAACATGTGAATGTCTGAAGTTGCAATCAGCCCGCACCTTGCACATGCCACTGAATTTCCTGTGGCAAATTTAGATAATCTCTGGGGAGAGTAATACGCCCTATGAAGGGTATAAAGATGGTTCCTGCGAAGCCATGAGAGCTTTACTAAACTCTTTAAGAGCTCAAATGAGGTAGACCAAAGTTCTTGTATATCTTGTCTCGTTGTTAAGACACCCCAAAGTTGAGCTGGTAGCTTAAATTCCCCATCAGATTCCTCGAGTAGGAGTTTATACCATTGTGAGATCTTACTTTTGGTTGGACCAATACTCACTAAGTTGGTTATTAATTGTCTATGCCCTCCAAGAGGAAATCTGTTTCTTTTTGTAGGTGGGTTTTTATAAGCCTGTGTCCAGCTGCTCATTTGTAGGTATTTAAACCTCGAAATGGTTGGACCTATTCTATTCTGTAAGTGCTCCCAGGAAAGCAGGTCCCCCTCATAGAATAGATCCCCCCATTCTTTAAGGCCTGCCTCTTTCAAAGGAGTGGCTAGAGTATCTTCCAGCCAAACTGGGCTTTCAGGTAACCCCCAAAGCGGTGTTTTATCGCAATAATACCCCTGTTTAATTGATTTTGTTACCTCACACCACATTTTCGCCAAACCATATAGGACCTTCAATTTGATCTTTTTAAAGAATTTCGGGTTGCCAAATTTAAATAAGTACCCCGACTGGCTGAGACCTTCCCCATCTAACATGGCTGAAAACATTATTCCTACCCCATGGTCAGTAGGTCTTTTTAGGAGCATTCGAGTGTGTGATAGCTGAAACGCCCATGCATATAGTTTTAAATCTGGGGCGGCTAAGCCCCCCTTCTCCCATCGCCTTCTAAGCTTTTTCCAGGCTATTCTTGGTAGTTTTTTGTTCCAGATAAAAGAAGTGATATGCGACTGTATTTTAGTTATATGAGTCTCATCAAAATAAAGGGGAATGGTGTTGAAGAGAAATGAGATTTTGGGCAGAATGTACATTTTAATCAAATTAACTCTCCCAATCAAGGATAGTTGAAGGTGGGACCATGACTGCATTGCTTCCTTCACTCTTTAGTAATTGCTGTGAGATTTACTATAGCAAGCTTGTTAAGATCCTTTATGATGTTTAAGCCCAGATAACGCATTGATTCACCCGCCTGTACTTCCAATGTACTCACATCTACATTCCAGACCAACATCTCTGTTTTTAATGTATTGGTCTGGTACCCTGATATCCGTCCAAACCCCCGAGCAATTTCAAATATAACAGGGAGTGCCTTAGTTACATCTGATGTAAGGATAAGCAGGCCATCAGCATATAAAGCTACCTTCTTTTCCCACCCTCTGTGAAAAAAAGGACTGATGGCATTCTCTCTCCTCAGTTGTTGTGCGAGAGGCTCGATATAAAAATCAAACAGAAGGGGGGAGAGCGGGCAACCCTGCTGAGTCCCTCTAGTTATTTAGAAAGGGTCTGACAGCTCTCCGTTAATCAATAGGCTCGCCACTGGGCTTGCATACAACAGACCAACTGCTCGACGAAATCTCACCCCCACTCCAAACTTGGCCAAGGCCCCCGACAGGTAAACCCAATTAACCCTGTCGAAGGCCTTAGTTGCCTCCAGTGTGAGAGCAGTCAAGGGCAAGTTCTGTGACACCGCGATATCTATTGCCCCTATTAAGTCGTATGTCAATTCGTATAACTGACGCCCCTTTACGAACCCTTTTTGATCTGTATGAAGGACTGACGGGGCTACTAGGGCCAACCTAGAGGCCAATACTGTGGTAAAAATCTTATAGTCCACATTTAAAATTGATATTGGCCTATATGATTCACAGGCATCTTTGGGCTTCCCAAGTTTCAATATGAGCGTAATCGATGCATTGTCCCATGATGAAGGGGGAGTATGACCTTCAAGAAGGATCTGGTTGAACAGCTTAGTAAGAAAGGGGGCTTTCTCATCCTCTAAAATTCTATAGATTTCTGAAGGTAGCCCATCGGGCCCTGCAGCCTTTCCCTTCTTGCTTCTTTTTATAGCGGCCCTAACTTCTCCTTCAGTAATGGCACCATCCAAAAATTTGGACTGTTCATATGTAAGACTGGGGAGATCCATGTGCCTTAGCCAGTCGTCAACCTCCTCAGAGCGAGTTACAATGTCCTCCTTATAGATAGATTCGAAGAATTCCTTGAAGGCCTTCCTGATTTCAACATCCGATGTAAAGGAATCGTTGCCCACATTAATGATGGCTATGTTGTTACGGACCTGGTCTGTTTTGTTCTTCCAAGCAAGCATTTTGCCTGCGCCTTCGCTGTACTCAAAATGGGCTAGTTTGCTTGCTTCCCATCTCTGCTGCAATCTAAGATTCAATACTGAACCCAGATTGGCTTTCAGGGTCGGCATTTCTTTTCTTTGACTATTTATAATGGATTCATCTGCCCCAGTACTGCTATCGATGAGACTTTGGAGATTGATTATCCTTTCCTCTATGGACGAGATTTGCTCCTTATATTGCTTCCTTTTGTATGGCACTTTCCCTGTTATGAGTCCCCTCAAAAATGCTTTGAACGAGTCCCAGATGATCCTTGTAGTTGCTGAGTCATTATTAATCAAAAAAAAATTGTGTGCCTCTATACTGAGATATGTGATGTCATCAGGAGAAGAAAGAAGTGAATGATCAAAGGACCATCTAGAGGGCGATCTCTCCGTTAGCTAGGTCCATTACTACTGCAGAATGGTCTGAGAGATGTGATGGTAGATATTCAATGGATCTCACGTACTCAGCCAGCCTCAGACTGATTAAGATAAAATCAATCCTTGACTGGTGTTTATATTTATAATTCCGGAACAACACTCCTTGTTGGCGCCCGGACCTTTCTCTCCATATGTCTAGGTAGCCATATGTTTTCATTGCAGACTGTAACGCTAACCTAGATTTTGACAAAACTAAGGATCGACTATTGGGGGATTTATCCAAAACAGGGTCTAGAACAATGTTAAAATCGCTCGCTATAATAGTTGGCTCCGGAAAGGAAAGCAGATGAGAAAACATAACCTCCAGTGTAGATGGGTCATCCTGATTCGGCCCATAGTAGACCAAGATTGTGGTTTGAGAGCCCGCTATTACCACAGATGCGATGGCCCATCTGCCACCTGGGTCAACCAGTTGAGATAGCAGCCTGGCTTTAGCCCCCTTTTTGAAGATTATAGAAACCCCTCTAGTATTACTAGTCTGAGTAGTTGAAACCGCAAAGTCTATCCACCTATTTCTTTTAATCAAATCCAACATCTCCAAATGTGTTAAATGAGTCTCCTGGAGAATAATGACCTCCGCTTCCAAGTCCCGTAAGTATTGCATGATTTTATTTGCCCTTGGTTTGGTACGCAGGCCATTAATATTCCAGGAGAAGTATTTTATGTTAATCATCTTGGGCATAGGTGTCCAACAAGAAGGAGAAATAAGCAGATAAAACTAGACCGACCCATTGTTGTCTATATCTCTTTCCATAAAATTGCGAACCCACTTTCTTTCTATCATATCTTGGATTACTGAGGACTTTTTTACTTTTTTTCCACCCAACGCCACCTACCCTAGCTACGTGCCTCCCACCCTCCCACCTCCCAACCCCTGGAAAACCCTTGCGATATCTAACCGGTGCAATGTCCGGTTGATAGCGCCCCTCCGTGAACTCCCGGAGAAATAGGCCACCTTTATAAATGAGAAAAAAAGAAAAAAGAAATTAATCTAATAGTGACAGACAGTTAATTGCGTTCCCCTTTATATCCATAAGGGTATCAACTTTACTTTAAATACATAAGACCTCAAGGAAGTCATAAGATGGCATTTAACACCAGCGCTTATTAATGAATCCCAAAGTTAAGACCCTTTTTTATTTCTTTTTGCTTCCCATCTGCATCAGGAGTTCGTCAGCTGCCTGCACTGACCTGATATTAGTCATCTTATTATTGTACATAATTTTCATGGCGGCAGGGAATGTTAGTTGAGCTGAGGCTCCCAGTGCTCTAAAAGCTTCCAGGCGCCTCCCGAACTCCCATTATTTCTCCAAAGTAATTCTTGAGAGATCTGACCTTATTAAGAAAGTAAACCCCTTTGCAACCAGAGATTTTTGCTTTAGCTCCAAATTAAGTATTTGCTCTTTAAATACATATGTATGAAAGTTTACTAAGATTTTGCGAGGCTTAGATCTCTGGGGGTGGCGTTTAAAGGGATCCCTGTGAACTCTTTCGATGTCCAATGCTAGCTCTTCCAATGACAGGTCTAAATTCAGGGACTCTTTTAACAAACCCGTTATAAACTGCTTTATGTCAGAGCCCTCTGAGCCTTCTGGTACATTCAAGATTTGGAGATTCCCCCTCCTCGCGTTATTTTCTAATGACTCCATCCTTTCACTAAGTGCTTGCTCCTCTCTGGAAAGCTTCTGAATATCAACTTTCGCCTGGTCCAAATAAACAGATAATGTTGCTGTTGTCTCTTCAAGGACTCCAGTTCTTATAGTAAGTCCATCGATTTTATTGTCAAGGGACTCACAATAGCTTCCTATTTCAGCTTGGTTTGCAGAAGACTCCGCGAAACCCTTTCTTATTTCCATCGTAAGAGCAGAGAACTTACCTAGTATAGACGCTGGAGTTATGTCATCTTTAGCCTCGAACTTAGATTGATCCGCAAGGGAGTCAGTGGGATATCAATCTGATCAATAGGATCTCCCCCGATCGCCCTGGCTCCTTCATTAGTTCCACTAGGAGTAGCCTCAGTAACAACCAGGACCTCTAGGTCACCTAACGGGGTAAGTGATAATGCCCCCTGCTCTGACTCCTCCTGAGCGAGAGAAGGCTGTGATCCTGATCCTTTTTCGTTATCTCCATCACCAAGTCCCAACGCACAAGCTTCATGTTCCATGACCCCTTCTTCCGTTCCTTGATCTACTGCCTCAACAGCCTGCCCCAAAAGGGGTGAGACCATATCTGTTGGGGGGGATGCTTCCAATTCAGACCCAGATGACATGGTTTGATCCCCTGAGAGATGTAGTATCTGGGGAACAACTTTAAAGTAGGAACGTAAGGAGGGAGTAATCTTAGAGACTTTCTCAGGTGCGGTTTTCTGGGTTTTAGTTTTAGTTTTAGATTTCGAGCAGTGTTTAGTGCCTCTGCATTTAACCTCTGTACTTAAATAAGGGGAGGATTTTTTATCTACCACTTCTGCTGCACAGTCGACCACCCCGCTAGGCAGACCCAACACTCCGCCCTTATCCTCTAGCTGAACACCTTTCTTCTTCCGCCCTCTCTTGCCGTAACTTTTGCTGAGGGTGGGTGGCGCTTTTCCTGTTGTCTCAGGGGCAACAACTGACGGTGTTATAGTGAGAGGATCCGATATATCCAGAGGCTCCTTACCTCTCTTTCCAGGTGTTGACCCCTCCACTGTATTCGCCACTGCTGTTAATGTTGATGCCGGGGAATGTTGATGCCGGGGAATGGAATGGACTTGTGTTACCTGTGAGCTTGGCTGTGAGCTTGTAATCCCTGGAACACTGTGCGAAATTGTACCAGAAGAAACTGCGTGATATGGCTGCGCCAGACTTCGCAGTATCCTCCCTCTCCTCAGCTCCAGCACGGCAGACCGGAGACGTGGTTGTGGTGATTGTTTCTTCTCAGACGCCGTTTCCTGCGTATACCCCCGGAAATATCGGAAAAATCTGGAAAATAATGAGGGGACCTCTGTGGAGTAAAATGCTGAGCCTCCTCCTCAAACCCAGCCCTACCGAGGCTGACCGCACCGTCGAAACCTTCCTCAACGAGAGTTAAATCCCCCTTACAGACCTCGCACAGCGGACACCGCAGCAATCGTGGGAGGCAAACTGAAGCCCACGGCCGTCTAGCTCCACAACCTATCGAGCAGCTGAAGTCGAGCAGCTGAAGTCTAAAACGAAGCAGATTTCGGGGAAGGCAAACAAACCTAACCGGCAGCAGCCAGCACTCTCCCCTCCCTCTGCCGCAGCTCCGCACTCAAGCAGAAAGCGGACTGCTGAAGAAAAAGTCTCATTGAAGCGGCTCTGCATCCCCGAATGCTCACGGTTGTGGAATCCTCCGGTACAGTAAAAGCGGTAGGTGCCCTAAGGTCAAAATTCAAGCCCCCCAGCTTTTGTAAGTGTCACGCACGAATTCGGGCATTATTCCGCGCGGTGTGGCGATCTCCTCCAGGAGCCCGTTCCGGAGCACCGCGACCGCTTAACCAGCGGCCGCCATGTTTTCCCAACAGGCATGTTTTTGTGTGCAAAAAATTCATTATTTTCAATACATGCCGCCTGTTATAATATTTGACCACTAAAGGGACAGAAAGAAACCTGGAAAATATCTACACACAATTCGTGAATAAAGACCAATTTCCCTGTCACAGAACCTGCTGTGGTTGCAGAATTGAGCCCTGGATGGGCTTTTATTTCATCTATGTCTAGAAGAAACTAGCAGCTTATGGAGGTCTCCTTTTTAATTATTTCATTTTGAGCAGCAGTTTGTACCGTAAAGGAATTCAGGGAGTAAAAAATATATACATTTATATATGATCTCTATTTTTACAATGAAGCTGGTATCTTTCCTCTTGATATAGCCTGACCACTTTTTACTCAAGGTGAGTCCAAAGTTCCTCGTCATTGTTGAGTCCAGCTGGACTCATACTTTGCAGCTCTATGGTGTAACAGGACTGTGTGGCTATATATACAAAAGGCAACACATGTAAAAGCATTTTTATACATATGTATTTAAACATGGCAGTATTGTTTCTATGTCTATGACAAAATTGATGCATGTGCACTTTAAAAAGGGTTTGTCAGACTGCGTAAGTCTTGTGATCAATGCCGCTTGGACGGCCGAAACGGGTCTTGACTTTTGCAAAAAAGGAAATAAAATAATGCACTACAATTGGGTCCACGCTCGTGATTTCGCATGCATGCGCGGTTGATCTGCGAGGTATTGCAGATATTTTACCGGCATTGGATTGCTGCCGGCTGTGGACCCCCTCCCGAAGAAGAAGGCTTTACTGCAAGCAGTCCGTTTTGCACCAGGAGGTTTTTTCCGACATCGCTGCGGGCGCGTGGCAGTGCTCTGACAGGAACCCCAGGGGCACTGGAAGTATTTTCTGGCAAGGAAAACGAGGAAAGCCCCCCACAGCAGCAGCGGCACACTAAAACAAGGAGACGTCCAGCGTGGTGAGGCGGAGTTGCTGCCATACGTCTCGGATCAACCGTTCGGCTGAACAGGCGAGAGACGGAGACGGCAATGGGCGGCTTCATTGCTACGCTATAAATATATATATATATATATATATGCGCAAACTCCAAAAACTGCCACTACTGGTTCTAGCAAAGATCAGAACCCTCCAGGCAATGAGGAGACGGACCACGAACTGGATACACAGATGAATTTATTATCCAAGGGTTGAAGGTAGCGAGGGCAAGACGCGTTTCGGGCTTACAAAGCCCTTGTTCACATGCAACAATTCAACGTTATTTTTTCTTTTTTATAATGCAGTGCAAGCCCGCCTCCCCGCCCTTTCTCTCTCAGGTCACATGATCATAGACATAAACAAAAGTTTTATACATAACGAAATGTCAAAATCATAACTATACTTCTATTCTGTTGTTAATGGTTCAATTATTTTCTTGTGCATAACAATTGTAATAATATTTAAATTTTACTGGATAAATCCAAAAAACAAGCATAAGCCTATGTGCAGTATTGCACAATCAACATCCATTCATAGAAACCAGATATATTCCGCTTTCCAAACTGGTATGGGACAAATCCCTGTGCAAATTATAGCAAGTCAAGTCAAGTCAAGTCATAAAATTTATATAGCGCACTACATACCCAGAGGGTTTCAAGGCGCTTAGGAAGGGGAGGATGATTATTTGTCAAAAATCCACGTTTTAAGCTGTTTTCTGAACGCTAGGTTATATAAGCACTGACATATGTGCAAAGTTGCGTAATGATAATAGGAGTATTATGGGATAAATCCCTGTGCAAATCCTAGCAAAAGGCCTGTGCAAAATAGCAAAAAGTACAAAATTATGCAATTTGTATAGAACCATTAAGTTAATCGCAATTATTTCATTAGTGCAAGGTACATTTAACAAATTGTACCAATTATCGCGACCTTTAATAGAATGGGGGACGGGGTGGTGGAAAAAGTGCAAATATTGACAGTGTTGTTGAATCGCAATCTGCAATTCAGTGGAGATTAATAAAGTGCATAAGTGCCAATGGAGGGAAAATTAATTATGAGGAAAAGGGAAACAAAGTGCTGAGAGTTTATGATGATAAAATTCTGTGTAAATGGTACATGTATGTTGATTTAGACACAAAGGAAATCTAAATTTGTTTCCTTATTGTTGGTCTGAATAAATACATACATAAAACCTATTAATACCAGTATAAATAGATCATCATTTAAAAGTTATAGAAAAGGACATCACATTTATAAATAAGTGTTAAAATCAGTTCTCACATCTAAGGTACAAAAAATATATATATACCTAAAAACCCAGTGAAAAAATATATATATAAATATATATATATTAGATAGGAGGAAGCGGAGCAATAATTAGAAAAGTGGCTGACAAGGAACTTGACCAGCCACTTTAATTACAATGTATGGACAGAGATATTTACAAGGAGAATTCAGGAAAAACAGAATACCACCCCAGATCACAGGGAGCCTGACATATCTAGGGTGAAAAAGAGGGTACTAACAGGAAGCCTGGATAATTTGAGATATTTATGATTTACAGATATTTAGAGTAAGTTATTATAGAAAATGGCGTAGATCCTCCGTGTTGTTGAGGCCATTCGGCCATTTGCTATCGAATTCGAGGATCAAACTTGACTCTAATCTCCTTAACTTCAGCTCCCTGTTGCCTCCTCTTCTAAGTTTTGGGACAGAAGCTATCACATAATATGAGAGACAGTTAAGATCTTTGTTATGCGCACTCTCAAAATGGCGAGCCACCGGGTATGCCTGGTCGCTATGAAGAATAGCCCTGATATGTTGCAAAATCCTGACGTGCACTTGCTGTTTTGTAGTGCCGATATAGTTAAGGCTGCAAGTGCACGTCAGGACGTACACAGCAAATTCAGTTTTGCACGTGTGGCTACCTTTAATCGGAATATCAGCAGTAGAAAACGGTGTTCTATAGTGGGTTTTATTGATTCCGAACTTGCACGCTCTGCAAGAGGTACACTTTCTGAAACCTGCTGATACTAGCCAGTTGGGCTTTTGTTGCAATTCAGGGCTACTTTGATCAAGAATAGCGCCCATATTTTGTGCTCGTCTAAATGTAACTAAGGGTTTGTCAGGTAGCATGCATCCCAAAACAGTGTCAGTTCGAATAGTAGACCAGTGTTTGTTTATGATTTGTCTGATTTTATTTTCCTGGCTACTATAGTCTGTAATAAATCTAGGACACTCTATATCTTCTGTTTCACTTTTGTTGGTGAGCATACTATTTTTGTTAACCAGCAGACTAGCTCTAGATAGTTTTTCAGCTTTTGCTAGAGCCTGGTTAAAAATTTGGTCAGAATAACCACGAGCTTTCATCCTGACTTTTAATTCGTCAGAGTATCGTTGGAAATCCACAGCAGTACTACATATTCTTTTTAACCTTAGGATTTCTCCGTACGGTATGCTGTGGATAGTGTGCTTTGGATGTAGGCTTGAGGCATGGAGCGTGGTATTGCCAGCCGCGGCCTTTCTGTGCAAAGTAGTCTGGATGTGATTGTTGTCATCTACATATATCTTGACATTTAAAAATTCAGCTTGCCTGGCACTTATGTTAGAAGTAAATCTTAGATTAAGGGGATTGTTGTTAATATATATATATATATATATGCCACAGTAACCCCTTTCATTAAAGAAGTCAGAGGCCCAGTGGGGAGCTTTCGGGAAAACAATTTATTTGACCATTTGTCTAGCGTGATGCATTTCGGCATGTAGAGCCTTCGTTGGACGCCGTTGCAAAAACTGGTATGCCGCCAAACCCCTCCTTTAGTCCTTCTAAGGTCCTCCCCTCTGCAGGGAAGGTCAGCTGACCCCGTCCGGTCACCAACAGCTGCAGCTGCCATGTTATGCACTACAGCTTCCATCATGCACCTGCGTGGAAAGTGCAAGTACGGGGATCTTGCTAGATGCGCGCTGAAATACCTTGCCAAAGTGAGGAGATGTAATGTCTCTTGGTGGCCTCCAGAAATAATGTCCTGTTTCCCCTCCGCTCCCCAACACTCCACCTGGAAACATCTATCCTCGGTAGGGCTGAACGCGTGGATTTTAGTGACCCCCCCGCTCCGTCAATGTCGCGCTGCTGCAGGCAGAGCCGCTCACCCGAGCCAGTGTTCCAGGCTGCTGCGTGGTGCCCGATCCCTCAGGAAAGTTCAAAAACGTGTTGCCACAGTGTTGGCCAAACCACGGAGCAATTGGTGAGTGAGGGCCCCTTCATGCCGCCAACAAGCGCAAAATATGCCACAGCAACTCCTTATATATATATATATATTGTTAAATACCATAATCCACCGGCGTTGCTCCTATTTTCCCTGGGTGCTCACTCCTGTGGTGGTGAGCCGCCGTTACATGCTGCAACAAGATACGTTTTTTCCTTGTACCCAACGGAAAGCACTCACAGGAACAGTTTCAAAGTATGAAATACTTTATTGGTGCAGACCCCCGCTAACTTGCTGATGCGTTTTGCCTTGCGGCTTTTTCGATGTCAGTTGCCTTGTGCTAAACTGGCAGTATTTCAATTCACAGCGTGTCACATGATCAAAGAATGACATAAATGATGGACTTACATTGCGTAACTGTACCAAAGAAGGGCGGCCATCTTATAGTGTGCTTCACATTCCACAATTGTTATACTGCCAAGATTAAGAAATGTGCAATAAGTAAAATGAAAGAAGATTTAAAATCATACACAATGGAATTGATTTATACAGTCTTTGCCCTATAGTATATAAATATCCACTACAATTTCATTAACATACATATTAATATGCTACTAAAAGGGAAAAAACTGCCATACGATATTTACAAAAGAAGTAATTTTTTCATTCCTGAATGGGCATTTTTGCAGCAATGTGAGTCGTTTAATTCATAACAGCTACGACCTTATTCAGCCAGCGAATATTGTCATTCATCTTGGTTAGCGATCAATACATAGACAGTATATACAATATATACATATTATATACAGGTCTCTACAGTTTGCCCCACCTATCAGTTTTCTGTTTCCTTCATCAATTCATATTCCCCGTTAGTCCAAATGGACCCACAACTCTTCATCGTTGTTCAGCCCAATGGGGGCCTTCGTTTGTAGGTCTATATTATATCTTGACTCTAACACCTGCAGCTTTTTTGTTCTATTGCCTCCTCTATCCCCTCTATCTGCCTGGTCAATGCAGTAAAATTTGAGCTAACATTTCAAATATCAGTGAACAAGAGGAGGCAACCGCGGATATATTTATACCTGTATATATGCACACATACACATACAGACATACATATACTGACGTTTGCAAGTAGGTAGTTATACTTATGATCTAGTTTCCATAGGAAAAGCATTTTCTGTTTTGCCAATAACTTTGGCGCTGCTTGATAAGTCTTCATTAAATTTTCAAACCTAGTTTGACACTCATTTCATCTATTGTTTGGAAAGAAAGTTTTGGGGTGATGCGTTAAGCGCGGGCCAAGGAAAATGGGGTATCCCAAAACACATTTTTCCAATGCAATTTTCCATAGGGATTTTGAACACGACTTCAGCTGAACCGCGTAACGGAATTATGCCAAATTTGGCAGATAGATAGATGTTGTTCCAGAAAAATCTCTTTTTGCAATTTGGTAGAAATCTGTTCATTAGTTTTGGGGTTAATAAATAAAAAAGATTTATGCATGTAAAAGAGGTATGTGGAAGAGGTGTGGCGCAGCAGCCAGGGTGCCTGACTCCGGACTACAGGGTTCACTGTTCGATCCCCGCCTCCGGCGGCAGGTTAGCCCAGCACTATGTAACTCTAGGCAATAGCTTGCGTAATCTTCCCCATGGCGCCCAGGGTTGGAACACCACTGTTGGAGGTAGCTGTGCACTTTACAATGCTGGCAGCATAATGTTTTGGGGCACTGATCCACAGTGAATCCTAAAGATCTCATGGAGAGATCTAATTGTCTGTCAACAATTCAACCAGGAAGTGGTGGCAGCAATCTTGGGGCTTGGGACTTGACTGAACCCATAGACCTGGTGGTGGGGTGTCACAGGGACCCTGCTGAGTGCCGAAATAATTTTTCTATTTTACATTTTACCACAATGTGGTGTTCTGTAAGTTTCCTAGAAGTGTTTAAGCGCCGTACAGGTCACGCAGTTGGACCAGGCTGGAGGCCACTGCACACAGGGGGTGCGCTGATTACAGGCAGAAGCCACTGCACACTGCATTGTCCTTGCCTCCTTACATCCAGCAAAGAGCTCAAAGAACCTCCCAGTTCACTACCGCCCTAAACCCCCGCTCCTCCCACACACACCTCCTCGGAAGCTTTGCAGGGTGCTTCAAAGACAACATTTTACTTTTCCAGGTGCTTATCTCAAGAAACTATAACTCATTCCCTATGGTAACTATAGCATTGCTCCCCTGCCATGCACAGGTTTCTCATCAATAATTCCACAGCAAATGTTGCACTAATATTTTCAATGATGTCATGAGTTAAGAAATAGGTGGGGTAATTAGCAGTGCATGGCATGGGCGTGAGTATGATTTTGTGTGTGTAAAATCTGAACCTAACAACAACATCCCTAAACCACAATGTTTTCAATTAGTTACCATACGTTCTCAAGTGAACGTTAACAATTGTTACATTTTGAAAATGTGTTGCCAAATTGCAATAAATATTTTTGAGTTAACTTTCGTTTTTGTGTGCAAAAGAATTGAACGATAGAATTGGTCTCAGATGGTATGGGAAAACAAAGATATTGTAAAAGGTATTTTTGAAATATTTTGAAAATTTTATTTGTAAAATATGTTTTGTGAACTATGTTATCACATGCTACAAACAATAACGCTAAAGGCCTTCAATACAATGCCCCTTTAAATCTGTAACGCTAGTCATTGCAGATCCCCGATCTATTGTGATCAGTCTCAAATCGCACCTAGCCCATGGTCAGCCTCAACCATTTGACTTTGTGTTTTCTTGGTGCTTTTTGTCTATAAACTTGAAGAAAAAAAACATACCTGTGGTTCTTTGAATCAGAACCTGATTATTATTTTATCATGGTATTGATCATTGTTTTTATAAAGTGGTTTGAGAATGTTATTGGTTTGTTTCTTGATTTATTTTGCCACAACTTAATATAACCCCCATTTCTCTAGGGAAAGTCACCTGCTTTGTTCTATAGCTATACTAGAGGTAAAATCCAGGTTTTCTTATTTAGTTTACTAATCTCAACTTAATAGAAAGTTAAATTTGCTTTGCCAGGATTAAAACTTATGACATTCAGTTCACCTCATTTCTAAAAATTGAATGTCTAACTGACGAGCCATCCTGCCAGCTACATAGCAAACCTGGTTACTGTCCTCCAGAAATGAAAAAACTATGACTATCACAAGCCCAGTGCGCTGCCAGAATGTCACCTATAATAAAGTTTGTGCTGAGCACTGGGCTCACCCATGTTTAAGCAGCCTGCATGGCTTTTCATAGCCTCATAGATATGGTGTGAGGCAAATCAGCGCAAGTCTATGCGTTGCCTCACACTGCGATGTGATGCATGCCATGCCATGCACGTTATGGTGGGTGTTCCTATGTAACACCCATAGCATTTGACACACTCCCAGATTCACAACAAGCTGTAAACATGTGATTGCGTCAAAAGCCTACCCCTCCCCAGGGGAGGCGTAAGGGCTGTTTTTGTGGGGTAAGGTGTCACCTCCCTCACAAAAACAACCTTATTTCAATGCAGACACCCTTGCACCAGGATGCCTGTGTTGGCGCATGGTAGCCATTTGGGCACCAGCGCAGTAACATATGCCAAGATTTTGCTGTATCTCCTATATATGGCACATTCCTGTGCTTTTCTTTTGACGTAGGACAGCACAGCAGGAAGTCTTGTGGCACTGTCCTACGCCAAAAGTGTGTAAATGAGACCGTAACTGTACTCTGAGCATTCACAGCATTTGACTTGAAGAGTCATAGATTATTTAGGGTTCTTTCTAGTGATATCCTCAGCAGTTGAAAAGTCACGTTCCTTTTTAATTACATTGAAGTATGTCGATTTGGGGAAATGGAGTATAAGCTGACTGCAGCAAATTCTTCATAGTTTGCCTGCCCTGGGCTCCTCAATCTCTTTTCACAAGTGAAATCTGGAAATATTTGAATGGTGACTGAGAGCAAAATGCTGATATTGTCTACTCCTTTGCTATATTTAAATACTATTATATTATATGAATAATCTTATTTCAAACTGAGACTGTGTGAAGCGAAAAAAATGCACGGTTGATTCCCAAGTGCTCAGCCATGAGATTATAGCTCACTGAATCTAGTCTCCTCAGAGGTGAGAGAAAGGAAGTTTGGAAGGCAAGGAGATATTTTCCTGGTGGTACTGACACATCAGGAATTGAGAACATGAGTGGATGTGCTGCTTCCTCCTGAAGTTGCTTTAGATGCGTTTGCATTTTATGTTTGGGTTAAATATGTGCAAACATTCAGAGTTGTCTGTAAAATGTAGAAACATTCTGGCAGGGGTGCACACCTTATATGTTAAAATGTCCCAGTTCATTACACCTACTCAAGTTCAGGAAAAGACTCCTGTGTTCTCTCCGCTTACCAGTGGCATAGCAAGGTTGCCATGGGCCTTGGTGCATAGAAGGAAAATAGGGCATTTTACTCCTGTTGGAGTAGTAAAATACAGCATTATACAGGGTTCAATGCAACCCTCAGGACTCTTGGCACTGGTGCCACAGCATGTTGTGCACCAATGGAAGCTATGCCCATGTCCCTTACAAAATCTACCCTCTAACACTGCACTCTTTGCCAGTATTCATACGTTTGCTTCCCTGCTTTGCACTACTCTTCACTCAGATGCTTTCTTTGATGGTATTGGTTCTAAGGTTTTGGGTCCTAGGCCTACATGCCGATGGAATACCGACACAGATACTAGAAGATTGTGCTAACAACTGGCCCAGGACACATGTGCCCAGCCCCTTTAATTGGCAGGCACAACGTCACTTGTGGCGCCTGTGTTGGATGGGTATGGGGTAAGTGGGACACCAGCAAAATACTAGAATGAGTCCAGCAGGACTCTGCATCCCTCCCAAACTTTATTGAAAAAGAAACAAACAAGTCCAACCTATGGCAGTTAGTATAACAAAGAAAACAAACACCGCAGGACAGTACTGGAATGGTGGACAGATGCAGCTGGGAGCTCCTGGCATGATGGCATGCATCAGTAGGCTCACCAGATGACTCTGGGCACGAATACAGTGTAGTCTCGATCTCTTGAACACATGTCCATGGGGATACCGTCCATCTATGTGATGCTGTTCGGTCCTGCCTGCTCTTCTGCTGTTGAGAGTTGATTCAAACAATTTAAACTGGGGAGGTGCATCAGGAGCTTTGGTGGAGTCTGGTGGAGTCTGGTGCAGAGGATTCTTTAGAGGTACCCTGGTTCCAGTAAAGGAAAGCCTACAAAGGCTGGGATGGCTTTGACGGTGTTCGGACGTCTTCCTCTGAGGTCCAGTGCCTCTTGGTGACTGTTGGTGCTGCAGATTCAACTCATCTCTTTTGCCGAGATTCCATCACACAGAAACTCCCATGAGACCCTTCTCACTGGTTTGCCATGGGACCATGTGAGCGTACAGGGGCTGCTGCAAGACTGTCAACAGGGTCACAGTCAAGTCACTTGTGCAGCCACAAAGGGAAGACGATACATTGGTGGGGTATGCTCTCGTGAGAAGGACTGAGCTACAAGTTGGGTGTAACGGTTAGTCTCTGGATAATTGGTCCTCCACGGCGCCTCGTCAGTCTCCTGAAGTTTTGCTGGCGTAAGACTCAACTCTGGTGGTGAGATGCTCCTTACTTGTTCTGGTGATGCACGTGGTAATGAAGATATTGTTACCATTTAACAACCTGTACGATGGGTGGTGGAGACTTGCTCGGAGTGAGGATGACGGGAAGGAATTCATAGCCAGGTAACTTGTTGCCTTGTTGGTGTGGTTCTTCTCTATTGACATGTGCGGTTGCAAGCAGGAAAGTCATCTGCATCGAACAGCCAGTGAAAGTGACTGGATGGTTGCTCTATATGCCTGGGGCAGGTATGCGGTCCACGCATACCTGTGACTTACTTTTGGTACTCCTATTGGACTGTTGCCAGTGACATCGTAGCATGCCAGTGGCTGGCTTGTACCTGTAGGTGCACTCTGTAGTAGAAACATGAGTCCTCAATCTTGGCACGTCACTTCATTTCTCCTGCACACCTGTGGTTGTCAGGATCATTGTGTGAAAGATTTGTCACGCACCTTTCTCTCCTCTGCTCTCCTTCCCATTGTGATGTTGTGACTTGCTCTTCTTTCTTTGCAATGTGGTGTTGTGCCATGCTCTTCCATCTTCTCCAATTCTATTTTGCAATTTGGTATGCTCCTCTCCTCCGTAAATTTTCTTGACCAGATCTCTGCTCTCTTAATGGTTGCATCCTATTTATAGGACTGTGTATCTTCTTCTTCGTGGACCTCTTGCAAACAGGGCCCTGTCTGTAGGACTTGGCTTTTCTCTCAGTGTGGTCTTCTTGCAGGTCCTATCCAGCATGTAGGACTTGATTCTTCTCTCCTTGTAGACCTCTCACAGGTCCTGTCCTTTCATCAGGGATCTTTTAGGTGCTAGCTCCCAGAATGAAGGGTTATCTTGCTTCCACTTCTGTTCTTCGCTCGAAGGCATAGTGCTTGCACCTTGAGGCTGTGGTGCTTGGTCCAGCTATCTTCTCTAGTGCGGTG
This sequence comes from Lissotriton vulgaris, assembly GCF_964263255.1. NCBI lineage: Eukaryota > Metazoa > Chordata > Amphibia > Caudata > Salamandridae > Lissotriton > Lissotriton vulgaris. The sequence goes on from NC_141695.1 coordinate 564,252,476, forward strand.
GCAGCAGATGGCTGCCAGGGGAAGCACACAGTGCACAGTGAGCCTCAACCCATGAGTGGACTTCTTGCCTTTTGGCTATAGAGCTTTGGGTTTTGAATGCCTTTGGTATCACCACATTGGCTGGACTTCTCTTGGCCACTTATGTCTTCATGGCCTTGCGTTTGGCAGCTTTCTTGGCGGTGGCAGCTTTGGGCTTTTAGTGGCTCTTCACTATGGAGCAATGAGATAAGCACTTGGCAAGTAAGACTCCTCTTATTTCTGTGTGTGCGTGTTCAGCATAGAGGGTGAAAGCAGGGCCCTCAGTAGAGACAAGGATCTCCTTTCACTTGCAGAGTCTGCAGGTGGCCACCTGGGGGAGCGCGGTACTCAACGGAGCTTTTCTTTGCAGCCACTGTCTGTCTGTGGTTGCATGGGAGACAGGGAGTTGTGCTGGTCACTGCTCACCTCTGACGAGTCTGTGTAAATTGAAAAACATGGCCACGGTGTAGGTTTGCTGCTCCTCTAGCTTTTCAGGGAGACTCTTCTTGTGTTAACCATTCTGGGCTGAGGCATGATTTGGAAGCTTCCCGCCCGTACCTCTCATCATTGCCGATTCTTCCTGCCACTTCGGACACTGAATGATGGCACAGCAGGACCTCACGTAGTCTCTTTGGCTTATACTGTTTTAGCCGAGGTCAAGGGGGCTCTGCAGGCTTTTTCGCACACAGGGAAGTTTGACTGTCTAAAACAAGAAGGGATTGTGTAAGGCTGTGGTACTGATAGTACAGCTCTTGGGTGGCAAGCGGCCCGGCAGGTATTTCTTAGTGGCCCACGGACCTTGCAGGTAAATATACCCAAGGCCCCCCAGAGAGAGAGAGAAAGTGGAGGGGGAGAGAGAGAGAGAGAGAGAAAGAGAGGAGAGAGAGAGGGTGAGAGAGTGAAAGTGGAGAGCGATAGAGAGAGTGGAGAGCGAGAGAGAGAGAGTGGAGAGTGAAAGACAGTGGAGAGAGAGTGGAGAGAGAGCTAGAGTGGGAAGAGAGTGGAGAGAGAAAGACAGTGGAGAGAGAGTGGAAGTGGAGAGAAAGTGGAGAGAGAGAGTGGAGAGGGAGAAAGTTAGAGGAGAGAATGAGAGTGGAGAGAGAGTGGAGAGAGAGAGAGTGGAAAGAAAGAGAGTGGAAAGAGAGAGGAGAGAGAGTGAGAGTGGAGAGAGAGTGGAAAGAGAGACTGACAAAGATGGAGAGAGAGATACTAATAGGGAGAGAGAGAGAGTCTGGCAGGGAGAGAGTGAGACTGGCTGACTGACTGAGAGAGAGACTGATTGACTGAGAGAGATTGACTGACACTGACAGAGAGAGACTGACAGCGAGAGTCTGAGAGAGAGACTGACTGACTGAGAGAGACAGACTGACTGACTGAGAGAGAGAGAGAGAGAGAGAGAGCGAGAGAGGGAGACTGACTGAGAGAGAGAAAGAGACTGACTGACTGACTGAGGGAGAGAGAGACTGACTGACAGAGAGAGAGAAACTGTGATGGCATTGGGGTCAAAGTGTGTAGGAAGCTAAGCAATACCTCTTAAGATTGCTATTGTCTGTTAATTAAAATGTATTATTATAAAATGTACTCTTTGTAGTTACATCTGCTTCTGAAATACAGCATTGTCGCATTGTCTGTATTGAAACAGCTTTAATTTTTTTACTCTAGCCCTCGCCCCCCCCCCCCCCCCCCCCCCTGCCACTGACCCACCCCTACTGGTGCGGACCTATAATTTTGGCCCCCAACAGAAGGTTTGTGAGTACTCATGGTGTGGAGTATGATTCACTTGCTAATTTTTCGGACCAGGGCTGAGGTGCAGTGCAACGAGATACTGACATGATGCGCTCCAACCACTTAAGGAGGCCGCAGAAGCTTTCATGGCTCTGCAGGCCTCGCAGTGCATTGTAGATGCTGGTTCCTTACTGTGGCATTCTCCACTTGCTGCACCTCTTCACTGCATCTCTTCACTGGGACAGATGGCAGCAGGCAGGGCAGTTTTGGGGCACCTCAGCAGGTAGGGGGCATGTGGTGCAGACAACTGCTGGGGTATGTTGCAGCTCCTCGCTAATGCTGGTCAACTCACTTACGGGCAGAGTGGAGGTCTCATCCACCGGTCCCTCAGCCTGTCTCATGTGGTGAAGATCACTCACTAAGCGCAGTAAGTTTAAGTAGTTTATTACAAGAAAGGAGAGTGGGAGCACATCCTCCTCGCACCACAGCTTCTCTCCACCTGACACTACCTAATGGTTCTCCCAATGTTCTACTGTCCCCAACATTCTATCACAGACAAGTGCCGTCACAGTCCAGATGTTTTCCAGAATCTTCTGGACTGTGCCAGTAGACACCACAGCTCAGGGTGGCAGGGCCACTGATGATCTCTTTCATTTTCTGGGGCGACAACTAACCACACAGAGCTGCAAATTCAGTGCGGAGTTCCTTCAGTGTTTGTGTGGCATGACCTTTGTCTCATATTCTCACAGTTGAGGCTGCTATATACCAGTTGCTTGGTGCTGCTACTTTAAGTGTGGGCTGCAAAAGACACACAATCGATGGACCGAATGCAGAACAAATCAAAACATTCACCCCAGTCAAGAGATCTGGGTTAAACCCATCATTCTTTTGCTCACCATGCCACCCTAGTTTTGACCTGGCCATATGCAAATCAGTCTTGACCCTGTGCCTCATGGGAACAGTTCAGCCCGAACTGCCAATCCAGGTCCTCCCTGGACCGGAACAAGCATCTTAGGACCGGTTTCCGGGTTTCACCCCTCTTTAACCAGGATAGCTTGATTCCAGTGGCACAGTGAGCCCAATGCCCACATCTGGGCAAACCTGGCGCAACTAGGGCGAGAATACAAAAAACACACAATTGATGAATGAGAGGAAGACTGACAGAGAGAGACTGACTGACAGAGAGACTGACTTACAGAGAGAGAGAGAGAGAAACCGACTGACTAAGGGAGAGAGAGACTGAATGACTAAAAGAGACTGACTGACAGAGAGAAAATGAGAAGGACGAGAGAGACGGAGAGAGAGAGAGAGAGAGAGAGAGACTGACTTACTGAGATTGACTGGGAGAGAGACTGACTGATAGACTGACTGACTGACTGAGAGACTGACAGACTGAGAGAGAGACTGACTGACTGACAGAGATACTGACTGACTGACAAAGAGAGAGACTGACTGACAGAGAGAGAGAGACTGACTGACAGAGCGGGAGAGAGACTGACTGAGAGAAAGACTGACTGGCTGACACACACACAGACTGACTGACTGACAGAGCAAGAGAGACTGACAGACTGAGGGTGAAAGAGACTGACTGAGACACTGACTTAGAGAGAGGTAGAAAATGAGAGAGAGAGAGAGAGAAAGATGGACAGAGAGAGAGGGACTGACAGAGAGACTGACTAACTGACTGAGAGAGAGAGAGACTGACTGACTAGGAGAAAGTGAGAGACTAAGAGAGAGAGAGACTGACTGACTAAGAGAGAGAGGGAGCCTGACAGAGAAAAAAGAGAGACTGACAGAGAGAGAGAGAGAAAGACTGATAGGGAGAGAGAGAGAGTCTGGCAGGGAGAGAGTGAGACTGGCTGACTGACTGAGAGAGAGACTGACTGACTAAGAGAGACTGACTGACTGAGAGAGAGAAACTGACTGCGAGAGAGACGGGTTGAATGACAGAGAGATACTGACTGACAGAGAAAGACTGACAGAGAGAGACTGACAGAGAGAGACTGACAGCGAGAGTCTGAGAGAGAGACTGACTGACTGAGAGAGACAGACTGACTGAATGAGAGAGAGAGAGAGAGAGAGAGAGAGAGAGAGAGAGAGAGAGAAAGAGAGACTGACTGAGAGAGAGAGAGAGAATGACTGACTGACTGAGAGAGAGAGAGACTGACAGGGAGAGAGACTGACAAAGAAACTGCCTGACAGAGTGAGACTAACTGAAAGACTGCCGGAGAGACTGACTGACTGACAGAGAGAGACTGACCTAGAGAGACTGACTGACAGATAGACTGACTGACAGAGAGACTGACAGAGAGAGACTGACAATGAGACTGACTGACAGAGAAAGACTGACTGATAGAGAGCAAGACTGACTGATAGAGAGCAAGACTGACTGACATAGAGAGAGAGACTGAGTGACAGAGCGAGAGACTGACAGAGAGAGAGAGACTGCCTGACTTACAGAGAGACTGAGTAACTGACAGAAAAAGAGACTGACTGACTAGGGGAGAAAGAGACTGACTGACTGACTGAGGGAGAAAGAGACTGACAGGGAGAGAGAAACAGACTGAGTGAGAGAGAGAGACAGAGAGACTTACTGAGAGATAGAGATTGACTGACTAAGAGAGAGAGAGACTGACAGAGACATACTGACTTACAGAGAGAGAGAGAGAGACTAGCAGACTGAGGGAGAAAGAGACTGACTGAGAGACTGACTGAGAGAGAGGGAGAGAGAGAGAGATGGAGAGAGAGAGAGAGAGAGGGACTGACAGAGAGACTGGCTAACTGACTGAGAGAGAGACAGACTGACTGACTAGGAGTAAGAAAGAGATTACGAGTGAGATAGACTGATTGACCAAGAGAGAGTTGTGCTGGTCACTGCTCACCTCTGGGGAGTCTGTGTAAAAGGGAAAAACATGGCCATGGTGTAGGTTAGCTGCCCCCCCTCGCTTTTCATAGAGACTCTTCCTGAGTTAACCATTCTGGGCTGAGGCATGATTTGGAAGCTTCCCGCCCGTACCTATCATCATTGCCAATTCTTCCTGCCACTTCAGGCACTGAATGATGGCACAGCAGAGCCTCACGTAGTCTCCTTGGCTTATACTGTTTTAGCCAAGGTCATGGGGGCTCTGCAGCCTTTTTCGCACACAGGGAAGTTTGACTGTGTAAAACAAGAAGGGATTGTGTAAGGCTGTGGTACTGATAGTACAACTCTTGGGTGGCAAGCGGCCAGGCAGATCTTTCTTAGTGGCCCACGGACCTTGCAGGTAATGTACCCAAGGCCCCCCAGTGAGAGAGGGAAAGTGGAGAGGGAGAGAGAGAGAGAGAGAGAAAGGGAGGAGAAAGACAGCGGTGAGAGAGTGGAGAGAGAGCTAGAGTGGGAAGAGTGTGGAGAGAGAAATACAGTGGAGAGAGAGTGAAAGTGGAGAGAGAGTGGAGAGAGAGAGTGGAGAGTGAGAAAGTGAGAGGAGAGAATGAGAGTGGAGAGAGAGAGAGTGGACAGAAAGAGAGTGGAGAGAGAGAGGATAGAGAGTGAGAGTGGAGAGAGAGAGAAAGTGGAGAAAGAGTGGAGAGAGAAAGAGTGGTGAGAGTAGAGAGAGACAGTGGAGATAGAGAGAGTGGAAAAAGTAGAGAGAGAGACTGCCTGACTGAGAAACTGACTGACTGAGATTGACTGAGAGAGAGACTGACTGATAGAAAGACTGACTGAGATACTGACAGATTGAGGGAGAGACTGACTGACTGACAGAGATAGACTGACTGACAGAGAGAGACTGACTGACAGAGACTGACTAACTGACTGACAAAGAGAGGCTGACTTACTGAGAGAGAGCGACTGACTGACAGAGAGAGAGACTGACTGACAGAGAGACTGACTGACTGACTGACAGAGAGAGTCTGACAGACAGAGACCAAGACTGACTGACAGAGAAAGAGACTGACTGACAGGGAGAGAGAGCGACTGACAAAGAGACTGACTGACAGAGTGAGACTGACTGAAAGAGAGACTGATTGACTGACAGAGAGAGACTGACTGACAGAGAGAGACTGACTGCCTGACATAGAGAGACTGACTGACAGAGAGAGAGACTGGCTGACAGAGAGACTGACAGAGAGTCTGACAGAGAGAGAGAGACTGACAAAGAGACTGACTGACTGAGAAAGACTGACTGATAGAGAGCAAGACTGACTAACATAGAGAGAGAGAGACTTAGTGACAGAGAGAGAGAGACTAAGAGAGAGAGAGACTGCCTGACTGCCGGAGAGACTGGCTAACTGACAGAAAAAGAGACTGACTGACTAGGGGAGAAAGAGACTGACTGACTGACTGAGGGAAAACGAGACTGACAGAGAGAGGGAGACAGACTGAGAGAGAGAGACAGAGAGACTAACTGAGAGATAGGGATTGACTGACTAAGAGAGAGAGAGACTGACAGAGAGACTGACTGACTGACAAAGAGAGAGACTGACTGACAGAGAGAGAGAGACTAACTAACAGAGCAAGAGAGATACTGACTGAGAGAAAGACTAACTGGCTGACACAGAGACTGACTGACTGACAGAGCAAGAGAGACTGACAGACTGAGGAAGAAAGAGACTGACTGATTGACTGGCTTAGAGAGAGGTAGATAATGAGAGAGAGAGAGTGAGACGGACAGAGAGAGAGGGACTGACAGAGAGACTGACTAACTGACTGAGAGAGAGACTGAATGACTAGGAGAAAGAGCGAGACTAAGAGAGAGAGAGACTGACTGACTAAGAGAGAGAGGGAGCCTGACAGAGAAAAAAGAGAGACTGACAGAGATATAGAGAGAGAAAGACTGATAGGGAGAGAGAGAGAGTCTGGCAGGGAGAGAGTGAGACTGGCTGACTGACTGAGAGAGAGACTGACTGACTAAGAGAGACTGACTGACTGAGAGAGAGAGACTGACAGAGAGAGACTGGCTGATTGACAGAGAGATACTGACTGACAGAGAAAGACTGACAGAGAGAGAGACTGACAGAGATAGACTGACAGGGAGAGAGATAGAGACTGACAAAGAGACTGCCTGACAGAGTGAGACTGACCGAAAGATAGACTGACTGACTGACAGAGAGAGACTGACCTAGAGAGACTGACTGATAGAGAGCAAGACTGACTGACATAGAAAGAGAGACTGAGTGACAGAGCGAGAGACTGACAGAGAGAGAGAGACTGCCTGACTTACAGAGAGACTGACTAACTGACAGAAAAAGAGACTGACTGACTAGGGGAGAAAGAGACTGACGTACTGACTGAGGGAGAAAGAGACTGACAGGGAGAGAGAAACAGACTGAGTTAGAGAGAGAGACAGAGAGACTTACTGAGAGATAGAGATTGACTGACTAAGAGAGAGAGAGACTGACAGAAAGAGACTGACTGACAGAGAGAGAGGGACTGACTGACAGATAGACTGACTGATAGAAAGACTGACTGACTGACACAGAGACATACTGACTTACAGAGAGAGAGAGAGAGACTGGCAGACTGAGGGAGAAAGAGACTGACTGAGATACTGACTGAGAGAGAGGGAGAGAGAGAGAGAGATGGAGAGAGAGAGAGAGAGGGGCTGACAGAGAGACTGACTAACTGACTGAAAGAGAGACAGACTGACTGACTAGGAGTAAGAAAGAGATTAAGAGTGAGAGAGACTGACTGACCAAGAGAGAGTTGTGCTGGTCATTGCTCACCTCTGGCGAGTCTGTGTAAAGGGAAAAACATGGCCACAGTATAGGTAAGCTGCCCCCCTCGTTTTTCATAGAGACTCTTCCTGTGTTAACCATTCTGGGCTGAGGCATGATTTGGAAGCTTCCCGCCCGTACCTCTCATCATTGCCAATTCTTCCTGCCCCTTCAGGCACTGAATGATGGCACAGCAGGGCCTCACGTAGTCTCCTTGGCTTATACTGTTTTAGCCAAGGTCATGGGGGCTCTACAGGCTTTTTTGCACACAGGGAAGTTTGACTGTGTAAAACAAGAAGGGATTGTGTAAGGCAGTGGTACTGATAGTACAACTCTTGGGTGGCAAGCGGCCTGGTAGATCTTTCTTAGTGGCCCACGGAGCTTGCAGGTAATGTACCCAAGGCCCCCCAGAGAGAGAGGGAAAGTGGAGAGGGAGAGAGAGAGAGAGAAAGAGAGGAGAGAGAGAGGGTGGAGAGAGTGAGAGTGGAAAGGGATAGAGAGAGTGGAAAGCGAGATAAATAGTGGAGAGAGAGAGTGGAGAGAGAAAGACAGCGGTGAGAGAGTGGAGAGAGAGCTAGAGTGGGAAGAGTGTGGAGAGAGAAATACAGTGGAGAGAGAGTGGAAGTGGAGAGAGAGTGGAGAGAGAGAGTGGAGAGGGAGAAAGTGAGAGGAGAGAATGAGAGTGGAGAGAGAGTGGACAGAAAGAGAGTGGGGAGAGAGAGGATAGAGAGTGAGAGTGGAGAGAGAGAGAAAGTGGAGAAAGAGTGGAGAGAGAAAGAGTGGTGAGAGTAGAGAGAGACAGTGGAGATAGAGAGAGTGGAAAAAGTAGTGAGAGAGACTGCCTGACTGAGAGACTGACTGACTGAGATTGACTGAGAGAGAGACTGACTGATAGACTGACTGAGAGACTGACAGATTGAGGGAGAGACTGACTGACTGACAGAGATAGACTGACTGACAGAGAGAGACTGACTGACAGAGACTGACTAACTGACTGACAAAGAGAGGCTGACTTACTGAGAGACAGCGACTGACTGACAGAGAGAGAGACTGACTGAAAGAGAGACCGACTGACTGACTGACAGAGAGAGTCTGACAGACAGAGACCAAGACTGACTGACAGAGAATGAGAGAGACTGACTGAGACTTACAGAGAGAGACTGACTGAGTGAAAGAGATACTGAGTGACTGACATACATTGTCTGACTGACTGACAGAGAGAATGACTGACTGACAGAGAGAGACTGACTGACAGAGAAAGAGACTGACTGACAGGGAGAGAGAGAGCGACTGACAAAGAGACTGACTGACAGAGTGAGACTGACTGAAAGAGAGACTGATTGACTGACAGAGAGAGACTGACTGACAGAGAGAGACTGACTGCCTGACATAGAGAGACTGACTGACAGAGAGAGAGACTGGCTGACAGAGAGACTGACAGAGAGTCTGACAGAGAGAGAGAGACTGGCAAAGAGACTGACTGACTGAGAAAGACTGACTGATAGAGAGCAAGACTGACTAACATAGAGAGAGAGACTTAGTGACAGAGAGAGAGAGACTAAGAGAGAGAGAGACTGCCTGACTGCCAGAGAGACTGGCTAACTGACAGAAAAAGAGACTGACTGACTGAGGGAAAAAGAGACTGACAGAGAGAGGGAGGCAGACTGAGAGAGAGAGACAGAGAGACTAACTGAGAGATAGGGATTGACTGACTAAGAGAGAGAGAGAGACTGACAGAGAGACTGACTGACTGACAAAGAGAGAGACTGACTGACAGAGAGAGAGAGACTAACTGACAGAGCAAGAGAGATACTGACTGAGTGAAAGACTGACTGGCTGACACAGAGACTGACTGACTAACAGAGCAAGAGAGACTGACAGACTGAGGAAAAAAGAGACTGACTGAGAGACTGGCTTAGAGAGAGGTAGATAATGAGAGAGAGAGAGTGAGACGGACAGAGAGAGAGGGACTGACAGAGAGACTGACTAACTGACTGAGAGAGAGAGACTGAATGACTGGGAGAAAGAGAGAGACTAAGAAAGAGAGAGACTGACTGACTAAGAGAGAGAGGGAGCCTGACAGAGAAAAAAGAGAGACTGACAGAGATATAGAGAGAGAAAGACTGATAGGGAGAGAGAGAGAGTCTGGCAGGGAGAGAGTGAGACTGGCTGACTGACTGAGAGAGAGCCTGACTGACTGAGAGAGACTGACTGACTGAGAGAGAGAGACTGACAGAGAGAGACTGGCTGATTGACAGAGAGATACTGACTGACAGAGAAAGACTGACAGAGAGAGAGACTGACAGAGAGAGACTGACAGCGAGAGTATGCGAGAGAGACTGACTGACTGAGAGAGACAGACTGACTGAATGAGAGAGAGAGAGAGAGAGAGAGAGAGAGAGAGAGAGAGAGAGAGAGAGAGAGAGAGAGACTGACTGAGAGAGAGAAAGAGAGAGACTGACTGAGAGAGAGAGAGAGAGAGAGAGAGAGAGACTGACAGGGAGAGAGATAGAGACTGACAAAGAGACTGCCTGACAGAGTGAGACTGACTGAAATATAGACTGACTAACTGACAGAGAGAGACTGACCTAGAGAGACTGACTGATAGAGAGCAAGACTGACTGACATAGAGAGAGAGACTGAGTGACAGAGCGAGAGACTTGAGGAAATAGAAATTTTTAGGTAGTCAGTGTGACCCCCACTTGCACCCTATCCATGCTCCCGTGTTCCATGTATGTCATGTAATTCCTTTCCCGTGTCTGCCATGATCATGCGAATGCATTTCCGTCTAATGTTAGTATGTCAGTTAGTGTGCCCTTCATGTATAAAGTACCAATTCCGTATTAGGGCCCACGTTTCCAATGCATTTACATGGTGCACTTTTAAATAACACGAAGCACACGTTTTCCACGTTTTTCTGGCTCAGCCGAGCCAGGCCCTTAATTGAGGCTCCGAAGTCTTTTCTGTCTCTGAAAGCTGTAGTTTAGGTATGCATCCCTGACTTCTACCTTACTTCCTGCTCAGCGAAGCGGTGCCCGGCTCGGCCTGGCCTGCCTGCCAAGACAGTATTATGCCTACAGTTATCTGCTCAGCCTCCGCAAAAACACATTCCAGTCTAGTGAAATAGGTAAACATATTCCAGCCTGCAAAGCAAAGGGCCCGGCCTTCCTGTCTCCTTGCAAGTAATTTACTGCACCCGTTACCATGGTAGGCCCATGGCCCGCGCGCATTGCACCAAGACACGTATGCACGCACTAGCATTCAGTAATGAACAGCCTCTGCCCGAGAGACCTTTTACTTCAGACGATACATCCTCCAAACATAAGATACTAGATATGCTATAGGTGCAGGTCGTTCTGACATTCCAGACACCAGTCTCCTCTACTAGTGCTAAAGTCAAGCCCCCCAGCTCTCCCCAGTTACACGTCAATACCACGTCATGCTCAGTTGCGCACGCACCCATGCTAAAGGTTTCTGCTGACCCTGCAGAATCCCTCTATGCATCCACCTACTTATGACACTTCTGTGACGTTTCCAGTACACACCTCCTTACACGCCTTCTTTTACGCCCATGTGTTCTTATCACTCTCTTTTCCACTTGTTACGCCTACTGTATTCATTTCAATTATACTGTTTTACTATATATAATGTGTGATGTTAATAAAATGTTGAATATCCCTTCCTGAACCTTAGTGGTGATGGAACTCGATGTCCCGTGTCTCGAGGCACTTAATTAAAGCCCGTATGACTCAGATATCACTGACTCTGCCTCTCATTTTATTGAGCTATCCTTATTGTCATTTAATGTATTGAAAAATAGTCCCGGTAATTTTATTTACCACATAAATCTGGCGCCCGAATAGGGACACCTCCCCTTCGCCACTCGCCGGCGATGTAACGCAGGCCCCTGACCCCTTCTACAGCCGTGACGGATTCCTGTGCACACCTGCGGGTTTTCCTGCTATCTCCCTCAGGCCCACAGAGGAGACGGAGACTGCGGTCCGGCATCCAGACGAGGCGGTGAGGAATGCGGAGAGTCCCGACCGGAGCCCAAGCCGAGAGAGGAAGGTCCGAGGTATCTGGAAGCCCACCTGTTCCGAAGCGCATGCGTAGTAGCCGCCAGATGCCGTAGCAGTCCAGTCCAGTCCAGTGTCGAGTTTCCGAGGCCTTCAGTTTTGCTTCCCGGTGAGTACCGTTGTTGGGAACGCATCTAGACGGGTTCATTAATTGTGCCCGGTCAAGACGGGTCTGGGTACACAGACCTGGTCCAGACGTGTTCACTTAGGTGGGTGAGGTATGACGTGTCTCTTTATGGGACCGGTATGTCTGTACTGTTATAGCAGTGCATCTAGTAATCCAGTATTCTAGTATTGTTTCTCGAGAATTTCAGAATTTATGTTTTTCTATGTACCAGGTAGTATCAGTCTGAAATGTTTTAATGTGTTTAATGTCGTGGTATGAATGATTGTTTCCCATTCATTACTGTGTTTATTGTGTACACGTTCAAGTAAGTTCAAATATGCCACTGTTTTCGAAATTACGTCAGATAGGAACCAGGAAAGGGATACTCGAAGAAGCAGTTCCTGTCCCGCCTAGGGACACTCCCGGACATTTTATGTAGCATAAACACGGCTTAGACGCCATACTGTACTTAGATTTATGGGTTGATTATACCAAGGATCTGGAAGAGAAATATAGATGGCCTGTCTCAGGGACATGGGATGCTGAGTGCATCATGAGAGTAGAAGAAGCGTTGTGGAAAAAGAAAGCCAGACAATCCCAGAAAGATGCCATAGAATTATGGCGTAAAGAAGCACATAGAAGAACAGAGAAAGAAATCAGGAAAGCAGAGAAAAGTAGAGAATCATCAGAGAAAGCCCAAGAAAAAGAACTACTAGAAGAAGGTGAACGAGTTAGAGCAGAACAGTTAGACCGACAAAGAAATGCCCTCATGAAAGGCATGTATCCCCTTCTCGCCGAGAGCCTGCCTAAGGCTACCCCGGAAGTACCCAATAATCTACCGCCACCATTGGTTCCGACTAAACTCCGTCATAAACAGACCGCAGCAGAAATTTTCCTTTCCTCTTACCTAGATGACACTGTCCCAGAATATGCAAATGCACGTCCTCCTCCAGTTATTCATCCTCCCAACCCTGTTCAAGACACGATTCCCCCCACTGTCTCTCCTGCCACTGGTCCTAGCAATCCTTTTGGCGTACCTGCAATGCAGGGCCAACCTGCATTACCTGCAATTCCTACACCTACTGTACCACCTACATTACCACCAGCGACAGCACAGCCACTAGTAGTCGACGATCGCACTTCAGGAGCAGCCGTAGGAGGTCTTCCTGTCACCTCGCCACAAGTAAAACGTACCACATTAAGAGAAGCAGCATTACAACGTACACCCAAAGTAACTACATACGCAGCCCTTAAGCAGTACCTCACTGATTGCAGATATGATCCAGTACCAGGCGAAGACCAGATGATATTATATTCAATACGTATACGACGTGTTACAAACTATCTGACTATTTTACCAGACATGAGAGATCATTTAGACAACATATATCATTTTATTAGAACGGGGGAGAGACCAGAAAGTATTCACGAGGCCATGGCACACAGGAAGGTGGAGACTCAGGGTATGATCTTACAGTTTTTGATAAATTGTTTGATAAGGGAACAAGACCAGCCAGGTAAAGACAAAGAAGAGATGAAAGTCCTGATAAAATGGAGTGACAACATAGCTGATGGAAAGCATAGTAAACAAGGTTGTATAGAGTCCATGTACAGGAAGATTCGTAAAGAAATTCTAGACATACACGCAAGGGAAAAAGCAGCGAGAGAAGCCGAGAAAGCAGATGATGACGTCTCAGAAGACGAAGATGTAGAAACTGCGGATACAGGTAGAATAGCGTACGTAGGTAGGGCGAGACCTTTTGACAGACCCTTTGACAAACCCATACGCCTAGAATATAAGAAAAGTTTTCTTTCTCCTATACTCGAACAATGTTCTCTTAAACATCTATTCCAAGCCACTGATAAAGTACTGAAACAATGAATAGGTTACAGTGAACTTAGTACCATGCATGAACAGGAACTCGCCCGGTCAGCAGTCCAATGGGCTGGCAATACCAGCGTCTATAAAGATGACATAGTAGCGCAAACATTTTTGAACCTTTCCCCAGACGAACAGCGACTAGCTGGTATGTACATGATTCAACATCTCATTACATTGTACGAAAATCAGCATTCTGATCAAGGTCCCTTATATAATATATTGGAAGAGTTACTGCTAGGCCGATGGAGAGGCCTAGGTACCGATTTAATTAATGTCATCCTAGAACACCGACACAAATACAGAACTTTCCTGACTCCTCATTTCGTTCCTGTTCCACCCCCAGTAAGGAAACCATTTTACATAGACAGACAGAATCCCTTACGAGAAGTTCATCCCGTTCGGACAGAAGATGGTGAGCTAGAAAGAGTATTCGTATACACACCCCTGACTAAAATGGAATTATTGGAAATGAAAAAATTAGTGCCATGTCATGATAAAGATCCAGCAGGATTCCACCGTGAATTAAAAGATATGCTCCTCATGGGGGATTATACGTATCCCGATATCATTAAAATGTTAAAGGTATTGTTGCCAGCAGGCATTTATGAAAAACTGAAAGAGAAAGAATGGGAGGTGGGTGAGAAAAAGATTATTTGGGCAGAATTAGAAACCGAAGAAAATGCGCGAGTCCCATGTACAGGTCTCGGGGAAAAAGCTAAAGCATTACCAGGATTGTTAGTACAGGTCTTGCCGAGGTTATTGACAACTAAAAAGGAAGACTGGGATGCTATCTCAGCCTGCAAACAGAAACAAGATGAAGACACTAGCGATTTTTATTCCAGATTCGAGAAATGTTTCATTATTAATAGCGGCCTGAAAACAAGTAGTGAATCATATCCACATCTTTTTGTGACCAAGTTAGTAGAGAATTCCCTAACACAGGTTAAAAATAGAGTTCTGAAAGTCGAGAGTACATGGCAAGCTAACACCCCTTCCCAAACGTTACAAATGTTACAGTACCATCAAAACAGAATTAGAGAAGAACACGAACATGAACAGAGACGTATGAAAGACACGAAAATGAAAGTACTAGTTGCTCAGTCTGTCCCAGCTGATGGTCAGAAGAGGGGTACGACACCGGCCAGCCAATCTGCAGCTCCTGTTAAAGGGAATTGCAATTATTGTAAACAGCCAGGTCACTATATAAACGAATGTACCGTCCTGAAATATAATATAGCCACAGGCAAAACGAAAGAAAGACCGCGTCCACCTAGACAAGAACATGTTCCACAAAATATTCCGCAGAACACGCAACCTCCTCAGAACACACAACAGACAGTAACTGTACCCCAACCCCAGCCTATAGCTGCCACACAACATGTCATGCAACAGATGTACCAGAATGCTCAGTCAGATTACCCTGATTATCAACAGTATTCATGAAACAGCCTAGAGAGGGTGGTTGGCTTGCCCCTTATCGAGGTTCCTGTGGATCAAGAGGGTCCCTATGTACATAGTCAGGTATTAGGGAAAGACAGAAAATTTTTGATTGACACAGGGGTGAGCAGAACTACCATCAGTCATGACGAGGTTCCAGGGGCACCCCTCTCAGGCTCACAGAATGTTTCCCTTGGATTTTCAGGAAAGCCTATTGTTAACGAAGTGTCAAAGCCAGTTTCCCTAGAAGTTGGTCCATTGTCCCGTACTACTGACCTGTTACTTACGAAATCATGTCCAGAAAACTTGCTTGGTATAAAAACATTAAAAGCACTAGGAGCAGTGATTTGTTGTTCTCCGGAAGGAGTGAGATTGTTTTTACGTGATTTTAAAGGACATTATGTGTTAAGAGATTTTGATCCAAGATTGCACAATGTACCACAGCATTTATGGGCACAGGGTCCGACTGATGTGGGTTGTATGCACATTACACCATATCGTGTTACTCTCAAACAAGGAGTTGTACTACCCCGAATCCGACAATACAAGTTACCACCCGAGGCTGTAGTTGCCTTACTGAAAATTATTGACGAGCTCATTGCTCAAGGAGTGGTTGTAGAAACTGACTCCAATGTATGTAATTCTCCAATTATCCCGATTCTTAAACGAACTGACCCGAATGCACCACCGGTCTACAGACTGGTGATCGACCTTCGAGAATTAATCAAATGTATAATACCCCAGTACCCAGTGGTCCCAGACATTTCCTCCCTATTGACTGCCATTGATTCCGAAGCA
This sequence comes from Lissotriton vulgaris, assembly GCF_964263255.1. Classification (NCBI taxonomy): domain Eukaryota; kingdom Metazoa; phylum Chordata; class Amphibia; order Caudata; family Salamandridae; genus Lissotriton; species Lissotriton vulgaris. Next base: position 564,268,215 of record NC_141695.1, read on the forward strand.
GCGTTCTTTACTGTTATCGATCTCAAGAACGCCTTCTTTAGTGTTCCCATTCATCCAGAAAGCCAGTATCTCTTCGGATTCTGTTTAAATGGCAGAAGCTTCAAATTTGCACGTGCTCCTCAAGGATTCACAGAGAGCCCTAGTATTTACAGCCAAGCACTGAAACGACAACTAGACTGTATTCACATGCCTACTGACACTGCCCTGCTCCAGTATGTTGATGATCTATTGATCACAGCACGAACAGAACGAGATTGCGAACCTGCATCACTGACAGTCTTGTATTTCCTGGCCGAAAAGGGGCATAACGTGTCCCCTTCGAAGCTACAATTCTGTGCCCAGCAAGTGGTTTACCTTGGACACTTGCTGTCCAAGAGGGGTAGACAGTTGACACCCGACCGCATTCAGTTAATCGCACATCTTCCACAGCCAAGACACAAAAGGAGGTACGGGCCTTCATTGGCCTCACTTCTTACTGCAGACAATGGATTCCTCAGTACGCATATCTAGCCAAACCACTCATACAGTTGACAACACAGGAGGCAGCGACTTCGACTGTCCTCCCTTGGACCCAGGAACATACACAAGCTTTTGATGAATTGAAGAAAGCCCTATGTCAAGCACCTGTTTTAGCGACACCATGTTACAGCAAACCTTTTACACTTTTTGTCACTGAACGCGATGGCACAGCATTATCTGTTCTCACACAAGATCAAGCAGGAAAACACAAGCCTTGCGCTTCTTTTTCTAGTACATTAGATCCAGTAGCCCAGGCTCTGCCTGCGTGCCTTAAATCAGTTGCAGCAACAGCTCTAGCTATCAGACAAAGCGATTCCATAGTGATAGGACATCCCCTGACCGTACAGGTTCCACACTCCGTGGAAGTCCTCCTAAACAGGACACAGACTCAGCACTTGACCATAACACGACTGACAGGATATGAACTGACACTGTTTCAGCCACACATAGAGATCAGACGTTGCAACACACTAAACCCTGCTACACAGTTACCCTCGATAACAGCAGACCCTGCACCACATGACTGTGTGGAAGTCATCAATACAGTAACAAAGCCAAGACAAGACTTGACAGACATTGCATTACCTGACCCAGACCTGACACTTTACGTGGATGGTTCATGTATGAGAACAAGTACAGGAGAGTTGGTAGCCGCATATGCAGTGACTACTGAAACTGAAGTCATAGAAACACATCGTATTGACACACTGTCTGCTCAAGCAGCAGAGCTCATCGCTCTGACCCAAGCCTGCATACGAGCTAAGAACCTGAAAGTAAACATATATGCAGATTCACAGTACGCATTTGGAGTCGTTCACGGCTTTGGCGTTCTCTGGCAGGAAAGAGGTTTTTTGACCTCCCACGGAGCCAAGATACAATATGGTCCCCTCATTCAAGCTCTGTTAGAAGCAATACACTTGCCTACAGCCATTGCCATCATGAAGTGCAAAGCACATACGAAAGTCACTGACACTATTTCCCAGGGTAACGGCCTGGCAGATCGAACAGCTAAGCTTACAGCTCAGACTCAAACAGACATACCGACTGACCCGACAAAGACTGAAGTAACTCCACTGACACATTGCATGACAGTCAGGGATCCCACACAAGATGTACTCGATATACAGTCACATGCAACTTCAGACGAAATAAAGAAATGGACAGAACAAGGAGGGGTCCAGACAGATCAGGGATGGATGACGAAGGGAAAACCCACATGGTTTCTCCCCGACTCTATGGTTCAAGGTATCATTAATACAGCACATAGTCCAGCACACTTAGGAGAAAAAGCCATGTTAGACAGCATCCAGAATATTTGGTTTAATAAGCATTTACGTGCAGCAGCAAAACAGAAAGTACGTACCTGTATGATCGGTTGTCAGTTCAATCCAGGCAAAGGCATTCCCGTGGACCAAGGTGGATTTCATCCTCCTGACCATCCTTTTGAAGTCCTCCAGATGGATTATATCCAGATGGACAGATGCCGAGGATTTAAGTATGTCCTCCTAGTTGTATGTGCCCTTTCCAGATGGACAGAAGCTTACCCAGTCCCAGATTACACTGCTGTAACCACTGCCAAACAGTTGGTCCGTGAATTTTTCCCGCGATACGGTTTGCCCCGTGTCGTGTACTCAGATAATGGACAGCCATTCTCGTCCGAGCTCATGAAACAGGTATCACTCCTGTTAGGATACCAGTGGAAATTTCACTGCGTACGACACCCCGAAGCCGCTGGTCTCGTTGAGAGGCATAATCAGACTCTGAAAACACGGTTAGCGAAGGTCTGTGCAGAAAAAGGAGTAGATTGGATGGTAGCCCTGCCGGTTGCCCTCTTTTACATGCGTATGGTAGCTCATTCCAGAATCGGACTGTCTCCTTATGAGGTAGTCTTCGGCAGACCGCCCAACATGTGGGGTATGCCTATGCCGCGCAGAATTACAGATGTTGATAGTAATATGCTGACAAATTACCTGGCTTCCTTGATGTCTGCACTACTCTCTTGTCGTTCACAGATCGCGGCTGCCTTCCCGGACAACACCCCGGTGAAACCGCATGAAATCGTTCCAGGAGACCTGGTCTTAATCCGCAATTTTGATCGCTCAAGCCCTCTGGAGTCCAGGTGGAAGGAACGGAAACTGGTGTTGATGACGACGAGGACCGCCGTAAAGGTCGAGGGAAGAAAAGGGTGGCTCCATTCCAGCCACATCAAGCGATTTCATGGACTGTGTCCAGAGACTTTTCCCAAGGACTGCCCCGTTTCCGATTCAGACACTAAACTCCCCCTGTTAGAGAAAACTCCGCAACAGGAGTATAAGACAAAGTTGAGGTCTAGTAAGTCAGACAGCGTTTAATTGTTTAAGTCCCTCTCGGGTGAAGCGGTTAGACAGGTTTCTGACATGTATGAGATAGACCCAAATAGCCAGAGAGATAGGCGAGATGAGAAGAGAGACAAATACTGCAAAAATCTGCACAGCAGATGTATTATCACTTTGATTTTTATGTTTTTTCTGAGTATTACGATTATATGTATCAGCTGGACATTACATGTTTTCTTTCCTCCTCTTAGTTCACATGTACATTCTTCTTTCAATGACACCATAGAGCACACTTTCAGTGACCTGCCCCCTCACGAACTATCCTATCGTCTAGCACTGCGCAACAATACTTTTATCCGTATGTTACACCATTCTCACCAGACCAGCAATGTCACGAATTGCTGGGTATGTGGCCGACTCCCACCTTACCAGAATTACAAGGGAGCTCTGCCTCTCTTTCCTTATCCGTTTACACATAATGGTTCGTGCGGAGCATGGTTTACTTTAATGTCCTCCCTAGACAGTAAGTCCACAGTTTCCCAGAGCAATTGGATATGGGGAGACCTGAATACAGTTATGAATAAAGCCTGTTTCCCAGACAAAGACGGCCTTCCCCAAAGGACAGGGACCGATCTAGAAAATAAAGTGTATGGATTAGGAAATTTTACGCTTAACCTCATGATTCTGAACGTTCAGTCCGAGACTAATTCGGACTTGCTGTTTATAACAGTTTTACCAGTGAAAGGTGAATTATGCGTCAGGAAAAATGGTTCAGTACACCTAGGACACAGTGATTGTAATACTGTGGTCGAATTCAGTGATAAAGGAAAGTCTACTTTCAAAGCTTCCCGCCATTCCTATTTTATTTGTGGTCAGACAGCTTATGTACGTCTGCCATTAGATTGGGATGGAATGTGTTATATTGCGTTCCTATTACCACCTGTTTTTCTAGCCCCATCCGATTATCATCGCAATTCACACCTTGTACATGTTAAACATAAACGAGACCTTCCCCCCGTTATCGACTATTCTGAGTCAGCGTGGGACCAGTATAAAGATTACATAAAAAGGATACTTCTGGTTCATAGGTCCCGTCCAAAACAGTAAGATAATACGAAGGTTGACACGAACTCTTGAAGCAGTAGTGAATGAGACTACTTTCGCCTTAGGAAACCTGACCGAAGAGCAGTCTGCTATGAGACTTGTTGTTCTTCAAAACCGCCTTGTCCTTGACGTCATCCTGGCCGATAGGGGCGGAGCTTGTAGAGTGATCGGATCTAGTTGTTGTGTGTTTATTCCTAATAACGCACCATCAGTATACAAAGCGATAACAAGGCTTCATAACATAGCTCATCAGATGCACCAGAATCCTGACTCCTGGACTTGGTCCGGTTGGCTCTGGAATGTAATATCCGCCTGGGGATGGAAAGTACTGTCATTCCTAGGAATAATACTTCTTATAGTATTCAGTTGTTGTCTCTGTCTGCAATGTGGGCCAGTGATTTGCGGCTTGTGCGCCACAGCCTGTATTCCCCATCCGCATTCACGTTCCCGTTTCCGAATGAAAAAAGATGAACAAATGATGTTATACGAACAGATAGATGGTCTTATGAAAATAGATATATCCTAAAGGGCGCAGCAGATGCCAAGGAGGGAATGAGGAAATAGAAATTTTTAGGTAGTCAGTGTGACCCCCACTTGCACCCTATCCATGCTCCCGTGTTCCATGTATGTCATGTAATTCCTTTCCCGTGTCTGCCATGATCATGCGAATGCATTTCCGTCTAATGTTAGTATGTCAGTTAGTGTGCCCTTCATGTATAAAGTACCAATTCCGTATTAGGGCCCACGTTTCCAATGCATTTACATGGTGCACTTTTAAATAACGCGAAGCACACGTTTTCCACGTTTTTCTGGCTCAGCCGAGCCAGGCCCTTAATTGAGGCTGCGAAGTCTTTTCTGTCTCTGAAAGCTGTAGTTTAGGTATGCATCCCTGACTTCTACCTTACTTCCTGCTCAGCGAAGCGGTGCCCGGCTCGGCCTGGCCTGCCTGCCAAGACAGTATTATGCCTACAGTTATCTGCTCAGCCTCCGCAAAAACACATTCCAGTCTAGTGAAATAGGTAAACATATTCCAGCCTGCAAAGCAAAGGGCCCGGCCTTCCTGTCTCCTTGCAAGTAATTTACTGCACCCGTTACCATGGTAGGCCCATGACCCCCGCGCATTGCACCAAGACACGTATGCACGCACTAGCATTCAGTATTGAACGGCCTCTGCCCGAGAGACCTTTTACTTCAGACGATACATCCTCCAAACATAAGATACTAGATATGCTATAGGTGCAGGTCGTTCTGACATCCCAGACACCAGTCTCCTCTACTAGTGCTAAAGTCAATCCCCCCAGCTCTCCCCAGTTACACGTCAATACCACGTCATGCTCAGTTGCGCACGTACCCATGCTAAAGGTTTCTGCTGACCCTGCAGAATCCCTCTATGCATCCACCCACTTATGACACTTCTGTGACGTTTCCAGTACACACCTCCTTACACGCCTTCTTTTACGCCCATGTGTTCTTATCACTCAATTTTCCACTTGTTACGCCTACTGTATTTATTTCAATTATACTGTTTTACTATATATAATGTGTGATGTTAATAAAATGTTGAATATCCCTTCCTGAACCTTAGTGGTGATGGAACTCGATGTCCCGTGTCTCGAGGCACTTAATTAAAGCCCGTATGACTCAGATATCACGGACTCTGCCTCTCATTTTATTGAGCTATCCTTATTGTCATTTAATGTATAGAAAAATAGTCCCGGTAATTTTATTTACCACAGACTGACAGATAGAGAGAGACTGCCTGACTTACAGAGAGACTGACTAACTGACAGAAAAAGAGACTGACTGACTAGGGGAGAAAGAGACTGACTGACTGACTGAGGGAGAAAGAGACTGACAGGGAGAGAGAAACAGACTGAGTGAGAGAGAGAGACAGAGAGACTTACTGAGAGATAGAGATTGACTGACTAAGAGAGAGAGAGACTGACAGAGAGAGACTGACTGACAGAGAGAGAGGGACTGACTGACAGATAGACTGACTGATAGAAAGACTGACTGACTGACACAGAGACATACTGACTTACAGAGAGAGAGAGAGAGACTGGCAGACTGAGGGAGAAAGAGACTGACTGAGATACTGACAGAGAGAGGGAGAGAGAGAGAGAGATGGAGAGAGAGAGGGACTGACAGAGAGACTGACTAACTGACTGAGAGAGAGACAGACTGACTGACTAGGAGTAAAAAAGAGATTAAGAGTGAGAGAGACTGACTGACCAAGAGAGAGTTGTGCTGGTCATTGCTCACCTCTGGCGAGTCTGTGTAAAGGGAAAAACATGGCCACAGTGTAGGTTAGCTGCCCCCCTCGTTTTTCATAGAGACTCTTCCTGTGTTAACCATTCTGGGCTGAGGCATGATTTGGAAGCTTCCCGCCCGTACCTCTCATCATTGCCAATTCTTCCTGCCCCTTCAGGCACTGAATGATGGCACAGCAGGGCCTCACGTAGTCTCCTTGGCTTATACTGTTTTAGCCAAGGTCATGGGGGCTCTACAGGCTTTTTTGCACACAGGGAAGTTTGACTGTGTAAAACAAGAAGGGATTGTGTAAGGCTGTGGTACTGATAGTACAACTCTTGGGTGGCAAGCGGCCTGGCAGGTCTTTCTTAGTGGCCCACGGAGCTTGCAGGTAATGTACCCAAGGCCCCCCAGAGAGAGAGGGAAAGTGGAGAGGGAGAGAGAGAGAGAGAAAGAGAGGAGAGAGAGAGGGTGGAGAGAGTGAGAGTGGAGAGGGCTAGAGAGAGTGGAAAGCGAGAGAAATAGTGGAGAGAGAGAGTGGAGAGAGAAAGACAGCGGTGAGAGAGTGGAGAGAGAGCTAGAGTGGGAAGAGTGTGGAGAGAGAAATACAGTGGAGAGAGAGTGGAAGTGGAGAGAGAGTGGAGAGAGAGAGTGGAGAGGGAGAACATGAGAGGAGAGAATGAGAGTGGAGAGAGAGTGGACAGAAAGAGAGTGGAGAGAGAGAGGATAGAAAATGAGAGTGGAGAGAGAGAGAAAGTGGAGAAAGAGTGGAGAGAGAAAGAGTGGCGAGAGTAGAGAGAGAGAGTGGAGAGAGAGAGAGAGTGGAAAAAGTAGAGAGAGAGACTGCCTGACTGAGAGACTGACTGAGAGAGAGAATGACTGACTGGGAGAGACATTGACTGGGAAAGAGACTGACTGACTGAAAGATAGACTGACTAAGAGAGAGATACAGACAGAGAGAGAGAGATTGAGTAAGAGAGAGAGACTGACTTACAGAGAGAGAGACTGGCAGAGAGAGACTGACTGACAGAGAGAGACTGACTGAGAGAGAGCCTGACTTACAGAGAGAGAGAGAGAGAGAAACTGACTGACTGACTTAGGGAGAGAGAGACTGAATGACTAAGAGAGACTGACTGACACAGAGAAAATTAGAAGGACTGAGAGAGACGGAGAGAGAGAGAGAGAGAGAGAGAGAGACTGCCTGAATTAGATTGACTGAGAGAGAGACTGACTGATGGACTGACTGACTGAGAGACTGACTGACTGAGAGAGAGACTGACTAACTGACAGGGAGAGACTGACTGACAGAGAAAGACTGACTGACTGGCTGACAAAGAGAGGCTGTCTTATTGAGAAAGAGAGAGAGACTGACTGACAGAGAGACTGAATGACAGAGTGTGACTGACAGACAGAGACCAAGACTGACTGACAGAGAGAGAGAGAGACTGACTGAGACTGACTGAGTGAAAGAGTGACTGACAGAGAGAGTCAGACTTACTGACAGAGAGAGAGAGAGACTGACAAAGAGACTGACTGACAGAGTGAGACTGACTGAAAGAGAGACTGACTGAAAGAGAGAGAAACTGACTGACAGAGAGACTGACAGTAAGTCTGACAGAGAGAGAGACTGACAAAGAGACTGACTGACAGAGAAAGACTGACTGATAGGGTGAAAGACTAACTAACATAGAGAGAGAGAGACTAAGTAACAGAGACAGAGAGACTGACAGAGAGAGAGACTGCCTGACTGACAGAGAGACTGACTAACTGACAGAACAAGAGACTGACTGACTAGGGGAGAAATAGACTGACTGACTGACTGACTGAAGGAGAAAGAGATTGACAGAGAGAGAGAGAGATAGACTGAGAGAGAGAGAGACAGAGAGACTAACTGAGAGATAGATTGACTGACTAATAGAGAGAGAGACTGACTGACTGACTGACAGAGAGAGAGACTGACTGACAGAGAGAGAGAGACTGACTGACAGAGCGAGAGAGAGACTGACTGAGAGAGAGGGAGAGAGAGAGACGGACAGAGAGGGACTGACAGAGAGACTGACTCACTGACTGAGAGAGAGAGACTGACTGACTAGGAGAACGGTAGAGACTAAGGGAGAGAGAGACTGACTGACTAAGAGAGAGAGGGAGCCTGACAGAGAAAAAAGAGAGACTGACAGAGATTGAGAGAGAGACTGATAGGGAGAGAGAGAAAGTCTGGCAGGGAGAGAGTGAGACTGGCTGACTGACTGAGAGAGAGACTGACTGACTGAGAGAGACTGACTGACTGAGAGAGAGAGACTGACTGAGAGAGAGACTGGTTGACTGACAGAGAGAGACTGACTGACAGAGAGAGACTGATAGAGAGAGAGACTGACAGAGAGAGACTGACAGCGAGAGTCTGAGAGAGAGACTGACTGACTAAGAGAGAGAGAGGGAACATGACAGAAAAAAAGAGAGACTGACAGAGATGGGGAGAGAGAGAGAGAGAGACTGATAGGGAGAGGGAGAGAGTCTGGCAGGGAGAGAGTGAGACTGGCTGACTGACTGAGAGAGAGACTGACTGACTGAGAGAGACTGACTGACTGAGAGAGAGAGACTGACTGAGAGAGAGACTGGCTGACTGACAGAGAGAGACTGATAGCAAGAGTATAAAGATCCAAGGAAGCTTAAAGTTGGATTTCATGAGGAATTTAATGCATGAATAGGAGTTGAAGCACAGCACATCATCACAGGTTCAGGTACAGATAAAGTAATACAGTTGGTCTGGAATCTGGAACCCAGGATGTAAGATGCAGGCACGCATCATACATTCCAGGCAGCAGATCCAGACAGGGAAAGGCATAGGGAACAGAACAAGGCAGTATGAAAGTACAACAGAATGCAACACATCTAACCCCTAAAAAAAACAGGGAGCGCATTAATCTAGATATCTGCTGGGAACACTCTTTTGTCTATTGGAAGCCTTAACTCTAGAAGCAACAGAGGAATCTAGATGAACAGCATTGGGAGAAGGCATAGCGGGAAAAACATCAGGTCTCCTCTGGCAATAATCCAGAGTAGAGGAAGGAGAGCAACGTACATTTTCAACATTGCAATACTTAGCCACTCTGCGGACATTCCAGACTCTACGATCTTGCGTGATAACGCTATTTTTAAAGACTTTAACAATTTTGATAGGAGGGTAAAATTTAGAAAGACCCTTGACTAGAAAACCAGGTTTTCTAATTCGTACCCATTCCCCCACCACAAAATCACTATCTTTGGTTTTCATTTTGCAATCAAACAGGGTTTTCATTTGTAGTTGTTTGTTTTCAACCCGTTTGGCCACAGCAGCAAGGTCAAAAACAGAATTATTTACATCAAGTTTTTTTATCCACCAGGGACATATATCAGAAGGAGGCTCCCTACCCTTAAGGAGTCTGAAGGGACTAACACCAGTAACAGAGTGAGGGGTGATGCGATATGTCCACAATCTTTTCCTCACAACATCCACCCAACCATCATCCGAAGACTGCACAACATTCAAACAATCCTTAAGGACACGGTTAAAGCGTTCAACTTGGCCGTTTTCCCTAGGCTCATAGAGAGAGGTGGTGTAATGCTTGATTCCACATGTACTGAGGAATTTCTCAAAATCATCTGACACCAGCTGAACCCCATTATCAGTGACACAGGTTTCAGGAAATCCCTCCCTAGCAAAGACTTCCTTAAGAAAAAGAATGACCGATTGAGAAGAAACAGAGCTGACAAACTTTACTTCGGGCCACTTGGAGTGGTAGTCTACCAGAACTAAAGCATACCGAGCATTGTAAGGCAACTGTTTAAATGGGCCAGATATATCAAATCCCACTTTCTGCCAGGGAAAGGTGGGCCAAGACACAGGCTTGAGGGGAGCTGAGGTCACATGAAGCATTTTATCACTGTTAACACAATGCGAACAATCTCTCACCAGCCTATCCACCATTTTGTCCACTCCCGGCCACCAAAAGCTCTCTCTAATCAGACGTTTCATTGACGACATGCCAATGTGACTCTGGTGAGCGAGAAGCAGAATCTTCTCTTGTAAGGATTGGGGCGGGATTAATTTACCAGCCTTGAAAAGTAGACCAGAAAATTCTTCAATTTTCGATGAAACCTGGCAAAAGGGAGCTATATCCGGAGAAACACCCCTATGGGGTGGCCAACCATTCCTAACAAAATCAAACAGGTGTTGGCAAACCACATCCTTGCCAAGTTCAACAAACCATTCTTCTTCCGACAATGAAATGAACTCCTTGGCAACGCAATCTCCAACAGAGGCAACAACATCAATGTCATTATCCACCTTTGGAGACTCCTCACAAGGAAACCTTGAAAGAAAATCTGCAGTCACATTACACTTACCAGGAACATACACAATTTCGAAATCATACTCTTGAAGGCGTGAAGACAAACGAGCTATACGCGCTGTGGAGTTCCATCCACCTCCAGGAGATAAAATCCCAACCAAGGGTTTATGGTTGGTACGTAGTACAAATCGATTGCCCCAAACATAATTCCTGAAGTGTTCAACAGCCCAAATGCAGGCCAGAAGTTCCTTTTCAATTACGGAGTACCTTCTCTCCGTGGGAGACAAAGTCCTCGAGGAAAAGGCAACACACCATTCATCCTTACCCGATGACTGACTTAACACACTACCAATGCCATAAAGGCTGGCGTCAACTGTAATGATGCACTTCTTGTTAACACAAAAGGACTTCAAAGTAGGAGCATTAACAATTTCCTCTTTGATTTGTTTAAAAGCTTGTTCCTGCTTCTCAGACCAAATAAATTTGGCTGAACTCCTTGTTAGTTCTCTAAGAGGCTCCATTTTGCTTGCAAAATTTTGGATAAATTTGCTATAATATTCGCAAAGCCCTGCAAATGAAAGCAACTTTTCCTTATTGTCCGGGGAAGGAGCCTTAACAATAGCATCCACAAGATTTTTTTTTGGTACAACTCCATCCCCTGAAAGTGAATGGCCCAAATAGTCTACTGTCTTGCAAAAAAACTTGCACTTACTAGCTTTGATAGTCAAACCAAACTTCTCCAACCTGGAACAAACCTCCCTAAGGTGACTATCATGCTCAGAGACATTTTTAGAAAAAACAAGAATATCATCTTGAAAGCATTTGACGTAGATATTAAGGTCCTTGAATATGTGATACATTGCCCTCTGGAAAACAGAAGCGTCTGACGCTAGGCCGAAAGGCATCCTTTTAAATTGAAATAATCCATGGGGAGTGATGAAAGCGGTGAAGTGTTTTGAGTCTTCCGTGAGCTCTATCTGGTGGTATGCAGACCTAAGGTCTAATGTGGAAAACACACAGGCTCCGTCAAGCATGCACAACATTTCATTTATGTTAGGTAACGGGTGACAGTCTGTGACCAAACATTTATTTAACGCTCTCAGGTCAACACACAACCTAATTGTTTTGTCGGGTTTAATCGCCAAAACAATAGGCGAAACCCATTCAGAGGATTCCACCTCCTCGATGACACCATCTTTAACCATGTTGTCAAGCATGACTCTGAGCTCCTCCCTGACACTAATGGGAACACCTCTCAACTTCTGCTTCAGAGGCACAGTATTTGGTTTGACTTTGATTTTATGCGTAAAACCATTCAATCTCCCAAGTTTCTCAGAAAAAACATTAGGAAAGGAGATAGATATCTCTTTAGACATAGATGCCAGGTCATAGTCCCCATCAGATATAGCAAGGACACACACAGGATCTTTCAACCTAGGATTCAACGAGATCCCCAACTTAGCTTGGTCCCGCCAACCTAGAACATTCACACCTTTAGATGCTACATACATCTTAATAGTTGCAGAATTGTTTTTTACAATAATAGGGACTTTTTTAAAACCTATAAAACTGATCTTGGAAGTATCAAAATTGTAGGCATCAATATCTGGTTCACACAAAGAATTTACATCGACTAGATTACCAAATGACTCTACACAGTAATCACGAGTAATTATGGTCCACGGAGAACAGGAGTCCACCATGAGTTCAAGAGTTTTACCTAGTATGTTCACTAAACTCTTTGGAGAAGGTAAAGTATCTGCTAGTGTCATATCGAACGAAGTTTGTATAGAAATTACAATACCGGATTCTCTAACCGAAGGATCATTACCCTCTCTCTCCGCAACGTAAGATACATTACTATTAGTACGTCTGGGAGTATTAGAAGAAGGCTTCTTGTAATCGTTAACTGACTTAACAGAAGTTTTACAATATTTAGAAAAATGTCCAGTGCGGTTACATTTATTACATTGTCTATTCAGAGCGGGACACTGTGGAAAAGAAGCTAGATGATCTGGGCTTCCACACCTAAAGCAGTAAAACTGTTTACCTTTGCCCTCGTATTTATTAGAACTTTGAGCTTTCACATTCACTGTGCTAACCTCACCAGTGGATGTGGAAGGAGTGGTATGAACAGAGGCTTTGTCTAAAGATTTGATCCACTTGTCGGACTGTTCTAAAGCTTTAGCTGTACTAATAGCAGTCTCTAAGCTAGGATCCCCTAAAATCCATAACTGCTCTTGTACTTTCTTGCTTTTCACATGCACAACAATTTGATCCCTAATCATTTCGTCAGTTATTAGACCAAAATTGCAATGGAGGGAAAGTGCACGTAAAGCAGTTAAGAAGTCATCAAAGCACTCATTCTCATCTTGTACTCTGGTATAAAACTTAAACCTGTTTAAGGCTACACTGGTTACCGGTTTAAATCTTCCCTCTATTCTGTGTACAGCCTCATCATAAACATTTGAATCACCTCCAGATCTCACAGGAGGTAAAGTTCTAAAGACAAGTTGTCCTTCTGACCCAAGACAATGTAAGAAAATGTTCTTTTTCCTTTCCGCTGACATCCTTTCACCATCCATAGCCTTAAGGTAAGTAAAAAATTCTTCCTTCCATCTAGTCCAAGGGATGGGCGGGTCTCCTTTGGTTTGCAAAAATTTTGAAGGTGGGTCAAACTGCATAATGGCTAGAGTAAGGTAGAGGTACTACCTCTTTTTTTTTTTAAATAAAAAAATAGTATCTCAAAAGTAATAATATACCCAAAACAAATGAAGCAAAGTGGGTTCTAACGCTTTCCTTTCAAGTAGTAAAATAGTAGCCAAAAGTTTGAAGAAGAGGGTGAAATCCCTTAATATCTTTTCCTTTAAAACGAATGCAATTAAGGTAAAAGTACTTGAAAACAGAAGAAAAGCGATAATGTAGTCTATCCTGTCTTTATCTTGTCTTCCGGCGTGTACATAAAGTTTATTTTACCTTCCGGCGTGTGAATTTTGCTCAGGAATGCATCGACATCGATTCCTCAGCGTCTCCGGTGACTGTGTATCCTGTTGCTATGGATACCAAGATGGCGCTGAGACGTGCAGCGTGATGACGGCAGGAACGTGTCATGTGATCACGCAGCGCGTAATGATGACGCAGCGCGTGTTGACAGGGGAAGCCTCGAGCTTGATGATAGCCTCGCGCACTGTAGAGAAATGTCGGAAAAGCTTTAAAATTGAACGAAAACAGTTTTATACATCACCGATCCGCCGGAGTAGAAGCGCTGGAAACGCCAGGAGATGCGCCGAACATGAAGGTAGAAGCGGTGCTTTTGATGTGTCGTTTGCAGTTTTCTTTTTTTCAGTTGATAACACAAAAAGCTTTAAAAATAAGCAGGAAAACACTGGTAGGTCGTACATTTTTGCAATTACGACGTAGGAGGATTAATCAGTGTTGTCAAGAAGAAAGAGCTGATGGAAATGTATTTCAGGTTTCTTCCTTTGTAACGCAGTCTCAAAAATAAAATTTTCTGCTCCTGTGCTTCAAGAATGGTGGCAGAAATAGTAGGGTTTACCTCGTCGCCAATATAAAGATCCAAGGAAGCTTAAAGTTGGATTTCATGAGGAATTTAATGCATGAATAGGAGTTGAAGCACAGCACATCATCACAGGTTCAGGTACAGATAAAGTAATACAGTTGGTCTGGAATCTGGAACCCAGGATGTAAGATGCAGGCACGCATCATACATTCCAGGCAGCAGATCCAGACAGGGAAAGGCATAGGGAACAGAACAAGGCAGTATGAAAGTACAACAGAATGCAACAAAGAGTCTGAGAGAGAGACTGACTGACTGAGAGAGACAGACTGACTGACTAAGAGAGAGAGAGAGAGAGAGAGAGAGAGAGAGAAAGGGAGACTGACTTAGAGAGAGAGAGAGAGAGAGAGAGAGAGAGACTGACTGACTGACTGAGGGAGAGAGAGACTGACTGACAGAGAGAGAGAAACTTTGATGACATTGGGGTCAAAGTGTGTAGGAAGCTATGCAATACCTCTTAAGATTGCTATTGTCTGCTAATTAAAATGTATTATTATAAAATGTACTCTTTGCAGTTACATCTGCTTCTGAAATACAGCATTGTCGCATTGTCGGTTTTGAAACAGGTTTAATTTTTTTACTCTAGCCCCCCCCCCCCCCTCCCACTGACCCAACCCTACCGGTGCGGCCCTGTAATTTTGGCCCCCAACAGAAGGTTTGTGAGTACTCATGGTGTAAGGTATGATTCACTTGCTCATTTTTCGGACCAGGGCTGAGGTGCAGTGCAACGAGATACTGACATGATGCGCTCCAACCACTTAAGGAGGCCGCAGAAGCTTTCATGGCTCTGCAGACCTCGCGGTGCATTGTAGATGCTGGTTCCTTAGTGTGTCATTCTCCACTTGCTGCACCTCTTCATTGCACCTCTTCACTGGGACAGATGGTAGCAGGCAGGGCAGTTTTGGGGCACCTCAGCAGGTAGGGGGCATGTGGTGCAGACAACTGCCGGGGTATGTTGCAGCTCCTCGCTAATGCTGGTCAGCTCACTTACGGGCAGGGTGGAGGTCTCATCCACTGGTCCCTCAGCCTGTCTCATGTGGTGAAGATCACTCGCTAAGCGCAGTAAGTTTAAGTAGTTTATTACAAGAAAGGAGAGTGGGAGCACATCCTTCTCGCACCACAGCTTCTCTCCACCTGACACTACCTAATGGTTCTCCCAATGTTCTACTGTCCCCAACATTCTATCACAGACAAGTGCCGTCACAGTCCAGATGGTTTCCAGAATCTTCTGGACTGTGCAAGTAGACACCACAGTTCAGGGTGGCAGGGCCATATTGGGGTTCATGGGGGCTTGGTGCCTTCTGTCTAGTTCCCCGTTCAGGGGTTTTTCTTAAAAGTGCCAAGTGCATATGCGAATTTACAGACGCTCCCTAGGGCTCGCTTTGAAAGGGGGCTGCCAACAGGAAACAGGTGCTTGGTTTCTTTATTGGTCCCTTGCCATGTGATTCCTGTTCCTGTGGTTCTACCTTGTTCCCCTTCCTCCGAGCTCTGTTCCAGCGGTCTTTTCCAGTGCTGGGTTATGATCCCCTTTTTCCCTGTTCCCCTGTTTTCCTATTCCCTTGGGCATTACTGAACCCTTTGTGGGGACCTGTTTTTGATCTTCGGTGACGTTCTGGGATTCGCAGCTGCGTTTCCTTTCAGTATTGACGTCCTGTTATTATCCCTTTTTGTATCCAAACCATCTTGTTGTACGTTGTGTTTGGGTGGCTTCACGAAGGAGCAGAATAACGGCCGTTTTTGCGCTACCTTCGTGTTCATTTTTTTAGCTTTCAGGGGTTTTTTGAGTGTCTTTGGTATTCCCTTGATACCTTTTTTCCCCTGTCCCTTTCTGTCTTAAGAATTGTGAATTCCACCCCCTTTGACATTCTCGGTGTTTCCTGAGGAGGCGTGGTTGGTCTGGGGTTACGCAAGAAACAACTAATACGATTGCAGTGGAAGAATTCCTGTTTCGTATCAAGCCACTCCCGTTTGTTATCTGGGGTAAGCAGGGAGGTCAGTGGTTTGTGCATGTACCTGGCACTGGTAATAGTAGTAGGGGTGTGCTTAATGTTGTCCCCTTTTTTCATTTTAGCGGTCTCGTCTGTGTCAAGCTGTCAGCTGCCAAGAAGCCAGAGGAGACGAGTTGTGTTCCCCAAGACCTTGGGTTCCCTTGTTTTGTTACCCACCTTCTCCCGGTGTCGTGTTCTCCACCATCCGTTTTGATTGCGGGTGTTGGGGGTCACGGTGTGGGTAGAGGATTGGGACGTTCTTCACTCCTGCGGTGTTGGGCCGGTCGGCATCGGAACAGGCCACTGATGATCTCTTTCATTTTCTGGGGTGACAACTAACCACACAGGGCTGCAAATTCAGTGCAGAGTTCCTTCAGTGTTGGTGCAGCATGACCTTTGTCTAATATTCTCACAGTTGAGGCTGCTATATACCAGTTGCTTGGTGCTGCTACTTTAAGGGTGGGCTGCAAAAGACACACAATCGATGGACCGAATGCAGAACAAATCAAAACATTCACCCCCGTCTAGAGATCTGGGTTAAACCCATCATTCTTTTGCTCACCATGCCTCCCTAGGTTTGACCTGGCCATATGCAAATCAGTCTTGACCCTGTGCCTCATGGGAACAGTCCAGCCCGAACTGCCAATCCAGGTCTTCCCTGGACCGGAAACAAGCATCCTAGGACCGGTTTCCGGGTTTCACCCTCTTCAGCCAGGATAGCTTGATTCCAGTGGCACAGTGAGCCCAAGGCCCATGTCTGTGCAAGCCTGACGCACTTAGGGCGAGAATACAAAAGACACACAATTGATGGATGGAATGCAGAACAAATCAAAATATTTACCCCTAGTCATGAGATCTGTGTTAAATCCATCATTCTTTTTCTCACCATGCCACCCCAGTTTAAGTGTGGGCTGCAGCAGCATTCCTAGTGAAGTGTGCAATGCCTTTCCTCACGGGCTCTGTGCACAACTGCAGGGGGTAACTTTACTACTGGATGCATTAGTACTGAACCAAGCTCTCCTCACCTACAGGCCCTTTGGACACTTCAATGTTGACACTTTCTTTTAGTGCACATGGGCACTTCAGGAGTGCGGGGGCTTATCGCTTCCTGAAGTGAGGATTGGAAGTGTAGAGGCACCTAAACATGGTGTTACTGCAACGCTTCTCTCCTCTTTACAGATTGCGGTTGCTGTGCTGCTGGCAGCAGGAGTGGGCATGCCTCATACTCTGGCTACTCCTCCACCTACGAAGAACAGCAGAACAGCTTCCAGCAAGCATGCGGGTCAGACCTGCTTGTCGCCATTGTAGGGTTGTGGACCCTAGGCCTGCATGCTGATGGAATAATGACACCGACATTAGCAGATGGTGCTAGTTACTGGCCCAGGGCATGTGCACCCAGCCCCTTTTATTGGAAGGTGCCATGTCATTCATAACAGATGGGTGTTGGGTGAGTGGGACACCAGCAAAACACTAGAAGAAGTCCAGCATGACTCTACACTGCTGTATGTACATTGATGATTTATTTTACAGTCAGTGTGTGACACATCCAGGCAACATCACACATCTTAACAGAGTGTACCACATCATTTCAGATGGTTAGAGGAGCAGAAGGTTGAACATCCCGCATATCCCCAGATGAACTCCAAACCTGCCCCTTTGCATGGAATTAAGCATGTTTATTTGTATGACAGGGACATATGGCAATGGAGTAAAAGAATAAAGCTGTTTTACTTTACATTCTACTTACCCTGAAAAAACAACATCAATCAGAAAATGAGGTGGAGATGCTCCAGTCGATTTTGCTCTATGATGTGTGAGTGTTAGTTTGTTTTTGTACTGACAAGCTTTCTTTGCACTCCTATTTTACACATCACCATTGGCCATATTAAACAAAACTGCATTGGTGGAAAGAAAAAAAACCTGATGCATGGATCCACAAAATTCCATGCAACATGTGTTCCCCAAAGTCTTCCGAGAGAAATGGTGAGAGCCAGACAAGTCACCCCATCCTAGATTTCTCTAGGCGTCTAGGTTTCAAAAATGTATAGGTTTGCTAGGTTTCTCTTGGTTCCGGCTGAGCTAGGTCTCAAAATCTACAGCTAGGCACTTTGCAAAAAAAGGTTCAGTTTTCACCGTGAAAATGTGGTGTGTCCATGTTGGGTTTTGGGCCGTGTCCTGTCGCGGGCACAAGGTCTACCCACAGAAGTGAGGTACCATTTTTCTCAGAAGACTTTGGGGAATGCGGAGTGGTCGAATTATGTGGATCCACGCAGATTCCAGAACTTTCCACCACAGAAATGTGGGATAAATGTGTTTTTTTGGACACATTTTAGGTTTTCAAGGGATTCTGGGTAAGAGATTTTGGTTAGAGCCAGTCAAATCACCCCATCCTGGATTCCCCCGGGTGTATAGTTTTCAAAACTGTATAGGTTTGCTAGGTTTCCCTAGGTGCCATCAGAGCGAGGGTTCAAAATCTACAGTTAGGCACTTTGCAAATAAGGGTCCTTTTTCACTGTAAAAATGTGGTGTGTCCATGTTGCGTTTTGGGCCGTTTCCCGTCACCGACAATAGGCTTACCCACACAAGTGAGGTACCGTTTTTCTTGGAAGACTTGGGCAACATGTGGTGGGTGGAATTTTGTGGCTCCAAGCAGATTCCAGAACTTTACACCACAGAGATATGAGGAAAATATGTTTTTGTGTACACATTTTTAGGTTTGCAAGGGATTCTGGGTAATAGAACCTGGTGAGAGCAAATCAAGTCACCACCTCCTGGATTCCTCTGGGTGTCTAATTTTGAAAACTGTATAGGTTTGCTAGGTTTCCCTTGGTGCTGGCAGAGCTAGGGTTCAAAATCTACAGCTAGGCATTTTGCAAAAAAAGGGTCAGTTTTAACTGTAAAAATAAAGTGTGGCCACGTTGGGTTTTGAGCTGTTTTCTGTACGGGCACGAGGCCTACCCACACAAGTAAGGTACCAATTTTAGTGGGAGACTAAGGGTAACACAGAATTGTAGAGCAACTGGTAATACCTATTGAATTTCGATGCATTTCTGCTTACCAAATGAAAAACAATGTGTTCAAAAGAAGTCATTTTGAAAAATGCCCTATAATTCTCATGCTTTTATGGGTACTCATATTTTCGGAAATGTATAAATATCTACTGTTTCTAAACTCTATATTTTGTTTCAGTTTCAGAAGTACATAGGTGTCTTTCATACCGATTTTTCCATGTATATATTTTCCAAAATTAATTGCTATATACCGGGTACATAATAAAAAATCATTACAAGACACTGCTCAGTTATTGTCTCTGGGTTCGTAGGGTTCTTGGTGAACCTACAGTCCATTATATCCCCACAACCAGAAAGGTCCAGTGGATGTAATGGTATATTGCTTTCAAACAGTTGTCATAGATAGAAGAAGTAACAGCTGAAAACGTTGACACAAATGGCTGTTTTTTTCAACTAATTTTCAATTTTTCTTATATTCAATAGTTAGTTTCCATAAAGAAACATTGAAGCATCTACACAAATGACCCCTTGCTAAATTAAGAATGTTATCACATTTTCTAAAATATATAGCATTCCAGTATCCATTATTGCTTTCATATCCATTTCTACCATTAACTGGAAGGAGGTTGAAAGCACAAAAAATAGGAAAAATAGGCTATGTCCTAGAAAAATCCTAAAACTGTGTAAAGGTTTTTTGTTTTCTGACAAAAGTCTGCTTGTCCCTGAAGGTTGGGAATATGGTGATTTCAGCCCCACAACCTTTTTGTCCATACCATTTGCTGGGAAAAAAACAGATGCTTTTATCTGTAACCCTTTTTTTACCACCCCACCCAAAAAAAAGAATTTTGCTATATATTGGCTAATTTCGGTTCCCTCCACGGGAATCCACAAACCCTGAGTACCTTTAGAATCCACATGATGTGGAAGAAAAGGACACAAATTTGGCGTGAATACCTTATGTGGTCAAAAAGTTACAGGGGCATAAGCACAAACTAACCTAAATAGCCAAAAAAAGACTTAGCACAGGGGGGGAAAACACCAAGCAGGGAAGGGGTTAAGAAATGCGTTGCTGGACTGATATTGGACTTTAAGTCCAACACTTTCCCTACTGTTGCACAGCATGGAGTTGGAGTAGTAAATAATACAATACTAAAGTCTAGCGCTTTCCTTAAGGCAAGTTGTTGTAATAACTTGCGTGGTAAAGGAATGCGTTGTAAAGATGCATTTGTGGTTCGGACCTTGTTGTTAAGGCAGCCGTGGTAAATGCCCGTGTGGTTCCGAAATACAACCTACATTCCACAAGCCTTATGTAGGTAAATAAGAGTACTTAGATAAGCCGAAGTAGGGCCAGCAGCACTCTATATACATGACAACCGAAATGACAAGGAAACCATTGGGTAACCTATATGGTGCATCTATTGCTCGTAAATCATTTGACATGCATGCATAACAGGACGAAACCTGGTAACATGAGTAACAGTAATTAAACAAATGAAGCACACTGATTTTGCGTTTCTGAAGCTAGTTATGAAATATTGAAAGAAACTTAATTTGCTCAAACTAGTCCCCTCTTTCATATTTGAAATATATTGAAAATTGTTGTGTTGTTTTTGATTATGTAAACACAGCAAGCAATTTTTTGTCACGATGCAAGATAGTTTGTGGCGAACCTTCTTATTTCCATTTCCCATCAAAATTGTGAAAAAGACATGCCACTTTTTTGAGAAGGTGCGATTCTTAGTATATTATGTAGGTCGATATTGACTATGACTTGTGTATGCTAGATTAATTACAGGCAAGCGGGTTTCCTCACAGACCTGCTGAGCAATAGAAAGCACTTACTCGGCCTCCAACAGTGGGGTCCAACCTGTAGCGCTTTCAATATTATTGATCTCTTGTCTGCTGGAGACATTTGGTCGACCCCCTGTGTCTTAGCAACTGTGAGAAGAAAAATGAATCCCGCAGGTAGCAATCAAGTATTGGCCCAGGAAAGGGCAGCAAGTGCACACAGGGGAGTGACACCTCTCAGATCACAACTTTTACTCTAAACTTAAGGACCGAGTACAAAGCTCTTATTGCCATGTTGCAAGGGTGAATGTTGTCGATGTTGTGTGCAGAGCTTCATTCTACTTAACGTTGCTTCTTTAGACAGTATGAAAAGTCCACACATTTAGGTCAAAGCTAGCCTCAGATTTTCGTTCCACTATTCATTTTCTGTTTTAATTCATTTACTATTAACACCACAATCTGGATTGCTTTTAGGAGCAAAGGAGCACAGACAACACTGGCTAATGATGAGAAATGCTTCCTGGAACCATAGACCTCCCACTGGCTGCCAGTGAAAGTATCAATCGATAGTGGTTCCAGGGGCAAGGATCCGCCACTGAAAAACACTGAGGGCCATATTAGCAACAAACTGCGATAAATATCGCAGAGCGCGACTAGCGTGAAATCTTTCATTGCCAGCTATCGCTGGAATATATCGCCATGCTAAGGCTGTATTAGCAACAATTTAGCGCTATGGCGATAAATATTCCAATGATAGTGGGAGGGATGGGCCTATATCGTGACAAAACCAGCGATGTTGCATGGGGAAGGGGTAAAACCTTGCTGATACGACCCTGTGGTCATATCAGCATAATCCACCCCCCGTTAGCGCGACTTTTCACATCGCTAACCGGGGCCAGGGCCTTCTTGCTAATAGGCGATAGGCCTGTTAGCAGCTGTTTACCAGGTCTGTTGTTTGGGAATGCCTACTTTGCATGTCATTAGTGATAAATATCGCTGACATGCAAAGCGGCACCCAAACCGGTCGCTTTCGTCGGAAAGCTGTCGCTAACTGCTGTTAGCGACAGCTTGCTGATAGGGCAATAGAATTATCGCCGCTTTAGCAGGAAAATTTCCTCAGTATCTTGGGTGTAGGGTAAATATACTCATCACGCAAAAAACATATCTATAAAGTTTGCAAGGGCCCAGTACGTCTTAAATAATTACCAACCTATGTCCATCATACCAAATGATCTACAAAGTTGCAATGTGACACGACTCAAATAATTTATTGATTAGAACAAACTGATGATTTTCAATCTAGTTTAAGGTCTCCATTCAGCAAAGGTTTGTCTGTGTTACAGATAGTGGACAATGCAAGTAAACAAAGACAACATATTCTTCTGGACTTGTCAGCATTAGCAGGTTCTGATGTGGTAAACCCTGGAACAATGGATCAGTGGCACATTTGTGAAACTTTATTTAATAGTGGTTGCAGACGATACAGTACAGTAGCATCACAATCAGAACAAGGTAGAATGTGTTGGTCAATGGAGCAGCTGACATATGCGTTGCTGTGTCAAAGGTCTGAAAGTCACAAGGTCTCACACTGATGGCCACAAGCAACTGACTTTGGTATCTATGTTTTTGACCACATGGATAGCTGTGCTTGTTGTTCAGAATCCCTTGTAGGATGCATTATTTAAAGAGTCGTCAGTTGGTGCTGGACATGTGAGCCACCAGCAACTCGTCAGTCTATATCCAGAATAAACTCACTTTTTTCCACATCTGGAGTCTTTGGAGTTTGTGAACTATGACACCGACCCAAATAAAAACACGTCATATGCAATAATCAAGTCTGTCTACAAACATTTCCACAAAAACAAAATCTTCAATGTATCTGTAGACAACTGGTTCGGTTGGGGTTACATAACATTAATATTTATGGCTTTACTTCCCTCCCAACTTCCTTATATACGTCAATCTGGGTGGCACATAGCAGCCAGTTTACGGCATCCTTTTGTCATACTCGTCCGTAACCAGGTCCACTTAGTGGCAAATATAAAAGACCCCCCCACCAGTGGGAAAGCTGAGATTGGTCTACGCCACAGACCTCTTTATTATTATTCTCTTAATGCGGATTCCTCCACCCAGGCTCAGTGCTTGACCACTTTCTTCCACTTGCAGTGGAATGGTCCCCTAGCAGACCCCAAACGCACAGCTAGAGTGCATTTGCCCATACCAGTGTTAAGCTCAAGAATCTAGTTCCCATCCATGTCATCTTTGGAGAGGGAGGCTTTCTCAAGAGACATATCTCCATCCTCAAAAGTTCTGTCCAATCAAGTGTATGCTCCAAGGCAGCCACCACCTCCCATCAGTACCGCCTGATCTCTAGGCATGACCAAGTGATATGTATAAAGTCGTAGTAGTAGCTTTATTGTACAGTTAATTAAAACTCACAATATTAAAAACTTCCATCAGTAAAATGTTATTAAACCTTGTTTTACATTTATGTTATAAAAATAAGAGGATAAAGGTATGTTACACTCTTTAAAATCATAAAAAGTCTCTATTACATTTCAGTATAGTCCTTTTCTGATTTTATAAAGTGAATGTGCCTCAGTATACCAAGCGTAGTTGTGACTTGGCAAGTGCCTTAGCGGGCTGTTCCTTTATTAGATTGAAATGCTGTTGCTTGCTGTATTTCAGATAATCCATATGCTAGCTCTTGAGTCTTCTGGCCACGGTATCAAAATATTTTGTTAATCTGCAATTTAGCTGGATCTCTTCAGGATTAAAGCACAGCATCACAGCCTGCCTGCAATTTGTTAGGCCCTTTTGTTTCCATAATGCTCGGAGTAAGGAGCGCCTTATGTCCATCAGGTTTGAGCAGATGAAGATTATATGTATTAGGTCCTCTTTCCCTGATCTGCAAAGACAGCAAAGGTGTTCGTCTGCTCTCCTTTTCCAAGGTGACAAGTGGGGTAGTATTGGGAGGATGACGAAGTGTAGATTTAAGAATTTGTATTTTGTCGTCTGCACGAGGCCCGTTTTCAGGTATTCCTCCGGTTTAAGAGCTTTGTAATCTTACAGCGCTGTCCATCCATGAGGCCTCTTGGCCAGAGTTTCTTTGTCTAATATGGATGATGTCATTTTGGTTAATTTTGTTACCACCTTTTTGAAGCTTTTTTTGTCTGTGGATGACTCCCAGAGGTTTGTTAATCCAAGGTACTGCAGTGATTCTTGTAAGTACTTCCTGGCGGGTGAGTTCTCCCAAATAGTTCGGTCCAGAGGTGGGCGTTTAAGGATCCTTGCTCAGCGCCTCTGATTTTGCACCAGCTTTTTATGTAGGCACCTCTTCTCTCCACAGTTTGTCTCCAAATTTGAGGCGGATTTGAGCAGGGGAGACGCAGTTCGGCAGATGGAAGAGTGCCCTATATGCTCAGCTGATTGTTTTGTCTAGAGCTGTGGCGTCTTTCCCTTGCATGAGTTCACAGCTGCATGTGAGCTTTGGCTGTAAACGTGCTCTGGTGACCTGTAGGAGGGGATCCAGTGACCGGTCGGGAGAAATTTCTTCAGGGGCTTTATTGAGACGTAGAATGTTGTGCCCTCCGATGGATGGCCTCTAGTTGGGAATTAATTGAACCTCTGCTGTCAAAAAGAACACCTAGGTATTTGTAGGTGGCTACGTGGTCTAGCCTCTGTCAGTCCAGGAACCATTCTAGTTTCTTTGTTTTATTGTAATTCACTGACATAACTTTTGATTATTTAAATTAATCTTGAATGCATTGTTTATTGAGAATTTTTTGGTTGGTGTCCAGGAGATGTTGTAGTCCTATAGGGGACCAACTAATTAAGACCAGATCATATGCATAGAGGAGTTATGATAGCGAGATGTCTCCCAGCCACGGGGCATGCGATTTGGTTTTGTCCAATTCTCCAGGAAGATCTGCGAGAAATAGATTAAACAGCTTGGGGGCTACAACGCATCCTTGTTTAAACCTTTGGTGGTAATATTTTTGCCTTGAAAGGTGCGTTCCAGATCCGAGTTTGATCTTAAGCCAAGTGTTGGTGTGTAGTAGTATCAGCTGTCTTAGAAGCGGCCCGGGAATCCCCCATTTTTCCAGCTTCTGACACAGTTTGCTGCGGTCTACGTGGTCAAACGCAGCGCTGTAATCTATGAAAACATTGAAATAACGAGCTCTTGGCTGTCTTTGCCACGTCCATCATTAGAGTTAGAGCCTTGATGTTAGTTGTTGTGCCCTGGCCTCTGCTGAATCCGCTTTGGTTTGCTGGGATGATGTGTTTTAAAGTTGCCAAGGATGTTAATTCCTACAAAAGGTGTCCCGCATAGTACTTTACCTCTATGTCTATTAGGGCAATGAGTTGATAGTTACTTGGGTTGCTCCTTTCGGTCTGCTTGTAGATCAGACTTATTATTGATCCTCTCCAGGATGATTGACATATCGCTGTTTCCCTAATTTCCTGGAAGACTGTCGCCAGTACATCGCTCCAGAAGTCAGCGTCTTGCTTGTACACTATTGGCGGGATTCCTTTGGGGCCCAGAGCACCTTCTAGTTTCCTGTTTGATATTTGTGGCTTGATCCTAACCGCTGTTGCTGCGTACATTTTTTCCTTCCTGTTTGAGGTTAGTTTGGAGCTTTTTGTTACTTCCTTCTCCAGATTTGCAATCTTGCACGGGGGCTCAGTCTTGATGGGGTCGTCATATACTTCATGATTATGTATTCCTTTTTTATTAGTGCTTGGATGCATCTTGATTGCCCAAGTTTTTCCTCTGGGTGGTTCCCCTTCTGGGTTTTTATCATTGAAGTGTTTTTATAAATAGTGTGCTCATTTGGATGCAGATATGTGTGAGTTAATTCCTTTGTGACCTGGCCATTGGAGGCTATGGATTGTTTTCCAGAATCTAGCGCTGTTTTTCTGTTTGGAGTCGTACACGATTTTCACCCAGAAATCGTCGTTCATTTGCCTTTTCCTTTCCCAGATCTTCTTCTTTTGATGAGCCTTTAGAGTTCGCAACTCTTTTTACTGGACTTCATTGTTCGATTGTTTGCGAAGTTGCCTTAGGTTCTGGTTTATTTTCCATTTTAAGTTTTTTATCTCTGGTTTATTTACCTTACTGAATATGTTACATGATGTGTTTGCCTTGCAGGTTTTTTTCTCTGTGGCATATGTTCTTCCTACTTCAATTATGAATTCTTCCCAAGCCTCTAATGGATTCTTTGTTAAGCTTTTTATCTGGTGGAAGATTGTTTTTGTGTTGAGTGCTATCCTTCTAAAGTTGGAGGTATACTCTGTCCCAATGCTTTTACTTGCTTCCATGTTGTTCCTACTAGTGACGCCTAGTATCACTTCTAGTGGCAGGTGGTCACTGTGGCCATTTTCTCCAACTTTGAATGAGCTTATTATTTCAAACAATGGTAGTGTTGCAAGGGTGAAGTCTAGGTGAAAAGAAGTGGTTGAGGAAAATATGTTTGTGCTGGCGGTGTGTCCTCTTTAAATCGACCATTTAGTACTCCCAGGTTTTAACTGCTCCAGATCTTTCAGTAGTTGGTTTGAGCATCTTGTTTACTTGTTTAGAGAGGCTGTGGATTGGTTTTGTATTCCCCACTCAATGTTCAGTTCCTGTACTAATTCTTCTTCTGATTTATTTCCAAGAAGGTAACGATTGAAGTTGCCTGCCAGAAGTAAGTTCTCCATTTCCTTTTCTTCCATGAGTCTTGTCAATTTGCTTACAAGTTCTCTTGCCCTTTTTAGTTTGTGCTTGGGATGTATATATGCGTTTATTATGTATATTGGTTGAGCCACCTGTTTGTTTTCAATTGGTATTACTATTGCCTGTATGGCACTAGGGGGAGTGATTTTTACGTTGATTTCTTCCATTGTTCCTATTGATAGTATTGAGGTGAGTGACGCCAAGCCTCCTGAGCTGTGACCATAGGGAGAACCTCTATTGTTGGGTGGATTTGAGTTGTATATCCTTGCAGGGGTATCTCTTCTTCTTCCCAGGTTTCATGGAGTAAGATCAGATAAAATGATTTTATGTAGTTAGATATTTCTATGTCTTCCAGTTTGCTTGGCAATCAATCAATCAATCATGACATTTGTATAGCGCGCTACTCACCTGGAAGGGTCTCAAGGCGCTGGGGGAGAGGGGTTCGTTACTTCTCGAAAAGCCAGGTCTTGAGTTGCTTCCTGAAGGAGAGATGGTCCTGGGTTAGCCGAAGGTTTTCGGGAGGGAGTTCCATGTCTTGGCTGCCAGGTAGGAGAAGGATCTTCCACCGGCGGTGGCTCTATGGATGCGTGGAACGGCGGCGAGGGTGAGGCTGGTCGACCGTAGCTGGTGGGTGGGCGTGTAGAAGGTCAGGCGGTTGTTGAGGTACTTGGGACCCAGGTCGTGGAGAGCCTTGTGTGCGTGGGTGAGGAGTCTGAACGTGATCCTCTTGCTGACGGGGAGCCAGTGCAGGTCTCTCAGGTGGCCGGAGATGTGGCTGTGTCGGGGGATGTCCAGGACGAGTCGTGCGGATGCGTTCTGGATGCTTTGGAGTCTTTTCTGAAGTTTGGCTGTGGTTCCGGCGTAGAAGGTGTTTCCGTAGTCCAGTCGGCTGGTGACAAGAGCCTGGGTGACCGTCTTCCTGGTTTCGGTGGGGATCCATCGGAAGATCTTTCGGAGCATGCGCAGGGTGTTGAAGCACGATGATAAGACGGCGTTGACTTGTCTGGTCATCGAGAGGGAGGAGTCCAGGATGAAGCCCAGGTTGCGTGCGTGGTCCGTTGGCTTGGGAGCGGTGCCCAGGGCAGGGGGCCACCAGGAGTCGTCCCAGGCGGATGGAGATGATCCCAGGATGAGGACTTCCGTCTTGTCTGAGTTCAGTTTCAGGCGGCTGTTCTTCATCCACTCGGCGACATCTTTCATCACTTCGTGTAGGCTGGTTCTGGTGGTGGCTGGGTCATTGGTGAGGGAGAGGATCAGCTGGGTGTCGTCGGCGTAGGAGATGATGTTGAGGTTGTGTTGGCGTGCGATGGCTGCGAGGGGGCTCATGTAGACGTTGAAGAAGTTGGGGCTGAGCGATGATCCCTGTGGTACGCCGCAGATGACTTCAGTGGCCTCGGATCTGAACGGGGGGAGGCGGACCCTCTGGGTTCTTCTGGCGAGGAACGAGATGATCCACTCCACTGCCTTTTCTTGGATTCCGATGTTGCTGAGGCGCTGCACTAGGGTGCGGTGGCAGACAGTGTCGAACGCTGCAGAGAGGTCCAGGAGGATGAGGGCCGCTGTTTCCCCATTGTCGAGCAGGGATCTGATGTCGTCAGTGGCTGCGATGAGGGCGGTCTTGGTGCTGTGGTTGGCTCAGAAGCCGGACTGCGAGTGGTCGAGGGATCCGTTCGTCTCGAGGAAGGCGGCAAGCTGTCTGTTGATGGTCTTCTCGATGACTTTGGCAGGAAAAGGGAGGAGCGAGATGGGGCGGAAGTTCTTGAGGTCGGTGGGGTCCGCTGTTGGTTTCTTCAGGGGGGCGCTGAGCTCGGCGTGCTTCCAGCTTTCCGGGAATGTGGTGTTGTTGAATGAGGCGTGGATGATGTTCCGGAGTTGGGGTGCGATGATGGTGTCGGCCTTGTTAAAGACGTGGTGAGGGCAGGAGTCAGTTGGGGATCCGGGGTGGATGGTGTTCATCGTGAGGGTGGTGTCTTCGGTGCTGACCGGGGTCCAGGCGCAGAGGGTGGAGGTGGGGGGTGTTGATTCAGTGGTTGGGTGCGTGGTTGGTGCGCCAAAGCTGTTGTGTATATTGGCGATCTTGCGGTGGAAGAACGAGGCGAGTGAGTCGCAGAGGTCTTGCGAGGGAGTGATGTCATTGTTTCTGGCGCTGGGGTTGGAGAGCTCTTTGATGATGCTGAAGAGTTCCTTGCTGTTGTGGGCGTTGTTGTCCAGTCGTTCTTTGAATGCTGTCTTCTTGGTGGTGCGGATCAGCTGGTGGTGTTTGCGGGTGGCGAGCTTGAGTGCAGTCTTGTTGTCTGTGGTCTGGTCGTTGCGCCAGCTTTCTCGAGGGTGTGGCAGTTCTTCTTGGAGTTCTTAAGTTCGTCGGTGAACCAAGAGGTTTTCTTGCTGCTGTGTCTGCTGGGAGGGGTCTTCAGTGGTGCAAGGTCATCTGCGCAGTTGGTGATCCACTGTGTGAGGTTGCTGGCTGCTTCATTGGGGTCCGTTGTGCTGCCAGGAGGGTTCTGGCTGAGGGAGGTGGTGAGCTGGTCGGCGGTGATCTTGTTCCAGTTCCTGCGAGGAACCTGTTGCAGGTGGTGGTGGGTCGTGGTTCTTCTGAAGCTGAAGTGGACGCAGCTGTGGTCAGTCCAATGAAGTCCGGTGGAGTGACTGAAGGAGATGTACTTGCTGGAGGAGAAGACTGGGTCAAGCGTGTGGCCGGCGTAGTGGGTGGGGGTGTTCACCAGTTGCTTGAGACCGAGGTTGGCGAGGTTGTCCAGCAGGGTGGTGGTGTTGCTGTCCTTGTTGTTCTCCAGGTGGAAGTTGAGGTCCCCTAGGAGGATGTAGTCAGCGGAGGGGAGGGCGTGCGGGCTGCTGAAGTCTGTGATGTCTCCGCTGAATTGTGTGCGTGGTCCCGGGGGTCTGTAGATGAGGGTGCCTCTGAGTGTGGTCTTGGGGTCGGTGTGTATCTGGAAGTGGAGGTGTTCGGCGGCGGTGAAGGTGTCGTCGGAGCTGGTCATGATGTGGATGGTGTTCTTGTGTATGATAGCAATGCCTCCTCCAGTCTGGTTGATGCGGTCCTTCCGGGTGATCTTGTATCCGTCCAGGATGGCGATGGCGATGTCGGGCGCTGAGGAGGCGTTCATCCAGGTTTCAGTGAGGAAGGCGACGTGTGGAGATGTTGTGTCGAGCAGGTTCCAGAGTTCGACGGCATGTCTGTGGACGGAGCTGGTGTTGAGTAGGATGCACTTGAGGTGGTTGCTGCGGGTGCTCGGCTTGGCGGTAGCGGTGCAGGTCCGGAGGCAGGTGTATTTGTAGGCTTGGCAGATGAAGGGCCCGTGGGTGCACCTCGGGGTGGCTCGGTAGCAGGCGGGGGTTCGGCCGGTGTTGAGTGCGTTGAGGGTGGCGGCGTCGTAGGTCCGTCGTGTGGTCTGGAGTCGGCGGGGGCCAGGGGTTCTGGCACTGGGCGCGGTCCAGGCGCGGACGGGCGTAGATGGGCTTGCCTTCGGCGCGCAATCGGCGCGTCCGCAGCGCGTTCGCCACACGGCCTCCATATGAGGGACCGAGGGAGGAGCAGCTGGGAGTCGGGAGCGGGGAGGCGAATGGAAGCGGCGGGGGGGAGGGGGCCGCAGGGAGCAGCGGCGGGAAGCCGCCGGCGAGGCGGGAGGCGGGGGGGCAAGAAGGCAGAAGGGAACGAGGGGCACGGAATAATAAACCAAGCACAAGTTATAACAACAACACAAGTTCTAGCAAAAATACAAATACAGGCCGAGGGCGAGGCGGGAGGGCACAGAAGGCAAAAGAGGGGGGAGAGGGAAACAACGAAGGCTAAACAGGCACAGTCAGACAGAGGTTTAACAATACAATACGCGGACTGGAAAGAAGAGTGGGGAGGGCACATGAGCAAGGGGTGCGAGGCGACAACGGAGGGTAGACAGGAGCAGAGTCTGGTAACAGCACGCAGACTGGTCGGGCAGCGCAGCAGCACAGCACGGGAGGACCGTGTGGTGGCAGGGGGGAGCAACCTACCTGGTGGACAGGGTCAAGGGTCGCTCCCTTTACCACCTCGCGGCCTCCATATGAGGGGCCAAAGGAGGGAGGAGCAGTTGAGAGGCCGGAGCAGGGAGGCGAATGGGAGCGGTGGGGGGGCGGGCCGCAGGGAGCAGCGGCGCGAAGCGGGGGTGAGGCGGGAGGCGGGGGGCAAGAAGGCAGAAGGGAACGAGGGGCACAGAATAATAAACCGAGCACAAGTTATAACAACAACACAAGTTCTAGCAACAATACAAATACAGGCCGAGGGCAAGGCGGGAGGGCACAGAAGGCAAAAGAGGGGGGAGAGGGAAACAACGAAGGCTCAGACAGAGGTTTAACAATACAATACGTGGACTGGAAAGAAGAGCGGGAAGGGCACAGGAGCAGGGGTGCAAGGAGACAACGGAGGGTAGACAGGAGCAGAGTCTGGTAACAGCACGCAGACTGGGCGGGCAGCGCAGCAGCACAGCACGGGAGGACCGTGTGGTGGCAGGGGGGAGTGACGTACCTGCCAGCACAGGCCATTAATGTTCCAAATGCATATTTTAATATTAGAGGTGTCGGGTTTCTTGAGAGACTGGCCTGATGCCCTTGTCACTTTGTATCTTCTGTAATTATTGTCCGCCGGATGTTCGCCCACTTTGAATTAGGTTGCTGAGTTGTGTAATGTTTTAGATGTGGTAGATTACTGTCAGGTCCTGGGCAATAACTACGTGCTCCTTTTAGAATTGATTTAACTATTTGTAGACTTTCTTTTTTTCTTTCTTCTAGGAGCGGGGTGGGGTAGGCTGGTCTTTTTCCTGCTTCTAACTTTATTCCCCATTGAGAGATTCTGAGCGTTTCCCCCAGTATTTGATCTGCTAAGTTGTTTGTTTTCCAAATTGACTTTGTCCTTTCGTGTCCATGTTGATCTGGGGAAGAGTGAATTTCAATTGCGAGCAGGTCTGTTGTGTTAATGTGTTTTAAGTTTTCAATTGAGTTGATGAGTCTTAGTATATTACCCCTGTTTAGGGTGTCCACTCTTCCTCTGGATTGGAATTCTGGAATAAATAGGATAATGTCTGTCTCTTTTTTCCAGGGGTCGATATTCGCTGATGTGTGGTTGACTCATATTGTTCAACCCCGTATGGGGGCTTGATTTTGTTTCTTATTTTGTTGCTTTCTGAGCTGGCTCCTTGGTGGTCCTCTTTTGTCTGTTCAAAGGCTAGCTTATTCGTGCTTTGTGTGCATACCATCTTCTTTTGTTCCTGGGTGGTGATCTCCTTGCAATAATTAACACTCTTTATGGGTGAATCAGTGTTCATTACTTCTATGTTAATTTGGACGGGCTCCTCTAGGGCCTGCTCTATGACTTGTGTGCCGGGTTGTATTTTTACTGTTGGCAGATTTTCTGCGATAGCCCTTCCTTTGCTTTGTGTGTCATTTACCGGATCAGGTATTTTACTGGGTTGCCTGTGTTTGGCTTGGCCAATGTGCTTCTGCTATATCTGTTTGCTTGTTTTCTCTTTAGAGAATATTGGTGTAGGGGGTCTCTGCTGCTGCTTTTGTGATCTTTGTGTCTAATGATTTTTTTATCTTGAGGTGTTGACATTTTTCCTTTGTTGTAATTCATGGTTTCTCCTGTTTGCACCTTATCCGTAGATGCGGTCATTTGGTGGTTTTCGTCAGTGTAATCTACTCCTGTTGTATAAAGTCAGCATCCAGTTTGCTACATCTGGGGCATGTCTGGTCAAGAGTGCCTTGTATTGTGTTGAGCCGGTGTGGGGTGAGATATTACATATAGAGAAAGTTAAACTGGGTGAAATGAAATATGGTATTATGTGATGCAGTGTGAACATGCTCCAGTGCACTGAGCCATTCCTTAGCATGTAAGTCTTGGATTAGGGTTGTTTCCCAACTATGTCAGACTGGTGTTAAGTCTACTTGGCTCTGGAGTAGTGCCGATTTATAAAGCCTGGAAACTAACCAACAGCCATCTCCAAAAGTGAGGACGATCTGATAGACCTCTGCTTTAATTGCTCGACCTGTCCTCTTTGCCACTGTATGTGAATTGCCCGGGTAACAGCCATGTATTTTAGGAATATAGAGGTAGGCAGGCAAGCGTCTGCCATGATCATCAGTACACAAAAACCCTGTCCCGTTAGGCGGCCTAAGTCTTTCTGTTCAAGAGCGGAGAATATCTTACATCCAATTCTTCCGCTACACTACCCTTTTTATCTAAATTCGAGGGTATGAACGAGTGTCGTCATTAATTTAAAACCTCTTTCAATTCTCAAATGGCAGTGAAAAAAAAAAACATACAAACACAAGTCCTAATGTCTGTGCACCAAATCACCAGTACATTGAAAAATGTGTGAAGGACGAAATGACACCTCACGGGCGCACCACCATCGGGGTAGCTGGTAGGTACTTACCAGGTTAGGCCCCTTTTCTCATCATCGGCAATCATTTTGTCCCAGAAAAGTAACAAAAAGAAGAAAAAAAGGGATGTGTCCAAAAACAAAATTTGGAGGTAAATAAGTGCAAAATAGTGAGTAACAGCCTCACTCACTAATGACAGAAAGTGATTAAAATCGACACGCACACCTCTCTCAAACTTTTATTCTTAAATCCTAGATGTGCTATGTTGAATTAAAAGGAGGAAGGGAGCTAATTTTGCATACCAACATACACTGCCAAAATGTTTCTTTGCCTCTGAACTTGCGGCAAATTCTTCCGGGCTAGACTCTCTGTCATATCACCTCTGTTGGACACTTGTTTCCTTTTACACTGCCAAGTAGAGAATCAAGGGAAAGGAAAACACATCCAAACCACATTAGAATACACCCACAATGCACCTCTTACAGCTTCATACGTTCAAAAAACACAAAAAAACTTAGTGGTAACCCTCTGTCAACATGAGTCTCTCATACCAGCTGCAGAGGTATACAACTTGGTCTCAAAAAAACTCCTTAAGTGAGTCATTTGTGGGATAAACCAAACGGTTGTCTTATCAATCTGAAATTAAAAAGAATTATATAGTCAAACCTTACATATTAATACATGTTACCCAACAGCTTCAACAGTTTTATTCTTCTTATAAGTGCACTAACTCTTAGCTCAATCAGTCAACTTCTGCACTGCTCGGTCCTTATCATGTGAAATTTACCTGAGCTGTCCTAATTCACTACCAGGCAAAACAACCGCCTTAGACACAAACGGAGGAATCCCATAGTTCACATTCCACTCCGCCTATTACCTTGTGTTGCAATCTCCTCCTCGCAATACCTGTCATGATTGTATCCCCTTACTGTCTCGGTCCTGTGATCTGCACACAGAAACACTGAACCATACCCGACGTGACCAGGTTCCCCCGCTCCCCACCCGTTGAAGCCTCACGGAGCGCTAAGTCTCCTTCTGCATTTACGGTGTCCCACGGCCGTATGTTTATTGCCGGTCAGGTGATGCCTCTTCGTCACGTGATTAGCGACACGCGGCGCCAGTATCGGCAAAAGAGCGTCCGCCATTTTGGATAGGGATAGAAAGCTGTCGTTACAGCGCAGATCCCTGCTGAAAGCCGGAAAACGGCAATTATTATCCAATATTCCTTCATAAACTGCTATTTTTAAACATGTGTAGATTTATATACACTGACCCTGTATTGTTGCGATTACAAAGAAAATTATCATTAGAGTGTTTGTAATTACTCACTGGCGGATCACAGAGTGTGCAATTCTCTCCAAAGCATCTAGGATAATGCAGATCCCTGCTAAAAACACTGCTGGTGATGCACGTACAGTGATGGGACAGGAGCCGCGAGGAGATTATCCTATCTCATTTTTCAAACATTCTCCTTATTCACACCAAGCCACCCCTTGTACTACCATAAGCGCACTTTCTTGTAGTTCAACAGGAGGACAGGACCAACACAACAAACACCAAGGAGCACCTGGATGATGTAAAAAGGGGGGGTTGTGTCTATTTGACCCTATTCCATTCGATGACTTCGTTTTATCCAAACTGATCACTTTTCTCCTGATAAATCCATCTAGCTTCTTTAGAAAATAGGATGCGTTCAATATTCTGTCTAGTCATGACCCATTGAAGCAGTGTTGTACCAAGTTGATAGTTAGTTGCCCCGCTCTAATGGTTGTGAGATTTTCTTGCACCCTGATTTTGATCTTGAGGGATGTTAACCCAATATACTGGAGACCACATTCACAGCATAAACTGTAGAGTACATTAGAGGTGTTACAATTGCTAAAATGATTTAAAAACCACTCTTTCCCTGAAGTCAGAATCACACTTTTGGTCTTTTTTGTCATGGAACATACAGAACAAGACCCACAGGAAAAATGGCCTTTGGGGACAGTGGTGTCTATCATGTGCCCAATGGTGAATGAGCGGATTGGGCCGACACCACTGATGGCCTTGTTGGGGTATGTTGTACCATTACGAGCAGAGCACTGTACGTTTGTAGCCTTGGCATTGTTACTAGCTAAGAGAAGAGTGGCATGTCGTTGGGGCAGGGGAAGAGCACCCAAATTCAAAGTGTGGATTAACGATCTAATATATTGTCAGGAGCAACTTGCGACGTATGCGGAACTGTTACCTATTGCATCCAGCCCAAAGGATATATGGGCACCACTACAATGTTACTTACTATCGCACTCTCAGACAGAACCCCCACAGACTGATGGGTTTACTCACACACAATAGTGCACCACGTGCGCTGGCGTTTGCTATACCTTGAGACCCTGGTAGAGGTGAACTGTCGGAACGCTGAGCTGGAAAAGTGGTGATCGCAACTGTTCATTTTATTCAAATATGACCAAAATGAGATGCAGTGGAATGCTGTGGCAATGTGCATAATATTGCTGGGTCTAATCAGCTCCGTACCTTGGTTTTAGTATGATAGAGGTCCTGTATCTCTCTCTCGGGACTCGAGCTCCCAGCAACCTGCAAGGGTAGCCTGGAAACACTGGAGCTGGATTTCTCAGCAGAGTAAAGACAGCGTCATTTTAGTGGGTGAGTTGGAGGGTCGGCTTCCTTCAGGACTTGCATCAGCAGGGCTTCGGGCAAGTAGTTAGTCGATCTGCTCCGGAACCACCTTGGTTCTGCTGAGGGCTGGTTTTACCACAAAATCAATGTGGATTCTCGGAGTTTAATGGAAGTAGCCATGCCACATTAGGGCTGGATGGTTTATATCTATATATGGGGATGAATCGGGAAAAGTTACACTAGGGTCCTAAATTCCCACATGCGTTTACCCTGCTCTCTCTTTTGCTACTGCAGTTTGAACCGCTGTCAGAATTTTCTCAGTAGAAGTGAACTTAACTTTCAGCTTGTGTATACAAGTGTGATTTGTTTGCTATTGGTACCGTTTCTCCCTCATTAAAGATCAGGTACGTGAATCCGCATCTTCCTCAGATGACTCGGATCACAAGATTGCGAAAGTTTTCATGTGTCTGTAACTGTTTATTAGCTAACATGTCTGTTTGGACTGAACGTAAAATTTCTGTATGTGTTTGAGTCCAATTAGTCGGTTTGAAATCAGGTTTGATTATTTCGTAGAGAGGATTATCCCTCTCTGTGTAGTTTAGAACATAAGTTCTTCCAAAATTCAGGAAACCTAGAATTGACTGTAAGTTTTTCAGCGTTTTTGGAGGTTGGAGCAACGCACATTTCCCTAAGAAGTTTGCTGTCAGGCTTTTGCCTTCACTTGATAACTCGTATCCTAGAAATAGGACGTTGAAGCGAAACCAAGTATTATGGTATTCACTCTTTTCAAGTGCCTGTCCAAGTCGTCATCTGTAAGATAGATGTCATCGACATATGATAATGCCTCATCATCGTACGTTTGTAGTAACTCTGTTACCCTGGCTGAAAATAACCCTGGACTATTCTTGAATCCTTGGGGGAGACGGCCAAATTGCCTCTGTGAACCCAAGATTGAGAAAACTGTCAAATTCCTGCTTTCTGGAGCACTGTTTTGACAGAAAAACCCATTTGAAATATCTAATGTGGTTTTATATTTTTGCGCACAATGTTATTCATCAATGCTGTATTATGTGAATTTTTTACTGCTAAAGTTTTGCAACAAGAGTTCAGGTGTCTGTAATCCAAAACTAGACGATATGTATTGTCTGGTTTGGAGACAGGAAACAAAGGATTGTTCATAGATGAGGTGCATTTTTCAATCACCCCTTGATATTCAAGTTGAACTAAGATCTCCCTGACTTGTTTTTTAGCTTCTTGCTTCACAGGATACTGCCTTTGAGCAGTAGGTTGATTTTTAAACTGGATTTTGTGATGAGGAGATTCCTCATCCCATCCTACATGATTCTTATATAATGCTGGCGCTTGGGACACTGCCCATTTCCTGGCATACGTATATTTTTTATGAATTGGAATTTGATTTGAGAAGGCTCACATAATTATCTCTTCGCCGTGTGGGCACTCCCTTACAACTGCAGGTGGCCAGTCTTTTTCAGCTAGAAGTATGTCATAACCCTTGGAAAGCTTGTCCCAGAAGAGGGCTTTTATTTTTCTTGTTATGTCCCCCTCCATCCGGAGTGTTACTTCATATAACTTGTGGGGTACACTAACCCTGGTATCTGCAGTTTCAACCTGAATGTTTTCATTCAAGTCCACTGTCTCCAGATGATCTTTCAGGATCCTGCAAACTATGGTTACTTCTGCTGCGCTGTCTAGCATTGTCTGAGCCCATTCCCCGTTCTTGAGTTGTGTCCTCAGAATCCTCGGCATGTCTGACCTTATGCTTGCTACCTTCTTTTTTGAAAAATGAGCCTTTTTACTTTGGTGAACGGGTTGTCTTTGGACTTGACACGTTCTTCTTTGTGTTCTGATTGTCCTCTTCTTTCCGATTTCTGCCAGGAAGTCTGTAAAGATCGAGCGGGACATGTGTCATTATCTTGATATCTATCAAGTTTTCCTAAAGTTTCCCTATTATTAAGGTTGTATCTTTTTTCAGAGGGTTCCCGTCGGGGAGGCCTACCTCCCCGTTCAGGAGACCTAACTCTCCTTTAGGGAGACCTTCCTCTGGACTGAAGCATTTTCTCTCTAGGAAGAGTCTGCTTAGTGTTCTCCCACTTCTTTTTAGGAGTAGTGAGATTATTTTTAATAAACACTTTTTCAGGATTTTCTGTTAATTCAAGTTTTACAGGTTTCCCACCCAAACTATCTCTACCTACTTCTTCATAGGATTTTTCAATAATTCTGGAAAGCTCATAAGGTTGCTCAGAAATGTCTGTTTCTTTTATTTTCTGGCGGATTGCCACTGAAGCTGCTTCTCCTCTGATGTTGGCTAAGGGTATAGCCAAGACCTTTTTGAAATCTTTCAGTAATTTCATACCTAGATTTAAGGCCGGTTCTGGACCGTATTCATTTTGAATCTGTCTTAGGACGTCTGGTATTACCACCATGGACGGTACACCATGTGTTTTTGTGTAGATTGAAGCAAAGACTGTACCCCAAGTGTCACAATCCTCTACGTGTGGTGCAATCCCCATGGGTAAACATATTGTCAAAATCCTGTGTTTTTCATGAGGTGTACTATCAGGAAATACTGCCTCAAATTGAGTATTATTTTGTGCTAACCAGAACAGAATCTGTTCTCGTTTCGCTGGGAGTTTACCAATGACTGACTGTATAGTCTGTGGTGTGATTTTATTTGTGTTCCCCTGATGAGGGGTTTGCTGTGGAATGTTTACAGCTGATTGGACCGTTAATGTCCGCATGACATATTGAACCAATTGTCTATGTTTTTTAATTATTTGTTTTAGCTGAGCTAATAATTCTACATCTGACATCCTTTCAATGTCAGGATGTGGTGTATAGCTGGCTAGTACCGGCCATGTAGCTCCTGGTCTACCTAGTGGACCAAGCCTTGTAATGTGATTTTAATGTTGTAGGGCACCATTAAACCAGAGCTGATGCTCTTGGTAAGTTAGTGGAATTTCTACGTCCTCGAAAAGGAATGTATTCCGGTGGAGGTTCCTCTGCTTTGTAGTAGTGGAACTCGTGTGTTACTGCATTTGCTGCAGGAAAAAGAATCCATGAATAGAATACCTCTGTTTGTCGATACTCATGTGCCTCTATAACAAAGATTACTCTACCACTTCTATAAGTTTTATAGCTATGGGTTTCCTTATATTTGGCAGGATGATTACTACATCCGCGTCATTGTCATTAAACCCTGTAACATCGAAACTCGGTTGGTTCGCATTTACTGCAGCTCCACCGGTTGCGTTGTTGGCGCCGTTTTCCGACAATGTTTAATGAAAGTTTGCAGAACAAGTTTCAAGGAAACAAAGATTAGGTGCACAATATTTTGGAACACTTTATCCTTCAACGTTGAATAAACCAAAAACTAATACATAGGATTTTTGTCCTACTCAGTTATGGTGGATATTAACCTTTTACCCACTCCAGACGTCTATTGGAGTGTTTTACGGGAAAAGGGGTCTGTGTGAAAAGCACAACTGAGTTACTCTAGTATCTAGCGTTAAATTATCGCCTTACCAAACATTGGGCGCCATGTAGTGTAGTTCCTATATTCCCAATAGGCTCTGCGCATTGGAGCAATATATATTGTAGTTTAGATGTGGGACTGAAGTCGACTAGGTCTCTACTGAATATATTAGACTTAATTGTGTGTGCCAGCTAGCTCAGAGGTCACTAGAAACTTTCTCGAAAATACAAGAAGGGATTAGTCTCTGACAACCATATAACTTGACAACTTTGTTTCCACAGAATGAAACGTATCTCTAGAGTCGCGGAAACAATAGTTGGCTATTTCACTCAGTCAATCGTGCATGCTTAGTTTCACCAGAATTACTTTTAGAAATGTAGAGACGGGTGTTTTCAATAAAAGTATTTATTGAACAGTCTTATTTCTTAATTATAAGAAATGCACTGCTACAATTGAAATGCTAGTTAAGAAGTACGAGGCATATAATACGAATAGTATTATAAAATAGTACTGTAAAGGCATGATATGGTTTCTAAGCCATAAACATAGAATACATAAAATGCATAAAATACATACAGTGATAAAAATGATGGCTAAAAGTACTCAACTGGTGCTTCTAACGTACGCCTACCCCAGTGTACCTAACCTAAGCCTAGTACAAGGGAGGAGTAGTTTAAGTTTTATTATTCCTTTACCAAAAATCTGTTCTAGAATTTTCTAGGGGCCTAATCAGCTCCGTACCTTGGTTTTAGTATGATAGAGGTCTTGTATTTCTCTATCGGGACTCGATCTCCTAGCAACCTGCAAGGGTAGCCTGGAAACACTGGAGCTGCA
This sequence comes from Lissotriton vulgaris, assembly GCF_964263255.1. NCBI lineage: Eukaryota > Metazoa > Chordata > Amphibia > Caudata > Salamandridae > Lissotriton > Lissotriton vulgaris. The sequence continues at coordinate 564,308,126 of NC_141695.1, forward strand.
TTTCTCGACAGGAGAAAAGACAGCGTCTTTTCAGTGCGTCAGTTGGAGGGTCGGCTTCCTTCAGCACTTGCATCAGCAGGGCATCGGGCAAGTAATTAGTCGATCTGCTCCGGAACCACCTTGTGTTTGACTGGGTAAATGTAGGCATATTTATACCCCTGATGGTGCTGAGTCTGACGTAAAATTGGACATAATATCGTCACTAGTGCCTTAGTTCCTTGAAAACTCCTGGATTTCTTGGATAAATCAGTATTCAAGCAGGGGGAGGTTCTTGACTGCTGAGGGCTGGTTTTACCACAAAATCAATGTGGATTCTCTGAGTTTAATGGAAGTAGCCATGCCGTATTAGGGCTGCGCCGGCTATAATTAAATAAGACAATGATTCTTTATGCCTGTATAAGGACTGGATGGTTTATACCTATATATGGGCATGAATCGGGAAAAGTTACAGTAGGGTCCTAGATTCCCACATAACAAGTCAATTGCATTCCTGAAGCACAGCGGTCTTCCTCTCGGTTGCCCTCGGCACCCAACCACTCTCTGAAATCCTTGAGGACTGGTACCGGGACCCGCTCTGTGGCATGCCGATTTAGATCCAGCTCTACAGAGTCCTACCTCATGGTGGGACGGAGGCAGAACCGTGAGCACCTCCACGACCTTTGGAGCCATTGCACTACAAAGTACCTGAAACGGGTGAGTGCCTCCTGTAGCGCTCACTGCTCACGGGATCCGGCTACATGGAGCAACCTGTTGTCAGATTGAGGGTATACCTCCATGATCCTTCGCACCTGTGTAAAGCTCTTACAACGGGTGAGTGTTTCCTCTCCCTGCCTCTTCACAGAGCCCGCCACTGTCTTTACTGCGGGAGAACTATCCCCGGAGAGAGCTGCCATTGGTGGGTTAAGGTAAAAAGGGGTAGCTCCCTTCCTCTATCCTCTATCTTCTCCACTGCTCCACTGCATCTCTCTTGCTTCCCCGAAGCCTCTTGGCCCCAGGCTTCCTCACCGCACTAGAGCAGCTGACTGGTGGGTTGAGGGAAAAGAAGGGCCACACTACCTCTAGAGTAATGGAGATCACGGAGGTTTCTCTGGCTTGGCAGGTTTGAGCAGGAAACACGTTTCATCCAGGAAAAATAAAAGAGCTACAGATTGTGCATAAAAGTGTGATTTAGGCACACAAAAAAGAGGATTAAAAGTTGAAAGACGTAGATAATAAGGAAGGTAAAGTATAGATTGCTCACTCCAGTTACCTGAGTGTTACAACTAGCAAGTAAATCATCCCACTATTTTAGTTCAGCAGCACTTACCCCCAGATTCATGAAGAACACATTTTGCGATTCCTTAATAGCGAAAAATACCGATTCGCTATTAAGGAATAGCAAAATGCTATTCATCAAGAAATCCATTCAAAAATAGCGATTTCTAATAATTCCTTAATTGTGACTCGCAATTAAGGAATATCTCCCCATTCATTCCTATAGGCCTAGAGGCCCATAGGAATGAATGGGAAGACCATCTCAGTTTGCTAATCGCAATTAGCGATTCGCAAATAAAGATTGCGATTACAAGGGTGCAGGGGTGTCCAAAGGACACCCTGTTGCACCCCTGAAATTGATGTATGCACATTTGTTGTGCACAAACATCCCCATAGGGCATGTGTGTGCACAACATGAAACTTTGAAAAATGTACTTTAGTGCATTTTTCAAAGTTTTTGCTATTTACCACGTAGTTTAACTTCGCTGTAAATAGCTGCCCCAGATTGCGAATTAGCAATTTTTAAATGGTTCATGAATTGCATTTAAGGAATCTCAAATTGAGATTCCTTAAAAGCAATTCATCGCAATTTACAATTTCTATAATTGCGATTTTTGCATTTGGAATGATGAATCCCAAATGCAAAAATAGCACTCGCAAAGGGCCAGATTCTCAGAATCTGGCCCTTTGCGAGTCGAATTTACTTTGATGAATCTGGCTGTAAGTCTCAATCATTCAATTCTACACAAGATGGTGCCCCCAGCAGTCAGATTTGAAAAAGAATACCTTCAGACCTAGAAACAAAAAGAGGACTGCTTCGTATATCAATACAAAACACCCTGCAAAATGAGCAGACATCTTTGAAAGGCACATTAGTCATTGGCAGACTTTCATACTTAACCCGCTACGTTTGAACTAGACACCTGGGAACGGGCTCCCGACAAGAAGAATACTCTAACTCCCAAGACTCTAAATCACCGCTCACAGAGTTATTAGCACAATTGATTTGTTCTATACTGCTCATGTATTCATTTATGACCTACAATAGCAGAAGTGCTACCCTAGAGCTTTAACAACCCCAGGAGCTACCTGCGAGCATCAAATAATGCATATGAAACTGGAATCATCTGGCCACAATGCCTTTCGATCAAATAACCCCCAACATCTCTTTTAGTATCACCCAGGGGACCCGAACAATGTCCTTATATTCCATACAAACAAAAGAGCCCAATGGAGAAATATTTTACTCTCCATGTTAAGTATCACAGACACCAGAAAAACACCTGCCGGATTTAGATTATCAGTATCTCCCTCTCCCTTCTGCAATGCAAAAGCTGCCATATCCATTTATAATATTGGGGTTACACTAATACAGTCTTCAAATAAAAATGTAATCTTAATTGACAAAATCTTCCCCAGTCTAAAAAATCTCCAGGCCCACTGTCCCAATCAAAGATTGAGAACCCTACTAAGAATAGTCGAACCAACTCTCCCGCTCCCCCCAATATGAAGACTAGATTAGACCACAACGTCATGGAACTTCCTCCCTTCAATGAGGGCTCTTCAATCAGACCTTCACCGAACCCCCATACAGAGAAAATACTGTTCACAAACCCATAGCCCCTCACCAAATAAACCTCAAATCAACTCGAACCAATGAGGGCTATCCAATCATACCCTCACTGTCCCCCCTTACATGGAACGATAATGTCCACAAACCCATAGCCTATCACCAAATCAACCTTAGATCATCTAGATCCTATAACCTTTTCACTACCTCCAGTACAACACTTCCTTGCATCTCTTCCAATATTCCTCACACTAATCCACTGCAAAAATGCCCAGCTAATAATGACGCCCTCTCTCAACTGGGCACCCCTTATTACATCACACCACTATCAGACCACTCTAAGCAACCCACCCCTACCCTTAAACCTGAGTACTGGGTAATGCAATTCAATGATATTGATTGTTGCCTAAAACATCTTAAAGAGGATCTGCAGAGACTTACATACATCACAGCCAATCGTTGGCCTTCTCGCAGCTCTAATAGATCCATGATAAACAGAAATGATGCCCATACAGATATCTCCTCACTTCATCCTTACACAGCCAACCGGGGATCGGATACTACACCTAGGGGGAGGTGCCTCCCATCCAAAGATATCAAATCAAGATCTATCAAACAATGAGATCCATGAACTCCTCCTTTCTTATCTGTCCAAAAATAATACGAGCAATGCTGATCAAAACCAAATCCAAACCATCCAAGCTGACACATTCGGAGAAACGAATCACAATCACAGAGGGATAAACAAGAACAACCTTTGCGAGTCACTCTATCACAAATGGCCTCACATCATAATAATAAGCAGCTAAAGTGCATGCTCCTCAACTGCAGATCAGCAAATAAACATGCAGCAGATATATACAACCTCATTCTCTCTCATAAGTTCAATATAGCTATCCTCACGGAAACGTGATTAAACAACTCATCTCATCCCATCATAGATCAACTTGTCGCACCTAGTCATAAGATCATTTGACTAGATAGACCCAAGAAAACGGGAAGTGGGATATCTTGCATCTATCACAATACACTTTCAATATGCCAATTGGAAACAATAGCAGTAACAACATGTGAATATCTTAGCATCAATATCTATTGCAACAACAAATCCATTTGTAATATACATGCCTTCTCTTTCTGATTATGTACAGCTGACAACCAAAGCCATATTCCTCTTTGCAGCGTGTGGAAGTGCTCGAGGTTGCCTGCCTCACTATTTGTATCTCTTCCTAGGTGCACAGGTCAGCTATTTTCTTTTCATTTTTTTTAGCTTATCAAATGCTGAACTCCGAGGCTTCCTGCCTCTCAAAGCTGAGAGATTTGGATTTTGATAATTGCCTCTTAAAGACACATTTTCCATCTTAGGCTGTCTGTTTTTGTTTTATGTGAAAAGAACTTAATTTCAGGTCGGCAAATAGGTAGCTGGATATTAATTTCACAGACTCTGTTGTGAAGAGTGATTTATTTTCATGCTCCCATAAACTCAAGGTCAGAAAACAACTGGAAGGAATTAAAGGAATATCTTCAGCTCTTCAATTAATATAGAGCATACACTGCATTTTATTTCACTACACTTACTGAGGAGACTTTTGGTGTTGGGCACAGTGATTGCGACTGCTGAAAAAAACTGGAAGGAATTACAGGAACATCTTCAGCTCTTCAACTAGTATAGAGCAGATACTGTATTTTTTTTCTACGTTTACTGACAAGATTTCTGGTGTTGGGCTCAGTGCTTTCTACTGCTGGGACTACGACGACGTGGTGCTGAGTGTCCGCCACCCGCAGACTCTGCCTGCCTACACCACGTTTTCACTCTGCACTGGTCCGCTCTGATTCAGGCTCCGATCCAGGCTCTTGCTAGCGCTTCCATTTTGCCACTTTTGCCACTAGCCTGCACGGCTGCTGGCCTGCTGTTCCTGCCTCTGCAGATCAACCCCCCAGCTTTCGTGAGCAGGTAGCGGGGGCTTGGTGGTAGCGGCGGTGGTGGATGCAGTGGGTGCAGCGGCGGATGTAGTTGAAGTGTAGTGCAAGTGTGGTGATCTATGCCCTAGGCAGTGTTGCAGGGATCATTGAGCATTGAGCAGCAGTGCAGTAGTTTATCAAGGTGCGGGAGCGTGTGCTTCAGATCTTCAGCACCCCCATAAGGCATAGAATCAGGCCAGAGTAGAGAGGACAGATGAATCTAAGGAGTGGGGTGAGAGGTGGACCAAAAAACTACACACATAGCGGGAGGAAATTTGAAGTGAGCGTGGGGAAACATTTGCATATTGCCTTCTAACTATTTGGTGCCCAGCTTATAGCTTTCATAGCTCTTATAACTCCTTTAGCTCTCAGCGCACAGTAACAACAGAAGTAAGTAGTGATAAGGAGGAATAAGGAGAGGTGTGGAGGTGAATGGAAGAGAGAAGTGAAATCTGTGCCAGCTCTCAGCAACGGCTGAACACCCTGCTAACAAACAGAGGGAAGGAAGGAAGGAAGCGGAGGGAAGTAGTATAAGACATGCAAACAAAAGTAATGCGTTCAGGGAAAATAAGAGAAGCGCGGGAAGTGGTGAGGAAAAAGCAAAAATTTCAAAACAGGGCGGCCTCTGTCGACGAGGACAATGATATTGATTATATTGCAAATTGGGCTCGTATGGAGAAGTCTGGCTCAGAGGGGCTAGCAGCACAGTGCCTTGATAGAAACCCAAATTGTGACCAAAAATAAAAAGGGATAGAGAAGGCGGATTTTTTGAAGAACCCAGTTGATCTTCTGCTTATATATCGAAAAGATCTCTATACTAGGGAGCTACAAAGCCCGATTCAACCACAGGAATCAGGACCTCCCAAATCGGCCCCTAGTAAAATCATGATCAAAAAAGAGGAATTGAAATCTTGCTCGACCATGCAGGTGTTAAATCCAAAGAGAAACATAAAAAAGCCTTTGTTTAACTGGGAAACTTGGAGTCTAAGTAGTCATCGGCTATGTGAGAAGGAATGTTCCATTACAGCGGCTCAGCAAGGGGAGTCGCCAGTCTTTGAGGTATTGGTGAAAGTAGGCGCTAACAGCGATCGACAAACGATCTTGGAGCCGCTTAACAGTAGTAAGGCGCAAGAAAGGCATAAGGAAAGAATGATTCAGTCTTGTTTGGTAAAAGAAATTCAGATTCAAGCTGAGGTGCACCAACAAGTAAACAATGAGAAGGTATACATGGATAATTGCGATGAATTGGAAGATTTAGAAGGAATAGATCCTGCTTGGAAATTAAAATTGGAAACGGAGTTAACAGAGGTATTTGACACAGTGGAGAGAAGTATAGTACCAGTGGTGAGAGAAGTGCGTCCAGAAAAAGTATCGGAATCATTGGATGATTCAATTTGTGATCCCTCTCAGGACGTATTTCAGAAAAATTATGACATAAGTGATAATGTAACACCAGTAAAAATAGAAGTACAATCAGAAATTAAACATGATTCAACACAGAGAGAGGACAGGAATGAGATAATTAAACATGATTTAACAGAGAGAGAGAACAGGATTGAGATAAATGAATTACCGGGTCTCAACATGAGAGGTCCACAGTAATAGGCACCTTGGCTGATGATATGCAAGTTGGATTGCCAACCAAAGAATCATTGGGGGAAAAAAGCCTGAATAACAACACTCAGGGGATTTTACTTAATTAATTTCAATCGGTGGTCAATGCATTGACAAGTCAGTCAAGTAAATTGGATATCCAGGTGGATCTTTTAAATAAAATGGCATTATACATTACAGCGATTGATAAAAAAAATGGGGCATTGAGTTAGTTGATCATTGAGGCCCAGGCAGTAGTACAGGTGGATGTAGCCCAGTATTGGATAAACTGTCCCCGCTGTCAGGGATGCTGGAACAGGTTCTGGCAGAAATCAAGGGGCAACTACAACCTACTACTAAAGAAGGGAATAGCCCTAAGGGTCAAAGAGTCAACAACAGTGGGATAGCAGAGGGAAATACACCTGAGAGCGTACGCAAATTGGTGAAGGGGAGCCTCGGGGGGAAATTTTAAGTATGGAAAAGATACAGTTGCAGAATAATGTAGATTTAACACAGGGGAGTTACTCAAGAAAGAACTTAGATAAACCCATTGCCATACAAGAATAGCTATTAAGTGATCAGGCATCGTCTAGCACGCTAGGTAGGAATGGTCCTGTTGAGCAGAGAGCCCTAGAATCGCCCACACAAGGGGAAGCAGTCAATACATTTAAGCTCTCTAAGAGACAGAGAAGGAGACTTAGGAAAAGCCACAGTAAAAAAGAGTTGGAGAAGAGTTCAAATCTCCAGGGGAAGGTGTATCCATTTTTTTGGCCCTAATATGGGAAGACAAGTGACTCATCTGGAACAAGAAAAGAGTGATGGTAAGGTAAGGGAAAATAATGTGGAGAAGGAAAAAGAGAATATATTAGCTAGTGCGAAAGGGGAAAGGACGAAGAAAAAGGAGGGGTACCTGAAAGATATCCAACAGGAATTAGTCCAAGACAAAATAGTAAAAAAAGAATATATATACCAAATTAAAACAGTGAAGAAGGTGGAGTTTTTGGAAACATCGCTTAACGTTGTGGAGGGGACAGATGCAAAGGAAATCAGAATGCAACAAGTATGTGAACAATCGCTAAGGAATGACGATGAGCCCCAAAGGGAACAGAGGCAGCGATCGAAGGAGGAACATCAATTGGGAAAAAGCGACCAAAATGAAACAGGGCAGGTTAGGAACATTCAGCAGGATATAGTCTGCACGATCCAGCAGGGTCAAAAAGACAGTACAACACAGCACAGCTTGCCTAGTATTCATTGTAAAATGACATTTGTGCCAAAATATAAATCAAGGGGTCACTTTGATCGAATAAATAGAGGGTCTATGATTCCGATGACCAAGGAAATAGAGGCTTTACAACACATAGAGTCCACGGATATACATTCAGTTACATTTGTAAGTAACCCATTGTTGGGGGGTGAGGAAGCGACAATGATCACATGGACGACTGCTGAGCAAGTGGACCAACTATGGCGGAAAAAGAGAAATTTGAAACATGGGGTATTGAGATGATAAGAGAAAAGGAGGAACCCTATCCAGAGTTTCTAAAACCGAAGGGTGGAGACTAACAGTTTAAGAGGGTCATGAAGAAGGTGATAGGGGAAGATAGAAACTAACGAAAAGTCCACAAATGGGCAATAAAACTCAGCAATTGGGTACAATGACGATCTTGAAAGGGGCAAGGAGTAGCTCAATTACCCCTTAAGGGACAATGTTACCCTTCAGGCTGATAACTACACTGAAGCCCAGGAGAGCAAAACTCTTTACTTAAAATCGGACTGGTCCTGGCTACTGAGTGCCTTGACTGTCAGGACTGACAAAGGTGTAAGAGAATGACAGTATATACACCGTCTCGTTGACCACAAAAACAAAGGTGACACCCGTTCATGGAATTTAGAGGGTCTTGCAGTATAGGTAGACATCTGCTCATGGAACATAGAGGGTTTGGCAGAAAAAGTGGACAATCATGAATTCCTAACATAAATTGGAAGATATCAGATAATCCTCTTTCAAGAAACATGGGCACAGGAGTAAATTAAGATACCAGCATACTAATGCTATAGTAAACCAGCAATTAAAACAAAATTGAAGGGGCGAGCAGGAGGAGGTTTGGCCATATATGTTTCCGTGGCCTTAAAAATAAGGATCAAAGAAGTGGAAATCAACCATTCAAACATTCAAGCAATTAAGGTCTGGCCAGTTAGCAAAGGAAATAAGATCTCTTCTTTGATGATAATAAATGTATACATTCATCCTCTTGGCAGCAAAAAAAAGAAACAATAGAGATAATACTG